>NC_141685.1:766880535-768186785 GCF_964263255.1 Lissotriton vulgaris | reverse complement strand
TAACGATGTGCAAACCCACGCAATGTAAACTTGACACAAAATGCTAATAAATATTGTACTGTTAAGACCATGAACACTATTTACAATCCTGCGGGGACATCTAAAGTTGATGGCAACCCCTTCTGCTAATAATGATACTTTGGGGACATCTACTGATGATGGCAACCCCTCTGTTCACAGATATCGCGCCTACGTCTAGTAAATATCTATTTTTAAACTATGTGTGCCCCTATCACCTATAATAACAAGTACAAAACTAATATTGTAGACTGGTTTGTTAGTTCATATCTACATTCTCAACAGGTCAAAGAAAAATAAGGGTGAATGACGAAAATAATCTATTAAAATAAACAGCAAAGAAAATGACATTTGGGCAATTGAAAAGAATATTACAATGTGAGATCGGCCTCTTAAGTAAAAGGTGTTATTCATTAGATAGTTGAGGGTTAGGGTGCAAGTTATTACTGACCATAATAAATTGGTCAACCCTATAGAAAATGATACAAATCTTCTGTGGTGTTGAGCCCATTTGGCACCTTGGTATCCAGTTCAAGTATCATTTTAGACTCTAGTTGACATAGCGTCTTGTCTCTGTCCCCTCCCCTACGCGGTTGAGGGACAGACGTCAACACAAAGTAGCTGAGACACTCAAAGTTGTTGTTATGCACACTCCTGAAGTGCCTCGCTACTGGATACGTGTTGTCATTATTTACAATCGCCCGAAGATGCTGTAATATCCTGGCATGCACTGCAAGCCGAGTACTACCGACGTACCTCAGGCCGCATGTGCACGCCAGAACATAAACAGCATATTCTGTCCTGCAATTGTAATTGCCCTTGATCTGCAATGGCATCGGACTGAATGGGGTCGTGTAGGTGCTGGTGTTGACACCAAATTTACACGCACGGCAACTTGAGCACTTAAAGAACCCAAGTCGTGGTGGTTTTCTTGAGTGATTCAGGGAAAGAATTGGAGACATGACTACGTAAGGAGGGTCCCCTCCGAAACGTAATTTTGGGATTGTCAGGTAGTTCAGCAGCCAAAACACCATCAGTTTGGAGAATAGGCCAACTTTTAGTTAAGATGGACCTGATCTTCCTATCTTGGCAGCTGAACGATGTTATAAATCTGATAGCCGAGTGCTCAGGGTCTTCACTGTTCCTGATGGTCTCACTAGTTTGCTCTAACAGTGAATCCCTGGATCTTTGCTTCATTTTGCAAACTGCCCTTTTGAGAGTTTGATCATTGTACCCTCTGGCTTTAAATCTGATAAGGGCTTCTGCTGTACATTTCTCCAGTTCTTCTACACTGCTACAAATTCTTTTCAAACGGAGCAATTCCCCGTAGGGGATATTGTCAATTGTATGTCGCGGGTGAGCACTGCTCGTGTGCAAGGTGGAATTACCTGCAGTGTCCTTTCTATAGAGGGTGGTTGCCAGCTTACCGGACCTTGTGTATACCCTGACATCTAAAAAGTCTACTGATTTTTTACTGATCTGGTGAGTAAACTTTAAATTATAATCATTGATGTTGAGTCTTTCAACAAAGTTCACGGCACTGGCTTCATCCCCCCTCCAAATTAAAAAAACATCATCAATGAAGCGTACCCACATTTGCACATGTTCTGAGAAAATATCATGGTGGTCACCCATGAGGACCTGCTTCTCCCAATAGCCTACGTGCAAGCACGCATAGCTAGGGGAAAAGCAGGCCCCCATGGCCACACCCTCTTTTGCAGATAGACATCCTTACCAAACATAAAATAGTTATGGTGTAGGCTCCAGGACACTAACTCTACCAGCATCTTATTATGGTTGTAACAGTCTGCCGGTCTAGTGCTCAAAAAGTATTCTAGAGCCTTGAGTCCCGTGAGATGTTCTATGCTCGTATAAAGAGCTTTGATGTCTAACGTTATCAGCAAAGAGTTCTCAGTCCATGTGGTATCTTTGATTTTGTCCAAGAAATGCCCGGTGTCCTTAATGTATGTGGGCAGACTGGTAACCAAGAGTTGCAGGAAATAGTCTGTGTATTGAGCAAGATGTTCCTCAATGCTATTAATGGCCGAAATGATTGGCCGTCCTGGGACTGGTGATACTCCTTTATGGACTTTAGGTATGAGGTAAAACCGTGGCATGACTGGCAACTCAACGTGTAAAAAATTAAATTCTTGGATGGAGATCCAACCCCCCCTTCTATATTGAAAGAGGAGTTTCCTTAGTTTATCTCTTGCCAAGTCATATTGTTTCAGACACGTTTTGACGTAACATGCAGCACCTGAAAGTTGCCTGGTTGCCTCAGCGATGTATTGTGTTTGAGGCCAGATCACGATATTACCTCCTTTATCAGAGCTGCATACCACATTTTGATGATCGTTTTTCAACTTGGTTACCAGAGCCCAGTATTCTTTCTCTTGATCTTGCTTGGTTCTCCTGCGATGTTTCACCTGCTGATATAACTTTTTGAGGTCAGCAGTCACCACATCATGAAATGAGTCTATGGCATCCCTTGGCATGGTGGGTATGAAGTTTGATGTCGGTTTGAAAGGACTTGATCCTGCTCCCATTTGTTGAATTTCAGCCTCCCTTAATTCCTCCTGCGTGGACGTGTCGGTATTTGTATCGTTGTTGCCCTCACCCAATTGAACTAAGGTTAATAAGCCTCTGATGTCACGTGCTTGAAGGGCTGGTGAGGCGGGTTCCACTGTGTCGGATTCTGCGTTACTTAAACCCTTTTTAACATTGAAAAATTTGCACAGTTTGAGTTTCCGGATGTAGCGAAACACAGCAATTCTTGACGCCGTATAGTTAAAATCCATAAGGGGGCAGAAGGTAAGGCCACGACTGAGCAATTGTTTTTCTGCTGTTGTTAACGTCGCAGATGAAAGATTGACAATGGTTTTGTCATTTATTTCTTGTTGTTGAGCCAAAACTTTTTCTTTTTGTTTTTGTTGTTTGCATTTGTGTTTTTGGCGGCGCTCTTTTCGGCGGCGGTTGATTCTGGCCCTTTTTTATGCTGTTTTTGTTGTTGATTTCATGGGCGCAAGGTCTGTAATCGAGCACTTACTAAAAAATCTACTTCTTCGCCTAAATCCAATATCATTGGAGGTTCTTCACTTTCACCCCCTACTAATACGTCATCATCCGAATACACACTGCTGTTGCTGTTGGAAATTGAAATTGATTCACTGGTACCTGGAGCTCGTTCAATGGCTTCACTGCGTGGATTTCTTCCTGTCATTACCACCCCTGCTGCTGCTTTTGCTGGGGCTGACTTCTGATTCATTTTGAGGGGTTTTGCATTTTCAAATTTGCGCGCGAACGTATACATTTTGCCATGCTCATAATCGTCCTCATCGCGCGCAAATTTCCACGCTTTACGAGCTTTGATTTTTTCCTCATGCTTATTGACCCTTTCTTGGATCTCCTTTCTCATCGATATTATGATGTCATTTGGTTCAAATTTGAGCAGCTCCCCATTAATTTCCTCCATGTCTTTCAGCAACTGCATGCGATCAATCTCTGTATATTTCATTAATATTTGTACTAAGTTACGGGAGGCATCCAAGTTGCTGGGCCCCCACTCTTTCAACATTTCTGGATGAGGTTTATCGTAACTTGGGGCCAGTAAAATTCGCAGCCCCCGTGGAATGCGTCCTTCTACTATGTACATTGTAGGAGACTTGCGCTCCCACCACTTGGTTACCTCACTTTTCATAATTTTCTCAAGGCATTTCATCAGAGTCTTAATTTGCACTTCATCGGAAGGGGGATTAGTTTGTATACCCCCTGATATTCCAGCTGCATCTGCAGCTCCCTTCTGAGGAATTTTGGGCAAGTTGAGGCCGCCTCTCGCCCTTTAGCTGTTTCTTCCGTCATGATCGCTGCTGCCCAGTTTGCTTAATTTCGCGTTGTATTGGTTATTGAATGCGAGGGGTTTCAATGCCGTTGTTCACCCTCACGCGAATGCCTGTATCCTCCCCACCGCCTTGTATGCACTAAGGAATATATATATATATGTATTTATTATATTGTCTGTTTAGGTCTATTTTTTGGCTGTCCTGAAGAAGGCGCTCAAAATCCGAAACGCGCGTAGACATATTAAGAACTTGTCCAACATCTAGCCACTATGTTTTAAATAAGAGAAACTTATTTTATATTTATTTGTTGTTGTGTCTCATGTTTCTATATTGAATCATGTCATAACTGTCTGTATAAATGTATTCTACACGTTTGTGATTATGTCGTCCAACACAGTACGTTTCAACATTTTGAATTAAATACATGTTAGCATGAATTTATATAAAAATAGAAAATGAAGATTTTAAAAATTAATGTATAGTGCTCTGAGTTTATACATCCATCAATGAGCCTGTTGTAGGTCTTTTCATGACCAGACGATTGCCTAGGTTTTTTTCTTCAACTTGCATCTTCCCTGCCTTAGGACCTATTGTGCCTCGCAGGGGGTTCCCTTTTTGTCTCAATTATTATAGAGCCTTGTGTACCACCCTCCCCTTGCTCTGAGCTAACTATTATAATAATAGAAGATCTCTAGGTTAAAACGGGGAACCCCATACCTCCAAGATCAGATGAAGTAAATCACATCCCAGGATCAGCACAGCTCTCTGTAGATGGAAAGGTTTTTTCCAAGTGGCCCTGTCATGCATGCAATGCAATACTAAAGGCACCTGAGTTTCAGTTATTTGCAGCTGTGTGCGTGTTATGTCAAGAGCGTGGGCCGATCAACCTGAATCAACAGCATACATTGTTATTTGACCATGAACACTCTGTACAGACTGAGGTCGTGGTGTAAGTCTAGAGATGTGAAAAACAGACCGTTCTCATGTGAAGAAAAGCAAACAGTTTGACTTACAAGAACAGAGGCATAAGGTGTTGTGTGGAAAAGTGGCAACGTGGCATTTAAGCATCTAATTCACTTATGCTAACATAACAATGTGTGCAAGCAGAATCGCGTCTTCACTACACCCGCCCCTGATCGGGCCAACGGACAAAGGGACGCTAAATAGGAGCACAGAGTTCAGGTTTGAGTGAGACAGAAACAAGTTCATTTTTGCCAAATGGGTCATTTTTAAAGTGACAAAAGAAAGAAGAGGAGTGAGGGGTAAAAAAAATGTTTTCCAAAAAGAAAAAATTCAAGATGGAGGCGTCAGCCAGCCAAGGAGAAAAAAAAAACTTCAGTAGTGCACGCAATGTAAGATGGACGTCTGCTAATTTAATCCATCAGCGTGTCTGCACAGTATGTTGCAACAGCCTTCAAGAGGAAGTCATTGTTATCGTCAGCAAAGACATCCGCCATCCAATTGAGTAAAGTAAATGAACATGCATGTTCTCCGACAACTGGAGCCTCTAGCACCATCAGAGGACAACTTTCGTGTTCCGAGATAACTCTGTTCCAGGAAGTCATGTGCGGCTGCACTTATATCCCAATTAGCCAGAACTGCATGCGCAGCCGCACAGGCCATAATCCCAACACCAGAACAGTCCAGCTCATGAGCCACTAAGGGACTCATCCGCTGATCATAATCCGGGGCAGGAGACACCGTATTGGAGAGGCAAAGATACAATGCCCATTCGAAGGAACAATCCAGGCAATGGAATACAGGTTGGACTCAAGTAAAGTATGAAAAGTGGAATGATAATCCATATGCCACACTCAAAGTGGACAAGGGTAGCGTTCCATAGTATGCAAGCATACAGCTACGGAGTTGGATCAGCCAGGGTTGCTGTTTCTTGACACAGACAGTGCAGCCAATACGGAGCAAGCAAATCAACAGCAACACACCAGCAGCCAAGATGAGAATTAATGGTAAACCGCCGAAGATGCTGGAAAAATAGAATGAAAAATTGCCAATATCACACCGAATATAGTGTGGAATGAGGTCACAAGGCCGGAGCCCACAACTTTGAAAAAATGGGCCACACCTGTTGTTGTCGAGGCATTGAAAATTGTGTGGATCAAGGCGCCGAAATTAAGTGGGAGATTGGTATTCAAAAGCGCATGCACCTCTGTGCGGGAATTAGCTACAAGAAGGACAAATGTTTCACGAGAAGAAGTAAGTGTGACTTTTTTGGGGACAATAGAGCCCTTATTCTGCTCATCTTGTTGAACTCTGCTTTCAAGGTCGGAATGGAAGGCCAAATGGAGATGCCAAGCCTCCCATGCGGGGGTGGGAATAGCACATTTTTACAGCAAGCAACAAGTTGGGAGACAGTCAAAATATAAGGGATCCCAGCCAACATGCCGCAGCATGCTTCATTATTTAAAAGTAAATAGCTACTGTTAGCAAGCAGTGTGAAAGTTGGTGTAATAGCTGGCACTCAATTTCCCTTTAAAATGCAAGATAGGTTCGGAGCCTGATTGTTACAAGCTCCGTGCAATTGTATATTTTTACAAACGAGTGAGTGATCAGGTACGGGAGTGCACTCTTCACCTTTTAAATAAACTTCTTTGTCATCTCTCAGGCATCTATATGTGAATGGCAGAGACCAAATTTCATGGAGAAAGACGCTACCCAGTGGGTCATACCTGCCTAGGGTATAGTGTTTCATACACAAACTTATTTTAAACAAAGAAAAAGGCAGAGTTATTAACCCATGGATTAGCCATACAGCAGAATTCGATTCGGCTACAGAAAATGGCAATGGTTCTAATTTTTTAATAAGCAAAAGAGAGTATGTTGCATACTTCATGGACATGAACTGTTGCCTTTCAGTCAAATTAAAAGGTAAAAGCAAAGATGAAGTGTTCCTGTAGTCCCAAAGCACTTTTCCAGATTTCAATGCTTGTAAAGTCCAAGCAAAATGCATTATGGAACGCAATTGATTTTGGCCATGGTGCAAAACAGACACTTCATCCTGTACAATATCCACAACAGCTAAAGCAATATTATCTAATGTATAAATTCTGGAGGAAAGAGTTTTGATGCTAATTTCAACGACAGCAAGCACTTTTTCTAAATGTGCTTGGTCTATAGCCCTTAACATGGACGCTGCTTCAATTTGTGACAGATTCCAAACTTCATTGTAAATAGCATATATATACCTCTTAGACCTGCCACCTACAGGGTCTTTAACAAAATCAGTCAAATCAATATTGTCAATTAATAAGGACAAGTTATGTTTAACCGATGCTAGGGTGGAATGTTTTAGCCAATTTTGACACAATTTTCATACTGAATAGGTAGTAACTGAATGGGAATTTTCAAAACTGGGGTCCAGTCTATCTTGTGTGTAGCCAGGGGCCATGCCCAGAAAATGATGTTCGCATGAATCAGAACTTGTTTGCCATGCAACCAACCTTGGGGATCCAGGTTAGAAATATTAAATGAGGTGTTAGAAATTAATGACTGCAAATCATCAATGGACATATCTGTATGATTGTCCCATGTAGGATAAGCACACCAAGTAGGAATTTTAGGGCATTCATTTGTTTTGAAGTTGCCAATCCAAAACAAGTTGTTTGAAAAATAGTACTATTCAAAAAACAACAGGTGGTTTGGGATAAGGAACGCACGATGTACAGCTTCTGTACCTTGCACCTGCCAGGGTTTAGAACCCCAAACAGATTTAAGATCTACTGTATCCTTCCACAGCTCATACCCACCTATAGCTAACTGATCCATAAAGGATTTTGAATACAGCAATTTAGTGTGTGTGAGCCTAACTTTAGAACTGGACTTAGAATTAATTTTAAAATAAAAAGCTTCAGGATTGGATCGATTCAAATTAGTGAAATATGTATATTTTTTCAAAACGATATTCGAGCTGCCTTCAATGGGAGCTGGGCAATGTTCCCATTGTGTATAATTAACACATTTCTAAATGTATTAGCTTTATGCAGGAAATGATAGCCATAGTGCTGATAACAAAACAAATCTGCTAATTTGCAGAGTTCAAATACAAATCCTCAGCATCAAATGCAGCATAATATTTCAAATCAGAAAAGAGTGCCTCCACGGGCTGGATGTCCCAATCATTAGAGCGTATGTTTTATTTCACAACATCCCCCATAGAAACACGAAGTACATTAGGGACATTAACCACGTCTGTCGGGGCATGAATTTGAAATTTTACAACATCCCATACAATCCTATCCAACACAGGCCAGGCAGTGATGTTGACAACAGTCTGGATTCGCTTCATGATGTGTGATGAGGTGTGGGGGGCCAAAGTTCCATCAATTAACCTAATTGTAGATCTTTCGGTAAGGTAATGTCCATTGACTAGACGAAAAAAGACAACCACAAATCCAATCGACATGAACAAAAAAATGGAGATAAGGACCAACCAGATGTAAGTCCAAGGTGGAATTAAAAAATGTCTGTGTTGAGGCCAATCCCTTAGAAAATGTGTGCACGAGTCCACTGCAACTAAGATGAACTTATACGCAGTATCAGAAGAAAAAGGACCGCAGTGATCCAAATAAACACAACCCAATGGATTATTAGATATATACAGCTGAGTTTGTGGCAGCCGCGCAGCAGTCGAAGGTTTAATCTGCTGGCATGTGTCACAATAGAGGACATAATCACGAGTTTGTTTGTACAACCCACGCCACCAGTAACGTTGCTGTAAGATAGAGACAGTCACTGAGACGCCTGCATGAGCCAAGTCCATGACTTCGTGAGCGGCTGTTATCAAGGAAAGCCTGCGGTCCGTGTTGGGAATCAACCTGTCACCAACGCCATTAATTCACACATAGGGAACTTTAGCAGGACTTAAATGATAAAAGTATTTAGAAGGGAAACCTCTAAGGTAATCATCACCCTTCTCTGTAGCAGCGATAGCTGCCAGGATGTCATCATCAATCTTACTTTTGGACCTTGTAACTGCTGCTACTTGGTATGTGGCTACTGCTGTTTTCGCTGCTTCGTCAGCTAAACTGTTGCCAACAGTGTGTACTCCTACGCGCTGATGACCAAGAGTATGAATCACACTTACGAGAGGCAGACATTCCTTTAGTTCTGCGACTCAAACCCATAGCATTTTATGCTTAATTGTGTCACCTTTGGAATAACGATAGTCATTCTGAGACCAAAAGAATAAATTATCGCTGAAGGACTGTACACAGTAATAAGAGTCACTCACAATCAAAGTAGTCACACGAGGATCAGCAAAGTCTAGTGCAAGCACCAGAGCACGTAGTCCTGCCAACTGGGAGGTACAGTCCCCTAATATCTGCATGTGCACGACATCGGACTTGAATTCTCCATTCATAATGATACCAGTCACTATTGTGCAGGCCGCTGAGTAGGAATGTTTAGAACCCGTTGTCAGTTGTATCGAATCGTCTGTGTAAATGATACAATAGTAATCCTCAAGCGGGCGCATGGAAAAAGGAGCAGGATAAACAAATTCATACTGTAAAAACACCTGAGTTAGCAATGAGGAGTCAAAGATAAACGTAATATCAGGAGACTTCAGTGAAGTGGCCCATTGTATCCAACGTGGATGTAAAGCTTTTGAATTTGGTAAAATGGCTTTCGTCACTGCTTCAAGGGCAGGATACGATGTAACAACCATCATGAGTTTTCCCTGCGACAGCGCTCTTTCTTTTTGAATTGCCAGCAAAGTCTAGTGCAAGCACCAGAGCACGTAGTCCTGCCAACTGGGAGGTACAGTCCCCTAATATCTGCATGTGCACGACATCGGACTTGAATTCTCCATTCATAATGATACCAGTCACTATTGTGCAGGCCGCTGAGTAGGAATGTTTAGAACCCGTTGTCAGTTGTATCGAATCGTCTGTGTAAATGATACAATAGTAATCCTCAAGCGGGCGCATGGAAAAAGGAGCAGGATAAACAAATTCATACTGTAAAAACACCTGAGTTAGCAATGAGGAGTCAAAGATAAACGTAATATCAGGAGACTTCAGTGAAGTGGCCCATTGTATCCAACGTGGATGTAAAGCTTTTGAATTTGGTAAAATGGCTTTCGTCACTGCTTCAAGGGCAGGATACGATGTAACAACCATCATGAGTTTTCCCTGCGACAGCGCTCTTTCTTTTTGAATTGCCATCTGTACGGCTATCAAAACTTTTTCAACAGACAAAAAGTGCATTTAAGCCAAAGTGTACAAGTGTGACTTGTAAGCAATAGGTACTGTGTTTCCTTCATTAACCCCTTCGCTGCGAGGCCTTTTCCCCTCCTGTGCTAAGCCTTTTTTTTGGCTATTTGGGGTGGTGCGCACTTAGGCCCCTGTAACTTTTTGACCACATAAGGTATCCACGCCAATTTTGCGTCTTTTTCTTCCAACTTCATGGGGATTCTAAAGGTACCCAGGGTTTGTTGGATTCCCTTGGAGGGGTCCCAGAAATTAGCTAAAATACAGCCCAATGTTTTTTTTCGGAAAAATGGGAAAAACGGACTACAAATGAAAGCGTCTGGGTTTTTCCCTGCAAATGTTATCAAAAAATGGTTTGTGGGGTTGAACTCAATTTTTCTGGGACATAGCCTATTTCAACCTCCTTCCAGTTAATGGTAAAAATGAGAATGAAAGCAATAATGGATCCTGAAAAGCTATTCATTTTAGAAAATTAGACAAAATTCTGAATTTAGAAAGGGGTCATTTGTGTAGATCCATCAAGGTTTCTTTATAGAAACTAACAGTTAAATATTGGAAACATTGACAATTAGTTGAAAAAAATAGCCTTTTATGTCAACGTTTTTACCTGTAACTTCTTGTAATTATGACAATTCTTTGAAAGAAATATACCGTTACATCCACCAGATCTTCCTGGTTGTGGGGATATGTAGGACTTGTAGGTTCACCAAGAACCAGACGAACCCAGAGTCAAAAACTGAGTAGCAATTTGCAATGGCTTATTATTATGTACCCGATATATAGCGTATGAAAATGTATACATGGAAAAATCGGTATGAAAGACACCTATGCATTTCTGAAATGGGTACAAATTATAGAGTTTAGAAACAGTACATATTTGCACATTTTCAAAATTGGGAATACTCATACTAGCATGAACATTATTGGTCTTTTTTACACAATGTCTTTCATTTGGAAGGCAGAAATGCATCAAAACTCAATAGGTAATCACAGTTGCTTTACAAATCTGAATTACCCTAAGTCTTCCGATAAAAATGGTACCTCACTTGTGTGGGTAGGCATAGTGTCCATGACCGGAAAGGGCTCAAACCCAAAGTGAACACATCACATTTTCACAATGAAAATTTACCCTTTTTTCCGAAGTGTGTAGCTGTTGTTTATGAATCTAGCTCTGCCAGCACCTAGGGAAACCTAGCAAACCTATACATTTTTGAAAACTAGACATCCAGGGGAATCCAGGATGGGGTGACTTGACTGCCTTCCACCAGGTTCTGTTACCCAGAATCCTTTTCAAACATAAAACATTGTCAAAAAAGCCACATTTTCCGCACATTTCTGTGGTAGAAAGCTTTGGAATCTGCGTGGATCCACACATTTCTACCCACCCTGCATTCCCCAAAGTCTTATGAGAAAAATGGTACCTCACTTGTGTGGGTCGGCCTAGTTCCCGTGACAGAAAACGGCTCAAAACGTAACATGGTCACACTTCAATCTCACAGTGAAAAATGACCCTTTTTGGCAAAGTGCCTAGCTGTAGTCTTTGTACCCTAGCTCTGCCGGCACCTAGGGAAACCTAGCAAACCTATACATGTTTGAAAACTATATACCCAGGGAAATACAGGATGGGGTGACGAGACTGCCTCCCACCAGGTTCTCTTACCCAGAATCCCTTGCAAACCTAAAGAATTGTCCACAAAAACACATTTTCCCTACATTTCTTGTGGTGGATAGTACTGGAATCTGCGTGGATCCACAAATTTCCTTCTACCCCGTGTTCCCCAAAGTCTTCCGAGACAAATGATACCGCACTTGTGTGAGTCGGCCTAGTGCAAGCCACAGGAAACAGCGCAAAACGCAACGTGGTCACACCTCAATTTTGCAGTGAAAAATGACCCTATTTTGGCAAAGTGCATAGCTGTAGTTTTTTAACCCTAGCCCTTGCGGCACCTAGAGAAAGCTAGGGAACCTATACATTTTTGAAAAGTAGACACCCAGGGAAATCTAGGATGGGGTGACTTGACTGCCTCCCACCAGGTTCTGTTACCCAGAATCCCTTGCAAACCTAAAACATTGTCAAAAAAGCCACATTTTCCGCACATTTCTGTGGTGGAATGCTTTTGAATCTGCGTGGATCTACACATTTCTACCCACCCTGCGTTCCCCAAAGTCTTACAAGAAAAACGGTACCTCACTTGTGTCGGTCGGCCTAGTGCCCGTGACAGGAAACGGCGCAAAACGTAACGTGGTCACACTTCAATCTCATAGTGAAAAATGACCCTTTTTTGGCAAAGTGCCTAGCTGTAGTTTTTGTACCCTCGCTCCGCCGGCACCAAGGGAAACCTAGCAAACCTATACATTTCTGAAAAGTAGATACCCAGGGGAATCCAGGATGGGGTGACTTGACTGCCTTCTACCAGGTTCTGTTACCCAGAATCCCTTGCAAACCTAATAAATTGTCCACAAAAACACATTTTCCCTAATTTTCTTGTGGTGGAAAGTAGTGGAGTCTGCGTGGATCCACAAATTTCCTTCCACCCTGCGTTCCCCAAGGTCTTCTGAGAAAAATGGTACCTCACTTGTGTGGGTTGGCCTAGTGCCCGCCACAGGAAACGGCGCAAAACACAACGTGGTCAAACCTCAATTTTGCTGTGAAAAATGACAATTTTTTGGCAACGTGCCTATCTGTAGTTTTTTAACCCTAGCCCTGGCGGCACCTAGGGAAAACTAGGAAACCTATACATTTTTGAAAAGTAGACACCCAGGGAAATCTAGGATGGGATGACTTGACTGCTTCCCACCAGGTTCTGTTACCTAGAATCCTTTGCAAACCTAAAAATTGTCCAAAAAAACATTTTCCCTACATTTCTGTGGTGGAAAATACTGGAATCTGTGTGGATCCACAATTTTCCACCTACTCCGCATTTCCCAAAGTCTTCCCAGAAAAATGATACCTCACTTGAATAGGTCGGCTTAGGGCCTGCAACAGAGAACGGTGCAAAACGCAACGTGGTCACACCTCAATTTTGCTGTGAAAAATGACCTTTTTTTGGCAAAGTGCATAGCTGTAGTTTTTTAACCCTAGCCGTTGCGGCACCTAGAGAAAGCTAGGGAACCTATACATTTTTGAAAAGTAGGCACCCAGGGAAATCTAGGATGGGGTGACTTGACTGCCTCCCACCAGGTTCTGTTACCCAGAATCCCTTGCAAACCTAAAACATTGTCAAAAAAGCCACATTTTCCGCACATTTCTGTGGTGGAAAGCTTTTGAATCTGCTTGGATCCACACATTTCTACCCACCCTGCGTTCCCCAAAGTCTTACAAGAAAAACGGTACCTCACTTGTGTGGGTCGGCCTAGTGCCCATGACAGGAAACGGCGCAAAACGTAACGTGGTCACACTTCAATCTCATAGTAAAAAATGACCCTTTTTTGGCAAAGTGCCTAGCTGTAGTTTTTGTACCCTCGCTCCGCCGGCACCTAGGGAAACCTAGCAAACCTATACATTTCTGAAAAGTAGATACCCAGGGGAATCCAGGATGGGGTGACTTGACTGCCTTCCACCAGGTTCTGTTACCCAGAATCCCTTGCAAACCTAATAAATTGTCCTCAAAAACACATTTTCCCTAATTTTCTTGTGGTGGAAAGTAGTGGAGTCTGCGTGGATCCACAAATTTCCTTCCACCCCGCGTTCCCCAAGGTCTTCTGAGAAAAATGGTACCTCACTTGTGTGGGTTGGCCAAGTGCCCGCCACAGGAAACGGCGCAAAACACAACGTGGTCAAACCTCAATTTTGCTGTGAAAAATGACCATTTTTTGGCAACGCGCCTATCTGTAGTTTTTTAACCCTAGCCCTGGTGGCACCTAGGGAAAACTAGGAAACCTATACATTTTTGAAAAGTAGACACCCAGGGAAATCTAGGATGGGGTGACTTGACTGCTTCCCACCAGGTTCTGTTACCCAGAATCCTTTGCAAACCTAAAAATTGTCCAAAAAAAACATTTTCCCTACATTTCTGTGGTGGAAAATACTGGAATCTGCGTGGATCCACAATTTTCCACCTACTCCGCATTTCCCAAAGTCTTCCCAGAAAAATGATACCTCACTTGAGTGGGTCGGCTTAGGGCCTGCAACAGAGAACGGTGCAAAACGCAACGTGGTCACACCTCAATTTTGCTGTGAAAAATGACCTTTTTTTGGCAAAGTGCCTAGCTGTAGTTTTTTAACCCTAGCTCTGCCGGCACCTAGGGAAACCTAGCAAAACTATACATTTTGTAAAACTAGACACCCTGAGAAATCCAGGATGGGGTGACTTGACTGCCTCCCACCAGGTTCTGTTACCCAGAATCCCTTGCAAACCTAAAAGATTATCAAAATAACACATTTTCCCCACATTTCTGTGGTGGAAAGGTCTGGATTCTGTGTCGATGCAGAAATTTCCACTCACACCGCATTCCCCAAAGTCTTCTGAAAAAATGGTACCTCACTTGTGTGGGTCGACCTAGTGCCCGTGACAGGAAACGGTGCAAAACGCAACGTGGTCATACCTCAATTTCACAGTGAAAAATGACACTTTTCTGGTAAAGTCCCTAGCTGTAGTTTGTGAACCCTAGCTCTCCTGACACCTAGGGTACACTTCCAAACCCACATTTTTCTATAAAGTAGTCACCCGGGGGCTTCCAAGGAGGTATGGCTTGCATGGATCCCCCATCGTCTCCTTACCCAGGATCCATTGCAAAACTCCATTTTAGCTGAAAAAAATTTGTAGGTTTAGTAGGTTTCCCTAGATGGCCGCCGAGCACGGGGCCAAAAACCCAGGTGACCCCCCCCCCCCTCCTGGCAAAAGCAGGTGGTTTTGAGATAGGCAATTTTGGGGCCCGTGCCTGTCACGGGTACTTGCGCCTCCCACACAAGTGAAGCACTATGTTTATCAGGAGACCTGGCGGAACGCTGGATGTTAGGAAATTTGTGTGAGCCTGGTGATGCCACACTTTTCCACACAAGAATGTGTGAAAAAAAATGATTTTTTTCAGCTAAAATTGAGGTTTGCAAGGAATTCTGGATAAGAGAACTTTGGGAGATCCACGCAAGCCATACCTCCTTTGAAGCCCCCGGGTGTCTAATATTTAGAAATGTGTGGGTTCGGTAGGTTTCACTAGATGACCACAGAGCACAGGGCCAAAAACCCAGGTGACACCCCTTGGGAAAGAAGGTGGTTTTGAGATAGGCAATTTTGATGTCGCCTCACTACGTTTGGGGCACTTGCCTGACGCGGATACTTGCGCCTCCCATACAAGTGAGCAAAACACACAAGATGATGGACGGAATGTTGCACAATGGCAAAACATTCACCCCCCAGTCACAAATCTGGGTTTATTCCATTGTTATTTTGCTCACCAAGCCACTGGAGTCAAGCTATCCTAGCTGAAGATGGCTGATAGCCAGAAACTGGTCCTAGGATGCTTGATTCGGGTCCAGGGAAGACATGGCTTGGAAGTTCGGTCTGGACTGTTCCCATGAGGCACAGCGTCAAGACTGATTTGCATATGGCCATGTCTGAACTGGGGTGGCTTGGTGAGCAAAATAACAATGGATTAAACCCAGATCCGTGACTGGAGGTGAATGTTTTGCTATTGTGCAACATTCCGACCATCATCTTGTGTGTTTTGCTGTTCACCCTATCTGGGAAGGGTATGCCCAGACGTGGGTCCCGTGCTCACTAAGCCACTGGAGTCAAGCTATCCTGGCTGAAGACGGCTGATAGCCAGAAACCGGTCCTAGGATGCTTTATTCAGGCCCAGGGAAGACATGGCTTGGCAGTTCAGTTTGGACTGGTCCCATGAGGCACAGGGTCAAGACTGATTTGCATATGGCCATGTCTGAACTGGGGTGGCTTGGTGAGCAAAATAACGATGTATTAAACGCAGATCCGTGACTGGGGGTGAATGTTTTGCCATTGTGCAACATTCCGTCCATCATCTTTGGTTTTTTGCCCCTCCCATACAAGTGAAGCACCATTTTTAACGGGAGACCTGGGGGAATGCTGGGTGGTAGCTAATTTGTGTGAGCCCAGTGATGCCACACTTTCCCACACAAAAATGTGTGAAAGAAATTGAGGTTTGCAAGGGATTCTGGGTAAGGGAAAGTTGGGGGATCCATGCAAGCCATACCTCCTTGGAAGCACCCGGGTGTCTAGTTTTCAGAAATGTGTGGGCTTGGTAGGTTGCCCTAGATGGCCGCCGAGCACGGGGCCAAAAACCCAGATGACCCCCCTTGCAAAAGCAGTTGTGTTTGATGTAGGTAATTTTGATGTTGCATCACTACGTTTGGGGCCCTTGCCTGTCGTGGGTACTTGCGCCTCCCACACAAGTAAGGCACCATTTTTATCGGGAGACCTGGGGGAACACTGGGTGTTAGGAAATTTGTGTGAACCTGGTGATACCACACTTTTCCACACACAAATGTGTGAAAAAAATGATTTTTTCAGCTAAAATTGAGGTTTGCAAGGGATTCTGGGTAAGGGAACTTTGGGGGATCCATGCAGCAAGCCATACCTCCTTGGAAGCCCCCAGGTGTCTAGTTTTCAGAAATGTGTGGGTTTTGTAGGTTTCCCTAGATGGTCACCAAGCACGGGCCAAAAACCCGGATGACCCCCCCTTGCAAAAGCAGGTGTTTTTGAGATAGGTAATTTTGATGTCGCATCACTACGTTTGGTGCCCTTGCCTGTTGCGGGTACTTGCCCCTCACACACAAGTGAGGGACCATTTTTCTCGGGAGACCTGGGTGAACGCTGGGTGTTAGGAAATTTGGGTGAGCCTGGTGATGCCACACTTTTCCACACAAAAATGTGTGAAAAAACTGATTTTTTCAGCTAAAATCGAGGTTTGCAAGAAATTCTGGGTAAGGAAACGTTGGGGGATCCATGCAAGCCATACCTCCTTTGAAGCCCCTGGGTGTCTAGTTTTCAGAAATGTGTGAGTGTGGTAGGTTCCCTTAGATGGCCACTGAGGACGGGGTCAAAAACCCAGGTGACCTCCCTTGCAAAACCAAATCGTATTGACATAATGATGTCTTTATTTCTGCAGAGTGAGATTTTTAGCACAATATTGCAAGGAAAATGTGACAGACATTTTTAAGTTTGCAGGACATTGTGGATAAAATAACTTCTTGGAATTCACAAGAGAGACATCACCATGTACTCCCATGGGTTAACATTAATATCATACATTTGGTAGGTTACTCTTAGATGGAATGTACACCTTGACAGAGAGACTCAAGAGACAAAGATTCCAGCACAGCCATCTATAGCCCAAACACACACACACACATACTTGTTGGATTTGGCACGAGGGTGAGTGATGGTTCAGTACATAAAATTTTATTAACAAGAAATTTCACAAAAATGAAATGCACTGTCAATAAATAAATACACAAAAAACCTAACCAGTGACTCGCAGCTCGTGGGCTGTAAAGCCACGACAAGGCACCAACCGTTTTACAGGCCATTCACACACCTTTCATATGTGATACACACAAGACCATTCACACCACCAGGCACAAAACCAACACATTACAATATTCACAAAAAGGGACAAAGTACACCCTGCTTCAGGAAAGACAAAAAAGACAAATATTACTGTACAGCCATATAATCCTCAAACACACATACAAACTGGTTGGATTTGGTGCGAGGGTGAGTGATGGTTCAGTATACACAATTGTAATAGCAAGTGATTTCACAAAAATGAAATGCACTGTTAATAATTGAAAGGATGAGAAACTGAACCATTGACTCACAGCTCGTGAGCTGTAAATCCACGACAAGGCACCAACCTCTTTACAGGCCATTCATATACCTTTCATACGTGTGACACATACAAAACATTCACACCGCCAGCCGCGGGCCCATCACATTAGAACACTCACACCAGCAAACAGTGCCATTCAAGGGCCCATCACTTTCACACGCCCACATTCCTGGCACAGCAACTACACAAACTGATGGATTGCATGGAGTGGCGCTCAGGTAGCAGTGTGTGTAGTGACCATCAGCAAGTCACTACTCACACACCGCCAGCCGAGCGCCAGCCCACGCACACCGCCAGCCACGCACCAGTCCACACACACTGCAAGCCAAGTGCCAGTCCAGGCACACCCCCAGCCAAGCGCCAGTCCACACACACATCGCCAGCCAAGCACCAGTCCACGTACACCGTCAGCCAAGCGCCAGTCCACACACACCGCCAGCCAAGCGCCAATCCACCCACACCGCCAGCCAAGCACCATTCCACGCACACAACCAGCCAAGCACCTGTCCACGCACACCGCCGGCAAAGCGCCAGTCCACGCACACTGCCAGCCAAGCGCCAGTCCACCCACAGCGCCAACCAAGCGCAAGTCCACGCACACCGCCATCCAGCGCCAGCCTACACACACCTCCATTACATTTAGAATTTTTTTTAGGTTTAAAGTATTTTATTGAAGCAGGGTAAGATAGGAAACAACAGGGCAAGAAAAAGATAAACCACAGGAGCCGCACATTCAATGCGTACAATACAGTAGATACAGCAAAGCAGTTACATCTCTTCAATAGGCACCATTCGACTCAGGAACACAGCTTGTGCGCCTGTGGTCACAAACAAATAAGGGGGGAGGGGGGGGAGGGGGGGATGGAAAGAGGAATAGGGGGAGGGAGAGAGGAAGAAAAAAGAAAGAGGGGGGGGAAAGAAAGGGGGGGGAAAAGGGGAAGGGTGGGGAATCATCCCCGCTCCAAAAACCTACCTAACCATCAAAACCCCCAAAACTACCACACCCCAACCCACCCCCTGTACTGTGCCATAACCTTCTGCTCTCCCCTCATAGCGACCCTCCAGTAATCCCCGCTATGCAATGCCAACCCCGACCAATCAGACAGGCGGATCCGGTGGCGGCGTCAGCCGTAACAACCTAAGATATCTAGGACAGGTGATCTCCCGAAACTCAGAACACAACAGACTATGGAAGGGCGCCCACAGTTCCTCAAAAGCATCAGTATCCCCCAGGGCCACTAAGGACATCTTTTCCATGCCAAGGACATGCCACAATCTATGCAGCCAGCCGACAACAGTGGGGAGTGTGGTGGAGCGCCAGTGTATGAGAATGTTTTGCACCGCTGACCCCAGAGCAATCGCAATCTGTCTGCCCCTCCTAGACCTGAGGGGATACATCAACCCATTCGGTAAACCCAGTAAAACGTAGGCAGGGAACCTCGGCAGCTCTATCTCAAAACATTTGTCTACCTCACCCAGAACCTCCTCCCAGTAAGAAGCCAAAAGGGGGCATTCCCACAGTATGTGTGTTAGCGTGCCATTATTGCCACAGTTGCGCCAGCATGTCCCTGGTATTGCCCTATCCATCTCATGTAACTTCTCCGGAGTGCGGTACCAGTAGGTCGAGATTTTGGTGAAGGTCTCCGTGAGCCCCGTGTGATAGGCCGAGTGGCGTGAGCGGTAGGAGATATGGTCCCATTCCGTATGACTCAACACTCGTCCGAGCTCCCGTTCCCATCGCTCCCGACCGGGATTGTGAATATGAAAGGGGGGGGGCTGCAACATTTTATACAAATCTGAGATCAGTTTAGCATCCGATGTGCGGGTGACTAACCAACGCTCGTACACCGTGATCTCCCGATCTGCCGTATCGCGCACTTGGGGTTGCAATGCCCAGTGGCGCGCCTGCATATATCTCATACGCTCCGCCTCTGGGAGGCCGTAGTCCCGCTGCAAGTCCTGGAAGGGGACGACCCCCTCGGGGCTGTATAGATGATACAAAGTGCAGCAGCGGGCCGCCCGCCAGCGATCGTAAGCACCGTGCTCCGTGTCGGGACCGAAGTCCGGATTGCCAATAAGCGGCGTAAAGGGAGAGGGAAAAGTAGTAAGCTCATTCCTAACAGCCACTGAGTCCCACGCCCGAAGCGGGACACGCGTCACGAAAGATGCGTAAAGGTTAGGGGGTCGATGAGCCCGCTTCAGGAATGGGACCTCCTGTAATGTCCTGCCCGCCACCGCTTGATCCTGGAACAGCCAGTGTTTGTCTGACTCCCACCGGCTCCATTCCACCAGATAGCGGAGTTGGGCGGCCTGGAAATATTTCCGTAAGTCCGGTATCCCCGGCCCCCCGGATTCGGGCGCCAGCGTCGCGATGCTCCTCTTGATCCGTGGTCTACGGCCCTGCCACACGAACCGTGCAATGGCCGCCTGGGTCTCCGCAAGCCACCCTGTGGGGGGCTGGAGCGGCAACGCCCTAAACAGGTATAGCACCTGAGGCAGGAGGGTCATCTTCACTGCGGCCACCCTACCTAGCAACGACAACGTGCCCTTATCCCACCGACCTAGTTCCTCTCTGATTTTCGTGCTCAAAGCCGCATAATTGGCCGTGACCATCGCCAGGAGGGAGGGCGCCAACAGGATCCCTAAATACGGAATCCGGTCCTTGGACCAGCTCAGAGGGTAAAGTCTCTGTAGTTCCGCTCTGGTGGCACTAGCGAGCGAAATGTTGAGGGCGGCAGATTTCCCGAGGTTCACCTTAAAGCCCGCCACCTCGGCAAAGAGGTCCAGTTCTGCAATGCAAGCCGGCAGTGACCTCCGCGGGTCATCGAGCGTCAGAATGACGTCATCTGCGTACAGGCTAATCGCATGATGAAATTCGCCCATCCTGACACCAACGATGTCGGGGTTCTGCCGAACCCTTTGAGCAAACGGCTCCATGTAAAGGGCAAAGAGCAAAGGAGACAGTGGGCACCCCTGTCGCGTACCCCGTTCTATGGCAAAGGGCCGGGAGCTACCTCCGTTCACTCGGACCACCGCGGACAGGGACCGGTAGCAGTTGAAAATCAGATGACGGAACTTCTCGCCTATCCCGAACTTGCCCAAGACCTTCTCTAGGTAGGGCCAGTGCACCCTGTCGAAAGCCTTCTCCGCGTCTATGGAGAGGAGCATCCTTTCCCCGGGGATCCTGGAGGCCTTCTCAAGAATATGAGTCACCCTCTTTGTGTTGTCCACTGTTTGCCTGCCAGGCACGAAGCCCGCTTGATCCTAGTCAACCATGCCCGGGAGATGAAGTGCCAGGCGTGCTGCTAATATACTGGTGAACACTTTCAAGTCCGTGTTCAGCAACGAGATAGGACGGTAGGATCCACAGGCGGTCCTGTCCTTGCCTGGTTTCGGAATCACTGAGACCGTGGCCTGAAGAAATTCGGGGGGAATGGCACCCGGCTCCGCAAAGGTGTTGAAAAGGCGGGTCAGCAAAGGCGCCAGCTCCTGACAGAAGGTCTTATAAAACAGAGGGATAAAGCCATCCGGTCCCGGAGCCTTGCCCGGTTTGAGCCGGGATATCGCCGTGACCACCTCCTCGATACGAATGTCTCGTTCCAGATACTGAGCCTGATCCGGCGTTAACGACGGGAGCGGTACCGACTCCAGATATTCCGCCTCCGCTTGGGCGGAGGGGGCCTCACCAGTGTAGAGGTCTGCGTAGAATCTACGGAAGACGTCCGCTATTTGCTCATCTGCCGTGACAGAACCTCCGGCCGGGTCAGCCAGCTCCTTCACTCGGTGCTGTTGGTGCTGCACCCTAAGCTTATTGGCCAAGAGCCGCCCGCATCTATCGCCGCCGGTGTAATACTTGTGCTTCAGACGAAGCATCGCGTACTCCGCCCGGTCCGTGTCCAGGGCAGCCAAGAGTTTCCTGGCAGCTTTCAGCTGTCTCCAGACCCTGGGGGCCCCCGTTCTATGATGAACCTGCTCCAGCTCCCGCACCTGCCGGGTGAGCTCATCCCTCTTGAGCTGTCGATCCTTGTTCTCCGCCGAGGAGATAGCTATGAATTCGCCCCGAAGCACAGCCTTCAGGGCTGCCCACTGCGTCGCGCGAGAGGTATCGTCATTATCGTTCACGCGTTGGAAGTCCACAATGGCCGCGCGGATCTGGTCCACTGTCGACCGTCTGTGCAACAACGTGTCCCGAAGCCGCCAGACCCCTCTCGGCCGAGCCACCGGGGGCAGATTGAAAGTACCCTCCACCGGCGCGTGGTCGGAAAGAGAGAGGACCCCCATATCAGCGTTCGAGGCCAAAGCGAGCATCGGGCCCGACACAAGTAGATGGTCCAGTCGCGCATAGGACTTATGTGCATGTGAAAAGTAGGAGTACGCGCGGGTAGTGGGGTGGAGGTGGCACCACATGTCATGCATGTCCAGCTCCTCAAGTCGAGTGCGAATTGAGCCCGAGAGCTCACCCAACTGGTGGCGCCGCTGCACAGACCTGTCCATAGCCGCGTCGAAAACTAGATTCATATCTCCCCCCAGCACTATGTGCCTATCAGAGGTGGACGCTACATCTTCCAGTGCCCTATGCAAAAATTGATCCTGGTGGTCATTGGGGCCATAGATAGAGCCGACAGTCAGTACTAAACCCCCCACCCTGATCCTATATGCCAAAAGCCTCCCTTTCTGCTCCGCCACTTTGTGTAAGATCTCCCCCCTGAACCCCCTAGAGAACAGGAGCGCCACCCCTGCCGTTTTAGAGGCGCTAGCGGAGAAAAGCTGCGTAGGGAATTTGGGGGTACGCATTCTGGAACAGTCTTTAGCCAGCAGATGGGTCTCTTGCAGCAGGCAAACATCGGCCTGGGAGTTCTCCAACAGAGACAATACCGCCCGCCTTTTAACCGGATTATTCAACCCTTTCACATTTAGAGTGACCACTTTAAGAGCCATCAAGGAGGGGAATCATTGGAGCACACACAGATAGGCAAAGCCCAGCAAGCAAACATAGAGGCCATCTCACGAAGCCTCAACGCACAGCAACCACGGATATCTCTATGGCACAGTACAGTCCCCCGACCCCAACACCCCACAACTAGAAGAACCCCCCCCTCCCCTTGGAACCCCAACCACTCGAATCCATACCACCCCCAACTACCAATCCCCTCACTAGCCCCCAAACTCAAAACATCCCCCGTCGTTCCCGTTCCCACTCCCCGCTTCTCAAACTTTGCAAAGAAGACATTGTCCCAGTCCGGTCCGTATCGGACAAGGCCGTGGAAAGTCAGTCTAGTGGACGTCCAGCCACCACCTCCTGCACTCGCCATTTTGCCCCACCCACCCCCAGAACCCCCGCACCTGCAATAAGAAAGGCTAGTGCAGACTCCCCCCGGAGTAAATTCAGGCCGTCAGGGCCACTTCGCCAGTCGCCGCCACTCTGGAGGCCTCCTGGATGGCGGCCGCCATGTCCGCCCGAATCGTGGGCGATCCCGGTCGCTCCGGAGTTGGGGAGCGCCTTCCCCCTGCTTGCTGCCAGCCGTCTTGAGTGCTTCGCCTGCGGCGGGGCGCCGGGGTGTCCGTATCAAATGCAGTGAGGCCCAACACCGCGCAAACGTCCTGGAGGGACCGGAGCTGGTGCAGTGTCCCGTTCCACCTAAAAATCAGGCGGAAAGGGTGACCCCAAGAGTACTGCGTCCCCTGCTCCCGGAGGAAGTCCGTGGCGATTTTGAAGGATTTTCTCTTCTGCAGCGTGACCGTAGATAAATCCTGATACAGGGGCACCGGGTGGTCTCGGAATCGGAAAGGCTGCTGTCTCCGCGCCTCGCGGAGGATCCGCTCCTTCAGGGGGAAGTCCGGCAAGAAGGCCAGGATGTCCGGGGGGGTGCTGTGGCTCTGCGGGGGCGACCCACCCGGTGCGCCCTGTCGATGCGGACCTGAAAGTCTTCCGACTCCCCTAAAATTGTACGGAAGAGGCCCTCCAAGTAAGCCGTCACGTTCTCACCCTCCTCGCCGGACGGGACGCCACGGACCCTGATGTTATTCCGCCTGGATCGATTTTCGAGGTCCTCGGCGTGGGCCTGCAGCTCAATCTGTTGTTCCCGCAGCCGCAGGACCTCCTGCTGCAGATGGGTGATCTCCTCGTCTCTGGAGTGACCAGCCTCCTCCACGGTGTTGACCCGCTCCTCCAGGGAGTCCACCTCTCTCCGTACCTCGCGGACCTCCCCGGCCACCTCTTGCTTCAACGTTTGAAAGTCCTCCCGCAAGGAGCTGAAGAGCGACTCAAGGAATGATCGTGTCACCGGGGGTTCTCCACCTTCAGCGCCCCTGGTCGGGGCCGGGGAGGTCGTGGTGGGTTGATTCCCTCCGCTACGCAAGGCACCGCGCCCCAACATGTCCGGCAAAGTCCGATCACCCCTTCTTTGTCCCCTAGCGTTCGACATCTTGGCTGCACAGGGGGCGTCGGTGGACGACGCTCGGCAAAAGAGATCAACAGGGCCAGAGCAGCTACACACCGGTCAGGGAACACCGCCACACAGAGATCCCGAGCAGGGCCGAGCAGCCGGGCCGGAGTCCACAAAATGGCCGCCCGTTACTATCAATAGGCCAACGCCCAAGGAGTGAGGCCTACCTCCGTCTCAAGTCCAGTGGCGAGAAACACAGCCGGAGGGCAAACTCGCGGGGCAGGGGCCGCCGGGGCCGGCAACCCTGGGGGAATATCTGCCCTGGGGGCACAACACCGCTCCTCCACAACCAGTGTCGGACCGTAGCGGCCTCACGGGGCGAGCACCCTCAAGCCTCGGACCTGCGTAGCAACTCGATGCCGGCTCCGCCTCCGGTTTACTCCTCCGTGCAGCTCCGCTCTCAGCAACCACCTTCGGTCAGCTCCGCTCCGCTCGCGAAGTCCCCTTCGACTCCTACTCCAACACCAAGGCACAGGTACTTCAGCGGGCCATTCACAGGCGGCAGGGCACACCGTCAGGATCCCAGGCCCGGAGGTCTCGCGGCTCCCGGCTCACACACAGGCCGCCCAGCGGGCTCCGCCCCAAGCTATTTCGGTCTGAATCGCACCTCCGAAGGGGCAATCAAGGCTCAACGATCGCTCCGCACCGCCACCGGGGTCTCCAGGCTCAATCACCGCATGATCCGGGGGGGAATCAGCGGTTACGAGTGGTGCAGGGTTTCAGGGGCCCAGGAGCTCTCGGCAAGTGCGACCTCTCAGCCCGCCATCTTGGCCACGCCCCCCTAGAATTTTTTTTAACAAAAAAATAACACAAACAAATTGCAAATAGATCCAAGTCTGCTAAAACAAAATCCAAAACTGAATACATTGCACTAATGCCAACCTTGAAACAGAATAAAAAAATATTAAACAACACAGGCCAGGCAGTTCACTTTACCACTCATGGATACTCCCAAAAATTCTTATGCGTGTGGTACGATTTGAAACAAGCTGACACACACAATCCAGGTTTAGAAGGACAGTCGGGCAGTACATACAAGTTTCCCTCTGCACAACTCTTCGCCAATAGACTCTACATATCCTAGTGGGAAAGTCTTTTGAGGTTGTGGGAGGAATGTACTCAGGAAAGTGGCGATCTTTCAGTCTAGCCACATCCTCCACTACTCCAACTCTAAGAAACTTGCCTATTCCACTAGAACAAGGCTGCCTATTACAGACTACTGAAACTTAACAAAAGGCATCTTTGACTCAGGACAAGAATTCTGGAACACAACAAAAGCATTAAAGGTTGCCAAGTGGAAAAGATGAATAGCCAACTTCTTATACCAAATGTAAGCTTTACTCAGAGCAGCGTAAGGTTCCAACCTCTGATCTCCTCTGTCAACACCACCCATGTGCCTAATATAGTCTAAAATGCACACAGGTTTGCACACTTCAGCAGCCTGACCCCAAACAGGCACAGGTGCAGTGCTTTCATCATGGATGGTAGTAAGCATGTACACATCTCTCCTGTCTGAAAACTTCACAGCTAGAAGCTCCTCACATCGCAACGCACTGCACTATCCCCGCACAAGCTTTTGACAAACAAGTTCTTTTGGGAAACCTTTATGGTTACAGCGCATTGTGCCACAAACAACAGTGCCCACTTTGGCCAATTCCTTGAACAACCGTACACCAGTGTAGAAGTTATCTACGTATAAATGGTGGCCTTTGTTAACCCTTTCGATGCTCATGACGGAACGGTTCCGTCATGAGCATTGGTTGGGCTGTGCTCATGACGGAACCGTTCCATCATGACCACACCCATTAACATTGGGCCCCAGCACCGGTGGTAAATTGGAGTAGCACGGATGAGGTTAAATAATCCTCTACCTAGTTCCCACACAATTTTCTCAGTTACTCCAAAAGTGGACGGACAACCACGGGGGTTAATGCTGGACTCCTTAACGGTGCACACCCAGAAATTAGAGACATATCCAGTCCCACTGTCACACAGCATATACAGCTTAATTCCATAGCATGCCCTCTTACTAGAAATGTATTGCCTAAAAGCCAAGTGACCCTTGAACAACACCAAAGACTCATCCACTGCTATTTCTTTTCCAAGAGCATAGATCTCAGAAAAACGATCAACAAAGTGATCAAGGACAGGCCAAATCTTAAAAAGACGGTCACAATCAGGGTGATCTTGTGGCAACGCTAAACCAGTATTGACAAAATGCATCATCCGAAGCAGAAGCAAATACCTATCACAACTCATGACTGCCAGAAATATAGCTGTTGCCATCAAGGGACTAGTAGACCAATATGAAGACATTGATGGCTTTCTTAGCAGGTCCATCAAAAAAGTTAATCCTAAGAACTTCTTCATCTCTTCAAGATTTGTGGGAGTCCACCGGGTAGCTCTAGAATGGGGCTTAAGGCTGGCACTGTTGTCCCTCAAAAACTGTTCTGCATACAAATTAGTCTGCTCAACAATCTCTGCCAAAAACACATCGTCCATAGACAACTGGAAAAAATGTATCGGCAAAATGTTCTCAGTATTCACTCTACACCCTGGAACACCAGTAAAGTCTGGCAATGCCGGCTGCACCAAGCCAGGGGCAACCCAGAGTCCAACACTATCAACAGGAAGTGCTGCAGCCCCCAGCCTGCAGCCCAGATGCCTCTTGCTGCACTACACCAACGGGAAGCCTAGCAGCCCCAGATGCTTTTGGCCGCACTACACCAACGGGAAACCTAGCAGCCCCAGATGCCTCTTGCTGCACTACACCAATGGGAAGCCTAGCAGCCCCAGTTGCCTCTTGCCGCACTACACCAACGGGAAGCCTAGCAGCCCCAGATGCCTCTTGCCGCACCACAGCAAAGTGAAGCCTTGTAGCCGCACCGTGCAGCCCAGATGCCTCTTGCCGACCTACACCAAAGGGAAAACTTGCAGCCCTAGGCTTCAGCCCAGATGCCTCTTGGCACACTACCTGCACATCAATGTACTCCTCTAACACAGGCCCTTCATCAGCACTAGAAGAAGCTTCATCATCTGAGGATTCCATGTGAAGAGAAAACTCACTGCCTGAATCTTCCCCTCCTACCTCTGCCTCAGAATCAGAGTCAGTCTTTGAACCAAGGTCAGAGGAAGACTCAAAAATTATACCAACAACCTGCTGAGCAGTAATCCTGTGGCTAGCCATTATCCTTACTAAGAAAGGAGACTGCACAAACAAGTCAACAACAACCAACACTGTGCAAAGTAAGTAGTAAACAAAGTAAGGCTTTAGCACGAATATCTATACACTTCAAAACAATATAACTCTTACCAAAGATAGCTACACTCACCAGCACCTACTCTGCAGAGACACAGCAAAAAGCAATGATATCCTACTAGAAAGAAAAAAAATTGCACATTAGACAACAAAGAACACATCAAGCACTAATGCAAAAAAGATTTTGACATTCAAAACACAGAAGCCAAAAAAACTGCTATTACTACACCATTTACAAAAACACATTCATGTAGGGAAATTAAACTAATTTAGAGTGAATAGTACAAAATACATTCACTTCCCAAGCACATGCAACTGCAAAAGCTGCAAAACCACCAGTAACGAAACCGCAACCTACAACAATCCAAACAGCAAAAGCCTTGTACCAGAATAAAATAGGGAAATAAAAAAGTTACTATCACATTTCACAAACAATATGATAATTAAAATTATAACACACAATGTCGCTATCCAAATGGACATTTGGCCAGATGGGCCTTCAAATAGGGCTGAGACCAATGGGAATTAGGTGAGGTTTTCCACCAAGCCACTTGTTATATTTTTGGATTTTTTTTTCTGCCCGTCCCCCTTGGTGGCAGTTGGTCTTTTTTATGTCCTTACTGTACCCCCCCCGCCCCCCGGGGGCAGTAAGGACAAAAAAAGGACTTACTGGCACCAAGGGGGGCGGGCAGAAAAAACATCCAAAAATATAACCACCTTTGGAAGTGAACCTTGCCCAAGGGCTCACTTCCACTCACTACAAAACACAATCCCTAGGGCCTAGTGGGCCAGAAAGGCCAAAAAAACGGCAGCTCTGGGGCACACAAACATCAACAAGAAATGCTGCCCTTTGGAGGAGACACATTTAAATGCCCCCAAATAAGTCCCTAGTGCCTTGTGGTGTTTTCTGCCCCCCCCCCCCACCCGGGGGAAAAACAACCAAAAACAACAGGCTGATTTGCCCCCAGGGGGGCAGAAAAACATTCCTTTAAATATGCCCCCTCTAAGTAGTGACCCTTGTCCATGGGGTCGTTTACATCCAAATTTAAATGCCCAAACTACAGTCCCTGGTGCCTAGTGGCATTTTCTGCTCCCCCTGGGGGCAAAACGCCTGACAAATGGGCCCCTTGCCCAAGGGTTCGCTTCCAATGCTCCAAATTTAAATCCCTGGTGCTAGTGGGGGCATTTCTGCCGCACGATCGCGACGCTGTGTGCAATCGTGAGGCAGAAATGTCCTGCAAAGAGACATCAGGGGAGAGGAAAATCTCTTTCCTCTCCCCTGATGCCTCGATGCGTGGCCTAAACCCCCCCCCGGGACCGAGGAATCTCACCTGGTTCCTCCGACGCTCAGGAAGCAAATGGCTTCCCGAGCATCGGGGACTTCCTGATGACTTCAGTGCGCACTGTGCGTGCTGACGTCATGGGATTCCCTTGGGGGGTTGGGGGTGGTAGCGGAAGCTCTTCAGCTGCCATCCCCCTGAGTGGGGGCAAAATCAGACACCCATAGGGGGGGCGCCAGCGCTTCCCCCGTGGGTGGGGCCCATGACGAGCTAGACTCGTCATCAGCACACGTCCACTGTGTGCCATGGCGAGTGCAGCTCCTCAACAGCAGGGAAGTGGATAAACATCAAGTGTGTAAAACCCACTGCGCCTGGCACCATTCTTATTACCAGGTTTGTGTGGTTGTCACGTGTCAGTAAGTATTTTGATTCAAGAAGATCAGACTGCAAGGATAGCAGAAAAGCAGAATGTTCTGGAAGCCAGCATGATTTTATAAAAGTAAGTTGTATCAAGGCATATAGCGGCTTGAAACGCTGGGCATAAGGTATGCCTGAAATTGTAGGTACAACCAAAATTCAAAAAACCCAGTGTAGATAGTAGTTTTTTCAGAGTTGCAGGAGATCGCAAATGTGCACATTTCTCCAGGAAGTGAGGTGCTAGACCTTGACCTTCATTATTGAGCTCATAGCCCAGAAACACCACTGTGTACTCTGCAATGTGTGATTTTTAAAAGTTAAATTTGTAACCGAAGTCCGCAAACATGACTATGATGCAGTTCACGCGACAGAGATGCGTGCATAATTTGTCGTCTGTGAGATAAATATCATCAACGTACGAGTACGCATCAGGGTCGATGTTGTCTAACAAGGAGACAACACGTGCGGCAAAAACGCCCGGGCTGTTTTTGTAGCATATGGCCAATCTTTTGAATTGTTTTTGTTTGCCGCCAGAAGTAAAGGCTTTCCACTGACTACTAATAGAGGACAGGTTATGACTAAAAAGCCATTGAAAATGTAGCTTGTTGTTTAAACCTTATTCTTTACCGCGCAGGTTCGACAATGAGAGTTCAAATGCTGATAATCCAAAACTAGGCGGTACGACCCATCAGGCTAGGTTACAGTGAAAAGAAGATTATTCATGGGTGACACACATGTCTCAATCACACCTTGATATTCCAATTGTTCAAGGATTTCTGCAATTGGAGCTTTCGCGTCCCGCTACATGGGATATTGGTGTTGTGGCTGTCGCATAGACCGCAATGGTATCTCATACCTGGGCGAAAGTTTATCCCACCCGACGACCTGAGTATGGTACAAAGCCAGTGCAAGCACCAGAGCCTACTCTTCTGCAAGTTCTGCACCGGCTCCTTGGGCATCATGTATACAAAGCTAGGGAAGATTACCTCCTTCCCTATCAGAGCAGCTAAAACGTAAGGTGGGGGCTAATCTGCCTCAGCTAATAAAATGTCATATGTAGAGGTCAGATTTTCCCAAAAGATCCCTTTTACTATACTTTGTGTGTCACCTTCTATTAAAAGTACTTTATCATATTGCCTGTCAGGGGGAGCCACTCTAGTGTGAGCAGTTTCCACCGTGATGTAAGTGTCAGTTGCTGTCGCCTTCAGATATGGACGCAGTGCTTGTCACACTATTGTAACCTCTGCTGCGCTGTCTAGCAGCATTAATGCCCATGTCAGGTTCCGAAGCTGTGTTCTATTGCTGCTTTCCCTGTTTTTCATTCTTCCAAATCTGTTTAGTAGTAGTAGTAGTATAGCTTTATTTCGATACGGTACATATCATAAAAGCAGTACAAAACATCAAATAAAAACATTACAGAGATGCATAAAAAATACCGTAGGGAATCGTAATAAAAACAGTGGAACACAGGTTACACATTTAAGATATCCTTCAAGGTATTTACGCTAGTATATAAAACAGATCAAAAGAAACACTTTACTGGATCAATAGCTTTCCAAATCTGTTTAGGAAAAACTGGACGGTCGTCTCTATTAGACTTTGCCGTCTGTGTTTGCGGTTGAGCTGCTGTTTTAGAAAAAGACTTAACACCCAAACTATTGCGGCCAATGGTCTTATAAGCCTCCGCAATAATTTTCGGTAACACACGGGGTTTCTCGGCGTCGGTGACAAGGCGCAAAGCATTAGACACCTGAAAGTTAACCGCATCTCCCTTGACATTTGCAAGGATGAGATCAGCAACTATGTCAAACACTCTGACAAGCCTCATTCCCAACTTGACAGCCACCTCTGGACCGGGCTCATCCTGAACACGCTTAATCAAGGAGGGCAGGACAGTCATAGACGGTGTGCCGAAGCACTTCGCATATACTGCTGCAAATGCTTTACCCCAGTTCTCACAATCTGTTACCTCTTGCACTAAGTCTTTCTGCAAACTAATGGTGAGGATCCTGTGTTTTTCCACAGGCGTCGTATTAGGAAATACTGCTTCGAGTTTGTCAAATTTCTCAGCAAGCCAATAAGGCATATCGTCCTTAGTTTGGGGGCGCTTACCCATTACCGAATTAACCATGACGGGACTAATAGACATCCCGGCTTGTCCAACTGGTTGCGCCGCAACCCCAGGTGACCCCACCTGGAGGTTCTTAGAAACGTATTATACTAAAGCCCTATGTACCCCAACCAAGAAGGAATGAAGTAGGCGCAACTCGTCTAGAGGGACAGTCAGTTATCGAGGATGTGATGTGAACCCGGCCAAGACTGGCCAAGTGGCCCCAGGGATTGACAAAGGGCCTAACCAGACCGGAGTCAGGGTGTGGGGGAGGGCGCAATTAAACCAAATACCAGGTTGCCATGCCGAAATCGGCTTTGTGTCCTATATGGCGTATAATTTGCTGGTGTCTCAGTGGGAGTGTAGGAGTGGAACGTTTCATCATCCGCATCAATTGCTGCAAACGTAACCCCAGAGTAGAAAAGCTCAAAGGGGAACGCTGCATCTGCACTCACAACAAAGATAACCGACACACCATCGTCAGGCACTCTAAACTGCGTCAGGTGACGCCGGAACGCTGCCCGATTATGCGGAGCTATGTCGATCTCAGCCATAAGAACAAAGAAGAGGAAAACAATTTATATAAATTGTAGCGCAAAAAGGGTAGTAATTCAATATGTGAACCTTTTTAAATCTCAAGCTTGAATGCACCTATAATTTATCTTTATAGATAGGTTAGTCCTTCACCACTGTTAACCGGAAACAGGAGTGAGGGTATTGTGGACTAGTATAAGCACTACTAAAGTGTCTCGAATATAAGACCAAATGTCGGGTGTGCCATGTTGCAGGGAGTCTACTCATTCACAGAACTATGCGCAGGAAACCAGGAACTCGGTGTATTGTGGTGTACCAAAAACCCACCTCAGTGCCCAGAACCCCAATCCGACTAGCATCAGTGTCCAACCCAGAACAAGTGACTGAGTGAACTCTCAAGAATAGTGGGAATCAAGAACACTCTTTTGTTTTTATTCTCATACAAGTCCACAACGTGAGTAATCAGAGACACTGTAAAGTTTAAAATGTTTATTTTAAATACGTGCTCTAAGATGCAGTATTTTCGCCAATACAAATAAAAAGATGCATAATAATAATAATACAGTCATCATTGTTACAGTTCCAAAAAATACAAAGGGAGAAATCATGTTATAATGATAGTGGAATCAGGTCCATAGCGCCTTGTGTACCACCCTCCCCTTGCTCTGAGCTAACTATTACAATAATAGAAGATCTCTAGGTTAAAATGGGGAACCCCATACCTCCAAGATCAGATGAAGTTAATCACATCCCAGGATCAGCACAGCTCTCTCTAGATGGAAAGGTTTTCTCCAAGTGCCCCTGTCATGCATGCAATGCAATATTAAAGGCACTGAGTTTCAGTTATTTGCAGCTGTGTGCGTGTTATGTCTAGAGCATGGGTACTCACAAACTTTCTCTCTGGGCCAAATTTACAGAGTGGTTTGTGGCCGAGGGCCGTACTGGTGGGGGCGGGGTCAGTGGGGGATGGGGTGGGGCTGGAGCAAAAAAAACTGGGACCATGAGGTTGAACACTGCCCCCTGCAGCGGACACGTTTGTCCACTGAGCCACTAGACCCGGCATACACACATCTTTCTCTCTCTCTATCTCTCTTTCCCTCTCTCTATGTCTCCCTCCCTCCCTCTCGCTCCCTCTCTCCCTCTGTCTGTCTCCCTCTGTCTCCCTCTCTCTCTACTTCCCTGTGTCCGTCTCCCTATGTCTCCCTCTGTCTATCTCCCTCCCTCTCTGTCTCCCTCCCTCTCTCTCTCTATCTCCCTCCCTCTGTCTCCCTCCCTCTTTCTTCCTCTCTTTTTCTCTGTCTCCTACCTCTCTTTCTCTCTCCCTCCTTCTGTCTCTCTCTGTCTTCCTCTGATTCCCTCCCTCTCTCTCTCTCACTCTGTCTGTCTCCCTCCTCCCTCTGTCTGTCTCCCTCCCTCTGTCTCCCTCTGTCTATCTCCCTCCCTCTGTCACCCTCTGCCTGTCTCCTTCCTCCCTCTCTCTGCCTCCCTCTGTCGGTTTCCCTCATCCCTCTGTCTGTCTCCCTATGTCTCCCTCCCTCTCTCTCTTTCTGTCTCCCTCCCTCTCTCTCTCTCCCTCTGACTGTCTCCCTCTGTCTGCCTCCCTTCTCCCTGTGTCTGTCTCCCTCTGTCTCCCTCCCTCTGTTCCCCTCTGTCTGTCTCCCTTCCTCTGTCTCCCTCTGTCTGTCTCCCTCCTTCCTTTGTCTGTCTCCCTCCATCTGTCTCCCTCTGTCTGTCTCCCCCCCTCTGTCTCCCTCTATCTGTCTCCCTGTGTCTGTCTCCCTCTGCCTCCCTCTCCATCTCCGTCTCTCCGTCTGTCTCTATCTGTCTCTGCCTCTATCTGTCTGTCCCTGTCTCTTCCTCTATCTGCCTCTATCATTCCCTGCCTCTATCTCTGTCTCCATCTCTGTCTGTCTCAGTCTGTCTCTGTCTCTGCCTCTATCTGTCTGTCTGTCTCTGTCCCTGTCTCGGCCTGTCTCTGTCTCTATCTGTCTCTGTTTGTTTCTGTCTCTGCCTCTATCTGTCTCTGTCTGTCCCTGTCTCTGTCTCTATCTGTCTCTGCCTCTACCTGTTAAAGCCTCTACCTGTCTCTGCCTCTACCTGCCTCTGCCCATCTCTATCTGTCTCTATCTGTCCCTCTCTCTACCTGTCTCTGCCTCTGTCTGTCCCTATCTATATCTGTCTCTGTCTCTATCTGTCCCTTTCTCTATCTGTCTCTGTCTCTATCTGTCCCTGTCTCATCTCTGTCGGTCCCTGTCTCTATCTCTGCCTGCCCCTGTCTCTATCTCTGTCTGTCTCTGTCTGTTTCTGTCTCTATCTGTCTCTGTGTCTCTATCTGTATTTGTGTCTCTGTCTGTCTCTGTGTCTCCGCCTCTGTCTGTCGCCTCTATCTGCCTCTGTGTCTCTATCAGTCTCTATCCAAACAGGAAGCTTCCCAAACCGCCCTTTAAAAGTCAGCTGCGCTTCCAGCTGACTTTTAAAGGGCCTTTTGGGAAGCTTTCTGAAGGTGCCCTTACGTCACAGAGGCGGGCAGTAAACACAGAAGATGGCCGCTGGACCATATGTAGTGAATACCTATTTAATACATATTCACTACATATGCTCCTGCGATCATCTTCTGTGTTTACTGCTGGCCATGGAATCTGCAAGGCAAGGTCCGCGGGCCGTATTATGAGTACCAGTGGTCTAGAGTGTGGGCCGATCAACCTGAATCAACAGCATACATTGGTATTTGACCTTGAACACTCTGTACAGACTGAGGTTCTCCGTGTAAGTCTAGAGATGTGAAAAACAGACCGTTCTCATGTGAAGAAAAGCAAACAGTTTGACTTCCAAGAACAGAGGCATGTGGTGTTGTGTGCAAAAGTGGCAAAGTGGCAAAATGGCGTTTTAGCATCTAATCCACTTATGCTAACATAGCAATGTGTGCAAGCAGAATTGTGTCTTCACTACAACACTACAGTGTGTCTGCCCCATCAATCTACCCAACCATTTCATTTGGTGTAGCGTTGAATGCCAGGATTTAAGAACAATTGTTGTTGCCAGAGGAAGGTCAGTATGTGTGCCTCCACTGTAGAGGTACCATTCTAGAGGGGGGGGGTGACCATTGCCCATTTGTCTAGTGCATATGATAGGTTCCCTCCAGTCATTCATGATAAGGAGGTGGGCCACCATAGATAATTGGCTGCTTAAATGCCCCCACAGTACCCACTCTGGAAAAATTTGGCGAGAGCCACCCTAGGGTTACCCCCTTTCCACAGGAAAGCATTAAGAATGGAATTCAGCCTACAAAACCAGTGTCATAGGATCTCCTAAGGATAATTCTGAAATTGGTAGAGGAATCTGGGCATTACGAGGGCAAGCAACAAGGGGGACCGAGGGCAACCCTGTCTCCACCATCTTTGTATATGGAAGGGGTCAGACAATTTTAAAAATCGTTGACTGTCCTAGACGTGACAGTGGCAGCATGACCTGATTTTTATATCTTGTTTGTGATAGGCAAGTACTGGCTCAATATTAGCACTCCACGCCACTGCTGTCTTGTGGGATAAAAAGACATCCAAGAATTTAAATCATTGGGGACTAGACGCAGTCCAGATGCCCATTGCAAATCTTGGGGCAAAACACCCATTGATTAGACTCTGGACTTTGATGTATTAATATATAGGCCAGAGGTTTCCTCAAAGATGTGCATGATCTGCAATAGTCTAGGGCCCGTCGTACCTGGTGGCATGGGAAGGAAGAGAACATAATCAGCGTATAACAGAATTCTGCCTGACAAATTGTCCTTCCAATCAAAGCACCGCCCCTGTGCATCCATCCTCACCCACGTGGCTAGCGGTTCCATTACGAGGGCAAGCAGCAAGGGGGACAGAGGGCAACCCTGCCTCCACCATCTTTGTATATGGAAGGGGTCAGTTCAGCCCCCTGCCACTCTTACTGATGCGTCCAGATCTGTGTACAAAAATGAAGCTATGAGGTAAACAATAGGTCAAAATTAGGACGCAGGAGAAGGCTGAATAAGTAACCCCTGCTTCTGGAATCAAAAGCGTTGTCTATGTCGGCCAAAAAGAGCGCTGCTGGCGCCTTCTGCCTGTCAGCCATTGCAATTGCATTGTACATCCAGCAGATATTGTGGAGGGTCACCGATGAGTCATAAAACTGGACTGATCCAAGTGGACCTGATCTGGCATGTGTGTGATGAGTCAATTCGCCAATACTTCAGTCCATATCTTAACCTCCAGGTTCAATAGGGAGATGGGGCAGTACGAGGTGAGATCATCTACCGGGTAGCTCAGCTTGGGGAAGACCACTATTTCCACATAACGCCAGTCCGGTGGCATCACTGCTGCATCCAAGGCGGATAAGACTGCTCCCAGGAAATGATCTTGGAGCTAATGCATATAAGTTTTAAAGAACTTGCATGGTAATCCGGTCTGCCCAGGAGCCTTGCCAGTATTCATGTCAGCAGGTGCTTAGTTGTAAAAAAGAAGTGCAGTTGCACTCACCTGGAGGCCACCGTAGCTTGCACAACCAATTGTCCCGTCAACGCTGCCATCACAGTACTTACACAACTATTTATCATCACACTGCTACAAGTGTGACATTTCAGACTGTTTGAGACCCCCAACACTATTACAATGGCTAAGGTTGCAGGTGTTAGTTGTTTTTAATGTATATTGAATTATTAAAACAACTGTTGTTCTGCTTATCTCTAAATCACACAAACACCGCCACCATGTAGCAGCTGTCATAAGTTCCAGAGTTGACAATTGAGTACCGGTGCAGACCACCGGAAACCACTGCCTCAAATTAAGCACTGATGTCAGCAATGGTAGAAACAAGTTCCTCTTTCTAATGCCTCATGAGCTACGGAAGAGAGGGCCTGAAGGAGAACATCCTGTACAAACTCTTCAATCTGTGTGCTCAACATTACCTCCTTCTTGGCATAATCCGCCCTGAAATAGGAAACAAAACTAAAGACTATCACTGCTGGGTCTGTAAGGAGCTCTCCTCCTTTCTCTCGCTCCTACGGGTTTCTTTTCATCCTTTCTTTCTTTTCTTGTCACTGTTTTTCCGCATTTCTCTTCCCCTTCTTTCCCCTTTTTGGACTTTTTCTCTCTATTGTTCGGAGTTAAAGGATGATGATGAAAATTAAGTGACTGCCCCCAACGTGACCGGCACTTAAATGAGAGTGGTGGGGCCCACGCCCCACCTGCACCTACTGACTCAAATTAAGCAATGGTTGCACCATAAGACATTGGTTCTGCTCAGGTTATGGCTCCTAAGGCCAACCCCAGCCCATGGCTCGGCCCTATTTCTCCTAACTAATTTGATAACTTGCCCACAGAAGAGAGCTGAGGTTGGACGGCCCTAGAAACAAACAGGGTGCCCCAGTGCTTTAAATGGGATTAAAAACTGGTTGGGAGGGGGTGTTCTCTCAAAGGGGCATGGCCAGTGTAATTAAGGGTGTGGCTTAGAAACACCTAAGCTAAAAATATGTGCTTGAAATAGTGTGCCACCCGTCTGCTATTTTGCTGCTTCTATCATTCCATCTTGATATTTAATACAATAAGTAACATTACACCCACAACAAGCCAGGACTACTGGCTTTTCCAATGGTTGTTAGTTGCATAACATAAATAGGCAACAACTATGGCTTTGTTGTACATAATAGTGAAAATGCTTCTGTTCTGAATAGATGAGATTATAAGAACTACGAAGTCTGTTAGAAGTTACCTCAAAGGCAGCGAAAAGATGTACTGATGCAAAATTAAGATTATTTTTGCATCGTGAGGGTGAGAGCAAAAATGGAAAGACTGATAGAGGCCGTCCTCAGCACCTGCTTTTTAGGTCGAGCCTATCGCATTCCGCAAGGAATGGATAGGGTCGAATTTTAGTGTGCAAAATAAGTTCTCAAACCATCGGCGGATTTAAGACAGTTCACGTGGGTCACGTGGACACAAGCACGCGCATTTCCCCACATCAAAGCCATCAGCCTCCCTCCCACAGGCTTCCCCTGCGTGCGCAGTGCACGCTGGCCTCACTTCTCCTCCCCCTAATTGCTTTTTTTCACGGCCCTCAGGCCGTGAGCTACGTCAAAGGGTTCGGCTCCCCGCCCCCTGCTTGCCGTGTCTTTATTTAGACTACATACATATACACACAAACATGTTTGTGAAAATATGTTCTTTTTTTATAAACCACCAGGGACCCATGTTTCTGTGTGTAATCCGCCGTTTTAGTGGTTGGCCACAACCATCACAACCTCTACGTAATCTCTACACATTGTGTTTATTTTCTGTAATTTTTCTCCGTCTTCTTAAAGGGAGCATCTCTTCCACTTAATAATTTTCCCCTGACGGGCGTGCGAAAGAATCCGTCAAAAAGAATCCTTCCTTCTCACCAAACCGTAGGCGCTACTTCCTGTTTTGCTTTAAATGCCTCGATCACATGGCTGCAGCTTGCGCCAGAACAAATGTCAACTAGTGCATCGCTTTCAGAGCTGCATCACTTCCTGTGAGCACATGGCTCTGGAGAAATAACCTGCAGCATTCAAGTTGCCAAAGCGGTTCAAGGCAGAGTGCGCAGGCTCAAATACACTCGCACAACAAGCAGTGGGAAATGTGCCGTATTTACACGTGTATCCTTCGCTCGCACCGCTCCAGTCCCCGCACTTACTGTCCAACCCCCCCTGCCATTTCTCCATGCGCCGTGGGGGGCGCCCCCTGGGTTCGATTCAATCTTCTGCTATGTAGCCACAGCGAAGCTACCTGCGCGCAGAGACAAAACCGAACCCTGCTTGGGACGTTTGACTGCTAATTGGACAGTCCCTGCTACGTGTAACACAATAACACCAAACAATGCGGTCTTTGTGACAGTGCGATCCTTTCAGGGGTAAATGCATCTTACCCGTAGTTTGTGTCTTTCCTGGGGGGGGATCCTACCCAAAAAGTTAATGTGATTTAATGAACGTTTTTTAACCTACATGTTTACTGTTAGAGGTATAAAAGGAGTGCAAATAAAACACTTTTTCAGATAGAGGCATACTATAAGAACCCTGTCTGCAGTAACTGATACCCGCAGCGTTTTCACACCCTGCAACGTCATAGTGGTTTCTTCAAATATTGGAAACAAAAAAGTAGCGTTGCCTCTCTCGAACCCGAGCGCAGCACCGGGAAGGGCTACCTTTTAAACACTTCAAAAGTTGGGGTGCCACTCACGGTCTGTTGCTGCCAGGGAAGGACGACGTGGGATTTGTGCGCTTTGTTAGCGCTTGTGACTCTGTGTGGGGCGAGCTGAGGGGAAAGGACTTGGACTGCACCAGACGCCGAGGGACTGCGAGGACCAGCAGGCTCTCTGCTCCCCAGCTGCTGCCTCTTCCCTCTGCGTTCCCGCACCCCCCCGCCTGGACATCATAAAAACTTATCGCGGCCCCCGCTCCGCGGGAGCCACTCACGGTCTGTTGCTGCCAGGGAAGGACGACGTGGGATTCGTGCGCTTTGTTAGCGCTTGTGACTCTGTGTGGGGCGAGCTGAGGGGAAAGGACTTGGACTGCACCAGACGCCGAGGGACTGCGAGGACCAGCAGGCTTTCTGCTCCCCAGCTGCTGCCTCTTCCCTCGGCGTTCCCGCCCCCCCGCCTGGACATCATAAAAACTTATCGCGGCCCCCGCTCCGCGGGTGCCACTCACGGTCTGTTGCTGCCAGGGAAGGACGACGTGGGATTCGTGCGCTTTGTTAGCGCTTGTGACTCTGTGTGGGGCGAGCTGAGGGGAAAGGACTAGGACTGCACCAGACGCCGAGGGACTGCGAGGACCAGCAGGCTCTCTGCTCCCCAGCTGCTGCCTCTTCCCTCAGCGTTCCCGCCCCCCCGCCTGCAGTGTTTAAATCTCGCTCCTAATCCCGCGACGCAGGACGCGCGCGGGACATAGCCCGAGGCGAAGCCGAGGCAAAGGGCTGGACTCTATGGCCCTCAAAGGCCAGATAAGGACGGGACGGGCCACCCCCTTTGGCTGCCACACTGAAGGCCTACTATATAGAAGGTAAAGACCCCCTCTAATCGATCTGTCTCCATATTTGTGGACCTTTTCATATATCACCGCCCTATATCCCTTTACCACCATGACCTCCAAGGGGGACCATTCATCCAGCGTAGCAGGTATTGGGCAAACGTTCTCCCTGTTAGACGAGTTAAACCTCCTATGCAAAACCAAATATGCCACATTGGAAACTCCCCCTCCGCCCAAAAGTGTTAGTACACTTCCAGACAAGGCTACACTTTTAGATCCCCCCCATATTATTTAACAAATCCTGCAGCCCAAACACACAAAGTATTGAACTCCCTCAGGTCCCATCTGCGAAAAGGAAATATAACGATGTCAATCAAGGTGGAAACAGCCCCAAAACCCAAAAAATGTGCCTAAGTCCATCCACCGCTAATTCCCCAATGATCCCACCGATTGCTGAGTTTCCAGAGGCCATAACACCCCCTCCCCACTTGCACATACTACCATTTATCGAACAAATGGTTAGCTCCATGATAGCTCCGTTGTTAGAAAAAATTAACATATTAGGGGATAGGCTTTCTGGAATAGATAAAGCCATCAAGTCAAACTCGCTGGCTGACAAATGCGGTGACACATCCAATCGCCCTAAGTCACCTCCTATCCACCTAGCCTCTAAACCACTTGTGCAGGATAAAAGGCGGCAAACACAACCTGCTGGCCCTAGTGCTTCAGGGCAAAAAATAGCTAAATACCCCGCTAAAGTTTCCCTTCCCCAGCCGACCGCACCTAGAGTAGGTCACAATAAAGTTAATTCTATTCATTTACCACCGGAAGCTGCCCCATACGTGTGCATCCTTGCGGGTGTACCTGCTCTTCCACCTGGAAAAACTGAGAGACAATAGGACTTAGTTAATAAAACCAAATTCTGGCTGTCAAAAAATAGGCCATTGCCTCGTAACCTTTACGGGGCAATAAGGAGCGTCAGAAGGGTGGGTTGGTTGGGCTCTCTTCCCAAAGATGTTGCGGGGGACCTGGTACTTGTGAGATTTAGAGACCGAAATATTGTCCCTTACTTGAAAACTTGGCCGCCTCAAGTAAGAGACGGCCCAATATCTATATGGGACTTAGATGACTTCTACCCCATAATCCCGTGTTTTCCTCCCCTCCCAAAATCATACCCCATGTGGCAGGATCCATTAAATGCATAATGATTTTTTGGGAAACATCTGGACATGTAACAATGACCAACCACGAACCCCTACGATTAACCACGAACTCCTCTGATACTGTTTTAACCTTGGAGTGGAAAAGAATTTTTACGATTGGGACCCTACCTCACTGTATCTTAGTCTCTTAAAACGTTTTTTATTATCTGGATTGTAAATTGTATTTATTATGAACTTTTATGGTTTTGTATCTCAAAAACCGAATAAAGTATATTTGAATTTGCAACACTTTAATCATGCATGACTAGACCAGTAATAAATTAAAACGGGCAGTGGTCGTGATTTCGTTTCTACTGGGAGTTTAAAAGGGATTAAAAATACCATGAATTAAAATAGCACTTATGTACTTTAGTTTTTCTCAATCTATTCCAAAAGATGTTATCCTAATATAGGTTTCAAGTGTATCCAGAGCCTCAAAAATTACATTTTGAACGATTTCAGATTTGTAATAATAATAATAGACTAGAGTGTTTGGGCAAGAGGCATTTAAAATAGTACTGTCACGGACAACAATTTAGTACAGAGACAGTCACGTTTGGATTGGTTGGTGAACTGCTTGTTGAAAATTACACAACGCGTGAATGGGCACGCCGAGGCCTGAATCTCCGGGGACTGAAGTCTCCTTTGCTCTCAACAGGCAAACACAGCACGCTTCCTAAAACCGGAAGAGAAGAAAAGCATGCCCTGCTTTGAGCTGGTGGCAAGCTGCTTTTCGATCTTGTCTGCTTCACAAATATGAGGGCGATTTATTCCTATGTTTCGCTTGCTTTTTCAGTCACAGGCCAGCGATTGGTTTTCTGAAAAAGCCCCAGTTTGTAATTATGCGTCCATACAATATTTATTCAAAGATTCGGGTTCAGAGTTAGTTTGCGGGTTTTAAGGTCTCGTTATTTTCCTATTTAACTTACATTTCTCTCCTGAAAAAATTATCGATCTGTGCTTGTAGATGCTGCTTGTGCTGTCGTGAATTGCCGTATTGTGGTCACCCGTATGGTATTTAATACGCCCTGTTCCAAGCGTTCCAAGGAGCAGCGCACCGTCTTACTGGGCACATTTTTATTGTAGCCGGGACATCCCCAACACGAGTCGCTGTATCCGGAACGATGTGTGGTGTCCAGTTGAGACTAGGTTGCAGATACCAAGGGATTCCGTGAACGGGCTCGCCAGAACGCGTCGGCACATTTTGTTGTCCATACTTGTATTAGACACCTTTAAAACACAAGGAATTACAGACATTTCCTACGTTTTTTGCCTGCTGGGGATGGGACACTGGCGGATCAGGAGCTATACCCGTATGCTTGTCCTCTCCCCCCGCTGCCTGCCTCAGCCACAGCACTGTATAGACAGCTTCTCGCTGCTCCGGTACCTTAAAGGTGCACCAACAACACCGCATAGAGCATCTCCGGTACTATTGTCGGCCACGAAGTACCTGAATTTCTAAGCAAGGTACAACATTTTTAATAGGCGCGTGTAGCAGTCGCAGGTTTGTATTCTCGGAGCGTGAGTACCAGTACGTTTGAGACATGTACAGGCACTAGGGTGAGAGCTGTTATCTTTGGAACTGGGGAATCAGGCTCCAGTCCTGTCATCGGGTCTACATCCTGTGATTCTGGGCACACCACTGTGACTTAACCTCTCCGGGCATACAAAACTATCTGTAACGTGTGGTTCTCGTGTAAAGCCTAGCACCGCTCTTTTTGGCAGGTACAGATGATATCTGTTCTCAGTGTAGTGGGATTTGTGGGCGGCGGCGTGGGTGGAGTTAGGGCCACTAATCGGGCACCCCAGGAGATGTACTCTTTACCATACTTCAAACCGCATCCCTAACTTCTCAGCTGCGCCCAGCACGCAATCATACACAGCCTGCACCACAGACATGGACATTTGCACACTCGGCACAATCAAACAACACTACATAGTATAAACCCCCAGTCACATACCTTAGCCCCATTTTTATATACGTATAAAACACGTGCACATCTGTAACCTCCATCACATGTAAAAGACACGTGAAAAACACTTCTCACTCAGTTCATGTAGAAACACACACAGCTACATCCACATGCAGCACTACAAACCTGCAAGGAACCGTATACAGGCATCAGGTACAATAATACAATGACATGACACGGCGGCTCTCAAGGGAATACACAGAAACATGAAATTTAGTTCACGCAAACCAGCACATTTATTGCAGCCATAGCAAGTATCTTTAATTTCCAGGAGGTTCGTAATGTTCATGTTTGTAATCGTACTCCTTGCTCTACTGAAAATACTTGACGGCAGAGAGCAAAACAAACTGAACTCCAGGAATTTTACAATTTCTAAAGCGGACTTCATTTACTTATTTATTTAATGAGCTTTTATATAGCGCAAACATTACCCGAAGGTGTCCTTCCCCTCCCTTGTTCCTCCCCTCCTTCCCGCGTGCACCATGCAGTCCTTCCGCGCCTCACTTCTTTCCCCACATTTCTACCTGGGCCTCTTATAATCCTGTGACCACCCTCTCCACTTCGCTGTCTCTTACTCCACGTGGCCTGTCTCTTTTCACTCGTTCTCTGACTGCCTTTGTCCCAGTGCCTCCTGATGCACACCACTGAGAGAGAGCAATTTGAATAAAATGTATATCCGAGTCATATTTAGAAGTATATCATATAAACGTAGGAATGAAATGTATATCGAACGTGAAGTTGACGCTTATGGTATAAAGTCAACAGATGTGACCAAAGTAATATAGGAAACATAACTATATTCACTTTAGAATGTATTAGAGTTAGAAGGTCTGTATACGTAGTGGGCAAATATGTAGAAATGCTCATGAACAGAAGAACGTGCAAAGTAGAATTCATGTACGTGTGTAATTTTAAATGCAGAAACGGCGAGAAATGCAACATGGAGAAATGTGCAGAGAGCATACACATAACGATGTAACAAATGAGAATATAAGGTTTATATTCTACGTAATTGTATTCTATGTAAAATGTATTCACACATGAGCAAAGTATTTGCTAAATGCGATCATATATATAAATGTATGTTAAAGGTTATACTGTATAGAAGAAGTTTTGTAGGAATGTTAGAAGAGTTTAGGTCATTTGTGATTATAACCTGACTGACCAGGGGTTCGCAGGAGTGTAGTCTGCTGTTGGTAATTTAGTGGGCTCACAGGAGTCGTGAATAGCCTTCACTTGAAGGTGCGAGCCGAAGAGTCTAGTTTTGTTAGATTTAAGGTGACAATGCCGGACGGAGTTTATTACTTAAACGTGAGAAGAGACTCTTGGAATTTGAGCTTTGTTTTGGAATGACCATTCGCAGGACCTAGTAAGGTCAAGAATCATAGTTGTAAGTTAAAGTCTTGTTTAAGTTCATTTGACTTTTGATCTGAAAGTGTCAGTTGAAGTCGCCAACAAGAAGATGAAGATGACATCTAAGAAGAAGGGTCAACCTAACGGACGACGCAAAGAGATGAAGCAATGGAAAGAGCCAGAAACTGACATCATCGGGGAAAGTCCGTGGTGGGCGTCAAGGGGCGTTCCACCCACACTGTGATTGTGTATTTTAGGGACAGCACCCCGGGGAGAAGATAGCGATTAGCGGGAACAGCGAAGAGCTCAGGGCAAGCAAGAAAGAGCAGATGACTTGAACAGATGCGCTGAGAGAGATCAGAGCGCAAGGGAGCAGTAGGCCGAGGACCCTTAGAAGAGCGGATGGGTAGGCAGAGAGGGTACTGCTTCTTAAACTTAAGTTACCTTTAGAGGCTAAGAGAGTTTGAACTTCTTAGGGAGTCAAACTGCTGACACCTTTTTAGGGTTCTAGAAACTTGCGAAGTAGGGATGTCACCTAGTATAGAGTAGGGACAGATTTAACTTGATTATTTTTCTCTTTCTGTAGATGACGCAGAAGAACCACTTCATATCGATGCTTTTTAATTTGCTGATTTTGGAACTGACTTTAATTGTATTCGTTTGTAGACTGAGGTTCTTTAGGGAATATATGTTCCTATTGGTTCCTGTATATTTGATGAATTTGATCCTAAGAGGATTGTATATGCAACTTTTCTTAATTTTATATTAAACCTTTTTAAACTTTATCAGTTGTAAGTGGTTCTTCAGAGTGGCGTCAGTTAATGGGGTTTATCTAACCTATGCAGAGGCTGTCTTTTACTCAATGACAGAAATCAACCGATCCAAAATTGACGAATGAGATAAGTTATCAAATTGATCATAAAAGATATTAAAATCTCATTCCCCGCAGTTGGTAGCAGAGAAAGATGGTTTTCTTCTTGAGGAAGACAACCTAGGTCAGGTTTAGTTTACCCCAAGGTCCCTAGTCATCGACGACCAGAAGAAGAATCCCTGCCGAAGAAGGTGCTGACGGTGCGTCGAGAGAAAAGCAGCAGAGTCGGTCGAGAGTGAGTATAAGGGTCATGCGTTGTAAGATTGCGGTGTTTTATGTTGTTCCTGTGTTGTAATGTCAAGCGGAGTTGAATGCCTGTAGTGTGATTGAGGGAAGGTTGTGAGCGCGCGCAACCGGATAAAATCTTATGTCCAGAGAGGGCTTAAGTGGTTCGGGTGTATCGAACACTCAGAGTAATTTGTCTACCATTTAAAGGGGGTCATGAGGTACCATTGATCGCCCGCAGACCGATGATAGGGGGAGCGTTTGAGTGAGTGTATGAGTAAACGCATGCTGGTCGTACGTTTACTGTGTGTAAGTAACCTATCAGTTGAGGCAAGCGTCCGACCGTAAGAGGAAAGACGTCTCGCCAGTTGAGGTGACAATTACAGTTAGACTGTGGCCGTACAGTCAGAGAAAAGTGATCGCTTGGACGGAAGTAGTCATTTTTCGGCGTATGAATGAAACGCATGCAAGTCCGCGAGACGAGTTGAGAAACGAAGGAAACTGCTGCAGAGGGAACGAGTGACGTCAGCGTAGAGTCGCGCTGAGATTGGTCGGTTAGCGTAGAACCGAATTGGGATAGGCTGATTAGCGAGAGTCGCACAGGGATTGGTGGATTGTCATCGGGACATAAACAAGGAAGAGAATTAATAAGAGAAAATCGTAGATTATCAAAAATGAAGTGCTTTAAGGGTTTAAGAAAAATCTTTAGGAGAAATAGAAGAAATTTATATGCTGGAGAAGAAGCTCCACCAGAAGGCACACCAGCTTATCATATGGCAGTAAATGTAGGCCTACACTCGATAATATGGATTTCCGAGTGGAATAGGCTAACGGAAGGGGAAAAGGAGCTGACGTTTCCGAGATTCGGAACATTTAAGCTAGACGTGTTGAACCAACTGAAAGCAGTAATGCTTGCAACAAGACCTCTACCGAGGCCAACACAATTCGAAGCTCTTAGTGCATGGTTTAGAGCGGCACACGAAAAGAGCGTAAAGAGACGTTAAGAAAGAGTGAGACGATCAGTAAAGGCAGTGCAGGATGCGAAATGGGATGAGGAAGCTAAGAAGTGGAGAGTACAAAAGATAGAAGCAGACAAACTGTTCACCATGATAGAAGCTACGGGAGAAAAGAAACCTCTAGAAGAAGAAGATGAGGAAAGCGAGACGGAGGAGGATCTAATAGATAGGCTGTTAACAGATAGACCACCTCCATATAGCGGTGAATGCGCAAGTCCCATACTACAGCAAGGGGACGGAGCTAGATGGGGAGAATATAAATCGATCCCAGTAACGGAGTGGGACTCCAACAAGAGTGAGGAAATACCCCAAGCTAGTTCCGAACAGAGAGTAGTGGGAAGATTCGTGGTCCAGAAGGTGCCAGAGACGCAATGTGCAAGGTCGTACCAAATGCCAGACGCCTTACAAGTACCTGTCACCATAGGCCCTATAGTGTCAATCTACAACCCAGAAGGGGTCCAGCAGGAGGAACAGGCACGATGGGGCAGGGAAAGGGCAGAGATGGAGAATAGGAATAACACGATGAATCCTCAAAGACAGAGATTAGCACCAGTGAGTCGGAGTACCCCATTAGATTCCGCAACGGGTCCCTGGATAGAACAAGGGGGTCAAAGAGGATCAATGGATTTGAGGGGACCAAAACCGAAATCCTATAAGGAATTAAGGGAATATCTGAAAGAGTGGGATACTGCCGAAGAGGCTCGGAATAAAAGTTTAGAAACAGGAGCAGAGTGGAGAGACCAGGATAACAAGATCCTCTCTCATTGTGGAGCTGGCGAAAGCAGCCCGGAGTGGGAGAGAGGGAGTCAAGAAAGCAGAAGAGATACGTGCCCTACCATTAGCGGCAATAGGCAAATGTGCGATGACAGGAGTGCGGGGTGTGGGGAAGTGCCTCGCGTCACCTTTAGTGAGGGAGAACGAAGGACGCAGGAGTACCGAAACACTTTCAGATGCACACACCATGCTCCGGATGAAAATGTGCAACATTGGAATCACGGGAACATGGAGAGTCGTGAAACGTCTCGACATGCCTCTGGTGATTATGGACGGAATCACGGGAACATGGAGAGCCGCGAAGGGTCTCGCCATGCGTCCGGTGATCAAGAACGGAGTCAAGAGAATATAGGGAGTCGCGAAACGTCTCGCCGTACATCCGGTGATCACGAACGAGATCGCGGGAGTATGGAGAGCCATGAAGGTCCTTATCGTTTGTTGAGTGATACCAGACAGCAAGCAAGTTATAGTGGTTTAGAACAACACGGAGGATCCTATCTTGTATCTGGAGAAACCGAGTCGAAAAGACGGAATGTAGGATTAAGGGATGGAGCATTGTTCCACCACACCCCAAGGGAAGATGGAAAGGCTTGGGATCTAGAGAGGTGGGAACAAAGAGATGGAAGAAAAATTCCTCATAACTCACCTGTGCTTAGGCGTAGGGCGCATAGTGCAGGTGAGAGGGATGTAAGAGAACAACCTAGGACTGACGTATTGAGAGCTGAAATAAAAGCAAGACGCATAGATGTAATGAGTTTAAAATCAGACTTAGATGAAATAATTGACGGCACAGTGGCAATCGAGAGGTTAGAGCTGTACGCACCAGATGAGATACTGTTTTTATCTAAAGACGTTACACGAAAAGCGAGAGCAGCTCATGAAAAGTTATCTGAATTGGCAGGAAAGTACATGATAGACATATCACGAACAAAGGCTTTACAGGCCAACCATAGGCTGAATTGCACGGATCAAGATTTAGATGAGCGCAGAACGATTGGGCTAAGAGTACACATAAGGGAATTGGTCATGTGTATTAGAATATGGAGAGATCTGGATAGATGGGAGGAAAGATGGTCCAAGAAGGGATCTGTCAGACGGAGTACACTTGTGAAGTCTCAGGATACAGACCTAATGCGAATGGAAGCTTTCCCTTTGCGAGAAATCGCGAACGGAAACTACGTGCATGTACCATGGAGTAGGGGGGATTTAGCGGCATTCACTAATTCCTTCCCGAAGCTCAGAGAAAATCCTGTAGAGTGGTACAAGCAGGTAGAGAGATTCGTGAAGATCTCTAAGGTACTGTGGATCGATTTGAACACTTTGTTCGATATCGTAGTACCCGGAGATTTGTGGACGGCATGCAAACTTAGTATTGAGTGGCCCACCTGTGAGCCTCAGAGAGATACCCAGACAGGTGGTCCATCAGACAGAGTCATGGAAAAATACGAGAGAGTAATAACATGGCTGAAAGAGAAAGTGCCGGTGCAAGACATAGACTGGGTTAAGATAGATCGAACAACTCAGGAGCCTAAAGAAACAGTTCACGAGTTCTATGAGAGGTTACTGAAAGCATTCAAGCAGTACAGTGGATTAGACGTAATGGATCCTAAGGACATAGGACAGTTTGTGTCGAAGTTTGTTCTCGGATTGAGACCAGACATAAGCCTGATGATTCAACAGCATTTAATTTGTTGGCAGAACAAACCTTTGGATGAGATTCTGAGGTATGCAAGATACTGTAGCGATGAGATAGATTCGAAAGCGAAGAAGCTTAAGGAAAAGCTGATGTTAGTACAGATGCAAGCAGCCGGAAAGAGTGGACAGCGACAGCAGGGAACAGGAACGCAAGCAAAGAAACAGAACAATCAGAGCAGAGATGAGGAAGAAAGACCGAGACCGAGAATGGATATCGCAACACTGAAAAAGACGACAAGGTGTCATCAGTGTAATGAGGTGGGACATTGGAGACGCGAGTGTCCTTACAACGTTGAAATAGGGGAATTAGAACAGGAGGAGGAAGAGGTACAGAATAACGTGGTTAAGGGAGCAACAGTCCCGAAGGGAAAGTTTATCAAAGGGGGGACTCAGACTCCTCGAGCCCCGTTTCCTCAACCGCCTCGAATTACGAATGGAGGGAAAACCTATAGACAAATGCCATTGTTCGTAGGAGGAGAAGAATGCTACTACGTTGATCCTCTTACAGGGCAACGAGTGAATAGGGACGAAGACTGTACTTTAGGAGCAGCTCTGGAAGTAGATCAGAGAGGACCATACGTAGAAGCTGAAGTAGCTGGATGTCCTACGACCTTTTTGGTGGATACGGGAGCCACTAGATCCACGTTGAGATCAGCGGTAGTCCCAGGTCTGCCAATATCAGGAGAAATGATTCAGGTGGTAGGAGTCGCAAACAAAAGGATGACGAATCCTCTGACAGAACCAGTATCAGTGAAGATAGGGAATTACAGTGACGAACACCAGTTTGTGATCTGTGATTCTAGCCCGGTGTGTTTGTTAGGAAGAGATCTGTTGTGTAAACTAAATTGCACAATACATTGCACACCTGAAGGAGTAGAAGTGCAGACCAATGATGAAGATGCCGATTTTAAAGTTGTAAACTCGCAGGAATGCGTGGAACTATATCCTACCTTAACAGTGGAGGAGCTTCCACAGGACTTGAGAGAGAAAGTGTCAGCTGAGGTGTGGGATTTTACTGGAGAAGAAATAGGACTGATTAAAGGGGTAGAACCAGTAAAGATCATGGTAAGACCCAATGCCGAGTACCCAAGAACACCACAATACAAGTTGACACCGGAGACGATTGCAGGAATAAAGCCTGTGATCGAATCCATGATTAAACAGGGAATATTGAAGGAGATCGTGGGTAGTCCATGTAACTCACCGATTATGGGTTTGCAGAAGCCTAGTGGAAAATACAGAATAGTGCAGGATCTTCGAAAGATTAATAATATTGTTGTCTCATGTTGTCCAGTGGTACCGAATCCATCAGTGATATTATTTCAGATACCGTTCCAAGCTGAATGGTTCACCGTGATAGATTTGTGCCAGGCTTTCTTTTCGATTCCTTTAGATGAAGAGAGCCAGTACCTTTTCGCTTTTAAGCTGGAAGATCGCGTTTTAACATGGTGTCGTATCCCTCAGGGGTATACAGAAAGCCCATCGATTTTTAACCAGCTATTAAAGAGAAATCTTGAAAGTCTAGTACTGCCCAAGAACTCAGTTCTAGTCCAGTACATAGACGACCTCCTAGTTGCGTCAGAAACAGAAGAAGCTTGCAGAGTAGACACCATCACCTTGTTAAATCACTTGGCCGAGAACGGGCATAAGGTGTCTCCAAGTAAATTGCAATATTGTCTTACCGAAGTGCAATACTTGGGCCACAGGATTGAAAAGGGGAAACGGAAGGTGTCTCCAGACAGAATAGAGGCGATTATGAAAATGAACGCGCCTAAGACACAAAGAGAAGTCAGGATGTTTCTAGGCATGGTCGGTTATTGTCGACAGTGGATAGCCAACTTCTCACTGAAGGCAAAGCCGTTATTACAGCTGACGCACAAAGGAGTGAGTGATCCGGTACCATGGGACAAAGATTGTTTGATGGCGTTTTTACAGCTGAGGGAGGACTTATGTCGCGCCCCGGCTTTAGGAATGCCCGATTACACAAAACCATTTTTGCTTTACTGCTGCGAAAGAGAGGGATGCGCTTTAGCAGTTTTGGCCCAGATTCACGGAGATGCGCGTAGGCCAGTAGCGTATTTTTCGGCTACATTAGATCCAGTAGCCGCAGCGTTGCCCGGATGTCTCAAATCCGTTGCTGCAACGGGTGTCAGCATTGAACGTTCTGAAAGCGTGGTGATGGGACATCAGTTAGTGGTGTACGTACCGCATTCTGTGGAATTGTTAATGACCAGGACTAAGACTCAGCATCTGACGAATAGCAGGCTCACACGCTACGAGAAAGTCATACTGGCTGCCGAGAATGTGACCCTAAAAAGATGCTCCGTCTTGAATCCTGCAACTTTGATGCCACTTCCAAATGAGGTGGATGATGAAATCTGTACAGATCATGACTGCCTTGATGTGACTGAACTATGCACCAAACCGAGACCCGATATCGTAGATGAGCCATTGACTGACCCTGATGAAATATTCTTTGTTGATGGTTCATGCGTAAGAGACGATATTGGTCAGCTGAGAGCAGCTTATGCAGTTTGTACAATCACCAGAGTTGTAGAAGCCGCTTGCCTGGAAGGAGTACACTCCGCTCAGGTAGCTGAAATTATTGCTTTGACGCGTGCCTGTTTAGCAGGTAACAAAATTCGAGTCACCATATACACCGATAGCCAGTATGGTTTCGGGGTAGTTCACGATTACGGGCAGTTATGGTCTCAAAGAGGTTACATGACTTCCTCGGGTTCTCCCATTAGGAATGGAGAATTCGTGAGATTATTGTTAGAGGCATTGCAAGGCCCGACAGCTATCGCAGTAGTCAAATGTGCTGCGCATACAAAAGGTACAGATTTTGTGTCACAAGGTAACCGCTATGCGGATGAAGTAGCGCGTTACTGCGCAGAACAAGGATATTCTCACACTGATGTGAAAGTGGGGGGAATCCAAGAAAGAACTGAATTGACAATGTTGTTAGACACTGTAGATACGTGGGATGAGCTAAGGAGTGTTCAGGAGAATGCACCAGATGATGAGAAAAAGGGCTGGGAAACAGCTGGGTGTATAAAAAGCGAGATGAATTTTTGGGTCTCTGCCGATGGGAGAGCAGTTTTACCAAATGAACTTGTTAGTCCAATGGCAAGGAAATTGCATGGATCAGCACACATAGGTAGAGATGCCATGGTGAGAGTATTCAGACAAACGTGGTTTAATCCTAAATTTAGAGTAGCGGCAGAAGCAGTATGTCAGCGATGTGCGATCTGTCAGCAACTAAACGTGGGAAAAAGAACACCAGTTACATTGAGTCACATTGGGAGGTCTGGGGGGCCTTTCAATAGGATGCAGCTTGACTTTATAGAAATGCCTAAATGCAACAAACTTAGATACGTTTTAGTGATTGTCTGTATATTTTCTAGATGGGTTGAAGCTTACCCTACACGTAGATGCGATACACTTACAGTAGCAAAACTGTTACTCAGAGAGTTAATACCGAGGTTTGGGGTGCCATCCTCTTTGGAATCGGACAGAGGAACTCATTTCAAGAGCGAAATAGTGAAGATGTTGTGCTCAGCTTTGTGTATCGATCAGAAGCTCCATTGCAGTTATCGACCAGAAGCTTCAGGGATTGTAGAGCAAATCAACAGCACAATTAAGTCCAGACTTGCCAAAGTTTGTTCATCAACATCCCTGAGTTGGCCAGACGCACTACCAGTGGTTCTTATGAGCATACGTAGTACACCAGATAGAAAAACAGGTCTCTCTCCACATGAAGTGCTAATGGGGAGAGCTATGAGATTGCCATCGGTTCCGACTGCAGCGTTATTGAACATCACAGACGACTTGATCTTGGACTACTGCAAGGGACTATCTGATGCCATTAATTCTGTGTCCCTCCAGGTCCAGGCTGCAGAGGTTCCATCAGCACAAGACTTGTGCCATGACCTGAGTCCGGGGGACTGGGTCTTGGTGAAAAAGCATGTCAGGAAGAACTGCTTAGACGTGCGTTGGCGAGGACCATTTCAAGTCATACTTGTTACGAATACTGCAGTGAAGTGTGGAGGCTTGCCAAACTGGATACATGCTTCACACACTCGAAGAGTGCCAACACCTCTAGAAGAAACAGCTCCTCTCTCGGATGAGAATCCAGCGGAAAGCGGAGAAGCCACAGAGGGGGAAAGCCAAGCTGTAGAGGTGATCGAAGAGGCTGAGACTGTGACAGAACAGGTCGACGAGGGTCAAGACACTAGTGAGACCGAAGTCGCCTCAGGAGAAGAAAGTAACTGGGAAAGTGAATCGGATACTGAACAAGCTGAGAGTGACCAAGAGACAGGTCCAAGAACAAGGAGCAGGAGGACAAGGAGTGACGAAGCCAGCTGGCCGGAGAGAAGAAGGAGGCCAAGCTTAAAGGCACAACCGGAGAAAACTCTTGTCCAAATCTCTGAAGAATCAGATCAAGAAGAAGAAACTACAGACTCAGGAACTGAGAGTCCAAGAAGATCGAGGAGGGTACGTGTGCCCTGCAGAAGGTACGCCACCCCAGAGTGGACTTATCTAGCAGATGTCTTGGGGACAGAAATCTGGGAGAGTGAAGAACGTGAAAGTAATCGATCTCGATCCATTTGTGGCAGTGGAGATATGGATGTTGACTCCTGGACTCGAGACTGAGGGATTACTGACTTTCACACTTCCCATACCCCCATACTTGAGTCAGATCAAAGATTTAGTGCTAAACAGATTACAATTTCCAACATTTGGTCATCAAATTCCGGAAGAAGAAGAAAAAGTCATTCGTTTTGAATTGTTGGAACTTGTTGCGAGAGCTGCAGGTACAAGAATAATTGTTGATGTATAAAGACTTTTGTATATAAGTTATAAAGAAGAAGATAACCTAGCGCCGAGTGGAAAGAAGAATAAAATTAGGGATTACATTTAGAGGACGGAGAAGGGTTAGGGTTGTCTGTTGTTAAAAATAAAGAGACATTGTTGCGAAAAAGAGACTTTTGTTGATAAAGAGCACTTTACGAACTGAGAAGAAAACAAAGCAAACTAAAGACTGAACTGAAAAACTTTTCGCAAGGGAAAGAGTTACACTGTTTTTGACAACATGGAGAACGGCAACCCAAACAGAAAAGCTAGATGTATAATAGGTACACTAATAGCAGTAGTAATTTTTCTCATAATTACAGTAGTGACCATATCATACATAGTAGGACATGAAAGTGATAAAGAAATAGCAGATGTAAAGCCTGTAACGACTTTGAAACCTGCTCTTGATGAGAAGACAAAGGAGAGCAATGTTATTCGTGAAAAAGCGTTATTGGCGGATGAAGCTCGTAGATTACATGTAGATGAGTCACAGGGAAACTTTAGGTCAAATGCATATGCTAAACTGTTGTACGAGTATATCGATGCCATGGAGGCCAAAGATTGCTATGTATGTATGCAATTGCCGGCTTCTGTAGATGAAGGCATTAGATATCATCATCTCCCATTGACTTATGGGATAACATGTAGTTTACTGCTTAGTATATTTTATGGTAGAGAAGGATTTGAGTACTACTTTTCAAATTATGATTCGGTACTGCCTGAAGTTCCGAATTATAAGCAAATGAATAAGTGGGACTATTATAAAAAGGAGGATAGATTAGCCAAATTCTTTCTTCCTTGGGATACATTAGATACTTCATACGCACGTAGAAATAATTTGACTTGCAAAGTGTCAGAGATTGAGAAAAAGTTCATAGCACAAGTAGATGACCGAAACAGAAGGCAGAAGATTCTAAAAATGTCAGGACAGTGGAAAACGGATTGGACCGAAGAAGAGAAGGCACATAAAAAGAAAGGTAGCAATGGTCCAATAGCATTGGATAGAACGCAGAAAGGAAAGTTATGTTTAACTCGAAGCAAGACATATTATGAGAGTGTATTTGTAGGTGAAGTAAATTGCGAACATTCTTTTCGATTAGAGTACTACACGAAAGATTTCATGAAAGAGATGCAAGTGATTCCTAATGTATATTTTGTATGCGGGAGAAATGCCTATGTAAAACTGCCTGACAATTGGTATGGTTCGTGTTACTTGGCAATTGTCTTCCCCAAAATATACCACGCAAAGGATTTAGCGATCATAGAAGGAAAGGCTTCGACAAGAACGAAAAGAGAAGTAGGAGATGCAGAAGTAGTAGGAGACGTATTTGGAGCGATGTTTCCTATGTTAGGTTTAATACTTAACGATGTTAAGATCAGGAGACTAGCTACAGTCGTAGATAGATTATCTGCAAGTACTGCAAGGTCATTAATGCTAATAGAAGGTGAGATGCAATCTATTAGAGCAATGGTTCTTCAGAATCGACTTGCTCTTGATGTGCTATTAGCAAAAGAAGGCGGAGTTTGTAAGGCTTTGAAGGTTCAGGAATGTTGTACTTATATTCCTGATAATTCAAAACCACTTGAGAGGGTCATAAAAAACATTACACAGATTCATCAAGAAATTGAAGACTTGTCAAAAATAAATGTTTGGGAAAAAGTAGGTAATGGAGTAGGAAAGGTTGGAAGTTGGTTTGCCAACCTTGGCAAAAGTATAGTATGGTACATATTAAAACCCGTATTAATAGTATTAATTTGTATAATCACATTGTTAGGATTAGTAAAACTATATAAATGGTATAGGACGAACCGGTTACAAAGGTCTATGAGAGAACAAGAAAGGAGATTAGCTGCTTTACAAGATCAACAGTATAAAAGCTTGAGAGCACTTGAAATGATGAAAAGAGGAAATGATGTAACTAGTTCTGTTTAAAGGTGTTATTCAAATTGCATTTAGTGATGACTCCTAAAAGTCATCAAAGGGGGGAACTGAGAGAGAGCAATTTGAATAAAATGTATATCCGAGTCATATTTAGAAGTATATCATATAAACGTAGGAATGAAATGTATATCGAACGTGAAGTTGACGCTTATGGTATAAAGTCAACAGATGTGACCAAAGTAATATAGGAAACATAACTATATTCACTTTAGAATGTATTAGAGTTAGAAGGTCTGTATACGTAGTGGGCAAATATGTAGAAATGCTCATGAACAGAAGAACGTGCAAAGTAGAATTCATGTACGTGTGTAATTTTAAATGCAGAAACGGCGAGAAATGCAACATGGAGAAATGTGCAGAGAGCATACACATAACGATGTAACAAATGAGAATATAAGGTTTATATTCTACGTAATTGTATTCTATGTAAAATGTATTCACACATGAGCAAAGTATTTGCTAAATGCGATCATATATATAAATGTATGTTAAAGGTTATACTGTATAGAAGAAGTTTTGTAGGAATGTTAGAAGAGTTTAGGTCATTTGTGATTATAACCTGACTGACCAAGGGTTCGCAGGAGTGTAGTCTGCTGTTGGTAATTTAGTGGGCTCACAGGAGTCGTGAATAGCCTTCACTTGAAGGTGCGAGCCGAAGAGTCTAGTTTTGTTAGATTTAAGGTGACAATGCCGGACGGAGTTTATTACTTAAACGTGAGAAGAGACTCTTGGAATTTGAGCTTTGTTTTGGAATGACCATTCGCAGGACCTAGTAAGGTCAAGAATCATAGTTGTAAGTTAAAGTCTTGTTTAAGTTCATTTGACTTTTGATCTGAAAGTGTCAGTTGAAGTCGCCAACAAGAAGATGAAGATGACATCTAAGAAGAAGGGTCAACCTAACGGACGACGCAAAGAGATGAAGCAATGGAAAGAGCCAGAAACTGACATCATCGGGGAAAGTCCGTGGTGGGCGTCAAGGGGCGTTCCACCCACACTGTGATTGTGTATTTTAGGGACAGCACCCCGGGGAGAAGATAGCGATTAGCGGGAACAGCGAAGAGCTCAGGGCAAGCAAGAAAGAGCAGATGACTTGAACAGATGCGCTGAGAGAGATCAGAGCGCAAGGGAGCAGTAGGCCGAGGACCCTTAGAAGAGCGGATGGGTAGGCAGAGAGGGTACTGCTTCTTAAACTTAAGTTACCTTTAGAGGCTAAGAGAGTTTGAACTTCTTAGGGAGTCAAACTGCTGACACCTTTTTAGGGTTCTAGAAACTTGCGAAGTAGGGATGTCACCTAGTATAGAGTAGGGACAGATTTAACTTGATTATTTTTCTCTTTCTGTAGATGACGCAGAAGAACCACTTCATATCGATGCTTTTTAATTTGCTGATTTTGGAACTGACTTTAATTGTATTCGTTTGTAGACTGAGGTTCTTTAGGGAATATATGTTCCTATTGGTTCCTGTATATTTGATGAATTTGATCCTAAGAGGATTGTATATGCAACTTTTCTTAATTTTATATTAAACCTTTTTAAACTTTATCAGTTGTAAGTGGTTCTTCAGAGTGGCGTCAGTTAATGGGGTTTATCTAACCTATGCAGAGGCTGTCTTTTACTCAATGACAGAAATCAACCGATCCAAAATTGACGAATGAGATAAGTTATCAAATTGATCATAAAAGATATTAAAATCTCATTCCCCGCACCACCACACACGTCACTCTCTTGACCTCTCTTTGCAGTCTCTCGTCCTCCTTCTCTCCTTCCGCTACGCCACTCCCCCTCACTATACCATTCCATTGCACCTACTCCTCTACCCACCCGCCCCCAATCTCTGGCTACGCCTCACTTCTTCCACATCATTACTTCCCCAGCCATCCCTTTGCTCCCTCTCACCACCTGTAAGCATCTTCAGGTGCACTCTTTTCATGCCCTGTCCTCCCTCTCCTTGTGTGCCCTCTAGAGCAGCACTCTCTTTTATAATGTTCTCTAATCCACTTTCTTCACATCACTTCTCTTTGCCTCCCATTTCTTACAATATTCCACCCTAGACTCCTCACCCGTCACTCTTTCTTCCCTACCCTTCTTACGCATCCACATCTCATTCTTGTCTTTCTTCCCTCTGCTTCTCCTTTCTCTTCTCCCCTCCACTATTCCCTCAGAAGCTTTTTCCCTCCTCCTTCCTATGCTTGCTCCCTCACCCCTCTCCCGCCCTCCATGCCCTTCACTTCTCCAGCCTCTGTCCCGTCCTCTCATCCTTATCTCATTGTTTTCGTCCCCTCTGCCATCGTCTCTTCTGTATCTCGTTATCTTCTCCACTCTCACCTCATTTTCTTTGTTTTCTCTCCCCATGCTTATCCATCCTCATCTCCTTCTGTTCTCCCCACCCCTCTTTCTCATCTTCCGATGTTCTTTCCTCGCCTTGCAGCGTCCTACTTCCCCTCTTCCTGCGTAACCCTTTCTCTTATCCACATCTGTTTTATTCTCTCCCTGCTCGTCATTTCTAGCATGTTTCCGTCCCCACCGCCATATGTTCACCTCCTCTCTCCCCTCTCCATCCGCCCATCTTATCTCTTTCTGGCCTCACCTCGACCTCGCACCTTATTTTCTTCAGGACAGTCTGGATGCTTCACAGCTCCTCTGGCCTCCCTGCCCCCTCCCCCCTGATCTCTTTCTTGTTCCTCTCCTCTCCAGCCTTCTTTTCCTCTATAGTCTCTTTCCACTCCCATCTCTTTTGAGTCTCTCTCTTCCACCTACATCCTCGCCCTTATCTAATCCACCCTCTACTCACCACCTTCCATCCTTTTCTCCTGGTTCTTCTATCCAACTCTTTATCCTCTAACCCCCATCTCTTTCCTGCCCGCTCCCCATGCTTCTCCATTTCTTCTATTTTCTTTTCTCTCTCTCCTTCCCCAGCTTCCGCTCTTTCTGTACTCTCCCCTCGTGATCCTGCCTCATCTTCTCACCTTTTAGTTCTCCTCCCTCCATCTTCCACTTTTTCCATCGATGTTCACTCATCTCCCCGCACCGTTCTCTCATCTTTAGATCCCATGCCATCTCCCACTCTCCTTCCCCCTATTTAGTCTTGTGTTTCCTAGAACTCGCAGGTATTCAAAGGGTAGGAGGCTTCTGAGTTTCTAAAAGAACTTTGCACTTCAGGAGGTCTTGTCCACACAAGAACAGTCATCCCCCTTGAAAATCATCCTTCATGTGCTGAATCGCGACTCTCCAGTTCAGGCGTGTGTGCTCTCTAGGGCCCAAGCATGATTAATTGTTGGCAAACTGGCCTGACCCCTTCCTAGGCTAGTGACCTCTCTGTGACAAAGAGCCATGCCTTTTGGACTACCAGATCCTGTACACCTGTGCTTGCATACATTGATTTCATAGTGGGCACTTCACACACTGTACACACTGCACCCTCACTCACACTGTACACACTGCACCCTCACACACACTGCACACACTGCACCCTCACACACACTGCACCCTCTCACACACTGCACCCTCACACACACTTCCCACACTGCACCCTCACACACTGCCCACACTGCACCCTCACACACTGCACCCTCACACACACTGCACCCTCACACACACTACACACACTGCACCCTCCACACACTGCTCCCTCTCACACACTGCACCCTCACACACTGCACCCTCACATACACTGCACTCACACACACTGCACTCTCACACACTGCACCCTCACACACACTGCACTCACACACACTGCGCCCTCACACACACTGCACACTGCACCCTCACACACACTGCACACACTGCACCCTCACACACACTGCACACACCGCACCCTCACACACTCTGCACCCTCACACACACTGCAAACACTGCACCCTCACACACACTGCACACACTGCACCCTCACACTCTGCGCACCCTCACACACTGCACACCCTCACACTCTGCACACCCTCACACTCTGCACCCTCACACTCTGCACTGGAACATACACTCCAAATACCACTCAGTGCCACATAATTACACCGCACTCAATGCAACATTCACTCCAAATACTACTCAGTGCCACATAATTACACTGCAATCAATGCAACATACACTCCAAATACCACTCAGTGCCACATAATTACATGCCACATAATTACACTGCACTCAATGCAACATACACTCCAAATACCACTAAGTGCCACATAATTACACTCCACTTAATTACACTGCACTCAATGCAACATACACTCCAAGTACCACTCAGTGCCACATAATTACACGCCACATAATTACACTGCACTCAATGCAACATACACTCCAAATCCCACTCAGTGCCACATAATTACACACCACATAATTACACAGCACTCAATGCAACATACACTCAGTGCCACATAATTATATGCTACATAATGACACTGCACTCAATGCAACATACACTCCAAACAATACCACTCAGTGCCATATAATTATATGCTAAATAATTACACTGCACTCAATGCAGCATACACTCCTGTGATGGTGGGTGTGTCGCGGGCCGGAAAATCAGGCAAGGAGGCCGGATGTAGTGGGCTATGCCGGGGTTTATTAAACACAATAGTCAAGAAACAGGAGAACTCCAGAATCCGTAGGATGGTCCGGGTCTTCCGTCAGGTCGGTACTGCTTCCGGTCTGGGTGTTTCTTCGAGCCGGGTCTGTCGTTGGGGAGATACCTCGGAGGGCAACAAGAGACAATAAAGGCACCGTTAGTCCGTACGAGGAATCGGCCTGTATGCCAATACCGACACCGGGATAGTGAGGGAATAAGAGAGAAGGGAGTCGTGAGGTAAGGGGATACCGCAACCAGGCGAGGGGAGGTCGAAGAATAGGGGAACAGCAAGGGTGTCCAAAGCGTGAGTGAGGGGGAGAAGGGTTTAATATGGTGAAGGTGCTTTATACAACTATACAGTGTCCTTTCTACATGCCACGTGACTAAGAGAGGGAAGGTCTATACACGATATATACACTGAGCACCTAGCGTACTCTGAGGGAGTTTACTGGTACTCACACGGTTCGCCGTAGCTCTCCAGTGAGCTACGGCCGCTCTTCAGCCACCTCCTCAGGGACTCCACCAATCCTCCGACCACTCGTCTTTTTCGGGGTTCTCCTCTTCTTCGACTCCTGCGCCAGTCCGAGTGTCCTACCACGATCCTCCGACGGCGTTCCTGCTGTTGTTGTCGGCTTTCACTGGTTCTGCCGCTGCCTCAGGGGTGGAACTTCCGGGGTCGGGACGAAGTGTTTCCTGTCGACGGCGGCCGCTGGTTGGCTCCTGCAATAGAGAGAGGGGCGGGGAACTTCGAGTCATGGTTACCGCTCCGGCAATGTTGTGGGCCACTGGAGGTCGGCTGAAAGGGCTTGTACTGGGCGCGCCAGATAGCGGTAAGTTTCTAGGGGGGTCCAGTCCTGGCGGGGGTGACAGCGGGACCGGATCACATCCCCTTCTCCTAGCTGTCCTTTTTGTACGGGTTGGGGAGGAGGGGTATTGAGATAAGAAGTCTGCATTGCCTTGTTCTGCTCCTTTCCTGTGTCGAGTAGAGAAGTGGAAGGGTTGGAGAGACAGGAACCAGCGGAGGACCCGGTTGTTATGACCTTTGTTCCGGGCCATACACTCCAAGGGGGCATGGTCTGTATAGATGGTAAAATCTCGGCCCTCCAGATAGTACCTAAGGCTTTCAACAGCCCATTTGATTGCTAGGGCTTCCTTCTCTACTACGGCATAGTTTTTTTTCTCTCGGGAATAGTTTCCGGCTGAGATATAGGATTGGTTTTTCGTTCCCTAGTTTGTCTTTTTGGGATAGGACCGCCCCAACCCCCGGTCAGAGGCATCTGTCTCCAGAATGAAAGGCAGGGAATAATCAGGGCTTACCAGGACAGGACTGGAGGTCAGAGCTCCCTTCAGGTCGGTGAATGCCTGCCATAAGAGTGGTGTGGGGTCTTTCAGGGCAAGCTCGGTGTGGGTGGCTTTCTTTAGGAGGTCCGTAAGAGGGGCTGCTCTCTGGGAAAAGTTGGGAACAAATCTCCTATAATAACCCAGGAGTCCGAGAAAAGCTCGGAGGTCTTTTTTTGTCTGTGGAAAGGGAAGGGTCTGGATAGCTTCGGTTTTGGTTTTCTGGGGTCTGCTCAGGCCTTCACCCAAAAGAAAACCGAGGTACTGGACGGTTTGTGCGGCAAGGGTGTTTTTGGCGGGGTTTATGGAGAAACCAAAAGAGCCTAGGGAAGAAACAACATTGTTTAAATGTACCAGGTGTTGTTTCCAGCTATCGCTGTAGATGACTATGTCGTCCAGATAGGCCCCTGCATATAGAGAGTGAGGACGGAGTACCTGATTCATGGCTCGCTGGAAGGTAGCGGGGGCCCCGTGGAACCCGAAAGGCATGACGATGAATTGAAATAACCCCTCAGGGGTAGAAAAGGCGGTCTTCTTTTTATCTTGGTCCCTGAGGGGGATCTGCCAGTAGCCCTTACAGAGGTCAAGGGTGGATATATATCTGGCCTTCCCTATTCTTTCGACCATTTCATCTACCCTAGGTAAGGGATAGGTGTCGAATTTGGACACCTTGTTAACCTCCCTAAAGTCTATACAAAAACTGACAGACCCGTCAGGTTTCAGCACAAGAACTATATGGGAGTTCCACTCGCTGACCGTAGGCTCTATGATCCCCATTTTTAGCATGTCCTCGATCTCCTTTTTTATAACTGCTCTTCGAGCTTCAGGGACTCGATAGGGTCGCAGTCTAACTACCTTCCCTGGTTCTGTTTCGATAGCATATTCGGTTACAGAGGTCCGACCTGGATAGGAGGAGAAGACCTCCTTCACGGGTGTCAGGGCTTCTCGGATTTCCCGGGTTTTTACCTTGGTCAAAGCAGGGTCTATGCAAGGGTCGAAAGGGAAGGAAGACGGCAGCTTCTACCCAGTCAGGACAGGACGGGGTCCTTCCCACTTTTTCAGGAGGTTTATGTGATATATCTGGGACGTGCCCCTTGTGGGGTCGAGTTCAACTTCATAGGTGACCGGGGTCACCTGTCGCCGGATGGCATAGGGCCCTTGCCACTGTCCCAGGAGCTTTTGGTCGGACGAGGGCATCATCAAGAGGACTAGGTCCCCGATGGCAAAAACCCGGGCTCTTGTGCCCTTATCATACTGTCGTTTTTGTATGTTTTGTGCTTTTTCCATGTTCTGTTTGACTATTTCACGTATCTCCGCTAGATGGGTCTTCAGGTTGTCCACGTACTCAGGTAAGGGACGGGTGCGGTCAGGTTCTGCCTCCCAGGCTTCCTGAGCCATGTCCAGCAGAGTACGGGGGGACGCCCATACAATAACTCATAGGGGGAGTAGCCTGTACTGCTCTGTGTTTTACATCGTATGGCAAAAAGGGCCAGGGGTAGAATTTCCTCCCACCGTTTGGCCTCTAGCCCTAACAGTTTCTTCAAGGTCTGTTTTAGGGTGGCGGTGTAGCGCTCGACCAATCCGTCGGTTTGCGGATGGTACGCCAACGTCCTAATTTGTTTTATGCCTAGCCGAGAGCAGACCTGTTTCAGCAGGGAAGAGACAAATGGCGTGCCCTGGTCAGTGAGGATCTCCCGGGGAAATCCTACCCGTGAAAACAGTGTTATAAGGGCTTTGGCTATATTCTGGGCTGTGGGTTGGCGTAAAGGAATGGCTTCAGGGAAGCGGGTGTCATAGTCCACAATGACAAATGCGTAGCGACATAGACTTCGGGAGGGTAGCAGGGGTCCTATAATGTCCATCCCTATCCTACTGAACGGGATGTCAATGAGGGGGAGTGGTTGTAGCAGTACCCTAGGTGGTCGATATCGGCTATGTTTTTGGCAGATGGCACATTCACGACAGTACGTTTTAATGCGCTGATAGACGCCGGGCCAATAGAACTTTTCAAGGACCGTCTGAGTGGTCTTTTCATCCCCAAAGTGACCTCCTAACAGGTGGCTGTGAGCTAAGAAGAGGACTTTGTCTTGGAAGGGACCTGGGATCAGTAATTTCGGGTTCTGGAGTGGCCCTCCCCTTCAATATAACAACCCCCTTTTCTTGAAGAAGTAGGGACCTACTTGCGTGGGGTGCTCGTTGTCTAGGGCCCTTCCCCAGGCTTCTTGTAGGAGCGGGTCCTCCTGTTGTGCTGCCGCTGACAGAAACGTGGATCACTGAGCACTCCAATTCCGACATGGTACTGGCTCTCCCCCCTGGCTTTCTCATCTTGTCTCAACCACGCCCCTTAGGTAGAGGAGGTGGTATTGCCATCATCCTCAGGGACCACCTCGCCTGCCGCATCAACAAGATGGCAACCCCGGAATCAGAGAGCTGTCTCTTCACTATTCAGCTAACCCCGACCAGCTCCCTGTCAGGCCTCTTAGTGTACCGGCCTCCCGGCCACTTCGCCCCCTTTGCAGCGTCCCTCTTGGAAATTGTTTCCTCTTCAGCCCACCTGACATCGAACTTCCTTATAACAGGCGACCTCAACATACACTTTGACGACCCTCTGGATACAGGAGCTGCCGACCTTATCTGTGACCTGGCTGCCCATGGCCTTCTACTTGCCAACACCGGTCCAACACATGTAAAAGGGCACCTTCTCGACCCAGTGTTCTCGAACATCCCCTCTCTCCAATTTATTAACTCCCAACCGCTCCCATGGACGGACCATTTTTTGGTCACATTCCACATTCCTGGGGCCATCAAGAAACCCCATAAAGCCTCCATCTTTACCAAAGATAGATCGTGGGCCAAACTCTCTGCGGTGGACTGGTCCATAGCTCTGGACTCCTCAACCCCGAGCCTTGTTGCGGACCCGTCCGAGGCTGATACCCAAGTTAGAGACTGGATCTCTTCCTCCCTCGATAGCATCATCCCCAAAAAAAATCGGGAGATCAAAGATAGGACAATGGGCCATGCCCTATGATACACCTCTGAACTCCGAGACCTCCGCAAAGAGTGCAAAAAGGCTGAGAGACTGTGGAGGAAAGACTGGCTCCACAGTAATAAAGACACCTACAACACAGCGGTAAGACGCTACAAATCGGCCATTAAACTAGCCAAGACTACATTCTACGATAACAGAATTAAAAATGCGGCCAATTCGGCCAAAGAATCTTTTCTGATTGCCAAGGAACTGCTCAACATCCCCTCAGCCCCCGCTGCTTCTCCCCCCCCCTCCGGATAGAAGCAAGGACTTAGCCGCATACTTCGATTCCAAAATCACGCGGATACTGGAGTCCCTCCCCCCGATCAGCCCCCTTATCCCGGCTGATATAGACGCCTGCTCCACCAGCCCGCGGCTGTCCTCCTTCAGAGGAGTCTCCCTCGATGAGGTCACCACCACGCTGGCCAAAATGAGAAGCGGATCCCCCATGGACCCGGCACCCGTCAGATTCTTAAAAACTGTGTCTCTCAGCACATCCCCCACCATCAGGGACCTTATTAACACATCTCTTGCCCACGGCGCAGTGCCTTCCACATGGAAGAGCGCAGTCGTCAAGGCCTTGCTGAAAAAGCCCCACCTGAACCCGGACGATATGGCCAACTATAGACCCATATCGCTCCTCCCCTGCATCAGCAAGATGGCTGAGAAATTAGTCAACGTGCAACTCTCCCAATTCCTTGAGACAAATAAAATCCTACGTCAGTCCCAAACCGGATTCCGGCCGGGTCAAGGCACAGACACTGCACTCCTCTCCGTCATCGAGGAGGCAATATGTATCCTGGATTCAGGAGGATCAGTGGCAGTGATCCTCCTGGACCTCAGTGCCGCCTTTGACACGGTGGATCACCGTGTCCTCCTCCATCGCCTGGCCAAGGCAGGAATTGTGGGCACCGCACATGCTTGGATCAAATCCTTCCTTTCCGGTCGCTCATTTCAGGTGTGGGACGGCAACTCCCGCTCAGACCCCCTCCCTCTCACATGTGGAGTGCCCCAGGGGTCCTCGCTTAGTCCCACCCTGTTTAATGTTTACATGGCCCCGTTGGAAGATGTTGTGACCCCCTACGGGATAAAAATAATCAATTATGCCGACGACACCCAACTCGTCGTCTCTCTTTCCCATCTGGACAATAACCCAGAAATCCTACTTAACTGCCTGCAAGATATACACACTTGGATGTGCGAATCCTCTCTGAAGCTGAACGGTACAAAAACAGAAATCATGCTTCTGGGCAATAAATGGTCCTCCATCCCTCCATCAGTTTGGCCGGATACCTTCGGTGATATCCCTACGCCTAAGACAGAAATCAAAACACTAGGTTTCTGGCTGGAGCAGGACCTCTCCTTGAAGACCCAGGCAGCCAAGACCGCGGGGACTTGCTTTGGCCTTCTCCGATCAATTCGCAAGATCCTCCCTCTCCTGCCCCCCCTGTCCAGGAAACTTCTAGTCCAAGGGCTTATACTAGCACAACTGGACTACGGCAACGCCGCGTACCTCGGCGCTCCTGAAACCACCTTGGCCAAACTCCAACGTGCACAAAACGCCACGGCGAGACTCATTCTGAGCCTTCCTCCCAGAGCCCCGACCAAACCGGCCCTTAAGTCTCTGCACTGGCTCCCTGTCCGCCAGCGAGTGGAGTTCAAGGCCCTGTGCACCACGCACAAACTCATCAATGGGGCTGGACCTGCCGCCCTCAAAGACATGATCACCCCATATAAAGCCCCCAGAAACCTTCGCTCTGACAGCGAACATCTGGCCATAGTTCCAAGATTTAAGAAGTCGCGCACCGGTGGCCGCCGCTTCTCGGTCAAGGCCTCTTCTAAATGGAACGCACTTCCTCGCATGCTGCGCCTCGAACCAAGTCACGCCCTCTTCCGTAATAAACTTAAAACCTTCCTCTTCCCCAAATAGTTCCTGGTCTCCCCGTCCTGGATTTCACAACCTTATAGCGCGGGGATGCCTTCGGGTCACCAGGCGCTCTATAAATCACAAAATAAATAATAAATAAATAAACTCTTGGTCGGTTTGCCAGGGATCTTCTTCAACGTTCGTGGGGTATGCGTAGGTATGGTTGTTCTTCTCCTTTCTTTTCTGACTTTTGGTTTTGCAGAGTTTTGGGTCGTTAGGCGCTGAAGGACTGTCCCTGGGAATAGGGGGCTTCTTTCCACCACTGGGCTAGGGAGTCAGTAGTGTCCTGAAGGAGATTAGGAAGTCCGGGGTAATCACTCCCCAAAATGGCTTGTTCGGGTAATGCCTGCACAAGACCGACCGTGAGGTTGGTTCCTGGGTCTCCGGGGTGTTGTACCCACACCTGAGTGGTGGGATACCGTTTAGTGTCCCCATGGACGCACTGGATGGCTACCATTCCTGTTGGAGGACTCTGAGGGAGAGCCAGGTCTTGTGGACGGAGGACGCTTTGGCGGCAACCCGTATCCGCGAGGGCAAGGACCTCCTGTCCGTCAATAGACACGGGACAATGGAACGGAGGGGGGGTAGCCCCCGGCGTGTGGCAGACGTAGTTTCGAACCAGGCCTATTTCCATCGGCACCTCCTTCTGGGGGCAGACTCGGGCTATATGTCCAAAGTTCCCACAATTGTAACACTGAGGTCCGGGGTTGGGAGGACGGTACAGGATCGGAGAGGGTAGGAGAGGAGCAGGTTCTGGTCTCCGGGGCAGCAGAGGGCGGGGATGACGGGGGCGGTGTTGTGATGAGGCCTATGGACGGGTTCCTCTTTACCACGTTGAAGGTCTTGAGCACGGCCATAAGTACAGGCTATTTCTACGGCCGTCTCCAGGTTGAGCCTGGTATGTTGTCGTACCCATCTCTGGGGAGCTGGATGCAGGGAGTTCAAGAACTGTTCAAGATAGATTTTCTCGAGGATATCATCTTTTGTGGAGGTTTCCGGTCTGAGCCACCTATTGGTGAGACCCTTGATTCGGAAGGAAAGGGCCCGAGTGTTTTCTTGGGGCCCTTCTTTAGCCTGCCTTAGCTTTATTCTGTATGTATCGTCGTCAACTTCCAGACGCTCCAAGATACATTTTTTTATGTCGGCATAGGGGTTGTTGCCCTGGATGTTGGCCTGTTGGTAGGAGGCCTGCAAGTCCCCAGTCAGAAGGGGACCCAGATATTGGCCCCATCGCTCTACAGGCCAATTAGCAGCCTGAGCTAACCTCTCGAAATTGGTAAAGAAGTACTCCGGGTCTTCCCCCGGAACATACTTCTGCAGAACAACGGAGGGGAGCGAGGCCATAGGTCTTGGTTGTCCTAGGGCGTCGGTCAATTTGCCCATAGCCTGTTCATGCACAGTTCCTTGGCCCTTGAGAACATCGTGCAGCTGACCCCTGTCATCCTCCGCAGTTTTTAGGAATTGTTCCATAAGTTTCCCCAGTTGCTCCTGGGACTCGGCCATTCTTTTCATGACGGCCTCCATGCTTCCAGCTGATCCCACTTCTGACACCAGATGTGATGGTGGGTGTGTCGCGGGCCAGAAAATCAGGCAAGGAGGCCGGATGTAGTGGGCTATGCCGGGGTTTATTAAACACAATAGTCAAGAAACAGGAGAACTCCAGAATCCGTAGGATGGTCCGGGTCTTCCGTCAGGTCGGTACTGCCTCCGGTCTGGGTGTTTCTTCGAGCCGGGTCTGTCGTTGGGGAGATACCTCGGAGGGCAGCAAAAGACAATAAAGGCACCGTTAGTCCGCACGAGGAATCGGCCCGTATGCCAACACCGACACCGGGATAGTGAGGGAATGAGAGAGAAGGGACTCTTGAGGTAAGGGGATACCGCAACCAGGCGAGGGGAGGTCGAAGAATAGGGGAACAGCAAGGGTGTCCGAAGCGTGAGTGAGGGGGAGAAGGGTTTAATATGGTGAAGGTGCTTTATACAACTATACAGTGTCCTTTCTACGTGCCACGTGACTAAGAGAGGGAAGGTCTATACACGATATATACACTGAGCACCTAGCGTACTCTGTGGGAGTTTACTGGTACTCACACGGTTCGCCGTAGCTCTCCAGTGAGCTACGGCCGCTCTTCAGCCACCTCCTCAGGGACTCCACCAATCCTCCGACCACTCGTCTTCTTCGGGGTTCTCCTCTTCTTCGACTCCTGCACCAGTCCGAGTGTCCTGCCACGATCCTCCGACGGCGTTCTGGCTGTTGTTGTCGGCTTTCACTGGTTCTGCCTCTGCCTCAGGGGTGGAACTTCCGAGGTCGGGACAAAGTGCTTCCTGTCGACGGCGGCCGCTGGTCGGCTCCTGCAATAGAGAGAGGGGCGGGGAACTTCGAGTCACGGTTACCGCTTCGGCAATGTTGCGGGTCACTGGAGGTCGGCTGAAAGGGCTTGTACTGGGCGCGCCAGATAGCGGTAAGTTTCTAGGGGGGTCCAGTCCTGGCGGGGGTGACAGCGGGACCGGATCACAACTCCAAATACCACTCAGTTCCACATAATTACATGCCACAAAATTACACTCTACTGAATACAACATACACTCCCCATATTACCACTCAGTGCCATATAATTACACACCTCATACTTACACTCTACTCAATGCAACATAGATACAGTTTATCTATCTGTCTATCTATCTATGGCGCTCACTCTATCTGTCTATCTATCGCACTCACTCTATCTATCGCCATCACTCTATCTATCTATCGATCGCCCTCACTCTATCTATCTATCGATCGCCCTCACTCACTCTATCTATCTATCGCACTCACTCTATCGCATCACCACAGCATCACTCAGGGGCACCACAACATCACTATGCGCTACCACAGCATCACTGTATGCCACAGCATTACTTGTCGCCACCACAACATCACTCAGCGCTACCACAGCATCAATCTGTGCAACCATTCAACAACAACTGGTTCAAATATGTTCTCTCAATGTTTCAAGCTTTATTACAAATATCACAAAAAGATGTAAATATTTCACTTCTGTTCTTGGTTTTTCATCACAATAAAATACAATGAACATAATCTTCACGAAAGTTATTTTCAAAAGCTATTGCCATTATAAATTACAGTAACTTTTATTTAAGTATTAATTATTAAAAAAATAAAAGCCATTTTTATTTGCAATATCAATACATCTAAGTCACATAAATACAACACATATTGCATTACAAATGCTATAGGTGTCATATTTGCGAAAGTTAAACTATTGGCATTGTAAATGACAAAGCTATTAATTTTGCTATGTTCAAAACCAACACATAAATACAAAATTTGTCATTTACAATACCAATAGCTCAAACTTTCCTAATGCGAGACCTATTGCATTGCAAATGCTTGTTAGAACTATTGATAGTGAGGCCCGGCAGGAACCGGCCCACTGGGTTACCCCAATCCAGGTAACACCGCACTCCCAAATCAGAAGAGGTGGCGCAATAGAGGTGGACTTCCCTGCGGCAGAGGGAGGGCGAAACGTGGAGGGTACCCTGGCAAGAGGAGTTTAGAGCATTGGTGTAAAAATAGCCCCGGTGCGGGGGGCTTGAGAGCTCCTGACTGGGTTAGGAGCGTTGGGGGGCCCCTTCCATGTGCCTTACAGGGGAGCTCAAGTTTCGTGATGCCACTGAGCAGTGGCTCTGAAAGAGGCCGAGCTAGTCGCCGCGCGCCTGACTGGATATTTTCGCGCCCCTCCCCGTTTGGCACTGGTACAGCTACACCAGTCCATGACTGCGCTTCTGTGCTGCAGGGAAAAGGCTCTGTCTGGAGCAGGCTCGTGCCCCCTGCTGTGCCAGATAAGCACACTGCAACCGGCTCCTGAAGGGTTAAGGGAAACGCCTACTACCACCCTCGGATCATACAAAAAAAAGGGATTTTTAATTTACTATATAATAAAGTTGCCTTTTTTCTTTCTAACCACTTGCACAACAGCAGACAAACATACCTCGTGGAGACAGGAGGGGCCCTGGAGTGAAGGTCTTTATAAAAGAGAAAAGCCGAGGTGAGTGGGTGCCAACTGTGCACATACATATACTGTTGTTCAGTTAATGGCGTAGAGCGCGAACCGGGAACATGGTGGTGTCAGAGCGCTATACATCAGCGGAGAGACGTCAGTGTTTGCCCTCACCGCGTAGTACTCTACAGAAAACGCCTGCTTTGCTAAATGACAAAAATGTATGCTTTATAAACATATCTCCTTACTAGTACCGCTCTCCAGCGCTCATTCGGGAACCAAAACGCATTAAACTAGAGCGAGTATGACCAGGATCACACAATTCGGTGACGTGTTCACACTGAGCTCCCCGATTTCCATCATTAAAACCCCGTAACGGAAAAGCGAAAAGTTTCCTAACTACAGTAAACCTAGAAGAACGTGTTGATGTTATTAAAAATATTTATCACTTCGTACTACGAATTCTTAGTAAAATGAAGGGAGGCGGGTGGGTGGTGGTGGTGTGTGTGTGTGGGGGGGGGGGGGGGGGGGGGTAATTCTGTAACTGTTGTTCTGATTGCCATACAATGACAAACACAATCTCACAGCATGAATACCGTTCGTTTAACAGGGTGCCCGAAGGTTCGACCGTTAGACCGACCCCTCCAGGGGGTGTTTCGGAGGAAGAGTTTAATTCTTCAATTATGATTTTTTTAATGCGGGACACGCGGTTTTACTATGGGTTTCTCTAATAGATTAGCGCAGAACCATTAGGTTTTACAGCTGTTTCTGAAGATAGTACTTCAGGTTGTGTGCAATGGATATGCAGTACCGAGGAGCGTTATTTCTTTGCAGCACCAAATCATGTAACCAAATTAAGTAAAATCCGGCCACTGGGCCACGTACCGGAGGGCCATATATTATTATTTACTCAAGCGAAATATATTTCAAATTCACAAATTATTTATTATGCAATTTTTATGAGCTATGGTAAACGCATTTGTTTTCGTTATGCCTACAGGAGAGTGGTTCAGGCAGAACATGTCTTTCCAGAGGTCAAAGGTGTGACTAAAAAGAACATGTTCTGTAAGTAGTTTGTTGACTTTGACCTACAGATAATGACATATAAAATAATACACCTCTTAAATAGAAATTAAATACAAGTTAAAATAATCAGTGGGCTATGCACTATTTTACATAAATAAACTTCTATTTCTTAATGTGATTTTTTTTAATTTTTTTTATTTTGAGAGTTTTATATTGCGCTGGCTAGACCCAGGAGGTATCAGAGCGCTTTACATGAGAAGCTAATATGAGGCAAACAATGGCATACACGAAGATAAAAAGAAAGTGATACAACATGTAACGTAAAAACAAATCACGAATACATAGATGTGGAAAAAGCTATACACCACCAGTAATTAGGAAGATGATGTTGGAAGAAGGACAAATAGTTACCAAACAAAAATAACATGATGATTTGGAGAGACAGGTGCATGTCACAGGTTAGGACCCTCAATATTAAGTTGGCCAAACATGTTATACAAGTAGATAAAAGAATAGTGGAAACAATCTGTGAGATATACACATACAATAGATTAATGGGTGAAGGAGCTGTACAATTAAATAGTTTGTAGGAGGATGTATAGGAAAAGGATACTATTACTGACAATAAGTAAAAAGGTGAGATTGGAGATTAAGTGCATTTCCCAAGTTATGATCCCCAGTAATAATTCAGGAGGTGAATTTTTAGGTCGTTTTCGAAGCTGATGTAGGAGGGGTTACAGCGCAGGCTTTTGGGGAGGGCATTCTAGATGATAGGAGCATTACCGGAGAAGGAGCGTGATTGTGTGGATTTCTTTTTATGCAGTGGTGGGATAAGAAGGAGGGTGTTGGTGCTTCTCAGAGGTCGTGTGGAGCCTGCTATGAGGAGTTTCTTGGAGAGGTACTCTGGAGTGTTTTGGTGGAGGACTTTATGAGTAATGCAAGCAGTTTTTTAGGCTGATCTAAATTCAATAGAGAGCCATTTAAGAGATTTGAGAGCTGGGGAGATATGGTCGAAACGTTTGCAGTCATTGATGAGCCTGGCTGCAAGGTTGAGCACAGCTTTGATTGGAGCAAGGTGGACCTTGGGGATTCCGTTGAGGATGGCGTTACAATAATCTATACGTGAAAGGACAAGTGATTGAACTACAAGTTTAAAGTCATCGGTAGGTATAAAAGGTTTGATTTTTTTGAGGTGCCGGAGAGTGCAGAGGGCTCCTTTAGCTGAGTTTTTGATGTGGACATTAAGGGTTAGTGTGTTGTCGATAGAGATACCAAGAGATTTGACGGAGTTGGACAGGGTGAGTGAGCAGTTGAGTGCGTTGTGGTCAGATATCCAGGACTGAACGGGAAGAGGGTTATTTTTAGGAGAGTAGAGAATGATTTCGGTTTTGTTAGGGTTACGTTTTAGATGATTGGAATGGAACCAGGTTTGGATCTTGGTGAGGGTGTTGTTCAGGTGAAGGATGTCAGTGTGATTTTTAATCTTGTAATAAATTGGTGTGTCATCGGCGTAGAGGTGGTAGTTAATGCCTGCTTGTTTAAGAATGACAGTGAGGGGTTCCATAAAGAGGTTAAAGAGGGAGGTAGATAGAATAGATCCTTGGGGGACTCCAAGGGAGACAGGGGGGTTACAGAGACAGTTTTGGATTTTGATTTGCTTAGTTCGATGTTGTAGGTAGGAGGCAGTGCCATTAAGGCCAAAGCGGTCTTAAGCACTTAAGGCAGAATGGTTGACTGTATCGAACGCAGCAGAGAGATCAAGAAGGATGAGAAGACAGGTCTCGCCATTATCAAGTGTGTGGTGGATTTCATCAATGACATTGAGCATTGCTGTTTTGGTGATGCAGCCTTTCCTGAAACCTGATTGAAAGGGGTCGAGTAGGTTGACATTTTCAATATGTTTATCTAGTTATAGGACGCATTTTTCCAGGACCTTTGAGAGAAGGGGAAGTTAGTGATGGGGCGGAGGTTGTTTAGGTCGTTGGGGTCAGCTTTGGGATTCTTGATTATGGGAGAGATTTGTCCAAGTTGAAGGCAGGTGGGGACACAGCCAGTGGAGAGAGATGTGTTGATGATTGTAGTCCAGTATGGAGCGATGATATGTTTAAGGGCTAGGACAAGGTTAGATCGTAAGGGGTCTTCTGTGTGTATCCAGAGAGCCACAGAATTGAGGGGGACTGCACCAAGAGTCAGGGCTTTAAGTGGGATGAAAAACTGAGGGGTCTCTCAAAGGGGCGTGGGCAATGTAAATAGGGCGTGGCTTAAAAACACGTAAGCTAAAAATCTGTGCTCAGCATAGTGTGCTGCCCGAATTGTATTTTGCTGTTTCTGTCATTGCATCCAGATATATGATACAACAAGTAACATCATAACTACAAGAAGTCAGGACTATTGACTTTGTCAAGGGTAGTTAGTTGCATAAGATAAATAGGCAGAAACTATGGCTTGTATATAAAATTGAAAAAGCTTCCACTTAAAGTCCTGGTGACACCATGACAATTTTGCTGCTCCTCAGTTTCAAAAAGAGAAGGGAAATCCAGAGAGAAAATGACGCTCTTTAAAGGATTTCCCTTCCCCATCAACGCTCACCTTGCATAACGTCATGCAGTAACTTCTCCACGAGTGAGGAGTGAGCAGTGTGAGCATGCGCACATCGATGTGCCTGCTGTCACGGCAGTTCGGAAAAAAACAGACTGCCTATGCCATGGCTCAAAACAGAGCCGGATAGAGACCCGTTTCGAGGCCCCCTTTAAAAAACTACTTAAGTTAAAGTCAAAAATCAGCTTTGCTCGATTTTTGTTGTAAAATCATAAAAGCACATATAAAAAGCATTCGATTAAAATGTTAAAATCAGTTAAAAAATTTCCATCACATTCATGTTACATAACATATATTGGGAGAACAAATCATATACCACAACAAACAGGATCTCATCCCCATTTCGAAATGTATAGAGGGATCGTTTTAGTGCAAAAGATAAGAGGAAAATGCCCAAAAATGCAATAACCACATTTGAAAAATACACATATCACAAAGTTTTCCTCAAAGAAATGACAATCCTTAGATAAGAGGTGACTGATTTCATCACTAAAAGTGATTCTAATGTTTTCAATCTAGAGAAAGCGGCAATTCACCCTCTAATGCCCCAGGTCTTTAGTATTGGTATCAAAAACTTTTTCCTGGGGATAACATAAAATTTACAAAAGAAAATACAGTGAATGTTAGTCTGCGATGAGAGTTCATTACAGGGGCATTTCACTAGGCGAGGAGACCAATCCTTACATTTAGGAAATGTCACTAAGCGAAAGAAAGTGTCCACGCGCAACCTGGTCAACAACATCCTCGAATATGGGCTAGGCTCTAACAATAAATAGGGTTGTATACCAGCTTGGGTGATCAGCAGCTGATAGGCCATAGCAGATTGCTTATGTTTTTCTTTATGCCACCTTTTCTTAGCTAGGTGTTCCATAATATATCTTTTAAGAGTTTTTTTCGAGATTTTTTCTAAACAGGATGGATTGTCAAAGTATTCTTTATGGCCCAACTCAGCTGACATATCCTTGATGTAGTTGAGCCATTTAATTTTTGTTACCCTGTCTAGAGATAGACAGTCTCGCACAACATCTCTATTTAGCGATGTTTCAGTGGTCACCCAGATTTTATGCCATAGAAGAAGTGGGGACGATTTAATGATATCTTCTATATAATTTAAGCCCACTTCCCCATGGCAAAAATAGGTGGACATTGAGTTTGGTACCGCCAGTAGATAGCGAATTAATTTATTTTCAGTATATTGAATCTGATCTGTTTTGGCCATTCCCCATAGACCAGCCCCATATGTACCAGAGAGAACACACTTAGCTTTATAAATCTGTATAAGCTCCCGCACTGGTCTCCCGCCTAATTTTCTTGAAAAATTAAATCAATCAAGGAGCCGTTTGCCCTTCTAAGGGCCAATCTTCTTGTACAGACAGCCTCTTTCCAAGTGCCTCTGCTATCAAATGTAACTCCTAAATAGGAGAAACAGCTAGTATTTTCAATCCTTTTGGTTCCCAGATAGATGGCTCTACTTGTTTTCTTCAGAGTACTACAAGTCATAGAGTACGTTTTTGCGACATGTACTATTAAGCCGCGGGCACCCATGTATTTAGAAAATTCAGTAACTGCCCTCTGTAGGCCGACAACGGTGCGAGAAATAAGGCAGCGTCGTCGGCATAGAGGAGGATGGGAATGGACTCCCCCCCCCACAGCCGGGTAGTCAAACTAAAACTTCCTAAGGTGAAGGCCCACCGAGTTAATATATAGTATAAATAGGAAGGGTGCAAGGATGCACCCTTGCCTCACACCTCTTTTGATGTTAAATTTGTCCGAGCACAAACCCCCCGCCCCATAGCTTACTCTAGCACCTGCGTCTCTGTACAACTCCCTTATAAATGTCAGAATCCGCTGGTCCACACCCATGTCAAATAGAATGCTCCACAGCATCGCATGGTCAACACAATCGAACGGGGAACTCAAGTCCACGAATGTTATGTACAGGCTTTCCTTCTTAGCCTCAGTGTATTTTGCAGTTAAGAGTGCTAAATTCAAGCCTTGTTTGATTGTGCCCTTCCCAGAACAGAAGCCACATTGCAAGTCCGTGATAATATCCCTTTCCTCAGCCCATTCATGAAGCCTATTAAGGATTATCCTTCCCGCTACCTTCATTAGGGCATCCAGAAGGGAGATAGGACGATAGCAAGCGGGGTTATTTCTATCTCCCTTTTTGAACATGGGTATTACCACTGCCTCTGACCAAGTTGGAATGAAGCCAACTCCATTTGCATGGTTTAAGACGTTAGTGATCAGCGGGGACCAGAGAGGTAGCACAGATTTGTACAAATCAATTGGGACCCCATCCGGTCAAGGAGCTTTCCCTCCAGGACTTTCCTCGATTGCCTTGACGACTTCTGCATGTTCAAATGAAATCTCCAGGGGGAACATTTCTGCTCCTTCTGACTCTAGCTGTAACATCGATTGGTTAGTGCTAGAAGTAGTTAACCCGGGTTGGTTATTATATAGATTAGTGAAGTACTCAACCCAGGAGTCACCAGAAATAGCCATATCAATAGAATCCCTTTCTTTGTCCTTTAAAAACGGGGCATTCACCGCTCTCCAGAACGCTATGTTGTCGTTTGCTAAGCATGCGTCATGGAGATTTTGCCAAAGTGCCACTTTTAACTCTTTTTTTCTTCTATCGATGGCTACCCGGTAAGCTCTTCAATTGCGTCTTACACGTTCGATAAATCTAGGGTCTTCCTGTAAGGCAGATTTCAAATTTCGATGTAACCTACTGCAGTTTTTATCGAACCAACCCTTGTGTTTCTTAGTCTGGATTTTGTATTGTCTAGACAGATCTTTTTTTATCTCATTTGTGATCTTACCAAATGCGTCAAGTACATGCCAATTTCCCACAGTTGTTGAAAGGCAGATAAGTAGTTGGTCATACATTTTCGTAACTAGTTTTTGAATAAACAGGCTAGGAACTACCTTAGCCCATCTAATGGTGTAACCATTTGTGCTAGCTAAACTGATGGGAGTGGAATATGAAGTTTTAGTAGTTGCTTCCCGGCCCACTATATTCAATTGAAAGGAGATAGGATAGTGATCACTCATGGCAACATTGAGTGTCTTCCAGGATACCACAAGTGATTGATATCTGGACGATAGAAAAGTAAAGTCGATTAGCGTATTGGCCCCTCTACCAAAAAAAGTCGGCTTAAAGCTCTCTTCTGGTGAGCAGCATTCATTGATAAAGCGCAGGTCAAACTCATATATTAGTGCATTGAGCAAATCCCCTAGCTTAGAGTGGACAAAGTGTGTTAGAGGTTCCTCTCTCTTACCCATCAGAGGGCACATACCTGTGGCGTGTGAAGTACAGAGGGAACAATTAAAGTCACCCATACATAATAGTAATAAGTCCCCCTCTCTTGAATTTTCTAACTCTCTAAGTGAGTTTCTGAAGTTTGTAATAAGTTCCTCCCAAGTAGAGGGGTGAGCATTGTTGTAAAAATGTATAATTGCCCCTCTATACTGGCCAGGCCAACTCACTGCCAATAATGGTAGCAGTCTGCTGATATAAAGTTATGAACTATTATGTCTGAGGTGGTTGCAATGTAGGTGCATAGGCCCCCTTTATTTCTTTCACGGTAGGTAGCAATGGCCGGAGTATTAAAAGTTTGGTAGCCCAGTAAATTAAACTCTCTCACCAACCAAGTTTCTTGAAAGCACATGATTTTATATTGTTTTACCAGATCTAACCAATCAGGAAGGTCCATTTCGTCCTTTAGCCTTGCTAGGTTCCAGGACAGGAACCGATAACCTACATTGGTTTGGTTATTACTGGTGGAAATCTTCCCTATGTTCCGCAAGGCATCGAATACTCCTGCTTCCTCATTTACGGGTAAAATGACACCAGACACAAATTGAGCGTGAACCACCTCACATTCTTTTGTCCCACTTGGGCATCAATCTACTCCCTCCATTCCCTCAAGTGGGGCGAACCTATTAAGGGTGGTAACACTGAAGGTAGAACCTTGCATACTCCGGTTGGACTGATAGAGGGGTCTGTAATTTGTCCCTATTAAGGCACATGGGTAAAAATAACTTAAGTCCCATATCCCTCAGGAAACCAGTCTCTGATGTAATTAGTTGCCCTGCGGTCTCTAAAATTAATGATAATACAGTCCCCCTGTATGTCCTTTGGCCTCCTTCCTACCCACCCTAATCTTCTGAGAAGCAATATCTCGCCATCGATTTCGGGTGGTAGGGGCCTGTTTTTGCTTAGCCAGTGTATTACCTTGTTTTTCAGGTCCTGATGGGCCTCATATTTCCCTGGCGGCAGTTCCGGTACACCGGTGAGTACAATTACATAAGGTTCTGCCTGCGGCGGAAGGTCAATATGCTGATCAAGTCGTGGTGGGTTATGCCCTATGTGAGATGGATTTGGATTTTTAATCTGTTCACAACCTTGGTTACTTTTTAACCCTCTATCACCTGTTACCGCCTTTTTTCGTTGGTCACTGGCTGGGTAGAGGAGGTGACATTTCTATTGGTAAGCAAGGGTTCGGGGTTTTGCAGAGAATGCAGTTTGACCATTTCTGGCGTTGGGTCAACAGGTAAATGTTTGTTATTATTAGCTACTGTTTTAAGTAGTTCTGAGTTCGCTAAATTTACCTCGTGAAGAGAACCCAGTTGCTCCGCCAGCCTTTTAACCCTCTCAACAAGTGGTATAACCAGGGATTTAATCAGTTTCTCTAAGTCACTCATTAGATCTTGTGTACAGAATGTTTTAGTACATGAGTTACACTGCTCACATTTACTTTCTGCTGGGGCTTTAATGTTGGGTGGGTTTGTTACTAATTTAGCTGATTTGGTGGTTCTACCCTTGCGTCTGATTCCCCCAGCATTCCTTTTAGATGGTAGACCTGCTCCAGAGGTGTTAGTTAGTGCATGTGTTTCCCCTTTGTTAGTAGGGTCAATGGCTACTAGACTTATCTGTTCGACTGAGGAAATCTCAGTTTGTGAACAGGAGCTAATATCCACCTGATTAGATAACCTGCTTCGCGTTGGTGTTTCTGGCAGATCTTGAAGCTGTAATGGTTTGCCAATATCAGAGGAGCAATCCAAGGCCAAAACCCAATCAGGAGGAGTATTTACTGACTGAATATGGCCCAGGGAGGAGCGTTTCTTCTGCAGTTCAGAAGATAAGCGCCGCTCGGTAAGAACAATTTCGCACTCTAAGACCGACGCCGCCCTCGTGATAAATTGGTCTAGTGTTCCCTGTACGGACCCACCCACAAGGGATTTCCTGGCCAATATTGGCAGAGTGTCCATGATGGATGTTGTGAATAAAAAGGCGCGTACAGGTATACCCTAAAGACAGAGAGACTATATTAAAAGTAAAAAGAAAATGAAATAGGGAAAAAAATAAAAAAGTCTTACTAATATGTCCAGTAAGTCCGGGGATTTATGGGAGATCAACCAAAAGGGGTGGCATTGCACACAATTACATTTCTTACAGGCAGCAAGCACCCTGGTGTAAAGACGAACAGTTCAAGTAGTAGATGCTAAATTATCCTTTAATAAACATAAACAAAAGAGCAATACACCACACTACTATAAAACTGTAACACTTGGCAATAAAGCTTCTTTCCTGTTTAGCTGTCTTTTCCTCCCTCAGCTTCACAGAACAAGAGATTCTCTCCGAGGTCGTGAGTCGAGGCTAAACTCGGGTAGACACCTTTCCTGTTTAGCTGTCTGTCCCTCCCTCAGCTTCACAGAATAAGAGATTCTCTCTCAGGTCATGAGTCGAGCCTAGACTCGGGTAGACACCGTCTACCCACTATTTTCAGAGAGTAGACATCGCTGCTTTCTGCAGAATGCCTTGTTCCTTTACTGCTTCTCCTGGAATTCACAGAAATATGCTGAGCAAGAGCCCCCCACGCCTAGAGGAGGGGCTCCCTTAGTTGCGCCATGGGACGGAACATCCCACTGGGGGCTGGATTGAGGAGGGGTACAGCCTAGTTTATGTTGCGGTTTCAGGAGTAATCAAGGAGAAACAAAACCATATTTTATCAGTTTAAGTATTTAAGGCAGTGCCTCGAGGGGGAACGTCCTCTTTGTCTCCCTGGAACGCACAGCACAGAGCGATGGAAAACCCCCCACCTACCCGGCATTGAAGTAAAGCGGAGCTGTGGAGCTCGGACAGTTAACAACGAAGGCGCATGCTCAACAAAGGAGGTTGAGTGACTGGATGGGCCCCAGGGCGGGGTAGGATTGAAGTGTGCAGTGGATTGGCGGTAAAAAAGGGACCGGCCTGCTGGTCATCCTCAACTCTACTGCCCTAACACATCACTTAAGGACTGAGATGAATCTTGGGGAGGCTGCCTGTGCTCAGGTACCTCGGAGGGCTGGTGCGCTATGCGGAGCCCTGGACTTCAAGTAAGGCAACTGTTTGTTGTAGCACGCTGTGGCCTGCCGGCACAATGTGTGCAGCAGAGGGTTCAAGGCTATGAACAACTTAAGGCTATGCTCACCTGTGATGACAATTCTAATTTCTTGATGTCTTTGATATGTGTATGCTGGAAGGTTTTCAAATTGTTCAGGTACCTCTGATGGCTGGTGCGTTATGCAGTGCCCTGGTCAGGTAATGCAACTGTTTGCTGTAGCACATTGTGGCCTGCCGGCATAATGTGTGAAGCATGTATATTTGTATGTATCCAAGTATGATACTTATACCCACATAGTGGTTATGTTGAATTATCCTGTTTGATGTGAATACAATCTATGCCTTAGACAATATAACTGCATTATGTGACTTCATGGGCCTTGCAGGGGTGTGGGTTGAGATGAATGTTGACAGTGGTGGAGAGTGTCACATTGTGCGCGCACTATGAACTTGTTCCGGTGTAATTTTCTGCCACTGGGACACTTCAGCAGTGCCTGCATGTTTTCTGAATTTGTTCAGAGCAGCAACGTGCAGGCAGGGAAGGGGGTTATCAGATTCCAGTTTCACCCATAACAAAAGCTGAAGTTAAGGGGTCAACAGGCCTCTTTATGTTGGAGTATCCTGGCCGAGAGCTATCGGGAGCCTCACACCTAGATGCAATGGAGGGGAATCAAAGGCTCACATCTAATCACTTCATAGGTACTGAAGAGAGAAACGCTTTTGACTTTGCTCACTCCCGTATATAAGAGATATGCATACATGTAAGAATGTCAGTTGTGTTGGTCACCACAGTAATTTCACAAATAACAATTTAAATACCACTATTTTGTTGTATTTCTTTTATAGCGCTTTAGCACTACATTAGTGCTAAAGCACTATAAAAGAAATAAAACAAAATAGAGATATTCAAATTGTTACTTGTGTATGTGTGATATAAAGCTCTCTGACACCCTGCATTGCATTGGGTTGAGTAGTGCCACTACTCATCCCAATGCAAGGTGTCAGGGCACTTTACATCAGACGCACAGAATATATATTGACATTAAATTGTGTGTGTACATCAATATAAAGGACATGTTACATAAGACAGTGAGGGTTACAAGGTGTAGGTGCTATATTAGAAGGATTACAATTTAAGGATTGAAAATCCAAAAGGATTTCTGGGCCTCATTACAATGGCAGTATGACTGCCAGGCCGTCGGTGGCGGTTCCACCGCCATCGGACCATGCAATACCGCCAGTTGCATTAGGATGGCGGGCAGATGGGTGGCGGGCAGAGAGACTGTCCAACACAAAGCTGATGGGCTCAAGGAGCCATTCTGACTATCGGACGGACTGTAATCCCTACAATGGTGGGGGAGCCTGCTCACAAGAAGGAAAAGGTATCCCCTAATTAATTTAAGGTCCAAGAGGAGGGGGAAACAGCAAATATTTTAAAAAAAGAGCCTCAAAACTGACCTATATTTCTCTATCAAGTGGCTTCCTATGGCTCATTTCTAACACAAATCCTCAATATCAGCGTCATACACCAAAGTTGCTTCAAAAAGTATTTTATAATTTTACCACTATTCATTGTTTATAAAAAAGTTTTCATTGTCTACACATACATATAATAATTAGACAAATAGACAGACAGCTACCAAGGTGCCAGCAATACCTCTTAACATTTTAGTGTGCAGTGATTCTCCAGCATTTTAGACAAATAATATGAGCCTTTGAACAGTGGATTAGCACTTGAACAGAAGATTAGATTGACATTACTCCTGATTCTAACAATTTCTTCGTCTATGGCAGAATAAAAGGCCAGGTAACCAACATTACAAATGTAAACGCACAATACATGTGATAGATACACAAATAACCCCACACTTAACAATCAACACTTCATTCTCACCTATCAAACCATCTCACTCACACTAACACTCATACACAGAAAAGATTCAATCATATCGGGGAGCCTGTCCAAGTTAACAGAGATAGACTATCTCATTCTTTGTGATACAAATGTCACCCATCAGTGTGCTCTGGTGTATATGTCTCTGAGAGAACTGCCCACATTATGGTAATGGTCAACGCACGTTTTGGTGGTTCTTGATTTAAACCACCTTCATCAGAACCAAAATAGAATCAACCAAATCTCAAGAAAAATGGACTGGGGTTATCAGAAGGTCTATAGATTTCTTTGAGTAAGGCCGTAATTCCTTTTACTTGGCAGAACAAGGCCACAAGACCATAGAGGGCCCTGTAAATGACATGCTGGTCCATTCCTATTTGTGATAAAGATTATGACGTGGACTACAGCAATTGTCCAAAGTTATAAGTGTCTTCCTTCTGAGTACCCTGCATAGGTTACTTGAGCATCGTATATCCGAGCATGTAGTGGCCCGATATGCGTCTTAGATCCAGCTCACACTGCAGTTCTTTTACAAATACGTAGGGGAGCCTGCTCTCGCACTGCCGTAGTGAGTACAATGTCAGTTTCCAATGGCCTTTTCATGTTGGTTAACCCGCCATAAAAAGGCAGGCCGAAAGTTGCTTGGGGGCCCATAGTGGGCCCCTTTTCTCCCTGGACCTCCTCCATGAGCCCTGGGGGCACATATGGTGCCCCCTAAACATCCCTGCACCATATGGCAGGCACCACAGGGTGCCTGCTACATAGTGCAGGGATGTTTGAAATGTGTTTTTTTAATTGCGACGTTTGCTGTGGCCCGCAGCACACGCCACAATACAAAGATACACATTGAAACCGCCTTGAAGGCGGTCGCATCCTAATGCCAATAGCGGCGCCGCCAACAGTTAGTCGGACTGTCTCATTCCCCCATCATAGAGGCCCTCTGTCTCAAAATCAGTAACCCACTTACCCATTTAAATAACATAAAATTCTGTGTGTTACATAATGTGCTTTGTAGGAGACATAGTAACCCTCTACGTTACTTTGATTCAAAACTAGGATTAGACAAAACACAGATCTCTCCAGAAAATATGTTATCCTCTAGAGTTATTTTTCCATTATTATTTTTCTCTGAAATTTAGCTGGCACACAAAGATCTCTGAAGCAGGTGCGTCAACCCGATAAGATATTTTAAAATGCAGACATTGCAACCTATTAAGCAGAACAGATTTACTGCCACGTTTCTCCTTATTGCCAATTTCTTTGTGGCAAGTTAAAAAAAATACACGTATGTGTTGAGGCGCAGTTTTAGCATCGGTCTACTTCATTTCTCTGGCACAACCCTAATGCAAAATCTAATTTGTTAAATATTGTATTGCACTCAAATGTACTCATGATAGCCCTGCTAAACATATCTGAGGTTTTAAGATCTGATGTCACTTCCCGTGAGGTCATCGGTTGGTATCATTCTCAGACAGCGCAGAGCTGCCCAGAATGAAGTGTGACTGAAGCACTTAAAAATCAGCTTTGTCAAGCACATTTTCACACTAATCCGCCTCCATTATTCACCTGCATTTGCAGAAGCTTCTAAGCCCGATTCTCAGGTTAATGATAAACTGTTTACACAGAGCGATAGCATGTTACTATGACCTTTTCAAAAATCTTCTACTTTGTTGGCACTGGAACCAGTTATCTGTTAAGCATGAAAGTGTTGTTAGTGTAACACACTGGGCTAGTGAATCATCAGTTTGTCACTGATGTCACTTCCTGTGTGGTCATGGGTTATGGTGCCACATGCAATGTTCAGCGCCATAATGTCACGCACTTTGATGTCAAGCACTTTGATGTAACTTGCATACTGGCTAACTTGGTTAGTCCCACCACTTCTTTAAAAAAAATGTTTTTTTGAACTTGTGTCCCAAGAGGAAACATTGATTTGTGGGGTTTGGCAAATATTGGAATTTTTTTTAATGACTTTGTGCTATTTTCACGGCCTTAAACTAGAACGTTTTGTTGGTAACATTCTCAGTCAGGATAGAGCCACCCAAAAGGAAGTGTGACTGAAGCACTTAAAAAAGCAGCTTTGTCACGCACATTTTCACAGTAACACGTTATTCACCTACATTTGCAGAAGCTTCTATGTACGGTTCTCATATTAATGATAAACTGTTCACGTTGAGCGATAGCATATCACTATGACCCAGTTTAAAATTCTCTACTTTGTTGGCACTGGAACCCGTCATCTGTTATGCATGAAACTTTGCTGGTTTAACACACAGGGCTAGTCATTCATCAGTTGGTAACATTCCATTAACATTTATCCAGTTTGCGTGAGTCCATTAATGTTTATCCAGTTTGCGTGAAATACACATAGAGGTAAAATGCCTTACTGCGGTTAAAAAAATTGGGAGCTACTTGAAAATCTTGATAGGCAAGCATTTCTCCAAAAGTCAACCCAAGTGCCATAACTGATACCTCCAATTGTACCAAATGCTACTTTTACGCGCATGTCTTAAAAGTTTTAAAACTGAAGGTTGAGTAAAATTTCCTGGAAGGAGTGATAGTCTGTTGCCCACCTGATCGTGAATAAGTCATATGGATAACAAAAAGGGAGTTTGTAGTGTTTTGAAACTGAAGTAAATATAAGAAATATGCTTTATTGATTAGTTAAAAAAACATTTACAATTTAAAATACAACTGGTTCGGACAATAAAAAATGACAATATTAAATGTTAAAAACAGTGGGTTTTAACCACATGCGCGCTCCTCTGATTCTGCCCATATGCTGACTTTTTAAAAAACCCATTGTTCATGACGAGCTGGGCTCGTCATCAGTGTTTGAGGAGGCTACACCATGACGAGCCCAGCTCGTCATCAGCCTCGAAGGGGTTAAATTACTAAAGATTAGGGAGGTCATTATTGGTTCATAATGTTCTGATAAATGACCTTGCTCCGATTTTCTGATATTGTAGTCTCTAATTCAGTTGTTGAGCCTTTTGACTTGGCCGCCATTCTAAATTGAGGAGAGTTTTGTTGCAGTTGTGACTTCCAGTAGTTTTGACGTTTTGTGGACACATTTCGTAAGCCGAATGTTCAACTTGGTGTTGCCCGGATATAGAGCGGCCATTATTGCTTGGCGGCAAGATCGAACTCCCAACCTGATCCTTTGGTCCTGCAATAATGACCATCTGGCCATGAGCAATGCCGGGCATACACAAACAATGTGTTCCATTGCTTCAGAATGATAGCCACACAACCTACATTCAGTACTGCAACCGGGCCGGCGCCATTCGGGAAGGTTCTTCAGAAAGGGCCAGTCACCCATCCTCAGGGCTAAAAACTCTTGTTTCCAGTAAAGTGCGTATGTGCTTGATAGATAGGGCAGCTGAACACCTAGTTTAAAATTGGAGATTACAGCCCAAGGGTGTTTCCTTTTTGACAGTATTTCCGTGTCTGAGTGAAAGGACCACAGTCAAACAGTTTTTTTAATGGTGATCTTTAACACCGGGTAGGTGGGATTTGTTTCCCAAAGGTCTTTTACTCCTAATAACTGTAAGCTGCGATCCAGGAGTTGCCGATGCTTTGGGCTGGTCTGATTTTTTTGTATTTCCTGCCATAGTCAGGCCTCCAAGGAACCCTCCCGAGCACGGCGCAGTCTATGACACAGTTTTATAAATGTGCCTGCCTCTACTCCATGGTGACCTTGCAGCCCCAGTTCAAGTCTCACTTGGGCAGGCAAGGAAGATCTTGGCAACCGAAAAGCTTGTTTAAAGATTTTGTTTGTTAGTGATTTTATGCCCATAGGTCAAGGAATTGATCACCTTAGCCCTCATCACTTTCAGCATGGGAGTTAGGCTTGGGCCAAGTATCTGTTTTGACAGTTTTGCGGCAGCATCTTCTAATTTCCGCCATAACAGACCCCGAGGCAGGCAGTCGAAGGCTGCTTTAAAGTCTACAAAGCAACAGTGCAGCTGGGTTGGTTGGACTGTTGCTTTCTCCATCAAGACTGATAATGTTAGCAAGTTGGTTGTAGTGCCGGAGTTGGCCACGAAGCCCGTCTGATTAAAGAGGAGGCGCGAGGTAATTTCGACCCAGCCCTGTAGCTCTTCCAATAGAATGCTTACATAATACTTAGACTCCACGTCGAGAAGTGCAATCATTCGATAATTTTAAGGCTCGTTTCTCTTCCCCGTTTGTCGATTGGGTGAATGATTGCACCTTGCCAAGACTATGGAACAGTGTTATTTAGTCTACAGTAGAGAAACAAGAGAGTCAGGTATTCTGTCCATAGGTTGGCATCGGATTTAAACATCGTCTGGGGGAGACCATTCAGGCCTGGTGCTCCTTCAGCTCTGGCTTTCATTATAAAGAGCAAGATCTTATTTTTTAAGTTGTCTTGTGTCGCTGTGGTCTCTAACATTATATTGTTCTTTTTCGTTGATTCTTTATGTATTAGTTCTTCAGGCGGTATTTTTGCGGGTGTGCTCGTCTCAGGCTCTCCAGTCCCGGGGGTGAGATCATATAGTTAACCGGACTGGGGGATTTGGTGTAAGCATCTTTTATTTTGATGTCCCCAAAGTGGAGTGATAAAAACTGACTCCATACTGCTTCACTGATATTTGTCCTGCCGTAACCACTTGTACTTTGTGTGATCCTATTTACGAGGGACCAAAATTGCTTAGAGTTAGGATTTTTACTTTCATAGATGAGCTTCAGCTGGAATTATTACGAGGCTGCTTGATTTTCCCTACGTGCTGAGATTCTAAAAGCTGCTTGAGCTTGCTTATAGTTGTACAGCCTTTTCTGCTTCTTGTTGGTGTCCCATCTCATCAGCCTTTTCTGCCCCCCCCCCACCATGAACCATAATTATCAAACAAGTGCTGCGCCCTCCTTAACCTCTTCGATGTGTCGGGCGGCCCCTGGCCGTCCAATGTCATGGTGGGCATGTGCGGAGGACGACTGGGGGCCATTTGTTCCGCGCATGCGTTGAATTCTTCCGCACCACGGGGGAATTCCAGCCGCATTGAAGCGGTTAAAGAAATATAAACACGCTTAGAGTGGAGAACCAGTGGGTACCAGGAGAGTCAGGGATACTCAAGGAAAAGCAGTTAGAGGGCAGGTGGAGGTTTGGTGTTGTTTTAAGGGTCTGCACTTCCTGCAATTGATTCTACATAGGATTGTATACCAAATTGTATGTATTTTTTTCTGTCTTTGTTTACTTTAACTAGTAGCCATGAATAATTACCAAAGTACTAGAACACATTTAAAAGTGCTTTGCATTTATATTTTCTGTTTAAAGTATGTACAGATAAAGGCTAGAAATACCAGCTTTAGCTGAGTTTGCTTATTTACTGATGTTGCCCACTTCATTATTATGTGTGGAAATGTTCTTCATATTTTCTTTTATTACTGTTGCTCATAGCAGTGTAATGGGGTTAAAACTCAAGGAACCAAGTACTTAACAAGTTTGCTGCTCATTTTACATTTTTGTGCATGTCTTTCACGTAACATTTAAACTAAAAGCTGCAAAAATACCATCCTATCGGGTCCATCAGACTAACTTGTAAGAGTAATTTTGAGTGAGAAAAATTTGCAGTAGTTTATATACAAATGACACAGAGTTTTATTTGCTGTCTGTTAGAAATGGGATTTCTGGTTGGCTGAGGCTTGCGCCAAAGCCAGGCAGAAACCACCACTTTAGTTAGGGCAAGTAGGTTACACTCCAAAGATAACCCCTGCTCACCCACTTGGCAACGTGACACGAGCAGTAAGGCTGATCCCGGAGGCAATGTGTAAAGCATTTGCGCACTCACCCACCAGCAACAACATCCAAGGCCCCCCACAAAAGAACTCCACACAAGGGTATATCAAAAATAGCCTTTGTATTATCAAAACACATCAGATAGTAATCACACCATATACATTGTGCCCACTGGCACGGGCAATATTTACAAGGGATTATGTACACCTGACATGAAACACTGTCAGGATCATCACAAAGTGAACTTGGTAAAGGTGAACTAAAACATACAAGTAAAAATAGGTCATGTAACGTACAGTCAAGAAAAAACACTGATAATAACTGCACTTGCAACATTCTGTGCCATGAAATCCATCATATACAGTATCTCACCAGTCTAACTACATTAGATCCTCACCACCTAAGTAAAACCTTACACTAGGGGCGGAACTCACACAGGGAAGTACAATCTCCCTAACATACACCTAAACAGGTAAAACAACCTCCTATGCGGAAATCAAATCTAGAGGCATCAAACACAGGGTGCGCAAAACATACTACACACATTACATTTCCTAACACCCAGAGCACCCAGAAATCTTTCTAGCTTGTCCTACCCCACCCCTCACACTCCTTAACAATTCACTCAGTAATGGTGTGGTTCCTAGTCTCCATAAATCCGCGGTTGTCATCCCAATCCTAAAAAAGGCTGGCGCCGATCCCTCATCCCCTTCTAACTATCGCCCCATCTCTCTCCTGCCTTATTTGGGAAAGGTTTTAGAAACCCATGTCACCAGTACCCTGAGCACTCACGTGGAGACAAATCACTGCCTCTCCCCTTGCCAGGCGGGCTTTTGGCCCCTCCACTCCACGGAGAAAGTGGTGATCTCAGTGATGGATGGGCTACGTGAAGGTATCAACACCAACCTTTCGCAAGCCCTCATCCTTTTAGATCTGTCCGCCGCTTTTGACACGGTGGACCACTCCATCCTCCTCACCCGTGTCAGGGCGGCGGGCATAGAGGGCCTAGACTTCTCATGGCTCGAGTCCTTCCTGAGCGAGAGGGCTCAGGCGGTCCACCTTGCCGGCTTCACTGCTGCCTCCTGCAAGGTAGAGTGCGGTGTTCCCCAGGGCTCTTCACTTTCCCCTCTTTTGTTTAATTTATACATCTACCCCCTCATTTTTATGTTACAGCAGCTCGAGGTCACGGTGTTTAATTACGCCGATGAACTCCAGCTAATTTTCAACCTCTCCCATTCCCCCTCATCCGCCCAGAATGTTCAAACAGTCATGCTGTTCATTCAGGACTGGATGAACTGCAACCACCTCAAACTCAACCCGGACAAGACAGAGTTGGTCTTGACCGGAGGTGGTTGCAGTCCCTGGTCCCCCTCCGATTGGCCCCCATCACTTGGTGTTCCCCCACTCCCGGTCCCCAAAGTTAAAACCCTTGGGATTCTTCTCAATTCACAACTTTCTGTTCACTCCCAAGTTAGTTCAGTGGTGTCTTCTTGTTTCTTTTCCCTTAGGACAATCAGGAAGATCTCCCGCTTCTTTTCCCTCCCGGCTTTAAAAGTCATTGTGATGGCAATGGTGCTCTCGCTCCTCGATTATGGTAACATAATCTATAACGGCGCGCCGGCCTATGCCATCCACCACCTGCAACTAGTGCAGAATCAGGCTGCCCGCCTGATCCATGGCCTGCCCAAATTTCATTGTGCTACCCCTTTGCTGCAGGCATTACACTGGTTGCCTGTGAGAGAGTGAGCCTTATTCAAACTTGGCTGCCTCACTTTCCAGGCCAGAATGGAAACCGCTCCTGAGTTTATATGCTCAGCCATCAAGCCCTACCTGCCGGGTAGAGAACTCCGTTCCACCCATATGGCACTCCTGGCCACCCCCCGCTTCAAAAAGAAGAAAGCTGGTGGAGCAAAATTTGCGGTTCTCGCCCCAGCTTTCTGGAACTCTCTCCCTGTGCGACTCCGCACTTCACCTTCCTATATAGAGTTCCGGAAAAACCTTAAAACTCTTCTTTTTTCCCGAGCTTTCGCTGCCTAATCCCCTATTGCTGCTGATGCTGGTCGTATCCTGGAAAGCGCCATGAAACCGCTCGGTAAAAGTGCGCTCAATAAATGTTTTTCAATTCAAAATTCAAATTCAAATTCAAGCATTAGCACATAATTCACATCAAGGACCAGGTTGCGCCACTGCGCCAGAACCTAAACGTTGCAGCTGCCCACTACTTGCTGGGCAGCTGAGGACAAGAACAGGGCCTAAACGCTGCAGCTGGCACTAAGCGCTGCGCAGCTGTGAAAGGCCAAGGTAGGGGCGAAGGAGTGCGACTCACTCCTGAATCCAAAGGCATGTCCCTAGGAAGAAAAACCTAAATGGTGCAGCTGCCCACTACTTGCTGGGCAGCTGTGACTCATAAACTGCGACAGGGGCCCTCACTGGCCCTTCAGGACAAGTTGCGCCAACGTTGGAGCCTTCTAGGCTCTGAAACAATACATATGCCCTCTGGAGCACTCTGGCTCCTCAAATACATAATGCCCCAAAGCTTGGGCCTCTTGGGCCCGTTGAACAAGGGAGTCCCACGGGGCTCGGGGAGCAATGGTGGGGCCAGGAACTAGCCCTGGGCCACTCTGGCCCCTTTTTCGAAAGACATGCCCCCATCGGTGGAGCCACGCACGGGTTCTAGGGGGACACGGGCCCCCGGGACCTCCAAGGGGCCCCTAATACAGAAGATGCCCCCATCGTTGGAGCATCCCCCTATCAGGTGGGGGCCGCTCAAGAAATAATGTGGCCGTGCCCCCCCCATGCCCAGCCCTCACTTACCGGGCTCCTGCATCGGGCAGGGGGGGGGGCTTCTCTCCTCGCGGTCTCCACTCGAGTGTGGCGGGGGCCGGCTTCGTTCCTCGCCGGTGCCCTGCTTCACTCGCAGCACCGGGGTTCTCTTTTCACCACGGGAGCCCCGGAGGGCACAAAGAACCGGCGCTGCCCCCACCGGCCGCCTTAATTCCACCGGGCTGCTTCTCCTCTCCTAGGCGTGGGACTTCAGCCAATCCCAGCGCAGCGGCGGGCGGGACTTCCCTTCCAAACCGGAAGTCCCAGCCAGCGTCAGTCACAACGGGGCCTGACTTCCTGTTTTTGCTGCGAAGGCTGCAGCGGTGATTTTCGGGCATAACGGAGGGGTGGGCTCCCTCGGTTTTAAAAATAAATATCAGGAAGTGGCCATCAGCGGGGTGAGCACCCGAAATTGGACTCTGACATAAAAACGGGGTGGGCACCCGTAAATAACCCCACACCACCCCGGGCATAATGCAGGGTAGGCACCTGCTATAAACACAAGCAGGACAGTTCCAAAGCAAAGCCCTTCCCAGGCGCTAAGGGAGACAGAAACCCTAGCCCCACAAAGCAACTGGAGCAAAAGGGTTTCCAAGAGGTCCTGGGCATCAGGAAGTGGCAATGCAGGACCCAGGGGCCAGCACACAGGGCCTTCCATCAAGGAGACAGCCCCCATGGTGGTCCCTCCTGGACCCCACTAGCAGCAATCCCCCTCCTCTTAGGATCCAAGCCAGAACTCCAGGTATCCAGGCATCCAGGGGCTGGGCAGGGCCCAGGGAGGCAAGCCTTCCCCTGGGCCCCAGCAGCAGCACGCCCCAGGTAGATTCAAGTCAGGAACACGATCATTTTACATGAGGTCACAACCTCTTTTTATACAGACATTTCTTTTGTCTCCAAAGGTACAGGCAAGGGGCGAACCAGATGCAACTGGTTCTTGAGCACTTTGTTTTGCTTAGCCCCTCTCCCTATTCACAGGACAGGCCAGGGACATCAGGCGCACCGCAGGGGGCGCAGCCAGCATTGTGGAGGGAAAGCCCAGCCCTATCAGGTCCCAGGTGCACTCCTCCCTGCCATCAACATGCAGATCTCTCCATTCACCACCGGGGCAGACCCATCCTGACTCCTGGAGCCAGGCACACCAGCCAGATCCAGCCAATCACAAGCCAGACAGTCAATTCACATTCACTGCACAGACAGGCCAACTTCTAGAAGTGGCACTTCCACACTAGACACATTAAATCTGCACACATCATCGCGCAGCATTCAATCTCACGATTCCACACATACCAAACTTGACCCTGCACTCCCCACACATCAGGAACTACCATGGACACACATATGCATTCCTATGGGAGGGCAGGCCAATCTCACACATGCACTAAGAGAGCGCACGCACTTTACACTGGGACACAGTGTCAAAGTGCGCAAAGACCAGAAATCACTATACTTAACTAACATTAAAAGGCAAAAAGTTCAGGGGTAAACCTGCCAGAAGGGCCAAGTCCAACACTCATTTGCTTGCCAGTGTCTTGATGCAGTGGTTGCCAGTGTCTTGGTGGATCATAATGAAGGCATGTCACATATCTACATCCTCACTGAGTAAGGAATGGGACGAGGATGAGGATTTAATGGTTTGGTAATTTACTGGTAATCATCAGCACTCTGATTTGCACTCATCAGTCCCAGTAGTTATATGAATACCCTTCCACCTGTAACTGTCTCAGCATGTGGACATGCTATGATGCCAGGTCTCCAATCTATTTTCATTATTCCTTGCTCCAGGGGACTACAAATTGTTCCATGGAACTTGATGTAATTTTCACTAAATGCAACATCCCACTCCTTCAGCAGCCAAAATCCCTTTGGCTCGTTGGGATATTTATATTTGTGGGTTCCTTCAACTACCAAAATGCTTGTAGTCTTCTAACATATGTAGTCTTCTTTTTTTATGTGCCACAGCTTACAGACATTATCCCAGGAGCCACACAATTAAACAGAGCTCCCTGCTTATGTGTTTGACTGAAGCTCCATTTCTCTGTCCTGCTCACACTTGCCATGGTCCATCCTCCCACACGGCATGGCCGTGTTGGGTCTCTTGAACACCCAGGAAACAACACAGATCGCATTGCTCAGAATATCAAATACAATGTGCCACTTGTATTTTTTCTTATAATGATCAGAGAGTTTGTAATAGTCGGTGAATACAATGTGATATCTTGGGTAGATACATTTTATAGTTCACAATCGCAGTTTCTAGCATCTTTATTACAATGTGTTAAGTGCTTTGGTTTTGGTGCCAACTTTAGTATGCCACAGGCGTAAGTACTGATCAGCATAATACTTGCGAAATCTCTTTATATATTCAAGTGTACTCATGATAGCCCTACTGAATATGCATGTCACCTTCTGTGATGTCACTTTTTAGAACTTGTGCTCTGCTCTCTCCCTTCCACTTCACCCAGGGCATCTCAGCGGATGGAATTAATCCTAACAGGACAGTTGCCTGCCTCCAAATCTGTGTTTGTTAAACTGAAACAAGTATGGGCATGCCGTATCCTACAGATCCCACCCACTTCCTCCTCTGGCCAGTGAACCTATTTTAAGCTTAGGGACCGGCCACCTTTTGCAGGTCTGTGCAAGGTCTGAGGCATGCATGTGCCTGCAGCAGTTCTCGCCTCTCCAGAGTCTGAGCACAAAAAAAGCAAAAAGGTAACAGTGCTTAAATAACTGCAGATTGATGGGAGCTCGGCGTGTCTCTTCAGAGATACTGAGGAAAATGAGGATGGTGGGTTATTAGAAACAATTCAGAGCCATGTAGCTGCCTTGAACCCTTTTAGCAGCATACGAGTATTTTGTCAGTGGCCGCTGCTCAAGGTTGTAAAATGTGGACGCAAGCCCCCAGACTGGGTCCTGTTGCAATCTGCCTCCATAGGTCAAGACATCTGGCTCATGTGCCAATACCTTACTTGGATCCTGCCCACGTTTGCTCAGCGACTCCAGCTCTGATAGCAGTCCCTTGCCCGTGCCCCCACTTAACCAGGGCAAGAGCGTCCATAAAGCAAGGTCTGGCAGCACAGGAAGCCACCTAGTGATGGGAAATTACTACAGCATACTGGAAAAGTCCATTTTCTTTTCAGTGCATGGGGACACTCCAGCAGGCCAAATAATGTTTGGCCTGCTGGAGTGCTGAAAATTCTCGCACTGGTGTGATATAGAAGGTCTGGTGGCTTAGTGGACTAATGCGTCCACTGTAGGGGCCTGTGTTTGAGCTCATGGTCGGAGGTTTAAATCCCGGCTGGTCCACTCATCCTTTCATCCTTCTGAGGTAGAGAAAACGAGTACTATTGAGTTGGGTAATAATAAACATCTGATATTCAGCGCCAAGATACCCTTATGGGTGAATGTGTGCTTTACAAATATACGTTATCATATGGTCAGAGGTTTTCCCTCTATCCTTTCTGGCCATTACAACCTTGTTGCCCTATCTTTTGAGAGACATCACTAATTTATTGCTAAATATTCACACTTTTCTGGGCTGTACTAAAGTATTTGAATGTAATCCCTTGCATCAATGGAGTTTAGACCTCATACATGCACCGTTTCCCTACACACAACCCACTTCAACTAGAATGTCAAATAGATTTTTAAATGCGTTTAGAAATTGGTGTTATTATCAACTGAGTGAATGATGCACATTACAACAACCTCGGCGGGATGAAGGAGTGAGTCAACCCTATTATGATTTGAACCTGTGATAATTAGTTTGCAAATACATTTCTTCAGCTTCTGCAAAGCCCACTGAGCTATCTTTCATGCAACATTTGTGTGTGATATTTGTGAAGTGCCTCACCTACCCGGGCGGTTTGATACCTTCTAGCTTCTCCATGTAAGACCAGTAATGGTTTCCATTACTAACGAAAAATAGGTATTGGGAGCTTAGTCACTTGTGAGTCAAGATTCACCATTAACGCTCTCCGTTATTTTCACACATCAAGTATTAATAGTTTTTAGGTATAATAATATTAATCTTCACTGTTTTTTAGTTGCTGTGGTAGTGAAAATGTTTACAAGAAACTGCACAGGTGATCCTTCAAGGAGATATCTGTTATTCCTGACCCAAAATGACAGTCTTCCTATATAATTAACATGTACAACAATGTCTTGTATTCTTGTGAAGTAGCTTGGACCTGTGAGTTGTTGTTTGTGTTTTTTTGTCCCCAAGATATTGCAACTAAGCTGGTTACTTACTTTAGATCACATTAGAAACTGGAAAAAGACTATTAGCTTTGTTTAATTATTTCAGAAGATGACGAATGTCATCACAAAGGAAGCCCCCAGAAAAGACCTTTCTATTGTTTACTTGGTCATCTGGCTACCCCAACATGAGAATTAGGTTGCCCGGTGTTTAAATATGAGCCCTGCAACAATTTTGGGTGCAAGCAATCTATTCTAATATTGGCACCTCATTTGCTTTGCAGCTCCCATTTCAATGCTGCTCTATAAACAAATATAAAGGAAATAGATGCAAGTATAACATCTGTTTCAAATGGAAAACACTTTTTTTCAGTGAGTTTCATTCTCATTAATAAATGTGCCACAGCTCCAGCCTTCAAAACAACTGGCCCTATACTATGCTCTTTCAATTGCACATTGCCCTGTCCCTTCAGTATACACACGCCTATGTGTTGGGATATGGCGCTGTTTCCATGCTCTTGACTGTGTGCATAACTGTGCAAGTGAGTACGGCTTTGGATTGAGGGCTAAGACAAATCTGTAACCAGGGAAATGTAAATCGATTGGACATCCCTCATCACTTCAGAACATTGGAGACTTACAGTTCCTGCTTTGCATGCCCCACGTGGGCAAATCGCTAGAACTCAATCAAAATGTAATTGGAGAGTGAACTCAACAACTTTCTCCAACATACCATCCCATATGTACTGCCTCTTTCCCTCTTCTGAACTATCACTCCATATACTAACTTGCAGTGGGGAAACTTGTCTGTTGTCCTCTAGATTTTTCAACCTCCTGGCTAGAAAGAGATCATGGTTTATTCATGTTTCTTTCACAAATTGCTCACAGTAGCTATAATTATGCATAATGTGAAAATACAAATAGCTCTCATATGCCATATCACACAGGAAATCTGAAAGTTCCTTTTAAAACCACTCTTTTGTACACACATAGACAAACAACGACCCTACATATGGCAGAACTGTTGTAGTATTGTGCACAGTTGCACACCAAGAAAATATCACATTAAATGTTTGTCTCCTAACCACGTCCATAGCCCCACCCACTCCCCGCTTCCTCCATTGAAGTTGGTGAGTACCTGCACTTCTTTTTTATAATTAAAGCACTGTGCACAAGTGTAGTGCAGAACAATTACAGCTTGTTTACTAATGCCACCTGTCTCCCCACCTCCCCCCTTCTGTTCATGACACCACTGCCCACAGTCAGAGACATTGAAGCAGAGGTATAAAAGCAGCTTTCGAGCTTTCCACCTCCTAAAGATTCCCATAGGCACTCAGCTTTCAGACAAAAGGATAACTATGTCAAGGTTTCTGAGTGATGGAGCAAAACCCCTAAATTGTGACATGCCTCTTTCCTTTCAAGTCACATCGCACTTGTGTAGGTCAAAAGGTACCATTCGCATTGGTAAAACCACACACACACACACACACATGTTAGGGAAAGTAGGGTATTAGAGGGCCGACAATGGCCATAAAATGGTTAGGTGAAGAGATGAAGAGAGTCATCCACACACCCATGAAGATCATCCCACTAAAATGCTCACCTGTGTCATGGCGGGGGGAGGACCAAATGACCCGCAAAATAAAACTTAGACGACCCATGATTCCTAAAATAGCACCCAAACTGGGGCCCCCCATCCAACACCTCGCCAAAGATTGCACATAATGGATACACAGAAATACCCAAAAAACAAAAGGCACAGGAATTTCCGAGACCGGATAATGATGTATGTGTTTCTAAACGCTAACCAACAGCTCTTAACTGACAGGTTTGCAATCAACCTTTACGTGCACAACCTTTACTGCGGTCCGCCACCACTTTAGTAGCAACCTTCGAACTCCCAACGAGGCCTGAGGGACAATATTTTAAAGTCATTTTTTCCAAACAGACTCTTTACACTTTGCCAGGCAAAGACACCCCAGATGCCAGAAGCTGCAGACGACCCCTCCAGATACCATCCCAAGACCTGCCATGTTTCAAAAGTCATGTATTATTACACATTTGTACACCATCTGCTTAGCATGGGTGTGGCCACATCCATCCATAGCAAGAACACTATCTAGTGACATGGAGCCCACCTTGACATTTCTACAGCGCTAGTGTAGGGACCTCTTCCACCTCACTTACACTTACATTGAACCAAGCACTAATATTCCAAACTTACTACACAGCGCACCCTTACACAACACATAGTATCAGCACATAACGTGGGCGCCCAGACGTCCGCTAGGTCGTGATATGACTGCTCTCTGATTCCCCATGCCGAGGGTGCAGACAGACTTTATTTATCCAAAGAAATAGCCCCTAAAAAGCAAAATGTCTCGTACACCTGTACCTATATAGGTGTAGAGCCAAGATACAATCTAGTAGATTAAAACCCTATAATGTAGTAGTAAACATCACCTGGTATGAGACCAACACCACCACACTGTACCTTCTCTCTGAGCCTAGTGAGATTCAAACAGAGCTAGACATGATGTGTAGGCAGGGCACCATAGGAGAGGACACTGTTTGGCCAGTAGAATTTCCTGAAAAGAGGTATTTGGAGGTAGTGAAACCCGGCTGCACCAGTGCACAAACACGTTCTCTCCCACCTCCGGCTGTGGTCCTAAGGTGGCCCTTAGCATGTCTGGAGCAGTTCTTCTTTATTAACGAATGGACCCTAGGCATGTCGTTCAAATGCAGGGCCATCTACCTTGATGATACAATGGGAAATGAGTATAGAAGGGAAGCGATGAATGCTAGCATAGATACCCCATGTCAGGAAATCTGGGGCACTGAGCTATATGGGAAGGGGCAACCCCTAATTGTATGGAAACCTTCATTGTGTTTGAGAGGCAAAGGAACAACTCTGCTTGGCACAAAGTAAAATTGTGGTGCAATACTGCATGTACCAGACATGCATGCAATAGGGCATGTCTTCACTGATGGATATCTACTTGCAATGCGGGGAGATTGCCTATGCCCAGCTCGTCCCCGCGTGGCTGGGCCTTTGCACTCTTGTAACCATAAGCACCCGACCATGGTCATTCCGGGATAAGACCTGTCCAAGTTGTTCAAACATTTGTTACAGAAAAAAACAACCCTATTGAACCAGCCTCAAGAAAAAAGAACTGATGATTATTTAGAATAAGGACATTCTGGAAGAATTTCGACTGTTTTCTGAAACTTAAGTAAATGCGGCAGAGACCATACCCCTTTTCACCTTGGAAACATAGGCGAACACCCACTGGGTACAACTAACCAGGTGGGAACTGCTGAAGATGATCAACAATACTGAGCTCTGCCTAAATGCTATCAAGGAAAAACTATGAGCCAGCGGCCCCATGGTGATGCTACATTGGTATGTGTTGGACGTGATGACCGTAATGGAGGGTGTGCCAAGATTGCTGTGTCCTGCTGTACTTTTATCCCTGGAAATGATATGGACATTAGGATGCTAACTCTTACTAAACAAGCATTGCATCATCCACAAGCTTACATAAAGAAGGAGGGAGGTGCCCCTGAGTTTATCTGGTTTATCAATTTGTTTTCCTGGCTACCCCTGTGGGTGACCAGACTGTGCATGTCATTGCTCGTGAGTGGCGTTTTAGTGCTGTTTTTGTGTTGTTTCTTAAAAGTGGGGGTTTCCTGCTGTAAAAATGCAGTCCTCAAATTAGGTAGAATGCAAGTAACTAGGGAGGTAGTAACAGACACAACAGAAACACACAGGACCTCAAATAATGTGACTGTCATGAAGTATGGGCAAATGATGTTGCTGAAATTTCAACTAGTGGGGAGAATGTTAATATTGATAAATACAATGTCGGTGTGCACCATAATATATGTATGTATAACAATGAACTTGCATCGCTGTTGTAGAATCCACTCGCTATGACTTGCCCATCTATCCCGAGTCAGAAAGGCCTGGTCAGGCAGGCCCTGCAATAAAGACTTGAAGCAACTGATTGACAGATCACAGGTTGGGTGACACATAACCCTTGTACAAACGTGTGAACCGGAAAATCCAGATCGATCCCACAGACAGGCAACAACACCACAATGGTCTTAGGTGATTAGCCCCAATAAATCATGTTTGGCTATAGGGCACCTGTTCCCAAAACACCATAAAGTCAGAAGCCACACTAATTTAGGAACACTCAGCCAATCAGAACACAGCATACACCCAACCCACAGTTATCACGTGCTCCCCATGCTGGACATCTGGACACGTACCCACTGGCCCAACATTATGTCCACGCAAGGTCGAGACCCACCCATGCTTCATATCAAATGACCAGATATATAGCACTGTGACTAGGCCCAGATTTCTGTCTCCAAAGGAATGTACAAATTACATTATGACATTTCATGTAATGTATAAAATGACTGCTGAACCAATGTACTTTGAGACAGTCTTCAGACCCCAAATCTGTTGTCTGTTCTCCCTGCAGCTGCATTTAATTAAACCAGCTGTTCCTGTTTTGTCAAATGCCTCTTGTCTTTCATTTTTTGAAGGTAAATTCATATTCGAGCAACAATGCTTCGACTGACATAATGGTGTTAATTCAAAAATGTCTGTGGGCCTTCTTACCTTGATGGTGATCAACCCTGGTGTAATGTGTGCACTGGAATAATACTAGCAATTCTTAAATTGTTTATAATTTTATCACCGGTACTGTCTGTGACACTAGCCTGTGAGATTGATGTAACCTGGCTGCACCAACCATTGCATCACTGTTTCATTCATCTATCCTTGCATTCAGCTACAAATTCATCCATTCATGCACTCATTCATCCATCTAACTGTTTAGTCTTTCTCAAATTCACCCACCCTCATCAATAGAGCCATGCACACACACACACACATGCACACTCTCACACACACACACACACAATGGCACCAGTCAATACCTTTAGGATTTTCCAAGTCTTGTTATGTTAATTCTGTTTCTCGTCTGCATAAAGCTAGTAGTGGGTGTGCTGCAGAATCCTGAAGCTGAGTTATGGAACTTCAGAGAGCTCAGTTTGTTGATTTTGGGATCTCATTGAATACAAATATTTACCAGGAATAAATTAGTGGTCTGCTTGGCTAGCCACCCATTAGTATTGCAATTATACACTGTTAAGAAGATACTGACCACCTGTGGTGGCTCCTCTGCTAAAGCGCAGGAGTGTGGCCCCACTGTTTCACAGTAGTGAAGTAAAGTAAACATAAAATTATTATAATAACTCGCATTATTATCATTTTATGTTTTCTTCTGCTGCAGCTTTGCGTTTGGGGCGGGGTGGCTCCGATGAAAGAGGAGCAGGGAGGAGTGGTTTGCCCACTCCTAAGTGCACATGACTATTTAGCCGGCCCTCTTGGGCCGGCCAAACATTCATGCTCACTTCGCATCTTCTCCATACAGGCTGCATTATAGCCTGCATGAAGAACATGCCCAGGACCCCATTCCCTGGCTGAGTGTCCATCCACGGCACTCAGGTCAATCGCAACACTGCATTGCAGCATTGTGATTGGCTATCAGGAGGCTGGGAGCCGGGTGCTTCCTGCTGCTACCTGTATCCTGCTGCAGGACCAGAGTCAGGAAGAAGAGGATGGAGGAGAGGCAGGTATGGGTGCCCCCGCCCCACAACCCGGGTCCGCTAGCAGCCGCTACTGCTGACCACCATCCTTGGAAAAAAGTAGATCGAGGGGAATTTTCCAAACATTTAGCAGATAAACAAATACTGATGGTGATACAATTTCCACCAGACAGTACAAATACCAAAGACAAAAAGCATTGGCAAGGCACATAGTTCTGACTTGCAGACCTCTGGAAATTCTTGTTTTGTAGTGGTTTTTGCAAAACTTTATTGTTTGGGAATATGCCAGGACCGCATCAATCTAAAAAAAAACATTTTTCTTTTGATACAGGCAAAAAAAATATATTTAGTCCCAGAAAACACACAATCTCTGGCACTGAAAGGAGCTACTTAAAAATTCAATTACTCTGCCATTGACAGCAAGAAGAAAACATGGAAGAATGAAATATAGAGAAAGTGAGGAGGGAGAACTAGAGAGTGGTATGGGGAGAAAGAAAGAGAAAACAAGAAAAAGACAGAAGGAAATAAAACGAAAGTTAGAAAGAAGGAAGGAAGGAAAAATATTAGGAAATAAACAAAGAAGGAGAGAAAGAAACATGTTAAAAGAGGATCACAATACAAACAGTGTCAAATGGACACTATCTGGTCTACTATGAAATTGCAGCAGTCAGAACAGCAAAATACTTCAAAAGGAATTTAAGACAACATTGGCAGGAGATGGGATCTGATGAAGAGGGAACGTGCGCCAGAAGTGGCCAGCGATCACATCAGGCTTTAAACACAAAGGCAAAATTAAAGTAATCATAAACTAAAAAGTAGCTTCTATATGGATGTGCTCCATGTGTGACAGCAAAATGCCATCAATAAAAGTGACATTAGCCAGTGGCACATGTAAGTTGACTCACTGCCCCATGATATATGCTGTAGTGGGTGCAAGCAAAATGTGAATAACACAACAAAAGACTAACGGGTGGAGAGAAGGGACTGAAAACCCCTATATGTAAGTATTTACATATTTTAGTAAAATTAAAAGGTCTTGCTTAACGCGAGGCCTAATAAAGTGTTCCTGTTTCATGGGAAGTAATAGGGCCAGTGAGCCTATTGCATAACGGCTTGAGTGTTCAGTATCATCATCATACATCTCTATTTGAATGAACAAGAATCCATAAAATAATGAAACAAAAAGATACAGTACATTTATTACAATACCTTGTCGCACAATATGTAAAATCAACATCATATCATAAACCAGTAAAAAACAACCAATTATCTTATCTATATGAAAGTGTTCACTAACCACACATGACCAACGCTTCATGTTATAGGTGAGGCACATTTAATCAGTTTCAGTATTTTTTCAGAAAGGGGGATTGACGGCATCATGAATTTATCTTCAGCAGCAGTTCTTTCTTTGTACCTAAATTTGCACAGCTGATTTTAGTAGTGGACGCCCTTTACTTCTGCAATTGGTATTTACATTGAATGGTAATTACAAATACTTCAATCGGTATGCTAATTCTAATTTTCGGAAAGAGGCCCCTGATCTTCCCTGAAGTTCAATTTACTAACTGGTGGACAATAAGACAAAGAAATGCACTCCGTAAAGAAAGGAGATGGGGCTACTTTTGAAAAAGAACTATTCGAAAATATAGCAGCAAAAGAAAGTATCAAACTACTGACAGAATGTAGGATGCTTTTCTGATTCCAATATTCTTTCTGCCTAAGGGCGGTCTGCTTCCAATATTCTTTCTGCCCATCAAACTTATGTCAAATAAAGATTTGCTGGTAGCCTCCGGGCATGTTCACTTCGCTAGCCGTGCCCTGTAACAGGAAAGACAAGCCAGACTAATACTTTAGTTTCCCTTCGTTGGCCTGACCCCATTCTTCCCTCAAGCACATGCTTTAATGATTAGTGAAACATTTGGGGCTTGTTTAACTATTGCATTAGTTTAAAAGAGCGTGACTGAGAATTATTCAGACATTTTTCTGTACTAGCACGAAGGGTTTGACGGGGGGGGGTGGGGGGGGGTGGAGGGACAGAGGCAGGGTCGGACTGGCCTGCGAGAGAAAATAGGCCAGGCACCAAAATAAAAGTGGACCCCATTTGTGAATAAGATATCAAAAAAATTGATCCATGTTTGCAAATTAGGGGAAGTTTTGAACTTTAAAGCTGTATAATTGTTTTGGCAAATTATTAAAGATTGCATGGATTTGAGCTTGCTGCAATGTTTGTTTTAATATCTGGGAAACCAACAAGGAGAACTGGTTCAGCGGACCTTAAAACAGCCCCACAAACCTCAAAAAACTGTCCCACACACTAACCTGTCAGACCAGTCCGCAGGGGCGTAACACAGGCCCCCGCAGCCCACGCGATGCCGGGGGCCCAAAGCTCCAGGGGGCTCCGTCGGCACTGCATTCTGTCCGGAGAGCTCCTAATTGAGCCTGGAGGGGGCCCCTCTACATACCTTGCAGGGAGGCCCTCTCAATTTTCGTTACGCCAGTGCCAGTCCGTCGGGCACAGCCTGATTACCGTATAGGCCAGTCTGTCTCTGCTACGTTTCCGCTGACAACGAAGAATCTGTGTACAGATAAAAGTCTCAGGGCTTGCAAAGTCTGTATAAAGGATGATCCACTTGTGATCCCGTGCACCTAGAGATCTGAGCACACTGTTACATCCTGGTAAGGAATTCCAGAAGACTTGGATAGGTTACAGATGATAAGTTTATTCTTCTTAGATGGTTAGATAGGTTTTCCAGTATATATGTAATCAAAGCCCCGCCAGGAGCATCCTCTCTGCTGTGCAGCCCAGGATCCAACTGATAGTCCACTCACAGCATACCAAACACTCCAATGACATCACACTCACATTAACATTCCACTCACACTGGCTGAACAGCAGAGGAAGAGAAACAGGGAAGATGTAAGGTAAAAACCTTAAATATAACACACCTTCCCTCTTTATAAAATGAAGAAAGAGAAAGCAAATGTAAATAGCAACATTGCAATAACATCACAGTATAATCAATAACAATTGCTGTAGAAGTTTGTAAATGCACATAAGTATGAAAAAACATACTAAAAATAAGCAAGGTGAAATGTGACGTAATTATAAGCAATGAAGGAAAAACATATAATAAAGTGCAAAATGAGAACAGTATGACAAATAAGACACACACACATCTCCTTCCTTAGCAGAGAAAATTGAAGTAAGAAGTTTCAAAAGGAAGGAAAAAGTAAAAACAGAAAAGCAAACTGAGAAAATTACATAAGCAAGAAGTAATAATACCACGAAGATGAACAAGAAGTAATGCACAAGTGTGACCACCACAACTACACCAACTGGCCAGGCTAGCGAGAAGTATGGAACCACTGAACACAGCAACCGGAAGAAGGAAACAAGGAAGAAACGAAAGTAAAGAAAACACAGGTGGCATACACCTAACACATCAACCAAAAGGAAGACACGTAGAAAAGGTCTGCGGTCTGCGTAAACTGTCCCACACCAAAATAGGAGTACAGTCACACCTAAAATTAGACCACAAGTGAAGAATTGCAGGGAAAGTGCGATTTGAGAAACTGAACTAGATAGCAAAGAAAATTCAGTAACACCTTAAACTAGACCACATAAGTAAACCTGCGTGCAATAAGATAATAAAGAGTAAATATCAAGTACTCATGTAAAGAATCAGAGGAACAAAAAATGCTCCAGGAAAATGCGATCTGGGTAAACTGAACTACACATCAAAGAAATTCAGTCACGCCTCAAATTAGACCACGTATGAAAACCTGCGCACTAAATGGAAAATGCACTGTAAGTATCATCATGAAAACATCAGAGGTACAAGAAAAAATTGCTCCAGGAAAAGTGCGATCTGCGTGAACTGAACTAGACAGCAAAGAAAATCCAGTCACATCTCAAGTTAGACCACATACAAAACCTGCGCACAATATAATAAAGGTACTGTAAGTGAAAATCATGTACAGAACCAAGGAAAAAGAAGAAAAGCACCACATCAAAATACAGAGTAAAAAATGTAGAAAACCTGCATGCCAAGCAAAATACATTAACAAATACTTCAGAATAAAATGGCAGTACTACAGTAAAATAAGAAGTGCATAAACACATTGTATAATTGTAATAGTATTAAAAAGCATAAGAGAAAACGTAGTAAATATGGGAGCCAAAAATGAGAGAAAAACAGTATGAAAATGAGCCTCTATAAAATGAAGTTCATCTCTTACAGTTGAGGCAAGGAAAACAGCAAAGCGTCTTTAAATGTGTGTTTTTTTAGTCCGAGGGCAAAAGGCTGTAGACAAAATAATAATAATAATAACGACCCCCGAAATACCTCAACAGCATGGCTCCAAAAACAAAAACTGAAGGTCGTAGGCTTTTTTTTTAAGAAGAAGGTTTGCACATCACCGCACAAGAAGTACTTGGAAATAAAGTAAAATGCCGCCGGAAATGGTTCTCCTCTTGTGCTGCCAAAGTTGTTCTGATGAATAATTTTCCATAAGTAATGAAAGTTGTTCTTTAACCAAGTGACAGCTCATACGATTTCCAAAATCCATGAAGGAAACCACAACGGAGATGTAAATCTCCATGATGACATGAATTGCAGCCGAAAAATGCACAAAGATGATACAGGTCCAAAGCAAAATAAGAATGAACTTTATTGAATGAGCAGCGCGGATGGCAATGACTGAAACTGCAGAGTATGCTACCAGTCGCAAGATGGCGGCACGCAACGGTGACGCTGCACCGGATGGCTAACAGCATCAGCATGCACCAAAACATCCACAACAGTCAGGATCCTTGAAGGAACACGTCACAGAGGATTACATGGAGGAATGGCAGAGGAGCTGAAAGCAGGTAAGACAGCGCGCGCTGAAAGTACGTGCGCTGTAGACAGCTCGTGACATATTTTAAATGTCAATAAGCAGTTAAACTCAAAGTTGTTGAGTACACTCCCGCAAAGGTTTCGGGCAAACAAAAAGAGAAAAATGTGTTAAATATCGGCCCCCTGGCCCCCCAGGGCCCTCATAATCTTTCCAATACTGAACATTTACAGTTTCTGGTGCGACTCACTTTTGCAGTGACCATCAACAAAGCACAAGGACAATCGCTGCAAGTGTGTGGACTAGATTTGGAGAATCTGTGCTTCTCACATGGACAACTGTATGTGGCCAGGTCACGCATCGGAAACCCTTCTGATTTATTCGTGTACGCACCAGACGAAAAACAAAAAATACTGTGTATCCACAAGCACTCGAATAAATAAACAGAATTAAAACAACACTTTAAAATGTTTTCCATAATAAAATGAATAAGTTTCAATAAAAATAACACAATGTAAATTGAATGTTATCATGACAAGTTTCCTTAAATTTCCTTTCTTCTGAGATCGCAGCAACGCGCGACGGGTAAGCTAGTATATGTATATGTATATATTTGTATCTGTATAAAAGATACATTCTGGGGGGAAAACCTTCCAAGCTTGTGCCACATCCGTCTGGAACAAACTCCCTCTTGCCATCCGTATGATCCAGGACGAGCTTCCTTTTCGTAAGGCATTAAAAACATTCCTCTTTGCTAATTCCATCAGGAGTAAGATTTATTTACACTCTCTGGAGAGCCGGGACACCCCGTTGGGGTAGCCGTGCACTATATAAAACACACTAAATAAAAAAAAAAGTATGTACAGAAACTCATTACAGAGTGGCGGTAGCTGCAGTTATAGTTAGAATTCAGGGAGAAAGGAATTTCTCAGATTTTTGATTGGTAATAACTTTACCATAGTTTCACGTATCTCCAGGAAACTTTGCAGACCTATTCATTTTCTACATTGGCTCATGATGTAAAGTTTCATGGTGATTACTTAAGTGTATGTAAAGAAAAAAGGGGGGTCCCAAAACTAGTGGTGGGTGATAATCTCGTCCCCGCCTGTGTTGTTTGTGTAGTTTTGGCCCTTGTGCATTACACTTGTAATGAGGAGGTCTGGCAAAACTCCGCCACCACCCCATGGCTGAGTTTTTTCTCAACTGTAACTCGCCAACGTTAAATTGGCGAGCACAAGCGTGAATTTTAGTCCCCCAGGGTGGTTTTCAGGCACCTAGAGTGCCACCCAGGGAGATTTTCTCAACACGAGCTGTCATGGTGGTCGCAACTGATCGCGTTGAGAAAGCTGCCACTTGAGTAGAAAATCTACTCGAGTCACAAAAAGAAGAAGCACCCTCTGGCACATTGTGTGGCGCTGTTCACGCAGTACAACACAGAGCTGGCTCCTGGCACAAAAAAAATCAGTGAAAACAGTGCATTGTGCTAAATTCTGCCAGCTCACGGAACTCCACAGAATCTTGCAGAGTTTTTATGTACATCTGTGGAATCCCATTGAATGAAACTTCTGCCCACCCCAACAAAAAACACGTTTTTCCACCAATGCATTTTCCATAGACATTTTAGACAGATGTAGCTGCAAAATGGCTAAACGGATTTTGTAATTTGTCAGGAATGTACAGCCATCTTGTTTACACCACACCTTGTATTTGTTTAGTGTGTTTTAAATAAAATAGTTGTACTGTTGTAATGTTTAGGAAGGAATTAGGCAGTTTAAGAAAGTCTGTAGAGGTAGGGAGTAATATTTTTACTGATTGATGTATTAAAAAAAAGTTTATGGAGTATAATGGTACTTGCGCGAAAGTATCCAGAAAGTACTGTTGTACCTCTACAAATAAAAAGAAATAAGATATGAGAAAAGACACTCTACAACACTCCACTCCTCAATATGCCACTTCCCTCTACCAGACTCCAGTACTTTCTAAGATACTCTATATCACTCCATGCCATTTTACTCTACTCTATGACATGCCATTCCACTCTACGACAAAACTCTGCCCTATGGGCAAGACCCCTTCACTCTACGAATTACCCCACCACTCTATGCCCCTCAACTCTAAGGCACTTTACAACACATTACTCTTTAACATACGACTGTACTCTACTGTATGACATGCCACTACACAACATGCCACTCCACTGTAAGCCTCTGCGCCACTTCACTCTACGCCATGACACTCTACACCATGACACTTTAAGACATGACACTCTATAACACTTAACTCTATGCCACTGTACTGTATACCACTCCCCTCTATTCTGCTGAATGACCCTCTACAACACTCTAAAACACTATATGCCCCTCCACTGTACCAGACAATACTCCACTCTATACCACTTTACTCCACTCTATGGCACTCTACACCATTCTACTCCTCTCTATGCCACTTCACAACGCTACTCCACTTTATGGCACGCTACTCCACTCTACTGCACTATTGAACTGTACTCCACTCCACTCTATACCACTCTTTGCCACTCAACGTTAAGATACTCTATGCCTCTCCACTCTACTCCACTCTATGCCACACCATTCTACAACACTCAACTCCACTCTATCCCACACCACTCCACTGCACTCCACAACACTATCTGAAACTCTACTCCACAACACTCCACTTTACAACACTTTACTTTAAATCACGTCACTCTAAGACACTCCACTCCAGTCCACTCCACTCTATGCCACTCCACTCTATGAAACTTCTCTCTACGCCCCTCCACTCTAAGACACTCTATGGCATGCCACTCTAGGACATGCCATTCCATTCTACTCTAAAATACACCACTTCACTCTACAACACTGTACTCCACTCTTTGCCCCTCCACTCTACGGTATTCGTTGGTCCTCTACAACACTCTATGACATGCCACTCCACTCCACTCTACAACATGCCACTCAACTTTATGATACAATACTCTACTGTACGTTACACCACTCCAATCTCCGCCACTCCATTCCACTGTACGACACTCCACGCCACTCCATTCTATGACACACCACTCCACTCTACAACACGCCACTCCACTGTATGTAACTCCTCTCTACAACACTCTACGACACTCCACTCTATGACACGCCACTCTATGCCACTCCACTTTACGACACTGTACTCCACTCTAAGTGCAAACAGATATTACTGTATCAGTCTATTATTAACTTTCCATCTACTATGACGCCATCATAAGGCACATGTTTAACTTACCATTCATCATTTTATTAATAGCAATGTTGTATTTTTGATAGCTGAAAAAATATGGCTAATATTACTTAGAGCTCTTTCTCTTTTAGTGGAGTGGTGTGGCTCACTGGTTAGAGGCGGCAGACCCGGGAGCAGAAGTTGGCCCGGGACCAGGGTTCAATTCCCGACGCGGCAGGGTCGTGGACCAGGGTCAGTGGACTCGATAATTCTCGCCTCATGCCTACTCTAACCAGGGGTCCCACTCGGCAACTCTGAGCATTAGCTTGTCTAATCTCCACAACGGCCCCATCAACGCCGGGGATGCCTGGCTCCACCTTGGGGATTCCCAGTAGGGACCTTCCCACAGGGAAAGCCAGGACGGGTTCCCCAGCGTTATACAGCGCCAGGACGCCGACAGGCAATAGTGCGCTTTACAAGTAAACATTAGATTTACATTTAAAGACATTTGGTTAGTTTTTCCCAAAACCTTTTTTTTCTTCTTTTTTTAATGATTTTTTTCTGGAAAGCTTTTTTTAACAAGGTTAACATGACCAAACACAACAATAGTCTCAACCAAAGTTCCCTCTTATATTTATATTTGTGTGTGGCAATGAAGGGAGTCTGTGCACTGCAGCTAAGGCTAAGTGCATAAAAGATGTGGTATGGCTACCTTTGCAAGCATCAGTAATTGGCGAGCGCCCAAAAACATTGGTATTTGCCATTCTGAAGATCTGCATGAAACTTAGAGCAAAAATGTGCTTTTTGGCTCTGTTTTCTATGTATGTAAGAGCCACTTTTGAGGATTATGTACTAGTCTCACTGTAGGTCCAATTGGCCATATCGTAGCCATTTATGCTAAATCATTGTGGTTCTTTGTGGACACGATTTTGCTGCATGCTCTGTTGCTTTGTCAATCACATATCAATAGAAATGCATAATTTGCAATCTAGTTTCAAGTACAACCTAATTAGATTAGCTTTGCTCCATTAAGTAACACATAATGATTTCTTCCTTTTATAATTAGTTAGGCCAAAGCAAACGCCCAAGTGCCTTCGCAATGCCCTCCCGGTAGGTCGGACTTCAGATCGCTTTGGTAGAGTCTGAACAGGTGGTGCCGACGAGAGGATTTAGCTGTATATAAGTAGAATTTACCCTAGTGATCCTTGCGCTGCACAAAATATTGTACATCAATCATAAATGTCTTTATTGTTAGGAGTGAAAGAAATGCTTACAGTATTAGTGGGTATTAGCTAAGTTGCGTGCTATCACAGGGATTTTGCAGACAATGAACAAAGCCTGGTGAGAACATGTCATGTTGGAATCCATTGCTTCATTGGAAGGTTGGAGAGAAAGGCAATTTACATCAATGTTCAGTTTGTGTCTCTACCAAGGCATACACCAAATTGAACTCATCCAGTATATTCAAGACTACCCATTCCACACGAGGTCATAGTACAAAGAAAGTAAAGAACTCCAAGCCCTGCAACTCACAGTCATAATGCTTCAGCCTTAAGAAGTAGACCACATAACACATAAATGAGCAGGATCCTCAAAAGGCAAAACTGTTTTAAGGCTTATTGTAGACTCCAATATCGTAAAATTTGGGTTATTACAGAAATGATTGTTTTACACATACATTAGGGTGTCACGTAACTCACAGAAAGTGTCACTCTTTATTTCAAGCATAAAGTTCAGCTAGACCTGGAAAGACCAAAGAGATCTGACACATATTGCTGGTCACCGGAGAACTGTAACATATCCTCTGCCCCACCACTGATCGCAAATTCTCACACACTCTGAGCACCAACATCCTATAACAAAACAGGGTGATAATAATGTGGTGCATTCTACCAAATTCTCCTTATCTGACATCCTATACTGGTAACAATAACTGTTCTCTTTAACGTGCGAGCGTGCATCCCGAACACTGAGGTCACCCCGAGCTCGTAGTGTCCAAATTTTTGCACGCACACAGCACATCCCGGGAGCGACAAGTGTCTGTGGGGTTCGGGAGGGCTCATGTTCACCAGCAAGTGGAATTGGCTCCATTTCTTATAATAGTGCGTAGCTGCAGGGCTGAATGTGGGCCTTTGTGAAAGTATTTGTGTTAATCACAGAGCCGTCAAGCACTGCAATTAACATGAATACTATCTCAAAGGCCCACCATGAGCCCGCAGCTGTCCACTATTAAGAAAAGGAATGCAGCAATTCTAAAGCAGGACGTGTGCTTTCAGACTCTGCACGTCGTGTTTGAGACTGCATTTCTTTTATTAATAGTGCTCAGCTGCGGAACGGATTGTGGGCCTTCGAAATAGTATTCATGTTAATTGCAGTGCACACGGGCGCTGCAATGAACGTGAATACTATCTCAAAGGCTCACAATCTGTCCCACAGCGAAGCACTATTAGCAAAATGGAATGCAGCAACTCCATAGCTGCCAAGTTTTCAGTATGCCTATCTTACATTTCTATTTTCAGGCGTGCCTATGAGTGACAGCTGCATCCACATGTGTGACACTTTGAGTGCCACTTTAGCATGTGTAATTATAAAAGAAAATGTATGCAGCAGAAATAGCTGACAGCCCAATTCATGTTGTTTCCAGCAATACTGTGTTTACTAACTTCTGCACATAGCACACTTGTGACATTTCTGGAGTTGCTATTGCTCTTACTAAAATCAATTACCTTAAATGCACAGAAAGACCAGTAGGATGATTTGGCTTTTGCAGGATTCATAAACTCTTTAAATAATGGATGTTAGTGACTTGTGTTTCACCAAGTCAACGCTTTTCAACTGAGACATTCTTACTATAATACATCATTGATTTATTTGTCTAAATTAAGCCTAGTCTATTTTTAATCATGCACTGTTAATGTATAGTCTATTTGGGACTACAAGTCTCCTTGTTTTATGCCGGAGCAGAAAATACAAGCCACAAATGTTCTTTGTTTTTTTAGACTTTTGGCTTGGCTATATTGTTATAAAGTTAGGAGTACAAGTCTCAGACTGCAAAGAAAACCCTGACGTGTATGTGTTAGTCAGGGATGGAACTAGGAAGCCGAAGAGGTGTATACCATGTTCAGGTAAACTTTGATACAGAAGTCATACCGGCAGTACAAATGACATCAGGTTTACTCAAGCATTTTATTCTAATTTATTAAACAACTGCTTTGCATTTCTGCCTCTAGTAGAAAGGCTCAGAAGTGTTGAGCGCACCCTGAAGATCAGCTGCAGAGTTCGCCGAATCTGAAACAACCACCCCCAGGCACACATAGAGATGAAAACATCAGCAAGAGCAACCACTGGCAAACACCCTTTAACTGAGCACTCGTCATTGATTCTTGCAATCACGAAAGACAAGTAGTTACCATATTTCTCACATCGAAAACCACAAAACCTTCTTGCTGTTTTAGACTTTGAAAGTAATTCCAAATGAAAGGCAAGGGGAGCCTACCTGAAAACTACAGTAGTTGCCTTAATAAAGGTGGTATTAACAGCTGCTTGAGGGGGGGGGATCCACACAGATCCCGCCCGGGTCCTGTGAGGATCTTTGTGCAGTGTGTGCCCTGCTTGTCCTGTGCAGCCCCCGCCTTCACCAGAGAAGTACAACTCTGTGATAACTGGGAGTCCCTGTCAGCTCTGGACAGGGAGGTATCAGAGATAGGCTGGTCTTATCTGCCAGAGAAGTATAGCTCCTCGAGTGTAGGCCGTGCATAGGTGTCCCAGAAATGTGAACATTTACTGTATTTTTGTCGGGACAGTGCTACAAGAGGTGCAGCAGGTGCAGTGACACCAGCATACAGGGCTGGGAAGGGCTCAGCACCAGCTGTGGGTGTTATTGTACTCTTTACATTGGGGCCCTGGCACACCTCCTCGTGTAGAACTCAGCGTCACCTGTGACTATGCACACTGGCAAGACAAGGCACCGAAGAATGCCTGGCCAAAAGGGGGTGGGAAGTACACAGAGTACTGAGACTGACAGACACACACACCGCCCAAGTGCAGAGGAATGGCAGGCTATAAGCGCCCTCTCTGGGAGCTGTGGGTGGAAGTATGAGACATCAGGCCTCACCCTCAGCTCCTCTGCTTTAATTCGATAAATTCCTATCATCGCACTACCACTCTCCCGTATTGCTAATGGCCCCAGGCATAGTGAGGAGTCACATGCAGCATCGTTGAGCAGGGCAGCTATGGGCCTTCAGCATAAAGAAGACACACAGCAACAAACAAGCTGCGCTTGTGCAATGCTTCAGTTTTACTGTGTATCCCCTTCCTCGGTCTGCTATGGCATTATACTGTGCATGGATGTACCTCGACATTCAGACGTTCCTCTATATGCACATATTGTTGTATTTAAAGTTCAATGCTTCACAAATCTGCACATTCCCTCAGCACTCGCGTCGATGCACGTATTAGTGTATTTAAAGTAGAACCTTTCTTTACAAACCTGCATTCATCTCATTGTTCCTGTGCATGCAGAAGCTCTTACATTGGCCCCTCACAGGTGGAAGCCTTCTTTGCGAGGTTACCTGTTTACACCTGAGCTGCTGCAGGTGCACAGCCTGTGGGAGCGAGCTGCACCCTCCCCTCTTCTCATGTTGGACTTGGGGTCCGTGGGGCGAATGCGTCAATGCGCACCAGTCAGTGCCTGGCGCCAGACAGGGCTTCCGGGGGCTCGTGTGCAAGTCACATGCTTTTACCTGTGAGTGCGTACAGCGTTCACCAGGAACCCTCTCCAAGGCAGACATTGGCAGTACAGTGTTTCCCACGCTCGGCCTCACAACATCAGAGCTGAGTAATTGGACAATACGTAAAATGCTTACTTGAAACAATGACGCAAGCAGGAAGCCCCTCGGTCACTTCTCCAGTGTCCCACCTATAGCACCGTATGTCCAAACATTACTGCACTGCTGTAAATTCAGCCCCAACACTCACGATCATTGACTCCTATTACACAGGCATTATCAAGGTGCTAAACATGCGTGATTAATGCATTTTAGTGCGGTGTTGCGGACCATGCCTAATTTGTGCTACTTGGCAGGGCTGGAGTATTCATGTTAATTGCAGCACGCACGCGTGTTCTGGGTCCCGGCGCACATAGCCTTGGTTGCAGCGCACAGAGACCTTATACTGCCGCACATAGAGGAAAAAAATTAGAGGGAACATTGGTATCCATATTAAATACAGAACTCCCACTCACTCTTTCTCTGCATCTCTTACCTCTCTAAAATACATTAGTTTTCCGAACAGACATCCCCATGCCATCATCAGCATAGATCAATAACATATAAGAAAAAATTCACAACCCAAAGAGGTGACTTGCAGAGCTGTCAGCATACCACAAACTATAACAATCAGTGTCAATCTCACACTTTTGCATCTATCGCACCATGAAACACTGCATCCCACAACAAAATAACCACACCTCAGTGGTCATCACGCAACACATGGAAACATTATCAACATAGGTTCAAAGGAAAGAAAACACACTTACAACTACATACTGTGGCATGCTACCCATGTGGATAAGGGCTTCAGCATCCCTCATAGGGATAGTAAGTTCTTTGACGCATACATGTACTCAAAATATTTAAATTTAAATCGAGCCAAAAACTGAAAATTCCAATGCCATGTGTGTGGGTCCCCCTGGCAGCAGCACTGGACAATCTATACATTTTTGGAGAGGCAGTGCTGGATAGAGCTAGTGGCTTCGATTATTGCATTTCCTGTCCCCCAGTTGAGAGTACTCCTCTTTCCACAGCAACAAGAAAATGCACAAAAACTAATCATGAAGCAGGCTACCAAAACGACTGGTTTTTGCACCACTCCTCTCTTAAAATAAGTCTCTCTCCTGATGCATAGACCAGTTTACAGCACAAGAGAAAATTAAACTTTGTGGCCTGCAGTCTTTGTGGCATATACTATGTAGTGGCTGAATAAAATTATTTCGGTTTAATTTCAATCTTTGTTACTGTCAGTGGGTGATAGAGGTACTCCAACCCTCTTTTCTGCTGTCCATTTTTATTTGTACCAAGTTTATTGAGCCAATCCATGCTAGTGGTTTTTTGAGCCTAATCATAAACCAAAGCACAATCCGAAGACAAACAGGAAATTAATGAGGAGAGAGACAGCTTTTCACAGCCTTTTCTAATAATAGGTGTATGTGGGGTGAAGGAAAGGACCTAAAATATTTTTCATGTGATGTGCTCTATAAGTGTTTTCTATCTCATTTGAAAGGCTATATGTTCACCAAATTCACTGCCTCAACCCACACACTGCTGCTGGAGCCTGCCTCCCTTGTGTGAAGGCACAGTCATTCATTTGATAAAAGTAGAACTACTTATGACTTGAGTACTACTATTCCTGCAGCCTGAAAAAAGTCCACTGTTACTTTTTGGAATTCTTCCCAGATTTCATATCATCTTTACCTGAGGAAGCACAGAGAGTGTTGAGACACAACCATTCATGCCGTCCACTAGCTCTACACAGCAATGTATTGAACACATCTAACAAAAGAAAACGTCCTATCGCTGTTTCCAATATGGTTTCAAAGGGTATTTCTTCAAGAAAACAGACATTTGTTACGTTTCCAGTCATCAAATTCTGCTTTGCCTTCTAAACAAATGATTTTATGCCACAAGTTGTAAGCTCATCTGGTTATTTCTGCTTTATTAACACTAGATGATGGTATTATACTGGAAAGCAAGCTTAGATGGTTAATGTGATTGCTAGTGAGAGCTGTTTTTAAAAATATGGTCACTAGTTAGACTCATAATAAAATATATCTTGGATGGTTAAAGTGCCTGGTGCAGAGCACTGAATGAATCCTGCCGGGCATGTGATTGAAAGCTAAAATAGCTCGTTATGTCCCATCATTTAAAAAAAAAAGTCTTTTTGCAACCTGCAGGTCACAACTTCTAACTCGTGTACATACTTCAGTGTTTTATATGCCGCAACAAACATTTACAAGTTACCAGCAACGCACATGATTAAAAGCGTGCATGACTAACCATAATTTTAATCTTTTCAGCTCACAGAATGTGTGCCATTCCATTTGGTAGTAATTTACACATATTATTGAGCATCCACAGTCATCTGCAGGCATATGGTAGACTATGTGAACTGAAAAATCATGTTGCATTGTGCTGAAACTGTACATACGTTTCTTTGCTTTCACTGAAAACAAGGTGCATACAAGTTGATATCTTTAAAAAATCCAAGCTACTGTCGTTCCTTGGGTCTTTTTTATTTCCACATAAATTTCCTTACAAAAACCTTCCTTTCTTTTGCAAAGTTGAGCCACTTGCTTTTTATGTTTCCTCTAATTGTTTGCTTGATTCCGAAAGAAGTGGCAACATGTCCAGCTGTGCAGACGTCTGGACACCCACTTGGAGAAAAGATCTACTCACAAAGGCAGTACTGATTACCATTAAAACCAGGAATGCTGACCCATTCAGTCTTTTATTTCAGGAATGACTGTATCCTGAGAGCGGAATAATAGAGACCCAAGATGAGGATGATACAAATTAGGCCCAGCCGAGACCCTGTTGTGGCAACCGTATTTACTGTTTAGGAGCAGTTAGCCGCCGGACCCGGACCCCCCAGGTTGACCCCGGCCCGCACCACGGAACCCACAAATTAAGACTTGATTACCAGAGTTGTGGGTAAAAAGAGGCCATGTTTAATCCAAACAATCACACATAAACATGACAATATCTATCTAATCAAATTCATATTTCCTAAGATGCAGATTTATCAACTAGATCACTAAATAATATTTACATTTTACATTTGATCATAGCATCATAAACCATCAGCAAGAAATGAAAGACTTAATTTATATACAAAAGGTTCTCTATCCCTCCAGCATTAAGGAGCTCTCTGGCTCTTGTCCCCCAACTGAGAAACACACAAGGCGCAACTCACCTGCGTCCTTGAGTGGTGAGCCCCTGTCATCTGGTCCTTGTCCGCAACTTTAGGGACCCACCCCACACCATATGAAACTAACAAACTTAAGGGTCTAGATTGAGAATCTAATGTGATCTCTTGTCAGTTCTCCTGATGTCTCATTGAGTACATCAAGGAGGAGGTATATCACTCATTGAATAAACAGACCAAATCACCAAAATATGGGCCACTTGTGATTGTCAATCTTACTTAGGATTCCCATCAAAGACTTGTATGGATCAATATTTTCATCTGGTAATCCTGCCAGGGTATCGTGCCTCTTGATCATTGAGACATTAAAATACCCTCATGGTCAGGATAGGGAACTTACTACAAGGACTATTTATTCAACATCCTTTACTGTTGATGTTTCACTTGTGTGTTTTTTATAATTATTTTTCACACATTAAGTCACTAATAGGCCGTAGCATTTCCATAGAACAGAGGCCCTGACGAAAGCCTTAGGTCCCTTTCCATGATAGGCTGAAACATGTTGGCTCTCTCGCAGCTATTTGTTTGTACTGCGATTAATGTTTTGCACTGTTCTGGTTTTTAGAGTGGAAGGGGCTTATGTTGAATAAATAGTCCTTGTAGTAAGTTCCCTATCCTTTTTTAATCACCACTTTCATTATTATTTGTGCACTGCACTTTTTCCATCAGATCAACGTCATATGGTACAACAAAGTGATTGTGGGTCGTTACCCCAAGCCGACCATGAGGGTATTTTAATGTCTCAATGATCAAGAGGCACGATACCCTGGCAGGATTACCAGATGAAAATATTTATCCATACAAGTCTTTGATGGGAATCCTAAGTAAGATTGACAATCACAAGTGGCCCATATTTTGGTGATTTGGTCTGTTTATTCAATGAGTGATATACCTCCTCCTTGATGTACTCAATGAGACATCAGGAGAACTGACAAGAGATCACATTAGATTCTCAATCTAGACCCTTAAGTTTGTTAGTTTCATATACTGTTCCTTTGGGGGATAAAACTTAAGCTAGGTCTTTAAATATCCCTCTAGCCCTCCATTAACGTTGTGTTATTTTTACCCACCCCACACCACCAGGCTGTCCAAGGGGGCTCATAAGGTATAACCAATGACCGCAGCCCCGTGCCCTAGCTTGTAACCTGGTGCCCTTGCCCCCAGCCGATGTCCCCATTCTCTCTGGGATGAGCTTACCATCTCTCCCCCTCAGTGCTGGCCTAGGGAGCATGCAGGAGGACTCCCCTTAACAATGTAAGTCAATTACTGTGGCCTCCTTACAGCCACAAGGGCGACTAGTGCCAACTGGGCCTTTGCCCACCCCACCACTGAACAAATTCCTCTCAAATGACCAAATGGCATCAATCCATATGTCCGTTTCAATGTCCGACAAGTGCACGCCATCGCAATGGAACATCTGGTCCCCTCTGAGCTATCGGTGAGGTATGTGACAAAGACGGTCCTGCCCGGGATACAGTTGGCCAATTCGCCATTCAGGCAAAACATTCAAAGCCCTCGACCTCACTCCCCATGTACGCCGCGAGATCTTGAATGACCATGCGATCCACCCCCCAGGAAATGTTCTCCCCAACCATGCGAATTCTGTCAGTAAAGCCTCCTTGACAGCCCGACGACCAAGAGTCACCATGTTGTTCCCGCCAAAAATGCAGGATGATTGAATCCGGGGACTGGAGCACCTTGTGCACCCTCGTCTCTTCCATCAACCGCCACAGCTGCCCGATTCGGAGGCCCCCAGTGCCCCACCATTGGAATGACATCCCTTCCAAACACGCCGGTTTCAACCTACGTTGCTGTTGCAATCGGTCCGAACACCCATATCACTTTAGAGGGCATGCTATGGCAGAAAGAGAGAAAACATATCAGAATGGCCACAAACAAACATTTTGAGCAATATCACAATAAGTCTGGATGCACATAGCGCTTGAAACATGAGGAAGACCATCCACCCACATGCTTAACCTTGTCAACTGACAGACCTGCTCCCGCTGCCAAGGTTGCCGCCCCAATTCTGAATGAGTGGTTAGAATAACAGGTGGGATCTATACTCAGACTTCGCAAGGTGCTCCTGAACACTATCCTGAATTGATACTTTGATAAGCACCCTCCCTGTTCATGCATAAACAGGCCTGTCTCTGCCCTTGCAGGCGAATAGCCAAGTAAGCTTCCATCCGCGTAACTGGGCACACTAGGGCTCCAGTGGTAGGTTTAAGCCGACACGTAGTCCCTTTGCCTAAATGATCTGTCTTAGTTCTCTGTAACTTAATGGCAAGAGCTCCCTGAAACAGTTTCACATCCTGCCATTGCAGACCTCCAGCCATATCCACTCTCGAGGTCCCCACCAGTTGGTTCACCCTGAATGCCCCATATAACGCTAATGTGAAGGCAGTGGCGAACAGGGTTGTCTCAAAAGCGGATGAGCACACAGCCTACAGGGTCTCCAACATATCCCCCAGCATGCGCCAGTAAAGGGGCCTTCTGCCATCTTTCTGTACACCCTCTAATCTGGCCCACCCTGTGAGTGCCTTCTTGACCAAGAATGAGTTCCCAGCATCCTAAACCCCTGACAGTTTTGCCAAAAACCCTACTGCTGCTAAGGGGGCCCTCGCGTAAGACACTGGTCTGCCCTGCTCCCTCAATGCCTATAAGAAACAACATATGGCTTCTAATGAGAACAGGCTCACAATCCCTTGCTGCTTCACAAAAAACCTGTAAGCTTTACAATGATGTTGGTAAGCCTTTCGGGTGCGCTTGCTCAGTGAGGCCCCTACGAGACCCGCTAATGCGGGGCTCCAATATTCCACAGAGATCTCGGGAACACTGTAATCTGGGCCGCTGCTTGCGGGTGGAACTTCCGGAAATCCTGCAACTTGGATGTGCTGACCTAAATATCAAATTTAATCTCAAACATAACAGAACCAAATGCTTCAACAGTCTTAAAAAATGGGTACAATATGCACCTTGCCTGTTAATAGCCTCCACTACGGACATGTTATCTGACAAAAAAACTACAGACTTGTTGCAAAAGAAATCAGACCATACTGTGACTGCCACTACAATGGGATACAATTCCATAAAGGCAATATTTCTCGTCAGCCCACTTTCATGCCAAGCTGCCTGCCAATCGTCTTGGCACCAGAGAGGCCCTAACACTGCCCCAAAACCAACACTACCTGCTGCATTGGTGAACAAACCCAAGGCCTCACTGGTGACCGGTGGCCCTGGCCAAGCTACCTTTCCATTAAAATCCCTCAGAAAATCGCGCCAGACCTTCAAGTCATCCCTCACTTCTACACGCAACCTAGTATGGGGATGGATCTTCGTCAGCCCGGACATTGCTCTTGCAATAGATCTGGAGACGGGGCGACCTATGGGAATGATGCACAACACAAAATTTAACTGGCCCAGCAGTACTTGGAGTTGATGTAAAGTCACTTTTGCTCCCTCCAGAGCAGAATCAATTGCCAGTGAAAAAGCTTGCACTTTGTCCAGTGGTAGCCTGCACTCACCTACGACTGTGTCGATCTCAATTCCAAGGAATGCCATGCATGTCGCAGGACCCACTGTCTTCCCTGGTGCTATGGGCACTCCAAACACTTCACACATTGAAACTAGATCTCCCAAAGCCCGCCCACAAACTCCTGAAGAGGGTGGGCCCATCACCATGAAGTCATCCAAATAATGAAAAATATCTGTGTGACCTGTTCTGCAGGTGAACAGCCAGTGCAACATTGAACTGAACAGCTCAAACTACTTGCAGTATTCTGCACATCCCATTGGCATGCATTTGTCTTAGAAATATTGGCCCTTAAATTGGAAGCCCAGTAAATAGAAGTGCTCAGGGTGCACTGGCATGAGCCGGAAGGCCGGAAGGCTGACTGTCAGTTTTTGCCATAAAGGCGTTGGGGCCCAGCTCATGCAATTTTTGTAAAGCAGCGTCAAATGAAGAGTAAGTCATGAAGCATAACGCAGGGTCTATCGCATCGTTAACTGAGGCCCCCTTCGGTGCAGACAAGTTATGAACCATTCTGAACAGGCCTGGGTCTATTTTAGGAAAAAATAATTAGGGCCCGCTACCCAGCTCACCTTCTTTCTCTAATTTTTGAGAAACAACAGTGGAATGGGTGCGTGCAGACAGCAAGTTGTCGCAATCCATCACCAGTGGTACTCCTTGCACAGATATGCGAAATCCCTTGGAACAACCTTGATAAAGCAATTGGGCTATGTTCTTATTGGGATACTGATTCAGCCAGAAAATCAGTCTCTCAATCTCAACTGGAGTGGGCAAAAGTCCTATTGGGAGGATGCCTTGGGGCCCTCCCATTGTCCTTGGATTTTTTGATACATTTGAATTCAGGGTGGGATGGGTGGCCATAAAAGGTGCAGGCTTGTTTAAATTTACACGATCCGGCTGGCCGTGTACAAATGTTTTGGTTGAATGCCCAGCAGTTCTCCTTTTTTTCACCTGATCCCCATTGTGTTGTAGAAAAGGACTGTTTCATTGGTGTCTTTTTATTTACATTCTCCAACCAAACAGTCACCTCTGTCTGGTCCCAGCCAATCTCAGGATCCTCCACCTTTGCCCAAAGAGCCAATTTGTGATTGACTCTTCTACCTTTGGCTTCCTCTCCTTGGATGGGCACATTTTCCACGCTTGGAAAGCAATGTATCTTGCCCACCCAGAACCTTACCTCCACCACCGAGATTCTTGTCTACGGTCTCGGACCCGTTGGGGCAACTGTGGGTGCCTCGGGTTTTGTAGGGGCCTCCTGACCCACTGCCACAGGGACTGTACTTGGAGCATCTTTCACCTGCACCCTCGCCATAAGTTCTATTTGTTTGTGTAATTCGCTCAGGGTGCCCCTAAGGCCAGTGACTATGCCCACGAGGCCACTGAGGCGCCGCAGCCCTGATCACCAGATGCAGGCGCCACTAACTGCGCTAGTAATGCTGCCATTGAGGCCAGTATGCTTGCTGTAAACCCCTGGGCTAAATCTGTTGACCCCCGGGATTCGTGGGTGTGGACGCCACTCCTGCTTGCGAACCCTGAGCTGGCGCCCCCCCCCTACCACCAAGATGTGTGCTGCTGGTGTCTGCACTACAGAAGGTGCCACCCCTGAGAATATACCCTGGGCTGGTCCTCCTCCCCCCACCAAGACATTTGCCGCAGGTGCCTGCACTACCACCACTGTATTTGTGGTTGCGGGAGCCCTCAGCGCACCGCATATCTCAGCTAGTACTGCCCCTACATCATTTGAACTAGGAACCACTGGCTGTATTACAGCTAGTAGTGCAGATAGTGTTGTCCTGCTGGGTGTTGTGGTGACGGTCTAGCGTTCCGCATACCGGAAACCGGAAGGGCGGGACAGGAAGCGGAAGGCGGCCATTTTGTGTTGTTGGCGCCGACCGCGTAAGGGAGTAGAAGTGTTTCCCGGCGCTCCGGTAATAAAGCAAACTTAAATATATTTTGGTCTCCGTGTGGTGAATCTGAACTTCTACAATGGCGACGAGGTCTGGGATATGAATTTCGCCCCACCCATCGGCGAAATTACTCATTAAATCGAACGGAGCCTAAATACAACCGGAGCGTGGCAGAGGACATGAGGCAGTCCCCACTTAAGGACACCGCGCATTAGCTGAGCAGGACGACCACAAAAACTACAAAGGTACGCCTGACCACAAGCAATACCACAGGGGATGCACTGCAGTCTAGAGGCCATAACGGGACAGCAGGAAAGGGGCGCTAATGCACCAGGGAGCCAGGCCCAAGACGCAGCACACTGACCTCTGACCAGAGGCCCACTCAGCACGCTGGCGGCGCGGCATAAACGCGGGGAAGGGTCAAGCACCGCAGACACAGAGCAAAGGGGCAGTCCACAAGAACTCCCAGCCATTGAGGGAGCGGCAAACGGCGGAGCAACCGACAGCGAGCATAGTGACGAAGACGCAGACACGCAACCACCACCAGGGAGCCCACCAGGCAAGCACATTCCGGATCAAGCAGGCCCCAGGGGCGGCAACAAGATGGCTGCCCAGTCCACCTCCCTCACTCAAATGGTACCATTTCTTTCGAAAAGTGGGGAGCCAGAAATCCAGTGGGAAGATTGGAAACAATACTTCCTCAACTATTTGGAAGCCTTGGAGGAAGAGGGTGAAGCACCATTCTCGAGCTTGAGGAGAAAGAAGATACTACTGCACAATTTGGGTCCAGAGGGGATCAGATTGTACGATACCATAGTCAAGGGCACGAGAGACGCAGCAGACACGGATGTGTTCAGTCACGCCATTGCTGACCTCGATGCACACTTCCGGCCAGTGGTATGCGTAGCGATCGACAGACACAACTTCTTCCAGAGGAAGCAGAAGAGTGGAGAGTCGGTGGACGAATACGTGGTGGCACTACAGAAATGAGCTTTGACGTGTAAGTTTGGCACGCTACATGACGACTTAATAAGAGACCAGATCATTATGCACACGTCCAGCACTCATATCCAGGAGAAACTGTGGGTTAATGGGGATGCCCCCCTAAAAGAAGTCTGGGCATTAGTGAAGAAGGCGGAGATGTCGAAGCGATGTGCGCAAGCTGCCAGAAAGGAGGCAGGAGGAACACAAACCGTCTGCAAAATCATGACGCCGGCAAAAAGTGAAAGGGCGAAGCCAAGAGACCAACAAAGGAGCCAAGACATTACGAGGACCTCCCATACCAGCCACACAGACCAGAGGACAGGTAGAGGTGGACGCCCGAGCTGTTACAGGTGTGGTAGCATGTCGCACTTAGGTAACGACAAGGCGTGCCCGGCCTTCAGGGTGAAGTGCTCATTCTGCAGAGTGTTCGGGCACTATGAAAAAGTGTGCCGCCGAAAACCCAAGGGAGCCATGATCAGGTACGTGGACCAAGAACAACGAGAAGAAGCAGGGAGCCACGAGGAGGAAGAGGACGTAGAGGAAATCCTCTACATCGATGTACAAGTATTGGAGATGGAAGGTGCGGAAACAGACAAACCCAAGCTGGACATGCACATAGGAGGTGTGCCCATAGAGATGATCACCGACAGGGGTGCACCCATTACCATAATCCAGAAAAAGGTATGGGAAGAGAAGTTTGGGTCACAAAGAGAAGACGAATTACGTCCGATGGACTTGAGACCGGTAACATACACGGGGCAAAGGATTCCAATGTTAGGGTACTGCCTGTTACTGTTTGAATTCAGAGGTCGCCAAGCAAATTGCAAATTATACATTGCCGAAAAAGGGCCGTCAGTGCTCAGCTGGAAGGACCAGGGGGCGCTGGGAATACTGTTGAACCCAGGAGGAGTAGAAAAGATCTTGCTCATGGACATAGAGGGAAAGGACAACGGTGAATCCTGGCACAAGGCATACCCCAAAGTGTTTAGTGGACAAATTGGAGAACTAACCAAGTACAAACACCTCATCAAATTGAAGGAGGGAGTGAAACCAGTGGTCCACAAAGTAAGGAATATCCCCTTCCGGTGTAGAGAAGCGGTGCCGGCAGAACTCGATAGACTGGAAGGAGAAGGGGTGATAAGGGCAATCGAGAGTGCAGAGAGGCTTTCGCCCTACAGAAGCCTAATGGGAAAGTGAGACTGTGTGTCGACCTCAGAGAGCTCAACAAAAACATCCTGGTCGACAAGGTTCCTATACCCCGCATCAGTGAGATGCTAGCAAAAACAAAAGGCATACAGTGGTTCTCCACGATAGACTTGTCATCTGCCTACCACCAAATTAAGTTGCAACCATCGTGCAGTCACCTAACGTCGTTCATCACACCCTTTGGCTGTTATGAGTTCGTAAGGATGCCGTTTGGCCTGGCCTCAGCGGCCGCGGTATTCCAGAAGCTAATGCACAGGCCCTTCCGGAAGGTGGTAGGAGTCCAGTTTTTCCAGGACGACATTCTGGTCATGGGAGAGACCAAACAAGAGCACATTGAGAAGCTGCACACAGTACTACGAACATTGCAGGAAAATGGATTGACAGCAGAATGGTCTAAATGTAAATTTGGGGGTCAGTCCGTCACGTATCTGGGACATGAAGTGAGTGGAAAAGGTATAGAACCTAAAAGGACCAACATGCAAGCCATCTTAGATGCGCCCACCCCAAGCAAGAAGGAAGATGTCAGATCATTCTTCGGAATGGCTGAATTTTACAGCAAATGTATCCCCCACTTCGCCACAAAGACACATTACATGCGCCAACTTCTGAAGGAAAGGAATGGATTTCAGTGGAACCAGGAAGAACAAGACGAGTTCGACACTTTGAAAAGGGAGATGAGTGAGGCCATACCTCTGAAGGGGTTTGACCCGGATGCGGAGTCCATTCTGACTACTGATGCGAGTGACCGTGGTCTGGGAGCAGTGCTAATGCAGCGGTCGGAGAAAGGGGAGATGTCGACGGTCAGCTTTGCTTCAAGGTCCTTAGCGCCCAACGAAGAAAAGTTTAGCGTCATAGAAAAAGAAATGCTAGCTGTGGTATGGGCCATGGAGAGGTCCCGGCAGTATCTTTGGGGCGCAAAATTCTTGGTGAAGACTGACCACAAACCTCTAGTCAAGGTGTTAACATCAAGTGGGCATGCGCATGCCACCCCAAGGATTGCCAAAATGACACTACGCCTACTGGACTTCGTGTATGAGGTCGAGAACATACCGGGACCGCAGAACAAAGTAGCCGACTTTTTGAGTCAAGCGGCAGCCATGGAGGACGCAGACAAGCAGGAGTGCCCAAGGTGGGAAGGATATGTGGTAGCCACTATTCAGGACATGGAAAGGGTGATTAGCGCACAAGAATGGGAAAAAGCCTACACAGCAGATGATGACCTGGAAGCGATTAAAGGATATGTGATCCATAGGTGGCCAGAAAAGAGACACCTCAAGGATGCACTAAGACGGTACTGGGAGGTGAGAGAGGAACTGTCACTGGCGCAGAATCCCATATTCCTCCTGAGAGGAGACAAAGTGGTTCCACCGCAAGGCATAATCGAACATTTGATGGTGGTGTCCTCTGTGGAACTTCTCTGGAGGGAAGTCGACCATCCTGCTCTGTCTCAGTGTTTTGTCCCACTAGGTCCACTCTCTTATTTTTAGGCTTCTCCTTATTGGGACGTGTCTTGGCCCTTTTTTCTAATGGTGGGAATGCGGCCCTAGGGGGGATATTTGTGCTGCGAGGGCGCCCCCCCTCGGCGCTGGCTCCTGCTCTGTTACCGGCGCTGTTGGTTCATCTTCAACTTCATCATTATTGCCCAATTTAGGTGCCCTAAATAGGCCCCCACAAACTCCTCCTCCCCCATCACCGGTCCCGGCAGGAAGTGATGTCACGCCTTGCCCCGGAAGTGATTCCTGCATCACCGCTGCCAATCGGACGACCCTGGAGTCAGGAGGGCGTGGCCGGGATCCTCGGGTACCGGATCCTAATTGCTCACTTTCCTAAAGTCCGCGCTTTTCCAAATTGTCTCTGTCCATCTTTGCGATAGGGTGCCCCAGCGCTGCAGCCTGACTCCCTGTACCATTCAAAGGAGATATTCCAGCCACTCCCCTGGTTTTCTTTTTCAACCTGTAGTTCAGTTTGAGTGCCAGGAGTGGCATGCGGGCTCCCAGAGAGTTCTTGGGCGCAGGGAAAGGGTGGGCTGCATGCATGCGGGCAGCTTACAGGGAACATAGGTCTCAGAAGGAGATAGGAGTAAAATACATTTTTTTAGGGCTCGCCTGCTGATGCGCTTCTGCGCATCGCTGGCGAAGCTCTATTACGGCTTATCCAGTGTTTAACAACCACTAGCGATTCCACTGGCGATTCCTTCAAGTGCATGTGCTTTTTAGGTCATTGCGCAAGCGCAAGCCCTAAAAAGCGCGTGCACAATGCCACCAGCCGCCTGCCTGCCTGCCTCGCATTACCAGATCAAAGGCAGCCCAGCCCCCCTCCCACAAGCTTCTCAGCGTGTGCTCTGCCTCAGGCCGGCATTTCTCCTCCCCTCGGGCAAACAGATAGCCGCAATAACACCCTCCCTGCTCAGCTTTTTTCTCAATTTCTCCCCGTCTACACTTCCCATTAGGAGCCCTTCCTCCCCCCAGATAATCTATCTCCATAAGAGATAAGCAGCTCTTCCACCATCTCAAACCCGTATTAGTGCACGATTAATGAACCAACAGCGCCACAAAGACACCATTTGTTAAAGCAATGGACCTAGCGGCTCCTCACTATGCATGTTTTTACTTAGAAAATCAGCACAATGCAGCAGTGTGACATCAAGCCAGGTTCATCCACATCACTGCAAAAGTAAAGTTTTTATTCCCCATTTCCTCTTCAAGAAAGTGACTACGCATCAGCCTCTACGGATCAGAAAGCGGAGCCCCCCCACTGACCGGGCTGCGAGTCAAATGGCCATGTTTCACAAATTATGGTTTTCGTGGTCTTATTCTGGAGTAGCCCTGTTGGCAAGAGAGGAAAGAGCAAGGCTCTGACAGTCAGTCCTCCTCTGCTTCATAGTATGCCGCGCCACTATAGTAAGTTGAACAAGGGATATTATTTGACAGAAAGAGGCAACCTGCATCTGTTCACGGAAATACATTTAGCAGTCTACATTTTTATTTTTTAAAGCTACATACAATGCACCATAACTATTCTAGGTCTACAAATGGAAATACATAACAAGCAACATTTTTATTTATTTTTTAAGAGGTGCATACTTAAAAAAATGATTACAAAAATTAAACATCAACTAGTAATTAAAAAACCTAGCAATTAAGATATGCCACGTCAAATAATAACTTTTGTCGCCAATTAATTATCAGTGTTTGGAATGGATATGGCCACATGAAATCTGCACGTTAGGTTAAAGAACATCGAAATCCTCAACAACAGGAATAACGTTGAGATGCAACCTCATGTTAGGTTCTCTTACCACAAAAGCTTGACAGCACTGCTCTTCCTCCTATTGGCGATGGAAGATATGTATTTTTTACAAAAATCTACTTAGAAGTACATTTCCAACACACAACCGCCGAAAGTTGACTGTTGAAATATTGGTTAATCAATCATTGAAGGTTTGTATCATTCACATGAAATCCACTTTCTCTTTCTATAACCATAGTGGAATCGTTTGTGCACTATACACAGGACCCCTATTTAGCTTCAGCAGTCGTATGTAAAGATGTGGAATCCTGTTGCTTATTCTACGAAGAGAATGCATTACTCTGGACGGCCAAGGTCCTTTGTTTAGAACTAACTTAGGAAGTGCAATAATTACAACTAAAATAAACGATCTGCTGAATTACTTCATGAACTCCAGAAGCATTTTGCCAATTACAGGAATTGGAGAGAAAGCATAAAGAAACTTACCACGGGAATTGAACAAGGAGTTCCAAGTCCTTGACGTTTCAGAACACAATCACATGACACTTGAAACAATGCCACTTTTAATGTTCTGGCTCTTCCACCATCTCAAACCCGTATTAGTGCACGATATACAGCTCGGGTGTAGCTACATCTGAAGGGATTTAACACGAATACAAAGTGTGAACTGATCACCTGGGACGCTGCACGTCACATTCGATGTACTGAAGGCGACCAGTACTGCTATAAACCATTCCGTTTTCGACGTTGAAAGGATGAAATGCGAAGTCAGCCTGTCTGCATTGGGACTTCTGACATGGTATGCTTACGAGTGCTTGCAGTGAGGTCACAACAGTGGTTAAAAAAACTCACTCTAAAGCGTTGACATTTGGATCTTTAATAAGCAGATGTTGCTTTTATCATTGGCACTCTAATAGACGATAGCCTAAATAGACCCGGTTGGGACTTAAACTTTTCTTTTTTTGGGGGGGAGGGGGGGGGGGGGGGGGGGAAATGCGACCCCCATTAGCAGTAAGCAGCAACCTGAACTATTTGGCCGATTAACTTAAAAAACAATTACATGGCATGTAAGTGCCACATTTGAGCTAGTATAAGGTCCTCTCCTGTAATGGCATTACAAAATATTTTTGCTTTCTCACTTAATGTGAGCGGGCTCTTTCAGCAATGCATCAGGCTGCCCTTCTAATTGTGACTGAGTTTACAGTGCAAAGATCATAGAAGACGGTTCTTGGTTTATTTAAAAATCGTCATTTGTCCAAATAGTTGTCTTTATAATGGACCATGACCATACCACAGTCATATTTTAACAAGCATTTACAATGCAACGGTCTCGCCTTTGAAAAAGTTAGAGCTATTGGCATTGTAAATAACTTTATTTGTGTTGGTTTTGAAAACAGATAAATAAATGCCATTGTCATTTAGAATGCCAATAGCTTAATCTCTCGCAAATGCCACACACAAACACACAAACCCACACCCATATATACCTACAGAGCCACACACATAGCCACACACAGTCACATACACACACCGCCACAGACACACTATCTATCCAACTACCGCCACCTCTCGACACACATGCATTCGAAACATGCACATGTTCACGTGCTTACCCGTACTTGCAATATTTTTTGTATTTTATATAGCTATATGAGTTTGTGCAGGTAGTAGCTTGATATCACATACCTATATCAGATATATAATGTGCACTTTCATGAAATATCGCTAACAGATACTTTTGTAAAGACATGCTGCATGTTATACCTAAAGTAACCCACAGCTGCCTATATTTGTGTGCGAGTTTGTGTGTAGTAACCACTCTTAGTGAGTGTTTTTACAAACGTGACTAAAGGTATATACACAAATGACATTTAAATACGGGAATAATGTTGCAGCATTATATACAAGGCGTAGTAGCCATGTGTGTGACAGTGTATAGTGGGACATGCACTTCACATACATATTTACGTACTCCGGATTACACGTAAGGCATGCTTTAAACATGCAATGTTATAAAAGTGTTAAAGTTGGTGTAATGAAGGCAACCCATGATGCACCCACCACATAGCTCCACCAATGCAGCCACCACACAGCTCCACCGATGCACCCACCACACAGCTCCACCGATGCACCCACCACACAGCTCCACTGATGCACCCACCACACAGCTCCACCTACACAGCTCCACGATGCACCCACCACACAGCTCCACCGATGCACCCACCACACAGCTCCACCGAGGCACCCACCACACAGCTCCACTTATGCACCCTCCACACAGTTCCACTGATGCACCCACCACTCAGCTCCACCGATGCAGCCACCACACAACTCCACCGATGCAGCCACCACACAGCTCCACCGATGCACCCACCACACAGCTCCACCGACAAAGCTCCACTGATGCACCCACCACACAGCTCCACCTACACAGCTCCACCGATGCACCCACCACACAGCTCCACCGATGCACCCACCACACAGCTCCACCGAGGCAGCCACCACACAGCTCCACCAATGCACCCACCACACAGCTCCACTGATGCAGCCACCACCCAGCTCCACCGATGCACCCACCACACAGCTCCACCGATGCACCCACCACACAGCTATACCTACACAGCTCCACCGATGCACCCACCACACAGCTCCACCGAGGCACCCACCACACAGCTCCACCGAGGCACCCACCACACAGCTCCACCGATGCACCCACCACACAGCTCCACCGATGCACCCACCACACAGCTCCACCGATGCACCCACCACACAGCTCCACCGAGGCACCCACCACACAGCTCCACCGAGGCACCCACCACACAGCTCCACAGATGCACCCACCCCACAGATGCACCCACCCCACAGATGCACCCACCACACAGCTCCACAGATGCACCCACCACACAGCTCCACAGATGCACCCACCACACAGCTCCACAGAAGTACCCACCACACAGCTCCACCGATGCACCCACCACACAGCTCCGCCGATGCACCCACCACACAGCTCCGCCGAGGCACCCACCACACAGCTCCGCCGAGGCACCCACCACACAGCTCCGCCGAGGCACCCACCACACAGCTCCACCGATGCACCCACCACACAGCTCCACCGATGCACCAACTAAGCTCCACCGATGCACCCACCACACAGCTCCACCAATGCACCCACCACACAGCTCCACCAATGCACCCACTAAGCTCCACTGATGCACCCACCACACAGCTCCACTGATGCACCCACCACCCAGCTCCACCGATGCACCCGCCACACAGCTCCACCTACACAGCTCCACCGAGGCACCCACCACACAGCTCCACCGATGCACCCACCACACAGCTCCACCGATGCACCCACCACACAGCTCCACCGATGCACCCACCACACAGCTCCACCGATGCACCCACCACACAGCTCCACCGAGGCACCCACCACACAGCTCCACAGATGCACCCACCACACAGCTCCACAGATGCACCCACCACACAGCTCCACAGATGCACCCACCACACAGCTCCACAGATGCACCCACCACACAGCTCCACAGAAGCACCCACCACACAGCTCCACCGATGCACCCACCACACAGCTCCGCCGAGGCACCCACCACACAGCTCCGCCGAGGCACCCACCACACAGCTCTGCCGAGGCACCCACCACACAGCTCCGCCGAGGCACCCACCACACAGCTCCGCCGAGGCACCCACCACACAGTTTCGCCGAGGCACCCACCACACAGCTCCGCCGAGGCACCCACCACACAGCTCCACCGATGCACCCACCACACAGCTCCACCGATGCACCAACTAAGCTCCACCGATGCACCCACCACACAGCTCCACCAATGCACCCACCACACAGCTCCACCAATGCACCCACCACACAGCTCCACTGATGCACCCACCACCCAGCTCCACCGATGCACCCACCACACAGCTCCACCGATGCAGCCACCACACAGCTCCACCGATGCACCCACCACACAGCTCCACCGACAAAGCTCCACTGATGCACCCACCACACAGCTCCACTGATGCACCCACCACCCAGCTCCACCGATGCACCCACCACACAGCTCCACCTACACAGCTCCACCGAGGCACCCACCACACAGCTCCACCGAGGCACCCACCACCCAGCTCCATAGAGGCACCCACCACACAGCTCCACCGAGGCACCCACCACACAGCTCCACAGGTGCACCCACCACACAGCTCCGCCGATGCACCCACCACACAGCTCCGCCAAGGCACCCACCACACAGCTCCACTGATGCACCCACCACACAGCTCCACCGATGCTCCAACTAAGCTCCACCAATGCACCCACCAAACAGCTCCACCAATGCACCCACTAAGCTCCACCGATGCACACATCACTCAGTGCAACCACAGCATCACTCAGCGCAACCACAGCATCACTCAGCGCAACCACAGCATCACTCAGCAACACCACAGCATCACTCAGCGCAATCACAGCATCACTCAGCGCAACCACAGCATCACTGGTTCAAATATGTTCTTTCAATGTTTCAAGCTGTTTTCAAGCTTTCACGCTTTATTACAAATCACAAAAAGATGTTAATGTTTCACTTCTGTTCTTGGATTTTTGTCACAATAAAAAACACTGAACATAATCTTCACAAAGGTTATTTACAAAAGTTTAAGCTATTGCCATTACAAATTAAATACATTATTTAAGTATTAATTATTTAAAAAAATTAAAAGCCATTGTTATTTGTAATATCAATACATCTAAGTCACGTAAATACAAAACATGTTGCATTAAAAATGCTATAGGTGTCACATTTGCGAAAGTTATAACTATTGGCATTGTAAATGACAAAGCTATTAATTTAGCTATTTAAAAAAAAACACATAAATAAAAAAAAATCATTTATAAGACCAATAGCTCAAACTTTCCTAATGCGAGCCCTATTGCATTTCCAATGCTTGTTTAAACTAAAGGTTTTGGGGAGGACACTGGTGCAATATGCCCAGCTCCCACTTTATCGTCATGTCCCTTTCTCCTGCAGCAATCACAGTATGGCAGAGGAAACAGCATGTTTTGGTACTGCCATACTGCTTGAAGTTCCCTAATTTGCCTTAACAATTGGATTGGCACCATGGAACCAGGAGCAGGAACGGACACCATCTGGTGGTGGAGGGGCAAAGGCAGCAGGTGGTGGAGGTGACGACGACGCAGAGGAAGTTGATGGTGTTGCAGTAACTGAAGAAGTGCCCTCAGCTGATCTTTCGGTTTCTACTTCTTCACTCGACTTCTTTCGGCATGTGAAAACCTGGCTTAGTGCAATGCCTGTGGGTGTTCCTCATTCCTGTGATCCCAAATGAGTGCTGCTTCGTATTACCACTCGAGATCACTTGTTGCAGAGGTTGTAGGTTACCAGTTTATTGTTGACTTTTCGCTCTCCAAGAGGTAGTCAGAAAAAAATTCCACACAATCAACTCCTTCAGCTTCTTTCTCTGCTTCAACTTTTCTTCCTCTTCCTGCACTGGCATCTCTTTTTTCACCTGCTGCAAAACCCCAGGATCTGGTTTTTAGCCATTGCAGGCATTGAACAGTCACAGGGTGGCTTCAGAATAAAGCATAATTCCTCTTCCAAGATCCCCACAGCCTTCTCTTTGAATGAAATAAAATGGAATAGAAATAAGGGGTGTGCAATTCCTGTTCCCTACAAAGAGAAAGTACTGCCATAGCATCTCAATACTATTGTGGTACCCGTAAAGTTCACAAACCCAACCTCCAGTTACAATACTAAAACATATACCATTAAAAGCACAATTAGCTATCAAACCCTGTATCCATATTTTGAATACAAAATACATCTATGGTGTAAATATATAATTCAAATTTTACGAAGTACAGTGGTACTATTAAGGAACAGCTATTGAATGCAAAATAATCACACAGACAATGCTGATGTTCCTAATGAACTTTGAACTACCTCGAAAGTACGACAATATAACAATTTTTATTATAGTAATAATACCATAATAAACAATGTTATATTTTTACAAAACAATTTTTGCAACAAAAAATAAAACACACATTAAAAAAACTTAGATTTAGTTTAGTTAGGAAAACTTAATAAATAATTTTATAGAAAACCAACTGAAACTACACAAATAGAAATGCAATAGTTATAGTTATAACAAAGTTATATTTTGCACCCTGCACAAAACTTACTATAACTCGCCCACCTCTGTTGACTACCTGCTAGTCACACTACATTAAATACAAACTCGCGCCTTCGACATGAACAGCATATACCCTTTTGAATTACATCACTTATAACATTTTAAATGATTTCTTTCTTTTTGTAAACAAACTTTATTGAGTTTTTCCGTGTCAATAGCAATTAATAGCATATGAAGGACTATTTCTTAGTAATCCCTAGTTTGATGGTCCCTACTAACATACTGTGCTAAGGCCTATAAATAAAGACTAATGCACATATCGACTGGGTCAAAATGGAGAACTAAACAGAAATAAAGGGAATACCCCTCCCTGATCAATGCTGCCCTTAAGCTATGACCGCATTTTAAATCACTACAATGCTAGTCTAATTGAACTCCCGAGCCTCCCTCCTCCCGAACCCTCCACTCCCCAGGCATGTCGCTTTCAATTCTACACTTTACAGTCAATAGTCAGCAGGTATGTACAGTTGTTGGTAGCCCACCAGAACTAATAGTGAGATTGTTTGCGCGCTGCTATCCTGCACTCGCACATCATGTGAGTGCTAGGGGTGACAATATCGCTGCAGCTAGGTGCTAACATGGCTCTGCTCTATCTCTGGTATGACTGTCTCATTGTCTTCATCACTATCAGTGTCTGGGTCTTCCAATAATTCCACCAAGCGCTCCCATGCTTTGGCCGCTTCCAACGTCTTCTCACTACCCGTTCTCTTTGCTAATTACAGCCGCACTATCCCTTCACATTCCGCGCATTTGCTGAACTCCTTCTTCCGTCTGGCTACATTGGGGGCCCCTCGCGTTTTCCAATGCATCGTGATTTCCCTTTAGGCTAGCAAAAGGCCCATGTCTATACATTTGCTAGTGATCTTAGTTTTAGCCTTGTGGGGAAACCATTGCAGCACACATGGCCCCATTGCTAGCTCCAGTACGTTACATCGTTCAGCAAGGTCACTACTTTAGTCCAATACTTAACTAGCAGTGGGCACCCCCAGATCATGTGAGGGAAATCCGCCCCCTCCCCTCGGCATCACGGACACTTGTTTGAGTCAGTGTTGAAGTATGTTTTGATTTTTTCCGGGGTGAGTTAGGCTCTATGCAAGATGTAAAAGTGCATCAGTTGAAAAAGAGCATTTCTGGTGATCTTCCACGCTCGTTCCACTGTGTGGGCCCAGGCCCTATTTGGCATCTCTTCCCCCACATCTGCCTCCCATTTGCGCTTAAGGACCTCTAGGGGTGTCAGCCTTTCCTGCGTCATACGCTTGTATAGACACGTGTCGGCTTTATATTTCCCAGCAGCAGTCACTATATATTGACAACCCAGAGAAGTGCCAGGTTCAGTCTGGCCCTCCTTCCAGTGTGCACGAATAGCTGCAGTAAGCACCGCGTGGAGCAAGAAGTCCCCCCCCCCCCAGCATGCTCCCACCTTCATACAGATCGCCTACAGTAGTCAACTCCTTCTCATCCCAGTCTGTCAAATCCCACCAGGAGCCACCATGGGGGAGCACCTCGCACATTGAGAGTGGAATATCAGGGGCATATGGAACTGCCATACTGCGTCATTTTAAACTCCTCTTCCAGCACTGCCTTGCTGTCCAAAGGTCCACCAGAAGGGCACCGACCCGGACAGGAAGGTCCAGCACGATTTGAGAGAGTAATCTTAGTCCCGGGGCTCTCTCTCTTTCCTCCTCTGGGCCACGCAGCCGTGTCACCACTCTTTGCGTAAGCCATTGCAGCTGTGCAGCTATATAGTAGGTTTCAAAATCAAGAACTGCCCATCCTCCCTCTGATCTTCGATGCATTAATACAGTCAAGGCCACCCGCTGTCTCCCAGTACCCCATAGAAAGCCTGTGATCATTGACATAAGTTGCTTAAAAATCCGCACCGGGATCCAGACTGGCAGGGTCCCTATGTAATATAATAGCCTGGGAGGGTCACCATTTTAAGTAGGGCCACTCGCCCAGCAACTGACAATGGGAGTGATCCCCAAAATTCAAAACTGTTCGTCAGCCCTCTCACCGCTCTAACGATATTGCCCTCCAACATAGCTGCTCGTGTGTGGTAGATCTTGACCCCTAAGTATGGGAGACACCTGTATTCCCACTGCACTCCTGCTATGTCCTGCGGCCCGCCCCTATCTCCGTCTGTTGGGAACAGCCATGACTTAATCCAATTTACTCTAAGGCTGGACACCTCTACTAATTAGTATAGCAATGCCTTCACCCCCATTAGTGCTTGCCCTGTGTCTTCCAAGAACATGAGCTGGTTGTCCGCATACAGGGCTCTATGGTGAGCCAGTCAATGTACTTGTAGGCCCTGGTAGTATTGCTCCGTCCTGGCCTTCGCCGCCAGTGGTTCCATGGCCAGCGCAAATAGGAGTGGGGACAACATGCATCCCTGCCTCATGCCCCGGCCTACCTCGCAAGCCTCAGATATCAACCCACCCGTCCTCACCCGTGAGGTGGAGTACTTATAGAGTAAAACAGTCCATTCTATACATTTGTCCCCCAGACCAAATTTGGCCATGACATGGAACAAATTGGACCATTCCAAACTGTCAAACGCTTTTTCTATATCATCAGCAAATACTGTGGCAGCGTCTTTCAGATAGGTGTCTGCTTCTATTATCTGCAGTAAGCGCCGAATATTTAAGGCTGTTTTCCTAGCAGGAATAAATCCAGTCTGATCCTGATGGATTACGGTCGACATGTAGGGCAAAAGTCGAGTGGCCAATATGCGACTCAGTATGTTGTAATCCGTAGTAGGCATGGATAGCGGACGGTACGCTGACCTGTACGATGCCGGCTTACCAGGTTTAAGGAGAGGGATAATAACCGCCTCCCTCGTTGAGACGGGAAGTTTACCCAGGCGTTTTGCCTCATTATATAGTACTACCAGTCGTGGTGCCAGCTGCTCAGTGTAGGTTAAATAGAACTTGATTGGCAGGCCGTCCGTCCCTGGCGTTTTATTCCGTGCCATATACCTAATAGCCATCCGCACTACTCTAATCTCAATTTCTCTGCCTAAGAACTCCGCCTGATCATCATCTAGTCGTGGGAGTTGGAGTTCACGTGTAAACCCATACAAGTAATCCTCCATCTGGGTCGTCTCGCTCTTGTATAAGTCCTTGTAATAGTCATAGAATGACTCATTATACCCTCTTGTGTAAAACAAGTGCCAGCCCGGGGGTCCCGGAGTTCCAGAATCATCAAACCTCTGTGCGACGGGTTGGCCGACCAGGCCAGCAGAGCACCGGACTTGTCTCCCTCTACATGGGTGCGTGTAATATAAGCTTTGTGATCGAAACAGCGCAATTGCCTCCCGCGCCTCCTCTAATTCCTGCTTTTTACCTGGCTTCCCAGGGCGATCTTTTACAACCTTCCGAAGGTGTTGTTCCGAGTCCCTTAACTCTGTTAGCAGCACCCTGCGCACCCCCACCATCTCAGCAATGCTACAACCCCAAAACACCGTTTTAGAGGTGTCCCATTCCACCAATGATGTGAAGGCGGAGCCTTCATTATCTCCGAAGCACTGAGTGATGGAAGTACCCACCGTGTCGCGAAACACTTGGTCCTCTAAAACCTTTGTGCATCGCCACCAAGTCGGTATTCTGGCCCGTGTCCGAAACCATTGCATCCAAAGTAAAATGGGGTTATGATCTGACAGCATCCTAGCGAGATATTCACTGCCCTGCACTCCTGCATGTACGTCTGGAGTGTATAATAATGCACCCAGGCACACGTGAAGGTCATGTAATGCAGAGAAATAAGAGTAGTCGCGTTCTCCTAGATGCTGGACTCTCCAAATAATCAGCAGGCCCCTTCGGCTCTGCCAATTGCACCTGGCCTCCGCGATCTTATGAGTGGGGGCACAAGGGAGTGATTGATTGATTGATTGATTGAAGGCTTTATTTCGGTAAAACATATCTTAAAAGCATAAATACAACAATACAATTTAGTTAAAAACCATAAAAGCAATTGCTGTAGCAACCATATTTACATATACGTAATTCAACCAGTTACACAAAACTACGAATGATCGATTCTTGGGATTTCATAAGAACACAGATTGAAAGAAAAAAGTGTATCAATCCATTTACATCAAGATTTTTAAAAACATATATTAAACAACTTCCTTAAGCCTTCGAGTGCTGATGGACCAAACCCATCTTAAACATTTTGCTACACCGGATACATACAGTGTGCGAGTGTCTGTTTTAAAAATTCGCAGTGCCACAGAGTGCTGCCTAACTCCCAGTTCTTTACAAAGGGAATTAAGCCAATAATTCATAGGCGATCGATACAACGGGCATGCAAACAAGATATGTGCCATTGACTCTACTTTCGTAATGCAAAAAGGGCAGTATGGCGAAGTCTAGAGGGGGGTTTTCCATCGGGCAGTAAATTCACAGGTTGGAAGGTTGCCAATCCTGAATTTAAAATACAATGCCCGATCAAATGGGTTCTGGATAGTATCAAGATAAGGTTCACAGAAAGCAACATCCTTGATCCCCAAAAAATTGTCAGTAAGTCTGCCCATCTTTGGGTCAGAGCAACGCTTAGCAGCTACCCAATTCCAGTAGATTCTCTTCAACACTGACTTTGGTGGGGCAGATTTAGTTATCCATGCATCCTTGAGGCCCAAGTCATATAACAATGTTCTAACATGCTTAAGCCACCTGATTTTGTGCCAACCGACCATGGACATGACTTCCGCCAACCCCTCCGCGTACTTTGCTAGCTCTGGGACGCGCCACAATCGGGCCCATAGCAACAATGGTCGAAGTTTGGCAAGATCGCTGATTGAATGGCATCCCAAATCCAATAACAAAGGAACCGTTGGGGTGCTCTGCGGGAGTGCCATTAGATCTTTAAAGAACTTGTTTTCGGATCTTGTCAACTGGTCCACATTGCACATGCCCCACAGTTCAGCCCCGTACAAGGCTGATCTTACTCCCTTAGACTTGTATATTGCTATAACCGGGGCAATGGGCCTAGTAGTTGAGGACCGATGTTCTCTTAGGATAGCCCCCCTACCCTTTTATAGCATAATAACATTTTCTGTATGTGGAAAGTCCACTGCATATTGTCAGAAATACGAATGCCAAGGTAGTCAAAAACAGAATCCCTCTCCAGGGGGACAAGGTTCAGAACAGGGGCCCTGCTAAGGTTTTTAGGCGGATTGATCACCAGGTACTTTGTTTTATCAGTATTTATAACCAGGCCCCGCATGGAACAGAAAGACTGAAAACTATCTAGAAAGTTCTGCAGGCCTACAGGGGATTTGGAAATAAGAAGGGTGTCGTCAGCGAACAGGAGAGTTGGAATTTTTTCGCCCGCCAGGGACGGTGCATCGGATGGACATTGCGATAGATGCTGCACCACCCCGTTCACATATAATGAGAACAAGGTGGGAGCTAAAACACATCCCTTGCAGACTCCCCTGTTCACTGGAATTCTGTTGGTCTTTTTCCCCTGCTGGCCCCACCTTACTTGTGCAAAGTTGCCATCATGCATCCTTACTAGTAGTCACAAAATATACCCCGGGATCCCCATATCCAATAGGACTCCCCACAAGCGATCCCTTGGTACCAGATCAAAGGCAGTCTTTAGGTCTATAAACGCGAGATAAAGACTGCCCCTGGCCATGATAACCACCTTCCAATAAATAAGTAACAGGCAGAATGCCTGTTCTATAGTCCCTGTTCCGGACCGGAAGCCCGCTTGGTAGTCCGAAAGAACTTTAATTTCGTCTACCCAATGCAGGATTCTCTCAAGAATGACCTTCCCTGTAACCTTCTGTGAGGAGTCAATCAAGCTTATCGGTCGGTAGTTGGCAGGGTCATCCCTATCCCCTTTTTGAAGATAGGGACCACCTCTGCCCCCTTCCACGACTCCGGAACCATCGCACCATTATCGGTGGCATTAATTAGACCAGTGATAAGCTTCCCCCATTTAGGGCGATCAGAACGGATGAGGTCGCCCGGGATGCCATCGGGGCCTGCGGCTTTACAGGGCACAATACAATTAATTGCTTTCTTAATCTCCCTCTGCGTAAAGGGATAGCTGTTAGGTTCCACCGACTTAAGTGGGACGGTTGGGCCAAAAGGCTGAAGTGAGGCACACTGAGAACATGAGTTTAATTTTGAAAAGTGGTCAAACCACCTTTGGCCTGGAATGCTGCATGTGATTAGAGCATCATCCGGTCTATTCTTCTCTCTAATGATGCTCCAAAAGCGTCCAGCATCCCTCCCTGTGCAAGCCTCTTTCAGTGCTTCCCAGTATTTGTCTTCCCACTCCTTTTTTGCTAGTAGTACTACCCGCTTGTACTCTTTCCTAGCCAACCTTATCTGTTCTTGGAGTCTAGACTTAACAGCCTTAATTAGCGCTGTTTTCTTGCTTCGACACTCGGAGTTGTACCAGCCTTTTCTAGCAATAAAGGTAGATGGCTTCCTTCCTTGAACTGTAGAATTCTGGACAAGAAAGAGGTTACCCAGAGCTGTGATTGTATCCTGAAACAATTCAGTTACCCCGTGCTGGGCACCCTGGACATCAGACAATAGATCTAAGGCAGTCACTGCTGCTGATAAGAGAACCTCAATATCGTTAAGCTTCTCGTCATCAAGAGCAATTCTGCACCACCTCAGGCGCCTTCCATAGTTGGATGGATGTACTTCCGCAGTTGTCATGTTGGGAGCCGCAGGTAAAGGACCCCGTTGGTTTGGCCACAAGGAGTTCAGGCTTAATGATAGTGATAGGGAGTTATGATCACTGTCAGTGGTCGGGAGGACTTCCGTGTCCTTCATAACTCGCCAAAGCTTGAAGTCGAGGAGGATATAATCAATCCTGGAAGTGTGGTTGATCCTATTATTACACGTGTGGGCCCCCAATTGGTCTGACATGGATCTACCATTTGCGGCTCTTAGGCCAAATTCTGCAACTAGTGTGTTCAATTGTATGGCCCATTGCGACCACCTCTTTATGGGTTGTAAGCTAAGAATTGGAACGCCTCTTCTGACATCGTCCTCAGCAGTGCCCAAAATATCCTCTGCCGCAAGGTCCTCAAATGTACAGTTCATGTCCCCTGCGATAAGAACAAGCGCACCACTAAGGCGCTGCCCAAGTACATTTTCCAAGAGGCTGATCGCGGGTGATGGGGCGCCCATATATATTATAAATGTCCATTTTCCTCCCTTTATGTTCTTTGCTTAATGAAAGGCCTAGGATGTCTGGAGAGCTGCTTTGTATCTGGCTAGTGTAACAGCCCAATGAGATGCTCACCCATATCAGGAGCCCACCCTTGGGACGACTTCTTCCCGAGTGTGTGGGAACTGCTGGGAGAAAGAAGGTGGTATACCCAACTTTGTAATGTGGCTCCAGACTCCAAGTCTCCTGGAAAATACAGATTGCATGAGACTCTATCAGCTCATTCCAGTCTGGTAAAGCCACTTTCTTGGAGATGCCCACTAGGTTCCAACTCAAAATTTTTAGGGGGGGTCGGCCTCAGCTAAATCAACAGAGTTGCGGGGGGAGGGTAGGATAGGACTACCAGTATCCTGAATTGGATCCAAAGTCCTGCTTACTTGACTAGTACACAAGGGGCCAGACGTACTAACTGGTCACCCAGGATTAGCCGTTGAAAGTACACCCAGTAGTTGCGATTCCTTACAGAAGCCTTCTATACCGGTTACCGCCGTGCCATGCATTGCCTCATGAGGGATTCCCCCCTTTCTTTCGGTCACCTTATTAGTCATATTATTCGGGGGACTGGAGTCATCATGTCAGTACCTACTATTATCCCCATGGTAATCAAAAACAAGGTAGCCATTGTGGGGAGTTGTGTGCCAGGCAGGGTAATTGTTGAGGATAAAATTACTTAGCCCCCCCCATCTGGAAAATGGGGAGTATACGGTTCCTTTGAGTATACTGGGCGAGGATGGAAGTGGCTCAGATCGTAAGTGCCAATGTCATTATCGTCCTGGCGGCACTGCTGGGAGCATATAAACCCTGCGACCCTAGCATCCCTAAAGTTAACAAGGATACAATCCCCTGGAGTGTCCTTAGCCCTATTACCAAGCAAATTGGTTCTTCTCACAAGGAGAATCTGCCCATCAAGATGGGGCGGGAGCGGTCTATTCTTGCTCAACCAATGGATTGTTTTATTTTTAAGGTCTTGATGGGATTCCAACCTGCCCGGTTCTAACTGCGGGACCCCAGTTAGAACCACCACATAGGGTAGACACTGCGGTGGTAAGTTGGCATATCCAGGGGATCGTTTTTGTGTCTTCTGCAATGATATTGAGTGTGTGATTATACAAAATAGGTGTATGGTGTTGTGAATTAGACTCTACTGTTCATTTGGCTTAGGCTATCAGTTTGCCTTTCTTGGATTCCACGAAACAGGGAATTCCAACCTGGGGAGTGTTTCCAGGTGGTCTGTTACTGCACAGTGTCAAAAATGTCATCCCGGCATGTATCAAATCAACACGCTTTATATATGTTTTTTAGAGAGAAAGTAATTTGAGGAAAATGAAATGTTGAAATATGTCTTTGTGTGTATATATATCAAAAATGCGGAACTAAGGCACGACTTTTTATTTCCAGATTTTTACCTCTGTTCCCTGCCCAGCATACTACCCTGGCGAAGGTGTGGCCATATTGGCCTTTCACGAAACGCGCGTCGGCACGTTTTCCCAGGAATACGGCAATCTGTCCTAACTACATCATGACCCGTATTAATACCATCTTCCTGGACGAACCCCCCGATTTAGGCAACTTATTGAAGATCTACTGTTGTCTACGCCAGGACTATATGAATGGATGAATGAAAGTTGAATGTTTCAACCATAGCTAGAAAATCCCTGCGTGAATGAGTGTGGTAGTTTGTTTGAAGTGTGGTCAGTACTGGGCAGATCTTAATCCCGAAAAGAATCTTTGCTATGTGCTTCGCAAAATATCACTGACTATTTAATTTATACATGTGTGTCTTTTGAATATATTTAAAAAGAGAAAAATAAAAAATATGTATTTTTTCAACATATGTTGTTGAGTCTGTTTGGATTGACTTGGTTTTTGTCCTGTGCAGCCTCAGCCTCTGGGCTAACCACCCCCTCCTTCTATCACATTTGGATCCTTTAGCTAGGACCTCTATAAATATCAGGCAGGGTACCTTCTCCTTTTCTTTATACAGTTGTTCTTCCCCCCTTGGCCTGCCTATATCATTAAGAAACCCTACGGGGAGCCCCCTTCTTTTGTTGTTGCAGAAACAAAGTAACCCTGACGTTGTCCACTCTAAAGGGGCCATCCGCTCTTGCTTTTTGCAGAAGTAAGCCCCTATCACGAAAATGGAGCAGGCGGGCCACAACACGCCTCGGGGGCCTCCCTGTGGCCAGCGGCTTGGCCGGTACTCTGTGGGCTCTTTTGAGGGTGTAGAAGGCAGTGAGGCCCTCTGGGGCTACAACATTCCTGAACCACGTCTCTAGGAAGGTCACAATATCGCCCTCCTCTGTTCCTTCCAGAAGCCCCACTAGCTGCCCGTTATTTCTCCGATTGCGTCCCTCTGCACCTCGGCTCTGCGTTCCAGAACATTTACCTTGTCTGTTGAGGCCTGCAACTGCTTTGCTGCATCTTTCTGCCTCAGCTCCACAATACTGACTTCAGTTTTCTTGACCCTCTTCAAAATTTTTTTGTGTTCATCTCTTAGCAGGCCAAACCCCACTGCAACAGTACTGATATCTTGGTGGAGGGTTGCCTTCGTGTTGGCTCTGGCTGCCAGTATTTGTTGTAGTTGCTGCTGCACCGGGTCTTCCTGGGAAAGGCTGCGTCTGATCTGGAGCATCTTCCTCCTTCTCCTGGGAGACTCCAGTCTGGCGACCCTTGGGCTTGTCCATGGTGGTGTAGGCTTTCCTTGCGCCTCTCCGCCTCGCCTATTTTCCGGTGGTAGGTGCCCTGCAGTTACGACTCAAACCATGCTCCCTGCACAGCGGTGATGCAGCCCCGCAATATGCTCCAAGGGCCCGACTTCGGGCACTTGCTGTCTTCAGCTCAGGACAGGCTACAACTGATATGCCCAGACTCTTATCTTGCTTCCCACCCCCAGCCACCAGGGCCGTCAGCGGCGGTTATCTGCCAATTCCAGACGCGCCCTGCCTCGCCCCACAGACGCTGTCCCCACTGATGACACTGGAGTTTCACTCTAGCCGCCATATGCGCCTCCTGTTAGAGGTCCTCGACTCTTCAGGTCACAAGCAGGTAGACCCCTACATGTGCTGTGGGTCATGAGGAGGCGCTCCTATGCTGGTGCTCTTGCCGTGACCACCATCGTTCTGGCCGACAGGCACTCCTTTCCATCACAGCGCTCAGCTCCAAATCAGGTCCTCGGTTGCTCTCAGGGGCTCCCCTCAGCGGTTGTCGCCTAGCGGACCAATGCCTTTGCCAGCAGCCCCTTCCAAAAACTGGCGTAGACTGATGCCTACAGGCCCGTCAATGTCCGTGGGTCTCACCTGTGCAAGGGTCTCTGCCAGGCAACAAACTCTTCTCTCCCGGGCAACCCCCGCCTGTATCGCCAGGTTCAGCCCTCCTGGGGGCCTCTCAATCCCTCAACGGCCATAGTTCTGCCCCCCCTGCCCCCGGGCTCTGCTCCGAGGCAATGTCGAGTGGTTCTACACGGAGTCCGGTCTGTGGTTCTTGAGAGCGGCCCAGTTCAAGGTCAGAGGGTCTCAGAATAGTCCTTCAGGCCAACCTGCCCTGCGTACCTTTTGAGAGCCGCTCACTGGCTCCTCTTCTCCGGGCCAGGGGATGGGGATCTCGCAGCTGTTGGCAGTTGTAGTGCCAACCCCGGTGCCCTAGGGGTCCACCGAGCGCCTGCAAGCATGCAGGATCTTCACCCTAGGCCAGCTCGCTCGTCTCTGCCAGCAGGTGCTCCGTGAAGTCCCCTCTGCCAGCAGGGAGGCATCCGCTCTGCCTCCACGGGAAAGAGTTGGTTCAAGGCTGCCAGCTGCTCCTCGATGGCCCCGTATACCGCTGATCCGCCGATCACTGTCAGATTGCTGCAGAGCCGTTTGTGTCCGCTATCGCCGCCGGCCAAGCCACACCCCTAACATTTTAAATGATGGCATTAATAACAACACTCATGTCAGATAACATCATCATTATGGTAGAGGGCTGAGATATAGTTAATGTAGTAGTGGATAGTAATAGAGAACAGTGACCCGGACTGGCAGCTGGCAATCCCGATGGGCTATCTTGTCACTAACCATGATCGAATAGGAGCTAAGGGTGAAGGAATTGCTATAATATACCGCTCTGACTATTCGGTCAAAATTGGGCCTGAGCCCATAGCCAATGTGGAGGCTATATCTTTTTCCATAAAATGGAATAAAGTAGAAATATTTCCAGGTCTATTAATCTATAGACCTCCTGGACCCAGAGTAGGTTTCCTGAATGCCATACACAACTATATGGAATCCTGTCTAGACACTGAGCATTTTACAATTTTGGGGGATTTTAACTTCCATTTGGAGGATAAAAATAACCCTGACACTATATGCTTATTAGATAAGCTAGCCAGCCTTACTTTTACACAGGTCATTAGTGAACCCACACACATAGCAGGGCACACATTGGATGGGATATGTACCAACAATTCTGGCACATCGATTGGGAAGATCTGTCCGTTACCATGGACTGATCTTTATGCTGTGTACTTTGACATATTACCAGCAACATCTAGTAGGAGACGGATCTCTCGCTCTCTGGATAATAAATACAGAATATGGAAGTCAGTAAGTAAATCAGATTTTGTAGCAGCACTCACAAAAAGACCCGAAATATCCAATGATTTACATCAAACCATCGCTGATTTCTATAACTGGTTAAACACAGCTGTAAATAAAGTTGCACCTGAAGTGACCGAGAAATCAACAGTTAAAAAGGTCTCCACCATGGTGCTCACCCAATCTAAAACTTATAAAGATCAAATGCAGACAAAAGGAAAGACTCTGGAGATCCCAATATGACGTTGACCATAACAAACAACATTGTGCAGCCCTGGAAGAATATAAAGCCGAAATTATGCAAGCAAAGGCTACATACTATAGGACCTAAATCCAAGAAGCTGCAAATTCCTCAAAAGAATTATTTCAAATGGTCAATGCCTTGTTGAGATGCCCACATGACGTAATGTTTATGCTGGAACAGAAATTTGTAGATAAAATAGCCGTTTGCTTTCAAAATAAGGTGCAAGCAGTGTATGATAGTTTAGAAGAATCAATAAGCAACATAAGAGAAGTAAATGCAGCTCAGCCTGAATCTAGGGTGGACAATGAAGGTCTGCAATCATTCTCCCTAACTACAGAAGAAAGGGTAGAGGAATTAGTATTAAATATTAAATCAGGCTCCCCCCTGGACCCTTGTCCACCGTACATATTGCATATGGCACCAGAAGCTATCAGCATTGCCCTATCTCCAGTAATAAACAAAATTCTGGCTGAAGGCGTTTTCCCCAAAGCATGGAAAAAGGCATGTATACGTCCGGTTTTAAAAAAGCCCAAACTGGATCCACAGGTTGAGATGAACTATAAACCTATCTCCTGTCTGCCCTTTGCAGCAACAGTATTGGAGAAAGCAATAAACATAGAACTAATGTCGTTCCTGGAGATAAACAATCTACTAGATACCACTTAACATGGTTTCTGCTCCAAACATTCAACAGAGACTGCTCTAATCCTGGCAACTGAAGAAATACGTAAGGTAACAGATGAAGGGGTAAGGGTTGTACTGGTCCTGCTCGATTTAACAGCAGCCTTTGATACGGTAAACCATATGGTGCTCAATCAAAGGCTGCAGGATGTAGGAGTCAGTGGCACAGCACTTTCTCTCCTATCATCCTTTCTGTCAGACAGGAAACAAATGATCTGCTGGAACGGACTCAGATCAAAGGAATTCTCCCTCCCGGGAGGAGTTCCGCAGGGATCGGCCCTATCGCCAACATTATTTAATATCTATGTAGCCCTTCTGGCCAGGCTGGTAAAGAGCCATGGCTTCAAGTTGGTATCTTATGCTGACGATACGCAGCTCATAGTATCTGTAGCTCAGTCTGTAGATGCCCGGGCTACTGATTTCTGTAATTGCATTTCATTCTTAATGAGTTAGATGAATGTGAATTTTCTGAAGTTAAATGCTGCGAAAACAGAAGTCCTGGAATTTGGCTCAAAAGACCAAATTTGGAATCAGCTATGGTGGCCTAGTACTGCCGGACCACCCCCGGTATCAGTCTCAAAAGCCAGGAATCTGGGAGTAATGGTTGATAAAAATCTGACCTGGGCTCCACAGATTAATCAGGTCACGTCGGCATGCTTCTTTACCTTAAGAGGACTGAGAAAGATTCTCCCCTATATTCCCTTCACCCTGAGGAAAATGGTGGTTGTCTTCACCATCTTGTCTAGAATTGACTACTGCAACGCCCTTTATTTGGGAATGGATGTTGATCAACTAGATAAGCTTCAGGCTATTCAAAATGCAGCAGCCAGAGTGCTATTTGGGATGCCCAAACACCACCCAACATCAAAAGCTTTAAGAAACCTTCACTGGCATAGAATTCAAATCACTCTGTCTAGTGCATAAAGATCTGTTCGATGAGGGTGCTGAAGATGTCTAAGCTCTCTTTTCACACTATGTCCCTACTCGGACTCTAGATTGGCATTTAGGAAAGAAATTAAGACCTGGCTCTTTCCTCAACACTAGTAGGATGCGTTTTATGTCCGAGTTTTTCACTCTAACACAGCGCCAAGACGCTTCGGGAGTAGTGCGCTCTACAAATACAGTCAGTCAGTTAGTCAGTCAGTCATAGTGAGTTGACAACACTGTGCATGGAGGTGCTCGAGTTATAGTAAGTTATGTTCTGAGCACAAATTATAACTTTTAATAAATATATATATATATATATCTTCATTCAATTCAGCGTTAGCGGTTTCAAAAACTGTTTTCGGAACACTGGTCGTTTGTGGCTCTGCCTGCAACCGCAGGAAAATGGAGGAGTATGGAAGTGCTGAGGGTGAGCCCCCAGAGGAGTAACCAGGAAGAGGAACAGGGATGACAGCGTGTGATTTCAGCATTGTGCATATCATGTTCAAAAAGATGTTGTGTTTACCTGCTATGATAGCTGTAAAATTAGCATATTGGGCACATTTATGTAAACGTATGCATTTTATCTGAAAAGTATTTTTTCAGTGTTTACTATTGCCTTAAGAGGGAAACACTGTTTATACTCACTGCAAGGGGGCGCTATTCAGATTGATAAAGCCTGCTGCACAGGCGAAACGCGTCTCTTGTGTCTTCGGGTTGAGGGTGACCTGATCCATGATGTAAATGAATTCCCCTTCAATACTAAGTGTCCCTATGGTCCTCCAGTAAGCACCACAGAGCTACGTTGCAGAGAGGTGTAAAAAGGGGCGTGGCCTCCGAACACATCTCTGCGATGCAGCTCCCTGGCGTATACTGGAGGTACCTGGTGGGCTAGTTGGCCCCAAAAGACCCTCAGTACTGAAGGGAAATTAATTCCCAAACTTACAACTCACCAAGGGGTGTGTTTGTACAGTGGTGAAGGAAGGGGGCAGGGCCTGAGGTGCCATGTGTGCAAACACGCCCTGTGGTGCGTTTAAGTTGTGGAATTAATTCCTCTTCAATCCTGAGCGTCCCTGGTGGCCAACTAGTCCCCGGGGCTAGGGGGTCCGGTATGGACCCCCAAATTCAAATAATTAGTGTCCCGGGGAGGTGGCCGTCCCCGGGGCTTGTGGGGGGTTTCGAGCCCCTCCCACACAGGCTTTTAATTTATTCTTAAGAACAATCCCCCGGGGCTGCAGGGGGGCCATGTGCCCGCCACCAATATTTTATAAAAGCCCCGGGTGGCGGTCCCCGGGGCTTAGGGGGGCCTTTGAGCCTCCCAACCCATTGACTATTGAAAAGCTCCGGGGGGTGGCGATCCCCAAGGCTGGGGCGCCCCTTTAAGGCCCCCATTATCATATAAACATTGCCCCCGGGACTTAGCCCACCCGGGGGCTAAATTGCAACAAAGCGCTGGAGCCCGCGCTTCCTTATATGGAAAATAGATCCTAACTATAACTACCTACTGGCGACCACCAAGTAGGTAATACACATGCTTGTGAGGGACATCCAGTAACGACTAGTTGAACTGCAGCTCTTTGTAGAATTATTTTGATATTGGATACTATAATATTCACTGCCCACTGCTAATCTCGTCCCATAATGCTTTGCAGGGCCTTTGGTTGGGATTGTTCTTTTGCCAATAACTGTGCTTGGGGTGGTCCTAAGAGGATAGGACCACCACCGAATAGTTCAACAAGATGTGCTTTTTGTTTTTAAGGCATCTGCTTGGTTCTCTCCCAAGGTTAGGGAAGATCCAAAAATCATCACCTCTCTCACTGCTTGGTAATTTTTCAGTTTCACTTTTGTGAAAGTGCTATATGCTCTTTAGCATATAGAAACTTATTATATCATAACGGTCACTGTGCAAGTTGTCATTTGCAATTAGTGCTCAGTGCAGACAAGTACACAGGGCCATCAGCTGCGCTAGCAGTTTGTGTACTACGTGTAGTTCAAAGTATACTACGTGCAGCTACGTGTAGTGCTACTACGCAAACTATGCCCAGGGTTAGAAAAGTTATAGTTATGTGAGATATTTATATCCATTACTGCTGAATTTCTATGGTTGTGTGTATGCAATATCTGAACTTAACTATAATGTTCCTGTAACCTGTGTTTTTCAGCACTTTTCTAAGGTTTTGTAAGTCTATTTCCTAACTATAACGTCGCTGTAACCTTTGATGTTTTTAGCAAATATATATATTAATCAGTGGCATAGTTAGGTCAGAGTTTCCACAGGGAATGGCTTTTGTATTTGCTTATAACCTTGAAGCCATTTGGCGAATCTTCACGAAACTTTCCAAAAAAAGGTGCTCTGTTTTGCCTAGTTTGAGCATGCAAAGTTTAGGGGTTATCCATCAAGCGGGGGTCAAGTAAAAGCAGGGGGCCAAAATGCAAAATCCCCATGCATTTTTAATAGACTTTTTTAGAAAGCGCTATAGCAAAAACTGCTGAACGGAATTACACCGAATTTGAAAGGAAGCTAGATCTTGGTCCAGAACGCATGCTTTTTGTTATTTGGTGCAAGTGTTTTTGAGACATTGAGGTAAAACATCTTTGTATATCTGCACAGTTTGGTTTGAGGGGCTTCCATGAGAGTCCCTCAACCCAATTTAAAAAAAATGGAGAATGCTGATTGGCCAAGAGAGCTTTTTTCCCTTGGGTCAATTCACTCCTACAGGAGTCAGACAGCAGTAAGAGCAAGTGCTCTTATTGGCTGTGAGCAACATAAGAAAACATTTGCTGACAGCAATCACAGAACTCTGGGACTTAGTCCCCTGTCCTGAAGTAAAACAAAAATATACATAATCAGGCAGGGCAGCAATACTGTGCCACCCAAGACCCTGTGGGGCAGGGACCCTAAGGGACCCCGTGTTGCGAAAATATAAAACAAATAAGCTATTTTTTTCTTTGATCCAGCTGGACTCTCTTGAAATCATGGAAAACAACCGAAAAAATGGAAAGGGGTGACCACTCGGTCCCCCCGAACGTATGGTAGGGGGCCCGGATCCCCCCAGGAAACCATTTTGGGCGGGGGGCGTGTCTCGGCTGGTATGGCCGAAGCGGCGTAGCCGGGGCGCGCCTTTTTCCCGCCCAAGAAGGGTTGTCCTAGACACCTACACCGTCGGCCACGCCCCGTAGGCGTACCGGAGGAGGGTACACGCCCTCCCGAAGCGGAATAAAAGGAGCAACAATCCGAAGAAGCATCCTCTTGTTCCTGTGCTTGGAAGCTGCACCCTCTCGTTGCACGTGAGCCCTCGACGGAACAAGGAGCAATTTTGAGAACTTGTAATTTTTGTTCTTCTTTTTCAGCGTCTCCCACCTTTGGATCCAGGACCTCGTTGCGCAGCAGGACCGAATATCTCTCAACGATGCCTGGCAAGAGGCCCGGAAAGAAGGCAGGGACTGAACAGATGCTTCGCATGTTGATGAAGGATATGGCGAGCATGAAAAAACAGATGGCGGCAATGAATAGTACGGGCAGACCGAAGAAGGTCATCGGGCCAGCATTGCCGGGAGTAGTCCCCGCGGGGAGAGGTAAAAGGGCTAGAAATAGGGCGGCAGGGGGGGAGGCCCCGGTTCCCGAGTCACCCCCGATGAGCCCGGTTAATCCGATGGAGGCCCCGGTCCCGACGCCGGACGCGGGCCAACCGATCCCTGTTGTAGTTACGCCCACTAATGGGGAAGACATGCCTCCGGAATTGGCCGCCCAGTTAGCCGCATGGCTCGGCAAGAGTACCGAGGGTACGACGGCGCCAGGAGTCACGGCCGAGGAGGCCAGGCTACTAATGAAGCAGTTGCGGCAATCGCGAGATGCCGCAAAGGCGAATCTCCCTCTTGTCCCCTCACAGGTTCCTCCAGAACGACCGGCGTCTGGCGTTGGGAAAACAGCAGGAACAGCGGTGGATTCGGGTAAGCAGCCATTACCAATGGCAGGGGAAGGGGTGTTGCCCTCAAGAAGGGAAAAAGTGGTCCAACATATTCCGCTGGCCACGAAGGAATTGATTTGGGCTGATAAATATGTGAATATGTTTTCTCTCCTGACTGATCACCACGAGGTGGAGTATGTTAAATCTCAGAAGGATTTATGGCACCCGAGTGTGTGGCGTGCGAAAATGGCGGGTTTTAGGGTTGATGAGACAATCTCAAATTGGGCCAGGGCATTTGCAATGTTTACTGCAGTCATGGGGGAACGTAGGCCTGAGGTTTTGTCGGAATTAGCCTGTTATCAGACACGTATAATGGAATTCTATGACACGTATGAGGGAGATGTATGGATGGGTTACGATAGTAAGTTTCGTAAGGCCAAGGAGCACGATTCATCTCTGACGTGGGATTGTCTCGACTCCATATCTTGGCAGAAGCAGCTCATGCCGGGCGCGACAAAGTCGTCTTCGCTTGGCGGAAATGGGTCGGCGCCCTCCCGCCATCAATCAGCGGCGCCCTTTCGGACAGGCCCCGCAGTTGATCACCAACCGAGGAACGGTGGGAATGGGGGTAGAAAAGGGGTTTGTTGGAACTTTAATAGAGGCAAGTGCACGAGGCCACAAGGGACATGTAAGTTCAGGCATGAGTGTGCGGGGTGCGGACACTCTTCACACCCCGAGACTTCGTGTAGAGCCAAAAATGGTGACACAGGGGGTAAGGGAGGGGCCAAACAGGTCTAATGCCGACCACGGGGCTTCGCTACCTACCCCCGTAGATATCATGGCAATGATCCCCTGGCTAAATGAGTACCCTGATCATGTCTCCGCCGGGGTGTTGCGGGACGGTTTCTCGTATGGTTTCCACATCCCGGTGGGGGATTTTCGGGGGGAAGCACTGTGTAAAAACCAGCTGTCGGTCCAGCAGAATACGGCCGTGGTGGAAACTAAGATTGCAAAAGAAGTGGCACGTGGCCGGGTGGCAGGCCCATTTATGCAACCGCCAGTTGCTAATTTTGTATGTTCACCGCTGGGAGTAGTCCCCAAGAAGGACCCAGGTGAGTTTAGGTTAATTCACAACTTGTCCGCTCCTAGGGGTCTATCGGTGAATGATGCGATTGACCCAGGAGTTTGTTCGGTGCGGTACGCATCCTTTGATGAGGCCGTCGCCATGTTGAATCGCCTGGGGCCCGGAGCGCTGATGGCTAAATCAGATATTGAATCAGCGTTCCGGTTGCTCCCGGTACACCCTCAGGATCAGCGTCTGTTAGGTTTCATGTTCCAAGGACGCTACTATATGGATAGATGTATGCCAATGGGTTGCTCCATCTCTTGTGCTTACTTTGAGAAATTCAGTTGTTTTCTGCAATGGGCGTTTACCAGAGCCACGGGCTATACACAGGTGATGCATTACCTAGATGATTTTTTGTTCTTGGGGTCAGCCGTTGACACGGAATGTGCACAGGCTTTGTTGGAATTTTGCAATCTCATGAAACGGTTCGGCGTGCCATTGGCACCAGAAAAAACGGTGGGACCATCTACCTCCCTCGAGTTTCTTGGAATTGAGCTCGATTCAGTGGAGGGATGCTTCCGTTTGCCCAGGGACAAAGTAATGAAATTCAGGGCTTCTCTGGAATCGTGCATTAGCAAAGAAAAAGTTACTCTCCATCAGTTACAACAAGCAGTGGGCCAGCTTAACTTTGCCCTTAGAGTAATACCAATGGCCCGTCCTTTTTCCCGCTCTATTGCCCAAGCCATGGTCGGTCTCAAAGAAGGACACCATCGCACGAGACTGTCTGCAGAGGTTCGCCAGGATATGCGCATATGGTTGGCATTTCTGGCGGATTTCAACGGTCGAGTGGTGTGGAGCAAGCCACCAGCGTCCTCGGACGAGCTGGGTTTGTGGACCGATTCGGCGGGGAGCGTTGGATTTGGTGCCATTTTTGGTAATCGATGGTCGGCGCAAACATGGCCGGCGTGGTGGCACACCAGTGGCCTCACAAGTAACATTGGGTTCCTTGATTTGTTCCCCATTTTGGTGGCTTTGAAGGCATGGCCGGATGAGTTTCGTGATCGCTCGGTGGTGTTTTGGTCCGACAACATGACCGTGGTTGAATGCATAAATAACCAGGCAGCACGCTGCAAGTGGATATTGAGATTATTGAAGGAAATTGTACTACTGTGCATGAAACTAAACGTGCAGTTTAGGGCGAGGCACGTGCCGGGTGTGTTGAATCATGCGGCTGATGCGCTCTCTCGTTCCCACATGCAGGCCTTCAGGGGTTATCTACCCTCCGCGGACCTAGTGGCGGCACCATTCCCCGAAGCTCTCTGGTTGCTCGGTGCCCCGGATTACAGGACCTCGTGGGAGCGAGCCTAGCCCCCAGGACAAGGAAAGCGTACGAAGGAGCGTTTCGTTCCTATTGTGCATTTTTGGGTCCAGCAGGAGGGGATAACTGGGGTCAGGAGGAGTATGTCCTGAAGTTTTTAGTAGCACTCCATAAGGCGGGCCGATCAGCAGCGACGGCTAATACGCACCGGGCCGCCATTGCATTCATGGCGCAGGCGCATGGCATCAAGGACCCCACATCGTCCTTTTTAGTAAAAAAGGCACTGCGTGGGTGGCAGCGCCTCGAGGGTCATAGAGTAGACGAAAGGCGCCCTATTGGGTTAAAAACGTTGTCCCTATTGATGTCGGTACTCCCCGCGATATGTTCCTCCCAGTCCGAGGCAGTGCTATTTCGGGCCGCCTTCGCATTAGCTTTCCATGGGGCTATGCGGGTGAGCGAGCTGGTAGCGAAGAATAAGATGGACATGGGGGGAGGTCTGTGTCGAGAACACATCCTGATCAAGGGTGATTCAATGGTGATCACGATAGCCAGGTCTAAAACAGATCAGGGTGCGATGGGGGATAGTATAGTTGTTCAGCGCATGCGAGGGTCCCCCATGTGCCCAGTACAATGCGTTGAGGAATATTTAGCGCAAAGGGCGGTAGCATGGGGGGGAAGCTTGCTGAGACACACTGACGCCACCCCACTGACAAGGTTTCAGTTTCAGCGGATGTTAACTATGGCAATCGCGGCAGCGGGTTTGGACCCGGGCGATTTTGGGACCCATTCCTTTAGGATAAGGGCTGCTACAGAAGCTACAGCCAGGGGTCAGAGTGTGGAAATGGTGAAACAATTGGGACGATGGTCCTCGAACTGTTATAAAAGGTATGTGCGGTTGCACATGTTGTGAAGCCAATGTCATGCACTCACGCTTCTTGTTTTTGTTTGGTTTACAGTTTCGCGAGCATGCGATGCGGGGCAGACTGTGCAGTCGACCCGACACCTGGGGATCAGCGGTCAAAGACCATCGGCTGAGGAGAGAGTGGTGTGGGTCATGGGCCACTCATATGTGAGGCGTGCCGGGGACGTATTCAAAGCAGGTGACATGATTCACGCAGCTGGGGAATACGGGTACAGGGTGACCTTCCACGGAAGGGGCGGGCTCTGTATTGACCAGTTTCAATGTTTTGTGGAGGGACTGTTAGGGCGGACAAGGTCACCGCCGTCTATAATCATAGTACACCTGGGAGGCAATGATTTGGTGACGCTCGGTCGGCGGGTACTCCTCGAGCAGGTTCTATCCACTGTTAGCTGGTTAGCGAGGAGGATCCCGGGGTGCACGATAGCATGGTCGCACTTTATTCCCAGAAAGGTGTGGCGGGGGGCCCTCTCTGTGTCAGCTTTGAATCATTCAGCAAAGAAAGTCAATAACAAGCTTGGTAGGTTGTTTCGTTCGGAACAGTTGCACAGTATTCCGCATGGATGTATTCGGGGGGATCACATGTATCTCGAAGATGGGGTCCACTTGTCCCGGGAGGGGAATGTCTTACTCATAGGAGACTTCGTAGCATGGTTAAGGGGTTTGTAAAGCATGACCTTTAGTAGGTCCCTAGAGGAGGGGCGCCACCCATTATGGATGGGAGCGCCCGGGGGAGGCGGCCATTGGCCCCTCACACGGGGAGGCGGCACCCACTAAGTATGGGGTCGCCGAAGGGAAGGCGGTCATAGGCCCCTCCCAGGGGAGGAGGCGGCTCGATGCCCCTCCTTGGAATTTCCCGGGGCCAGGATATCCGCGACGGCGGATGTAATGAACAGTGTGGGGTGGGAGGGGGGTCCACGCTACCTTCTAGACACCTCACACGAGTCCTCGAACGACCACTAAGATGGCGTTGAGTTAAATAAAGGGCCCTCGCTAAGACAAGGGAAATTGGAAGTTGGCACAGAGGTACAGTCCTCTGTGCACCCGCCACTCACACCGTGAGGGGGGAGTTCTGGTAGTAGGGATCTGACACCGGTTAAGACCTTGCCGTTGGCCCGTAATGTTAGGATGTACAATTTTTATTTAGAAAGTATGCATTTGCAGGATGTTTAGACTTGGCTAGGAGAACCTTTGAATTAGAGATTTGTTAAGGTTAGCCAATAAACGTGTCTGCATCAGGATGTTATAAATGAAAAATTGTACATGATATGAAACGTTTATTTAATGTTTTAATTTTGTTTCATATTTTTAATAAATAGGGCCGGGAGGGTAACTCCCTCCCGCCTTCCAAAAGTTCAGAACTGCGTCCGTCTTCCCATCCTTGGGGATTGTGTTGGGAGGGGGTGACAGGCATCCCGGCCATATGGAAAGGGGCGACCACTCGGTCCCCCCGAACGTATGGTAGGGGGCCCGGATCCCCCCGGGAAACCATTTTGGGCGGGGGGCGTGTCTCGGCTGGTATGCCCGAAGCGGCGTAGCCGGGGCGCGCCTTTTTCCCGCCCAAGAAGGGTTGTCCTAGACACCTACACCGTCGGCCACGCCCCGTAGGCGTACCGGAGGAGGGTACACGCCCTCCCGAAGCGGAATAAAAGGAGCAACAATCCGAAGAAGCATCCTCTTGTTCCTGTGCTTGGAAGCTGCACCCTCTCGTTGCACGTGAGCCCTCGACGGAACAAGGAGCAATTTTGACCCACCCACCAGCCCCTTATGGCAACGTTAGTAGTGCAATAAATAATTGATTTGCTTTGATAGTATCCTTTTTGGTTGTAGTGGTTATTAAAGATGTTGCTGTTTTATTGCAATAAAATGATTTGATTCATAACATTTTCTCCAGTAAAGCGGAGTATCATAGTCTAATTGAGAAATGTGTTGAATAAATATTAGAATTTGAAGTTATTCGCTTTTCTTCAATAGGTTCATAAAACGTCGTATTTATTTTGGTTGGGCGGTAAGGTCATGATCGGTGAGCAGTAATTTCAAGGTCCCTAGAGGAGGGGCGCCACCCATTATGGATGGGAGCGCCCGGGGGGAGGCGGCCATTGGCCCCTCACACGGGGAGGCGGCACCCACTAAGTATGGGGTCGCCGAAGGGAAGGCGGTCATAGGCCCCTCCCGGGGAGGAGGCGGCTCGATGCCCCTCCTAGGAATTTCCCGGGGCCAGGATATCCGCGACGGCGGATGTAATGAACAGTGTGGGGTGGCAGCTTAACAAACTGGGGAGTCATTCCTTATTTGCGATTAGCAATTAGCTAATCGCAAATAAGGAAGCGATTTTTAGGATGCCAGGGGTGTCCAAAGGACACCCTGTAGCACCCCTGAAATGTAATCTACATTGGTGTTGAGAACACATATGTCCAAAGGACATGTGTGTGTGTAACATGCAACTTAGAAAAATGCAATTAAATGCACTTTTCTAAGTTTTCACTATTTACCACGAGGTTAGACCTCGCGGTAAATAGCGGCCCAAAATTGCGATTTCGCAATTTGAAAATGGTTCATTAATTGCATTTAAGGAATCTCAAATAGAGATTCCTTAAATGCAATTCCTCGCAAATGTGCGAATTCTTTAATATCGAATTTTGCATTTGGGATGATGAATCCCAAATGCAAAAATTGCACTCGCAAAGGGCCAGATTCTCAGAATCTGGCCCTTTGCGAGCGCAATTAAGCTTGATGAATCTGGCCGAGATTCCTTAAATACAATTCATGAACCATTTTCAAATTGTGAAATCGCAATTTTGGCCCGCTATTTACCACGAGGTCAAACCTCGTGGTAAATAGCGAAAACTTAGAAAAATGCATTTAAATGCATTTTTCTAAGTTGCATGTTACACACACACATGTCCTTTGGACATGTGTGTGCGCAACACCAATGTAGATTACATTTCAGGGGTGCTACAGGGTGTCCTTTGGACACCCCTGGCATCCTAGAAATTGCTTCCTTATTTGCGATTAGCTAATTGCTAATCGCAAATAAGGAATGACTCCCCATTTATTCCTATGGGCCTTTATGAATGGGGAGTCATTCCTTATTTGCGATTAGCAATTAGCTAATCGCAAATAAGGAATCAGTGGGAATCGCAAATTCAATTGCGATTCCTACATGAATCCCGTTTTGCGGGTCCTTAATAGCGAATCCTTAAAATTCGCTATTAAGAACTTGCAATTCCTTACCTTGATGAATCTGGCCGTAAGTTCATTAAAAGTTACACATTGGTCGCAAACCACGGTTACCATTAACCCTAAACTTTATCCTAATTGTATAAAAATCCTTAATTGCAGTTCTAACATTGCTTAACAAACGACGTATTCTCCTACTCTTGAATACATGCATATTTATTTCCATTTCAAGCATGCCTATTTGTGTGTGTTTTATCATTGTGCTCCTAGGACCTCTTGTCAGATTCCTTATGTTCTTTGCTAATTCAATCTCCTGCTCTTTAGCAGAAGTTTTTGGCCTGCACTGCCCTTTTACAATACATAGCTGTGTGATGCTCTTTACTGTTGTCTGCTGTCACGCCATGTTTTCATATATAAATTCTTCCATAACACAGGGCACATACAACAAACCGACGCAAGACAGGCACTTATAGCAATGAGATTATTTTGTTTTGCCAGAAAGATTCCCACTCACTGCCCCCGCCCCACAGTCCATGATAACATGGAATGCATCTGCCTTAATGAATAAATCAACTTTTAAATCAATGTCAAACAGCCGCTTAAATAACAGCTTCATTGAAAAGATAGAAAATCTCATCCGCCTCACAGAAGAGCAATGCTCCGTTCAGATCTGGAGGTCAGAGAAGAGTGTGTTTGGTTTAGTTTCTACTGGGTTTATATAATATGTGTCTTGACCATCAAAATGCCCCTAGAGAAATATTCAGAACTCAGGAGAAGAGAAAATCAGAAAGGTGCAATAAATGTAGCTATTTTACATATGTTTAAGACCTGGCACTTTTTTTTTATTTTCCGGATACATTTTAAAGACTTTTTTTTCAGGTCAGATCACAAGATGATACCCCATCGCCCCTCCTGACCCTCCTTTAGACACATTGCACAATGTTTCGTTGTTTTGTATTTTTTGCAGAGCAGGTTTCTGGGCTACTGTTACCAGCACCTCGGACCATCATGACAGCCCTAGGGGCCCGTTTCACAGAACTAACTTAAGACAAAATCCTAAACTTACTACCATTTTGGTATTCACAGAAGGCACTTACTCACTTTGGTATTCACAGAAGGCACTTACTCATTGATGGTTGTAAGTTTAGGATTTTGTCTTAAGTTAGTTCTGTAAATCGGGCCCTGGGTTTTCATTTATGGAAACTTCGCAGTCGTAAAGGTACTAATTGTAAAATACCTTTGTTAATAGCAACCAATCGTAAAGTTACACAGAACTGTTCAGTTACATTTGTGAATCAGACCCAGAATGATAACACATCTTGCAACCTGTCCAAAAACCGAAAGTGCTTCACAACAAAAGAGGCTGGAGTTGGGAGATCTGTTGGTTTACCAAAATTCTTCAAATGATGACTACTGCGCCAATGAGTAATACTCCTTGGAAGTTTACAAACACAACATTTGGCTGTCTGTAGGGAAACATCATTTACTACAAAGGAATTACCCCGCATAACGTTTACCACGCGTCACTCACCACGAAAAGGTATTTTCCACGCGTATGCCTTCAACGTCCGTCTTTACCACGCGAGTGGTATTCCTTCGTGTCGTTCTGCCTGTACGATCTGCGTGGGCTTGGGGGGGTTTAGGGGCGGGGGGGGCTAGGGGGGAGTTGGGGGGGGTAGGGGGGGTTGGGGGGGTCTCCCCCCCAAAAAAACCAAGCGGATAACAATAAATAAATAAGAAAACTTAAAAAACGAACAAGGAAATAGCCTCACCAACAAGGAGACGTGTACGTCATAATTGAAGTCCTTTCACAGTTTTGATAGACGTGTTTTGACGCTTGTTTCCGTGGTCGGTGGAAGAAAGGGCTGATGGGGAAAGACGTACAGGGGTCAGATAAGAATCTAAACTTTATTAATTAAGGTATTATTTAAGCGCATTATGAAAAAAATAAAAATAAAATGTAAGGGAATCTGTTGTTTTTAATTGTTTAAAACATCGATCTTTTCCTTCGTACTGCATGTAGCCTATCAGCATCATTATGTAAATTTAAATGAGACGTGAGATGTTTCGTAACGTTAATTTTGCGGAGTAAAAACATGCGTTGTCAAATGCTGCGTGGTGAAGACACATGCGAATTAAAGTTCGCGTGGTAATGCCATGCGTGGAACTTGTCTTCGTGGAAAAATCATATATTCCTGTCTGTACCTCTATAGATGCCAGGTGCAGTCCCTGTGGAATCTGTTCCGTTATTTCATGACGCAAAATCGCTTGGACGCCACTTGGGGGGATCTAAACAGTGACTTGCGTGCTAAATGGAAAGTGGGGGTACTCTCTATGCACAATGCCTGCTTCCTTCTGGTATTATTCCAATACATGATTGCACTGTTTATATCAAATACCGGTGCTGTCTCACTAAAAGCTCAGAAGCCCTGCAATGATATCCCATTACTGTCTCATTATGAGATGATTTGTACAGCGGTACAAACAGGAACTGCTTTTTAAAAGTGTTTTTTGATCTGGTAAAGCCAAACAGTGCCAGAGGTGTTCCAAAAATGTGTTCTATCATCTGGGGCTGCTGAAAAGTACCAGAACTGTTCAATTGAGATTACTTTTATGTCTTGGAGACAGTAAATGCAGGCCATGTCCCTTTCAGATTACTGTAATGTAACAGAGCCGAGAAGTGCCAGCACAGCTCCATTATAACTATTTGAATGGGAGAGAGCCGAGAAAGAGTAGTACTGTCCCACTGTGATTATATTTATATCTTACTATTAAGAATTGGAAGCACTGTCCCATTACTATGATTTTAATATGGTACAAACGAGAAGTGCCCCACTGCCCCATTTGATCATTTTAGCGGTACAACCAAGAAGTGCCAGTCCTCTCGCTTTACAAACGTTCCATAGTGGTTCAAAAAAAGAATTTTGGAGGCATCTTGATCCGATTTTTCAAATTTCAAACGTACTCATTTTGTATTGAAGATGATGTATTTTAACAAGATCTAAATACAATTTCACTTAAAAAGAGTTAGCCAACACGCATTTTTCAGCAACGTTCTGGTGTATAAGATTAGTGTGTTTCTTCCAGCCATAGGTTGTAGATGTTGGATAAATGCCACTAGTGTGCTTTTATGGTCTGGCTTTTTAACAATGTTTTTCTAACTACCACAGTGTAACATAGAAGGGGTTCATTTAATAGTTGAGGGTTTTTTTTAATCAAGAGATTTGAGTGATTTTCCCTATCACGAGATTCATGTTTTCCCATTAGAAAGACAGGATGCACAACAGAAAATGTGTGTGCCATGAAGAGTTTCTCGGTTAAATGAATGTGTTGCCGGTCATTTTCAGATACATAAATAGATACATTTTGCAGGTCCTTTCCCATCATCGAGAGGCACCGGAAAACTGCTCCTCTTAAAGGCAGGAGTAAGTCCTTGTTTAGTTTTTTGGTGCGGGGGGGGGCCGGGGGGGGAGAGGGGGGGAGGTGGGAGAAAGATCACGAATGCCAATGCTGCGTCAAAACCCTGCACCTGCTTGAAGCAGGCGTAGGTCTTGACGCAGCATTGTGAAGATGGGGCACCCCCGAGCCTTGCTGGAGCTGCGTCGCGCTTGCGACACAACTCCAGCAATGCGCCACATTTCCGGCACAGATGCGTCACGCATCTGTGCCGTTTGTGCACCATGGTGCGCCGCATTGTAAATGCGGCGCACCATGGGTGGCGTAGCTGTGGCGCACTGTGGCGCACGTTAACTGGCGCATCCCTGGGGATGCGCCAGTTAACATAAATCTGCCCCAAAGTACTTATTTTCTGATGTACAGAGGAGCAACTTTCACCATTTGTGAAAAAAAACCCTTTTTCTCTATGGAGAATAACTGAATAAAAGATAAACAGTTCCCTTTTCACATTTTCGCCAACTTGGACATGCACCGAAGTTCACTGGAGTAATAGGAGTACGCTTGGAAATCGATGGTTTTTGTAGGTTTTGTATGCCATTTTCTAATTCACCAACGTGTATAAATGTATTCAAATATTTAGATTTACTCATTCTTTGGTGAATCGAGCTGAGGGTGCTAGGAAGGAAAAAGAGACAGCTTATTGGAGGAACATCGGTAGAATATCTTCAGTGAAAATTCAGGAATGTAATGCAACTGACCCGGCACATGTTAAATGAATGATTTTGTTCAGACATTCTGAGTAGTTATATCTGTAGTAAGAGAATATTAACAGCCATTACTCACATCTAACATAGTCGTTTTAAATCTGTATGACTATCTGAGCTAGAGTTGCAGGAAGATTTTATTTTTAGGTCTCGGCTAGAAGCGAGCGAAGCTCGCTCTCGCCAGAGACCTATAGTTAGCGGCTCAGCTTCCGAGGAGGACAGCACCTGGCCGCGCGCAAGTCGATTTGCGCCGGCCACGCGTGCGCGAACGCGCTCGCAGTGGCCAGGTGCTGTCCTCCTCGGAAGCTGAACCGCTAGCTATACCTCCCGCTGCTTGCGCATGCGCCGTGCCCCATCGAAGGTTTCGGGCTTACGCATGCGCCGTGCCCCTTCCTGCAGGACCGGCCGCGGCAGATCCGGGGCTGTGGCCGTCCACGGAGCGCGCGAGGACGATGTAAGTGTTTGTTTTCTTTCTTCGGGTCCTCCTCTTGTTTTTATTACAAAAGCGATCTCTGTAATGAGCGCTAAAACATTATGAGGGAAACCCTCTTCCAAGAGAGATGTTCCCCTAGTCTTGCCAATCAAGTGACAGCTTTAACACCACTTGTTGCTCTGGATATTTTATTATAAATTTGGTCCACATGGTGCAGTGGAATTTCAAGTTTGCCATTCCCAATGATAGTTTTGAAAAAAATACATTACAATTGTGTTTGGCGTGCATAGTGACCCTGGCGTTGGTGAGACTAGAGGTCACAAGTGACAGAGGAGGGTGACAGCGTATGACAGTCATTGGCCGGGTGACGGCTCACAGACGACCCCCTCTGACACCGGTCTGTTTACATAGCTCCTCCTGCAAGCACTACCTGCCACTGGAAGTGAGCGCAAGACAGCGCAGGAATCTCCTCAGAGAGATCGGATTATTTGAACAGTTGGTTGTAGGCAGTGGTGGTTTATTCTCATGGCAGTTTAATCGCTGTGGTGACAGTGCCATTCCTCCTGGGGGTAACAGGGAGATGTGTGCCAAACGTGTACGGAAAGGCCGAATCACTGAGCCGCCTAGGGCAGAAAGGCAAGTCTCGGGGAGTTGACTCCCCACCCCCTTAACGCAGCATTTGCCGTAGTTGTCCAGTGTCGGTCCTGTTTCCTCTGTGGAATGTTGTGATAAATGTCCTACAAAAAACACAATTTAGTAGCTGCATCCTTCCTGGTACTCAATCATCATAATATATAAAGTGCTCTATCACATTTGGGTGAGGTCTGGCGCTATATCAAACAGCACTCCTCTCTCCACCCGCCGCACTGGCTAGCCTCCTCCCCCGGGCACACTTCACCTGCCCTCCCCCGTGGTTTGCTTTCCATGCCTCGCCCGTCTCCCAGCACGGGCTCTCCCTTTTATCACAAGCCTTTCCCCTATCACTTCAGCACTACCTCCCTGCACCCTTTTTCATCTGCCAGCACTGGATCACTCTTTCCCTCGCTGTTGGTTCTCACCCCTCTTGCTCCTCAGCCCTCGCTACCTCTTCCCCTCCCCGGACGCACTCTCCATTCTCTGCCCACAACCAGCTGTAACTCAGAACCCGACTCCGCCATCGCTCTCTCTCCTGCCTATCTCTCACACTCCCCGGCACTGACTTCAATCTCCCTATCTCCTCCACCACTACTCCCCCCCCCCCCCTGCCCCCCTTGAGCACGGGTTCGGAATGTAGCCTCTCCTTTGTCCGGTAATGGTATTTTCTCCTCTCATTTTTTTTGCACTTACTTTGATTATTTTTCTCTCGCCTTGTTCTTCGATTACACCCCCCCTCCTCCAGCACCGCCCCCTTTCACGCCCGTCATCCAGGAGTAGCTCGCTGTTTTTTCTCTCTCCCACATCTCCAACACCTCTATTGCCCCTCCTGCCACTCTCTTTTTTACTAGCTCGCGCTCCTTCACCCACCCTTTCCCCTCTGTCACCACATCTCCAGCCCCCCTCAGCAGGGTGATCAGTATGTGGGTGTCCAGGGCCCAGCCGTCGCTCTCTCTCCTGCCTATCTCTCACCCTCCCCGGCACCGACTTCAATCTCCCTTTCTCCTCCACCACTGCCCCCCCCCCCCCCCTTGAGCACGGGTTTTTATTTATTTATTTATGCAATTTTATACAGCGCGGACTTTACCCGAAGGTGTCAGAGCGCTTCACAAAAGGACCAATAATGATACACGAGGAATAAAATACAAAAGCAAACAACGGGTTTGGACTGTAGCCTCTCCTTTGTCCGGTAAGGGTATTTTCTCCTCTAATTTTTTTTGCAATTACTTTGATTATTTTTCTTTTGCCCTGTTCTTCGATTACTCCCCCCCCCCATCCTCCAGCACCGCCCCCTTCCACGCCCGTCATCCAGGAGATGCTCGCTGTTTTTTCTCTCTCCCACATCTCCAACACCTCTATTCCCCCTCCTGTCACTCTCTCCAGCACTAGCTAGCGCTCCTTCACCCACCCTTTCCCCTCTGTCACCACATCTCCAGCCCCCCTCAGCAGGGTGATCAGTATGTGGGTGTCAGGGCCAGCAGTGTGTGAGTGTGCAGGGTGAGCAGAGTGTGAGTGTGCAGGGTGAGCAGAGTGTGAGTATGCAGGAGGAGCAGTGTGAGTATGCAGGGTGAGCAGTGTTTGAGTATGCAGGGTGATCAGTATGTGGGTGTTCAGGGCCAGCAGTGTGTGAGTGTGCAGGGTTATCAGCATGTCTGTGTGTGAGTGTGCAGAGTGAGCAGTGTGTGAGTATGCAGGGTGATCAGTGTGTAAGTATGCAGGGTGAGCAGTATATGAGTAGACAGGGTGAGCAGTATGTGAGTATGCAGGGTGAGCAGTGTGTAAGTATGCACAGTGATCAGTATGTGAGTATGCAGGGTGATCAGTATGTGGGTGTCCAGGGCCAGCAGTGTGTGTGTGCAGGGTGAGCAGTGTGTGAGTATGCAGGGTGCACGCTTTCACCAGGCATACACCACTAGCCGTCAGTGCACGCTTCCACCAGGCACACACACACCACCATCCGGCAGTGTACACTTCCACCAGGCACACACACCCCCAGCCATCAGTGCACAATTTCTACATGCACACACACCACCAGCCATCAGTACACACATCAATTGTTAACGCATCTACAATTAACCATTGTAGCAATCACAGTATTGCGCACTCTACTTTTAAACATAGTCATCTAAAGCGCAGCATGCCACCATTGCTACAATTCCAATCCAACCCACATAATTCCACTACACACCACATGCATACACTCCATAACACAAGGCAAAAAGACATTGCCATTTACAATGCCATTTGCTCTAACTCAAATAATTCCGAGACCTATTGCATTTCCAATGCTTGTTATATTGGCTGCCGGGTACACATTTAGTAACTTTAAAAAGAGCTGTTGACCCGAATAAGGTATTGCCAACACACTTTGACATTTCTCTCTACAAAATAATATTTGTGTGCTGTGGGTCCATCCTTTCTGAATGGAATTTCATCATGATTGACTTGATTACCTTATTGCACTGGTAGGTTGTTGCTTTTGCTCCATGCTTGTTGCCATTTTTGTCCTCCTGTAAGGTTGTCTATAGCTGTGCATCTGTTTGTCTCTGAGCCACTGGATCCACACAAAACGTTTTCATAATTTAGCTGTGCAGTAGTGTGGATTACAGGGTTCATTACGTTTGTGTTAGTTTTAAATACATTATTTCCAATTGGAAAATGTGTAGTGCTGCATAATCAGGCCATCATGATGTGCACTTTCTCTTTCTTTGTAGGACCGATAGCCATGGTGAGGACTGTTGCGGTGATCGGGGCCGGCATTAGCGGGCTAGCAGCCCTCAAGTGCTGCCTGGAAGTCAACCTAGATGCCACCTGCTTTGAAGGCAACGACGGCCTTGGGGGGCTGTGGAATTTCAAGGTGAGTGAAACCATTATCTGGAGGAGATACACTGGGACATAAAAGACATGTAAAAGTTCAGTTTTTATATGTTAGTATTCTTGACAGTAGGTGTGGCAGCAGGGTGGGAACCTTTGACAAAAGTATGACAAAAAGGCTTCCCTACATCAACGCATCCATGGGTCCTTCTCATTTTAGACTAGAGAACATCAACTGACCACAGAGCAGGCGAACATTTCCCAGTTGACATTCATAATTAGGTACTATATTTATGTAGTCCTAGGAGATGGTTGAAAAGAGAGAAAGTGTGATGTCCTGGGTGCCAATTTACCCTGCATACGCTTGATCAACATGTTTCAGCCTTGCACAGCATTGGCCCTTGACTGGGGTACCTGCTTTCGTCAGGTTATAGATCGCTAATGTCATAACACACTGGATAATCACATTCACTCTAAACCAGCCTACATACATACAGTACCCAATTATGAATGTCAACTGGGAAATGTTCGCCAGCTCTTTGGTCTGTTGGTGTTCCCTAGTCTAAAATGAGAAGGACCCATGGATGCGCTGATGTAGGGGAGCCTTTTTGTCGACAACAATTTATTTTTCGTCTTTATCAAACGCAATCGTGTCCACAGAGAATTGGAGCATTCAGCCAAGTAAGGGAGCACATGAGAAAATGTTACAATTTAATGGTGAAAAATGTTGCAGTGCTTGAAAATAAGCTGCATGGATTGACATTAAAGGCTTGGTGGCCATAGAGGGGCCTTGCCTGATGTTGGAGGGACCCAGGCCCCTCAAAAAATGTCTAATAAACCTGGATTTCAAATGGCTGACCTGAAGTCAATCAAAAATTAAGGCAAGAGAAACCTACTGAAATATTCCCTGAAGGGAATTGGCATGCTGGTTAAGACTTCCCTCAATGGCATCATTGGCTGTCTCACACGGAGAATCAGTGAAAATTGGCACAGGGCCAACTCCCCATGAACAGCATTGATTTGACTCTCTGGGGTCCTAACACAGATATATCGTTTGGAATGACCAGATAGGCAACTCTTGCAGACTCTTTCATTCCCGCTTCCTCCATTGTCACCATTGTCTGTATTTGCCTCTCGTGCTCTCAGTGAAAGTCTGATCTTGACAAATAGATTCCGGTCCCCAGAAAGGAGTGCCAGCGGCCACTGCCTGCAACCATTGAAGACAAAACAGGGTACACATAGGGGACAGCCTGTGGGACCCCGAGGGTTGAGAGGTTTGTTCAAGGGTTGAAGAGTAGTGGGGGGATATGTCCTCCCTTTAAAGTTCAAAACTACAAATGGGTATCCCGCCTGTGGTTACAAGGAAGAAAGTATGTGTAGCATAAGGCATGGTTGGGGTGGCTTTTTTAGGACCGGTTTCTGGCTATCAGCTGTCTGTCTTCAGCCAGGATAGCTTGACTCCAGTGGCGTAGTGAGCACGGGACCCACGTCTGGGCATACCCTTCCCACACAGGGTGAACAGCAAAACACACAAGATGCAAATGTGTGTAAATGTAGTAGTACTTGTATAGCGCACAAATCGACCCATGAGGGTATCTCGGCGCTTCTACGCATACCGCTGTGGAACCCTTCCTGGCTTTTCCCTGTGAAGTGGACGAAATGTTGCACAATGGCAAAACATTCACCCCCAGTCACAGATCTGGGTTTAATCCATCGTTATTTGGCTCACCAAGCCTTCCCATGACTTGGCAGTTCGGGCTGGACTGTTCCATGAGGCACAGGGTCAAGATTGATTTGCATATGGCCATGTCTGAAGTGGGGTGGCGTGGTGAGCAAAAAAACGATGGATTTAGGCCCAGATCTCTTTACTGGGGTGAATGTATCACATTATTCTGCATTCTGTCCATCAACTGTTGTTTTTGTGTTAATAAAAGGAGCACAGCAGCATGCACACCCTAAAGAAAAGCAAGACATCTCGCTGGTAAAGCAGCTATTAAAGCAAAGTGTTGCTAACATGTACAGTGGTGCAACAGAAGCCCCTGCAGCTGTAGTGAGCACGCGGTCACCGCCACAGCTGAGCCCCACAACTCAGGTACACTCTTTATTTATGGACTGAGCAAGGAGAGAACGGAAAAACACCACTACACAGTTGAGGGAGTGGAAGAAGAGAAATACTCACTTAGGCCAACGCCGCCCTCAGTGACTCTTTCACTTTGTCAAAGAAACAACCATGGGGTCTCTCCCATGTGTCAGCAGAGAGGCAGTCGTCTTCGATTGTGATGTCACCTGGAAGTCACACGGGTACGCCCACAACATTAAAGAGATTGCCAATAGACTAAACTAATAAAGTAGCGGCCGTAAGCGTGTGCTGCGCTGTTAAGAAAGTTTTTAATATCAATGAAGTTACTTCTTGTTATGGACTTTGAATATGCCAGTCTAACAAGGATTTTGTTTTGACCTTTTGAAGTTTCTATAAATGGGAAGCGCGCTGGACGTGAAGCATGTGTGGCGCTGAGGCAGAGAAACGCATTAAGGAAAAAAGTAGTTCCCGCCCGAAGATATTAAAAACGTAAAGCGTAATGATGTTGTACTTGGTCGGTGCTGCACGGAGAAAACCGGAAGTGAGAAGGAGGGACAAAGATGACAGATTGCGCATTGGAAAGCAAGTATTTTTAAAGGACACTGTTAGACGGACCGGGAGGGTCGGCCGAGGATAAGGGGAGAGGTCTCCGGGGAGAGCCGCCTCCAGCGATCGTACAGACAAGTAACTTCCCCCCCACAGACGGACACCACACAAGGGTAAAGTTCAACGAGACTTTATAGGCAATTCTCTAAGTACGATGGAATGGTACAAGGAGGTCTGGACTCAGGGGTCCCCTCGATTCTGGTCTCTGGTTTGGGAAAAAGGGTAGCGGGACAGTCTTGTTACCAAAAAGGTGGAAATAGCTCTCAATCCTCGAGCTCGGCGTTCTAGATGATCGGGCCGCGGCGGAGCCAGCAGGTCCCGAGATGGACGAAGGAAACGACGGTCCGCGGCGGAGCCAGCAGGTCCCGATGAGATGATGGTTGCAAACGGTCCGCGGCCACGCCAGCAGGTCCCGACGACGATGAAGGATCGGAAGGTTACGAAGGTTGTGGCAGCGCCAGTAGGCAAGACAAAGGTGCACAAGGCAGAGCTACGGCAGCGCCGGTAGTCCGTCAAGGATGAGTTCTTCTTTGCGTCTCTCGACTCCAAGATACAACTGCCCTCCTGCTCTGGAGCTGCCCCAGTTATAGGGCTGGTGTGCTTTGATGTCCGGACCCTCGCACCTGGAGGTCGGGAGGTCCGGGATGAGGGAGTCCAGACACCCAGCAGGGGGGTGGAGCCAGCGCCCGGGGAGGCGTTGGTCGGGCGGCACTTGGCGGGGGAGAGCCATCGACACCTCTTTCTCCCATTGACTTGCCAAGTAGCCCGCTCACCTCCTGGGTGGATGGTGGTGCCGGGATGTCTGAGGCCTGGCTAGGCCCAGGGTTGAGGTCGATCGGGGGCCAGGCGGCCTCGTGGTGGAGTGTCCAAGATGGCGTCCCGGATGGGCGCGCGGGCCAGCAGTGGATCGGGCCCACGAGGTCGATATGTTCGAAGGCAGGGGTCCCTGAGGGGACGGAGGACGTGCAATGGTGGTGTGTGGTACTTGCGTGACCGGGCTCGGGCCTGGTCGGGCCGGGGGAGAGCGGCCCTTCATGTGGCCTGTCCAACATGCGTCCCCCCCAGCTGAAGGCGGGGAGAGTTACCCATCCTCTTGGGGACTCTCCTCGTCGAGGCGGAAAAACCGGGACAGGCCATCCGCGTTGGTGTGATCTGGCCCAGGCCGGTGTTCAACAGTGAAGTCCATCCCTTGTAGGGAGATGGACCAACGTAGTAACTTCGGGTTTTCCCCCCGCATCTGCATCAGCCACTGCAGGGGTCGGTGGTCGGTCTGCACCCGAAAGTGTGTGCCAAAGAGGTAGGGCCGGAGCTTCTTGAGGGCCCATACCACAGCGAAGGCCTCCCTCTCTATGGTGCTCCATCGTTGTTCTCGTGGTAGGAGTCGTCTGCTGATGAAGGCCACTGGCTGATCCAGGCCTTCGGTGTTCACTTGAGACAGGACTGCCCCAATGCCATGGTCGGAGGCATCCGTCTGGACGACGAACTCCCTGCTGTAGTCGGGGGCCTGGAGCACAGGGGCGGAACACATGGCGGCTTTCAATTGTTCGAATGCTGTTTGACAATCTGCGGTCCAGTTGACTTTCTTGGGTTGATTTTTGGACGTGAGTTCTGTGAGGGGCCCCACTATAGTACCATAGTCTTTCACAAACCTTCGGTAATAGCCCGTGAGGCCGATTTGCCAGTAGCCCGCCGTCAGGTCGAAAATACTGAGGTAGCGGGCAGCTCCCATGCGGTCAATTAGTTCATCTGCCCGGGGGATGGGATGTGCGTCTGTTCGGGTGACCGCATTCAAGCCCCGGTAGTCAACGCAGAACCGGAGTTCCGGTGTGGTGCCTGGGGCGGCCGCTTTGGGGACCAGTACTACAGGGCTGGCCCAGGGGCTGTCTGAGGGCTCGATGACCCCGAGCGTGAGCATTTTTGCTACCTCTTCCTGGACGCAGGCCCGTACCCGATCTGGCACGCGGTAGGCCCGGTGGCGGATAGGGGGGCTGTCCCCCGTGTCCACATCGTGCACACACCAGGAAGTGACACCTGGGGTGAGGGAGAACAGGCTGGCGAACTGTGATAGGAGGACTCGACACTCCTGGCGTTGCTCTCGGGTGAGGGCCTCTGAGAGTCGGACCCCATCCACGGAGCCGTCTTTCTCCCGAGTCCGTAGGAGGTCAGGGAGGGGCTCGGAGTCTTCTTCAGCCCCATTGTCTGTGGCCATCAGGAGGCTGAGTTCGGAACGCACAAAGTGGGGCTTCAGTCTGTTAGCGTGGAGGACCCGGAGGGGGTTCCGGGAAGATTCCATGTCGATGAGATAGGTGGCAGGACCCTTGCGCTCGACTACTTTGAAGGGCCCCGTCCACTTGTCTTGCAGGGCGCAGGGTTCGGTGGGGGACATCACCCATACCTGTTGCCCAGGTTCAAATTCGATGGAGGAGGCATTCCGGTCATACCACTTTTTCATGTCCTCTTGACTGGCCTCTAGGTTGGCTTTTGCCAGCTCTCTGAACCGCCCGGTCTGGTTGCGGAGGGTTAGGAGGTACCGGAAGACATCTGGTGGGTTCTTGAGAGGGGGCATCTCCCAGCCTTCCTTGACTAGGCTGAGCGGCCCCCGTACTGGGTGTCCATACAGCAGTTCAAACGGGCTGAAGCCCAGGGACTTCTGGGGGACCTCTCGATATGCGAAGAGGAGGCACGGCAGCAGCACATCCCACTGGCGACGGAGGGGCTCTTCCAACCCCCCGATCATCCCTTTGAGCGTGCGGTTGAACCGCTCAACGAGTCCGTTTCCTTGAGGGTGATAGGGGGTCGTGAATCGGTAGGTAACCCCGCACTGTTGCCAGAGGGACTTCATATATTTAGAAATAAAGTTCGTGCCTCTGTCGCTGACGACTTCTCGGGGGAAGCCCACACGGGAGAAGATCCCCATTAGAGCCCGGCCGACTACCGGGGCTGTCACAGTTCGCAGGGGGACAGCCTCGGGGTAGCGGGTGGCGTGGTCCACTAGCACCAGGATGAATCGATGGCCTTGTTTTGTACGCGGGTCCAGGGGCCCCACGATGTCGATCCCGACCCTCTCGAACGGGGTGGTGACCACGGGAAAAGGTTGCAGGGGGGCTTTTAGTTTGCGGCCGCTCTTTCCACTGGCTTGGCACGTGGGGCAAGATCGGCAATGCTGGTGTACATCGTTCCTCGTTTTGGGCCAGAAGAAGTGGGTCACCAGACGACTGTAGGTTTTATCTTGACCCAGGTGTCCCGCCAGGGGGACGTCGTGGGCCAGGTTTAGCAGAAAGTCTCTAAAACGGAGGGGCACCACTAGTACTCGGCTGGCCCCCAGCTCCGCGATTCTTTGCTCACTGTACAGCAGATCATTGTCCCAGTAGATCCAGTGTGTTCCGGAGGTATCCCCTGCGCTTTGGGCGAGTGCTTGCTGGCGGAGTCCCTCGAGGGAGGGACAGGTCTTCTGTTCTTGGCGAAATTGTTCTTGCGTGGGCCCCCCCTCTTGAGGCCACTGGTCGAGGTTAGCGAGGTTTGGAGGTTGAGCTGGTTCTGGGGGGACGTCACGGTCGGTGGTTTCGGCCGGGGCGACCGGAGGCGGCGGCGCCGGCCATTCGGGTTCCTCTGGGCGGGGGTTGGCACGGGCGGCCATGGACCGGGTGGTGACACACGCCCAGTCCGGGACGCCTAACATCCCCAGGTGTTCTCTTCGTTCTACGGCTGCCCACGGAGAGCTTTCAAGGTCATTCCCCAGGAGGCAGTCTACGGGGGCATCGTCTCGGACCGTTACCTTCAACATGCCGGTGACCCCTCCCCATTCGAAGGGGACGCAGGCCATCCGGCACAGACTTTCCGAGTTATCGGCGGAACGTACAGGGCAGAGAATGTTTGGTAGATACTGTTCTGGGGTCACCAGGTGACAGCGGACGGCTGTTACACTGGCCCCGGTGTCACGAAGGGCTTCGGCCCGGCGTCCATTGATGCTCACCCATTGGCTGTACTTCTGGGTGTTAGCGGGTAGGGGGACCCGCGGGACCATGTCTTTCCCCCCTAAGCAGGCTAGAGCCATGGCGGCTGGCTCCCATTCTTGATGTTCCTGTTCATATTCCTCTTGTTCCTCTGAGATCTGTTCCTCCCCCAGAGCAGCAGCGGCTACTTGGCGGGGTCTTGGGCTCTGGTACTGGGGGCAGTTTGGGTCGTTTGCATAGTGGCCGACTCGTTGGCATCGATGGCACGTAACATTGGCTCGGTATCCCGGTCGCGCCGGGGTGCTGCCCCGGTTGGCCGGGGGGGTGGTGCTGGTAGCGGGGGCGACCGGGGCGTTGTCTCTTCCTCGTCCTTGGCCCCCTCCTCCTCCTCGGGGACGGTGCTGACCATTGTTGTTCCGGTTCTGTTCGTAGGACCCATTCCGGCCCACTCTGGTGATTTCCCACCGGTCAGCTTCGGCTGCGAGCTGCCGGGGATCCGTTAACTTGCTGTTGAGGAGGTGCTGGCGGAGTTCAATGAAGCAATTGTTCGACAGGTGATCCCATACCTCTTCCTCTTGTGCTCCTACAGCTGTATTGGAGTTTCTTTGGGACGGTTTTCAACTGGGTTTGGCTGTCTCTTCTGTCCCTAGCCAGTGGGAGACTGTTCTGGATTTTCGTGGGGATAGGGTGTTGTCTGTTGCCTTCTGGTGGCTTGCTTGCTGTACAGGTGTTTAATGAGGCGTCCTGTTGTTTGTTCCCCGGTGCCACTGTGGGACTTGCCTCTGGTTCTGAAAGGTTTGTAGAGTGCTCTATTTGAGCCTTTAGAGTCTGCTGACTTTCAGTTTCTGTCAGCCAAAGTTGTGTTTCTGGATAGCCATTTCTTCCAGGAGATGGGTGGGGAAGATTGGATCTTTGATGTTCTCCACTCCATTCCTAAGGTTTTTCCCAGACATGGTGGTGCCGCGTCCTAAGTCCTACCTTTCTTCCTAAGGTGGTTTCCTCATTTCATTTAGATTCTGATATTGTTTTGCCTACATTTTGTTCTTCTCCTTCTCCTGTGTCTGAGGTGGAGGTAAGCTAACATTTTTTTGAGGTACATAGTGATTTTTCTGTGTATTTGCCATGCACAGCTGTGTTTCACAAGTCAGATGCCTTGTTTGTCTCCCATGGTCTGGTGAAGAGGTGTATCAAGCCTTCTCTCTCTACCCAGCCCTGTTTAATTAAGTTGGCCATCTCTAATTTCTATTAATTGACTTCCCAGCCTGTCCCAGGGGCTTTTCTTGTGAGATCTACTAGCAGTGTTTCTGCCTCCTGGGTGGAATTCAAGGGGGCTTCCATTCAAGACATTTGCTTTGCTACCACTTAGCTCTGCTCCACATGTTTATGACACATTACCGTTTGCAATTGGGTATGTATAGATGTATCCTCTGATTTTCGTGCTGCTGTTTTAAGTTCTGTGGGTCCTACTGCAGTGTAATTTTTGGATCATTGCATTAAATGCACTTGTTTTGCTTTATTCATGATGTATTTTGTCAAAATCAGTTTCTTAGCTTGGGTATGTACTCATACGTAAGGACTGTGAGAAGAAGACAGATGATAAGGTAATGCCGAGTTGCTTACTGGTAATTTTCATTAATCGGAGTCTAGGTATTCCTTGTTCCTTGTCACAGTCCTGAGTTCCCATCTTCCTCTCCCTGGTAGTCAAAAAATCTTTTCCTTGCTAAATTATTTCAGGAAGTCCTTTCCAGGAAGTGAGGTATTTGTACTCATATGGATAAGGGCCATCTGGAATTGGGAAGATAACGTCAGCTTTTGTAATTAAGCTCTGCATGAATGGAGATAAACTCAAACGGAAGGACTGTGGCAAGAAAGACATGGACTTGGAGTGATGAAAATTACTGGTAAGTAACCAGGCATTATTCAGGCTTTGTCGCACATAGAGCCTGGCTTCAGAATTCTTCTGCTGCAATGTGCACTACCAGGAGCAAATCCTTCTCCAGGTTGGACATCCAAAAGATTTACAAAAAACACACATCACCACTGCAACAGATTCTGAAATAACCTATCTTTGCACATCCAACTTTTCATTGGTACAATTGAGGAAAGATCTCAAAACCCACATCTTTGCAACCTAGCTATCCTCCTAGGCATTATCCCTTAACCCCCACGTTTCTTCCCACTCATATACTATTTCGTCTGACATTAGCCAAGACCTTTTGATTTGATTAACATTTTGCGTATAATATACCTAAAGGGGATTTCAGCCACTTCTCTTCTTCCATTGGTATGTTGTTTTGTCATTCACATTTTGCCTCCACCTACAACAGCATACAGCATGGGGCAGTGGATCAGACTACTTCAGCTACTGAGTGGCTGCATTTCGCCTTACACACGAATCACATCCTCTCTTAGGGTAGTTCCCTTCAGTGCCAGTGTTTTTGTTTTTACTATATTATTATTCTAGTGTTGTCTTTGTTTGTAGATCCTGGTGTTATAGCAGGAAGTGTTATACCATTATACCAGATACTAGCAGCCCGTCCCAACTTTGTCCGGGTATGAATTGCTGCCGGCCAGTAGTATATTGTTTTGTAGGATTTCGTTTTGATAGCATTTCTTATTTGTGACAGGCCTGTGAAACGCTACGATTCACAGTGCACTGCTGATGCACTTAAGAGTGCGCGTTCAGTAGTGTGTGAACTCGAGTTTCCCTACTTTATTTTTCCTTGCAATATTATATAGCGCAAACTCGACAGCATGGCATGAGCACAATTTACATTACAGAAGAACACATTCATTTGTGGTAGGCACAGGGAGACAAAGCGATTTGCCTGGAATCACAGGATGTTGAGCTGATGCCGAGATTTGAACGTAACTCCCCAGCTCTGAAGTTCGCAATTCTAGAACTTGTGGCGGGAGGTGTGTCTAAAAGTGTATGTCGTTGCTGGCCATAAATGAGAGAGACCTGTGCATTTTTCAAATGGGTGGTGAAAAAATATGAGTATGTTGCTGGAGATGTGGGCCGCCGTGCCACCAATGTACTTATTCTGCAACTTTCTTTCCGCATACCATCACTCCGCATACTTTCATTACAAAAGTACCTTGACTCCGCAATGCCATTATAACGCATGACATTACATTTTATATGCTTTTACCACGCATGCATTTACAACGAAATTCGTTGTAAATGCATGAATGGTAAAAGCATGTTTTTTTTAATGTTTGGATAAGGTAAGTATGGGTATAGAGGTATATGTTTTGGGGTACTGAGGTATATGTTTTGGGGTGTTTGGGTATTTTAAGGGTTCAGATATAGTTTTGGGTTATGGGGTACAGGGGTAGTTTTAGGGTTTAGGGAGAGGTATGGGTTTTGGGGTACAGGGAATTTTTAGTGTTCAGGGCTAGGTTTGGGTTCAGGGGTAGGTTTGGGTTTTGGGTACAGGGGTATTTTAAGGGTACAGGGCTAGGTTTGGGTTTTGGGGTACAGGGGTATATTTAGGGTTCAGGGCTAGGTTTGGGTTTTGGGGTACAGGGGTATTTTAGGGTTCAGGGGTAGGTTTGGGTTTTGGGGTACAGGGTTATTTTTAGGGTTCTGGGCTAGGTTTTGGTTTTGGGGTACAGGGGTATTTTTAGGGTTATGGGGTAGGTTTGGGTTTTGGGGTACAGGGGTATTTTAGGGTTCAGGGGTAGGTTTGTGTTTTGGGGTACAGTGGTATTTATAGGGTTCAGGGCTAGGTTTGGGTTTTGGGGTACAGGGGTATTTTTAGGGTTAAGATAGGTTAGTGTTTAAGGGTGTTGGGGTATTTTAAGGAGTAAGGGTGGGTTTTGATTATGGAGTACAGGGGTATTTAAAGGAAGCAGGGTGGGATTAGCACACAATATGAGACCTGGCAAGAAGGGGGGAATGTACCACACGCCCCCAGCGTTTGTCACGCCCCCAGCACACGCCCACAGCACAACGCAGACACGCCCACAAGGGACTACTTTGCTGGCACGGTTCTTTTACCTTTTAAATGTATATGGTGGGCGTTTGCATAGCCTATGTCCTTGGGCTGCAACTGCCCTTTTCAACGCTGTATTGGGTGTTGTGCTTGGTGCTGTGGTTCCTGAGATTACCCGCCTCAAAGGTTTGGGCTCTCTCTTTATTATATTAGTATGGATGAGCACAGGACCCATTCTTAGATTATCAGTTGCTGTCTCTTGCCAGTGCCGTTGAAAATGCCTTTTATTAAATGGCTGTTATCCTGCTGCTGCTTTTTCACACCATACCAGCAGCTCACATGATCTCTGAATATGAGCTCAAGATGGTGCTCGAACTTTGTAACCTTATCTGAATTTCTTTCTTTCCTTTCTTCTTTCCTTCATTCTTTCTTTGCCCCTCAAACCTGTCTGTCTTCCATTCCTTCTTTCTTTCTTGATTTTTCTTTCTTTTTTTTCACAACAAATTTTATTGAGTGATTAAGCAGAATAATATACGTGGCTCCCCACAGTCAGGAGATCACCACCAAGCATCCTGGCACAGTTTACATCACAAGTACAATGTCCAATCAATAATAGGAGAAAAAACCAAGAAGGGTAACCCCCACCCCCACCTCCATCCCCCGCTAACCCCTACCACCAAACTACCCTACTACCCACCCCTTATCCCGCCCTAACACCGTGCACGTGTGAATATAAAGCATTCAGTACTAGGTCATAGTGTGATAGGCATGACACAGTTCTCAGGCCTGTACAGCGTCTTCCACCTATATGTCCTCCTCTTGTTCCACCGGGGGATCCAGAGTCAACCCCCTATAATCCGCCCACCGCTTCCAGATCTTAAAATGCTTACGGGGGCATCCTCTCGCTTCAAACACCGGGCGTTCTAGCCCCATACAGAAGTCTAGTCCAGCCTTCCATGCACACAGGGGGGGGGGGCTCGTTCTCCCTTCCATGCTCGAGCTAGGTCTCTTTTGGCAACAACAACACCCTCCAGTATATAGAGCAACCCTAATCGATGAGTGCGGGGAAGATCCCATACCAATACTTCAGACAGGCAACTCCATACACCTCTCCAGAAACCAATCAGTCTGGTACACGACCATACCATATGCAGCAGCCTACCCGTTGCAGCCCCACAGCGCAGACACTCCGGAGACTCAATCAGTCCCGCCTTCCACAGCCGCTCTCGGGTGTAATAGGACCTATGGAGATACTTGAATTGGATTAACCTAAGCCGCATTGCAATTGCAGTCCCTCGCGGGGATACCAGGGCCTCCCTCCAATCATCCTCGTCTAGGGGACCAACATCCGCCTACCAGGCTGTCCTAAGGGGAAGCAGAGTGGAGGAGCAGTAAGTGCGCATCGTGTGATAAATACGGGAGACCTTCTTATCCCCAAGGTCACCCATGAAGACCTTTGCTTCAACTGGGCTGAATTCTGGGAGCGACTCCAAGTTAGCAATGCTGGGCGCTAGCGCATGGCGAAACTGTAAGTAGCGAAAAAATTGGGTCTGGGGCATGTGGAACTAAGTATGAGCGGAAAATCCGTTCCGCTCGCGGATTTTGCGAATTTTCGGTAAATTCGCGATCCGCGAACTCCCGCAAATTTACCGAGAATTCGCAAATCCGCGAGCGGCGAATTATTCCGGGGGCAAAAGTTGAAGCCTGGCCTTTTGTAACTATTTTACGATGGCGCCGGCTAGCTGCCAGCGCCATCCTAAAATAGTTACTAAGTTAGCTTCAACAGGAAGCTCTAATAGATAAAATAAAGCAGGTGCTCGATTTTATCTATTAGAGCTTCCTGTTGAAGCTAATTTAGTAACTATTTTAGGATGGCGCTGGCAGCTTGCCGGCGCCATTGTAAAATAGTTACAACAGGCCAGGCTGGTGTAATTTCCTTTCCCAAATGTACCGTGGAACATCAGCTGTGATGCTGGATAGAGGCCTTTGCATCCTTGACTTTCACTAGCGCAATACCTGTGCTGTTCTTGTGACCAGGGGCTTCTTTCTCTTCATCTGCTGAACTGATCTTTCTCTGACCTTTTATACACACAAGAGGCATGTGAACTCGCATTGAAGCCCCGCACGTTTGGTCCCGCTCACACACTTGCGGTGTGCACCGTCTTCCCGCCATTTACCCACTATGATGGACAGCTCACTCAGGGACCCCTGCGCCCTTCGGGGCGATTGCATAGTAACACACACATGGTCGCTCGAACTAGTTGAAGCTCAAATTCAGTGACTCATTCATTAGCCCAAAAACAATCGTGAGCGTCGTCAGGTGTGCCTTCATCCCAAATCTACCGTGGAACATCAGCTGTGATGCTGGATAGAGGCCTTTGCATCCTTGACTTTCACGAGCACAATACCCGTGCTGTTCTTGTGACCAGGGGCTTCTTTCTCTTCATCTGCTGAACTGATCTTTCTCAGACCTTTTAAACACACAAGAGGCATGTGCACTCGCATGGAAGCCCCGCCCCAAATCCCGGATCCGCAAATCCGCAAAATCCGCGGATTTTGCGGATCCACGATCCGAAAATCCGCAAAATCCGCGGATCGTGGATCCGCAAAATCTGCCCATGCTTATGTGGAACTCAGTACTGAGCTCCTGGAACGATTTGAGGGTGACCCCGGACATCACATGGCCTAACGACGAGATCCCAATGGCATCCCAGCTATCGAACCCCGCTAGTGTGGTCAGTTTGGGGAGATGCCCGTTGTTCCACAGCGGCGTTTCCGCCGTCAATCTACCCCACCAGCCCATGCGATGCAGCGCCACACTACAAAGACAATTCTCGTGACACATGGCAACGTCCGCCGCAGTCGGGCTGAGTAAAGGATCATGTGCAGTGTATTGTCCCCCATCAGCGAGCGCTCCAGAGCATATGCTGGGTCGCATCTGTCCCCATACCACCATTCATTAAGTACCAGGAGCTGGGAGGCCTGGTAATAGGACAGTAGATCAGAGGTGGCCAAACCACCACAATACATGGACAAAAAGCATGTCCGCAACGCCACTCTGGCAGCCCCAACAGCCCATAGGAAGCGGCGTAAAACAGAGTTGACCTGTCGAAACCACTGGGGGTTGATGGGGTGGGGGTAGTTTTGTAATTGGTATAAAAGGCGCGGGAGCGCAACCATTTTGAAGATCGCGGACCTACCGAAAATAGTTAGGGGCATCCGAGACCACGTTTTTACATCTGTCTGAACCCTCTCCCATACAGGCACTATGTTGCGTTCCCAGGCAATATCCACCGAGTCCGATAGGAACACCCCCAGATACTTCAATCCTCCGGCCGCTATCTGCAATCCTGACGCCCAGGGGTCCATCACAGCTCCTCCCCCCAGTACCCACAGGGTGGATTTACGTGGGTTTAGACAAAGGCCTGAAACTTCCCCAAAAATACGCATAATTTGTAAGACTCGGGGCCCCGAGCGACGCAAATCAGTAAGAAAGAAGAGGACGTCATCCGCATACAATGCGATTCTATCTGCAAGGTTCCTATTCCACACAAAGCCCCGCATCTGTGCGTCTATGCGCACCCAAGAAGCCAGAGGCTCCATTGCTAGGGCGAATAAGTACGGGGACAATGGGCACCCCTGCCGGGTCCCCCGTCCGATCTGAAACTTTTCTGAGATCGCCCCGGCGACCCGCACCGAAAACGTGATGTCCGTATATAGCAGTTTAATATATGACAGAAACACCGGGACCAGATTGAGATGAGGCAGGAGTGCAAAAAGGTACGTCCAGCTAACTGAATGAAAAGCTTTATCAATGTCCGCTAGCAGCAAAGCCGCTTGTTCCCCTGTGGCCCCCATTGCATCCACCGCCACCTGTGCCCGTCGGATGTTGTGTTGCGTTGCCCTATGGGGCATGAAGCCGGCCTGATCTGGGTGAACGAGGTCCGTTACATATGGGAGTAAACGGTTCGCCAGAGCTTTTGCTAGTATTTTAGCTTCTATGTTGAGCAAAGATATTGGGAGATACGAGTCATGTCTGTCGGGGGGTCTACCTAGCTTTTGAAAGACTACAACTTCGGCATGACGCCAGTCAGATGGCAACCTGCCCTGCGTTCGCGCCGTCTCTAGTGCACACCGGTAATGGGACCCTAATTGGAGTTGAAATTTCTTATAGAATTCACTCGGGTAACCACTTGGCCCTGGTGCCTTCCCCGTATTAAGCTGTCCCAGTGCCTCACCCAATTCTTCCGCTGTAAGGGGAACGTCAAGGGCCTTCCTGGTCTCATCTGAGACCGCCTTCGGCGGCAAGTCATTGATGAATTTAGCTACCTCGTCCACCGACAGACAATCTCGCGGAGCATATTGTGCCTTAAAATAGTGGGTAAAACTCGCCGCTAGCTCAGCCGGGTCCGTAATCGCTACCCCGTTCCCAGCAGTGAGGCCCGGCAGCGTAATCGGTTGGAGACTGCGTTGACATAGCCTATGGAGCATTGTACAAGACTTATCTCCCCACTGATATATTCTTCTCCGCGTGGCTAGCCACGCCTGTTTAGCCTCATCAAGCAATACAGATGCATAGGACTGCTGTGCCTGCAGGAGCAACCGTACCGCAACCTCGTCTCCCCCCCCCCCCCGACTCCGCTGTTCCAAGGTTTCCACCAGTGTAGCTGCTTCAGTTATTATCTCCCTGCGTCGTCGACGGGCCGCCGCACACCACGCAATGTCTACACCCCGTATAGTGGGCTTCATTGCCTCCCAAACCACTACTGCGTCAATACCATCCACTAGGTTTTCCCGCCAGTAGTGGGCAATCGAATCCCGCAAGTGTTGGATATAGCTGGGCTGCTGAAGATGCCACGAGGACATCCTCCATCGGAACGGTTGTCGTGTCTTAAGGAGCTCTACCGTGACTATCACTGGGGAATGATCAGACAGCTCTCTCGGTAATATCTCGGCCCCCCGCACCCTGTTCAGGCAGACACTGGGCACAAACACATAATCTAGTCTTGAGAAGGAGCCATGTACCGCAGATACATACGTGTACTCGCGCGCCTTGGGGTGCATATGTCGCCACATAATCACTCAGCCCATTCCTTCAACCATAGCATGCAACCGGGTAGGGGGGGCAGCCGCCGGCGTCCCCTGCAGCTTCCAACGGTCCATACATACATCCATCACCTCGTTCCAATCACCCCCCACTACAGCCAAGGACGCTGGGATGTCTTCCCACACTGTAAACAGCTTCTCGGATAAGGCCCACTGCAAAGGAGGAGGGGCGTAGACACTTCCAAAAACCACTGGTTCAGTACCCACCATCCCTTTGACAAAGATGTAGCGATCCTGTGGGTCTGCCCACTGCTTCTCATGGACGTAGGCCACCCTGCGATGTACCAAAATAGCGACACCTTTAGACCCCCTAGAAAATCCGGCATGATAGACTTGTTGATAGCCGAACCGCTGCAGACTAAGTACCTTCGATCCCATCATGTGCGTTTCCTGTAGCAAGAGCACATCTGCAGTCTCCCTCTTCCCCCAGCGTAGAACTGCCCCCCGTTTAATCTTATCAAGCATCCCCCTGACATTCCAGGTTACCACTCGTATGGACTCACTGGGGAGTCCCTGAGACATTTCAGCCATAGTCAAGTGGGACCCACCAAGTAGGCCCTCTGCGCCACACCCACACACCTAGCACCCTCCTTAGTACAACTGAAAACAGCACGTGCGGTCCCCCCACCTACCCCAGGTCTCCCCAACAACAATAGCAACCCCCGCGCTAACCCTAACCCAATCCAGCCCCAACTCTCCCCTCCCTCCCCCCCATGCCCCCCACGCCCCCAACCCCTATACCTCATAGAACTCTGAAGTACCTGTCGCAGCATGGGCAACCTCGGGCCCAAAACAGAGGGCCCCAGACCAACCATACCAATGGATCCCAACTCCCCCTGGAAACAGTAGTATCACCCCCCCCCCCAGTCAACTCCCACTGTATGTGGAGGTCGGTAGCCCCTATCAAGTTGCCCCCCGAACCTCAATCCGCAACCCCACACATGTTCAAGGCACCACTTAGAACTAGCAAATTAGGCAGTGTCAATGCTTCCAAATGATGAAACCTGACCGTGTGACCCCCGGCAGTCCGAGCTCACAGCATCCATAGAGAAGTGTAGTCCTCCCCAGGTCCTCAATGATTTTTCTCAGAGTGATCAGACTCTACAGTTCCACTGTCTTGTGTCTCACTAGCGGAGGCGGATCTCTTCCGCGATCTGGACCTCCGATTTCGTCCGCCTCGGGCAGGCTGGCCCTTCCGCTCCTGCGACGAACCCCTCGAGCCACCCGGGTCCAGTCCCGGCTGAGCATGCGGCCTGATCCGCACAGTTTTGTCAGTCCATTTAAAGACATCCTCAGGGGTATTGAAAAAGTGTGTCCGTGACTGGTAGATTACCCGCAGGCGGGCCGGATACAGTAGAGAATACTGAATTTTCAAGCCCCGCAACTTGGCCTTGGCAGCTATGAAGGAGTGGCGTTGCTGCTGCACAAGCTTGGTGTAGTTGGGAAAGATCATGATCTTCTGATTCTCGTATGAAATGGAGCCCCTGGTTCTCGCTTCCCGCAAGATAACGTCCCTATCATGATAATTCAAAAGTCTGGCGATCACTGGTCTGGGCCGCTCTCCCTCCGGTGGCCTCTGTGTCAAGGCCCGATGCGCACGTTCAATCACAAAGCAATTGGAGAGAACCCCCGGGGGCAGCCAGCTCTCCAACCACTGGAATAGGAACTGTTCCATCTTGTCTTTCTCACACCGCTCCGGAAAGCCTACGAAGCGAAGGTTGTTTCTGCGTGCGCGCCCTTCGGCATCCTCCACCCGGAGCGCGAGGTTCTTTTGAACGTGTTCCATCGCCGCCATTTTCCGCTTCAGGGTCCCGACGTCGTCTTCCACCACCAAAATCCTAGATTCCGTCTCCGTAATCCGTGCCACTGCATTCCGTAGGTCTTTACGCAGCAGAGTCACATCCGCGCCTCCTGCCCCAATCTTGGCGTCCAGCATGTCCCTGGACTGGGTGATCGCCGCCATGAGCGCTGCATTGTCCGGCCCCGCTCCATGGCCTCCTCCGGATGTTCCGGACCCACCACTGGGCCCCGTGAATTTATCAATGGGCCCTTGTTTGGACGGACCGCCACCTCCCCTGGTCATGGCTGCGTTCAGTCCTGGGGCCGCTATACTATGAGTGTTCGCACCAGTGCAGGTTTCACGCCCCGCAAAGAGCGTCCAATGTAGGCCAACTCAGCGTTCCTTCTGCCCCTGGGTGTACGCGTCCGTGATACCGCGGCTACCAGTACAGGGTTGGCTCTCTGGCCGAACCGGAATAGATGTCACAAACCAGTTTCAAACCGGCCCTCAGTCTGCACTCACTGCGCTGGCCGCCTCGTGGTTCGGCAGCCTCGTGGCCCACCTGTGTCTGACCGCTCTGCACTAATTCACTAGGTGCTGCGGGTCCGCTTACTCCAGTGACCGTCCTCCCCGGCCCAGCAGCCGACAACACCAACACGAGGATCCCAGGGGGAGTCACTTACTGCATGCAGATCGCCCCAGGACAGCGCCTGACACGGGCCCAATCCACGCCAGCCCTTTCGATGGCCCACCAGTCCGCCTCCAGGGGAAGCACCGCAGCGTCACACTCAGTCCGCTAGATATGGCCACACACCAGGGTCTCAGCTGCCCCAGCCCCACTGCTGGTCCGCCTCAGCCAGAGTCAGGGGTCGGCTCCAGGATCGCCAAACTCGAGGCCCCGGCTGCTCGGAATCAATGTAGGCCCTGTGTCCCCCAGGGGGGTCCTCTGTGCTCCGATCACCTCCCCCGTAGCCGACGATACAACTCAGGGCTCATCCACAGCTCACCGACTCTCGAGGGCCCCAGGCTCCGGTAGTTGCGCCGCGCGGCCGGCAGGCACTCCAGTCCTCCTGCTCGGCTGCTCCAAAATCAAGGCCCCGGCCTCGCTGGTGAATACCAGGCCGCACACCTCCGATGGCGACCCAGCCGCACCGGACCGTCCAGGAGCGCCGCCCTTTGCACCGGAGGGCTCTCGGCACCGCCAGACACACTTGCCTCCCAGTTGGTTCGCGGCGTGGGCTCGGGGGCCAGGATAAATGGTCAGATTATGTCCGGGCCAGCGGGAGCTCTACGAAGCTGCGACCGCCATCTTCGCCCGCTAAGCCACGCCCCTCCGATTTTTCTTTCTTTTTATCCTTCCTTCTTTCCTACTTTTCTTCTTCCTTCCGTTCTTTACTTTTTCCCTTCTTTTTTCTTTCTTTCTTCCCTTCCCTTCTTTATTTTTCTTTCCTTCTCCCTTCTTCTTTCTTTTTCTTTTCCCCTTCTTTTTTTCTTTTTCTTTTCCCCTTCTTTCTTTCTTTCCTCTTTTCTTTCCCTCTTTCCGTCTTCCTTTTTAATTTTTCCTTTCTTTCTTTTGTTTTTTTCTTTCTTTTCAAGACCTGCCTGGAGATCCCGTACATACAATTAGGCGTGGGCGGAAAATCCGTTCCGCTCGCGGATTTTGCGGATTTTCGGGAAATCCGCAATCCGCGAGATTTGCGAATTTCCCGCAAAATCCGCAAATCCGCGAGCAGCGGATTTTGCTCGCACTGCTCGCACTGTTCGCGTGAGTTCGCGCCCCGCGAATAAGTGCAAAATTGCAGAAATACGATCTTGGCAAAACTGAAAGTAACTACTTACCAGGTTCAAAAGTTCAGGCACATCATTAGTAGCCATTTCCTGTAGTGCTTCCTGAGGGGCCCCTCCAGAGTTCAGTTGCCAGTTGAAACTATTATGTGACCCTGCTCTGAACCTCAGAATAGTTACACATATGCCACAAAGGTCCTGAATTACAGCTAAGGGAGACAAGCAGGAGCCAGGCTGGAAGTTAAAATCCATTAATCAGCCCCTAATTCATTATTGTCAGTTGGGGCAGGGCAGGTGTTGTAACTAATTTTGCAACAATGAAAGCACTTAGCAAGTGCAAAAGATCACTAATCAGGGCGCACTAAGGAAGCAGGTGCCAGCTAAAAAAATATTCTGTGACACATTAATCAGCCCCAAATTAATTCAGGTCACTTGAGGCAGGGAAGGTGTGCTTTGCTTTGCCGAAAATAATGTACACTGGACAACCAGAGGGTGTAGTGATGAAACAGAGGGTGGCATGGGTGGGCCAGAGGGTGGCATGAGTAGTCAGAGAGTGGCAGTGGTGACAGAGAGTGGCAGTGATGAAGAAGAGTGTCCCAAACAGGCTGGACACGTAGAAACAACAAGTTCGCAAAACTTGCGACCCGACAGGTAAGTTCGCAAATTGCGAAATTGTAAAAACCCTCGCGAACTGGCAGAAACACGGGCGAACACAAAAAAAAAAAAAAATCCGCAAATTCGCGGGAATTCGCGGATTTTGCGGATTGCGAATCCGCAAATCCGCAAAATTCGCGAACGCGAGATCCGCAAAATTCGCTCATGCTTACATACAATACATTACATCCGCATACAACGATATGACATGCATCATTGAACCTTGGGGGCTTCTTTATCGCTGTGCATCCTCCCTAAGCTGCTATAGAGGCTCAAATACCTGAACAAAGTGCAGTGGTGAAAGCAAGCATCCCTGTCTAGTGCCGAGCAACACCGGATACGAAGAGGAAATATGTGGCCCCACATTAGCCCTTGCAGTGGAGTAAGTGTTTAAGGCAACATGTGAGGGCACCAAACATGAAATCCCACCCCAGGGTATCGAAGGCCTGTTGTAGGTGTAGCGATTGGCATCCAGCTGCCAAGTACTGACCATGGGCAACATCCATGATCTGATGAAATCGGTGTATGTTAAGTGAAGTGTTATGGCGTGAAACAAATCCACACTGATCAGCATGTATCAAATGTGGGAGAAGGAGCAGATGGCAAGCCAGCACCTTGCTCAAAATGTTATATTCAGTATTAAGCAGAGACAAGGTTTGATAAGAGGTCATATCTTGTGGGGTTCTGCTTGGCTTTAATAGGTGACCAACACCTAACTGGTTGGGGGCAGTATTTCCACCTCAAGTGATGCTTTATAAAGCCAGTCTAACTGCTCAGCAAAGGTTAGGACTCCTAACTTCTGTGAATACTGAAATGAGTAAGTGCCTTCTGTGAATACCAAAATGGTAGTAAGTTTAGGATTTTGTCTTAAGTTAGTTCTGTGAATCGGGCCCCTAGATCACTTTCCATAGAAACAGAAACTGTTTAGCAGGGTGAAGGAATCTATCAGGAGTTAGTAACAGTTGACCGATACTAACTGTGGCTTAATGCAAAATGATGCCCGTGGGCAATACCTGGGAAGAGGCCCTGGCATTTCAACTTTATCCAGTGGGAGGGGTGAGAGGACTTTTCAGCCATGGTATTTTTTTTTGTTGGGGTGCCTGGCTCAGCACCACTGCGCACTGCTGGCTTTTAGTCAAAGCATCTGGCCCTTTGCCATTCTCTCTTTAGATCTTCGGATTCTCAAGAGGTCATAGCTAGTAAGGCCTGGTTATTAACCCCCCTCAGGTTACTGAGTGATAGAGTGATTGCACAGTGGGGTCGGCGTCCTCGCAGGCCCACTTATCTGCTAGTGTGTAAAGCAAACATTCTCTGAGGGGCTGGTAGAAGGTAAAGGAATATTCTGCAAAGTGCGTGAGACGAGGTGAGGAAGTCCTATTAAGGGGCAATCGGTTGCACAAAGAAATGGGGGAGGGGGCGGGAGCAGCAGAGTGAACTGTAGGAGATGGAAAGAACAGAAACAAATTAAGTGTATGCGAGCATTGGAGAAACTGAACAATAGGCGAGTGAGGATGCAGGCAGCAAAGAGCGGTTGAGGATGAGAGAAGCAAAGACAGTTGGATTCAGGAGGAAGGAGAGGAAAGAGGAGACCGGAAATGGAGGTAAAAAGGGACAAAAAGCAAAGTATGAAGAAAGGGGGGGGTGGAAAATAATTTTAGGAAAAACACAGAGGTGGATATGAGAACAGAAGGAACAACGAAGCAGAAGAAATTAAGGAGGAGCAGATAGGATGTATGAAAAGAAGAGTTATAGAAAGGTAGTGGAGAGGAGATGAGTAAGTGGAAAGGAAGTAAAGTAGGCATAGAGAGGAGAGAGTGTAGAGGAAAGGATAAGCGGAGAAAAGAGACGACAGATGAAATACAGCACCGAGCTGTGGTCTTTAAATATCACAAAGGGATTGTACAGAGGCCTGAGAACCACAGGATGATTGTTGACTTGTTTATGGGAAGCCCCGGTCTTCCTTTTGCGTTGTACGTGTTATTTTAAGAACAAAGCCAGGAACCACCAACCTTCCGGGAGCTATTGCCAGTGCAGAGAGCTGTTGCTCTGCCACAATTGAGCCTCTTGGCCTCGGATTCATGCTCTTATCGACCAGAGGTGTGCAAAATGTGCATCATTTTCTTTTGCGCATTTACTTAAAATTTGGAGAAATGCAAAACCCACATTTGACACTATATTTTAGCTTAAAATGCTTCCTCCCGCCCAATTTTTACATAAAGATGCATTTTCCGCACACAAAAAACCCACAAGCTCCGCAAAATTCAGCCTCTCATACACAGGTCGCTCTCATTGTCCCTGTGCCATTTTGCAAATGTGTTTTAATAATGTAATTTCAGGAATTTCACAGAACAAGCGTGGCACGGAAATTCGCCAAATTACGAGAGATTAAGTAGGATTACACTGGCAAAACTGGAATTCCGCCTGGGTCTATAGTCTGCCTTGCTAATGAAAGCTGCCGCATCTGTCCCATCCACCAACGGCGCCTCTGATAGTGCCCACACCGTCATTCGCTTCCGCCCACTTACACATAACACAATTCCAAAACAAATGATACTCTGGACACGTTGTATGGGAAAGAACTGCTGCAGGTTTATTTTCATACAACAAACGTATGACGTTTTAGGTGGGTCATCTTACGGGCGATCCCAAGCAGGCAGCCCCTCGCTGTCCCGCATGCCTAAAGAGCCGTCTTGCACGGTGAGTCGATGCTCGGACGGTGCAGCACATTGCCATCTTCGTTATACTCCCGCCCCCTCTGTCAGGGCGGAGCGGTGTGGCACACCCCCGGGCGGTTCAGGCCCCCCCGACCGCCCGAAGGACTAACGGGGCGCCGTCGCGGTTTCCCGGAACCTCCTGCGGCTCCTGGTCCTTGGCTCAGGCACCTTTACTGTGCCAGGCAGAGGTACCCTTACTGTACCATTCTGCCGCAGAGGTACCCTTACTGTACCCGTCAGCCTCCAGATCGCCCTGTAACTCCGCCTGCACCACAAAAAACAACATTACAACATTCTATCTCTTCGCACCGCCTCTCGAGCTGCTGGGTTAGGGTTAGGGTGGGAACAGCGCTTGAGCAGCGGGCGCACAGCTTACAAAGAGGCCGAGCCGTGGGCAGCCGAGGTTTAAATAGGGGGTACGCCCTCCCAGCAGGTAAGCCCAGCCCTGGCCGGTGCCTGGTGAACGCGGGGAGGGGCAAGGAGCCCTGACTACCTCCATTCCACGCCCCCCCCATGTATTCGCTGGAGCTGCGATGAATGGCACTAGAGCGCTGCCTCGCTAATGCTCCCCTGCGTGTCACGCTGTCAGCTGCATAGTGCCCACACCGTCATTCGCTCCCGCTCACTTACACATAACACATTTCCAACCCAAATGATACTCTGGACATGTAGTATGGGAAAGAACTGCTGCAGGTTTATTTTCATACAACAAACGTATGACGTTTTAGGTGGGTCATCTTACGGGCGATCCAAAGCAGGCAGCCCCTCGCTGTCCCGCATGCCTAAAGAGCCGTCTTGCATGGTGAGTCGATGCTCGGACGGTGCAGCACATTGCCATCTTCGTTATACTCCCGCCCCCCCTGTCAGGGTGGAGCAGTGTGGCACACCCCCGGTCGGTTCAGGCCCCCCGAGTGCCCAAAGGACTAACGGGGCGCCGTCGCGGTTTCCCGGAACCTTTTGTGGCTCCTGGTCCTTGGCTCAGGCACCCTTACTGTGCCAGGCAGAGGTACCCTTACTGTACCATTCTGCCGCAGAGGTACCCTTACTGTACCCGTCTGCCTCCAGATCTCCCTGTACTCCGCCACAGCTCTGGAGGAGGCCCCCGTCGATGACAGAGCCCCCCACCTACTTCGCTACTTACATCCTGCCGCTGTTAGTGCCTCTTGAACATCCAGGAGGAACATATACATTCCTAATCTAGACAAGTGTACCCCGTCTTTATCGTAGTACCCTTCGGTTTTCTCCTGTATGAGTGCATGCCTAATGAACCCCAGGCCTCTCCTTTCCATAAACTTCTGCATGGATCTGTTGACCCTCCTGCAGGAATGCTCTACCGCTGCTGGTGATCTAGCTCCCCTCCATTCTCTGCGAGGGACAATCTCTGACCACAGAAGCTCACCAGGTCCCAACCTGTTGCTCACTGCTACCAAGTCCCTCTGTATGACCTGAATCAGCGCCCTCCTCCCCATTGTGACTAGATTGTTCCCCCCCCAGGTGGATGATGAGGACATTGAGGGGCCCCCCTTAAAGCCAGGTGTTGGTCTAGCTTGAACCTCAAGTTGCCCCATTTCATTCCTGGAAGGCCCAACCATACGATCTGCACTTTAGTGGTCAAGGAATTTTAGATTCATTTGGCATTTCTGATATTAGTGGGCGAGGAGGACTAAAGATACAAAATCTAGATTTTGGAAGTTTTTATTCAAGGTGGCTAATTCCATTACCATGGAGTTAATTGGCACATAAACCAAACTAGTGGCTGTCTCATTTGCCAGAAAGTCAGAGAAGGCTTAATTTGGACACAAGGCTCACTTGTTAATGGATTACAGTTATTAATCAATTTATGCAAGGAACAGAGAACGCGATCAGCCCATTTTTTTATTTTTTTTAAATTTATTTATTTATTTTTCCTCATTTGCCTGAACCCATTTTTGTTGGCTGAAGACCCTGCACACTTCTCTCTTGCTAACCAGTGGTAAAGTGCTTTCTAAACTTGTAAAATTGGCACATACCAGATTGGAACATTTAATTTATTTTTAGGGCTCTAGTAAATGGTACTACAAGTTCAGAGGACCTGCAAATGAGATGCTGCTAGTGGGCTATATTCTCATTGTGCTACCCACTAAATTAGCAATATAAAGAATGCCTCTAGGTCTGCCCCGGCAACCTTGGTGTGAAGTTTTCAATTTCATCCCAGCAAAGAAAATGTTTTCCAATGCCTAAACCTTCCATTTTGCTTCCTACCAGTTATCCATAAAGTACGCCCTAAATGCCCATGGGGCAGAGTGCATGTAGTTTAAAAGTAAGGAATGCATATTTGATATTCTACAAGTCCTGACAGTGAAAAGCCCCAAAAGGTATTCTTCTCTATGGCAAGGCTGGCTCTCCCATAGCAAAACTCTTGGTTATAGTATAAGAACTTATAATGCTAATTTCAGTTTGGGAGCAGCTAGAAAAATAAATTATCATTTTCTTTTGCGCATTTACTTGAAATTTGGAGAAATGCAAAACCCACATTTAACACTATATTTTAGCTTAAAATGCTTCCTCCTGCCCAATTTTTACATAAAGATGCATTTTCCGCACACAAAAAACCCACAAGCTCCGCAAAATTCAGCCTCTCATACTCAGGTCGCTCTCATTGTCCCTGTGCCATTTTGCAGATGTGTTTTAATAATGTAATTTTAGGAATTTCACAGAACAAGCGTGGCACGGAAATTCACCAAATTACGAGAGATTAAGTGCGATTACACTGGCAAAACTGAAATTCCGCCTGGGTCTATAGTCTGCCATGCTAATGAAAGCTGCCGCATCTGTCCCATCCACCAACGGCGCCTCTGATAGAACTACAGACTGGGAGGCAGCAGGATTCATGTTAGAGTCACTACATGTGTCAGGAAGGACCCTGTCTCACGTTGGAATGTGGGCTACCTTTAGTCCAGGAGACAGAAGTGCGCTATCCTACAAAATTACAATCTTCACTGTAGGGCATCTTGTGGGTGGGTTTCCTTTGTTTCCCTATCAGTATTCTATTGAAACATACATTTCAGTCCTTTGAGTTTTAACTTCATTATAGTTGATACCGACATATAGATCCTAAAATTTCAATTTGTTTCCAAAATCAAAAGACTAATAAATTGGTCCTGGGCTGCTTGCGCTTTGGGTCAGGAAGGACTTGGCCTGGCAGTTCGGGCTGGCCTGTTCTAATTGGAGAAGCGTCAAGGATGATTTGTATATGACTGGGTCCAAACTGAGGTGGCATGGTAGGTGAAAGAAATTATGAATTGGGATGTAGCCCAGAGCGATCAGCAGTGGCTTAGAATATTTAAGCATCCCATCCATTACCCTGTTTAGTTGATGACCTAAGTGTGATAGGTATGCCCAGACGTGAGTCTTGTGCTCACTATGCACTGGAATCAAGCAATACCTGGCTGATGAGCCCTTAATAAGTGAAAAACTGGTCCTGGGTTGCTTGTGTTCATGTTCAAGGAGGACCTAGCCTGACAGTGTGGGTTAGTCTTTTCCAAATGAAGAAGGGCCAAGACTGATTTGCACATGGCTGGGTCCAAACTGATGTGGAATGTTGGGCGAAGAATGATGGATTGGGAAGTCACCCAGTGCCATTGCCAGTGGCTGATAATATTTTAGCATTTTATCCATCACTTTGGGGCATATCATCAAGCCCTGGAGATAAAATTATCGCCGCTTTAGTGTCCGTTTTCGGATGGAAAGCGGAGATAATTTTATCGCCTAATCAGCAAGGTCAGGCTATCGCGTGAATCCTTGTATTATCGCCCTTTCCCCCAACACCCATCTTTGCATCTCTAATGAGATGCAAAGTGGGCGTTCCTGCCCTGACATAACTGGAGAAATGTTGGTAAGCGACATTTCTCCAATTATCAATGGGCAGGCTAACTTGCAGAGCGACAAGCAAAGTAGTGATAACCTCTGTTATCGCTTCTTTCCTTATGCCTGCTTCAAAACGGACTTAGCCATGATATCCTATGTGTCGTATCGTTATGCCTGACCTCTGTCTAGGGACAGGGCAGGCAAGGAGGAAGGGGCGGGGGCGGAAGCGGAACAGGAAAACTACGAAGTCCAGTAAGAGGATGGCAGCGATAGAATAAAGACGTGCCTTCCATACACTCCTGGCTCCTGTGGCTATTTAGGGGTAAGCGACACTGGCGACGAGGGTGGGATAGCCCTGACACCCACCGCAAGCGGAAACAGCCCAAGCCGTCCGTGCACGCCCCTCAGCACAGAGAGTCTGCAGTTTGCTACCCGACGACGTGGAAAGGGCGCGAAAAACGAAATCGCTCCACACGTCGTGTCGGGTTCTGCCAAGAGCGCGAAAGCTCCAACATAATAAATTCTGCAGCGACGGCAACGGCCAAGACAGCTAAGATCCCCTCAGCCCAACCAACTGCGGTTTCGGCAACCCTGGGCCACAGAAATAGCGTGAAAACGGCTGACAGTGCCGGTGATGACCCCAGCCCTGCAGAGTGAACAAAAAAGCATCGGGGTGAGTCCTGAGCGCTAAAACACCCAGCAGATATATGTATCCTGTGGATGGAGGGGCATTAAAGCATAAAGAAAAGAAAAACGAATTTAAAGACAGTGCAGTGTGTCCCGAGAGGTTTCCATTTTGAGGTCAGGCATTGGCCATAGATGCCCTGTGACTTTAGAGGGTCAGCCATTTTGAGGTCAGGCACCACCAAAGTCTATACACTTAAATCACCAAGAAGACACTGAAGAAACCTAAATCACTTCAAATCAAGTAGCAGCAGCCAACTGAGTGACATCATTGAACCAAAATGTCCGTCAACAGCTCGACAGGCGCCTCAGGAGGAGGAGCGGTGGCTCCAGGCAACCCACCAGGCCCTGCAGTCCCAGGCAACTTAGCGCCGGTTCCCCAGACACTCATGGGAGTACCCTACCTATGGCCACCAGAACCCCTAGAACTGACGTCCGGCAACAGCATGGGAACCAAATGGAAGAGCTGGGCCGAGGATTTTGAAGACTACATGACCGGGTCTCAAGTACAAGACCCCAAGCAGAAGTTAATAGCCCTACGAAACCTGGTGGGGAAAGACATTGCGCAGATCATCAAAGAGCTGCCAAACGCAGCCACTACCCCCTATGACGACGTGAAGGGAGCCCTTGATAGAAGATTTCTACATAAACGCAACATGGATTACGAACGCTATATGTTCAATCTAGCCAACCAAGAGAAAGAAGAGCGCATGTGTGATTTTATCGTGCGCATCAGAAGACTAGGGCGCCACTGTGAATTCGACAATTTCAACACTGAAGACGCGCTGCGGCTCCGCATAATTGAAGGCTGCCAATCTGAATCCTTACGCCGGCGGCTACTGAAAAAACATTACACTCTTGAAGAAATTGAAGAGTTAACGCGAATCAATGACCAAGCAGAAGATCACGCAAAGAAGATGGAGACCCATAAGAGCGATAGGAAGGAACAAGCATTCAGGATGCAAGCACACAAAGAAATGAGACACAGGACAGACCATCACAGGTCAAGTAAACCAACTCACTTCACGACTTTCAGGAGAACATCATCGCGACATGAGTCACGACACACCAAACCCAGCAAAACCACGCCAGCGTGCTACAGATGTGGTCAGGATTACCCTCATTCAGGACAATTCCCAGCTATCGGTCAGCGATGCCATCGCTGTGGAAGGGAGAATCACTTCGAGACGGTCTGTCAAACTCAACGCTCAGGGCGAAGGCCCTCCAAACCCCAATCTGCCACACGACACCATGCTTGTGCAGTAAAAGGAAGAGAAGAACGCTCCTCTAGCTCTCCCATGTCAAATGTCCGGTCCGCAAGCTCGTATCGATCACAAAGATCGACCTCCAGCGAGTCATTGTCACACACACCTGTGTCACAAGACAGTGACGAATACATCTGCATGCTGTCAGACCCGGATCGATTGAAGAAGTACCCGAAGCTAGACATCCGGATAAGAGACCACCCTGCCAAGTATGTCTTAGACTCAGGAGCGTCTCTAAACTACATCTGCGCACTTGAGTATCAGAGCATGAAACCACGACCCACATTAGAACCAGCAGCCGTCCGCATATTCACGTGGATGTCCACAAAGCCGCTGCCATGCCTAGGCCGTTTCAGCACAACTTTATCGTACAAAGACCGGGGAATCCCAGCCTATGTTCATGTCGTCGAAGGCCCAGACCTAGCTGACTGTCTGCTCAGTTTGCCAACGGCTGAAAGACTGAAGCTCGTGGAACTTCTCTACTTGACTGAAGATGTCCCGACATCGTTGCAAAATTTTCGAACCTTTTCAAAGGGCTAGGGAAACTCAACCAATTCAAAGTAACACTGCATATCGACGAACGTGTGACTCCAGTGGCCCAACACCACAGGAAGGAATCTTTTCACCTACAACAAGCTGTAGACGATGAACTTCAAGACCTCCTAAAAATGGACATCATCGAGCGCACGTCGGGACCGACCCCGTGGGTATCGCCGGTAGTGGTAGTGCCCAAGAAAGGACAAGGCAATGAAGTGCGTTTATGTGTGGACATGCGTGCGCCCAACACAGCCATCGAGCGAGAACGCCACCCGGGACCACACATAAGCGATATGATCGCTCGCCTTAATGGAGCCACAGTATTCTCAAAACTTGATTTTAACAAAGGTTACCACCAGCTGGAGATACACGACAAGTCGCGGTACATCACGACCTTTACAACACACCAAGGCCTTTTTCGCTATAAGCGATTGAACTTTGGCATCTCTTCGGCCGCTGAGATCTTCCAAGAGGCCATTCGGCACGTCATCCAAGGGATCCCCAATGCTTTCAACTATAGCGACGACCTACTAGTATTTGGAAAGGATCAAACTGAGCATGATACTGCGCTGGAAAGAGTATGCCATGCGTTGCTGAATGCCAACCTAACCCTGAATGCAGACAAATGCGAATTTCATAGGACAACCTTAAAATTCTACGGTTACATCTTTTCTCAGAGACGGCATGAAACCGGACCCGGAGAAGGTGTCTGCCTTGGCTGACACCCCAACGCCACGAGACGTCAGTGACCTCCGCTCATTTCTCGGAATGGCAAGTTACTGCGCACAATACATCCGGGACTATGCTACCATCAGCCATCCCCTCAGGGAGCTCACCCGACAAGGTCAGCCATTCACATGGACAACAGCGTGTGAACATGCATTCACCTAAATCAAACATGCCGTCAGTTCAGCCATCAACCTTGCCTACTTTGACACCAGGAAGAGAACGGAAATTACTGTTGACGCCAGCCCCGTAGGCCTAGGTGCTATTCTGGCGCAATATCAGGAGGACTCAGACCAACGTCACATCATTGCCTACGCCCGCCGCAGTCTCACTTACACCGAGAAAGTGTACTCCCAACTAGAGAAAGAGAGCCTGGCGGTGGTGTGGGCATGTGAACATTTCCATCTCTTCGTGTACGGGAAACACTTCACATTATCACAGACCACCAAGCCCTTGTCACCATCTTCGGCAACCCCAAAGCTAAGATGCCTCCGCGCATTGAATGATGGGGACTGCGTCTCCAGGACTAAATTTACACTATCGTGCACAAACCGGGGAAAGCAGAAAATCCGGCTGACTATATGTCCCGGCACCCTCAATTACTTACGAGTGTGGAACACTCATTGGCAGAAGAATACATTCACTTTGTCATCGACACCGCCTGCCCACCTACAGTCCCACTAGAGGCAATCCGGGAAGCATCCGCCCAAGGCCCAGTCCTGCAAGATGTCATGGATCGCATACGCAGCAACTCCTGGCGCCACGTGAGAGACACTCCCCAGAACCCTAGTCAGAGTGTCCGTGACCTGGTAGCATTCAAACACGTCCAGGAAGAGCTGTCCATCAGTGAAGACGGTCTACTCCTGAGAGGGGGGAGGGTTGTAATTCCATAAGGACTACGACAAGGAGTGATCAACCTCGCTCATGAAGGCCACAGAGGCATAAGTGCCACGAAGAAGGCGTTACGGGAACGCGTCTGGTTCCCGACACTTGATCAAATGGTGGAGACCACCCTCAAAGACTGTGTCCCGTGTCAATTAGTGAGTCGTGAAGAACCACCCGCTCCTGCCAGAAGGGGTATGGCAGCAGGTCGTAATTGACTTCTTTGGTCCTCTAAAATCAGGCCAGTACATTGTCGTTGTCATGGACGAGTACTCCCGATTTCCATTCGCACACTTAGTGTCATCTACCAGAGCGACCACAGTGATCCCAGTTCTCAACAAGCTCTTTGCAGCATGGGGCATCTCGTTGCGAGTCAAATCCGACAATGGGCCGCCGTTCAATGGCCATGAATTTGCAGAGTTCGCAAACCACCTCTATTTCAAACACCAGAAGATCACACCATTATGGCCTCAAGCCAATGGCATGGTGGAGCACTTTATGGGAACTCTGAAAGAGGCAGTCCAGCAAGCGGAACTAGCTCATCGAGACATCCAGCAAGTTCTGAACGAAGTACTGCGGGCTTATCGCACCACGCCGTACAACACCACAAATCAATGTCCAGCCACCTTGATGCTAGGAAGAATTCCCCGCACTCGCCTACCCACACTGGACAGTACGCTCCAAGCACAAACTGTAAATATCGATCATGACACACTAGTCAAGATAGACTATGAAAAAAAATTACAAATGAAGACTTATGCTGACCGTCGCAGACGGGCCAAACACACCGACATCCAAGAAGGAGACTGGGTGATGGTCCGGCGTGACCGAAGAACGAAGGCGGACAGTCGCTACCTCGCACATCCCCTCAAAGTCAGCAGCCGGAAAGGAACTATGATCACAGCCGAAGCTGACAACAAACGGATTACTAGAAACATTTCACACTTCAAAAATTGCAATTCCAACAGCCACGATGAAGCCCAGCCATGTGAAGCCTTCACTGACTCAATGAGCCAAAGTGAAAACAGCGACCAAGATCACTGTAGCCCAGTGAGACCTGACAACATCATGGACCTCCGCACCAGGACGCCGGAGCAACTTGGTCGCCCCAGAAGGCCGGTCAGACGACCAACGCGCCTCATTGAAGAGATCTGAGAGACAGTAAGACTTTGTACAAAAGGGGGAGGTGTCGTATTGTTATGCCTGACCTCTGTCTAGGGACAGGGCAGGCAAGGAGGAAGGGGCGGGGGCGGAAGCGGAACAGGAAAACTACGAGGTCCAGTAAGAGGATGGCATTGATAGAATAAAGACGTGCCTTCCATACACTCCTGGCTCCTGTGGTTATTTAGGGGTAGGCGACACTATGTAAGGTGGATATTATGGCCAAGTATGCCTTGCCCTATCAGCAAGCTTTCGCCAAACCTTGTGGGATTATCGCTGTATTTCCAGTGATAATCGCACAATTGGCAGCTTGCGCTCTGAATTATATCGCTTTGGAGATAAGCGTTGCTGATAGCACGCTATCTCCGCGATAAAATTCAGAGTTGGCCAGCGATAATTATCCTCGCGCTAAAAGTGCTGAGCTATAATTATCGCATGGCCTTGATGATATGACCATAAGTTTTTTAATGCCCTAAGTGTGAAGGGTATGTCCAGATGTGGGTCCTATGCATACCGTATCACTGGAACCAAGCTATTTCGGGCTGAAAAGCTCATACCTAGGATGAAACTAGTCGTGTGTTGCTTGTGGTCGGGTTCAGGGAAGACCTGGCTTGGCAGTTCGAACTTCACTGTTCCCAAAGGAGCAGGGTCAAGACTGATTTACGTATAGGTGGGGCAAAACTGAGGTGCCATGGTGTGAAAAATACAGATGGACCGGGATGCAGTATCAGATAATTACCAGCGGCTGAGATTCATTCAAGCATTCCATCCATCACATTTTGTGTACTTTAGTGTGTATCTGAAGTGGGACAGGTATGCCTAGACGGGGGTCCCGTGCACACTGTGCCACTGGAACCAAGTTATACCTGGCTGATGAGCTCATAACTAGGGGGAAACCGGTCCTGGGTTGCTTCTGTTCCAGTTCAGGGAGGACCTGGCTTGGCAGTTTCGGCAAGACTGTTTCCCATTGGAACAGGGTCAAGACTGATTTGCAAATAGTTTTATCTAAACTGAGGTGGCATGGTGTGCAAAGTAACGATGGACTGGGATACAGCCCCAAATAATTACCAGTGGCTGAGATTAATTCATGCATTCCATCCCTCACTTTTTTTATCCTTTCATGTGAAGAGCATAGCTCAACAGTAACACAACGCCACATTGTATGTCATTGCATAAGGCTGAACCTTTCTTTATTGGTACCTGACCACAAGACATTATTTTGAAGATCAGTGTTTTAGCTCTTATCAAGCTTCACATTGGTTTTATAGTGAACCTGCTGTCTTGGAGCTATACCAAACTACTGTACACTTTTGCTTCCAAACACACTGCAGCTTTTTTGATTCCCCAAACTTCACAGTTTCTCCATATTCCCAAGAGTTATCTTCATTAGTTTGTGTCTTGTTGGCTGTCTCTCATGTCTCAGGGCTACAACTGACCGCACTTACATCTTGATAGCGCAAAGCAGATAGGACACAACATCCATTATTCCACCAATAGTAACCCTTAACAACTAGTACTATCTCATAGCATGGCAAATTCCATACACAGAATTATGGTATGTTGGTATGTAAAACCAGAGCAAAGTGTCCGGGTCAGAGTCCCACTCTGTCAACCCCCTTTTGAGGTAAGATCCTGATAAAACCACAAATATGGGAGACATAGAAAGTAGTAGCAGCTAGCAGGGAATGGGGTGGAGGGACAGAGGTGTGACAAGGGGACAAAATACAAAAAACCCTACTTACCTCCTCACAACCGACATCTCTTCACCTTTGTCTCACCAATTGTCCTGCAAGTCCGCGAAGCATACAGGGTCCTCTGATGGCTTTGAGTTGTTCCTCAATTGAGGAACAACTCAAAGCCATCAGAGACAACCATACGGAAATAGAGGCTAAAGCTCTTCTGGAAAAAATCGAAAAGGAACTGGTCACGTTTCGAGACAACACCATCAACTTTAAAACAACAAAGTTTGAAAAAGATCAGAAAAACTTTAACATTGACAATCCTCAATTGAGGAACAACTCAAAGCCATCAGAGACAACCATACGGAAATAGAGGCTAAAGCTCTTCTGGAAAAAATCGAAAAGGAACTGGTCACGTTTCGAGACAACACCATCAACTTTAAAACAACAAAGTTTGAAAAAGATCAGAAAAACTTTAACATTGACAATGTGTATCCCTACTTAAAAGATGAATTCTATAGCAGATCGGACTCAATCAGGTATTTGAATTCCAACCAGGGGAGATCCAAGAGAAGATTCACCACCTTCTCGGAAACATCTTCTTCTGAATCGATGGAGGATTCTGATGCAGGAGAGGGCACATCGAATAGAAATCAGCAGAACAGGAATACCCCCAAGAGGCCTTTTTTAGGCCAAGGCCAACAGCCGAAGAGGACAAGATTCAAGCCCCAATGGGAAATGACCACACGCAAGAAGCACTACAACTCGTAAAACCATCGGCCATTATAAACATCTCTGAGAAGACTTTGTCTAAAGCCGAACAAGAGGTCCTAGAAATGGGTCTTTCCTTTGTTCCTGGGGTTGCAATGGACTTTACCAAAATAAAACTGGAAGTGATGGAATTTTTTCGGAAGATCCGGTTGAGATGGTTTTTCAAGGATGCAAATGAACAAGCCACCACGGAAGCCTCAGGCTTGAGGAACAAATCTTCCTTCTGCCCACCCAATCACAACGTTTCCAAAAACATTTTAGCATCCGAACGCTCAGTCATGTCATCACTCAACGCATTAGAGAATCAACGCCCTTTTGTTCCAAGAAACATCACCAAGAAACACAGAGAAGCCATTCAAGAACTCAAGACTCAGAAGGAAGCAGTTATCAGGCAAGCGGACAAAGGGGGAGCGGTGGTCCTTTGGTCGAAAGAACTATACAGGACAGAGGGACGCAATCACGTATATAATCAGGAGTGGTACCGCAAGATCAGTCATGACCCAACTGCCCAAATCCAGGATCAAATAAGAGGACTTGTGAATGCAGCCAAGGAAGCAGGGATTCTGGGACCCAAGGAATCGCAATATCTTATCAAACAACACCCACGGACTCCACATTTGTACTTCCTACCCAAGGTGCATAAAGACCCTAAAGTACCACCGGGGCGCCCAATAGTTTCTGGGTGCGACTCCGTTCTTGAGCCCATTTCCAAATTCGTGGATGTATTCCTGAAACCGCTTGTTGTACAAGTGCCATCCTACCTGAGGGATACCATGGACTTTATCAACAAGGTCGAGGGCTTATCATTTGATCCTTCCTGTCAATTACTGGCCACCATGGATGTGTCTTCGCTATACACCCAAATACCCCAACAAGACGGATTGGATGTCATGGAACTCTACCTGGAGGGTTGACCGCGTCCCCACTGGGTGCCTACAGAACTCATAATCTCTCTGGCGACTGTGGCCCTCAAGAAAAATTTCTTCACCTTTGAGGACGAAATGTTCTTACAAATAAAAGGATCGGCGATGGGCTGCCCATTCGCTCCCGAAATGGCCATTTTGTTTATGGGCCAGTTTGAAGAAAAATTTGTCCTGAATAACAACCCTTACAGAGATTCCATTGGACAATGGCTCCGATTTATAGATGATGTGTGGTGCGTGTGGAATGGTACATCTATACAATTGGAAGAATTTCATGTGTGGCTGAATAACAGGAGCCCGGATATTAAATTCAGCTTGAGTTACCATGAGAAAACTCTCCCTTTTCTGGATGTCGAAATCTCAGTGAAAGAAAATGTGTTGTCATGCTCTCTTTACCAGAAAAAGACGGACAAGAACAATGCTCTTCATTACAAGAGCTACCACCCGCGAAGCCTAAGGGATAATCTCCCTTATGGCCAATACCTCCGTGTGAGACGCAACTGCACCACCATCGAGCAATTTGAACTACATGGTCAAGCCCTGACTTCCAAGTTACAGGAACGTGGTTATCCCCAGAAACTCTTGAAACACTCTATGAAGAGAGCGAGATGGACACCCAGGGAACATCTCCTAGAAAAAAGATCTAAACCCGCGACGGACCGGATGGTATGTGTTTCCACCTTTGGCCCCCACACCAACCAACTGCAAAAAACTATCAGGCAAAGTTGGCACCTGGTCAAGGAAATTCTCCCTGACATAGGCGCCCCCCTTTTTGCTCTGAAAAAGAACAGGAGCATTGGGCAAATGATAACATCCACCAGACCGCCACCGAAAAGGGATCTTCAAAATACCATCTTTGGAGCAAATCCAGTCACGGGGCACCGCAAGTGTGGGACGTGTTCCGTCTGCGAACTCACCATGGAGGGGTCACTATTCACAGATGGGAAGAAGTTCTGGCGTCACAACGAACACACAAACTGCAAAACCAAGTACGCCGTGTATGCCATCCAATGCCCATGCAACATGCTGTACATCGGCAAAACCACGCAGGAGGTCCGCCAGCGTATCATTCAACATCGCTCAAGAATCAACAATAAAATCATGACAGCCCCACTTGTTTCACACTTCTTACAAAAAAAACACTCCAGTCAAGACATCAGATGGACAGTCCTGGCAGTCATCAGGGGTGGCAGTGGAGACCCTGATCTCCGCTTGTCTCAGAAAGAAGCGTATCTCATTTTAAAGTTTGATACATTCAACACTGGCTTGAACGAAATGTCTGAAATTTCCAGTCTATGAACTATATTCCAATTTCCCGGCTGAGCTCGGCTGTGCTGCTCTCTAGAACTTTGTTTCTCCCATTTCCTATACTCTGAACAAACCACTATTGCTGTTTAACCTTTCTTGGCACTCTGCCCCCATTTGGAAGGTTCTAATGTATGTCCAATTCACCATGCCTTGATGATATAGTGCCCAATATGTTGTAAATATGATTGTACCTGCAGCCTTACAAGCAAAGACCTATGCCCCGGTAGGACCGAGCGCGGATCGTCAGTTGCACCCGGCAGCCTTCATTGGCTACTTGGCGACTGTTAAAGTCCAACGCGATAATCACTCTGAAAGCCTGACATACTTCATTGGTAAAAACATGGCCCGAACTACATGGACCATGATCCTTCACTAACTCCGCCCCCAAGACACTCCCACTAGCCAACCGGCCCGGGAGTTTTCAAATAATCAGGTAGAGCGCCGTGACACACTGATAGACTGTGTGTTTTCCTGACCGAGAGAAATCGAGAGATTGAATCCTCCTTAAGAAGTAAGTGTATTGCAGGCTGTCTGCAATCCGCGCTAAGCGCCACACCGCCATGGCCCCCGCCTAACGGGAATGCTTTCTTAAAATACACTTGCTTTGTTGTAATGCAGGTCCCGGCTCACTCAGATACCACCCACCGGCCCTGAATTGGTTTCTGGTACCAGACGCTCCACTTTGTTAAAGCTACTTATTCAGGTAGGATTTGCCACTTTGTCCCGTATTTGTCACAACCGGTTTTACACAGAAGTAGTTGGCTAATTTCGCGCACCCATTTCTATATGTCATTTCCAGCTTTCCAAAGACAACATAGTCATTATGTGAGCCGCTTCCCTCTCGAGTTTGTACCGCGCGGCGGACAACATATCTATAAGAACCAGAACCGGCTAACCACAGGTATGAGCCCTTATCCTTTACGGCATCAGGTGATATGTACTAGCCTAGATCCCCAAAGTTCCATTATGGACCAGAGTGCTAAGCTCCCTCTTTGTATGTTTTTACAGAAACAACCATATTCCTGCGATTTACCGACACCACGGCACATTCTTTGCCACGTGCAGGTAAAAGTCTATCTCATGGTGTGGAGTCACCGCTTAATGTTTTTTGCTACAATACTATGGTACTTAACCCTGACACCCATTCTGTATATTGTTACAGACTCACTGTTCCCAGTCCCCGTCCTGAAGAGAACCGTCAATAATCCGGTTCGAAACGCGTCGACATTCCCATCCTGTGGTTATTTAAAAGGGTGCACCTAGGAAGAGAAACTGTATACCATCCGGGACCCTAGTGGTGCAACCCAATGTAAACATTGAACCACAGCTTTGTCAGGCAGGCAGGCGTACTACTCCATCTGTCCCCGCCTGTCCCTTGGTTTTACATCCCCATGGACTGGTTGTACCCTTGCTTTTTGTGCGAATTTTTTCACTGTATATAAATGCAATTAATGTTTGAATATTGAATTACGTCATTGCTTTTGGTGTGTCATTTTCATTTGTCTTTATTTCATTGTGTTTCACTCACTTTGTAAATATTGTATATTTGTACGTGTGTATAAGTGTAGATATTGTATCCATGAATTCACTGTCGTGACAGTCTTTGGTTTGCCCATGTGTTTTTGAAATTTTGAAAAACCAGATAAAAAATAAAATAAATTTGTTTTGGTACATAAGACTGTGGTTACGTAGTACATATTGACTGCGTGGCTGTTACTCATGATACGAACTTTCCCTATCCAGCCATTTTGTTCTGTTTACTCTGTTGTTGAGATCCGGGCTGGGTAGACGTAGGATCCAAAACCTTCTCAGTTCCACAGTCAAAATACAACATGGCAGGCCTTGCCCGGTGCCTGTCATGTTGTGCTTTGACTTTGTCCGTCCGCCATCCTAATTGACCGCTGGTCCCAGACCTACACATTTTTTTTTTATACCAACAACGTTATCATTTTATTTTTCTTGCTCTGAGAGCAGTGGGGTTACCCTCCTCCACCTTAGCGCAGATGATAGGTGACAAATTCCTATAGAAAACACTCCTTATGTTATCCAAGCTTGGTGGACCAAAACACAAATGCATACCTGCCTACGTATTTTCTTTTAGCAAGAGAATGTCAATTGGTAAAATGTGATCTGGATACCATGAGTCCAGCCGTGCCTGTAATGGTTTCTTGAAAAAATATAGAATTTTACCCACAATTCAGTGGCCTGTGACAGAGACAGGAGAATACACTATTGAATGTTCTAACCACAGAAAGACACCCATCGTTTGAGTGATATTAGACATCAGCTTTGAGTCAACAGTTTGTTTGTATGGCAGCAGTTGAGTGCACAGGAGGATCGCCTCTGCCTTAAAAAGCAATGAACCATGTTGACCCTTTATGTTAGCTTCATTGCATTAGGGCCTATATATACATTTTCTAAGTTGGCTAGCTAATTTGATTCCAAAAACAAAGCCCTTTTTTTCAGGTTATTCTTTGAACAAGTTCCTCTTCAACAGCTTCTAGAACTTAGGCAATAACAAAGATTTACCCAAGAATCAGGACATTCACATCTAGGATCTATTGCTGCACATATCAAAATTACCATGAAGCAATATTGATGATTAAACAAAGCCTCAGTTACAGCAGTGAGTGCAAATGTCCATTTAAATACGGGAACGCTTTCCAGAGAGACATTGACTGTGCTGATGACACTTTGCTGCCAACGAGGAGACCAGATGGAATATTGTTTCCTCTACATCGGTTCTGCTGAAGGAATCTACAAGCCTCCATCGAGGATCTTTCTTCATCAGGGCTTTGAAGCATAGGTCTGGGAGAGCTAAATCAATCAATACACTTGAGGGCTTGAGGAGTTTTGAGGACCTGTGTGAGCTGACTCCCCACCAAATAATGTATCACACGAAACAAGCCACGGGTCCAAAAAGCTAAATCAATGCCAGATGTTTCAGAAAGCAAGCCTATGAAAATTACTTTTATAGAGATTTACTGTATACAAATAGATCTGAAGAGTATATCCTCAAAACTTGGATACAGGGGTAAGCAGGTTAAATGAGAAATGGCAGGGAGAGCAATCCTTTTTCACATAGAAGCCCAGATATACAAAGGTGACACACAACGCAGCTCAGCACCGAAAGGTACTGCGCTGTGTTGCATGAGAGGGAGAGAGCAGGAGAGCGCCATATCTGCAGAAATATGGCTATCTCGTCCTCTCTCCATAGCGCCAGTGTAGAATTTTGCTGCCAAACACCAAGCGCACACCTTTGCGCCATAGTGCAAGGGTGGGTGCATTAGTGTAACATAGGATTTGTACTGGAAGAGTATCCTTTCAGTGCACAATACCATGACTAGACAAGTTTTAAAACCTTTACTACTTTGTATGTGTGCTGTACAATGCAAAGTCGGAAAAGAATGGAGAAAAGAAAACAGTTCTCCTTTTAAAGTCTGTTTTCCAGCAGCGTTATTTTTTGGCGCAAAACCCTGCCTACTAATGTTAGTAGATAGGGTTTTGCATCAAAAAGCATGGGTGGTTGCAGGGAATGGCCATGTACCACCCATTAACGCCCCCTCGACGCTAAGTACCAAAAAGCAGCGCTTCATGCTTTCCTTACAAACCAAAGCAAATACCAATTTGCATTGGTTTGTAAATCCCCAAATGTTTTGCATCAGGTTTGCACTAAAAAAGTAATGCAAACCTGACACAAATCTTTTGTAACTCTTGTACCATAGTTTGAAAAGGTGTTTTTTTTAAATGATCTTTAGAGATCAGAAGAGAATGTGAAGTCTTATGAACATCCTTATGCAAAAGAATATCATGATCTGTGAGGAACACCCAGCCCAAGGAAATCGAAAAGGGCAAGAATTGAAATGTTATGGTCCTGCAACAATTCGTATATTCCTTTTGACCAATCCGATTGGTCATTGTTTTGGCTACTCAGATTTGTCAAAACAGCCTTTGCCTGTTCTTCCCTCAACAGAGTAGATGCAGTAAAAACAAGAGTAGAATGTACCATGCACAATTCTTGGGGGTGGGTTGTGTGTACAGGGCAATCATCTAGAATTCAACACTTTTCGTACACCTCATCTCTCATCAGTGGAGCATTCTAGTGGGAGGATTTTGGAAAGAGATCTGAGTTTTGGAGGTAGAAAAGTGGACTGCTCAGGACAGAGGACAAGGCTCTTGGTCTGGAGAACAGGTTTTGGATATGTATTTCTATTTATTTTATTATGGGGTTTTGTAAAGCGCTACTACGTACCTCCAAAGGCTTTGAAAGAGTATGTATTAGAGGGAGTGGCTAGGTGCACTCAGTGCTGGAACATCAGTCAATCCTCTAGCAGGGGTGGACCAGTGGCCGGTTATGTTCCCTTACTCTATCCAACTCAGCAAAGTCCTTAGGCTTCACCCTGGACAAAAAGTTGTCACTGAAGGATCATATCAATAACTCAGCCACAGGAGCGCTTTTCATACTTAAACATCTTAAAAAAATCAAACCTTTCATTCCATCGAACAATTTCAAAGTGGTTGTGCAATCTTTAGTCATCTCTAAACTTGATTATGGGAATGCTATCTTCCCTGGGACCCCGAAAACTCACCTTGCCCCCTCAGGTCAGATTCTTAACATGGCAGCTTGGCTTATCACAGACCTCATGCGATACGAGTAGGGGCGGCTGACATGGTCCTGAAATGGTTTGACTCCTTCTTCCAGAACCGCTCCCAAAGAGTAAAAATAAAAGCGTTCTCATCTGATCCTCTCCCTGTGTCCAGAGGGGTCCCACAAGGATCCGTTCTCTCCCCCCAACTTTTCAACATATACATGGTCCCCCTCACCACCATACTGAAGAAAGCCAACATCCCTTTCCACCTCTACGCAGACGACACACAGATCTACATAGAAATAACGTACCACAATGACATCCGAAGACTCAATAACACTCTAAAAGAAATCCAAGTCTGGCTAGGGATGAATCACCTCAAACTCAATCAAGGAAAAACAGAGATCCTCCTCATCTCTAACAAAGACAACAACCCACAAATAATGGAATGACTGAAAGACATTGACGCCCTCAGTGGAAATCTCACCGTGACCAGCTCAGTAAAATCCCTGGGAATCACCCTAGATCACAAACTAACCATGTCAAATCACATCAAGAACTCCGCGAAAAGCGCCTTCCTCAACCTGAAGCTCCTCAATAAAATCAAACCTCACATCCCACAAAAAGACCTCATACAAGCCACCCAAGCTTTGGTCCTGTCCAGACTGGACTATGGAATCGCAACCCTAACCGGCACAGCCATATCCCACCTAGCGCCACTAAAAACAACCCTCAATGCAGCAGCCAGAATGGTCTCAGGTGTAAGGAAATTCGACCACATATCCCCCGCACTCAACGACCTGAAATGGCTCCCAGTGGAAATGCGCGCAAACTTCAGAACAGCCTGTCTCACACACAAAGCCCTACACACAGGGAAACCGGAATATCTAGCCTCCAAACTCAAGAAAGCTGGTCAATCCAGAAATCTCAGCAGTTCTAACTCCCTACTACTCATCCCCTTGAAAACCCGGAAACAAAGAACCGCCAGTCGCTCTTTTGCTGGCAACGCCCCGAAAATTTGGAACTGCATCCCAGTGGACATCAGAACTACCCCGTCCTTTACTGAATTCAAGAACCGCCTAAAAATCCTCTACCTCAATCGTGCATTCCCGAGCTCTACCTCAATAGCGCAATCGAGAACCTTAACTACCACATAAACACTACCTCAACAACGCGACAGGAACGTTGAATACCTCATAAACACTACCTCAATCCCGCCCCTCAGGCGGCGGTTAAGTTGCTGAACTTGTATGATGTCTGTCGATTTTTCACTGTACTATTTCGCACTCTTTTCTCCCAATCAAATTGTGAAGCGCTCCGATACCCTTGGGTCTGGCCAGCGCTATAGAAAACTCCAAAAATAAATAAATAAATAAATGACCACATCACGCCGGCCCTCATGTCCTTAAACTGCCTGAATCACCCACAAAGCACTTCATTCTCATTCCCCCGACTTTTTAGGCAATAAACTTACTAAAGCTGGAATGTGCAGATCTTTGAAGCTCCACCGCTCTTCTTCTCGTGCCACCAAAACTAAAAAGGAAAAATACCCATACTCGCTCTTTTTCAGGTAATGCTCCCAGCATTTCGAAACTCCCTCCCTAGGGACCATAGCTGCAACCCCTTCCTCCCTGGCTTCAGAAAAGACCTGCAACACCATCTCCTCAACAAATACTGGAGTTCGTGAATCAAAATAAATCAGGCTCAACTAGGTTGAAGTGTTCAATTCATACCTCTGTTGCTTTGTTGGATATGTTCATTCTCTGTGTTCACCCTTTTGTGCATATGATGTCCCCCCCCCCCCCTTTGCCCCCATTTGTTTGTTACGGGACCACATTTCAGCTTTTCTCATCCTTAATGACTTTACATTTGTTTTGATTACTACTTTATTGCGTGCTCCTCTGTAAAATTATTTCATTGTTTTATATTTAATGAAATTCTTGTACCTTTGATGATTACCTTACTCTTGAGTTTGTAAAGCCCTCTGATACCCCAGGGTCCAGCCAGCACTATATATATAAATATTCCCATTGTTGAAAATGTCCCCTACACAATGACAAGGTCCTGATGAACAGCCAGAGAGAGTCCTGCCAGCGTGGATGAGGGAGGCAACTCTGGTCTTAGGTGTCAGACTGGGATATTACTGTAAGAAGTGAGCAACGAGAAAATTGTCCATGTGCAAGGTGCTACAATTAGTGAATTTTTATCACTGTCACTAACAATCAAGGGTTTGTGGGAGGGAAGGTGTCAATTTCCATAGCCCAGGTCCACCCTAGTTTTCTGTATTCTATGCATCTCTTTTGTGTCTTTCCAAGGAAGAGGTTGTGGAAGGCAGAGCCAGCATCTACAAAAATGTATTCACCAACGCCTGCCGGGAGATGATGTGCTACCCTGATCTCCCCATCCCAGAAGATTACCCCAACTATCTGCATAACTCTCTTTTCCTCAAGTACCTCCACCTGTACGCACAGCACTTTGATCTCCTGAGACACATCAAGTTCAAGGTATCTCTGAAAAGGGAAATGGGTGGATTTGTTTCTGCATAAACGTTTAACTTCTTGCATGGTGTGGATGTGGAGAGTAAAGGAGTTATGTAGAGGTTGGATCTAAAATATATAGTGCCAAATGCTCAGGTAAAGGAGGGAAGAAAGCAATTCTTTAGGGATAGCATCGTGAAATGCAATCTGACCTACTAAATAATTCATCAACAAGACAGAATCTGGTAATAAATACCATCTGGACATTTCCGCCTTGACTATAGTGACTAATTACAGTATTCCAAATTCCGTTTGTAATTCCTCATTCAGGAGAAAGCAACTTTAAATCCCTGTTATCTCACTGGTATTATAAATTCGGGCTCTGGTATCTTCCCACGGAAATAATGGAGCACTTATAATAGGGTCTTAACTTATCACATCCCTTAAATGCTAGAATTTTTTTAACTATCATTTTATTATCAGACATAGCAGGATTAGTGAAAATAAAAATATGTCTTTCCTTTGTCCTAGCAGTACTGTCATAGCAGAATGCCATATGCAAAAATAAATGGGAGCCCTCTGCTTATGTGGTTTTTGGTTGTTTCTGCATGTACATGAGTTATGTAGATTAAGAAAGAGCTTTTGATAGATGGGTATGGTGGAATTGTTTATATACAACATACGTAGGGCACAATTTAGCACTTAGCAGATGGGCTTCTCCTTCCATCCAAATGTGACAGCTATCCTGACGGCCATATTACAAGTGCAATAATGTATTTTGGAATATGGCTGTGGTGTAGTATTCCATCCGCAAAACTCTAAATAAGGCTTGTAGTCTCATGTAGGATAGAAGTGACCAATTTTGGCTTATAAGACTCTGTTCAGCACATGTTCTCTATATGGCGACAGATGTTGATTGGTTGTAGGAGCTTACTCTGTCCAGGATCCTTGGATCTTGAGTTCTATGGACACCTTATCAAACATAGAACGATCATCATGGATCATCCATGGACAGGCATCTTTAATCATCTGGTGATCATCAAAAAGCCGCAGTTAGCAGAGCCTCCAGCCTTCCTACAGCTTTTATATAACAGTGTTCCCATGATGAGTGTAAGTCAACCAGAACGCTTGAAATGTTTACCTGTAAAGAACACGTCCTTGGTTTGTCTTCCAGACAATGGTGGTCAGTGTTAGGAAGCGCCCTGACTACTCCATCTCTGGCCAGTGGGAGGTGGTCACAGAAAAGGACGGGAAGCAAGAGTCTCTCATCTTTGATGCAGTCATGGTCTGCACTGGGCATCACGTGTATCCGAATATTCCGGCCTTCCCAGGTAAGTCCAGAGAGGAGTTGGCAGCCTGACTGGACCAAAGAAGGTTGTGCATCTCAAACACGAGGAAGTGAGGTGTGGGATAAGACTCAGGGAACAGTTACAGTTTCCAGTATTTCAGGGAGGAAGATACACATAACTGGGATAGGAACAGACTGCATGCCAAATAGTTGCTGTTTCCATTACACATGTTTACTCATTACAGAAATATTTATACTTATATTGCATTTCAAAGTATTTGATCTGAGTTTGCTTATTGCGCACAGCCTCTGCCTTGGACCATTTCAGTTTTAAGGGCAAACCAACCTAATACAATGCCCTACCAAATTTATATTGCATATTCAGACTTATTCCTACATTTTTAATATTCTGTGATGCAGTAATCTTGCTGTTTCTTTACTCCATGGTAATTATTTTAAGCTTTGAGAGGGATATGTTTATAAGTTGAATGGTAATTGTTGTATTTTAATGTTTATGCTTTTTCTGAGAATGTATTTTCTCTCACAGGGTATCATTACACCAATAAGTGGGGAGTTACATTTCTCATTAGGACCCACAAATTATCATTGACTACTCCTAAAAAATGGATTTCAGTTTCCATGTGTCTAAGAAATAAATAAAACTGGCTCCCAATTGTAAGAAAGACTGTCAAGGTTGAGACGTGTTGGTTGTTTCTCCACACGACTTATAAACTAAAATAAATAAAACCTTTCATCCGTTGAGGGCAGTCATTTCTCGATTTTCAAGAAATGTGATAGCATAACGTTTATTCCCCATCACTGGGAAAAACTCTGAATAGGTGCTATTAGGTGCTATTGATTGCACTCCATAAATTCCAAACCAAGGGGGTAATGGACTTTTTCGGGTGCTGGGGCACTCCTCGTTAGAGCACAAGTGCTGTATTTCTTTTTTATATTCTCCTCTTTCATTATCTCTCTCTCCACCCACTTTTTCTCGCCCTTCTCTTTATAACCTCTCTCTTGCACTTTCTTGCTTTCTCTTGCCTGTGTCTCTGTTAGGTATCTATTAGTCAACTGTGCTTTGTGTATCCTGCATGTTTCTCTTTTCTCTCTGGTGTCGTGTCTCTCTATTTTCTCTCCATTCTATCTCCTGTGCTCACATTCAGCTACTTTGCTTACCTTTCTCTTTATAACTTTGCTCTCACTAATTCTCTCTCTCTCTCTCTCTCTCTCTCTCTCTCTCTCTCTCTCTCTCTCTCTCTCTCTCTCTCTCTCTCTCTCCCAGTCAGCTCTTGCTCACTTTGCTTTTTACAGCTCTACAGATTAGGTCACCCTTGCTCTCTAGCTCTCTCTTCATAGTCTACTCTCGATTGGTCATTTCTCTTTCCCCGGTGGTTCATTCCCCTCTTTCGCTCTGTTCTGATTTTTCCTCACGTGTGAAGTGACAGTCATATTGGCAATATTTGTCTAGACTTTTCTACATTGCAACAATAAATCAATGCATTTTGCAACTGTGTTTCTTTCAGCAAACAGCAAAGCACATCTCATGGAGCACGAGGAACTGCGGTTCTTTATTTTGCCAGATTGCATTGGCATTGCAAAGGAGCTTGAGGGGCTCTCTCCAGTCCCTGGTTCCCTGGGATCCCCACACTGCAGGGCAGTGGGGCTCTGCGTTACACCCCTGATCACAGATCAGGGATGTGATTTGCTAAAAATCCCACAATATATGTGGTCAGGTGCAGCAGTCAAACTGGAACCTCTAGTGTCCTGCTGGACACATTCTAGGGTGTTTACCAGCCACTCCCAGAGGGCTGGCTTTTACTCCCACCCCACACCCATCCAACACAGCCGTCACGAGTGACCTGTGCCTGTTAATAAAAGGGCCCGGTGTAGCGTCCACTGGGTCGTCACAATCCAGCTGCCACTCTTGCCGGACATATCAATCTCGACAGTCATCATCAAGAGAATCCAGATCCCTCTCACCCATCTCACAAGACCGAAAAGAGTATATCTATTTTGTAGCTGACCCTGATCGGTTGAAGGAATATCCACGGTTAGACATCAGAGTTGGTTCTCATCCTACCAAGTTCGTGCTGGACAGTGGGGCATCGTTAAACTACCTACCAGTAGCGTAATATCAACGAATGAGGCCGCCTCCAAAACTGGTCAACGCCCACGTACAAGTGTATACGTGGATGTCAAAGAAACCACTAACGTGTCTTGGGAAGTGTGCAACCAATCTGTCTTACAAAGATCGCAAGATACAAGCCTACATACATGTCATTGAGGGGCCTGAGGCAGACTGCCTTCTAAGTTTGGCCACAGCTGAACGACTGAAACTGATTGACCTATTGTACAAAGTGGATGACAAACCAGACGTCATCCAAAAGTTCCCAAAGCTCTTCCAAGGCCTTGGAAAAATGAAGAACTGCCAAGTAAGACTGCATATCAATGAACAAATCACATCGGTGGCACAACACCACCGGAAGATCCCGTTTCACCTACAAGAAGCCGTCGAAAAGCTACAAGAGCTATTAGAGGCGGACATCATTGAAAGAACAGATGGACCAACACCATGGGTCTCCCCGGTTGTGGTAGTCAAAAAAGAAAGGAGAAGCCGGCCGAGTCCGTCTATGCATGGACATGAGAGCACCCAACACGGCAATAGAGAGAGAGAGAGAGACATCCAGGTCCACACATCAGTGACATGATCACGTCACTCAACAGAGAAAAATATTTTCAAAATTAGACCTCAACAAAGGATACCACCAACTAGAACTGCATGAGCGGTCAAGATATATCACGACTTTTTCGACGCATCTGGGGTTGTTCAGATACAAAAGACTACGTTTTGGGGTGTCCTCAGCAGCAGAAATATTCCAAGAAGTTATCATTAGAACAATTCATCATATCCCACCTTCGTCGCCAGATGTAGTTTCCGCTGTGGGAAGAATGCACACGGACACAGGGTGCAGGTTCACAGCTTCTTTATTCCACGTCCTTCCTACTCCTGGGCTAACGGCTAACTGCTGTCCCTAGCCCCCAGCTCCTCCCTTTCCGCCCGCCCACGTCCCAGCTCAGGCCTGTCCTAGTGCCTGCCATATGTGGACACCATTACACCCGGGTGCTTCAGCACGTACCCAGTTCAGGAACCATACTCACTGTGTCTGGGTCTATTATTTATATAGTATGTAGACTTAGGGTCGTCGAATTTTACAAAGGTGACGAGGATGTAGAAACTCCCGCGCAGTGCTGCCTGCGGCCCTCTGCAGTTAAATGGTAGGATAACTATCCACAAGTGTGAGGCGAGCTGCTGATTGGCCCGCAACCACTTAGCTAACAGTACCCCCGGGAGAGACACACTGACTTGTGCACTGGTTGCCATATAGCACCTGCCCGCAGGTGAGGGGTACACGACCCAAGACCACCTCCTGCAATAAAAGCCTCAGACTGTACCTGCATCACAATGCAGCTCTGCCCTTCACCCACCTGTAGAGCATTGTGTGGTACATGTGAAGAAGTGCTGCAGATCAGTGGGAGGCATCTCGCCACAGGACCCTGCTACCAGCTGTTGATTGCAGGACCGCAGTCGAACTTGCATTTACATGCCCCTCTTCACTTGCATCTCCAGCCCTCACAGGGCCTGCAACATAAGGGAAGACTAATAGCCCCTGCATTTGTCATCACCAATGTCCTGGCAAGGGGCGTGCCATCCACCATTTGCACTGGCTACTTGACGGCCCCCTCGCCCGCTAGTGAAAGAGATACAGCCTACACGATCAGCTAGGCTGTCGCGGCCCATGTTTCGAATGAAGCTCTACCTAGCAGTAGTTCGCTACACCTTTCCCACCACAGTAGTGAATGTAAATTAAGTTAAACCACCACAGAAGTGAATGTAAATGAAGTTAATCAATGTTGGAGATGCAAGACGCCCAGCTTGCCTAGGAGCCTGCAATGCCCATGTGGCCTTGCATTAAGTAGTAAAATACACAGAAATGAAGTGAGGCCCTGCTGCGCTATCACCCATGGCCCGCAGTGGCAAAATCAGCAAGGACAAGTGGTCTGGGTGGGAGGCTCTATGTTCACACCTCTGCCCAACACGAACTGGAACTGAAAATAGTGCAATGCTCAAACATGCCCTCAAACAGTAGCCACATTGCCCTCAGCACAAACTAGCCAGTTGCAGATAGTGCCACTGAACTACTCTTCGTCTCCCATGCTGTAGCAAGACCGTAGCTGACAGATATACATGAGACTTCCAGAGAGGGCGCTGCACGCCCCCTGGTGATCAACTGCTTCCATCGCATGCTGATAAGGAAAGCCACATATCAGTGCAACAATCGATAGTAAACTGACTGGTTTTCTCTCGGATGGGGAGGAGAGCATTGCAAGCCCCCTGGTGGCAAGGGGCCACCACCGTACATGAGAGTAGCAGGCATACAGGGAGCCAGCCGAGAGGACCCTCACAAAGACAATGGCAGTTACAGAGAGATCCTGTTTACCTGCCAGGTGCACATGAAAGTAAAGTAAGGCTGTCTGCCATCTACCTCACAACTGTACAGCACCACCAGATCTCCCCAGGGACAAAAGGCCCAGTGTGGCCCAAATGCAAGAAGAGAGCATCTACACACCTCATTTACAGTTGTGCCGACCCTCAGCGGGCCTGGGAATAAACAAGGAGAGTCCTCGCCAACACTGCCTCAAGACTGTATCGCACATCGGACCATTACAGGCATGAGGAGGGTTACATATCCCCAAGTGGCAAGCTGCCACAACTGCAAATTGAAGGAGACTCTCGCCTCCCACAGCGATTCTGATGTACATCCAAAATGCCTTATCCAGAAGAAAGGTATGAAAGAGGCTCCAAACGGGATCCATCAAAGTGAACCAACCTCCACTGCCATCCACTGAATGGCTGTCACACATGCGAGAAGATGCCCAGTCCTACAGACATGACCAGACCTGCAAGTGGTGAAATATGGGAGAAGATGCACAGTCCTACAGACAAGACAGAGCTGGCAGGAGGTCCCTGTAAGGAGAACCGAGACATGTGGCCTGATGCCACCTCGCACAAACTGAAGTTCAGAACAAGTGCAATGCATGGCAGGATGTCACACTGCAAACAGGAGTTATAGAAGAAAGAAGAGAGTGTGACTAATCCTGTCAGAGTGAAGAACAGGATGACTACAGATGAGCATGAGCACAAGATCACAGGGTGAAGAGACAGAGAACTCGTGGCACTATCCAAGAGTGGCCCTAAAGACACATGCCAGTTCCTGGGGTGCAATGACGTCATTGGAGATAGCCCAGCGGGAGTACCGAACGCAAGCTGCCTGAATGCACAAACCACGTATCTGCCCCACACTTTACAGTGCAACCGTCCAGCCACCTGTTACCGGCTGCTTGACGCAAATGGCACCCCTGCTAGTAACGACATATGCCAAAGAAGAAGAACTGCAACAACAATGTAACAAGTCTTTCCAGTAATCCGCTCTTCTGCAAGTCCATACCACCTGTTGTCCAGGTTGTCTAATGGCAACCACACCATCTTGCCATGTGAATCACCTGAACCAACAAAGGAACATCTCATCACCAGGGTGGAGCCTTACACCACAGAAGCATCAAGAGACCAACGAGGCTCTCCTGGCAATGTGGGAGACTAATTGTCCAAAGACTATCTGAAAGCCCACCCGCACCCAGGTTTTTTTGGTAAGCAGACTGACCATGATGCCATCTGCCTTGGGACTCTAGGGAATCTGTGCACGAGGAATGCTCTGGATCATGCTCCATTGACGGGTACTGGGTGGCAGTGGGACATCAAAGGAAGAAGTCCCAAACATCTGCGGTCGCCGTCACAGTCTTGACAAGATGTGTCCTTCAAAGAGTCAGGATGCCCCAAGAGTAAGCTCTACAGTGGACTCCACCAGCGCTCCTGATGCACCTAGTTTGAAGTGTTGACACTCACATCACCACAAGAGCACGCAGGAACATTCAAAAGTGTGTGAGTGGACATTGACCCAACTGATATGCTGTCAAAGAATCTGGACTCATCTACACAGTGTTCGTGCCGAGTGTCAGCTGACTAAAGCTTGGAAGCGTGCAGAGATGCCAGGGTGCTCCCAGCTGCACCTGCCCACTGCTGTCCTGAAGACTGCCTCTCAAGGCCGAGAGACTAAGTGGTGTCTTGTGTTTTGTTTTATTCCCCTCAGATTGGACTCGTTTTTGTTTCAATAAAGTTTGGGAGGAATGTATTGTCCTGCTGGAAACATTCTAGTGTTTTTACCTGCCACTCTTAGAAGGCTAGCTTTTACTCCCACCCCACACCCATTCAACACAGGCTTCCCAAGTGACGTGTGCCTGTTAATAAAAGGGCCAGGGCGCTCGAGCTTACAGTAACCATACCCACTGTGTCTGTGTCCATTATTTATATAGAATGTGGGCCTAGAGCCCACAACTTTACAGAACCCAGGTATCCTGGTTTCAATCTGGGTTCTAAAGTCAGCAACTGAGTCAGAGAGAACATGTCCTCCCATGGACTGGTGTTCCACCTGCTTCCTCTTTCCCTTTCTAACTGTCTCTCCCTGTCCTTATCTCTGTCCATTTCACTTTCTTCCACATCTCCCTTCCCCTATCTGTCCTTGCAATTCCCAAATCAATTTTCTATTTCTTGTACTTTCTCCCCATCTCACAGTCTTTCCCTTTTCTATCTCTTTTTCTTTCTTCCTCCTCCCATACTTTGTCTTTCTCTCACTCTTTCTTTCTTCTCTTTATATATTTACCTCTCTACTTCCTCTCTTGCTTGCTTTCGTTCTAATATTTTCTCTCTCCCAGCCTCTTTCTAATCTTCTATTTCTATCTATCTTGCCAGCGTTGTATTTGTAGTATCGGGTTCCCAAGGCCTACATGCTCCGAAGATAACCCACTTACATCGAAAGAACTGTTGGCACGGAAACTGAAAAATTCAAAGAACAAGTTTATTAAGACCCCATGGGGTGGTGGTACATTCCTACAGCACCCTTCGGTAATGCAAGAAGTATCACACCGAACATCGGTGTGACTCGCTCTTTTATACAATTTGCAGGTAATAAAACAATAGGCGGTACAAAGTTACAAAGCGTTATGTACATATATGGTCATCTTTTGGAACACAGCCAGCTCATTGGAGGGGTTACAACCCCGCTGGTCAGTTTGGCGGCACATTCCTGAGGGGTGACTGGTCAGTGGGGACTGCGCATGTACGGGCTTGACCAGTACTAAAAATAGCCTGTTGCTGGGCAAACTCGAGTGGTCAATGGCACGGACAACGGACTAAAGGCCATTCTGGCCACGAGGCCGCTTATGATCTAAGATGGCCGCCGTAACACACAAAATGGCGTTTCCGAGTATAGTCAAGTTAAGTGGGAAAACGTGTAGCACAGCTAAGCGCTAACTCGGCCATCGCCAAATTACGACAGACGACCCTTTTAGCGTTTAGCTGAAGCTACCTCATAGTGAACATAATCAGGGTGTTCATCTTCAATATCGATTAGCATTATTTGGGTTACTTCTTTATGAAGCATCATTTTATCATGGGCAAGAGCTCGTCTTGATGGTATGCAAGCCGATAAGCACATAGAACATAAAGCAGGGCCACATTGAATACATAAGCATACACCAAACAGTATCCCCACAATGATGTATAAAATCGTTAGCAATTTCCAACCCCAAGTGGTAAGCATTGACCAGAACCACCCTGAAAGAGTCCAAGTTCCATTATCCGGGTGTATTTCAGCAGCTATCTTATGCAATTTCGAAATGGCATCATAAACAGATGGTGAATTGTCAGGTACATATACACAACAGCTGCTTCCGATTATTCTACATGCCCCCCCACGGTCAGCTAGAACTACATCTAGACCCATTCGGTTCTGGAGCGTAACAATCCTAGAAATCTGAAGTTCTTCAGTAATATTCCCTAATGCGATGGCAGTATCATTTGCTACAGCCTCAACTACACGTGTCAGTCGTCGTATCTTTTGACTATTTAAAGCAGCCCCAACAAAGGAAAACAGTCCCAAATTGAAGTCCACATACTGTTGCAAAGCAGTGTCCGTCTGGTCGATGTCGTCCAGAACAACAGCACGTTTAGCACGATTCAGCACGAAATCATGATACAGAATATAGTCATTATGATACATTGGTGGGGCAATAAATACAGGGGGTAGTACAAAAGATACATAGCAAGTGCCTAACCATCCCAACGGGAGCTGATGATAACCCTTCGTTCCACAAATAAAATACGTATTTCGAGATGCTACAAACGATATGCCATTCGGGCTGTCAAACGTGAGTGTAGTATTGCACTCGCTTTTCCCAACCGATATTGTACCTTTATTGCGTATACACAAATCAGCTTTAGTGGCAATAACATTAATAACATGTGAGCTAGAGACATTAATGTTACGTTGATTGCTGTAAACACGTGGGGCAGACACATTATCGGGGCGGTACTGCTCCCATTCAAATCGAGTACCCTCAGCTCGTGGATACCCATCCCGGTCATGGTAACATACTTTATTCAAACGGAAAAGCACCCCCCCTTTTGTTGGCCATCTCAAAGTGAAGAGGAGAGTATACCAGGCATTACAGGATCCATTATGTGAGAACGGGAGTTGAATGAGTGGAGTGCCCCCTTTCTTCTGGTGCCCGGGCAACATCCCACACACCCAGCAATTAGACGTGTTTGTCATGTTATGCGTATGATGCAGGATTTGAATAAAACTATTGTTCAAATAAGTCTGTCGGTGCCGTTCTTCATGGTAAGGCAAAGTGAAATGAAAATGTTCAGATGGAGCCGGGGTAGTCGGCAGCAAATGTTCACGTGCAGGCACCACAAGTTCAACTACCCAAGCTATCACTGCTATTACCACAATCGTTAAGACAAAGAGGATGGCACCAAGTATTCTTTTGTCCTGTGATGCAGAAGATGCCATAGTTCAATTATTTTCCAAAGTCTTAAATAGTTCAGAGAGTTCACAAATTCTCAAATGTACATATGTGTGTATTACACCTAAAAAAGAAAAATACGGTGCTGAGCTCCGAGGTAGCTGTTGTTTTCTTCTCCGGGGTCAAGACGGGTGTCGCTACTCTTGGCAGAACTGATCCCCCCCCCTTGAGATTCCCGGCTTCCGTTTCACAAACCCCAGAGCGGTAACCAACCAGTCTCTAAAACCCAAAAAATCTTCTTATCGTGGCCGCAGATTATAGCGCTCTCGTCCAGAAGCAGTGTGGTCTGGGAAGGCTCCCTCAACCTCGGCCGATGTCACAGCTGGGCTCTTTTCTTTCTCCAAAATCTCTTGGAAGTCGGTCAACACAGCAGGATTCACCATATCAGGAGAGACACGACGGCAGTGTGTTGAATGTATCCACCGCTTCCTATTGGTCACTCGTACAGCTGTTCGAGTCGCCAGGAGGACCTGCTCGGGGCCTTTCCACCTCGGTTCCAAGCTGTTCACCCTCTCAAACGATTTAATCATGACGTGATCACCAGGGCGAAGATCATGGCCTTCTCCAGTAGAGTTGTCAGGGAGCGCTTCTCGAACCTGTTGGTGAATAGAAAGTAAATCATTTGTTAATCGTGCCAAATAATCGTTCATCATTATACAAGGCACATCATGTATCAATCGCGGCTTAGGCACCCCCCAAATATTCATAGGCCTTCCAAACACCACTTCATATGGTGTGAGGCCTGTTCGAGAGTGGGGGACCGATCTGAGAGAAAGCAATGCTAGCGGTAAGGCATCCGGCCATTTCAATGACGTGGACGCCACAAACTTAGCCAGTTTTAGTTTCAACGTGGCATTATACCGCTCGACAAGACCTGCTGACTGAGGCTGGAACACAGCATGAAACTTCTGCTGAATCCCCAAGCCTTTCAACACATACTCCACAATTTTCCCGACAAAATGAGGCCCATTATCGCTCCACAAAAATTTGCAAACTCCAAATCGAGGGAAATACTCCTTGAGCAAAACCTTAGCTGTTGTCAAAGCTGTATTATCTTTCGTGGGGAAGGCCTCAACCCATTTGCTAAAAGCACACACCACCACTAAGACATACTTAAGGTTATTGCAGCGCTCAAGCTGGATGTAATCCATTTGAAGTACCTCGAATGGTGCAGAAGGTGGAACAAACCCTCCTTTCGGAGTATGGGTCCCCTTTGCAGGATTGTGCTGCAAACATATCAGGCAGGTCTGCACTACTCTCTTGGCAGTATTAGCAATCTCGGGATGCTCCCAAACTCGTGTTAACAGTCGAGTAATTGCAAGAGCCCCCACATGCGCCAACCCATGTGTCATCTGGACCATCGCTTGCAAGTAAGCTGCAGGCAATTTCCATTTCTCCATGTCCTTGCTTCTCCAACACCCTTCATCATCTAGCACCCCATCTGCTGCCCATGCCGCAAGTTCTGATTCAGTAGCTGATTTCTGAATATCCAATATCTCCGCTCTAGCATCATTCCATCGCTCAGCTTGGGATTTTGTCACGTACATGGGGGAGTCAGTTCGGGACATAGCCGTTTGTCTCGCTATACTGCCCGCAAAGGCATTTCCCTGACCCACTTCATCGGTGATCTTTTTATGGGCGCTACATTTTATTATCGCTACTTTCTTTGGACAAAGCAAAGCATTTAGGAGATCACGCACCAATTCTCCGTGCATAATGTGTACTCCATGAGAAGTCAAAAACCCACGCTCTCTCCAGAGTAGGCCGAAGTCATGTGCTACTCCGAAGGCGTACCGGCTGTCTGTGTATATGTCCACACATAGGCCAGCACTCAGTTCGCAGGCTCTTGTCAAAGCTATCAGCTCTGCTGCTTGAGCCGATTTCTGTGGTATTCTAGCTGTTTCCACCACTGTCTTAAGTGTCGTGATCGCATAGGCTGCGGAAGTCGTGCCATCTGGCAGCCTTAAACACGACCCATCAACCCACAGTTCCCCATCCACATCTGGAAGTGGCATATCCTGTAAGTGAACACGACCCTTTGTCTGTTCCTCGGTCAGGAAAACACAGTCATTATATTTTTCTTCCTGACCCTCCTCGACCGGATAGGGCAATAAAGTGGCAGGGTTCAGGGTAGCACATCTTTTCAGTGTGATATGTGGCGCCAACAGTGTAAGCTCATATCCTGCTAACCGTGCACTCGTGAGATATTGGGTCTTTGTTTGATTCAACAGGGCATCTACTGCGTGGGGAACTAACACCAACAATTTGTGCGATAACACTATTCCCTCACTCTGCCGTATCGCTACTGCTGTTGCTGCAACTGCTCGAAAACACCCAGGTAACCCTCGTGCTACAGGATCAAGGATGGCAGAAAAATACGCACATGGCCTCTGCTTGTCCCCGTGTGTCTGCACTAACACTGATAACGCGCACCCATCTTTCTCGTGTACGTACAATGTGAAAATCTTCGTGTAATCTGGTGTACCTAGTACGGGGCAGAGCAAAGGGCCTGTCTCAATTGTTCAAAAGCATTTTGACATTCATCTGTCCATTCAAGAGGCATTGGCGTAGCTTTGGACAGTAACGCTAGCAAGGGTTTTATAATGTGCGAAAACCCCATGATCCACTGCCTACAAAAGGACGTTAACCCTATGAAGGCGCGTACATCTCTCTGTGTGCGGGGGACTGGTGTATCTAAAATCGCCTGAATTCGATCTGATGTTAATGCACGCCCCTCCTTAGACAAAAGATGACCGAGGTAGGTCACCTTGGGTCTACTGTATTGTAGCTTTTTCTTAGAAACCTTGTGATTATTCTGTGCCAGAAAAGAAAGCAGCACAATCGTACTCTCCTCACATTGTGCATAAGAATCTGCAGCAAGCAGAAGGTCATCCACATATTGGATAAGGACAACCCCCGATTGTAACTCAAAGGAATCAAGTTGTCTTTTCAAAGCCTGGCTGTAGATACTCGGGCTCTCAGTGTAACCTTGAGGAACACGACAAAATCTATAAGATTTATTATTTAACGTGAAGCCAAACAGATATCTGCTATCGGGATGGACAGGGATGGAAAAGAAAGCATTTTTCAAGTCAATTACACTAAAGGTCGTTGCCGTTGGTGGTACCAACGTGAGCAAGGTCGTAATATCGGACACCACCGGGTATTGGGGAATGACAATTTTGTTAATTTCCCTCAAGTCAATAATAAACCGATAGACTTTGTCATCAGTATCTCTCTTAAGGATCGGAAGAATGGGGCTGTTACAGACATTATAAGGAACTTCTTCCACCACTCCTGCAGTTATCAAATCCTGAACAATATGAGTCAGGGCAATTTCACCTTCCCTCGAAATCTTATACTGTGGCACCCGTGGCAGAGAGGCCCCCTCCTTAACAGTAATATGAATAGGTGGAATACGCATCTCCCCCACATCCGTGTCTGAGGTCGCCCATAACGTGTGCGGGAGAGAGGCCAAAGCTGGAACGTCTAGTATAGTATAAAGCCTATTTGGGTCAGGGTAATTGTCATTCAGGATGACCCGCACTCCCTCAGGAGCGCACCGTATCGTTGCTCGAAAATATTTAAGCAAATCAATGCCCAGGATATTATCTGGTGTATAGGGCAATAGCAAAAATTTACCAAAACTAAAAAATTTGTCAAGACAGAGTGCAAGGGGTTTTGACAATGGGCTAGGGGAGGGTGTGCCATCGAACCCTACACATGTTATCATTTCGCCAGACAGGGGAGCCCTCGGAACCAATTTCTTTGACAAAGCGCTACGAGTAGCTCCGGTGTCGACTAGGAATTGATCAGTAGAACCCAAAATGCCCGCTGTTACATATGGACCCTCCTGATCTACCGGCACTTCAATTGGTTCCGCACCCCATCCTACGCAGTCCTATGCATGCACATAATCCTGGTGCTCCACATTCTCACCCCCCAATATCTGATATTGGTTTCGTCTATCAAAAGTATTTCGTTCGTCCTGGCCACGGCCCCTCTCCTCAGCCCTTCCACGATCACCTCCACCACCTCTCGCCCCCGTATAACCGCCCCGCGACCTACCGCCTCCTCGCCCACGCTGGCTACGTTGTTCACGAAGTACCGGACAATCCTCAGCCCAATACCCAAACTCTTTACAATAAGCGCATTGATCCTCCGCTATATCCGTAAGACCATATGACGTATTTCCTCCACCTCGTCTACCTCTTTCATTCCCTCTACCCTGTGTTCCACGAACCTGTGCCAACATCACCTTCGTTTTCAATTCTTTCGCTTTTTTTATCAACACTTTCTTTAGCCTCCAACTCCTGCCGCTCATAATACTGAGCCATAGTCAACAAAGACGCAGGGGTCGCCGTGGCCCAGGAACTTTCACTCGATTTCAATCGCTTTGCAATCTCCGGCAGGAGATTGGCCACATACTTATCTACAAACAAATGCCGACCTGTATCGTCAGTTAAAGATTGACCACTGTAATCATGAAACGCCTCTTCGAAGCGTGTAAAGAAATCTGAAACCGTTTCATCTGGCTTTTGTTTGCACGAGGCTAACATAGTCCAATCGATCTTTTTAGAAGGTACAAGCGTTTTTAATTTAATTAAAATAGCCGCCGGGAGGTCTAAAATCAACTGGCAAGGCTTACATGCCGGTTCCCTATCTAAATCAGCTGCATTTATTTCTTTCCATGTTCCCCCAAGTATTGTTTCATCATTATTTTTACGAATTTGTCTCCACATATCAGGCGGAAGTATTAACCCAAAAAACAGGTCTATGTCAACAAGAGTCATCACACAAGACGAAATAGCACCTTCCACCCCTTCATAGAACGCTGCCGGATTTTTACGAAGGTCAGGTAAAGAATTTTTCAACGCCATAACATCCGCTCTATTCCAAGGCGTATACACCCAGTTATATATAAAATACCCCTTCACATCCTTTGACATTTTATCATCATCTGTACCTTCCCCTTTTGGTGGAACATACAAAGGTGCGGCTTCACGCATAGGCATAACATGCATCGCAGAACTCTTAGCTGAACCCCGGAGAGAACACTCCTTAGATTGCCCATTAGACTCCGGCCCGGACTCCTTATTCTTTTTCCGCTCCTCCCGCAATCTGGCAGTCTCATCTCGCAGCTGGATCAGTTGCTTGTAAAAGGCATCGACATCTGCAAAATCAAATAAACCTTTATCCAGATTCTCACGATGAACTGACACAGCCTTAGGTTCTAGCGTATCTGAAAATTGACGATATGCGGTAACAGCTTCATTAGCCAAAGTAGCCAAAAAATACAGTAATTCTTGTTCTGTCCAATTACCCCTTTCAATAACAAGTTCAGACTGAGAAACAAAATTCGTATTCACTCTACGAGCCCAACTACGTAAATGTGCGGATCTCTCCGCAGAAAACCTGACACCAGATACACCCTTCTTTCCCGGCTTATCCTGTCCGTCCTCGTCTGAGTCTGCAGTTGGAGCCGTGGGCGAAACGTACGGAGGCGGTGATCGATCTAGCAATGAAAAATCATCAATTTCATTATTAAGGACAGGATAAAGCGGTCGACGAATAGGGAATTGACCAGTCGTCTGCAATTTGCGCTCCCGTTCCTCCCTCTCTTTCTGTTCCTGAGCCTCCTTTTCCTCAAGCTGTAAAGCCTTATCTCAAGCAGCCTTACGCTGCTCTTTGTCCGCCAAGGCAACTTCACGTTTCATTCGCTCACGCACCGCTTTCTCCCACATTCGTACACAATCAAACATGTTTTGTCTAGACCTTCGTTGAAACAAACATTGCTCCACAAACTGTACTTTACGCAAATCGAACGACCCATGTAGAGGCCATTGCAATTCAGGATCCGATTTAGTGTACTTATTCCATAATTTACTGTACATTATAGGTGGAAGGCCAAATTTGATATACATGTCCCTATTTGGTGTTCCTTCTGGGGGAGCCGGCTGTGCTTCCGCTAACCTAATTGTGGTACCATTTCCAAGACAGCACATCCCTCGGAGTGTGCTTAAAACAGGCATGTTCAAAAAGTATCACGAAAGCGCGACACCGTATAAAATGGCACTTACAGTACTTCACACAAACGTGCCGCTCAAAGGAAAAAACAAAATTAGAGAAACATCTCTACATGCCTGCCTATGTGAAGTGCACTACACATATATATATTCAAAGTTCACAAATTCACAAATGTTAGCTAACTCAAATCAAAGTCATAGGTCATAGAACTTCGGTAAGCGTCCGAGGACTACCTTACCGATCACAAATCATAGAACTTCAGTAAGCGTCCGCAGACTACCTTACCGATCACAAATCTTACCCAAAGTATCAAAGGTCCAGATTCCAACTGCCAAGGTCTTTTAATCGAATCAGCCAAACGGCACTTTATCCAGCAACACAGACGATCGAAAACTCAGTCGGAGAAGGTCAGATCGGAAGGAAAGGAAGAAACACCGTGGGTGCCAAGACTCGGGTCACTCAGTGGCAGTGCGCGTCCATAGCGAGTGTCCAAACCTTCGTCACGACCTCTCCTTCGGGCATCCGAGTCGCCGATGAGTCCCTTCGTGGTCGCCAATTTGTAGTATCGGGTTCCCAAGGCCTACATGCTCCGAAGATAACCCACTTACATCGAAAGAACTGTTGGCACCGAAACTGAAAAATTCAAAGAACAAGTGTATTAAGACCCCATGGGGTGGTGGTACATTCCTACAGCACCCTTCGGTAATGCAAGAAGTATCACACCGAACATCGGTGTGACTCGCTCTTTTATACAATTTGCAGGTAATAAAACAATAGGTGGTACAAAGTTACAAAGCGTTATGTCCATATATGGTCATCTTTTGGAACACAGCCAGCTCATTGGAGGGGTTACAACCCCGCTGGTCAGTTTGGCGGCACATTCCTGAGGGTGACTGGTCAGTGGGGACTGCGCATGTACGGGCTTGACCAGTACTAAAAATAGCCTGTTGCTGGGCAAACTCGAGTGGTCAATGGCACGGACAACGGACTAAAGGCCATTCTGGCCACGAGGCCGCTTATGATCTAAGATGGCCGCCGTAACACACAAAATGGCGTTTCCGAGTATAGTCAAGTTAAGCGGGAAAACGTGTAGCACAGCTAAGCGCTAACTCGGCCATCGACAAATTACGACATAGTGTGCCTCCCACGACCCCTCTCTTCTCCATCTCTCTGCATTACCCTCTTGCTTCGACCTTCAGTGTCCCTTTTCCTAACTCCACTTTATTTGTTCCCCAGCTTAAAGGTACAATGTCCAGTTGCTTACAATCTATACACACTCCTAATGTACGTGCACATCCTAGCGGTAAAGGTAACCGAATTTCATCATTCCAGGATCATCTTGTGGGCTTTGTGAAATCTGAGCTCAACTTTTATCCACAAATATGGCTTTTACGCAATGAAGGTGAACGCCCTCGAGGCTCGGACCATAAGAGAGAATTATTTTTTAACTTGCCAAGTGGGAGCAAACACAGGTGAAATTACTGGCAACCTTTGAACACTAATGCATAGCTGAAATGCCTACCTACTTATATACCAAGCGTGGCTTTTTTTGAGTAAGAACAACATAAAAGGTATGGGTAACTGATTGAATTAATCTCAGCCACTGGTATTTGCACAGGCCAGTTTTCAGTCCAAAAAGCTTTTGTCCACTATTCAACTCTAGAGGAGCCCAGCCAAATGCAAATCAGATTGGGAAACTGAATTTCATTGGCAGATGAGTACTCCACCACAAACGCGACAGATATCCTGTCCATCTGATCACAAGTGCTTTATATTCTAATGCACTTGTAGGATGTGGACGGAATATTAGTCACATTTGTGATGGAATATTCATCACAAGCGTGCCAGGGATCCCATCCACTGTATTACAAGTGCATTATATTCATGTCATGAGAAGTGGCAAAACACAGTCCCCCACAGCCCCTGCGGAACATGGGGCCCCCACGCTCCAGGGGGCCCCCTCGGCACAGTACTCTGGCCGGAGAGCCCCCGATTGAGTCCGTAGGGGGCCCCTACACGTACCTTGCAGATGGGCACCCTCACCTTTCCTGAGGGCGCATTTGTTCCTCATCAGAGGTGATGTGACATAGTAGCCCAGGCTAGACTACTCCTTGTGGGGTGAAATGAAATGAAATGAATGAAATGAAATGAAATGAAAATGTATTTATAGAGCGCATGGCTGCCCTAGAGCGCCCCAGCGCTAAAATGAAACACAAACCACAGCCGTGTGCACCGGGAAAATTAGGTGTCAAAAGGGAAGAGGTGGGTTTTCAAGGCCTTGCGGAATTTCCCAAGGCTGGGCTCCTTGCGGAGCTCGACAGGAAGGGCATTCCACAACTGCCCAGCGTTTATAGAGAACCGCCGGCCGCCGGACCTTGCTTTCTTCGCTCTGGGAATTGCCACCAGATTACCGTGATTAGAGCGAAGGGAGCATGGCGGCTTGTAAGGGCGGATCAGGTCCTTCAAGATGGGAGGGCCCGAGCCCTGAAGTGATCTGAACACTATGCACAGGGATTTAAACTTCACTTCACTCTTGCCCGAATCGGCAAACAGTGAAGGGCCTTAAGGGCGGGTTTGGCCAAAGCTCTTTTTGGAGTTCCAGTGAGCAACCTAGCGGCCGCATTCTGAAGCGTGTTGAGGGTCGATTCTGGTGCAGCAAGAAATAAGGCGTTACTATAATCGAGTCTGGAAAGGATCAGGCCCTGCACCAGGAGCTTCCTTGAATTGGGTGGAAGAAGCGGAAGAATTTTCCGCACTGACCGGAGCAAGCCATAACAAGTCCCTGCAACTCTCTTGGCCTGTGTTCCCATTGACAAATCCGGTTCCAGCCAGACCCCCAAACTTTTTATAACATCCTTTGGGTCAGGGGGGGCACCCAGGCAGGGGGGCCACATAGGTTTTGGGAGCAAGGTGTACATGTTGCCAAGGAGCATCAGCTCCGTCTTGGTGCCATTAAGTTTGAGACGAGAGTCTGACATCCAAGACATGATGCCAGAGAGACAGGAGGCAAACTTTTCCCCATGGCTTTCTAGGAGCGACAGCGAGACGATCAGTTAGGTGTCGTCTGCATAGGTCACTATTTTCACCCCGAAGGGTGAAACCACCTCCTCCAGTGGGGCCATGTAAACATTAAAAAGCGTAGGGCTCAGTGAAGAGCCCTGCGGAACTCCACACTGAAGGGGGATAGGCAAAGATCTAATATTGCCTTCACAGACCTGGTATTCCCGCCCACTCAAGAAGGATGTAAACCATTTGAGTGCTACGTCCCTCACTCCTATCTTGGCCAGACGGTGGATCAGGATCCCATGATCCACCGTGTCAAATGCAGCGCTTAGATCCAGGAGGACCACAGCAGCGGATCCCCCTGAATCCAAGATGCATCTGGCTTCCTCCACCATGGCAATCAGGGCTGAGTCAGTTCCCTGACCCGCCCGGAAACCCGTTTGCGTCCGACGCAAAAGGTCATTTGATTCCAGGTAGACTGATAGTTGCTGGTTAGCATGTTTCTCAGCAATCTTACTGAGACCTGGCAGAAGTGAGATTGGACGATAGTTTGACAAATCTGCGGGGTCAAGGCCCGGCTTCTTTAATAGTGCCTTGACCATTGCCTTCTTCCAACTAGGTGGTATTATACCCTGATTGAGAGATGAATTAAGCAGGTCCGTTGCGGGACTGGTGATGGTGTTGGTGAACCGCTTGAGAACGTGAATTGGCATGGGGGCGGTAGGCGAGCAACTCTTGAGGGCCGCTAATTAGGCACAGAAAATTTCCCTCGAGATAGGTGTAAAGCTGTTGAACACAGTCCTATCAGGCGTAGCGTCAGGTGCAGCTGTGTCCCAATTGTGGGTACTCTGGGGCAGACTAGCCAGGATGTTACTGATCTTGGTGTCAAAGTAGTGGGCTAGTTGGTTGCATTTATCTTTGCACCCACCTGGTGGCGCCGATCGGGTAGGGACTTTAAGCAGCTCCTTGATGATCTTGTACGTCTCTCTAGAGGAGTTGGAGGAAGTTTTGATTCTTTCCTCAAGGAAGGTGGCTTTAGTCAGATTGCGGGCCGCTTTATAGGCTCTCATGGCTTCCCGGTAGTCTGATTTGGAATTTACCGCCCAGTTCTTCCGACATTCACGCTCCAGCTTTTTGCATTTTTATCTCAAAGTCCTTAATTCAGGAGTATACCATGAGGACTTGCGGCCGCCGTTTTTCTTCTTCACCATTTTCATGGGGAGAACGGCATCAAGCGCGCCGCATAGCAAATCATGGAAGTTGGCATCGGCCTCCAGGGGATCACTCTTAGGAGGGGGGTCGAAAGTTCAAGTACCGAGGCAAGGTCATTCGTTGACAGTGGGACCATAGCCTTGAGGGGGTAAGGCCAAGATTGATTTGCATATGGTTGGTCACTTTCTGTAATAGTGCAGACTAGCTAAAACCATTGGATTCGAATATCATCCATTCAAATTCTCAGTAATTGGGATTATTTTAACAGTATGCACCCATCACTTTTTGCTGCTGCCAAAGAAGGAGCAGAGCTGACTCGTCTCAATGAATTTCTGACATGCACTTGTTCAGCATCTTCACTATGAGGACATTGAAGGGTGGTTTGCGAGACAGTCCATGTTTGTAAGCACTCTTAGAAAGAGATCCGAAGACCTTGACCTTCAATATGCTCCAGAACCACTAGAGACTAACAGAGCATTAGACTCTGGAAGCATACACAGTTGAATTCACTCCAGAGCCCATATCTACGACACTAGGGACTGAGCCTCAAAATACCAGGGGGGCCATGAATGAGTCATTCCAATCACAATGAACCCAGAATTCAATGTGTTTCTCTCTTTCCAAAGGTATTGAAAAGTTTAAAGGGAAGCACTTCCACAACCGGAACTACAAGGGCCCAGACGGATTCCAGGGCAAGAGGGTGCTCGTGGTTGGACTGGGGAACACTGGTGCAGATATTGCAACGGAGCTGAGTAATACTGCAGAGCAGGTGAGGACATGAAAAAACCTGAGGCTTCCATTGTGTTGTGTTTTTGCCTTATAATAAAAACCTTAGGGCCATATGCATGAGCACATTTTCCCATAGACACTAAATTGGAAAAACCCCTTTAAATCATCTGGCCCTTAGTATAGAGATCACACTATTGGACATGTTGCAGAACTGTGCTATGCTTAGTCCCAAGACTGACAGCTTTTTATCATTTTCATATTTTACAGAGTAACAATCTCATATCTTTAATTTGCTATTTGCTGCCGGTACTGAATACTATTACAGTCCTTGCAATTGAATTTTCATGTAAAAATAAACAAGAGTGTGCAATAGGTCTACAGAAGAGAGGTTCAGCCAGAGAATTAGCTTTGAAGGAAACTTGAAGACTTCAGTGATAAGTTATATGGAAGCCACCTCATTGTTTTGTGAGTCAGTATACTTCTTGTGGACTAACTGGTTGCCCATTTATCCCTACCACAAAATATGGAATTTGTTATTTTCTCCAGCTAAGTCGTTTCTCTGTCGTGTTAAATAGGCAATGGTAACTCCAGGCAGCTTGCACAAAATCACCACAGATCCTTCCCCCCATTATGATGTCAGTGGAAAGTGGTACTGGCTAGGGAAAGTGCTAAGGGAGGGCACTCCCCCACCCAGGCCACCAAAGCCTAACCTCGCCAAAGGGCATAGTAAAACTCCTGGGGAAGCAAAAAGGCTGAAAGGAGGATTCCTGCATAGCAAATATTGCTTCTGGATAACTTTTCTCAACAACATTTTTTAAATGTTTATTACTCATTGACTAAGGTAACAACAGGTTTAGTGAAGGGTTGGGGGGTGGGGAGAGAGGTTTCGGTTAACTTATGGATCAGAGGCAATTTACATTGAAAAGGCATTTTTTGAATTGACTTTGACTTTTTACGCCATGGATGGATTTGCATGAAATTTGGCAGTTTACTAGCTTAGTCAGCTAAGCTTCAGCATGTCGAGTTTGTGAAGATCCAGTTATCGGTCAAACAGTTAAGGGGGTTGAACAATGAAGTGTTTTCCCATTTTACCTCTCATTTACAGCTCATATTATAGAATGGATTTGCAATGAACTTGGCATGTAAGCAGAATTTTACTCAGAAAGCATGCGTTTGTTGTTTTGGTGTAAATCTGCTCAGTTGCTTTGTGAGATACTAGTGCTTAAAAAGATGCTGAGAGGTATAGAAGGGTATTTTCATGATTAAAAAAATATGAATAATAATTAGGTGAGGGAGCCTTGCCTCCCATCGCCCATTATGGATCCGCAGTTCTGCAGTTCGTACTGTGGATCCGAGGCTTCTGATTGACATCCGCAAGAGAAAAATGTATCATGTGGTAGCCTCAACTGGATTTAGGGCAAGGTCCTGTGCCCTGAAGTTTAGAGAAAAATGAAATATAAGGTTACAGTGCAGGCACATCCTGACCCCCAGGCCACAGTGGTGAGAACCTTAAATGGAGTCCTTTAGGTTGGATTTTTAAAGCAAAATGAAAAACGTCTCTGGATCCATGATTCAGATTTCTGACTTGCAAATCCCTTAAACCTAAAATGGTGGCCGGGGACCACATTTCCTATCTCAAACCAGGGTCCCTGGCTGCCATTTTAAATGTCAAGAATTCAAGAGTCAGAAATATGAGTTGCAATCGCAGTGTAAGCTTTGGGGTTTGTGAGTCCCTGTACTGGGGTTAAGAACCCACATAGAGTGGGGCGCAGGACCTGGCCCTTGTCTCAAACCCCACTGCGCATGGCCAAAGGAGTAGCACAGCAGATGTTCTGCAACAGCGGGGACAGGGCTTGGCGGCCAGCATGGGATGTTAATTAAGTACAAAAATATCACCCCATTGACATTTTAGGTTTAAAGTATTTTATTAAGGCATAAAAAAAACACGGGGAGGGGAGCAGGAGGTCAGGCAAGCATACAATACAAGAGGCAAAACGTTGCAGCGAGTCAGAAGAAGAAGAGGGAGGCAGGGTGCCCCAGAGGGTAACAAGGCAAACAACATAAGGCAGTAAGTCACTGTAAACAACCCCCCGTAGGCCCCCACTCCCTAGGCAAGGCCAAGCCAGAATAGCGCTCTGCGACACAGCAAAGGAGAAGCATACCATACTACCAGCCCCTCGACCCCAGAAAAGGAGAAGAAAGAAAAGCAAGGAGAAAAGAAAAGAAAACAACACCCCAACATCCCCGTCCAAAAAGCAGCATTAGAAGCATATAACCCCACTTCCCGCCCCCAGCCCCCGGTCCCCAATCCGCTCAATCACTCCGCCGCTGGCGCCGGCGGTGTCAGCCTAAGGAGGCGCAAGTACCGTGGGCACGTTAGCTCGCGAAATTCCGTGGACAGCAGTGCCAAAAAGGGATGCCAGAGCTCCTCAAACTGGTCAACATTCCCAGCCACCGTTAGCGATATCTTCTCCATACCCAGTACCTGCCAGAGCCTATGCAACCAACCAGTGATAGAGGGGGCAGTGGGGGTGCGCCAAAGGACAAGTATGTTCTGAACGGCTGAGCCTAGCGCAATCGCAATCTGCCTGCCCCTGCGGGATTTCAGCGGATACATCAAGTCATTGGGGAGGCCAAGCAAGACATACGCGGGGAAGCGCGGGAGCTCAATCTCAAAATGCCTATCCACCTCATCTAAGACTTCCTTCCAGTAGGCCGACAGCACCGGGCACTCCCAGAGAATGTGCGTGAGGGTGCCCTCCTGTCCGCAGCCGCGCCAACAACCCTTATCACCTAGTTTGCGCATCTCGTAGAGCCGCTCCGGGGTGTAGTACCAATAGGTGGACACTTTAGTGAAGGTTTCCGTCAGCCCAGTGTGGTACGCAGAGTGCCTCGCCCGATACGCAATCTTGTCCCATTCCTTGTGGCTCAGGGTCCTGCCCAGTTCCCTGTGCCAGCGCTCTCTCCCCGGGTTATGGTAGTGAAACGGCGGGGGTTGGAGAAATTTATACAAATCAGTGATGAGTTTGGCGTCCGAGGCCCGGGTCACCAACCATCGCTCATAGGGCGTAATCGTACGGGCGGCGACGTCACGCACTGAGGGTTGAAGAGCCCAGTGGCGGACTTGCATGTAGCGCAGTCTGTCCCCCTCCGTCAGGCCAAACTCCTGTTGGAGCTGCTGGAAGGGGAGCACGCCCTCCGGCCCGTAGAGCTGGAAAAGCGCTCTACATCCCGCACTCACCCAGTGGGAAAAGGCCCCCGGCTCCAGACCTGGAGTGAAGTCCGGGTTGCCAGCAATGGGAGTGAACGGCGACGGAAAAGTGGTGAGCTCCCGGAGCTCACACACCGCGTCCCACACTCTTAGCGGGACCCGGGTGATAAAGGAGGCGTAGAGATTAGGCGGGCGGTGAACGCGCCGTAGGAACGGGACCTCCTGGAGGGTACGGCCCGCAACTGCCTGGTCTTGAAAGAGCCAGTGTTTGTCCGATTCCCACCGGCTCCACTCCACCAGGTACCGGAGCTGCGCCGCCTGAAAGTACTTCCGGAGGTCCGGGACCCCGAGACCTCCCGCCTCCGGGGCAAGCATGGAGAGGACCCGCTTCATCCGAGGCTTACGGCCTTGCCACACGAAGCGGGAGATGTCTGCCTGCGCCTGCCGTATCCAGCCCACGGGGGGCTGAAGAGGTAGAGCGCGGAAAAGGTACAGAATCTGGGGCAGTATCGTCATCTTCACCGCCGCAATACGGCCCAGCCACGAGAGTAGGCCCTTGTTCCATCGGCCGAGTTCCTCCTTCATCTTCTTGCCTAGAGAGGAATAGTTAGCTGCGACCATGGCAGGCAGGGTGGGAGCAAGCAAAATGCCCAAGTAAGGCACCGTGGAGGAGGACCACTGCAAAGGGAAGAGACTTTGAAGGTCCCGTCTAGTGTCGGCAGAGAGCGACACATCCAGTGCAGCCGACTTGGTCATGTTCATTTTAAAGCCCGCAACGCGGGCAAAAGCGTTCAGCTCCTGGACGCAGGCAGGGAGCGACCGCCTGGGGTCATCTAGGGTCAACAAGACATCGTCCGCGTATAAGCTGACAGTGTGTGTGTATTGCCCCATCTTCACCCCAATGGCGTCCGGGTTGTCGCGGATCCTCTGCGCAAACGGCTCCATATAAAGGGCGAAGAGGAGCGGCGAGAGAGGGCAACCCTGTCTCGTGCCGCGCTCAATGGTGAAGCTGCCGGAGCTGTGTCCATTGACACGCACTGACGCCGATGGTCTCCTATAGCAGTTAAAGACCATAGTGCGGAACTTCTCGCCGATTCCCAGTTTCCCAAGGACCAGCTCGAGGTATGGCCAATGAACCCTATCAAAGGCCTTCTCCGCGTCGACCGATAGCAGCATCCGCTCCCCCGGGACGCGTGAGGCCTTTTCCAGGACGTGCATCACTCTCTTCGTGTTGTCGACCGTCTGCCTACCGGGTACAAAACCGGCCTGATCAGCCTCCACCAAACCTGGTAAGTGTAGACCCAGTCTGGCCGCCAAGATTCCGGTGTAAAGCTTGAGGTCCACATTTAGGAGCGAAATGGGCCGGTACGAGCCGCACAAGGTCCGGTCCTTCCCCGGCTTGGGGATAACCGACACAGTCGCCGAGAGGAGGTCCGGTGGGATGGCGCCCGGTTCGGAGAAGGAGTTGAACAAGCGAGCCAGGAGAGGAGCAATAGTGGGACAGAAGGTCTTGTAGAACAAGGCCGTGTAGCCATCCGGACCCGGGGCTTTGCCATGCTTCAGCCGTGCGATCGCGGAGATGACCTCCTCCACGTGAATGTCCCTCTCTAGGTGGTCCACCTGGGAGGGGTCCAAGGCCGGGAGGGCCACGGATTCCAGATAGGCCTCAGCCTCTCCCGGTGGGGAAGCGTCTGAAGCGTACAGTGCCTCGTAAAAGGATCGAAAGGTATCGGCCACCTCCGCGTCACCAGAAACCGGGATCCCATCCACTCCCACCAGCTCCTTCACCACATTGCGTTGCTGCACAACCCTAAGCCTATGGGCCAGGAGCTTACCGCACCTGTCTCCGCCGGTGTAAAAGGCATGTTTCAGGCGCAGCGCTGCGTACTCCGCCCGATCTAAATCCAACGCAGAGAGGAGTTTTCGTGCCGCCTTCAGTTGCTTCCAAACCCGAGGTGCCCCCGTCCGGCGGTGGACCTGCTCAAGCTCCCTAACCTGCGCCGTCAGTTCTTCCCTCTTGCGCTGGCGTTCCTTATTTTCCGCCGAGGAAATGGAGATAAACTCTCCCCTGACGACTGTTTTCAAAGCCGCCCACTGTGTAGCCAGGGACGTGTCAGAGTTGTTATTGTGGGTCAGGTAGTCCTGGATGACCTCCTCCACTCGCTTCACCACCGATTTCTTATGGAGAAGCGTGTCCCGAAGCCGCCACATCCCTCTCGAGGGGGGGGGCGCCGGCCACGCAAAAACTCCGGAGACCGGCGCATGATCGGACAGAGACAAGACCCCGATGTCCGCCGCCATGGCGGCCGAGCGAAGTGGGCCGCTCACCAAAAGATAATCCAACCGCGAATAAGTGCGGTGTGCGTGGGAAAAGTAGGAGTAGTCCCTATCGGTGGGATGCATGGTGCGCCAGAGGTCATGCAGGTCCATCTCTGCAATCTGGTCCCGCACCGCTTTAGAAAGCTCCCCTGTCTGCGGAAAACGCTGGGCAGACCTATCTAGAGTGGAGTCGAAGACCATATTCAGGTCTCCCCCCAGGATGACATGGCGATCGGGCGAGGCAGTAACGTCCACCAATACCGAGTCCAGGAAACGATCCTGGTGATCATTTGGGCTGTAGACCGAACCAACCGTAAAGGTAACACCTCCTAAGCGCATGCGATACACTAAGAGTCTCCCCTTCTGCTCGGCATGTTTATACAGCACCTCCCCCCTAAAGGAGCTGGCTAGAAGAATGGCCACCCCAGCGGTCTTAGTCGCAGCAGAGGAAAAAAGTTGCGTGGGGAACTTGGCAGAGCGCAACCTATGGCAATCTCTGGAGAGTAAATGGGTCTCCTGCAGGAGGCAAATATCCGCCTGCGACCCCTCCGATAGGGAGAGGATCGCCCTACGCTTTACGGGGTTATTCAGACCCTTGACATTAAGGGTCACTACTTTCAGGGGTGGCATCGCCTCCAGGGAAACAGCGCGCTATGCAGCAGGCGGGGGATCAGCGGAGGGGGCGCGCGGGGTAGGGGCGCAGGGAAGGCCAGAGGCGGCATCGTACTCGTTCGGACAGCTTCGGACGGGACCCCCCCCACAACAAACCAACAATGAAACCCCCCCAAAAACCATTGATGGCAACCGGCCAAAACAAAAAGCAAAAAACAACACCCCATAGTCTCAGTCTAGCCCAAATGGGCGAGTCTGCAGAAAACAGTCAAGTGGACGTCCAGCCACACACCGCCCCCCCGCCCCCCGACCCCCAGCCCAGCATCGTGAAAGCTAAGAACCTCTCCCCCCGGAGAAAATTTAGGCCGTCAAGGCCACACCAGTAGATTCAGGCAAGTTCCTGGCCGCAGTCCTCAGGGCCTCCGCCATGTCAGCTCTGATGGTGGGCGAGTCCGGACGACTCACTGGCGCTGACGATGGGCGCCTTCTCGACCTCCGCCGGCCCCGCCGCTCGGGGCGCCTCCATGCGGGGGTAGCCCCGTCCTCCTCCGTAGCAGTAAGGCCCAGCACCCCGCAGACATCTTGTAGGGAGCGCAGCTGGTGCAGTACCCCATTCCAACGAAAGATAAGGCGGAAGGGGTGACCCCAGGAGTAGGCTGTCTCGTGCTCTCGCAGAAAGTCCGTAGCGATGCGGAAAGACCTGCGCTTTTGCAGTGTGATGGTAGACAGGTCCTGATAGAGCGCCACAGGTCTTTCGCGGAAGGTCAATGGTTGCTTCCTACGGGCCTCAGTCATGATGCGCTCCTTTAGAGGGAAATCCGGCAAGAATGCCAGGATATCAGGCGGGGGTGCCGATGACTGGCGCTGGCGGCCCACCCTGTGTGCTCTGTCAATGCGGATGGGGAAATCCGCTCCCTCCTCCAAGATGTCACGGAACAGGTCTTGCAGATAAGCCACTAGGTCCGCACCTTCATCGGCGGATGGAACACCCCGGACCCGGATGTTGTTCCTCCTGGACCTGTTCTCGAGGTCCTCCGAGTGGGCCTGGAGCTCGACCCATTGCTCCCGGAGGCGGAGGACGTCCTGTTGGAGATGGGTTATCTCCTCATCGCGGCGTTGAGCCGCCGTCTCCACAGTCTCGACCCGTTCGCCCAGGCTCTCGACTTCCCTGCGCACCTCCCGGACCTCTCCAGCCACTTCGGTCTTAAGAGTCTGAAATTCCTCCTTGAGGGAGGCGAATAAGTCCTCCATGAAGGACCGCGTGACCGGCGGCTCGCCCGCAGTTGCTTCCGTTGATGCCCGGGAGGCCCCCGGGGACGGCTGCGTCCTGTCACGTAGTTGCTGGGACCTGCCGAGCATTTCCGGCAAGGTGCGATCACCCCGTGCCACGCCACGTCTTCCAGTCATCTTGGGGCCCGGCAAAGCCCAGGGTTAGTTGCTGTAGGCGAGCGCCATCGCTCGCGGGCACCAGATGTGAGGCCTTCGTCGAGGACAAGGGTGGTGCGTCACAGGCGACAAAATGGCGGTCCGGGCATGGGCAAGACGGCCCTCGGGTCAGCAGGGCAGGCAGCAATGTCCGAAGAGTAGGCCTCCCGTCTCGTGTTCCCAGGGAGGGCAGTAGATGAGCTGGCGCCAGAACGAGTCGAGGCTTCCGTGTGCGAAGGGCGCGGGCAGGGGCCACCGGGCTCAGCCACACAAAGACAAGATGGCGGGAGGGTGGGATCCAAGAAGGCAGCCCGGGCCAGCAAGTCCGTGGGCAACTCTCAAATGATAACGGGTCCGGAAAGTGCAAACCTAGTGCCTCCCCCCATCACCAGTCGATTGCCCGGCTCGGGCACTGCTCGAACTCCGCCATCCAGCGCCTCCGGGCGCGGAGTTCGCAAGGCGTCGCCCCTCGAGACCCCGGGCAGTGGGGGGGTCGCCGGTACAGGGCTAAAGTCCGTCGCCCAGCAATGGTGCTTGCCACCAGGGCACCGCCAGGAAGCCACCTCGCCCCGCGGAGTCCGCCTAGTCCGATCCTTCGAGATCTCCGGCGTTCCGTTTTTCAGCACTCGGGCCAGCCAAGGTGCGCGGACAGCGCCGCACTACGCTCCGCCTCCAGGCTCCTCTCCTCGGGGCGGCCCGGGCTCTAATCCTCGGAGCGATCTCCGAATAAACTTTTCGGGAACTTCCCCCGGGGCTCCAGAAGTCAAAGTGGCACCAAAAAGTGCCCCAGGAACTCCGGCACAGTTCTCTCGCCCGCAGTGTAGCCGCGGGGGGAGAGAGGCGCAGGAATCGGGGCTCGAGCTGAGCCGGGCCGGAGGAGCTACGGGAGGAAGCGTCCGCTCACCCCGCCATCTTGGCCACGCCCCCCCCCATTGACATTTTAAGAACAGATCTACACCCAGTGTGATAGTATATTTGTAAACAGTATTTATTTTGCAATATTTCTGAACAATGATATTCCTGTATACAATATTCTGAAATACAACCACGTTTAGCACTGTTATTAACCCAATTCCATGATTACAGATCTTCATAAAGCCACAGACAATGAAGGACCACTGGAAAAACTCAAAAGGTGCAAAATCAGAATAGATCGACCAATAATCTACTATGACTACACAGTTCAGTTCAATTCTCAAGATGAAGGGAAAGTGACAGGAAACAACTAATTATGCAGTATTGTATTACCAAAAATGTGTCTTACAATCTTGATGCAAGCTTCAGGGTGTGAAGCTTGTACTGGATTCACAAACCCTATTTAGGATTCTTAAATTTAAAAACATATATAAACAATTAAATAAAGGCCTGGCCAAAGGCCAAGCACTACGGATTAACTCTTGGGCATTAGCAACAGGCCTGGCTCTGCACCCAAAACTGCCTGGGCACAACCAAACACCATTTAAAAGTGGGATTGGGAGCTTGTGGCAGGTGGGTACAGGCCTAGCATCTAACTCTTGCTGCTTGCTGAAGGCCTTGCACAGTGGTGGCTGGGCACCAGCACCAAGTTGGACTCTGGTGAACATTTTTCTTAGGCTTTCATTGAATGTTCTAATCTAGTCCCCTATGGGTTAAAATTTGATCTAATCAACAATAATGATGTAAGAAGTGCTAGAGAAAAATAGCCTTTTGATTAAAAAAAAAGAATGCTCAGCAGGGTGGCTCCGAAGGACCCCTTGTGGCCATAATGATTCTTCTCTATGCATGGCCAATATGGCCAGCCAGTGCCTTAATGTATGTGACCCCATTTCTCCTCAGCAGACCTACACCCACTTCTCCAATGGTGCTGACCAAAACCTCTAAGGGCATTGCCCACATTCCCCCACACGTTCTGCCAACTTCAAAAACAGGCCCTAACCACTGCCATTGGATACATTAACTGTTCCTGTACTTTGGAAAGTCGGGATTTTCCTCTAGAACCAGAATAACATTCTCTAGAATCCCGTCACAGGTCGACTAGACCTTTTTACCTGTCATAGAGTGTAGAAGGCAATCTATCTAAACAAACAGTAAATACGCTTCAATGCACGCCCATTGATTCCCCAAAGAACCACTGACTAAGGACTAAGTTCAAAAGTTTATTACAAAGCCAAAAACAATTGGGCATATAAACACCTCAGCAAAAGATTCAGTAGATAAACAGGCACTAATACAAACATAATCCTACGGAAAAGTCTCAGTCGACTTAGAAACAATACAAGGATCAGTTCCAAAATCATCAGGCTAACAAGAATTGCTATGACCTGTGTTTTAGTAGGCATTGGAAAAAGGAATAAATCCAGGTTAGTCTGTCCCTACACTATACTAAGTGACATCCCTACTCAACAAGGTTCCCTCCTAACAAAGGTGTCAGCCGTGGTGACTTCCAAAGAAGTACACTCACTTTCTTCGGACTTGGTCTAAGAACCGCTCCCTCATAGCAAACTCTCTGCCTGGTCAACCGCTTCCCTTCGCCCTCTCGCTCATCTGCTCTGACTTCTCCCTGGGGTGCTGTCCCTAATACAAAACCCCACAATGCGGACGACACGCCCTATGGTACGCCCCTCTCGAAGGTGTTGGTTTGCAAAAAGTTTCCATCATGGCACCGCTCCATCCTTGTCCGTTGAGACGTCCTTGGGTCCCAGACTCGTCTTCTCTTCAAGATGCTTCCCTAAATTCCCCAGTCACTCCTCCATGTCTGGGTCTACTATTCTAACACTCATACACAATGGGCCCTTCTTCTACAATCTATACTTGTCCGGCACCTGCAAAGGAACACATGTGACTCGGCTCAACATTTCATAATGTTGCAATTGACTTTCACTAAAAGCAGTTTTCTTAAAAACATTTCTATGGTTCATTGTCAAGCAAAGCATTTTCAATCCGGCCTACTCGATTTTCATGAACTAGGCCTCTGCACGTTTATGTGAATCACATTCTAACATGAGCCATACTTTTCCGTTCTTTAGGCCTTCATCCTTAAAGCGAAATACATTCACTAGCTTAAAACAATTCTCTCATGTAAGAAGGAATACAAAATGAATTTTTAATACAGCAACTAATATAATATCAATCTATAAAAGATTCTCTTAATTAGTGTAATTCATCACTGCATACGGCACTTCTAGGTTAATATGGCCTAAAGGCTTTTCAAAACTCTTTACGTTGCTCTAAGCATTTCCTTACACATTAATTCTTAGCCTACGTTACATTTAAACATGATTAATAAGTCCTCTATATATGTGGGTGCTGACTACTGGTGAATATGATGCACCCCTACAAACTTTTCTTTGGCTTAGCGCTCTCTCACTTTCATAGTTCGGTTTTGGGGGTAAGGCAAGGCTGAGACAAGAGAAGGGCTGCTGTGAAAGTATGTGGAAAGGTATGTTCTGATAATGATGGTCCATAAACTGTTGTCAAAGCAATCAATTAAAAAAATTACAATAACGTCCCTCTTCAAGAACTCTACAAGATCTTGATGGTCAGTCTATCTGACGCGGTACCCTCATCCCGTGGGGTTACTGAAACGTGGCAAATAACTGCACCGTGGGGGCTCCGTGCAAAAGTCTGCCTGCAGCAAGCTCTGCACTTCACTTGTGTCCTGTAAAGGCTGCAACTCCTTGAGCTCTCTCGGACCTTTGTTTTGTGAACGGGTGTCATTGTGTAGTATATTTTATATATATTTATGCTTCACCTTTTTGCTTTGTCCCTGACTGCTCAGCCAGTGTGAATGTGCTGGGTGGAATGTTGGGGTGATGATGATGACTGGAACTTTTGGGTGCCTGTGAGGCCAAGTGCGACAGTTGGAGTATGGGCTGAGTGGCACGCAGGCTGCTCCTGGTGGGGCTGCTCTCTATGAATTTACCAACCTGCAACTAAGACTAAATAAATCATCATAAACCACACTTCGGCTACCTGATCTTCAACTGTCGACGTAAGTGTGGCATAAGTCTTGGGAATGCACAGTTACATCTAATCAGCATTGGTGCGTGTGGCTTCAAGTATTTTTTGCGGTTTATTTATTTTGTGAGTACATTACTTTATTTGCATTTCTTTGGAGCTGGTCTTTGTACGTTAAAAAAAAAGAAGCAAAAATGTAACTGCTGCATGTGTTTTGGCCGAGGCTTACCTTATTCAATTTGCCGCGTGGAAGCTGTCAGTCACGGTGGAGTTGTGCCACGTTCATGGTGTGAGAAGCTGCTGCTGGACGTCTGCTCTCTTTCTGTTCCGGAACGCGCTTTGTCGGCTACGCTAGGCGCACACACACGCTTGCAGCCACCAGGTGGGTGTCATACCTGTGTGCTGCCATCTTGGAACTGAGATAGTGTTCAAATCCCAAGGTTATGATGTTTTCCGGACTACGTGGGATGTTTCTTAGCCTGTTGGGCGAGCCCGCGAGCATTGTGGGTAAGGTAGTATGGAGTTTTAAAACCTACAGCACAAATTACAGCATCCCGGGGTACAGCTGCACTGCATTTCCCACTGAAGAAAATTAACATCTGTGAATGATCCACTTACCTTTGATAATGTAGTAGTGTCTGTTGGTCAGCCATTTATCACTTTCCTATGTTTTTTTCCAAGTTTGACATTGTATTTGCTAGTGGATATTCAGACAGCTTGGTAACACTCATTCTATGGTTATTAGCAAATACTGCTGGCTGTAAATCCTGTGAGATATGTCAGGCGACTTCATTGCAGCACCCAAGTTTGAGAAGTTTTTTTTGGAACATTCTTGTCTACTGCAGAATTTGCATGTAGTAACAATACTTTGACAAGCTTGTCTGCAAATGCTGAGTTTTCCAGGATGCCCCTTTTTAGGATCCCTCGCCCCTTCTCCACTTGGGAGAGGGATTGTATTCCAGTTCAGAGCCACATTAGATGAGCTTTTGTAAAGTGTGGCATTACATAGGTGAGAGGTCGCTCACCTGCGAAGTGTTCTTTTCGTCATAAAGTCATTGTTCTATTTACCTTGCCAAGTCATACTTTACTTTTGTGTATTTTATTTCTTTGCTGGGCTAATGTGCCCTAGTGTTGTCAAGTCCCTTTTACATTGATGTCGCTGTTGTAGTGACATTTTTTTTTATCTGGTCTGGGAAGTGTGTTCCTGTGTTCTAGGTTCACATGTTGCTGATTATTGTTATCACATGTTGAGTTCTAACATGAGATCATGTTACACTAAGTGCTCTTCACACATGGGATTGCTCTATGGGTGTGAAGTGCCCATTTCTTTAGTTTAGCCTACGCACCTTTACATGAGGGATGGCTACATGGGTTTAAGGCACTCATTACTACATTACTACTTTACATTTTAGCAGGCCCTTACACAAGGGATTATTGTATGGGTGGTTGCCACCCATTTCATCATTGTATACTTCATGCCCCTTACATGAGGGAGGATTATATGGGTGGATGTCACCCATATCTACATTGCATGCTACTGCCCTTACAGGAGGGAAGGTTTTATGGGTGAACGTCACCCATATTTACATAGCTTGCTAAATGCCCTTTCGCGGGGGATGTCTTAATGGGTTGCTAGTCAGCCATCATTACACTTTCATACCCTTATATGAGGAATTATTGGACAGTGTGTAAGTCACCCTGTGCTACACATTTCATCTTCTGCCCTTACAAGAGGAGTGGTTGTATGGGTGGGATTCTCCCATTTCTACATTGTTCGCTACACGTCCTTACATGTAGAATGTTTGTTCAGTGTGAATACCACCTGGTGTTACATGTTACTCTACTTGTTCTTGCTTGGGGACATGTGGTCGGGTGTACTTCCCATATTACATCTACGTTTTGATGTGTTTGCATCGAATTAGTATTCTTCTTACAGTTTATTGGGTGTGTGTGAGTCTTTCCCACTGTTAGCTCATGTTGTGCCATATTGTGCCACCTCTCATGCTTGTCTGGCCAGTTGATGTGGTTAGTAGTGATAATTAGTGTGATTGTGTGGTTCTTCTGTTAAATGTTATGAATTTTATAAAGGGAGAGGATATGTGATATCTTGCATATCTATCTATGCCTCTTCTTCATTTTTCTCAATGTTTTATTATAGTTCTTCAGGTTCATTTTATTCCATCTTGCATTTGTGCACTTTGGCGTTATTTCTCTTTTCATGGATCTTCTTGTCAATACTTTATTCCATTCTGCAGTTTCATTTTTTGTGTTATATAATGGGGGAGGATATGTAGTATCTTGAATATGTATTTATGTTTCTACCCTGTTGATTTGTCCATAGCTGCTCAGCCAAAGTGAATGTGCTTGTTGAATGTTGGGGTGGTGCTGCTGAATGGAATGTTTGGGTGCCTGTGAGGTGAAGTGTGACAGTTGGAAGATGGACTGAGTAGCAGACAGGTTGCTCCTGGCGGGGCTGTTCTACATGGATTTACCAACCAGCAACTAAGATTAAATAAATTGTCATAAACTACACTTCGGCTACCTGATCTTCATTATTACAGATCCCTTTCATTTAAAGTATTGAGCATCTTCTGAAATTGGTCTCTCTGCTAAATCAGGGGTAGTAACTGATATCATTATTAAAATAGAGTATTCTGGCCTCCCTTAACTGTATTTTTCAGCAAAGCGTTGTTGCTTCAACTTGATTTTAGATGTAACAGTGAATATTTATTTATTATTCAGCTGGTTTAGTTCCTCAAAGAGTTAAACATAAAACATGACACTTTCATCTAAAACGGCAGAGAGAAAGAGATACCATCTATTGACTGAATTGCACAATATTAAACAATGAAAGATTGGATCATCTGAGGCAATGACTTTATTACCCAGCATGAAAGCAGCGCTTGGACATGACGAGGTGGGCTTGTTTTAAGCTCCCAAAGGGACCTGGGGCCTGTGCCTGCTTCTTCTCCATGCTATAGACTAGCGATATCTAAGTACGTATGGTGGTTTGGGTGTCCTAAGATAGCCGGCCAAACCGTCATGCGCACTTGCAGTGCCCTGTGCCCACCACTCTCCCTGCTGCTGACAGAGGATGGCCCCACCCTCAAGACTTGGCTTCTGCTCCATTATCTATATTAAATTTATAATAAACCTGTTTTTTATCATTTTATTATACACTTTTTTAATGCTAACTGAGGCATTGGGTGACGCTCCACTGCCATAACGGAGGAGCTTCCACTACCTTTTCCTTTCAACATAGCAGGCCCTTACTCAGAGAGTACTTTGGCAGAAAATAAATCTGCCACCCCCTGAAATGCATGTTTTCTTAACTGTCTGCATATTGAAAACGAATGGAGGGATAGAAGGAAAGTTAGGGGGCAAGAGATAAAAAAAGTCAGAAGATAAAAAGTCAAAATGCAGTCAATGGCAACCTCAGCCTACAGAAACAGTATTTGAATGCACTTTTCAGTGTAACTATGAAAGAAGACTACTGCTGGCAGATCCTGCGCACCTCTAAAGATCTGCACCTTTGGCATGGGCCCAGCTCACACACGCTAAGGCAGGCTCTGCTTTTCCTCATAAAAGTTGAGAGCAAATTTATACCATAGTGAAACGCTTTGTCGAATTAAAGAAATGCACTTAAACTTATCACTGTACTGAACTTATTTACTATGTGTACTCTGATTTTGATGACACTAGCCCTGGCATGCACGATCTTTTTTTTTACCAAGTAGCCTATCAGCGCGCTGGGGTGAGCGTAGCAGTGTGGAATTTGATGGCAGGTAGTCACCGCAGATAAACAACGTGAGGCTGGCATGGAAATGAAAAACCAAACAAGGATTATTCTGGTGGTGTGCTGCCAGGGATTTAAGAGCCAAATAATTACTACACACTGGGTCATGCAGGGTGAATCAGGAATACATGCTTGCCTCAGGAAACATTTATAGACACATTCCAAGGCTTTTTATGCACAGACAGAAAGCAAATGCCTCGATGCAAGTCAACATCACCATAACCTTCTGTGTGCAACTGCATCACTAGAGTATTAAACAGCCCATGGAAAGAACAGAGAAGTACTTTCCAGTCACAGAGACGTTGCATCCCTTCTCCCCCGGGCATTATTTCACCCGGCAACCTTCTTCAGAGGTTTCTCATTCAAAACACTGCTCGCACCATCCATTTACCAGCAAGCCCCCAGCCCCGCCCTCTGTCCCAGCCCGCTGGGTATAGAAGCACTAGACATAACAACAACAAAATGCTCCTATATGTCAGGTAGAGGGAAATAACGAATAAACAAGGACGGAGTCAGCATCACTTAATCAATGTGCACCTCAAACCAAAACAATTTACCTTCTCTTGTGTAATGTAACCATCACTTTTGTTAAGTTCCCCAATACCTTTGTGCCAGTCGAGTTTGCACTCCAAAAAACGCCCCCCCAAATTAATCTGACCTTGTGTAATGTAACTAGTGCTCATATAAAGTTTGTCAACACCTACCGGTCACTCGAGTTCATATTATATAATAACACATGTTTCACAGTCCCTGGGGAGCTGCAGTGAATGTGCTTTGAAATTAGAGCTCTGAGAGGAGGAGAACAACAGGAAGAGGCAGCGGACAGGCCTGCAGAGACATGGGAGGAGGTAGGAGGGATGAATTTGGCTCCCATTTCTCAGGTAGATTGGAAATAATGAATAAACAGGGAGGTGTTGGCATCACTTAATCTCCTCACATCTAAAAAAAAAATCTGACCTTGTGTAATGAAACTGATGCTTTTGTAAAGCGCTTTAATACCTTTGGGTCAGTCAAGTTTGGGCTCTATAAAAATGCCCCCAAAAATGTATCTGACCTTGTGTATTGTAACTAGCACTCAGTCAAGGGATAAAGAAATCGTGAACTATAATATGCCTCAGGTGAAAATCACTTCAGATAGAAAGATTTCTTTAGAAGAGGCTTCCTAGTTTTAGTTTTGGACAAATGATTTAAATTAATGGTAGTCAAAAGAACCTGTTACTGTTACTCACTATTAAAATGTGCATATTTTATAATGAGAAGTGTGTGACAGCCTTGCTGTGGTACAGGGAGTGTGTAAGGAAAGGCTGTAGAATGTAAACACATTTCTAACTCCATAAAATGTAAATACATGCAAATAAACTATAGAAATATTTCAAAATATATTAGCAGTTAGGAAAGAATAAATAAGGCACTTTTTGGTAATTCGGAAGTGTGATTGAAACCCAAGTTCCACATTTTATTGTTTGTAAGCTTTATAGGTTTATCGGTAGAACTGCATGATTGTCCAAATGTAGTGATCAATTCAGTTGAAAATGGTTGTATATTAAAGACAGTGTGCTATTCTACAGCCCCATCCATTAGCAATGAATCTGTGACAGAGTGCCCAAAAACCAACACCTGCTACATACACACATTTGCGGATTCCCTGGCCTGGTCACAAGGCCTGCATCAAAAGCAAGAATAAGGTCTCCTGGGATTTTCCTTTACGAAAGTTTACATGACAGCACACTGTAGCCTAAGGCCATACATACTTCTTACCATTGCCAAGCTGCTCTGTTACAAAGCCTCTGTTCATTCCCTGACAAGTTACTTAAATGTATTGCTTGAGTTTAGGAGGGTCCGCAAAGGCTGCTTTCCCCAAAGCCATGTGTCAGGCCATAAACACTGGGCTCAGGACAGGCTGTAAATTACTTTGGACTCTGGGGAAGAAATGCCATGCATTTGATGCGCAACTAGAGTGAGTCAACTGTCTCCGACTCTGAGAGCTGCTGCCTTGAGGCTTGAGGGCAGGTGAGATTCAAGCTGTGACTGTGACTGTCGGCACTTTCAGCCCGAGCACCAGCTTTCACTGACTTCACGCCGTCTCCACATTATTTTCCCTTTAGCCGAGACAGATGTGTCATCAGAATGAATATTTATGCTTTGAAACAAATGCCTCAAGTGCCACAATCAATATTTTTATAGCGCGGCACTGCCACCCCTAGGGGCATCTGGGCCCTGTGGACACGTCCAGGTCAGAGACGAACGGAAAGAGGAACAAGCATGTGCAATGCAATGGTCTCGCCTTTAGTTAAGCTTAAGCAATTCTGTTTGTAATTAGGTTGCTTTTAGCTTTGCTTTTATTTGTCTTTTTCAAACATTTATGTATGTACCATGCATATGTATGTATATGTATGCATGCATTAATATTGGTATTTCTATAGATATGCAGATGTTTATATCTGTTTATATATGTATGTGTATATATATATATATATATAGACACATACATATGCATATATATGCATGCATGTTATATTCATGAAAGTTTGAAAAATACTGATAAAAGTAAAGGTAAAAAGCCACCCGATTACAAACAGAATTGTTTTAAGTGTAATAAAGATGAGACCTATTGCATTTGAATTCACTAGTGCCTTTAGGCAAAGAGTGAAGGGTTGGAGTAAGGTCATGCTGTTTTTCCAGATTGAGTAGTAGAAAGTGAGTAGTAAAGAGTGATTAGAAAGTGAGTAGTAGAGAGTAGTAGAGAGTGAGTAGTAGAAAGTGAGTAGAGAGTACTAGATAGTATTCAAGAGTGAGTAGAGTGAGTGGTAGAGAGTGAGCAGTAGAGAGTAGTAGAGAGGAGTAGTCGTGAGCAGTATCTAGTAGAGAGTGAGTTGTAGACTAATAGAGAGTAGAGAGTAGTAGAGAGTAGAGTAGTAGAGAGTATGTAGTAATAGTACAGAGTAGTGAGTGTGTAGTATAGATTGAGTAGCAGAGAATGGTAGACTGTAGCGAGTGTGTAGTAATGAGTGTGTAGTAGAGAGTGTGTAGTAGAGAGTGTGTAGTAGAGAGTAAGTAGTAGAGAGTGTGTAGTAGAGTGAGTAGTGTAGAGTGAGTAGTAGAGAATAGTAGAGTAGTGAGTGTGTAGTAGATAGTGTAGTAGTAGTGAGTGTGTAGTAGAGAGTGTGTAGTAGAGAGTAGTATATTGAGTAGTAGTGAGTGTGTAGTCGTAGTGAGTATGTAGTAGTTAGTGTGTAGTAGTGAATGTGTAGTAGAGTGTGTATTAGAGTGTGTATTAGAGTGTGTAGTAGAGTGTGTGTAGTAGAGTGTGTGTAGTAGAGAGTGTGTAAACAGTGTGTAGTAGAGCATAGTAGAGAGTGTGTTGTAGAGTGTGTTGTAGAGTGTTGTAGAGTGAGTAGTAGAGAGTGTAGTAGAGAGTGTAGTAGAGAGTGTAGTAGAGAGTGTGTAGTAGAGTAGTGAGTGTGTAGTAGAGAGTGTTTAGTAGAGTAGGGAGTGTGCAGTGGAGAGTGTGTAGTAGAGAGTGTGTTGTATAGAGTGTGTAGTAGAGAGTGTGTGTAGAGAGTGTCGTTGAGAGTGTAGCAGAGCGTGTAGTACAGAGTAGTGAGTGTGTAGTAGAGAGTTTGTAGTGGAGAGTAGTGAGTGTGTAGTATAGTGTGTAGTAGAGTGTGTAGTAGAGAGTGTGTAATAGAGAATGGGTAGTAGAGAGTGTGTAGTAGAGAATAGTAGAGAGTAGTAGAGAATAGTAGAGTGTGTGTAGTAGTGGGTAGTCCCGGCTCAATGTATGACCCTAGCATTGGGATGCTTTGAAAGGTTTGTTTGAGGGGTCCTCGCCTGGACGTGTGTCAAAGGTCAAGTGATTCAGAGTCAGGGCACAAGTGACAAGACCAAGGCCGAGATGCTTTGATGGAGCTGGCACATTTACATGACCTTGGAAGTGCAGCACTGCAGCCCTTGACACCAGCCGCTACATCGTTTTTTTGAGATTAGCGGAGGGAGGCTACCTTCTGTTCAGAGTCGGGGCACAAGTGACCAGACCAAGGCCGAGATGCTTTGATGGAGCTGGCACATTTACATGGCCCTGAAAGTGCAGCGCAGCAGCCCTGACACCAGCCGCTACATCGTGTTTTTGAGATTAGCGGAGGGAGGCTGCCTGCTGTTGAGAGTCGGGGTACAAGTGACCAGACCAAGGCCGAGATGCTTTGATGGAGCTGGCACATTTACATGGCCCTGGAAGTGCAGCACCGCAGCCCCTGACACCAGCCGCTAGATCGTGTTTTTGAGATTAGCAGAGGGAGGCTGCCTGCTGTTCAGAATCAGGGCACAAGTGACGAGACCAAGGCCGAGGCGCTTTGATGGAGCTGGCACATTTACATGGCCCTGGAAGTGCAGCGCCGCAGCCCCTGACACCAGCGGCGTTTTTGAGATTAGCGGAGGGAGGCTGCCTGCTGTTCAGAGTTGGAGCACAAGTGACAAGACCAAGGCTGAGATGCTTTGATGGAGCTGGCACATTTACAGGGCCCTGGAAGTGCAGCGCCGCAGCCGCTGACACAAGACATTACATTGTGTTTTTGAGATTAACAGGGAGCGGCTGCCTGCTGTTCAGAGTCGGGGCACAAGTGACGAGACCTAGTCCGAGATGCTTTGATGGAGCTGGCACATTTACATGGCCCTGGAAGTGCAGCGCCGCAGACCTTGACACCAGCCGCTGCATCGAGTTTTTGAGATTAGCAGAGGGAGGCTGCCTTCTGTTCAGAGTCGGGGCACAAGTGACGATACCAAGCCCGAGATGCTTTGATGGAGCTGGCACATTTACATGGCCCTAGAAGTGCAGTGCGGCAGCCCCTGACACCAGCCTCTACATCGTGTTTTTGAGATTAGCGGAAGGAGGCTGCCTGCTGTTCAGAGTCGGGGCACAAGTGACGAGACCAAAGCCGAGATGCTTTGATGAAGCTAGCACATTTAAATGGCCCTGGAATTGCAGCGCCGCAGCCCTGCCACCAGCCGCTACATCGTGTTTTTGAGATTAGTGGAGGGAGGCTGCCTGCTGTTCAGAGTCGGGGCACAAGTGACGAGACCAAGGCCAAGATACTTTGATGGAGCTGGCACATTTAAATGGCCCTGGAAGTGCAGCGCCGAAGCCCCTGACACCAGCCGCTACATCGTGTTTTTGAGAATAGCGGAGGGAGGCTGCCTGCTGTTCAGAGTCGGGGCACAAGTGACGAGACCAAGGGCGAGATGCTTTGATGGAGCTGGCACATTTACATAGCCCTGAAAGTGCAGCGTCGCAGCCCCGGACACCAGCCGCGTTTTTGTGATTAGCGGAGGGAGGCTGCCTGCTGTTCAGAGTCGGTACACAAGTGACCAGACCAAGGCAGAGATACTTTGATGGAGCTGGCACATTTACATGGCCCTGGAAGTGCAGCGCCGCAGCCCCTGACACCAGCCGCTACATCGTGTTTTTGAGATTAGCGGAGGGAGGCTGCCTGCTGTTCAGAGTCGGGGCACAACTGACGAGACCAAGTCCGAGATGCTTTGATGGAGCTGGCACATTTACATGGCCCTGGAAGTGCAGCGCGGCAGCCCCTGACACCAGCTGCTACATCGTGTTTTTGAGATTAGCGGAGGGAGGCTGCCTGCTGTTCAGAGTCGGGGCACAAGTGACGAGACCAAGGCAGAGATGCTTTGGTGAAGATGGCACATTTACATGGCCCTGGAAGTGCAGCGCGGCAGCCCCTGCCACCAGCCGCTACATCGTGTTTTTGAGATTAGCGGAGGGAGGCTGCCTGCTGTTCAGAGTCGGGGCACAAGTGATGAGACCTACGACGAGATGCTTTGATGGAGCTGGCACATTTACACAGCCCTGGAAGTGCAGCGCCGCAGCCCTTGACACCAGCCGCTGCATCGTGTTTTTGAGATTAGCGGAGGGAGGCTGCCTGCTGTTCAGAGTCGGGTTCAAGTGACGAGACCAAGGGCGAGATGCTTTGATGAAGCTGGCACATTTACATAGCCCTGGAAGTGCAGCGTCGCAGCCCCGGACACCAGCCGCGTTTTTGTGATTAGAGGAGGGAGGCTGCCTGCTGTTCAGAGTCGGGGCACAAGTGACCAGACCAAGGCTGAGATGCTTTGATGGAGCTGGCACATTTACATGGCCCTGGAAGTGCAGCGCCGCAGCCCCTGACACCAGCCGCTACATCATGTTTTTGAGATTAGCGGAGGGAGGCTGCCTGCTGTTCAGAGTCGGGGCACAACTGACGAGACCAAGTACGAGATGCTTTGATGGAGCTTGCACATTTACATGGACCTGAAAGTGCAGCGCAGCAGCCCCTGACACCAGCCGCTACATTGTGTTTTTGAGATTAGCGGAGGGAGGATGCCTGCTGTTCAGAGTCGGGGCACAAGTGACAAGACCTAGTCCGAGATGTTTTGATGGAGCTGGCACATTTACATGGCCCTGGAAGCGTAGCGCCACAGCTCCTGCCACTAGCCGCTACATCGTGTTTTTTAGATTAGCGGAGGGAGGCTGCCTGCTGTTCAGAGTCGGGGCACAAGTGACGAGACCAAGGCCGAGATGCTTTGATGGAACTGACACATTTACATGGCCCTGGAAGTGCAGCACCACAGCCCCTGACACCAGCCGCTACATCTTGTTTTTGAGATTAGCGGAGGGAGGCTGCCTGCTGTTCAGAGTCGGGGCACAAGTGACGAGACCAAGGGCGAGATGCTTTGATGGAGCTGGCACATTTACATAGCCCTGGAAGTGCAACGTCGCAGCCCCGGACACCAGCCGCGTTTTTGTGATTAGAGGAGGGAGGCTGCCTGCTGTTCAGAGTCGGGGCACAACTGACGAGACCAAGTCCGAGATGCTTTGATGGAGCTGCACATTTACATGGCCCTGGAAGTGCAGCGCCGCAGCCCCTGACACCAGCCGCTACATCGTGTTTTTGAGATTAGCGGAGGGAGGCTGCCTGCTGTTCAGAGTCGGGGCACAAGTGACGAAACCTAGTCCGAGATGTTTTGATGGAGCTGGCACATTTACATGGCCCTGGAAGTGCAGCGCCGCAGCCCCTGACACCAGCCGCTGCATCGTGTTTTTGAGATTAGCAGAGGGAGGCTGCCTTCTGTTCAGAGTCGGGGCACAAGTGACGAGACCAAGCCCGAGATGCTTTGATGGAGCTGGCACAATTACATGGCCCTAGAAGGGCAGCGCCGCAGCCCCTGACATCAGCCGCTACATCGTGTTTTTGAGATAAGCGGAGTGAGGCTGCCTGCTGTTCAGAGTCGGGGCACAAGTGACGACACCAAGGCCCAGATGCTTTGATGAAGCTGGCACATTTACATGGCCCTGTAAGTGCAGTGCCGCAGCCCCTGCCACCAGCTGCTACATCGTGTTTTTGAGATTAACGGAGGGAGGCTGCCTGTTGTTCAGAGTCGGGGCACAAGTGACGAGACCAAGGCCGAGATGCTTTGATGGAACTGACACATTTACATGGCCCTGGAAGTGCAGCACCACAGCCCCTGACACCAGCCGCTACATCTTGTTTTTGAGATTAGCGGAGGGAGGCTGCCTGCTGTTCAGAGTCGGGGCACAAGTGACGAGACCAAGGGCGAGATGCTTTGATGGAGCTGGCACATTTACATAGCCCTGGAAGTGCAACGTCGCAGCCCCGGACACCAGCCGCGTTTTTGTGATTAGAGGAGGGAGGCTGCCTGCTGTTCAGAGTCGGGGCACAACTGACGAGACCAAGTCCGAGATGCTTTGATGGAGCTGCACATTTACATGGCCCTGGAAGTGCAGCGCCGCAGCCCCTGACACCAGCCGCTACATCGTGTTTTTGAGATTAGCGGAGGGAGGCTGCCTGCTGTTCAGAGTCGGGGCACAAGTGACGAAACCTAGTCCGAGATGTTTTGATGGAGCTGGCACATTTACATGGCCCTGGAAGTGCAGCGCCGCAGCCCCTGACACCAGCCGCTGCATCGTGTTTTTGAGATTAGCAGAGGGAGGCTGCCTTCTGTTCAGAGTCGGGGCACAAGTGACGAGACCAAGCCCGAGATGCTTTGATGGAGCTGGCACAATTACATGGCCCTAGAAGGGCAGCGCCGCAGCCCCTGACATCAGCCGCTACATCGTGTTTTTGAGATAAGCGGAGTGAGGCTGCCTGCTGTTCAGAGTCGGGGCACAAGTGACGACACCAAGGCCCAGATGCTTTGATGAAGCTGGCACATTTACATGGCCCTGTAAGTGCAGTGCCGCAGCCCCTGCCACCAGCTGCTACATCGTGTTTTTGAGATTAACGGAGGGAGGCTGCCTGTTGTTCAGAGTCGGGGCACAAGTGACGAGACCAAGGCTGAGATGCTTTGATGGAGCGGCCACATTTACATGGCCCTGGAAGTGCAGCACCGCAGCCCCTGACACCAGCCGCAACATCGTGTTTTTGAGATTAGCGGAGGAGGCTGCCTGCTGTTCAGAGTCGGGGCACAAGTGACGAGACCAAGGGCGAGATGCTTTGATGGAGCTGGCACATTTACATAGCCCTGTAAGAGCAGCGTCGCAGCCCCGAACACTAGCCGCGTTTTTGTGATTAGCGGAGGGAGGCTGCCTGCTGTTCAGAGTTGGGGCACAAGTGACCAGACCAAGGCCGAGTTGCTTTGATGGAGCTGGCACCTTTACATTGCCCTGGAAGTACAGTGCCGCAGCCCCTGACACCAGCCGCTACATCATGTGGTTTTGAGATTAGCGGAGGGAGGCTGCCTGCTGTTCATGTTCACAGTCGGGGCACGAGTGACGAGACCAAGGCCGAATGCCTAAGAAAGGATTAGGGTGAATATGGAAGGCAAGTGCTATTCGTGATTTATATTCTAGTTTGACAGTCGACAGAATTCGAAAATTGCTCGACCTGTGGGGATTTACTGTCTTGAGTGTTTAGGATTTCATGAAGTGTTGATCTTGGCAGGGCGGCAAGGGCAGTGGCACGCGGTGTGGTCTCGGTAGCTTGGCACTGTAACTGGCACAATCCAATCTTAGGGGTTACATGGATACAGAATAAGAGTTCATTGCTACCTCACCGTGGGTGGGTGTCTTTTGTCCGACTGTAGTACTTCCGTAGCGTGAAAAGGGCACGCACTTGGGTCCCTAACATGTTACAGGAAATCAGGCTGAGTGTTTTTCGGCAGCTTTGCATGCCATGCATTTCTAGCTCTACAGGCATTTTTATAACAAGCGCTCGCCATTTGTCTCTAAGCCCCGTCCTTTTAAGACTGGGCTCCCCGACTTCCTGCTGGGGTGAAAGGTTTCTTATCTTCTTTATGGGGCCATCTGGACCCATAAAGAAGATAAGAAACCTTTAACTTCAGCAGTAAGTCAAGGAACCCAATCTGAAAAGGATGGGGCTTAAAGAGAAAGAAGAACGTCACTATGACCTCTTCTCCAATGGCTGGCCTGCCAATGGAGAAGAGGGGCGGAGTTTAACCCTTGCTAGTGAAGTTCACTCTGAGACATAAAATCTCGCGAGCTCGACTGCGCATGTGCGCAGTACACCACGCCAGACCTAAAAAATAAGGGTTAGAAATGAGCAGAAAGAGGAAAAATAAAGATCAGAAACTATCAGAAAAAAGAAAAATAAAGGTCATAAACGAGCAAAAAGAGGAAAAGTAACGGGCAGAAATGAGGTCAAATAAAGGTTAGAAATAGAGGGCAAAGTGGGCAGAAAGAGAGAAAAGCTAGCAGAAAGTGAGCAGGAAAGAAGGCACAAACCTACAGGAGCAGAGGGTAGTGGACTGCTGCAAGCTGGACAGGAGAACTGTCTCAGGGGGAGCAGGCACGAGGAACTGCTCAATGGGGTCGTGCTGCAGTTTCCAGTAAGTAGGTCCTGGGATAAGGTCAGGGTGCTGGGTGGCGGAAGGAGGAAAACAGCGGGAAGGAGGAAGAAACCGTCAGAAAGAGGAAAAGTAAAGGTCAGATATGAGCAGAAAGAAGAAAAATAAAGGTAAGAAATGAACAGCAAGAGGAAAACTGATGGCCAGAAATAAGCAGAAAGAGAAAAAATAAAGGTCAGAAACCAGCAGAAAGAGGCAAAATAAAGGTCAGAAACGAGCAGAAAGAGGCAAAATAATGAGAACAAGCAGAGAGACAAAATTAGAGGGTAGAAAAGGCAGAAAAAGTAGCAGAAAGCAAGCAGAAAAGAAGGCAGAAAATGAGAAGGGGAGGCACAAAACGAAGGTAGCAGAGGGTAGAGTACGGCGGCAAGCTGGACAGGAAAACTGTTGCTGTGGGAGCTAGCTCGAGGACCTGCTCAAGACTCTTATTTATATTTTTAGTGCATAGTAATGCTATAGTGGTGGTGAATGATAATGTCAATGCCATAGTGGCAAATGTACACTAAGGGGCATATTTACAAGCCAATATTGCCACCTCTTTTAGTGACGCTGTGATGGCGATAGGGGCTTTGCCTTAACGTGGCTTAACCCTGCCTTGTAAATAAGGCACCCTTTCATGCTGTACTTAGAAAGAAAGGGGAAAGCAATGGGTGTTGCAGTGAGAGTTCAACGCAACAACCAATGATCTTGAATCTGCCCCCTATTTTACAAGGTTATAGCCTATATGCTGGAGTCAATAAGTCTGTACTCCATAGGCTCCATAGACTCCATAGGCTACAGATGGTCCATGCTGCTGCCCGGCTGGTGCTACGCTGGCCCCGTAAGTCATCTGCGTCAGCTGCGCTTAAAGCGCTGCATTGGCTACCAATTGGCAAAAGGATCCTATTTAAGATCTTGCTGATCACATTTAGAGCCTTTCAACAGCAAGGGCCTAAATATCTGTGTAACAGTTTTAAACGGTACCATCCCACCCGTTGCCTGAGGTCTGCTAGTCAGAACCTGCTAATAATCCCCAGATTCAGACTGGCTACCAAAGGAGGAAAATCTCTCTTCGTCCTGGGTGCTAGGGCTTGGAACAAGCTTCCACCTTAAAGCTTAAAGTCATTGTCCCACGAAACTCAGTTTAGGAAAGCTTTAAAAACTTGGGTCTTTTCTCTTACAGATGTGACCTGCAGAGCGTTAGTGTAAAGTGTAAAGCATTTTCCATCGAGTTGATCGCTTTCCCTCAACCTTGTCATCTGGTTGTTTGAGTGCCAAGAAACTCCTTGGCGTGATAGGTGCGCTATAAAAGTGTCCTTTACATTACATTACAAGGTGGCGTAATTGGGAGGCAGCGCTAAAATTCAGACCAGGGAAAACCTGGTCTTAACCAGGTGATTTGAAGAGAAATGCTTTATTTCTTCTCATTTTTGCTGTTTCCATGAATGCTGGGTTGTGCAGCACACATAGAAACAGCAAAAGGAAGGTGACCCTTCCTGCACATAAACAATAAAAATGACGTTTTGCAACTTCTATGTGTGCTGCATTAAGCAGCACAAATAAAAGTTACAAAAAGCCCTTTAAAGATTGTTTATGTGCAGGAAGGAAGACCTTCCTGCACACAAACAATCTTCCCCTCAAAGCAGACACCCTTACACTATGGTGCAAGGGTACCTGCATTGGCGCTAGGCTGCTAAATTTAGCACCAGTGCAGGAGGAAACGCAGGGCTGCACCATATTGTGGTGAATATGGTGCAGCCCTGTGTTTCTGAAGTGGCGGAGCGCTGCGTTAAGCTGCTCTCCGACACTTCATTGTTAATCTGCCACACACTGCATGTGTCAGTGGGGCATGGGTAAGTATAAACAATTGACCTCTGAAATGCCTTCCTTGAGATCAGGGCCAGGCCAGGACAACATCACTGACTTACTCTGAGTCAGTCAGTCTCTCTTTGAGACTTCCACAAACATCTGAGAGACTAAAGAGCACACCACAAAAGCAGTCTGCAGTTCGTTGGCAGAAAGAAAGTTTCCGAAATAGTCTTAGAAAAGGGCCAACAATCACCAATGCCTAAGTGCCAATCACACTTGCTGGCTTGTTTTTATAATTAAAGCTAGCTAAGCACGCCAAACAGTGATTACTTGCCCAGGAACTTCTCTCATTGAGTGAATGACCATACAAACAAGCATTGGCGTAGCCAATAGATCTCGCCTTTGAGACCTTATAACAAATTTGCCATGTAGCACACAGTTTAACTTTCCTTTGTTAGGCCCTTAAAGCCTGTTTATTTCCTCGCAGACTGCTTATTACAAGGGCCTCCTAAATATGATTTTACCTCCCCGCACAAAGTTAGCACCTTGTATGCTGTTTTAGCTTAAATACATTTTATTACAACAAACAGATTGGAAGAAATGCCACAATTTAAACCATATACGCACTGGCAGAGATGGGTGGCGTGGTATGTATTACCTTCATCGAGGGAGTGAAGGGGTTAATAGCCCATTCTGAGCTTGGCTTCTTCAGAGACATGTCTACTCCCCACACTCGAAAATGATCATAAACTGCATTTCACACAGTGAGCATCTTTATATATAATTGTAATTACATCTTTACTGCTGAGAATAAAGCTTATTTGGAGCAAATGCAATAAATATATATTCACAATTGGATCACTAAAGTGGAAACGTGTTCTCACTACAGCAGAGTGTAACTTGCTTCAGAAAGCACCTGCTGAGTCCCTCGAGGGTCACACACCAGATGAATCACTGTACAGCAGTGGAGGCAGTTAGTGGGGGCTACCTCACTGAATGGATGGGTTTACCCTGTGCAAATGCTTATTTGTGCAATCACTATATGCTACATCCATTCTGAACCACACTCTTCTGGCAAGAAAGCAAAGTGCCAGATTGGCAATTCGAAAACTCCTAGTGCAGTGCTTTCGACAGGGCTGAAATACTGACTCACAATTAGTGCGTAATCTGAACCAAAGCAGGAGTGTCGCACTTCCTTTGAGTTGTTTTTCTTTTCCACTGGGAACTGCGCAGGTTGGAAATGACTGACTGAGGAGTAGCAGCATCTAGGGAGGGCCCGGCAGAACACTGTTGACAGTGCATCATACTCATGCGGAAGTTAGTGAGAAGATTGTATTATGCAAAAAGTCCAGCACTAAAGTTAAATGAGTTGAACAGTGCTCTTTTGCGAGGGTTAGTATCAGATGTGAAAAAGGTTTGTGATGATATTGAGTTTTGTTACTTTGGTCCTGAAGAAGAGATTGAATAAACTATGACATTAATAAAAGAAAATGTTGTAGAGAATGTTGAACATAGTTGTACAAATAAATTAGAAACTGAAATTACAAAGTTTAAGGTGATTTCAGGAGAAAGCCCTCAAGAAACTTGGAGTGTGGAACCAACATATAAGTGGGGCTATTTACATTTTTATAACCCAGCATGGCAGGAAGTGTTGGCCAACCTACAAGGGGTTAACCATCTGGACCAGAGCCAGTCTTTCCTGTAAAATACAGCAATAGATACTGACATACAGGATGTCTTAGCCATACGCCTGGTAAATGAGAAACACACTAGCATATACATCTACAATGTGTATGCTTGAGGTGTCAGGAGGGGTGCTAAATCAACCACTAGCTCGTCCTTTGAAGCCAATTTGGTGTCCACCAATCGCTGTGCTTATCTTTTGATAGCAGGAGATTTCAATTCTACCTCCAAACCCCTGGACAGCAATGACATTGACTTAACAAGGGTCGAGGATTACATCCGGGGCATTCCAAGACTAGAGCTCCACAAATCAATAAATGGACAGAGGTTGTCCCGCAACTCAAAGCTTTTCCTATAGAACTGGGCTTAAGATCAGTCAATGGTAAAACAGAGTCTGACAGGAATGGAGCCAACACTTTTGATAATACACTATGCTCAAGCCACATAGACTATATTTTGTTGGACGTTCGACTGTGGCCATCACTTAGGGATATGGATGTTAAAACCCAGCTGGAGAGTGACCATAATCCCCTATGCCTTTTGAAGGAATCTTTTTGTAGTAGACTTGAAACAAATAGGTTTGATTCAGCTCCCATTAGCAGCATCCAACTCTCTAATGACAAACAATGTTTTAAGTGGGCTCGGATTGCTAGTTCAGCAGAAATATTATCTAGCATTAGTGATGACATATCTTCCTGTCTGACTGAGTGCTAGACAAGCCCCCCGCACCAGGAGGATTCAAGTATAGTTACAGCCCGACACAACAAGCTTTTCAAGAGAATCCTCCAATACTTTCTCACTCCGAAGCCTTCGCTAAACTGATCCCACAACATACCAAACACTTGGTGCAACATGGACTGTAGATGGATGCTCTCCTTCTTGATTAAATCTATCAAAGATAAGGATGCCCAACGCATCCGTTAGGCAAGAATACAGTATAAATTTCACCCAGGCTCAAGCCAAGAGAGACAGGGATAAGAGGCGGTGGAAGGATCGTAGGGTTGCTTGCTCTGCCAAGGACTCTTGTAGGCTTTGGGCCTTAGTTACATGGGGCAACAATGGCGTAGCACCTCCTCCCCAAAATCAGATAGCCCCAGCAGCCTGTGTTAAATATTTTACAAATTTATATGCTGAAGGCCCTTGTAAAGTGGATGCTGGAGTCAATCATACTGATTTGATAATCGACTACCCAGCCCTCCAAAAGGAACCCCTTTTTGATTTAACTGACATCTACAATACACTAGATGCAGTAGCCAGAGGTAGAGCCCCACGACCTTATGGCATTCCTGTGGATGTATTTCTGGAGGATAGATACAACTGATCACAATACAGTCTAAAGCTGGGGAATGCCATTGCCGGTGGTGTTCCTGTCCCCAAGTCTTGGAGAGGTGCTGAAGTAATCCCCGTTCATTAAAAAAGGGCATTCGGGCCTCCCCAATGAATTATCCGCCAGTTAGTTTAATCAATGGCATACAAAAAATCTTTGCATGGTTACTTTCGACTAAAATCCAGATTTGGATGTCCAACAACAACATCCTTTCCCCTTTTCAAGCTGGATTTCAGAATAAAACTAGCACCTTGGACCAGGTCTTCCATTTTTTACCTTTGTACTGGAATGTTGTGGTAATTGGAAAGGGTTCTATGTACGTGGCTTCTGCGGATCTAAAGTCAGCATTTGATTTGGTTGCACCCAAAACATTATGTGATATCCTTCTGTCTATGGGGATGCCACTGATTCTGTTGACTCTTGTGATAACCGTGCAAAAACCAAATTTCATACAGGTTCGATGGAATAGCCAGGGTGACCTTACTGAGTGCTTTCCTACAGATAGGGGTGTTCAGTAGGGGTGCGTTTTTGGCCCTACGTTAGTTTCACTACTTCTCAGTGACATTGCATTGTTCTTGTCCCAGAGTGCCACTGATGCTCCCGTTATGGCAGGTATCAAAACACCAAAATTATTATTTGCGGATGAGACCCTTCTCCTTTCTAAGACACCAGGAGACCTAGAGCGTCTGCTACTTCTTTTTGAGGAATTTGCAAAGCTCAGGGCCTTGAGATCAATACTTTAAAAACAAAAGTTATGTAATTTATTCAACCTAGAAGTTATAGGGGAAGAGTAACATTGGGAGGTATGCCACTTGAGCACACAGAAGTTTTCAACTATCTAGGCATCACTTTGTCATCTGGTATGGTTTGGAAACCTCAAGTGGATGACGCATCCATGGAACTTAGGCTCTCATACTAAACCAATAGTCCGGACTTACAAATGTATGATCTGAAGGCTTTGGGCTCTGCCCTGTATGGCTCAGAACTATGGGGATTTTCTGACATTGCTGCATTAACCATTGCTCAGAATAAGTTTCTAAGAAATCTAACTCATCTCCCTGCCTTTGAAACCTTTAATGCTTGATCTGGGCAGAAAATACATTGCTTCTAATGTAAGATTGCACCCACTTTTATATTGGAGAAGGCTGTGGTCCACCCCCCGAATTAGAACACCATGTAATGGCTTTGAGAGATGTTTTATCAGTAGACCTTTTTCATAAAATAACATGGTTATGACAGATTAAAGCACTGCTAATCGACATGGATCTGAGGGGGTTCTGGGACAATCCATCCTCTAAACCCACACCATCCCCAGATGTACTTAAATCAAACTATTGGTCATGGATCTTCTGATGTAAGGCATGTGCGGTACAGAGCAAGTCTTTGACAGACAGGTTCATGGATTCCAATAGCTACAGCTTCCTGGAACCATTTTAGGATACCATCATGGCACCATTAGACAGGAAGATGTACTTTCAATTCATGGTTGGTACATTGCCATGAGAGCTTTTACAAGTTCTTGGACTGCTGGCAGGGGAGTACTGTGCCCTAGTTGCAATGCTTACCTAGAAACAACTTCCCATGTCCTTTTAGTTTGCCCCAGCTATGTGCCTCCTCGGCAGAAATGGCTCAAACCACTCTGCAAAAATCTGGGGACCAGAATCAGTGCTAACGCACACCAAATTTTGAGAACTGATCCCAGATTAACAATAGCTGTCGCAGTTGCTATCTTCCTAAACTGAATGTGGATATTGAGGTTAAAGGACCTGTCCAAAAACTTAAATCCTGGCCTTCTGATCATTGTAAAGAGTTTTTCACTTGCACATAGTCAAAACTGACATGCATTAGTGAGGTTCCACTTTTCTTTAAGTTTTTACTGCTGCTAATACATACTATTCTTTTGAAATCTATACAGCTCAGCTAATTGTAGCCCCATGCTGTGATGCACCTGCTACTTTCATGTCTTATTAACACAAAATGATGGCAAGCATACCATATCAGACATAGATATGTACATGAAAGTTGGAATGGACTTCTTTTTAATTGTTAGATATTTTTAAGTGTTTTATAGATTTTATTGTTTTGACAAAAAATTCGATTTTTATGCGTATTTGGATTGTACAGTTGATATTTATGAGAAGTGTAGGATGACCATGAGATATCTAGGCGATTTGTTGGTTCGATTAGGCATATGTTGTTTAATACTGATGTTGGTTTCCAACACCTTATTAACACCTCGGATGCTTGATTCCGTTCTGGGAAGGACATGGCTTTTGTAGTTCGGACTGGACTGTTCCCATGGGGCACAGGGTCAGAGCTGATTTGCATATCGCCATTGTCTAACCCAGGGTGGTGTGGAGTGCAAAAAAACGATGGATTTGGGCCCAGATCTTTTGACTGGGGTGAATGTGTGACATTGATCCACATTCGGTCCATCACCTGTTTTGGTTTCCAATATGTGTCACCACCTTCCTGAAACGCTTTTATGGTTTTAACTGAAATAAAGCTAAAAGAAATGAAACTGACTACTTCACATGGTTGGAAAGTACTGCCTTGAGCCTTGTTACATCACATGGTTTGGAACTGCTGCCTTGAACCTGCTTACACCATATTATTGGGAAGTGCTACTGTGAACTTACTTACATCTCATGATTGGGAGTTGCAGTCTTGAACCAGCTTACTTATCATTCTGCAATATACTAAATGAGCATGATTAATTATAACAGCAAAGGTGCACCACAAGTTTTGGCATATGGTTTACAATTTTAATGAGTCACAAATACATAACATTCCTCAGATTGGTTTCCTTTATTTAAAAAAACAGATGAAGCACCATACAGTCGACGCGTTTCGTCCCAACTAGGGACTTCTTCAGGGCTGTTAAATACAAACACATAAACAAAACATATAAGACACCTTTGATGCACACTTATGTACAAATATATGTACAAAACAGTCTATGTACAAAAATATATACAATTAAAATCATTTAACAAATAAAGCGGGACACAATAGTGCAATTTCTTTTTTACCAATTACAATTGCGTGTGCCCTAAAGAGATTTCTACACATATATACAAACCAAATAATAGACAGACAGACAGCATAAATGAGAAAAATACAATGCAAAATGATATAGCATCTTTATAACATCCTATAGTAGTATACTAAATAATAACTTCTAAGGCAACATGACAATTCATACTAAATAGTAGAAATTAAAATTACCAGAGGGCATAAAAAGAAACCGGAAGAAAGAGAGCAGAGCGATCAGAGCACAAAATGTATACAAGTAACCAAATTAAGAAAGTACCTTCTGTTAGTAATGGAAGCTTCCTGTAAACATGAAAGATGGAGTTCTAAAAGATCAACATCACGAAAGTCGACTAAAACTTGTCTCAATAAATCTAAAAGTAAAGCAAGACAGAGCTCAGAACATCTCTACAGTAAAAGAGAGGTGGGAGTAAATTGCCTAACTTTGAAGGATAGAGCATAATATCACTTACATGGAGCAAGAATTCCAGATGTCTCTGAGGGTGAATCCGTAGGTTTTCAAACAACTTTTAAATTTTCTATTTTTCTGGCGAATAAACCAAAAATGTAAATAGCTATGAATATGAGAAGAAAAGAATGGAACTCTTAGTAGTGTCCCACTCGTGGAAACAAATACTCTATCATATACTAAATTAAAAAATCAGAGTATAGAACCAATTTTAACATAGGGCCTATCTAAGGTCCAAAACGAGTGTGTGCACCTAATTGCAGGGCAATCACTCCATAGAGTATCTTGATCAATAAGTCTGAGAGGTGGAAGTAATAGATACAACCAAGGGCCACCCTTTAGGAATAATGGTGGCCCACATGGTGTAGAGTCATAACAGCAATAATTCAGATATCATATGAAAAAATATATCAAGTAAGACAATGGCTATTCCAGGCCTGCGCATTAAACCAAATGGACTCCTCAGGTTGGTGGTAAACATGTATGCCTACCTATCCAATATCCACGATAGTCATATATTCCATTTTGAAGGAAACAAGTGGTCCTTAGCATAAACGAATAAAAAAGAGCAAAGATAATATATAGATCACAATGGGCTGCTATATAGTACAGAAATCCCTTGTCCAGCCGGGCAGGGAATGTTTATTCATGTGATAGGTTGTTTCGATGAAGGAATAAGACAAGTAACCAAAGACATACAGGTTACAGTAGGGCACAGTCCTGTGCCGTACGTGAGAAGGAAATATAGAAGACAGTAAGTGCAAACAATATCAGGCAAACAGAGTGAGCTACAGGCCACTGACAAGAATTCAAATTAACAGTGTGTCCTGGAGTGAATCATCCATACATTAATACAATAGATTCGTAAGTATGGGACACTCGAAAAGGAGTCGACGTTTCGATCCCAAGCTCAGTTATAGGGGGATCATCTTCAGGACTTTCACAATCAATTTCACTGTCAGCCGCCATCTTGGAAAGTCAGCTGTGTACACCGCGAGTGCGCAGTGCATGAACAAGTGGGCTTGGCAGCTTATTAAGGTCTGCCAAGTTTTTCAAGAAAGACCTCATCTCTATCCAGGAAAACATTCCTTCAAGAACCCCATATTCTTGTTGCCTCAATACATTCCAATTGCCTTGGAACCTGATCCTACACGATTTGGTCCACATTGCGCTTAGTTCCTGCACTAATTGCGTGCGATTCCCTTGACTTTGCATTTTAAACCGCAGCTCCTTGCTGGACCCGCTTCGCGGGTCCCGCTACGCGGTGCCGTGCTGTTTGTGGGTGTTGGAGCAGAACCGAGGGTTTTTTAAGGACAGGGCTGCGAGCGCACTGGTAGCAGGACTACATTTCCCAAGAGTCCCTGCTATTCACCTGACTGCAAACACCTGGTGACGCTCTCCCTGTTGGACACGCCCCCTTCCTCTCATTAAAAGCTCTTGGACACGGATCTATCGTGGATTGCTTTTCCTGGCTGCTGTTTTCCTGGATGTGACACTCTGGCGCCGTTGAACCCGGTCTGCGTCTCCTGAACCATCTTGCCGCTCTCAGCACTTTAAACCGCAGCTCCTTGCCGGACCCGCTTTGCGGGTCCCGCTACGCGGTGCCGTGCTGTTTGTGGGTGTTGGAGCAGAACCAAGGGTTTTTTAAGGACAGGGCTGCGAGCGCACTGGTAGCAGGACTACATTTCCCAAGAGTCCCTGCTATTCACCTGACTGTAAACACCTGGTGACGCTCTCCCTGTTGGACACGTCCCCTTCCTCTCATTAAAAGCTCTTGGACACGGATCTATCGTGGATTGCTTTTCCTGGCTGCTGTTTTCCTGGATGTGACACTCTGACGCCGTTGAACCCGGTCTGCGTCTCCTGAACCATCCTGCCGCTCTCAGCACTTTAAACCGCAGCTCCTTGCCGGACCCGCTTCGCGGGTCCCGCTACGCGGTGCCGTGCTGTTTGTGGGTGTTGGAGCAGAACCGAGGGTTTTTTAAGGACAGGGCTGCGAGCGCACTGGTAGCAGGACTACATTTCCCAAGAGTCCCTGCAATTCACCTGACTGCAAACACCTGGTGACGCTCTCCCTGTTGGACACGCCCCCTTCCTCTTAGGCATATAATAACAACCGTACCCCGCAGCGCGGGAGCGCGCGGGAGCGCACCGGGAGAAGCCTGGGACAAGGGCGGGACCGACTGCGACCGACAGAGACCGATTGAGGCCGGGCTGGGCCACCCCCCTTTAGTTTGCTTGTTGCTTAGACTAATAGAGTGTTTTATTTGTATTGCTAAGTAGCGGTATATATTGTGTTATCTTTTATTAATAAATATTTCCTCTAATTTTAGGCTACATCGTATATTGTTTCCCTAATTAACATGACTACTAAGAAATTGAGATCAGGAAGAGTTTTAGTTGGTAGAGCTTGTTCCAAAACTAAATCTAATCCCCTGCGAAATAAAGCTGGCTCAGCTCTCCAACTAAAAAGTAAATGTCAACTATACTCTTTATGGGATAAGGATAAGGATAAAGTAGACAGAGAGGGGCCCCTCACTGAAACTATTAACATCAATTGTCAAGAAAATGAGCGAGTCCCCCCTGCTACTAAAATGAAGGTACCCATTCAGGTATTAGTGTTCTATCCCCTTTAGATGTTATATCCAATAAAAACCAAGAGAGAGACTCGGACAATCTTTTTGAAACCCAAGAAAAAGCTATAAATGTTGCAGATCGGGGTAGCATTTCTGCTATCCCTGTCGCGGCTCTAGTACATAACCCTCCTTCTTCTCCTACAGTAGATCAAAGAATTCATTCTGGTACTTCTCTATCCCTGCATATTCCCCCTGAAGATATTCTCCCAGAGGATTTCACGCTTCCTGATATAAACCTAGAGTCTCAGAAAGGATTAATTAAAGGGCAGAACTTTATTATCACACAGGATCTTGTAACTACTCCTAGATTACATCTTTATAGTAGTACCCCTTCAAAAAACTCTGAGTTTTCCATCCCTGAAATGAACCTATTCTCTAATTCTACTAACATTCAAAACAAAGATCCCCTAAATTCCTACATATGTGAAGATAATGTAATATCTAATTCCTTAGCCTCTCTAGAACGTCTCATTTCATCTATTCTACAATTACTGGAAAGATTAGTTAATGGATCTGATAATGTATCTGATACAGTAACTCTGATTTTAAAGGCATTGCTGAATAATAAAACAGGATCAGAAGATGTTACTCATCAAAAAATTATCACTCCACCCAACCTAGATGTAGAAGGAACCGGGGAAGTAAAAATAAAAACATCTCCCGAGGTCCCTTTACCGTTAGATCCCCTGATTAAAACTAATACTTATACTGCAGTTACTTCTGAATCTACCGCATATAGGAATGAGAATCCAATTAATGGTAACTGCGTAGCTTTCATTAACCAGGAAATTGAGACCCTACCACCAAAGGAGAATAAATTGACTAATACTCCACCCTCTATCTTCCCCATTTTCATTCCACAATTTAATAAAGAAACTTCAACCCTACCTGTTGTTTCGGATAAAATCTCTCCATTAAAGGAGAAAAAACCGGAAATAACACTCTTTAAAAAACAACGATGTATAAAAAGAAAACCAAATCGTAGATTTTATAAAAAAAGGCAAAGGAAAATAATTTTTAATTGTGAACAAGAACCTTCGTCGGATATTTCTAATACTGTAGATTTCGACTCTAACCTGTCCCATGAGCCAGTGGGAACTATAAAGATGACCACTACAGACATACAACAAGATCCTATACCTCATATAATTCAACAGCATCTAGATGAGCAGATAAAATTGGTGAAGGACCAAAAATCTACATTAATTATAGATCCTAAACCAAAATCAACCCTTAACCCCCTGGTTAGTTCTTTTTCAGACGTAGTTGCAACTGAATATGCAGCTAAGACAGTGCCTAAGACTAGGAAAAATGTGGATACCCTCTTCCTTGATTTTATACCTATTTTCGACCCAGACCTCATCTTAAATAGATCTGCTTTAGTTAATTGCTTTCATGAAATAGAGAGCTTAAAATTGATTCAATCTGCAGATCTAGACATAATATCATTAATAAATTTAGAAAATGGGATGAAATCACGGGTAAAATTTCACTCAAAACTGGTAACAAATCACGTCCTACAATGGGCGGAAGAACTTCAAATAAGAGGAATCGATGTTGATCCTTTTATTCCGGTCAAAATAGAAAGTTATAATTTCCAAAAAATGTTACCTTATCAGGGTAAAAAATCTGGTCCTCTAGATGGTTCCTCTACAGTGACCGAAGAGTTAAAAATACGGATATCAAAAAATGAGCGGCAGGTGATAGTAAATAATCCGCTACCCATTAAACAAACTAGGGTAAAGGATGCCGATCTGGAGTGGAGCTGGTTGCCCGCTGTTTTATCAGATAAATCTGGTTTTGTACCTAAAATGAATTCAGAATTTTAGCGATAACTTAAAAATAATATCGTGGAACACAGCTGGTCTAAACCAGAGCACAGAAAATTTGTCATACTTGCACTCTCTAAATGCTATAGTACGATTGGGGTAGATGCACTGCTGGTTTTATAAGGTTAATTCAAGTTAGTTGAACGTTATTGAAGTTTGGTGGTGCTCAATTAGGAGGCGTCGAGTGCCCTACGACGTCAAAGGAATTGCAGGATATGTGAAACCAGACAGCATCTAGTGTCATCCCTGATTGGCACACACATTAAGTTGCGTTTTCTAGGTCCAGAAAAACACTTTCATTCAATGTTCATTTAAATCATAATTTATTTGATTTTTTCGTTAATTTACGTTGCAAATTTGTTATTTCATTTCAAAAAGATCATCAGAAAGTTTTGAATTTCAAACATCAGGCAAGAGTCAAACGTGTCCAATGCATTTCGGGCACTGGTATAATGTGCCCTTCATCAGGGAAATGACACTATAAATAAAAGTAAAATAAGTAAGTCAGGTCCTTGTTCAGTGACATTACATTGTAGTTCACAGAATGAAACATTCAAAATAAGTGACATGTATTACATAGACATTAGCGTGAAGCATTTAACAAACAACGGGTAGTGCTGTGAGGGGCCAGTGAATGTGGATTGTGCTGTGGTATTAGGGAAAACGATCCGAAAATTACTTACATGCCTGTTATGACGACCTATCCGTTAATCTGTAAGAAAACGCAAGTCTAAATTAGTCCTATGCCGGTTTACGGAGGACAGAGTGCATACGCAATGTAAACTAACGTTACGGGCGCTTAGACTAACCTGTTGGTTTTAAACAGCGTGGCTCGCCATCCCGTCTACCTGTCTCCGCGGTGCCGGTGCAACATTCGGCTTCCGGCGTGTGTTGTTTTTTTAGTTATTCACTCGATCACGTGTGATTGGGAGTGAAGAAAGACTCGCGTCGGTGACCCATGGTCGGGTTGATACGAATATAGAAACAACGTGCTAAAATAATTAGGTATTCCTACATGCGGTGATTAATGTAGGCGGACAGAATGTGAAGCTTATAAAAAAGCTTGTGTAGTAACGTAATCTCACGGTTGTAAAAATAATAGCTGATCGATGCAGGGATTCGATCTATAGATGTAGCGGTGCGGTGAATGGAGGGTGAAACGTGTAGTGGTAGAGCTAACATCAAGTGGTTTGTGTTGTCATAGACAATATTGTGTATTTGAACAGTGTCATGGTTTTGGGAACATGCACAATAACAGTTAACACGATCTACAGAGCAGTATTATTACAGGTAACATGAAAATTCTATCCTTTCATTTAAACCAGCCGGTTTCTGGGTAGATAATCTATGGATCCAAAAGTTCTCTCTTCTCAATAGTTGCTTGTTGTTATTTACACCCTCATATTTTGGAACAGTCTCTAGTACAATGAACTTCACTTGAGAAACATTATGTTGTGATTCAACAAAATGAGCCGAAAGTGCTGATTTCATATTCTTAAGTCTGATGTTAGATTTATGTTCGGTCAGACGTACTTTTATGCGTCTCTCAGTTTTCCCTACATACATCTTGCCACACGGGCATTTGATTCCGTATATTAGGTTGCTCGAATCACAGGTGGCATTGACACGTAGTTTTATTGCATAACCTTGTGTAGGATGATTGATGGTGTGGCCTTTAATTATACTGTTGCAGTTCCCGCAATTCAGGCAAGGTTTCGTGCCATGGTGTGAAGTGATGTCTTTGGTTTTGGTTTGCAAAATTTCTCCTAGGTTCTTGGCTCTAGTGTAGGCGAATAGCGGAGGCTGGTCAAATGCTCTGTTGAAATCCGGTTCTATTTTCAATATGGACCAGTGTTTCATGATTATCTGTTTAAATTTTTTGCTGTTTGTAGAGTATTTGGAGACTACTACCATTCGCGTTTGCTCTGTTTTGACTGTTGGTGTCAGTAGCTTAGATCTCTCCATGTTAGCAACTCTCACCATGGTTTCATCCATTAATTGTTTGGGATAACCTCTTTTCATGAATTTGGTTGACATCTCATTTAATCTCAAGCATAGAGTGGTTTGATCAGAGATGATTCTCTTGACTCTTGCCATTTGTGAGTATGGCAAGTTCCTGATTAAATTCGGTTCATGAAAGCTGGAATGCAGTAGCATATTGTTCCTGTCTGTTGATTTAACAAAAAGGTCTGTTTCAAACCCTTTAGGTGTTATGGTTACCTTAACATCCAGGAAGTTTACAGATGTGTCAGAAATATCCCACGTTAGTTGAATTCTTTGGTCAATGCTGTTAAATTTGTTTAGTTGGTTTTTTAGTTTCTCCTCTGACTCCGTCCAAATGATGAAATAATCATCAATGTACCTTGATACCATTTTCAGATGGTCTGTCCAGTTCTTATCGTTCAAAATGTGTTGGGTCTCATACCAGTGCATGAACATGTTTGCGTATACCGGCGCGGCCGAATTGCCCATGGCCATTCCTGTGAGCTGTTGATACCACTTATCTGTGACTCTAAAGTAGCTATGGTATAGCGTGAATTGCATCAATTCCATGAGGAACAGTTGAAAATCTTGGTTTGTGTCGGTATTGAGGATAGCTGCTTCTATTGCTTCAATGCCCATGTTGTGTGGTATGTTTGTGTATAGGCTACACACATCAGCTGTGCATAACAGAATCTTATCGTTGGGATGTAGTTCAATTTGTTGTAGTTTTAATAGAAATTGTGAGGTATCTTTGATGTATGTTGCAGTTGATTGTACAACTGGTTGTAAATACCTGTCGATTAATTGACCAATAGGTTGGTGTATGCTTCCTCTGGTTGAGACTATTGGTCTCATGGGAGGGTTTCTCAAGCACTTGTGAATCTTGGGTGTCATTCTTAGTGTTGGACTTTTAGGGTCAACGGTTATGAGAAAGTTCTTTGTTCTCTCAGTGATCGTACCTTGTTGGTGTGCATGATCAATGATCCTTTTTAGTGTTCTAGTGTATTCCATGGTGGGATTTGCATCCAATTCTTTATATGTTGTTTTATCCATGATGTGTTCAGTGACTTTGTCATTGTACATTGACCTGTTCATAATGACGATTGCCCCTCCTTTGTCAGCATTGGTGAAGATTATTTGGTCATTAGTCGCAATTCTCTTGATGGTATCTAAATCCTTTTGTGTGATGTTTTTATTTCTAGGTTTAGAGAATTTGAGTTTGTTAAGATCTTGTTTGACAAGGCTTTCAAATAAATCTAGAGTCTTGTGACTGGAAGGTGCCTGAAATGTGCTTTGTGGACGTAGTCCAAGTAGTTGGTCATTGTCTTGAGTTGGACGTTCCGGTAAGGTGTTATCAAAAAAATGCCTCAATTTGAGTTTACGCATTAGTTTAAAAAAACTGACTTCCTCTTCAAGACGATCCGACTGGGTGGTTGGTACAAATGAAGTTCCCTTCTCCAATATTTTGAGTTGATAAGTGGTAAAATGATAGTCACTTATGTTGATGACAAGGTTGTCTTTGGTTAGTTCTTCTTCGGTTTTTTCTCCAACTGCTTGGTGGTGGCTGTCGTGCTCCTGGTTGTGGGAGGATCTCTCTCTTTCTCCTTTTCCTTTTCTTTTTCCTTGCCCTCTCCTGGGTCTCCTTTTTGCGCTTGGCCCTGGTCTAAAAAAGGGCTGCTATCCTGTGGGTGGGTAGTAGTGGGTTCTTCAGATAGGACTGGTACTTCTGGTGTTCTTGTAGGTTGGTTTTTCCGAGGTCTCATAGTGGATTCACTATCCGTCGAGGAGGTATCCGTATTGGAATTATAGGGGCGGTTCCGTCGTTTCTGGGCATATACATCAGCCCATGTATATACCTCACCCAACTTATAATCCAAGGTGTCCCGTTTGAACTTACGGAGTTTCCGTTCGTTGATTTCCTTAGTGTGACGGTCAACTTGTGTTTTAATGTCTTCTAGAATAGTATCCAGTTCCTCTTCACTCATCATTTTGGAAAGTTCCGTGGCCGTTTCTTGAATTTCTGCAGAAATCTCCTCCAAAATAGTAGATAGTTCTTGTATTATAAGGAGAATTAAATCCAATGAGCATTTATTTAATATCTCATACCACCGTTCTTGAAATTTCTTGGAATGTTTGCATAGAGATGGTTTAAGTGCAATTCTTAGACCGCGTGGTATGCGAAGGTTCCTGTGGTACTTTATGAGGGTGCTGGCATGCAACAGTTGATTTGTTTTTCGTTTTGATAAATATAATAAGTGTCTGGTTTCACATATCCTGCAATTCCTTTGACGTCGTAGGGCACTCGACGCCTCCTAATTGAGCACCACCAAACTTCAATAACGTTCAACTAACTTGAATTAACCTTATAAAACCAGCAGTGCATCTACCCCAATCGTACTATATTGTTCCTCACAGCGCCCGAAAGGTCAGATAGCACGCACCGACACAAGTATCTGAGAACAAAAACTAAGTGAAAAATGTCCAACTATGAGGATATATCAAAAAGCACTGAGGCCAGAGCCTCCACCTTTGCATTCGAAGAAAAAGACGTGGATCAAATTTACTCATTAATCAGGGAGGAACTAGCACAAGATACAACTAACCGATCAAAGGAGCAAAACATAAAACAATTATTATATTTATCAAAACGAAAAACAAATCAACTGTTGCATGCCAGCACCCTCATAAAGTACCACAGGAACCTTCGCATACCACGCGGTCTAAGAATTGCACTTAAACCATCTCTATGCAAACATTCCAAGAAATTTCAAGAACGGTGGTATGAGATATTAAATAAATGCTCATTGGATTTAATTCTCCTTATAATACAAGAACTATCTACTATTTTGGAGGAGATTTCTGCAGAAATTCAAGAAACGGCCACGGAACTTTCCAAAATGATGAGTGAAGAGGAACTGGATACTATTCTAGAAGACATTAAAACACAAGTTGACCGTCACACTAAGGAAATCAACGAACGGAAAATCCGTAAGTTCAAACGGGACACCTTGGATTATAAGTTGGGTGAGGTATATACATGGGCTGATGTATATGCCCAGAAACGACGGAACCGCCCCTATAATTCCAATACGGATACCTCCTCGACGGATAGTGAATCCACTATGAGACCTCGGAAAAACCAACCTACAAGAACACCAGAAGTACCAGTCCTATCTGAAGAACCCACTACTACCCACCCACAGGATAGCAGCCCTTTTTTAGACCAGGGCCAAGCGCAAAAAGGAGACCCAGGAGAGGGCAAGGAAAAAGAAAAGGAAAAGGAGAAAGAGAGAGATCCTCCCACAACCAGGAGCACGACAGCCACCACCAAGCAGTTGGAGAAAAAACCGAAGAAGAACTAACCAAAGACAACCTTGTCATCAACATAAGTGACTATCATTTTACCACTTATCAACTCAAAATACTGGAGAAGGGAACTTCATTTGTACCAACCACCCAGTCGGATCGTCTTGAAGAGGAAGTCAGTTTTTTTAAACTAATGCGTAAACTCAAATTGAGGCATTTTTTTGATAACACCTTACCGGAACGTCCAACTCAAGACAATGACCAACTACTTGGACTACGTCCACAAAGCACATTTCAGGCACCTTCCAGTCACAAGACTCTAGATTTATTTGAAAGCCTTGTCAAACAAGATCTTAACAAACTCAAATTCTCTAAACCTAGAAATAAAAACATCACACAAAAGGATTTAGATACCATCAAGAGAATTGCGACTAATGACCAAATAATCTTCACCAATGCTGACAAAGGAGGGGCAATCGTCATTATGAACAGGTCAATGTACAATGACAAAGTCACTGAACACATCATGGATAAAACAACATATAAAGAATTGGATGCAAATCCCACCATGGAATACACTAGAACACTAAAAAGGATCATTGATCATGCACACCAACAAGGTACGATCACTGAGAGAACAAAGAACTTTCTCATAACCGTTGACCCTAAAAGTCCAACACTAAGAATGACACCCAAGATTCACAAGTGCTTGAGAAACCCTCCCATGAGACCAATAGTCTCAACCAGAGGAAGCATACACCAACCTATTGGTCAATTAATCGACAGGTATTTACAACCAGTTGTACAATCAACTGCAACATACATCAAAGATACCTCACAATTTCTATTAAAACTACAACAAATTGAACTACATCCCAACGATAAGATTCTGTTATGCACAGCTGATGTGTGTAGCCTATACACAAACATACCACACAACATGGGCATTGAAGCAATAGAAGCAGCTATCCTCAATACCGACACAAACCAAGATTTTCAACTGTTCCTCATGGAATTGATGCAATTCACGCTATACCATAGCTACTTTAGAGTCACAGATAAGTGGTATCAACAGCTCACAGGAATGGCCATGGGCAATTCGGCCGCGCCGGTATACGCAAACATGTTCATGCACTGGTATGAGACCCAACACATTTTGAACGATAAGAACTGGACAGACCATCTGAAAATGGTATCAAGGTACATTGATGATTATTTCATCATTTGGACGGAGTCAGAGGAGAAACTAAAAAACCAACTAAACAAATTTAACAGCATTGACCAAAGAATTCAACTAACGTGGGATATTTCTGACACATCTGTAAACTTCCTGGATGTTAAGGTAACCATAACACCTAAAGGGTTTGAAACAGACCTTTTTGTTAAATCAACAGACAGGAACAATATGCTACTGCATTCCAGCTTTCATGAACCGAATTTAATCAGGAACTTGCCATACTCACAAATGGCAAGAGTCAAGAGAATCATCTCTGATCAAACCACTCTATGCTTGAGATTAAATGAGATGTCAACCAAATTCATGAAAAGAGGTTATCCCAAACAATTAATGGATGAAACCATGGTGAGAGTTGCTAACATGGAGAGATCTAAGCTACTGACACCAACAGTCAAAACAGAGCAAACGCGAATGGTAGTAGTCTCCAAATACTCTACAAACAGCAAAAAATTTAAACAGATAATCATGAAACACTGGTCCATATTGAAAATAGAACCGGATTTCAACAGAGCATTTGACCAGCCTCCGCTATTCGCCTACACTAGAGCCAAGAACCTAGGAGAAATTTTGCAAACCAAAACCAAAGACATCACTTCACACCATAGCACGAAACCTTGCCTGAATTGCGGGAACTGCAACAGTATAATTAAAGGCCACACCATCAATCATCCTACACAAGGTTATGCAATAAAACTACGTGTCAATGCCACCTGTGATTCGAGCAACCTAATATACGGAATCAAATGCCCGTGTGGCAAGATGTATGTAGGGAAAACTGAGAGACGCATAAAAGTACGTCTGACCGAACATAAATCTAACATCAGACTTAAGAATATGAAATCAGCACTTTCGGCTCATTTTGTTGAATCACAACATAATGTTTCTCAAGTGAAGTTCATTGTACTAGAGACTGTTCCAAAATATGAGGGTGTAAATAACAACAAGCAACTATTGAGAAGAGAGAACTTTTGGATCCATAGATTATCTACCCAGAAACCGGCTGGTTTAAATGAAAGGATAGAATTTTCATGTTACCTGTAATAATACTGCTCTGTAGATCGTGTTAACTGTTATTGTGCATGTTCCCAAAACCATGACACTGTTCAAATACACAATATTGTCTATGACAACACAAACCACTTGATGTTAGCTCTACCACTACACGTTTCACCCTCCATTCACCGCACCGCTACATCTATAGATCGAATCCCTGCATCGATCAGCTATTATTTTTACAACCGTGAGATTACGTTACTACACAAGCTTTTTTATAAGCTTCACATTCTGTCCGCCTACATTAATCACCGCATGTAGGAATACCTAATTATTTTAGCACGTTGTTTCTATATTCGTATCAACCCGACCATGGGTCACCGACGCGAGTCTTTCTTCACTCCCAATCACACGTGATCGAGTGAATAACTAAAAAAACAACACACGCCGGAAGCCGAATGTTGCACCGGCACCGCGGAGACAGGTAGACGGGATGGCGAGCCACGCTGTTTAAAACCAACAGGTTAGTCTAAGCGCCCGTAACGTTAGTTTACATTGCGTATGCACTCTGTCCTCCGTAAACCGGCATAGGACTAATTTAGACTTGCGTTTTCTTACAGATTAACGGATAGGTCGTCATAACAGGCATGTAAGTAATTTTCGGATCGTTTTCCCTAATACCACAGCACAATCCACATTCACTGGCCCCTCACAGCACTACCCGTTGTTTGTTAAATGCTTCACGCTAATGTCTATGTAATACATGTCACTTATTTTGGATGTTTCATTCTGTGAACTACAATGTAATGTCACTGAACAAGGACCTGACTTACTTATTTTACTTTTATTTATAGTGTCATTTCCCTGATGAAGGGCACATTATACCAGTGCCCGAAATGCATTGGACACGTTTGACTCTTGCCTGATGTTTGAAATTCAAAACTTTCTGATGATCTTTTTGAAATGAAATAACAAATTTGCAACGTAAATTAACGAAAAAATCAAATAAATTATGATTTAAATGAACATTGAATGAAAGTGTTTTTCTGGACCTAGAAAACGCAACTTAATGTGTGTGCCAATCAGGGATGACACTAGATGCTGTCTGGTTTCACATATCCTGCACTCTCTAAATGCTGACATTATTTGTTTGCAAGAAACGTGGTTGGTAGGGAATTTCCCGGCTGTAAAAGATTATTATGTATTAGAGAGTAATGCTACTCCCTCTACGAGGGGTCGAGCAAAGGGAGGGTTAGCCTGTCTTTTGACAAACAAAGTTAAATGGAATTATACCCACTATATTGATTCAAATAAATTATTTCAGGCAATAACCTTAATAAATTTTGCTAAAGATGTTCCTCAGAAATCACTGGTAATAATTAATGTTTACTTACCTCCAGATATAAACTATAATCCGGGTATTAAGATGATTTGTTCTTTTATTTCAAATCTTCAGGAATCTATTTCCCCTCCTCATATTTTATTATTAGGTGATCTAAATGGTAAAATATCTAATAGTGCCATGGAATTATTTAGGAATAAGGAAAAAGAGGAGACATTCTCGATACCTAAAGCCATATTTCCGGAGAATATTAAAACAAATAAAAGGGGGAAATTAATCTTGGAGAGTCTAGCAGAAGCAGACTGTATCATAATCAATGGAAGGCTTCCTTCGGATAGTCCCGCTCATTTTACTCATAAGTTAGGGAAGGGTGGTTCAATCCTAGACTACATGATAGTTGATAGTTCCTTTTTTGGCTTTTTAGAGGATTTTTCTGTACTTGTCACTGATCTTAGTGATCATAATGTTCTTCTCGCAAAATTAAATGCAATCTCACCACAAAGAGATTTATGGAATATTGGAGATGACTTATTGAACCTTAATAATAAAAAAAGGAAATGTTATTGGAATTCAGGGTCTATTAGAAGTTTGTCCAATATATTAGAACACACAGCAAAGAACATAATCCATTGGGAAGGTAGAGAACTACTCTGTTTTGCATCCCTTTTACATACTTTAAAATATAAAGTTCAAAAGCCTCCACTTGGAAAGATAATTCCTAAAATCCCTTTTGATCTACGTCGTTTAAATACAGAAATAAATAAACTAGTTAGGGCCCAGTATCTTTCCTTTATACCTGAACGTAGTAGAAGAATATCCCTTTTGAAAAGAAGGAGAAAAAGGATAAAGGCGAGATTAAAACAGGAGAAAGAAGATGCCCTCTGGATCAAACTTCGCGAGGCATCTAAATGTGGGCAGGCCAAGACCTTTTGGTCATTAATTGGAGAAGGATGTGGGGTAAGATCTAGACCCTCTCCGATATCTATTAACGAGCAGACATGGGTTGATTTTATACAGCAACTATATAGCAGTAATGGTGAGAAGTTTGGCCCTGGTAAGCTGCAGGAGGATTCATCTCCATACGATCCTCCGTCTGAACTGGAAATAGTTGCTGCAATAAAAGCTTTACGCACTTCTGGTGCATTAGGCCCAGATGAAATTCCGATTTCAGTGTTAAAATCATACAGTATGCTGTGGGGGAAAATTTTATACCCAGTCTTCAAAACTTGCTTTATTAATGGCACTGTCCCGTATTCCTGGAAGGGGAGTCTATTAATCCCTCTCTATAAAAAGGGGGCTAGAAACTTACCCCAAAACTATAGACAAATAGCCCTCTTAGATGCCATAGGCAAAGTTTTTGTTAAATGTTTATTGAACTCTTTAAATGACTGGGTATCAGCGTCTGCAATACTTCCGCTAGAACAAACTGGCTTTAGGAAACAACATGGTACCCTGGACAATCTTATTGCCCTTCAAATCCTGGTGGAAAAATATGTTACAGTTCGTAGAGGGGGTGTATATGGGGCCTTTATTGACTTCTGTACGGCTTTTGATAAGGTAGATAGATCCTTGCTGTGGAGTAAGTTAACTAAACTAGAGATGCCCCCTAGGCTATTGAAGTTAGTCATTGCACTACACACAGACACTTGGTGTAGAGTTTTAATGGGTGGTGAGAGAGGACTGTCCTGGGTTATACCCACTAATAATGGACTAAAACAGTGCTGCCTATTGGCTCCCCTGTTGTTCTCCCTATATATTGCTGACCTCCCTAAGGCTATATTATCATCTAGTAACGGAATTGCACCTATTTTGGGGAGAACTCCAATAGCGTGCTTAATGTACGCTGATGACATTTTAATGCTGGACCTCACCCCAAAAGGTTTGAATGACCGTTTACAAGCTCTGTCCTCCTATGCTGAGGCTCACTTCTTGAAAATAAATATTTCAAAAAGTAAAATTATGTGCTTCCATGGAAGGAGAAAACCCAAATATGAAAATTATTATTGGTCCATAGGGGGTGAAAGGTTAGAAGTAGTGAAATCATAGTGAAGGCTCTTCAATGGTTCCGCTCTTTCCTCTCGGACCGGTTTTTCAAAGTGGCCATTCCACCTGGTCAGTCCTCTTTCCATCCTTTGGGACTGGGAGTCCCTCAGGGCTCTGCGTTGAGCCCCACTTTGTTCAACCTATATGTGAAACCGCTGGCTGCCGTCGTCAGGCAATGTGGCTTAACCATGACATTGTATGCCGACGACACGCAGCTGGCGGTGACACTCAGTGGGGACCCTGAGGTGACTGCGCCCAGATTCCGTGCAGGACTTATAGCTGTGGCGAATTGGATGCGTAGCAATTGCTTACAGCTAAATGCCAAGAAAACCGAGGTCCTGATTCTAGGGAAGCAGGCGGAACTTTGGGGAGATCAGTGGTGGCCTCCTGAGTTGGGGGTGTCCCCCATCCCAGCGGCCGAAGTTAAGAACTTGGGGGTCTGGCTGGATCCTAACCTCTCTTTTACCAGCCACACAAAGAAGATTGCAGCTACCTGTTATGGTATTCTGCGAGGACTGAGACCAATCCTCAAATTCTTCGAGCCTCCTACTCGGCAACTGGTGGTCCAGGCCTCCATCCTCTCTCGGCTGGACTACGGGAGTGCACTGCTGCTGGGAGTTAACCAGGCTGAGGCCACTAGGCAGCAGAGGGTGCAGAATGCCGCTGCACGGGCCATTGTTGGCCTCCCGAGACGTTGTTCTGTCTCTGCAGTCCTGACCTCCCTTCACTGGCTGCCGGTCAGACAGAGAATCAAATTCAAGGCTCTCTGTCTGACATTTAAGATCCTGAAGCTCTCCTCTCCTCCTGCCCTTGCGGGCCTTGTCTCTCCCTATGTCCCCACGCGGTCTCTCAGGTCGGAATCTCGTCATCTGGCGATTAAGCCTAGGTTCAGACTGAGTAGGATGGGAGGTCGCTCCTTTCGTGTCTTGGCGGCTGGATTATGGAACTCCCTCCCTGTCCATATTCGTGCCCTAAATAGCTTGACTCTCTTCAGACGCGCTATAAAAACCCACCTGTTTGCCTCCGCTGACTGATTCCCTCTCTTTCCAGCATTGATCTGTTGTGTTGTGGTACTCGATCAGGCGCCAGGACGCCCCTTCGCTGGGGCAGCTGTGCGCCGAATAAAAGTTATTAACATAACATAACATAACATATCCCTTTCTTGGAAAGATTGTCATGAGCAATTTAAGCGAAAAAACCCACATTGAGAACAATAGCAGAAAAGCTCTTGTTCAAGGGAAGAGCCTTATTTCCTTTTACAAATCAACAGGTAGAAGGCATTTTTCCACACTGCTCGAGGTTTACCGAGCAAAAATCCCCGCATCCCTAATCTATGGACTAGAAATAGTGGATATGGTATGTTGGAAATTTTTGTATTCTACCGAAGGAAAAATATTACGTAACTTAGCTTCTGTAAATACTGCAAATTCTACGTCTTCGTTAAGACGAGAATTTGGTCTGCGCAGCTCTCAGGCCCAGGCAGCTGCTAGTGTGGTACGTTGGGTTTTCAATATTGCTGGAGGAACGCCTGGTACCTTGAGATATTTAATAAGAAGTGAGCTGTTGGGTTCCTTTAATGCTTATTCCTCTATTGTAAGGAATTTTCGACAGGCTGTTACCTTACTACAGCTAGATGAACAAAACCTATTTTTACAATCTGCTGCCCAACTAATGTTATCCTTAAAATCTGCCTCTTGGGAGTTGAGCTTTAGAGTTGATAGTGGGTCAAGTAAAACTGCGAACAGAATGTTCCCCATTGGTAAATTCTGTGAAATGAAAACCCCCCAACCATACATATGTTGGAACCTCCCCATGGAGTTAGGCGATTTATCCTTTTGTTAAGGTATAACTTACTTCCTCTGAACTGTCTTCTGTCCAAATGGCATGGTGGTTCAGATATTTGTAATTTCTGTAATTGTAATTCCCAGGATTTGTACCATGTTGTCTTTGTTTGTCCGGATCTTATGGCATTTAGACGCAAATGGTTGAGACTTATGTGCCTCCAATTGGGTATTGCCACTGCTTATGATTTTATTGAAGCGATGCTTAATCCTCCAAACGAAATGTTTTGTTTTAAATTGTTTAACTTTTTAAAATGTTTTTTAACATTATATTGATAACTGAATATTCTGTAAAACTTCTTTCCTGTATTCTCATGTAATTTGTTGTTTATTCTTTATTGAATTTTTATGTGGACCTCAATTGAGTTCCGTTATCATAAATAAACAAATTTGAATTTGACTTTCACAATCATAACTTTTGCCTGAATAAAACCTGTTAACATAAAACCGCCAGACTTTTGTCTGTGAATGAGGTTTAATCCTGTGGGATGTCTTCAGTGATTAGGGTAATCGCCCGACATCCATGTTGGAAATCCAAATTTGGGCAGGGCTCCAAATTTACGCAGCGAGGATGAGGCTCAGGTCCAGTATAGCGCAGTACCGTGTGTAGATTTGATTGGACTTTGAATTAGCCCTTGGGATTTATAATTGTTGTCCCGTTGAGACGCGCTTTTGTAAAAAAAAGATTTTTTCCCGCTGAGATTCTTTCTGAGTTGATGTACAGTCGGTGACCACAACGCGCCACCGGCTTATCGACAGCCTCAGGAACCTCTAGCGGACCTTTAATTTCCTGGCCCTAACGAAGGTTACCAGCGCCACTGATTGCACCGCAGTACGAACTGAAACTACTGCAGCTAAAGCTCAACCCTCTATCCCAGCGAACCAACAGTGATTCAGACCAAGACGCCCTACCAAAAAACGGAGACCCGGTTTTCCGAGTTGGCATGCTATAAATTCACCGTCTGTACATCAACTCAGAGCTAATTGCACTTACTGTCTTCTTTATTTCCTTCTCACGTACGGCACAGGACTGTGCCCTACTGTAACCTGTATGTCTTTGGTTACTTGTCTTATTCCTTTATCGAAACAACCTTTCACATGAATAAACATTCCCTGCCCGGCTGGACAAGGGATTTCTGTACTATATAGCAGCCCATTGTGATCTATATATTATCTTTGCTCTTTTTTATTCGTTTATGCTAAGGACCACTTGTTTCCTTCAAAATACTTGACACCCATGGTCCTAGGCCCTTTAAGGGTTCCCCTTGTTTTCCCTAAAAGCCATATATTCCATATCACAGTGTAGTCTTAGAGAAAAGTGAAAAAGTTAGATGTCCCAATCTTTAAAAGAAAAAGAGAAGAAGAAAGTTTTAAAGAAATGTATGCTAGTTATTTCATGATATTTGGATTTGACTGAGACTATATGTTTAAAATGGAAGAAAAACTGCTATAACCAAAGTGGTCCGCTATATCAAACGTCCAAAATAATGACACCCAAGCACCGGGCTATGTATGCTGTCTTTAACCCAATGTTGTAACAATTGGGTTACTAGAGAAACTACTATACAAACCAACAACCCCTTAAATAACGAAGAAAAGGAAAAGAAAAAGAAAGGAAAAATGGAAAAGGTGGCCTCCAGGTACCCATACCACAAAGCAACTCCAAGCAGGACCTACCGATTTGTAATAAAACCGCTGGCATGCAAAAATAATATCCCCGTCTCGACCGCGATGCGTCCTCGGCAGCAAATGAGATCTAACGTTTCAGGCTCCTTATATACTAGGTTCAAAGGTCAATAAGCGGAATCACCTGTGAACCGCGGCAGGTAAAGAAATCTGCGGATCACATGGTTCAGTCTGCGCAACCGGCAGCCATCTTCAAACCATGAGCTGTTAATGTCTGTAATGCGATGTAAAAGCCAAACCACAAAAAAGACCAATAATATTGCAAAGCGCGAGTAAAAAGAGAAAGGTCTCCATAAACCTAGAAAAAAGTATCTTCTATTAAATGTAATTGCATACGAGAGATTTGAAAAGAAAATTGCGCGAAAGAACTACATTAGTACTGGAATATAACCCAAGTACCAATTTGTTGTAAGTGAACAGGCATAATAATCCCTGTCAGATTACGCGCTGGTCACTATAATTGGGCTACAAGAAGCTATAAACAATAAAGAAAGCAGGGTAATAGTCCCCGAACATCAGAAAAGGATAAGGGAATGTGGGCGGATGTAGCGGCCATCTTGAAATGGTTACATATGTGGACGCTATATCACGTTGTGGGAACAACCAGGGTGTCTAAACCGACCGTTCATAACAATACCATGTATCGGGGGAGAAAAACTCAAGGAAGAAAAAAAAAAAAGAGAGAACAACGATATTCATAATTCTAGTTTGTGATTTCTCCAGCTCGATTTATTTGTACTATAAAGAGGGGGGTTGTACCCAGATATAATTACGGGGACCTGGGCTATCAATTGAGGTATGGGAAGAGGTCCCAGTAAACATGAACAATAATAACAAAGAAAATATACACAATCAAAGAAACCAATTGAAAGGACACATTGTTTTATTCACAATGTGCCAGTATCATGTATATACGTCACTTCAAATATACATAAATCTGTAACTATTTAGTAGTGCCCCAGAGATTGGGAAAAGGGGGAGGGGTGTGTGATACGTGTGGGTAATAGGTGAAGGAGAAGAGGGTTTTCAGTGACAGTAAAAATCGGCGAATAGAAATGATGCAATATGGTTACATATCGATGTACCCAAACAAAACGACCAATAGGTTCATATACATTCTTTCACATAAATCATACTCCAAAAGCACAACTAATGAGAGCAATAGGGTGTGGAGTTGACTGTATAGACCATAATGATGTCGACGTTTCGACCCTCGATTGCAGATGTAAGTTTGAATCTTGCGGTGTGGTCTTCTTCAGGACTAAGGAGATGGGGGCACGTGACCACCAAGGTGGTGTGCATAGGGACCCGATAGGGTAGAGGGTAGATAATGGTAGTGGATCGAGGTGTTACCCGGAACAGCCTAATGAATTAATGGTCAGGGGTCCGTGGAAGCATCTGAAGGGAAAGTAGCTCCATCAACCGTTTTGCTTCGACTTTCGGCGTGGGTTCTCTGGCAATCGCGCAATGGCGTCGAGTGCGTGGCAGGACGGGGTGAAGAATTAATCCGGAGCCGTTCACTGCTCGCCGGGGGAATGGCCCCCCATCAAAACGGTTGATGGAGCTACTTTCCCTTCAGATGCTTCCACGGACCCCTGACCATTAATTCATTAGGCTGTTCCGGGTAACACCTCGATCCACTACCATTATCTACCCTCTACCCTATCGGGTCCCTATGCACACCACCTTGGTGGTCACGTGCCCCCATCTCCTTAGTCCTGAAGAAGACCACACCGCAAGATTCAAACTTACATCTGCAATCGAGGGTCGAAACGTCGACATCATTATGGTCTATACAGTCAACTCCACACCCTATTGCTCTCATTAGTTGTGCTTTTGGAGTATGATTTATGTGAAAGAATGTATATGAACCTATTGGTCGTTTTGTTTGGGTACATCGATATGTAACCATATTGCATCATTTCTATTCGCCGATTTTTACTGTCACTGAAAACCCTCTTCTCCTTCACCTATTACCCACACGTATCACACACCCCTCCCCCTTTTCCCAATCTCTGGGGCACTACTAAATAGTTACAGATTTATGTATATTTGAAGTGACGTATATACATGATACTGGCACATTGTGAATAAAACAATGTGTCCTTTCAATTGGTTTCTTTGATTGTGTATATTTTCTTTGTTATTATTGTTCATGTTTACTGGGACCTCTTCCCATACCTCGATTTATTTGTAGGCGTAAATTTTGAACAATGGGAGAACATTAGCGAGCTGCTAGAGCACAAATAAAAACGGAAGTAGCTCAGCAATGTTACGAATGAATAAAAACAGGCAAATCTCGGACATCAAAAAAAGGGATGCAAGCAATGTGGGCAAATATGGGGGCCATCTTAGAATAACTAAAAAAGTGCACCAACAAGTAAATATCCACTGAGCAAATAAGGTATGCACACTGGTGAAACTATACCAATGCCATGAGGGGAGAGAAATAACAGATGGTGAGTGCTAGTTATGAATAGAAAACGCATCTGACAGTATAGAAACCCTCAAAAGTCAATAGATTGAATCAGACGACACACCAGAAAAAGTAAAAAAAGGGATGTGGTTGAAAAAGAAATAATATTAATTTTAGAAAAGACTCAAGAAGATCAGGTAGAATTAAAGATTAGGATAAAGTTAAAGATACACAGAAGGAGACGCAGGATTTGTAAAAAAGAGAAGAAACATAGTACACTATAGTGTATAGAAAATCATACAAAAGTCATGTGCAAAATCTTAACATGGAGTATATACAATCATCACACTCCTGAACGAGTTAAAAGCAAAACAGAGCAGAAATAAACAGGAGCATGCCTCATTTATCTATATTTTGAATTAGTCCTGAGGTCCAGTTCTACAGTCGCCCTAAGACAGATTTAATATTCCTAGGTACATTTTAACAGGTACCCAAACAGGCCAGTTAATAAAACATAATAAATCAGTATTAGATATGCCCATATCAGTCCCCTCCTGATTTTGAGCCTCTCTGACCGATTGAACAGTTTTATGTCGGGCTACATGCTCAATTCTTTCAACTGTCACATCAAAGGTCAACAATATCAGAGAAAGATGTCAAGTCCAAAGGTGGAGGCTATTCCAAAAAATAATGCAGCTTATCTTCAGTGTTTTGACCCAATTCTACACAACGCAGTCTACATATCCAACCGCCTCCTTTCTTCTCAAGGCCAGCTCCCTGTTACCACCCCTGGGATGCACAGGTTCATGATCAATGCCAAAGAACCAAAAATTGTCTTCCGCTGTATGGTTTTCCTGCATGTGATGTGTGAGTGGGTATCTGTGGCCCCCAATGCGCCTTGCCCGAACATGCTCCTGTATCTGTATTTTTAGAGGTCTTTTAGTACTCGCTACATAGATTTTGTTACACTGGCAACCCAATATATAAGTTACAAATTTGGAGTTGGAGTTAATCAGATATTCTATTGTGTACTTTTTTTTGGTGTTATAGCAGAAATCTTTTGTACGTTTTTTTCCTAATTTACACACATTGCACTCATTGCAAGTGAAGAAGCCTTTAGTTGTAGGGGCTAACCAGCGTGGTTGTTTAGGGGTCACAATGTAGCTGGGGTATAGTATGTTGCGAAAGTTTTTACCTCTTCTGTAACACACCTTGGAATATTATAATGAGCATGAACTCAAGTAAAGTCTTGTGTCTCTATGACTGACAGGTCTACCTCAGCACCAGAAGCGGAAGCTGGATTATGACCCGGGTGTGGGATGATGGCTACCCCTGGGATATGGTTTACCTCACACGCTTTGAGACCTTCCTCAAATATCTCCTGCCACGATGGCTTTCTGACTGGATGTACGAAAGAATGATGAACAAACGGTTTGACCACGGGAACTTTGGTCTGACTCCAAAAGACAAGTATGTGTGCATGCAATAGAAGGTGCATGTTTATGAGACGTTTAGATAACAATAACGTCAAATATGTTTAACTTGCTGATTCTAGTGGTTTCACAAAATAAGGAGCTATTATATGCTGCCGATTATCTCCTTTTCTGCTTCCTAGTGATTAGGATCGAGAACTAACTGCTTACCTTTCCAGTTTGTCCTATTACAAAGGGCCAAAGAATTTCAGACTGGTGTTTTCTTCCAATTGGGTGGTGTAAATGTTTCCAGCCTCATACAGCTACCTATCTACCAACTGACGCAGGCTGCATTAGATGTGGTTTAGAAAGGACAGTACTGCATCTGGTTTCTTGCCACAAATTGACTTCTCATCTTTTATTGTAAACCATCACTGCCACGTAACCGGTCTTTTATCCTTCTATGGGTGAGTAAGGAAATTGTTCTCTCCATCTAGCTATATCCTGCACCTTCTGGAATCAGGGCTTGAGTGACTTTTGTGAACTATATATTGGTTCAGATTCCTTCTGCATGGGCAGGCTGTGCCTTCAATGCTAGAAGCAATATTGTGTATTTCTACATGTGAGTGTTGAACAAACTAAAGGCGTGATCTATCTCCAAGGTCACCAATGTACTGAGGTTTATTCGTACATCCCACTTAGAGCTCAAAAACACATTTACCTCAAAGTATGTTTGGACACTGACATACAGAGGGAGGACTTGGGATAATTGTCACTGCTTAGAATCCTAGAGTGTCACCACAGAAACATCATATTTTCTCACCATACAACTAACTTATGATTTGGAAAATAAGACCTCAACCGGCCACTACACTTCTGGAATTCACGGTTAAATTGTCCAATGTTCCTTTTCTGGCAGTGGAATCTGTAATAAGAGGTTCGTAGGGAGCATTTCTCACTGTGCATCCATAAACTCTGCCTATGTTTTACCAGAATGTCTCACTTGAATTATTGACATACAAAAATATCTTATTGACTGTATAACCCTTTCCACCAGATCACAAATTAAGTCTAGTTGAGTATGTATGGAGTTAGGAAAAATAAATATAAGCTTACCATGGCAATGTAGTGTTGTAAAATGTAGTGGATGCAATCATTTGTAGGTCGATATTTGACTGTATTTGTCTGTCTCTGTAATATAGTGACCATTAACCGTATTTTGTAGTGCCCCACATAATAAAAGTAATGCATGCTTTACAAACTGTGTGGGAGTAAACCTCCTTTGACAGCCTTATTTGGCATTAGGCAACTGTAACTTGAGGCTCATTGTGTGCTTGAAATGTATCTTTGGACTGCAAGAGGAGAGGAGTTGGCCTAACGGGTAGGGGGGTCGACCTCTAATCTGGGGAACTTGGTTCGAGACTCGTAACGATGCTGAACCTCCTGTGACTCCCGGCAAATCACTTAGGGCCAGATATAGGTAGCCCAATACCGGTCGGTAATGGCTGAAATTACCGAATTTCGGCCGTTACTGACCGGTTAGGCATCTGAGATGTAGGGGCCATATTTAAGGAATCGGTAAATTACCGAATTCTTAAAATACCGATTCGGTAAATTACCGAATCCTTAATGTAGGGAGCACTCAAGTGAGTGCAATTGTCATTTAAGGATTCGTTATTTACCACCAACTACAAGTTGGTGGTAAATAACGAATACCTTTAAAAAATAAATTATTTGATTTTTTTAAAGTGCCATGTGGCAGACATACATGCCCTTAGGGCACCCATGCACTATTCAGGGGTGCAACAGGGTGTCAATGTGACACCCTGCCACCCTTGTAAATGGTCCCCTTATTATCAATTCGGTAAATACCGAATCGGTATTTACCGAATCGGTAATTCCCATTCATTGCCTCCAGGCCCATAGGAATGAATGGGAATTACCGATTCGGTAAATACTGAATCGGTAAATACCAATAACGAATATTACCAATTCGGTAAAATGTACCGAATCTTTATCTACATCCCATTTACCGATTCTGAAATACTGAATCTTTTGTATTTTAGAATCGGTAAATGGGAATTACCTACATCTGGCCCTTAATCTCCCTGTGCCTAACAAAAGAATGAATGTATCCTCATGTAAAGCAACTGGTGCTATGTAAAGCGCTCTGATACCCAAAACCTTTGTGTCAAGTTTGCGCTATATAAAACTCTGTGAAAAATAAATAAAAGATCCAGTGAAAGAAGATGTGCTGAAATTTTTTTTATTGTCTTCTCCTTGACAGATTCTCTAGAAAAGAGCCCGTCTTCAATGATAACCTTGCTACCTGCATTGCTTGTGGCACTGTCAAGGTCAAGCCCAACGTGAAGGAGTTCACTGAAACCTCAGTCATATTTGAGGATGGTACAGTGCAGGAGAATGTCGACTTTGTCATTTTTTCAACAGGATATACCTATGCTTACCCCTTTCTGGATGAATCTGACGTGCGAGACAGTAACAATCAGGTTTCTTTATACAAGGACATCTTTCCACCTAACCAGGAGAAGCCAACAATGGCCATCATTGGGCTTGTCATGTCACTGGGAGGCATTCCTGCAACAGCAGATGTGCAGGCTCGCTGGGCTGCCAGAGTCTTCGAGGGTAAGTGCAAAATATGTGAAGGAGAAAGTATATGGTCAAGTGAGAAACCAAACTATGGTGATAACACAGTCCTTTAGGACAAATTAGAAGTATGCTCATAGGTTGAGTTTTTTGCTAGTAAGAAGCTCTATGGCTGCAAAAACACAAAAGTTCAAATGTAACATTTCTATGTTTGGTGTTACTGCGGAAAATTTGACAGTGGCACTGGCTGTGCCATGATGATTACGGCAGAAGGCCTGCCATACATTACCATGGCTGTTGCAGAAGCTTCCCTTAAGGCAGAATCCATCACCACAGAGATCATCATCTTTATGGTTTTTATTATGGTGTTCTCTGGATGAGAGATACACAGATAAGGCCTAGCTATGAAAGTCTGTGGCCTTCACTGAAGATGTTTACAACACAGCACTTGAATGAAGCTTCTAAGGAAAGCTGTAGATGTCTCTCCCCGAAGATGTGCCTGTTTGTGACTTAAATACCCTTTTACAATTATTATATATATGACAATTTTGTCGAAATAAAGCTTAAATTGAATATATATATAAATATATAAATTCACTGAAAAAAACAAAGTTTACTGGGGCATTATAGTTAGGCTCAGATTTCACTAGTGTAAAACCAATGAAGTTCAGCAGTTATAGTTACCTGAGCTAACTAAAACTTACGCACCCCCAATGCTTATGAGCTCATATATTACATCACTCATGCCATGGTCAGTGACATCACTGATGACATCTCAAATGACACCACTGATAACATCATCCATTAAGTGTGAGTGTTTTCTAAACGTTTATGACTGATAAATATATATAGTAAGCTACACAACAAGACGATGGATGGAGTGCTGAAACCTTTCAAACACCCCCTCAGTCACAAATCTGTGTTTAATCCATTGGTCATTTTCTCACCATGCCACCCCAGTTTGGACCCAGCTCCAATTTCCTTTTTATATATATATAAAATTGCTCCACACAATTCCACCAGGATTACACAGAACTCTTTGAGTGGGTGCCACAGCTGTGAGGGTGGAACTCACATAGCATGTGCAGCTCAGTTACAAAACAAAATTTGGGGTACTCACGTGTTCATCATTCTACATTTTGATCCATACAGCAGACGCATTTTGGCTGAGGCCTTTCTCACTCAATGCTTATACTTATACTGTTTCTTTTGCATACTTATACATAAGCAGCCCCATTCGATAGCCATTTTAAAGGGTATGAAGTGATGCTCATTGGTGGAAGCATTCTGTGGAAAACAGACGAAGGACTGTCATTATGGTGTAAATACTCATTCCAACTTGAGTGCCACATTGCAGAAAATTTGTACTTCAAAAGCAAATGCAGTACTGGGTTAAACCAAAACATTTCAACGTTCGTACACATAATTAGTCCGAGGTTGGGAACCATGCAAAAATGTCACAGTACTTGTTATTTCCATTCTGCAAAGATCTATTTCTGTCCTTCATCAATTATTCTTCCCTACACAGGCTACCTGTTAATGTTTATAATCAATGTACATTTGGAATTCCACAGTTTCATATGCCCTTGGGAACTGTCAATTTATAAACCGTGGGAAACAATTTGAATGCGTCCCTCGCCCTTGCTGCAAGACAGCTTCTCATTAGCATATAGCTACCCACAATTTATTCTACACAATCCAATCCCTACATGTGTGTGTGAGTAGATGTATGGTTGACTGAGAAGCTGTATGAGTGGCTGTATGGATGAGTGAGTGTTTATGTGAGAGGCTTTGTGTGTGAGTGAGTGTTGTGTAGTTCCTACCAATCTGTAGGACCTGTGCATTGTTTGGACAACATAAACTAAGGTCTGGATGTTGAGACTGATTCCGGACAACCCACAGAATATGTTGGCCTATAGACCAGCTAGCTCACAGTGCCACCGTAAGCCCCCTAATCCTACCGGGGTGTGAATGGTTTCTGGCAACCACTGAACATGACAACCCTGACGCCTCGGGGATCATGGAGACAGTACAGAACCTTTTGCTCAGTCACTCGTGCTTACATATGATCAGAGAACTATACAGAGAATACATAGTGGACCGTTTTCAATAATATTTATTGACTAACGTTATTCTTGCATAAAATAAGCAGACACAAGCAGATAAACGTGATTACAAGCCCCAAAAGCGTAAATAGTACATATAGTTCTACCATGGTGCTAAAACAATATGTATATGCAGGCATGCGATTGAGAGCACATTACATGAGTATGTTTGGGGCATATAATTGTTTTAGGAGAATATCACAGAAATCCAATTTGAGCACGCAATGAAACTAGTTTTGGGAAATGTTTAGAATGTACGACCCAATATGAGAATTTGGATGTAAAGCAGAAAGTAGAGATAAAGTAGTCATAGTGGAGAATGATAACATCCAGTAGGGGGATAATAACAAAATCCCATGAAACATATTTTGGTGAGAAGCCATGAGAAACTTCATTTTCTGAATGAGGGTTGATGACAGGACAATTTTGAGACTTAAAGCATTGTGAATCTTATAATTGGCAAATTTTGGGTATGTAGTTACCCAAGACAGGATAATGGCGAAGCTATGAATGGTAAATAAGTAATTTAATGAGTAATTTACTTCCAGCACAGAGCTGATAGGTGAATTAATGTATATAGAAAACGCCCTGTAAAACTCCCCCTTTTATTCTACAGGCACAAAATTGACCTCAAAAGGAAGGGACTAAATAGATTCCCTTCTCACCTCCTCACCTGGTCCTGAAGAAAGCCCGACGATCACTTTGACAAATAAGGGCTGAAACATGTCGATCTTTTAAATCACGAAAATAGGTAGCGAAGAGAACCCTAATCATTCTCAGAAACGCATACCAACGATATTTTCAACTTTACTGGCCCGAATCCAGAATAATAAAATTCACGCTCTGGCTCTTCGAGTTATTTTAAAATTCACCACTTTCACTAATCACTGGACACTACTGCACACAACCTTGGATGACTACCTCCGGGCGGAGGCTGCATACCAAAGAACCCTGTGATTATGCAGACACTCGATAAATTCAGCGGAGAATCAAGATATACCGCTACTCACGATTCCATCTCGAGTGCATGAGGGTTTTTTACTGAGGGACGTACCGAATACCTGAGTAATCCAGGTTGGCAGGACAAGTGATCCATCCCCCTACTGATTAAAAGATTTGAGCCAAAGGAAACTGGATGGATCGTTAATTTCCTTCTCCCCACCCCCATTGATTGAAGAAGAGTTAGCTGCGAACAGCAGTGGGAGATAACACAAGGTACTATCGTTGGATAGACAAAGTAAAACAACAAACCTCAAGTAGCAACTGTCCTGGAAACAAAATGGCAGAATATTTTGGTCTGAGCTACTCCATTGAGAACATTGATACCATACTAGCCAAACCACCACTCAGAGCCGAGGGAAACCTGACCCAAACCCTAGCCAATACAAATGAATGGGATGAACTAACAGATCTAAAGAAAGAACAAGTGAGGACAGCAGTCCACGGGATTAATATGACGTAATACCTAAGGGCAAATGCAGCGCCACGTGGACTCTGGGTAACTAACTCACCGCGAATATTTCTTAAAGATTTAGCATTCCGTAAAGACTGGTCTGCAATATCCTGGAAGTGTACACGAGACTATCTGGTCCTAATCATAAAAACAGCAACAAGACTAACAGCAGAATTAACTATTAAGATCCAGGTGATTGAGACAAAACTCAATAATATGGTGGATATAAGAATCTATAAGACTAAACTGGAAAACATTAACAAAGAGATGGGTGAAATGGAAGAATTCCTTACAGAATCAAAAATGCAAAAACTAACAAAAGAACTAAAAAAGTTTTCATTGGAAAAAATTCACCCCTATAGTAGCAAAGATTACAGGACCAATGATAATGCTTCAAATTATGGCTCAAATAACAACTCATCTGGAGAAGACAGTGATTCAAGTGGCGATGAGTATCACAATATGGGCAGAAGAGGAAATCAGGGCTTCAGAGGCAACCGAAGAGGACGAAATATGTGGCCTCAACACCAAATGGGTCCGTCCCCATTTCAGACATTCAACCCTCACTTTCAAGGGTGGATGAACCCATTTTTCCCGGGCCCCCGATGATGAATCCCCAGCAATACCAACCACAAAATGGATTGAACTTCAACCAACGGATTCCTTTTTTAGGGGGAGGCCGCGCACCACAGAGACACCGGCGCAGAGGAGTGACATGGTCGGACCAATCACGCCAGTACCAAACCAGGAGCGTGACAAAACAGGACCGAGCACAGCTCCCTCGTCGTAAACCTAACAGATCGTGTACTCTCTCAAGAAGAGACAAACATCCTAAATAAAGGTTTAGGATATGTACCAACGGCAACAGTTGACATCTTCAAAACCAAATGTGAAGTATCTGAATTTTGCCGTAAACTGAAACTCAAAGCTTTCTTCTCCAATCAGACGCCCCAAACAAATGACGGAGATACCAAACTACGTCCAAAGTCCAAATTCTGCCCACTAAATTCCCAGGTACCGATAGAAATCGGTACATTTGAACAAGCCGCAATGAAAGAATTAGACACCTTAAGTAAAGAAACTACCAAACCCTTCCAGAATATGACCAGATCGGAACGACAAGCTCTAAACACAGTAAAGAAAGACGAAACAATTGTGATCAAACCGGCGGACAAAGGGGGAGGTATAGTCCTGTTGAGTAAGGACGGTTACAATAAACAATGTCTTGACCTCCTCTCGGATCAGCGATACTATGAGATTATAACGACTGATCCAACACCGAGGTTACAGAGAACCATCTCCCTCATGATTGATGAAGCTGTAGTTAACAACTGGATCTCTAAAAAGGAAGGAGAATTCCTAACGACAAAAGCCCCAAGAACCCCATACCTCTACTCTCTTCCAAAAATTCAGAAAACACGCCAACCTCCTCCAGGCAGACCCATTGTTTCTGGCATTGGGTCTGTACTGGAACCTCTGGCCCAATTTGCAGACGAATATCTGAAACCACTCGTACAACAGACGCCAACTTATCTAAAAGATACGAGGGACCTACTCAATCAGCTGACCCAAGTAACCAATTCAGAAGACACCATGATTCTGATAGGATTGGACGTGGAAAGTCTATACACTAGTTTGCCATAACGAAAAACCCTGGACACCTTGGAGAATGTACTGTTCGAAAAAGAGTGGAACTATAAAACCCCACGACACTTTGTCCTGGAATGCTGCAATTTAGCATTAACTGAAAACTTTTTCAAATATGAGAACACCATGTATAAACAACGACATGGTTTGTAACAATGAACCGTACACACCGGGTTACGTGCACATTTACTTCTGAGTAAGCAAGACGTTGTTTTTTAATAATAGACTGATTTCCACCAACTAGCTTCTGTTAAACGTTTCTATTTTATTTTTAAAAGTATATAGATTTTTTTCTTATATCTTATTTCATTTATACATTTTATCAAAACATTTTTGTTTTTTTCAACAATTTTTTTTTCAATACATATAACACATGACAGTAACTTTACACTGATTAATTCATAAAATATCTTAATTTAAACAATTCATAATTTCGTTTCTTGAATACAGAATATATTCCCTTCAACGCGTTTCGGCCGATTGCCTTCCTCAGGAATTCTGCATTTTCTTTTTTTACATAGACATTATCTTTATTGCCCAGGTATGCACCGTGGTTGACTGGCCGGTGCTAAGATTTTAAGCGTCTCTGGCGGAGATAACCTTTCTTGTTGTGAGAGCAGAGATCTGTATTAATGCACAGCTAAATCTCCGTTATGACGTTATATTCTAATGCCGAGACTGGGAAATGTTGCTCCTCCGGTCGTGAGGTTTTGCAGTCTATTCGTTTAGGTACTCTGGATTCTTAAAGTGCCTTAAATTTCAGTCCTGTCTGCGAAGGTCTTGTACCGAGATCGTTCTCTGGATACCCTGTATCTACGTTTTTTCACAACCGCCGTCTCTCGTATCACTGGTTAGTTGATAAAAGATATTAACGGCATGCCGGTAGACCCATTACGACGCTCCGCTGACATGGTACATCTATGGGCAGTTCTTTCGCCCCTAGTGTGGCTGGACTCTACGTGAGTAATTTGGAGAAACAGATCATCAATGCCCAACAAAATCCTTTTCAACATCAAATCCATTTTTGGAAGCGTTTCATTGATGACATTCTTTTAGTCTGGAAAGGTGATATTGAAAGCTTCATGAATTTCCACACATGGCTAAATGCACAAGATGAATGGCTGAAATTCACCTATACAGCTGACAAGAGGAGTATAGACTTTCTAGACATTACTATATTCGTTGAAAACAATCAACTGTACACAAAAACTTTTTTCAAACCAACTTCAAAAAACAGTCTTCTGTCCTTTAACAGTTACCATCCACGTCCATTGAGGGAAAACCTTCCCTATATTCAATTCTTACGGTTACGTAGAAATTGTAGCAAGACGGAGGACTATAAATCACAAGCCAGAGATCTTTGTACAAAACTGAAAGCACGAGACTACCCAGAAAGAGTTATCAATAAGTGCAATAAGAGAGCAAGCAATCAGAATCGGGAGGGCCTTTTGGAGAATACGTAAAAACCTCCACAAGAAGATCTCCTAACATGTGTTAACACATACAGCCCAGTAGCAAATCAGGTGAAGAAAATTATAAACAAGCATTGGCGAATACTTACATCTGCAAATATATCGTGGCCAAAACCACGTTTCGCCAATAAGCGAACTGGGAATTTAAAAGACCAATTAGTCCATACGAGACCAAAACCTGCTGCCCTTCCAAGAGAAACTACACTGTGGAATTTACCACCGATTGTAGGACACTTCCCATGTGGCTCATGTTCGGTCTGTCCCCTTATGAGACCGACAAAAGAATTACAACTTTTACCAAATTTTAAATGGACTATACGAAGCCACACAAACTGCAATACACGTCATATGATTACATGTCCTTGCAGCAAAATTTACATTGGGATGACATGCCGTAAGGCAAAAACAAGAATCAGTGAACACCGCAGCAACGTTAGATGTAAGAAAGAGACAACTAAAATGGCAACACATTACTTGGAAAAAGGCCATACAGTAGATGATCTACAGTGGCTGATCCTAGAGACATTACAGACCAAGGACCACAATGCGGAACGCATTCTGTTCGAAAAAGAACAAAGGTGGGTACATCGACTGGGCACGGATGTACAAGGTCTGAACGACAGCGTCCCATGGGCCAGCATGAGTAGATGATGAGCACTCACTACTTATAAAAACCAACAGATACCCCATATTGCTTTAACATCCATCCACTTAAAGTAGCTATTCTCAAAGAGAATCTCCAAAGAGTAGACACCGATCCATTGGTTAATCATAATTTATTATGAAGAGCACAAAGAGTCAATATTAAATAGATTCCCATAAATGTCTCATTATTTAATCAGTGTAACATAAAATACCCGTGGAAGTAGAACATAGATTGCTCCTCCGTAAAATATTACTCAATAAAATAGTAGCGATAAATAAACAAATGCGTTCGTGTATTTCACTTAATCGAGAAGTAAATAGACACAGTGTATCAAAACAATTAGGATAGTCTTTCCTTGATATCTACGCGGAAGGACAAACAGAATAAAAGAATGCCGGGAACAAGGTAACACTACCGGGTCCTGGACGGCAGAGTCAGCACAAGGCGCTAAGGAGGATCTACAGGTAGAACGCGGGAATTGCTCCGGAGAGAACAGATAAGTACCGCTATCCCCGCTTAACTTTAACAACCCCTGACTCCCATTTTCTTAAATTTTAGATAAGACCTCCCCACGGACTTCCAAGGCATCCGCGGAAGCACGTATTAACACGTGCGGAGGTATGTGACGAGCATGCGATTGAGAGCACATTACATGAGTATGTTTGGGGCATATAATTGTTTTAGGAGAATATCACAGAAGTTCAATTTGAGCACGCAATGAAACTAGTTTTGGGAAATGTTTAGAATGTACGACCCAATATGAGAACTTGGATGTAAAGCAGAAAGTAGAGATAAAGTAGTCATAGTGGAGAATGATAACATCCAGTAGGGGTATAATAACAAAATCCCATGAAACATATTTTGGTGAGAAGCCATGAGAAACTTCATTTTCTGAATGAGGGTTGATGACAGGACAATTTTGAGACTTAAAGCATTGTGAATCTTATAATTGGCAAATTTTGGGTATGTGGTTACCCAAGACAGGATAATGGTGAAGCTATGAATGGTAAATAAGTAATTTAATGAGTAATTTACTTCCAGCACAGAGCTGATAGGTGAAATAATGTATATAGAAAACGCCCCGTAAAACTCCCCCTTTTATTCTACAGGCACAAAATTGACCTCAAAAGGAAGGGACTAAATAGATTCCCTTCTCACCTCCTCACCTGGTCCTGAAGAAAGCCCGACGATCACTTTGACAAATAAGGGATGAAGCATGTTGACCTTTTAAATCACGAAAATAGGTAGCGAAGAGAACTCTAATCATTCTCAGAAACGCATACCAACGATATTTTCAACTTTACTGGCCCGAATCCAGAATAATAAAATTCACGCTCTGGCACTTCGAGTTATTTTAAAATTCACCACTTTCACTAATCACTGGACACTACTGCACACAACCTTGGATGACTACCTCCGGGCGGAGGCTGCATACCAAAGAACCCTGTGATTATGCAGACACTCGATAAATTCAGCGGAGAATCAAGATATACCGCTACTCACGATTCCATCTCGAGTGCATGAGGGTTTTTTACTGAGGGACGTACCAAATACCTGAGTAATCCAGGTTGGCAGGACAAGTGATCCACCCCCCTACTGATTAAAAGATATGCAGGCATATAAACAAGGCAGTAATCTAGCATACTCCTACTATGCGGACCCTACTCGGAGTGCACCTAGAGTGTGTGAAGGTGTAGAACCTAGAAGCCTCCAAAGGGACAATCCAACCGCATTACCTGATGGGATAGAGTGAAGGACCCCGTCTTGATCACGAACTGCACACCCATCACGAGATGGCAGACCGCTGCGTGGTGATTTCTCAACATGCAAGGACCTTCCCCTTCTAATCTATTGGGATGCCCATCTTTTATAATGGAAAACAGCCTTGTGATGTACTCATCGATTAGTGATAGTATGGCTATGCAGATATCCCTGCCGCCCTATGGAAGAAGACAGTGATGACATTTGTACGTACTTCAAAAAGAGACCTTGCAAAAGGTTACAGCTCGATATGTTATTTATGAGGATAATGTGAGAAAATAGCTAATTCGCTACATAGGACTTACTCGGTAATATAACAACAACTCCTCATACTAAGGATTGATATCTAAAAAGCCAGCAGACAATATAAGATTTTTTTTACAAAACTACTCTTAAAAGTTATCTAAAACTGGCTTTCCAATAAAATATGTAAAAGAACTCTTTAAAGTAATTATATTATTTGAGATCCCAAGCACTCAGAAAGCCATAGTGCCTAGAAAAAAGAAAAGCTATTTTGATACATTTTGTGTTAAAAAGGTGACCAAATTGTTCTTACACAGAAAAAGGCCAATTGTTTATGTGTTCCGAGTGGTAGAAGCAACATTGCGTTACCCACATCGGCAGATGTTCCTAGAGGTGCACCTCTTGGCATGTTTATGGTGCAAAGGTGATTCCATCCAATTGCCATAGCGGCAGCTGAGGGTGGTGTTGTATCCACAAGTTGTCCACAAAGCCTTTGGTCACTAGGAGCTGAAGCATCCCAGGTTGGCTCTAAGAATGCATTAATCATCATGGAATACGCTGGGGACAGAAATACGCATAGGCCTTTAAGGGGTCCATCAGTATTTCAGTGTCCGATGGAACAACAACTTTTGATCCAAGACATATGTTCAGGACACATTCTTGGCTGCAAAGCAGGCAGCGAAAGATAGGTTGTATGTAGTCAACCCAGACCGGCCTGAACAACATGATCCAGTGCTCGTTTAGTTCTTGAAGCCAAGGTGTGCTGAAGCAGTGAATCATGCGCTCAAGGCAATGCAGCACTAGCAGTGCTGTCTCCATGCCCAGTTGAACTGGGATGTTCCATTGCTGAGCAGATAGAATAAAATCAGTATTTCCGCCACAAGTAGCAGAACAATCAGGAGCCCTTCAAAAACGCTTCCCACCATGGAGTGTATGAAAGATGGTATAACTCTGAATATTGCATGAAAGGTGCTAACCAAACCAGAGCTGATACATTTTAAAAAGTGCACTATTCCTTTTGTATCAGAAGTTTTAAGATACGGTGGACCAGCTCCCCTAAACACAGTGGGAAGTTAGTGGGAAGTAGTGTCTGTATATCCGACGAGGACCTTGCAACCTGGAGATCAAACAACTCTTTGGTTGAAGTTAAGGCTACATCCTTCTGTAAAAGTATGGCTTTCAGGTTGCTTTTGGAGTCAACTTTTATGTTGGAAACATTTATTGAAGCTTCCCTAACTGTGCAGGCAGGTGAAACAGGAGTTGTGTACAACAAGTGACTATGGAATTAACCGTCACTAGATAAGTGATGCCCTGTTCCATTCCTCAGCAACGTTGATCTTTCAGCATCAAATAGCTCGCATTCGAGAGCAGCCTGAACACAGGATGAATCACAGCAGCTGGGGAACCCTTCAGATAACATGACAGGTTTGCAACTGAAGCTGCATGCCGCATGGAGAGAAATGTCCTTGCAAACCATGGTACCGCTTAAAGCGCCTTCACAGTCGGAGCCACTAAGAAAAACTTCTTTGTCCCCATTCCTGCATCTAAATCTGAATGGTAACTCCCAATACTTATGCACATATCCTTCCCCTAGCACTTCATATCTGCCTGCCTGTTGGTATCGGAGACAATATTGGAATTGAAAAGTTGTGACCGGTAGGGTGATGTAACCATGGATTATCCAGTCAGTGGATGGTGTTTCGCCATGGTGAAAGGTAATTGGTCAAATTTTTCAATGTGCAACATGGTATATTTTGCATCTCTACATGCCATTGTCTTCTGATTTTCTCTTAGATCGGATGCTGAAAGCAGATTTTTACTGTTGATGTAATGCCATGGCACTTGGCCAGAATGCAATCTCTGCATTAGCCAGCTCAAAAAGTATGACTGTCCATTTTATAATATAAACATATCTTGCTGTATTATGTCAATTGCAGAAAACACTTTGTTGCCTAGTGAATACATTCTGGATGATAAATTGCTCATTCCATTGTCATCCACAGCCAAATCCTTTTCTAATTGAATCTTATAAATCTCATGGAATCTCTCAGCAGCTTCCTGTTTAGAAATCTTCCACAGCTCATTGTACGTTCCATACAAAAAGCGCTTTTGACGTGGGTTCTGGGGACCTAGTAAAAAATCCCTGAGAACCATGTCATCAGAAAGAAGGGACAAGTGTTGTTTCACCTGGAAGAGTTTTGAGGTTTTTAGCCAATCTTGGCATAACTTTCCAACACTATAGGATGTCACTACCCCCAAGTGTTCTGTCTGTACATATTGATGATCAGGCCTACTGATCCAAAACCCTTCGGTGTTACCCAGGAATCTAGACTGACCCCTGTTTGTCTCTACCGGCCAAACCAACCATCCCTTCTAATTGGGGTCTGATGAATTTAAAGAACTATTTCATATCATAGTTTCTAGTGTATCTTCACTAAAGTGTGTAAAGTGCTGCCAATTCTCAAATCGTGGAATACGTGAAGTGTTTAAATCTTTTGTTTATGCTATACCCAGACATGACGTTTGTTGCACTGTCTTGGTCAGGAAAATCATTTGATGTGGTATGAGGCCAATCTTTTGCCCCAGATAGACTTTGTGTCTTTCCAAAAGTTGAAACCCTACACAGGCAGTTGGGTAATAAAGGAAGCTGAGTATATCAGCTTGGTGTTTGTGAGCATATTTTTCTTTGCAGGTGCAGGTGCAAGCCTCTAATAATATGGGTCTGGGTCTGATGTTTAAAAACCTGAAAAATAAGCAAATTTCTGCCCAAACGTTTCTGAACTACCTTTTGGCGGTGTTTGGCAATGTTCCCATTGTGTGTAATTATAAACAGCTTGTGGGATAATAGCTTTATGCAAAAAATGGTGACCATTATGCTGGTAACAGAACATGTCCCAAAAATTACTTGTACCATCATACAATTCATCACATGAAACTTCAGCTACGTGCTGCAAATCTGAAAAGAAATTATGCAGTTTCAATGTCCCATTCATCAGAGAAAGTATTTGAGGTGATGATGTAATTTAAAGATATTTTGAACAAAGAAGAAATGTTCAAAACTTCAGTAGGACCATATACATCATATGATACCCTGTCCCATACAGTTCCTTCAGGAACTGGAACCGCTGTAATGTTCACCATTGGCAAGTCTCTTAGGTCAGGGTGCGATGATGCATGTTATTTAAGAACCAAGTTGACAGGTTGTACTGCAGAGTGTTCTGGGAGAAAACGCCCATTCAGAAGTAAGAAAGAGACAGTTATTATACCACTCCAAAGTCCCAGGAAAAGTAATCCAAAAGTAATCCATAGATGTATCCAGGGAACAACGTAGTTAGTCTCTTTCAGCCAAAGATAGAAAGCATAAACTCGAAGCTTGAAAGGTAGAGGCGGTGTCGGCAGCTCAGGTTCACCTGGATCTGATGAGAAATCGCCATAATGCACAAAATAGACAGGTGCTGTACGGTCTATTCATGGCAGCTCGGCAGGTTTTGTGGAACTGGGAGATGACTCGATCCGTTGCATGTTGACATAGATGTCGTAAAAAACTTTCAATTGAAATTTCTGCACTAGTTGACTGTGCAGTTGTAGTTGTTTCAACAGGGAGCTTTTCCTTGGAAGTGGAGTCTATAGTCATCATCAAAGCTTCCATCAGAACTTCCTGTATGGTAGCGAGAGGAGTGCAGGGGCCCACATGGCCTACTGTTAAATATTGGCCACATAGTGTGGTTTGATCAGATCAATTGAGACAAACCTTTTTTCTTGACAACCAGCAAGAGGCGGAAGAAGGACATTTCTGGTTTCTTTGCAAGCTAGGACAGGTAGAGGTGCCCCAAATTAATTTTTGTCCACAATTATCTACCTGACCAGGTACCCAATGTCTGGGACCCAGGCAAGTCTTACTGTTACCGTTTTCAATGCCCCAGTGGCAGCGCGCTTTACTTGGACTTTGCTTTGTGAAGCTCGGTATTCCTTAAGGTCCTACAAAACATCCAAATGATCATTGAGGTCAAATGGGGTTGCAGCTGCCACTGTGCTGACATTATCGAGGTCTGGTACCATATCCTTACCCCAAATGGGAGCTCATAAGGTGTACTACCCCGTGGATTTTCTTGAAATGTAGTTAAGTGCCCTCTGGACATAGGTGATTGACCCAACAGCAGCCTGAGCCTAATACCCTTGCTGTTAAGGATTGATTTAAGTCACAGTTTCTCCTCTCAACTACCGAATTTCCCTCAAGATGATAGGGGAAGGAGTACCACAAGGTCAAACCCAAACTTACTATTGACTCTTTGTAAGCCAGAGGACTAAACCGCGGGCCCTGGTCGGAATGTAGTGTGCAAATTGCCTATGTGCTGATAAAGACTCGTAAATCCTTTATACTAGTTCGAGCATCGGCGAGTGTTGGGCCAAACCCACAGCAATCTAGAGCATAAATCTACTGTCACCAAGATGTATTTGTAAGCCCTGTCACAGTTTAAGGGGCCGCAGTGATCCAGATTGACACATGTGAAAGTTTTGTCTGTGATCAATAAAGGTGTTTGTGGTGGATGTGCTATGGTGGAACCCTTCATCTGCTGGCAGATGTCGCATTTGAGGGCAAAGTCCTTGGTCTGCTTGACTAGACCTGGCTGCCAATAGCTCCACTTTAGTAGTGAAACTGTACTAGAGATCCCTACATGAGCTGAACGCAGACCCTCAAGTGCAGCTAATATTAATCCCAATCTGAGATCGGTGTTTAGTATTACTCTATCCCCCAATCCTGGAATTTGAGCATATGCAATGTTTTGTGCATCTACCTTGTAGGAATACTTGAGTGGAAAGCCTTTCAGCGGGGCTGAGCTGTTGTGCATGGCAATGACAGCTATCACAGTTGCTCCATCTATCCTTGTGCTAGAGTGAGTTAGGGAAGCAACTGCAGCAATGCACACTGGTGCCTTGGAGGCTTCATCCACTATTGAATTCCCTTCAATGTGAGCACCAACACTTTAATAACTCAATGTATGAAAAAATTGGGCCTGTGGCATGCCTTCTTTCAGCCTCACCAACTATTCCCAGAGCATCTTGTACTTTAAGGTGCAACCCTTGGATCCCCTAAATCCATTCTGGCCTCAGTAATGTTAATATTCATTATAGGACTGGACACATTAAAATGAATCACACACTATGAGTGTGGGGAATTTATGATCTGTAGTTAGTAGTGTCAGTATTAGGGCTTTTAGTTCAGCCAGCTGTGCCGTACAGTCTCCTAGATACAGTGTGTGTGTTTTTCCAGGAAGAAACTTTTACAATTACGCATGCCACCAAATATTGCTGTTTCATACCTACGGTCGGCTGAGAAGATCCCTCAGTATAAATGATACACTCATATTGCTCTAGAGGCATTATTTAATTCGAAAGAGGATATTCTTGTTCAAAGTGCAGGAATGCTTGTGTTTGTAACATCAAATCAAATGTGTAATATATCTCTTTCAGTGAGAGAGTTAGCCCATTGAATCCTTAGTGGATGCAGTGCTTTAGCTGACAGGATGCTTGCCTTCGTAATGGTCTCTAGGGGTTACGACAATTATGCATTTTTCTCTGCGCTAGTGCTCTCTCTCACTACAGCAGTCTGTACTGCTGTGGGTATTTTTTCTGTTAGTGCAAAATGCATGTTGGCATTTTTGTACAAATGTGCTTTGTATGTACCTTCATTAAAAGTAATGTAAGTGTACCTGGTTGGTCCATCGATTAAGCAGATCACCAAGTAAGTCAGATTGGCAAGTGTGTGTAAATGTTTGGAAGCTATCATGTCAGCTTGCACTGAACGTAGGATATCAGTATGTTCCTGTGTCCAATGATGCACTGAAAAATCAGGTCTAATTAAGTCATTGAATGGTTTCACTCTTTCGGCGTAATCCAAAATGTATGTCCTGCCAAAATGGATTGCAGTCTTTTCTCAGTTGTTGGAGGTTGGAGAAGTGCACATTTTTTAAATAATTGTGCTGCCTTCAGTTGACAACTCGTACCCTGGAAATATGACACTGAGGAGGGCATTTTTGATTTCTTTAAATTGAATTTGTAACCGAGGATTATGTGGACCACTGTGGTCAAGTGTTCCATTAATTCAAAGTCCGTCAGATAGATGTCATCTACATAGGACAATGCCTCCTCATTTTTTTTTTGGTAAATATATTTTTATTGCAGCGAAATAAATTGTACAAACAGGTCATACACCATTCCAACCGTTGTCTGTTGTAAAATATGATTCTCCATTGCATGTGTCACACAGCTATTTAGCTCACACCCCGGAGGTCGAGCGGCGTAATAACGAAGAAAGTCATGAGCTGGAAAAGTTAGTATGGCTCAGCGACAACCAGTTGTCCGGAAGATGGCAGGACTGCTTTTCGGTCCCCCCATACCCCCATCTCCGTAATTCCCTAACAAACTAGACAATCCCTCCCCTCCACCCCCGAACAACATCCCCCCTCCCGCCCAGCCCCCCCCCCAGCCACCCTCTCCCAGTCCTACCCCCCGTCCCTCTCCCTACTAGGACAATGCCTCCTCATCAAAAACTTTGAACTCTGTTACCCTGGCTGAAAACACCCTGGAGCTGTTCTTATACTCCTGTAGTAATTGACAATATTGGTGTTGAGTGCCTAACACAGAGAATGCTGTCAAATATCTGCTCCCAGGTGCTATATTTTGGCAGACAAATCAATTTGAGATGTCTAGTGTTGTTTTATTTTTTCCCGTATGATGGTATTCATAAGTTTGGCATTCTGTATTGCAAATGTGTATGTAGATGCATTTAAATGTCTGTAATCTAAGACTAGACAATGTAAATTGTCGTGTTTCATTATGGGAAACAAGGGATTATTCATAGGTGAGGTGCAATTCTCTTTCACCCCATGGTAAATTGATCTAGGATCACCCTAACCTGTTTCTGTGTCTCATGTTTAATCTCTGCATTTGAAGAATAGATTTTAATGGGATTTCATGATGAGGTGACTTATCTTCCCACCCAACATGATTGTGGTAAAGTGCAGGAGATAACACTTATGAATTTTCAACTGATTCTGGTACGAGGTCAGAGAAAGCAGGTAAAATGACTTCTTCTCCCATTGGGCAATCCATCATGTACTCAGGTGGCCAATACTTTTTGGCCAAATGAATATCATAACCATAGGTCAGGCTCTCCCAAAAGAGACCCTCCACTTTCCTGGGTATTTCCCCCTCCATTTGGAGCGTTATTTTGTATAAATGATGTGGGACACTTACCCGTGTATCAGGTGTTTTCACCGTGATATGCTCATTAAGCGCTACTACACCCAGAAAGTCCATCAGGTTCTGGCGAGCTATAATGACTTCGGCCATGCTGTCCAGCATCGTAACTGCCCATTCCCTGTTCAGAAGCAGAGTCCTCAGTAGCCTGAGCATTTCTAATTTTGATCCTGGCTACCTTCTTCTTTTTAAATTGAGGTTTTGAAGTCTTTTGTTGGACTTTCTTTTTAATGTTGTGGTCAGAAATACGATGTGTCTCCCTTTTCGCCTTGACTCGCTCTACCTATCTGTACTTTGACCACCCGTCTCTCCGAACGCTTTTCAGATGTCTCCTGAAAGGATCGAGATGAACGTGTATCACTATCCTGATACCTATCATGCTTTCTAATATTGTCACAGTTTTGCTAATTATATTTTAGTTTGGTGTGTTCCTGTTGAGGAGACCCACCATGTGACTGTGTTTTGTTTTGTTTATTTTTTGTTTATCATGCCATTTCTTTTTTGAGGAATTGGGTGCTTGCTTAGAGTTATCTCTTTCAGAAATTCTCTTAACTATAGGTTTCCCAGGTTTGGCTCCCAGATTATCTCTGTTAAAGAGGCATATGCATCTTTGATAACCTTAAGTGATTCGCGTTCCTGCTGTGCGGGGAGGAATTCCCTCAGACGTCAGTGTATAGCCACCACTGAAGTGTCCCCTTTTATGTTACTCAACATAATGGTAGATACCCAGCAAATTTCCCATCAGATTCATTTCCAGATCTAAGGGAGGCTCTGTCCCGTACTCATACTGTATCTGTTTCAGTACATCTGGTATGATTGCTATCGAAGGGGTACCATGTGTTCTGGTATATAGGGCAGCGAAGATTGTACCCCAAGTGGCGCACTCTTCTTACTGGAGAGCCATCCCCATCAGCAAGCACATTGTCAGCATTCAGTGCTTTCCTGTGGGTCCGTATATGGAAAATTACTTCAAGATGTGCTGTTTTTTTGTGCTATCCAGAAGGTGATTTGCTCCCAGCTGGTGGGAACCTTTTCCATACTGGCATTTAGTGTTTTTGGGCTAATACTTGTGGTAGCCATGTGTGGTTGTGTAGCCTAAGCAGCTTGAGCAAGTTGGACTGTCAATGTTGTCATTACATAATTGTGTTAGACATCTGTGAATTTTTACAAACTCTCTGTAAAGACTGCACATTCCTGCTGATAATAAGGCACTAATGTCCGGATGCGGCGTGAATGATGCTAAGACCTGGTCAAATCACTCCTTCTCTGCTGAGCGGACTGAAGCTCAAATGTTTGTGGTATGTGGTATGGCACCTTTAAACCAATTAATATGTTCTTGGTATGTTTATGGGGTTATTAAGTCCATGTATGGAAAACACTCATCAGGTGGTTCGCCTTCAATGTATTCATGAAAAAACTTTGTGTGTGCATCTGCATGTGGGAATTTAACCCAAGAACAGAATTCCTCTGTCCTGAATGCTTTGTGTGCCTCAACCACGAAGGTAACCTCACCACTCGTTGTCAGGAGGCCATTCTGTAATAATTTAATTGTAACTGTCCATCTGCAATTTTCTAAAATATTTAGTCCAACTATCTGTTCTTCAATGTTATCACCTAGTTGTTTGATTATTGTTAAAGAAGTCGTGTTTAGCCAAAGTGTTATAGGGATATGGTTTGCACAGTGTGGGAACATTTAATCCTCTAAGCTTGAGTAACCTACAGCAAAAACATAGGGTACTCAGCTGAGTGGAGTGGTTTCCCTTCCCTCTACGGACATCTCCGGTAAAATGTAAGTAGGGGTCTCTGAGAAAGCGCGACTAAACTAATCAGATTTGACAACTGAATAAGAGCCTAACCAACACTGGTGGTGCCATGTCGTGTAGTTCCTACCAATCCATAGGGCAAGTGCATTGTTTGGACAACATAAACTAAGGGCTTGGTGTCGACACTGATTCTGGACACCCCCGCAGGATATGTTGGCCTATAGACCAGCTAGTTCACAGTGCCACCGTAAGCCCCCCTAATCCTACAGGGGAGCAAAAGGTTTTCTGGCAACCCCCGAACATTACAATCCTGACCCCTCAGGGAGCATGGAAACAGTACAGAACCTTTCGCTCAGTGCTTAGTTATTCTCAGAAAAATAAACAGAGAATACAGAGTGGGACGTTTTCAATTCAATTTATTTAACCAATGGTATTCTTGCATAAAATATGTGTGCTGCAATGATTAGTAGACAGAAGCAGGTAAACATGATTACAAGCACCAAAAGTGTAAATAGTAGATATAGTTCTACCATGGTACTAAAACAATGTATATATGCAGGCATATAAACAAGGCAGTAATCTGGTGTACCTAGAGTGTGTGTAGGTGTAAAGCCAAGAATCCCCCCAAGGGACGATCCAACCCTATTACCTGATGGGAAAGAGGAAAGTACCTCATCTTAGTCATGAGCTGGACACCCCTCACGAGATGTCAGACTGCCCAATGGTGATTTCTCAGTATGCAAAGGCCCTCTGTGTCAGCGGAAGTACCTCCTCTACTAATCTATTGGGATGCTCATCTTTTATAACAGCCTTTCAATGTAAGCATAGATTAAGGATGTTATGGATATGCAGATAGCCCTGTTGTCCCGTGGATGAAGATAACGACGACATTTGCATGTAGTTCAAAACAAGACCTTGTACATGATGATCAGGGCATTGTGATAATGTCATGCGAAGCTGGATATAAATACAAGTTGAGTTTCAGAAAAAAAATCCACAAATGTTGTGTGTGCAAATGGTCCCAGCTGGAAATGTTATTGTGAGGAAAATGCTAGAAATAAGCTGCTTCGCTACATGGGCCTAACTCAGGAATATTACAAGTGTGTGTGTGTGTGGCTGCATGGATAGGTGAGTGGGTGTGTGAGCTGGTGTATTGGGGTCTGAGTGGCTGTGTGAGTAGGTGTACGGGGATGAGCGGGCGTGTCAGTGGTGTATGGGTGAGTGAGTGGGTATATAAGAGGCATGTAAAGGAGGCTGTATGGGTGAGTGAGTGGGTGCATAAGTGGTTTGTGGGTGAGTGAGTAGGTATATCAGTGACTGTATGGGTGAGTGACTGAATTTGTGAGTGGCTGAATGGATAAGTGTGTGCTTCTCTCAGTGACGGTATGGTTGAGTGTGTGCATTGTGCTTCTATTAGTGACTGTTTAGTAGGGTGTGGATGTGCCTTAGTATCTCTATGAGTAAGTGAGTGCCTGTGTGAGTAATTATATGGGTGAATGAGTAGCTGTGTGAATGACTGTATGGCTGAGTCAGTAGATGTGTGTGTAGCTTTATGGGTGACTGAATCAGTATGTGAGTGGCTGTATGGGTGAGTGAGTAGATGTGTGAGAAGCTGTATGGATAATTGACTCAGTGTGTTAGTGTCTGTGTGTCTATTTGACTGGTTATGTGAGTGGCTGTATTGGTGAGTGGTTGTGTGGGAGTGGGTGTGTGTAAGGTTGTATAGGTGTGTGAGTGGGTGTGCAAGTGGTTCTGTGGATGATGTCATCAGAATGTCATCAGTGATGTTATTTGAGCTGTCATCAGTGATGTCACTGACCATGTCGTAAATGATGTAATAAGTGAGGTCATAAGCAGGGCATTGCAGGGGAGTAAGTTATAGCTAGCTCAGGTAACTATAACTGCTGAATTTCACTGGTTTTGTATGAGTGAAATATGAGCCCATCTATAACGTCCCTTTAACCTTGTTTTTCTCAGTGAGCATCTACGGTGTTTTTTATTCTATTTCCTAACTATAACGTCTCTCTAACCTTTTATTTTTTCAGTGAATATATATGTTTTCTTTAAAATTCTATTTCCTAAGTGTAATGTCCCTGTAACCTTTGGTGTTTTGTAAGTGAATTTCTGATTTTTTTTAATGTTATTTCCTAACTATAACCTCCCTGTAACCTTTAGTCTTTTAAGTGAATTTCTAAGGTTCTTAAATCTTATTTTCTAACTATAACATCTCTGTAACCTTTTGTTTTTTGAGTGGATTTCCAAGGTTTTCAAATTTTATTTCCTAAGTGTAACTGCTAACGTTTGAGAGTCAGTGTGTTTGTGAGTGCTTGTGTGTGTCACGTGGTGTGTGAGTTAGTGTATGACCATCTCAATGAGTCTGTCAGTGGATGTGAATGTCTGTGTGGGTCTGGGCGAAGTGTCTCATTGGGTATGTGAGTGGATGCATGAGTCTGAGAGGGTCAGTGAGTGGGAGTGTGAGGAGGTGTATGAGTGCGTAAGTCCCTCTGTCAGTGGGTGGCTGAGTTTCAGTCTATGTTAGTGAATGGGTCAATAAGTGAGTGCATGAGTCTCTGAGTGGGTCAATAAGTGAGTGCATGAATCTCCGAGTGGGTCTGTGAGTTGGTGTACAAGTGTCTCAGTGGGTCTGGGTGCATGAGTCCCTGAGTGGGTCTGTGAATGGGTGCATTAGTCTCTGAGTAGGTTTGGGAGTAGGTGCATGAGTCTCTGAGTAGGTCTGTGAGTGGGTCCATGAGTACCTAGGTCGGTCTGTGAGTTGCTGTACGAGTGTCTCAGGGGTTCTGTGAGTGGGTACGTGACTCTTTCAGTATATATGTGAGTGGATGCTCATTTCTCACCTTTATTTTGTCTCTTTCTGCTTGTTTCTGATATTTATTCTGCCTCTTTCTGCTTATTTCGGAGCTTTATCTTGCCTCTTTCTGCTAGTTTCTGATCTCTAGTTTGCCTCTTTCTGATAATTTCTCACTTTTATTCTGCCTCTTGCATTCTTTTCTTGGGATCGAGGGGGGAGCCTAAATGCCCTGTGGTCCTAGCTGGATCCCTTCCACCAGCGGTAGCCGGTACTGCTCTAACAGACAGGGAGCTGCTAAACATGCAGCTCCTGTCTGTGAGAGCAATCCTTTAGTCTGGTTTTTTTCCCTGCTTGATAGCGGGCAGGGAAAGAGACACAACCTCAGCTGCCAGCAAGCAAGAGCATTTTGTCAGCTTTCGCCTGCTGGAAGCCGAGTGTTTGCTCTGACTTCACGTGAGCTGTCAAAGCTCCCACCTAGTCAGAGCAAACAGCTATGTCCCAATGGGTGGGCACCCAATGACATAGACGGAGCTGGCCCAGGGGATAGCGGTCCCCAGGGCCATGTATTGCTCTAAGAGGTGGACCATGCATCCCCCTCCTTCTGTAAGCATAGACCACCCCCAAGGAGGTGGTGGTCCCAGGGGCCGTATATGGCCCGGGAGGAGGGCCATGCGGCCCCCTCCCATTTTAAAATTTAAATTTGGCCCCTGGTAGCTGGTGGTTCCCAAGGCCTGGGGGCTCTGTGAGGCCTCCCCAACATGAACAATTTAACCCTGGGGAGGTGGTAGTCTCCGGGGCCTTAAGGGTCAACGAGGACCACCATTTCTTTGTGTGGAGGTCCCTGGGTTTGGGGGACAGTGCAGCACCTCATTTGACTTTTTAACATAGTCCTGGGGAGGAGGCAGTCCCTGGGGGCGGGGGGGGGGGTCCACCTGACCCCCTTAATACAATATTGAGCCCAGGATAGGTGCTGGTCGTGTGTAAACTTTGCTGGGACTACTCACCCACCTAAACAGTTTGTATCTCCAACTATTGCACACTCAAACATTAGGAGTTTGTGCGATGCATGTTAATGTTGATATGGTGAACACAGCATGACAGTAACACCTTTAACATATATTCATTGTTGTACCAAACCATGCACAGTCCCTCAGTTGACAGTTCACTATTTTGTTTGAGTTGTTAGTTTTATTTAGTGCTTGTCTCCTTCATTGTGCACTTCATTGTGCCAATAAATATATTACATATATATGTATATATATAGACCATCAAGGTACATAGAAGTGGAGTTAGGAATAGTTAATCAATTTCCATCTATGTGTACTTACTTCTATGTGCCCGACTGAAGAGCCCAAATAGGCTTAAACCAGTCTTGGGTTGCCTTTTTTTGCAATCTAAAAAAAACCAGACATGGCAGTTTGGGTTAGACTGTTCATGTTTGTTGGTCTTGGCCATTTCTGCAGAATCATCCCCCAAACCTTTTGCCTTCACCCTCCTGTTTTTTAAATCTTTTTTAGTTGGCTTTTGGGACCTTGTAGGACTTTACGTAATTTACCACTACTAACCAGTGCTAAAGTGCATGTGCTCTCTCTTTTAAATGTGGTAAAATTGGCTTACATCCATTGGTACATTTAATGTACTTTTAAGTCCCTAGTAAAATGTTAATTCATTTACTCTGGGCCTGTAAATCAAATGCTACTAGTGAGCCTGCAGCACATATTGTGCCACCCTCTTAATTAGCCTTTAAACATTTCTTTGGCCTGCCATTGCAGCCTGTATGTACACTTTTAAACTGCACATACAGGCTGCCATTTTAACCTGGAAAAATAAACCTATTGCCAAGCCTATACCTTCCTTTTTAACGCATACCAGGCATGCCTTGTGTAGGCCCTAAACAGCCCTTAGAGCATTGTACAATGTATTTAAAAAGTTGTACATATACTTTCAACTTTTACATGTCCTGGTGGTGAAAAATCTCTAAATGAGTTTTTCTTATTGCTAGGCCTATCTCTCCAATGGGATGGCATTAGGGTACCTTATTACAATTAATAACTTTCAATTGGGAGCAAGTGAGAATATTGAGTTTAGTGTCTAGCAAATTGTAATTTAAAGCTTTTTTTAAAGGTAAAGTCATATTTTAACTCACAGTTCTAAAAATGCCACTTTTAGAAATGTGGCAATTACTTGTCCCAACCATTTGGTGTCTGCAGCATGGTCCTGGGTCTGATGACTCGATGTAGGTAGTAGTTGGACTTTTTTTTCTCTCAGACATAAAGCCACACAGTGAGGAGAATAGGGGTGCCTGGATGGGCCATCAACTGGCAGAATGGGGGGGCAGAGCTGCGCACAGCCCCACTTTCAACTGAGTATGCTGTGCCCTTCCATAAAGGACTTGTCACAACTGCAGTGTTAATGCAACCAACTTGGACCCAGGGCAGGGGAGGCAGAGGCAGCTATATGCATCTGGATCTGCAGATACTACAGAAGAAGGATTGCTGTGCTGCTCTGCTGCAAAATGGACTGTTAAACTGTTGTCCTGCGAATCTGATGCCGAGCTACCTGCTGCCCTGCTTGCTGTGAAGGAAGACTGGACCTGCAACCTTCATCCCAGGCTGCCGTGATGACATAGGTCAGCAGACTGGCCTCTTGTTCTGAACTACAGAAACAAAATTAGCTCCAGAGGCAACTGCCGAGCTGACCTGCTTTCTAAATCTGGGCGGAGCAGGCCTAGTGCCTCTACGCGGAGTCGGAAAAAAACTCAGTGGAACTCCGCTCCGCTTCCTACCCACTCCCAAAGTAAATATAAAGTAAGAAAAAAGGTCTTTACCTGCCGTGGCTGCCTCCTCCTCGCCATGGCCGCTCTCCTTCCTCGTCTTCGCTGTCCCTCTTCTCTGATAATTCCTACATTGTACGTCTTGCGCGTGAAGAAGGATGGTGAGGACGAGGAAGGAGAGTGGCCATGGCAAGGAGTAGGCAGCCACAGCAGGTAAGTGCCTTTTTTCTTACTTTATGATTACTTTGGGAGGAGGAGGGGCCGGCTAAATACGCTTTGCCATAGTCGTAGTTTTGCCTAAACTCCGCATTTGCAACGGAACGCGGAGTATGCAAAACTACAGAAACTCAGCTGGCCAAGCGTAGTTACCAGCCCAGGCTTACTGCTTTCTGAACCTGCAAATGGGCAGTTGGTGTGGCATCTGTTGGACTCCTCTCCAAAGAAAAGGACCAATCCTTAAGTTTGGGCTTTTTTCAACCACAAACTGGTTGGCTTATGCCAAAATTTTACCACCTTTGCCGCCGCCACTGTAAAGCAACGCCCGGCAATGCGGAGACCTACACTTCGTGCTACAGTAGTGACATCTCACAGTGACTACCAATGCGAAGCTCCAGAACTGATCATCCATGATTCTCAACAGGATCTTCATGCTACAACGACAACTGTCCATGACACCCGGCCTGCTCTTGCGGCCCCCATCCACAGTGGACGGTACTCTTCACCCTGGACTTTGGAGCTAACTCTTTCAGACTAACTTGGTCTGTCCATCCGGCCCACACTCCATCTCAGTCGGCCTGAACCTGTTTCTTTCACCTAGCCCTGCACAAACAGATAGCTGTGAGAGTCGCTTTATGGACCTGGAATCTTTCAAATTCAATATCTCCGTTCTACTGATTGGATTTTTGTATTTTTGATCTCAAAATATTTATTACATTTTGCTAAATTGGTGTGGGATTTCTCTTTAGTGGTGTTTTCACTTTATTTCTGTTTGAAGTGCTGCATAAATACTTTACACATCGCCTCTAAATTAAGCTTGTGTGCCAAGCTCCCAGAGGGTTCTGCACAGGTTAATTGGGGGTTTGCTTGTGTTTCCCCCTGGAGAGATTGCGGTTGCGGCTTAAGAAAGGTTTCAGCCCACTCAACCGGTAACCCAATTTTCTACACTATTATAGAAGGTAAAGGCTGATTTGCATATTTCTTGGTCTAATCTGAGGTGGAACGCTGGAGAAAAGAATTATGGACTGGCATGTAGCCACTAGTAGTTACCTGTGGCTGAGATGAATTGCAGTTGTATCATTGGGATTATATTTCTATAGCGATTACTACCCCTGATGAGGCATTGAAGTGCTTTATGGCGAGTAGTTCGCTATTCCGGAACCCAAGGTTATTTGTTAATCAAGTCTATTGTTAGTAATTGCAAATAGTCATGTGCTCTCAAGATAAAAATAGATAAAAATGCATGTAGTGATATATGGTTTCAAGTGAATGTTTGGGTGGGATAGATAGGCAGGTGGAGATGAGGTAATGTTGGTTTTCAGTGAAAGGATTTTAGGATTTTAAAGAGGAAAGATTGTGTCCTATGAAACGAGGTGTCAGCCAATTGCAGCATTACAATGAAATAGATTAAGGCAGGCAGGCATGGGACTGAGAGGTGGCTATCTTTAGAAATAGGAGGCATGTAGAGTATAGGAAGGTAGGAAGAGGGTCACTCTGAAAAAAAGGAGAGTACTCAAGCGGGAGTAAGTCAGGGTCAATTTTTCATGCAGGGTTTTAGAAGTATTGTGGGAGATTGCTTTGTGAGATAGCAAACAATCTGCATGTAAGCAGTAGAAAGACACAACATTATATGCAATGCTCCATATCAGGGGAAGATAGCTTAGCATGCAAGTCCCAGTGTACACATAATAAAAAAATAGCAGCCTAAGCCTACTATGTGTCAAACCAAAAAATTAGCAGCCTAAGCCTACTATGTACCAAACCTTAAACAGCCCTTTTAAACATAGTCTGGAATATCCCAACCTTGTTACAGGGTCTGTATGCTGCACAAGGTGAGTTGGCGCAGGAAAAGGAAATGGTCTCATTTAAAGATCTTCCTTCACTATTCTGTGGTAAAGATTTTTCACTGGCTACAAATGAGTTATTTGACACTGATTGAGAGAGTCTCACCATTGCACAGTTAGATTGGTGCATTATTTTGTTTCCTAATCTAATTTTAGGTTATTTCTATGGTACAGCAGAGCAACAGCTGATGCAAAGGTACCTACAGCTTCCCTCCCAAGTGTATGTTGTGGGTATTTGTGTACTTGGCTTGAGTAGTAAAAAGTAATGAAGGTCTGTGGGTTTCATTTTTGAAATCCATGTGCACAAGATGGGGTTGACGTTGTTTTCGTAGACAGTGGAAAGTGTATCAGGAGGGAGGAGTCCTAGACACTGAAGTGGGAACAAAAGAAACAACGCTCCTAGAGAAATTCCGTTAGGTCCTTTAGCTGAGTGGAGCTGCTAATTAGTCTATCTGTAGCACTGCCATTTGGTGAAGGATGGCCTGCATTCTCTATTGTTCAGAGTGAGAAGTTAGAGGGTCCTTTGTCTCTTTGAGGTTCACTGTTTCTGTTGATAGTCAGGTGCAGATAGTTCACACCACTTTGTGCCTCTATTGTGGGTGCTCCAAGCTTGAGACTACCCTGCTGTGAGGAGCATCACACTGCACAAAGGATGTGTCTACAAAACAGCCTAGGGAGAGACTTGACAAGAGGAATCCATCCAAAAACAATTCTGTGTATGTACCTGTACAAATATGAACATTGTGAACTGTACATACTGTCAAGGCGGGAATCGTGCAAAAAACAAAAGTCTGTTTTATTTCACAAAATGATGAAAGTATGATTAGCATACTGACTAGAATGGGAGTTGGCAGCTGCTCGGTTAATTAGCTATGACATTGGAGATGTTTATGCACAGCACAGAGAAATGGGGTATGCAGTCTGCTTGTGATTTACACCTTGCACAACTGGCTGGGAGGGTTAACCTCAAAGTGGTCTCCCAGGAGTGACAAGTAAAGTCAGACATCGCCGTTCGCACAGCAAGGCTCGTCGAGTTAAAATCCTTGCAGTGCGTCAAGTAAGGAGCGGTGTAAAGTCTGAGTTACACATGTATGTGAGTGACACGGCTAAACGGTGTTTCACACATGCAGTGCATTTAGTCGACGTTTGTGGAATTTAATGGGGTGTGGAGAGCCGCATAATTCAAAAGGAGGGAGCTGGTTTTCCTATGGTGAACAACACGATACACGAGCTGTTGAAAGGGGGCGTGGGAGCCCTGCACTCCACAGGAATTGAGGGGGCTTTAATGAAGGTGCCTAGCCTGATGGGCGAGGTAGTACTAGTGCAAGGTGTGCCCCACATTCTACAGGGAGGGAGACAGACAGTATCTCATTGAAACGCAGCACGAGGGATGAGCTGTTTCAGTGGTGTGAGTGAACCCCACACTGCACAGCAAGTAGGCAATCTACTCATGGACAAGGAGTGGTTGCTCGAGGCACATGGACTGATGCGTTCCTGTACCTGAGCCCCACACTGTACAGCAAGGGGGATGTTTTGAGTATATACATATGGGTATACTTATGAGAGGCTTGCATTATGTTTGCGCCACACAAAAGGGTACATGCGTGACACAAGCCTCTAAGTTAAATTTATGAAGTCACGCAAAGCCAATTTGTGTGGTTTTGAGTGGCTTTTAAAATCTTGAGAATGGCAAGGGGGTAAAAATCACTGCACTTCCTTAGTCTGTGCAAGTGAGGCATTCCATGGGTGTTGCGTTGGGTGTTCCCGCTCAACTCCCATGGTTTTTGACACATTCCCAGATTTATAAGGACTTGTACACCTGGGAAATTGCCAAAATTCTATGCCTCCCCAGGTGAGGCATAAAGAAGAAAAATGACATTATATCTCAAGATTTTTACTCTTTCTATGTGTGCTGCTTTCTGCAGCACACATAGAAAGAGGGAAAAGCCTCTCTGGATTGATTTTGTGCTTGAACGTACAGCTTCTTGCACAATGGAGGTACCCTTGCACCATGGTGCAAGAGTGCCTGTGTTGGAGCAAGGCTGCCAAAACGGCACAAGGGGAAAGTAAAGTAAAGCACCATATTGGATAAATACATCACATTCCTGCCCTTTCCAAGTGAGACAGGGCAGCGCAGCTAGGTGACGGGCTGTGCTGCTCTGCGCCAATAATTTCATAACTATGCCCCATATTGTCAAGAGATATAGATGTGGAGTTAAGAATAATAAATCTATACTTACGCATATATATATTGACTTTGGACTACTTAAGCAGGTATCCCCATTCAGGGCAGAATAATGGATTTATTTAATTAAATTAATCGGGTTGAGCTGAACATGTAACGTTTTATATAACGGGCACACGATATGCTGTGGAATAAGTGATTTAATTGTTTTCCCACTAGATGACTATGCCGGTGGTGCAAAGTTGAGACTTTGATTTAATTGTCTCATTTGTGGTATATATCAATTAATCATGTTGATTTGTTCATTTAATAGCAATGAATTTAAATTGAAATCAGTTAAAATGCAAAGTCAATGAAATGATTAGGGAAATGCATGAATTGTAGACCATTTGCACATTTCAATATGGTGCTGACTACTTGTAAATGAATTGTCCTTTTTTAGATTTTATTTAAACTACATTTATGCCTGTTTTCATGGAGCCCGTCGACACTGACGAAGGCTTTGGCTGAAACACGTTTGTTTTGAAAAGAGTGCACAAAATTAATCCTGATTTGGATTGTACCAACAAGAGTGCTGGTCATTACTGTTTCAAGGGACAGTGGAGCGTGATATATAGTCCACAATTTCTTTCCAAAAAATGGAAATGCACTCGCAGGATTGAGCGTTTCTCAGACTTCTTTAATTTTCCAATAGACACCCAGGTTGTAAAGAACAGCCAATGCGTTTCGTTATCCCTGATAACTTGTTCACGGTTAGCTGTGAACAAGTTATCAGGGATAACGAAATGCGTTGGTTGTTCTTTACAACCTGGATGTCTTTTGGAAAATTAAAGAAGTCTGAGAAACGCTCAATTCTACAAGTGCGTTTTCTATTTCTGGAAAGAAATTGTGGGTGATATTAATCGGCGCGGCTCTGCCAAGGAAATCCGCACCAAGACAAGAAGCGCCATGGATCTGGTGTGTTTTCTGAGCCAAAGCTGTGGAGTGATATATATATGTTGGCATAGAATACGTTGGGAGGTCATTACTGAATTTGCTGCTGACTGCCAAATAAAAAGATGAAACATACTTCGTGTGTGGCGTCTTCATTTTGGAGCAAGAATCGCTTGGATATATATATATATATATATATATAAACACAAAGTTGTAGCTGAACCTTTGCCTCTGTCTCGGCGGGCTCACGGCAGGGGTAGCCACCCCCTTCGAATTCAACACACTCCACCAGCGTCCTCCTTTTAGCGATATCAGAAAGAACGACACAGGAGCCGTGGCCTCAGTAAATGGTGCAGTTTATTGCTGATACAACGTCCTACGCGTTTCGGAGTAAGCCTACTCCTTCATCACGGCCCGTGATGAAGGAGTAGGCTTACTCCGAAACGCGTACACATATATATATCACCAAGACTCCTCCAAAGAAGAAGCATATATCTATATCCTTTGCTGAAACAGAGGTAATGTTGAGTGAATACTACAGGGGTCCGATTGACGATGCAACTCTCGAGGCAGGCGGAGGTACACACGCAGGGGAGCGTTACGATATATATATATATATATATATATATATATATATATATATATATATTCACTGAAAAAAACACAGATCTCAGGGACGTTATAGTTAGTTGGGCATTTCACTTGTACAAAACCATAGAAATTCTGGCGTTATAGTTAGTTCAGCTAACTATAACTCGCGCCCCCGCAATGCACTGCTGATTACATCACATATTACATCATTCATGACATGGTCAGTGACATCACTGATGATATCTCAAATAACATCACTGATGACATTATTCAGTGACTGTGTGTTCCTGTAAAGTTTAAATATGTTTTATATATATATATATGCCAAGGTGTATTGAAGAATGAGTGGGTGCATAAGTGTCTGGATGGAGGATTTAGTAGGTGCAAGACTGGCTGTATAAGTGAGTGATTAAATGTCTCTTACGGAATTCATGGGTTAGTGACTAAACTATGTGAATGTCCATATCAGTCTGTCTGTTGTTGTGAAAGCTGCTGCATGGGTTGGTCAGTAGCTACATGAGTGTCTATATGGGGTATTGATTGGTTGCCTGAGTATTTGTATGGGAGACTGTGTGTGTGTGTGTGTGGGTGGGTGGGAGGTGTGTGACTGTGCATATATGTGTGAGTGGTTGATTCACTGGGTGTATGGGTTCAAGAGTGCAAAGGGAAATAGATGTATGGGGTGAGTGTATGTATAGGTGTGTTGGTCAGTGAATGGATGCCTCAGTGGTACATGTCCAAGTAACTGCATATGTAAAAGGCAGTGTATGTGAAATTGTTGGAGTATATAAATGACTCCCTGAGCCCCCCACTCAAAGGGAACCTGTGCCACCTTGCAGTGGCTCTCTGTGTTGTCAGCTGCAACAACTGGTTAAAATGCATTGGACACTACCTTCTCTTCAGACACCAGCCAACAACTGACAGCTGTCACACTGGCTCCGGTGTCTCTAAGAGCTTCCACCCTCTTGCCATTGATGGTCACCCACTGCCTGTACTTTTTAGTGTTATCAGGCAGCTGGGTCCTGGGGGCCACCTCACAGTCTCCTAAAGAGACAAGGGACATCTCTGGGGGACCCCACCCACCTTGGGCACCCATCTCCTCCTCCAGTGCTATGGTAGCCAATTGCCAGGGTGGTGCACCAGTGGGTGCTGTCTTCCCATACAAGGGACATCTTGCATCATAAGAACAGTGGCCTACTAGACAATACTTAAAACAGGTCTTGGGCCCCTTGTGAACAGGCTTATCTGTCGGGCCACTGCCTTCTTCTAAGGGGGAGGCTGGGAACCTTTTTCTTGTTTCCTTTAGGGATTACTTTTGGGGCCCTTTCTGGAACTCCCTCTGTTTATCCTTGTTCCCCCCCACTCTTCTGCTGGGGACCCTGCACACCTTTGGCGAAGTCTCCCACATGACCCTTCTGGACCCACCTCAAAGCCTCCGAAAGAGACAAGGGACATCTCTGGGGAACCCCACCCACCTTGGGCACCCATCTCCTCCTCCAGTGCTATTGTAGCCAATTGCCAGGGTGGTGCACCAGTGGGTGCTGTCTTCCCATACAAGGGACATCTCGAATCATAAGAACAGTGGCCTACTAGACCACACTTAAAACAGGTCTTGGGCCCCTTGTGAACAGGCTTATATGTTGGGCTACTGCGTTCTTCTCAGGGGGAGGCTGGGAACCTTTCCCTTGGTTCCATTGGGGATTACTTTGGGGCCCTTTCTGGAACTCCCTCTGTTTACCCTTGTCCCCCCACTCTTCTGCTGGGGACCCTGCCCACCTTTGGTGAAGTCTCCCACATGACCCTTCTGGACCCGGGTGCTCACCCAGCAGTCTGCCTCCTCAGCAAGCTTCCTAAGGTTAGTCAGCTTGCTATCAATAAGGTGCTGGAGTAGCTCTGGAAAACAGTTATTTGACAAGTGCTCCCATGCAAACAAATCATAAAGCACCTCAAAAGTATCCACTTTGCTACCCTTCACCCATCCATCCAATGCTCTGCAAAAGAAAGATGCATATTCCACCCATATGGTAGACTCCAGTTTTCTGAAATTCCTAAACCTTTGTCTGCATAACTCCTGGGTCAAAATAATCTGAACATTAGGGCTCCCTTCATGTGGGTATTGGACATCTGCTCCTCGGTAGGTAAATCTAACAAAGTGTCCCGCCCATCATTAATAAAGCGGCCCCACAACCCTGCTCCCCAATCCCTCTCAGGGACTTGGTGGACCAATATTGCAGCTTCATAAGCCCTAAACCACTGACCAATATCCTCATAATTGTGGAAATCTTTAACTACTTCAATGGGGATGTCTTTTCTTGCTTCTACATGCACTGGCGGTGCGGTGCCACCAGAGGGAGGAACATCTAAACTTTTGGCCTTGAGTTCCAATTCCCTCAATCCTCTCTCATGCTCAAATGCATTCTCTTTTCGTCTAAGGCTAACTTCTTCATCTCTAATTCCATCCCAGGTTCTATTTTCCTGCTCTCTATGTCTTTCTGACCATCCATTTTGAGCCTAGCTAGCTCCAACTTGTGTATCCTCTCCTTTGCTCTGTCCTCCAGCTCTCCTGGGGACAAACCCTTGAAAGAAACACTGCTGCCTGCCCTGGAAGGTACATTCTACCCGATTAGTTCCACTGGCTCCTCAAGCTACTCATTTAAATCCTCTGCCTCTACCACCGGCTCTTCAGGATGCTCGCTGGCATTCCTAGATTCTACCCAGGCCCTCAGCGCCTTTTGATATTCCTCTTTCCTGGTGAGGCCTTTCACAGAGATTTTAAATTTCTTGCACAAAGATTTGAAATGAGGCACAGTGTAAGTATCAATTGTCTCTTCTTCCAATACGATGTCTACAGATGGCATGGATGCTGACTTGCTCATGGTAGAAAAGACTAGCAGTTCTCAGGAATCAAAAGTAGAAAAGAAATTTCAAGGAAAAAACTCTACCAAAATGTATGTGGTTGCTTTATGGTCTGCACTCACTAGTAGTGTATACCAATCACTGTATATGAGTCACAAATGCAAGTCCAAATCCCACTGCTACCACCAATGTTAGACAAGGGATCTCTGGTTGGCTAAGGCTTGCGCCAAAGCCAGGCAGAGACCACCACTCTAGTCAGAGCAAGGCAGTTACACACCAAAGATAACCCCTGCTCACCCCCTTGGTAGCTAGGCACGATCAATCAGGACTATCCCAGAGGTAGAGTGTAAAGCATTTGTGAACACATACAGTAATACAGTGACAACACTACAGATGGACACCACACAGGTTGTATTATAAAAATAAGTATTTTTATATAGACTTAACACAAGACTAAAACGATGAAAATCCACAATACTGTACTAAAAAATAGACTTTAAAATGGTAGAAAATAGCTCAGTTCTCTCAAGTTGTAAATGCAACACTTTACTCTCAATGTACCTTGATGAGTAACGCAAAGAAAACAAAAGGGTCGCAGGGAAGGTGATGAGTCTGTTCCCAACAATAAGAAGAAAGGTCCTGCGTAAGCTTCAAAATACCAAAGGCCCTAAAAGAGGGTCCCAATATTAAACATCACTAGCTGGAGGTGAAACAGACATATTTTCAAGCCATATAAACACACACTTGATTAGCGAAAAATAGCTTTTTTTATTTTCATTGAATTAGGACAGACTAGGGAAATGCATAAATATATAAAGAATAAATATCATGGATAATCAATACTGTCCCACACATCACTTCATTCATACTAACATACATTCAACAAATCCAGAAAGACGTAAAACATCGCACATCAGTCAAGATGGTAAAACTGCCAACTGATGATAAGATGACAGACTTCCCGTGAATTCTCCCGATGGTAAGAGAGCAAGGTCCAAGAGTCATGGAAAGAATTCAAACGCCAACTCACGTTTCCGTGTGTAGCCCAGGACAGGGCCACACCTTCATCAGGGCGAAATGTAGATACAATGTGGGACACAAACACACCTAAAATTGTAGAAAAACATAGGATCAACATATATCTCAGTATAATTTAACACACAATATGTTACATGGTTTAGGCATGCAGCCGGTCAGCTCCAGCAAAGGGCATGATATAAGCATTCAAGATAAAAAAGGAAAATCTAAGGCCAGAATAGTGTGCACCAGATAAGGGCTCAGAAACAGTTGAAAAGTGGAGAAACAGACACACCCGTGTTCGTGCAAGTCAGAAATATACTAATTGTGTAGTTTAAAATATCCACAATAGCCAACCGTGCTGTAGGTTGCATAGACCTACCATGAAGACACAATAACAGGTATATAGCTTACAACATGCTCCAAATATACCTAAAGAATAACAATCTTGGCTGTGGTTCTCTTAGAGAAGTCCATAGGGGAAGCGGATGTAAACCAAGTCTGCATTAAGGATGGATCAAAACAATCTCTTCAGGCATCAGAATGGCAAAGATCTGTTTCAAAAACCCACAATAATGCAATGTGAACAACAACCTACCCATAATCACAGATTGGTATGTGGATCAACAATATATCAGATCCGATGGCAGCAAGTGCTTTCAGCAGCCTCAATAAAAATTGAGACAGTGGGACAATTATTCACTGTTGCTGGTGCATGCGTATATATTCTGTAAAGTAAAAAATTATAGGTCAGAAAAAATACCCGACCAAAATGACGCAAAGACCACTGCAGATCATGGTCAGAGGTAGAAACCTACCGACGTCGTCAGTATTATATAGGGATCATTGGATGATCCTCCCCTGGGGCCATAACTATTGCCAGAGGCCTCAACACAGAAATTACAGCAGAGGAAGATCAATCAAATTCCAAAGAACACAGCAGCAGCAACTCTGTCTGGAATTTGAATTAAAAAACATGCCAACAGGTGCTGGGAAAATATCCCGCTAGGGTAGCACAAAACCGCCGCTTTAAATCGGGGCTTCACATAGGACATCGATGAGAGGCTAAAGTGCTGCTCTAACATAAGGCTCACCCGGGAAATACTCAATAAATAAAACTTGTATGGATCACTTGCAGGACAAAAGGGCAAAATCATATTTGGGGAAATTTACCAGTCACCCTGTATGGCTACCGGCGACAAAGTAAGCGAAAAACCTCCCAGAGTGGTATATGACGGTACATGCCAACGCGGTCCTTCATGCATGCACAGCTAAAGCGTTCCCTTGCTCGAGGCCGTAGTGAAAATGGGCCGAGCTGTCCTGCATTCCAGAGGGGATAAAGCCGCCCCAACATGCCCAAGATGTTCCTACCTCTCTAATTTGCAGCATCCGTCCGATAATTGATATTCAGCTGTGGAGGTTTTGCTTATTTGAATCAGTGTGCACCTAAGGAGCTTTATTCTTCTTTTGTTGTGATTCTGTGGCCACGTGGTTCTTATTCTTAGTGTTGAGTCTAACCTTAATTCTTTTGTCCTGTATTTAGCTACATGTGTTTTATTATTTGATTTGTTTTTGATTGTGCAGGTCATTTATTTTTTAGTTTCCATGGTATGCCTATTGCATCATCGTAGGAATCTTTTTGGTTATTGTATCTGGGTGTGGGACCCGCTGTCCCCTTGCAGCGAGCTTACCTATTTCTTTTCTCTATTCCAAGATGGAGAGCATTAAAACCTTCGGATTCTCGGACGAGGACTTTGCTCGAATGATAGGTTTAACGGCAGGCAGTGACAAACAATTCACGCAATCCAAGGGCCTGGAAGGAGAATGGACCAAACTTCTAAGTCCTAAAAAGAAGTCCAAACGTACCGAAGCCCACGCGAACTTCATGCTGGAGTATCTCAAGGCTGGTACGATCCCTATCGGGTTGAGGGTCCGGAACATCCCCAGCCTCTTTATAGAAATCAGACAATTCCTGGGGAAATGGGCCCTAATATCAAACAGATGCTCCAGGGATTGGATGGTGTTGATTATTGAGACTGCCAGAGAGGTAATAGCCATTCTTAATAAAGAGATAGAAGAAATGGAAGAAAAACTGAAAAAAGATAATTCAGTTGAAATGGGCAAAAAGAAACTAGAAGAAATCTGCCAGGAGTTAGATTCATTTTCTGACTATCTCCTCAAGAGAAAGACAGAAAAACTCAGGAAGGACATTAGACTATTCTCGCAAGAACGAGCCTATCCATATCTGGCAGCTAATTTTTATACCATGCCGAATGGAATGGCTCCTATTATGGTCCCCCTTGATGGGGAAACAGATGGGTCACCACATTCTCTGATACCACAGACTCTGAGGGAGAAGGATCTATGAACTATGACCCAGGCTATAACTCGAACTATCTACCACGGCAGGAAGCATTTGAAAGACCAGCGATGTCTGATCATTTTTTAGGCAATCGCAGGGGGAACTATTGCCCCAAAAACCGGACTCCTCAACAAAGGAACTTCCATCAGGGTCAGAGGGAGCAGCAAATGTACATACAGACAAGGCATCTCCAATATTGGAAAACATAAAGAACATCCCTGTGTTTAATTTATCTACATCCAATATTGACCCTGAATCCGTGACCCTTTTATCAGGGGGGCTTTCTTTCGTGCCAACTATTAACTTTACCAAATTTGAGTGTATTAAAGACCTGCACCTATTGTTTCAGAAAATAAGGTTGAAGAAATTCTTTCTTATCAAACCTCCTCTCGATACCACTGACAACATCTCAGGACTTAGACCACCTTCAGAGTTCACTTCTAGTCTTGACCTACTTGGCCCTGAGGTAGGCATTTTTGAGACATCACGTCTAAGATCGAAAAGATTATCAAATATGTCCCTAAACCTCCTTGCAAGCTGCCCTCAGCAGAACATATCTCCTTAAAATCTTTGAGAGAGAACAAACAGTTAACCATCAAACCCTGTGACAAGGGAGGGGTCATTGTCATTTTTAACACCCCTTCATATATTGAGAAAATGGATATTCTTCTTTCCTCTACTAGGCACTATAAACAGATCATCAGGAATCCCGAACCGGGTCTTAAGCAGCGAATTCTATCCATGATTGAGACCACTGTAAATGATGGACATATCTGTCCTAAGAAAGCAGAGTTTCTGACGCCCAGACATACCCGAATGCCCATTATCTATGGGGTCCCTAAGACCCACAAAAATGTATTAGATCCACCATTGAGGCTGATTATGTCAACTATTTGATCGGCCACTGAACTGCTTTCCAAATATATTGACCGTTTTTTTAATGCAGTGGTCTGTAAACTTGAGTCTTTTGTTAAGGACACAGGTCATTTCATTTCTAAGAGCGAGAAGATGTCATTTGATTGTGACAAGGAACTCCTGGTCACTCTGGACCTGGAGTCCCTTTATACTAACATCCAGCAGGAAGGAGCAATCACTCTGCTCCAAGAGATTCTGTTCTCTGAAACTGGATTGACAAATGCTCCTTTCATTATCGAATGTCTCAAAGTGGTCCTGAGTGAAAATTATTTTTAATTTAACAACAACTATTTCCACCAGATACAGGGTGTAAGCATGGGGGCGTCTTGCACCCCTAGTGTACTTGCTAATATATGGGACATTTCGAGCAGACCAACATATACAATGAGATGGCCCCTTTCCATGAGAACGTTTGAGCTTGGTCTTGATTTATTGATTACATTTTCTTTATATGGGAAGGGGATCAGTCATCCCTAGATGAATTCATTCTTTGGATCAATGCAGCGGATGTTAATTTGAAATTCACAGCGCATTCCAGCAACTGCAAAGTAGAATTTTTGGATGTATGGATTGATACAACCAGAATGAACTTTTTTTCTCTCTGTAAATCAAACCTACTGCAAGAAACACCTTGCTGCAGTATAGAAGTTATCACCCTCGGTGCCAAAGGGACAGCATTCCCTTTTGCCAATTTCTTCGCTTGCAAAGGAATTGTACAGACCTCAAGGACTTCCTGGTACAGGCTGACATTCTCAAAGAGAAACTTTCAAGTCGGGGATACCCTCACAAATTGATCAAAGATTCATGCAAAGGACGAGATACTTTAACCGCAATGCCATGTTCTAAAGTCGAAACCAAAGAGACTAGACCCTTGGATAGATTGGTATGTGTCACTAAACACTCCAACATTAACCACAAAGTAAGACAAAGCATCAACTCTTTGTGGTATCTTCTGAACATTGACAACAGTGACAGCAAAATTCCTAAACCTCTTTTTGCTTTTAAACGCAACAAGAATCTTAAGAACCACCTTGTTAAAGGGAGAACCTTGGAGGCATTGGCCCCTCGTCAAACTACCATTTTTGGTGGTGACCCTGTGAAGGGGAACCATCACTGTGGCGCCTGTCAGACATGCCCCAATGCCATCGTGGGCCACAATATTAAGATCAATGTCCGCTCCATCTCGTTACAGGAAATTACTAATTGTCGTTCCTCTAATATGATATATATTATCAGATGTCCATGTGATCTTATATATATTGGAGAACAGGACGCGAGCGCAAGACCAGGATTGGGAAACACAAATCGAATATTCAAACCAAAAAGACCTCTGCCCCCCTGGTGGACCATTGGTTGCCCAAAGACCACACTGAAATGGACTTTAAGTGGTCAATCCTAGAAAAAATTCGGGCTGCCCCTGGTAAAGACCCCAGTTCAATTAGAAAGAAAAGAGAGGTATTTTGGATTTATCTATTAAACTCTTTTAGCAAGGGATTGAATGAATACTGCCCCATGGAAAATGCCATCACGTAATTTCTGCCCCCTGTCTCTCTGACGTATGGCCAGTTTTTCTGAGATTCTAACATGTAGTTTACACCTGGTCACCCCAGGGCATGACTATTCGCTAGGAAGCTGGATGGGTGCAGCAATGTGATTCTCTCTATTAGATTCAGGTTCTGTTTGAACTATGATCTTTGTCCTGCCTTGTATGTACGATCATTTTAACGATAGATGATGGACTGGTGGGAGTTATTCTCCTTTCTCATAATGGCGGCTGTATTTGCACCTTTCAGTTCGCTATACAGTTCGCTTTCTATTTCTGAAGCAGACGCAAGTCCCTGCCCCTGATGGGAGGATTTCCAGGGACTGGGAACACTTGCAAATGGCAGAGCCATTTGTGGAAGCCTGCTAGTTTGGAAATTTCCCGCCATGCTGATGGTGGCAGAATATCAATTATCGGACGGATGCTGCAAATTAGAAAGGTAGGAACATCTTGGGCATGTTGGGGCGGCTTTATCCTCTCTGGAGTGCAGGACCGTTCGGCCTGTTTTCACTACCGCCTCGAGCAAAGGAACGCTGTAGCTGTGCATGCATAAAGGACCGTGTCGGCCTGTACCGTCATATACCGCTCTGGGAGGTTTTTCGCTGACTTTGTCTCCGGAAGCCGTACAGGGTGACTGGCGAATATCCCCAAATATGTTTTTGCCCTTTTGTCCTGCATGTGATCCATACAGGTTTTATTTATTGAGTATTTCCGGATGAGCCTTATGTTAGAGCAGCACTTTAGCCTCTCATTGATGTCCTATGTGAAGCCTTGATTTGAAGCTGCGGTTTTGTGCTATCCTAGCGGGATATTCTCCCAGCACCTCTTGACATGTTTTTTCATTCAACTTCCAGACAGAGTTGCTGCCGCCGTGTTCTGGGAATTTGATTGATCTTCCTCTGCTGCAATTTCTGTGTTGAGGCATCTGGCAGTATTTATGGCCCCGGGAAGGATCCTCCAACGATCCCACTATAACACTGACGATGTCGGGTAGGTTTCTACCTCTGACCATGATTTGCAGTGGTCTTTGGTTGGGTATTTTTTCTGACCTATAATATTTTACTTTACAGAAGTATAAACGCCTGCATCAGCGACAGTGAATAATTGTCCCACTGTCTCAATTTGTATTGAGGCCGCTGAAAGCCCTTGCTGCCATCGGAACTGATATATCGTTGATCCACATACCAATCTGTGATCATGGGTAGGTTCTTGTTCACATTGCATTATTGCGGGTTTTTGAAACAGATCTTTGCCATTCTGATACCTGAAGAGATTATTTTGATCCATCCTTATCACAGACTTGGTTCACATCCGCTTCCCTTATGGACTTCGCTAAGAGAACCCCAGCCAACATCATTATTCTTTAGGTATATTTGGAGCATGTTGAAAGCTATATGCATGTTATTGTGTCTTCAAGGTAGGTCAATGCAACCTACAGCACGGTTGGGTATTGTGGATATTTTAAAGTACACGGTTAGTATATTTCTGACTTGCACGAACACGGGTGTGTCTGTTTCTCTATTTTTCAACTATTTCTGAGCCCTTCTCTGGTTCACACTATTCTGGCCTTAGATTTGCCTTTTTTATCTTGAATGCTTATATCATGCCCTTTGCTGGAGCTGACCCGTTGCATGCCTAAACCATGTAACATATTGTGTGTTAAATTATACTGAGATATATGTTGATCCTATGTTTTTCTACAATTTTAGGTGTGTGTTTGTCCCACATTGTATCTACATTTCGCCCTGATGAAGGTGTGGCCCTGTCCTGGGCTACACACGGAAACGTGAGTTGGCGTTTGAATTCTTCCGTGTCTCTTGGACCTTGCTCTCTTACCACCAGGAGAATTCACAGGAAATCTGTCATCTTATCATCAGTTGGCAGTTTTACCATCTTGACTGATGTGTGATGTTTTAGGTCTTTCTGGATTGGTTGAATGTAAGTGAGAATGAATGTTAGTATGAATGAAGTGATGTGTGGGACACTATTGATTATCCATGATGTTTATTCTTTACATATTTATGGATTTCCCTAGTCTTTCCTAATACTATGAAAATAAAATATGCTATTTTTCGCTTATCAAGTGTGTGTTTATATGGCTTGAAAATATGTCTGGGTCAGCTCCAGCTAGTGATGTTTAATTTTTGGTCCCTCTTTTAAGGCCTTTGGCATTTTGAAACTTAGGCAGGAGCTTTCTCTTCATTGTTGGTTCTACTCAATTTCCCCTGTGCTACCTGCCTAGTTATATTACTCAGGTGTCCCACTTTGATTGGTCGATGCATCGGTTCCCTACACCTAGGGGAGGTGAGGCATTGGTTTCTTACTCCTCTCCGGTGAACAGCGCCAGGATTCAATAGCGTTTTAGTGTTGTTTATTTATTTCAACAGCGCCAGGATTCAATAGCGTTTTAGTGTTGTTTATTTATTTATTTCAACAGCGCCAGGATTCAATAGCGTTTTCATCGCTTGGTCACTGCTTTACTGGCTGCTTGCTCTGATATTTACCTGCGCATTGTGATATTTACCTCGTGTGTTATCCCCCGGCGCCCTGCTCTGCCCTCCCCTCCATTTTGATTTTGTTGTTGTTGTTCCCTTGAGCCCGCCACGCCTCCCAGCTGAGCCGCCCTCCCACTACCAATATAGAGCGCCCCCTGACCTCGCAGCGCCGTGATCCACTCCTCGCTCCTGCTTTGAGTGGTCGCTCCCCTATCTGCTTGCTGAAAGGCGGTATCATATTGTGAAGCTGCTCTTTTACGAAGTGTTGTTTATTTATTTCAACAGCGCCAGGATTCAATAGCGTTTTAGTGTTGTTTATTTATTTCAACAGCGCCAGGATTCAATAGCGTTTTAGTGTTGTTTATTTATTTATTTCAACAGCGCCAGGATTCAATAGCGTTTTCATCGCTTGGTCACTGCTTTACTGGCTGCTTGCTCTGATATTTACCTGCGCATTGTGATATTTACCTCGTGTGTTATCCCCCGGCGCCCTGCTCTGCCCTCCCCTCCATTTTGATTTTGTTGTTGTTGTTCCCTTGAGCCCGCCACGCCTCCCAGCTGAGCCGCCCTCTCCCCTCCCCCTCCACTCTCCATATATGACAGTAGTTCCCGCGCGCAGCGTTTACGCGCAGCGACCGCGCCCCATTCGCGCCGAAGGTGCGCCTAAGGTAAGCCCGTCTACGCCCGTCCGCGCCTGGACCGCGCCCAGCGCCAGACCCCCTGCCCCGCGCGCTGCCCAGCTCTCCCGCATTACCTACGATGCCGCCACCCTCCTAGCCCTTAACCCCGGTCGCGCCCCCAACTGCGTCCAAGCCGCTCCTGGACACACCCATGGACCTTTCTCTTGCTACTCCTGCAAATTCATCGGCACCGACAACATCTCCGCTACGACCACACCACAAATTCCCGACCCCAACCACCTACAATGCATCTTGCTCAACACCCGATCGGTCCACAGACACGCCATTGACCTATGGAATCTACTAGACACCACCTCTCCGGACGTCGCCTTCCTAACGGAAACATGGATGAACGCTTCCTCCGCCCCAGACATCACCATTGCCATCCCTGAAGACTATAAGATCACACGCAAGGACCGTACCGGCCACACAGGAGGAGGAATCGCTATCGTCCATAAAAAATCAATCCACATCTCAACCAGCTCTGACGTCAATCTCGCCAACTCTGAACACCTTCACTTCCAGATCCACATCTACCCCAAGACCACACTCAGAGGCACCCTCCTCTACAGACCACCAGGACCCCGCGCAAAATTCAGTGAAGACATCACGGACTTCATCACTCCACACGCGCTCCCCTCCAAAGATTACATCCTTCTGGGAGACCTCAACTTTCACCTTGAAAAGAACAACGACCGCAACACCACCACCCTCTTGGACAACCTCGCCAACCTCGGACTTAAACAACTGGTCACTTCCCCCACCCACATAGCAGGTCATACTCTCGACCCTATCTTCACCTCCAGCAATCACGTCTCCTTCAGCCACACCACGGCTCTCCTTTGGACTGACCACAGCTGCGTTCACTTTACCTACAACAAGCCTAAACTCATCAACCACCCCCAACCAACTCTGCAAAGAAACTGGAACAAAATCACCATCGACCAGATCTCCTCATCGCTCCTTCTAAACACCCCAGCCCACTCTTCTAACCCGGACCAAGCCGCCGCCAACTTCACCCTATGGTTATCCAACAGCGCCGACATCCTAGCACCACTGAAAAAACGTCAAAGCAAACCTGGCAACAAGAAGGCCTCATGGTTCAACGATGATCTTAAGAAGTCCAAGAAACTCTGCCGCTCCCTCGAAAAGGCCTGGAAAAAAGACCCAACCACTAGCACCAAGGACGCCTTCAAAAACGCCACCCGCATACACCACCAACTAATCCGAAAGGCCAAAAAAACAGCATTCAAGGATCGACTAGACAACAACGCCCACAACAGCAAGGAACTTTTCAACATCGTCAAGGAATTTACCAATCCCTCGGCCAACTCCAACGACATCACCCCCTCTCAAGCCCTCTGCGACTCCCTGGCTTTATTCTTCCACAACAAAATTGCAGACATCCACAACAGCTTCAACAACCAACCCGGAGACCAACCCACCCAACCATATGCTGAACATTCACCCCCCTTGAACACCCTTAACGACTGGAACCCAATCTCCACTGAGGACACCATCCGCCTGATGAACTCCATCCACTCAGGATCCCCCACAGACCCATGTCCTCACCACATCTTCAACAAAGCAGACTCCATCATAGCACCACACCTCCGAGACGTCATCAACTGCTCCTTCAACTCCGCCACCTTCCCGGAAAACTGGAAACACGCTGAACTCACCGCCCTTCTGAAAAAACCCACAGCGGACCCCACCGAACTCAAAAATTACCGCCCCATCTCGCTCCTTCCTTTCCCGGCCAAAGTCATCGAGAAAGCTGTCAACAACCAGCTCGCCGCTTTCCTCGAAGCCAACAAATCCCTCGACTCCTCACAGTCTGGCTTCCGAGCAAAACACAGCACTGAGACCGCCCTCATCGCAGCAACAGACGACATTCGAACTCTACTGGACAATGGAGACACAGTCGCCCTCATCCTCCTCGACCTCTCTGCAGCCTTCGACACAGTCTGCCACAGCACCCTTTTACAATGCCTCAAAAACATCGGAATCCAAGGAAAAGCACTAGAATGGATCACCTCGTTCCTCACCGGAAGAACCCAGAGAGTCCGCCTTCCACCATTCAAGTCCGAGGCCACTGAAGTCATCTGTGGCGTACCACAAGGATCCTCACTCAGTCCCACCCTCTTCAACGTATACATGAGCCCCCTCGCGGCCATCGCCCGCCAACACAACCTCAACATCATCTCCTACGCGGATGACACTCAACTGATCCTTTCACTCACCAATGACCCTTGCACCGCCAAAACTAACCTACACGAAGGAATGAAAGAAGTTGCCGAATGGATGAAACACAGCCGTCTGAAACTGAACTCAGATAAAACAGAAGTCCTCATCTTAGGTACATCCCCCTCTGCATGGGACGACTCTTGGTGGCCGGAAGCCATTGGAAAAGCACCCATCCCGACGGACCACGCACGGAACCTGGGCGTCATCCTGGACTCCTCACTCTCAATGACCAGACAAGTCAACGCCGTCTCATCATCCTGCTTCAACATCCTTCGCATGCTCAAAAAAACATTTCGCTGGATCCCCACCGAAACCAAAAAAACAGTCACCCACGCTCTGGTCACGAGCCGTCTGGACTACGGAAACACCCTCTACGCAGGTACTACCGCTAAACTCCAGAAAAAACTCCAACGAATCCAAAACGCCTCAGCCAGGATCATATTAGACATCCCGCGTAACGAACACATCTCTAATCACCTGAAAAACCTCCACTGGCTACCCGTCAATAAGAGGATCACTTTCCGACTTCTGACCCACGCACACAAGGCACTCTACGAAATCGGACCAGAATGCCTCAACTCACGACTGTCCTTCTACACCCCCCCCGCCAACTACGATCCTCCAGCCAAGCCCTCGCCACTGTACCTCGCATCAACAAGACCACCATGGGAGGTCGATCCTTCTCATACCTGGCGGCTAAAACATGGAATTCACTTCCCACTTACCTTCGCCTTACCCAGAACCACCTAGCATTCAGAAAGCAACTTAAAACATGGATATTTGACAAGTAATCCTCCTCCCCTCCCTAAGCGCCTTGAGACCCTCTGGGTATGTAGTGCGCTATATAAATCTTATGACTTGACTTGACTTGACATGCATGCATGCCAGACGGCCATGCGGCGACTCAATGATCTTTGGAGCCACAACAGGCCCTGCGACGCACTTCTCCGGTGGTGCCACGGCGACCTCTGTGGCGGCGGTACGCTTCTACACTGATGCGCCCCGCTTCGGCGATGCGATGATGACAGCGGCAGCTCCCTTCTACGGTGCTGCAACAACAGCTGCTGCGGAGGTGACACGCTTCTCGTTGTTGGGTGGCGCTTCCAGCTCCAAGCAACATACAGTCTCTCAGAAGGCCCAGCACAACAGCAGGCACTTCAATTCCCATTAAGGGAATTCAGGAGGAAGCTGGTTGGTAAAGTCTTGTATCCCTGAGACAGGAGGCAAGCTCTAATTCAAGCCCTGGGAGATTCTTCTTCAAGTTAATGAAAAACACACTCAGTCCTCTTCTCTTTTCTTTGGCAATGAAGCAACCACTGCAGGCCAACCCCCAAACACACAGCCCAGGGGTTGTATCCTCCTTCAGCTTCCTGGTTCTTCTCCTCAGCAAAGGTTTGTCTTGGTTCTCAGAAGTGATCTAAAGTTCTGGGTCCCCTCTTTTATACACCAAAATCCTTTGTCTCTAAAGACAGAGAGTGTCTGTACCTAACTCAATATATACACACATAAAGGGGAGGAGAGGGAACGACCTCAATTGAGGGATGAAAAAGCAGTGGCACAATTATGTTTTTTGGAAAACTGCCCTCACTTACACACAAATGTGTGTGACATACTTCATCATCGGGTCTGCTTACAAAACGCCCTGGCGTAGCCACGCACAAGGCGGAACATAGGGAGGGGGAAAACACAAAACACAGAGACAAACTCAAATGTGACAAACAGTGTTCACAACAAAAGCTGTTAACCCAAGACTGGGTAAAGTGATAGAACAAAGTGCAGTCAGAATAGTGTGGTTAAAACTGGCTCATGGATACCTGTCATGCCTTTATTCATAGGTTCCAAGGTCAGGATTAAAAATTGAATGAAGGATGGAAGTGTTAGAGAAGGAAATCAGGATCCTACAACACCCTTCCTTAAACTGGTGTAGTCAACATGTTTGGACTATATAGTGCCACCATTCAAAAGGGCACATTGGTCTTCTTCAGGACGTCTATCAGTCCCAGTCTTATCTATCCCCTTAACTTAATCGGGCACTACAGATGTAAAAAACGATCAAGTCGATCAGGAGCATGTGGAGGGAAATTCCGCCAACACGGAATGCAAATACTGTTGGGAGATTTAAAACAGTTCTAGAAGTGTGATCCAAAATATCCTATCATTATTAATATACTGGTATTTCGAATCATCATACCCTCCATACAGATACTATCTCCAAACATTAGACGTTTCAAGTACCCCCATTGGCATTTTATAAGTCAAAAAAGCCCCTTTACCACATTATGGCTCCAAAAATTAAAAATAGACGTGTTGCATTAATTGTACTACTGTTGCCCAGGTATGTGTATCACACCTGTCACAGCCAAACATGGCACTAAGCATAGGCCATATCCAAGCCCTCAATCAAAACCCCATATCAACAAACACCATCACTCACTGAGTTCATTTAATGATTAAACCCGAAATGGCGCCAGGCGGGAGGAGCTCCAAAGAACACAACCTGTCTTCAAAGAAAGAGAGAAGGGGGAGGTCGGGAATATGTATAAGGTGCACATAAAAGAAGGCATACCCATGCGCATTTCCGCTGTTCCAAGTTGTCCCACTACCTCATCCTGCATGCCCCTCATAAGTAGTGAAGTGTACATAATATGGAGTATTAGCCACCAAGTTCGCGAACGGGTGCCCTTCCTACAGTCGAGCATCTCCACATAGCTTTTGAAAGGTATACTCTCGCAGCCACATAATCATGCACCTCTCGTGCCCATTCCAGTGGCACCACAAAGGTAACTGCGGGACGCCTGCACCCCCATTATAAGCGCATTTCCAATAGTAATCAGCCTACATGCCGTCGCTGGCGCTTCTACGTCATGGCTCGCCTTTCTGACGCTGACGCTCATAGGAGAAACATGGGAAATGTAGTTACATTGATTATTTTATCCCTCTAATGTTGGTTCTAGCGTCTATTTTAAAACACGGACCGTAAATGCCTCCAAAACTCTGTTGTCTGGAAGATAAACGGCATGAGCACTAGTAATTCATGGACCCCTGCAGAAGTGACACTACCAAAAGCAAACCGATTCCTGAATCAGTACAAGTGTATGATGGCAAGATAATTACTGGGGTTGGCCACCTCCTTACTTATCCGTCTCCCGGGTGTAGTGGAACAGTGTAGTTCATTCAATAGCCCAAGTGTAAAGCAAGAGTATACCTAATAAATGTAATAGATTTAGCTATGCCCACGCTGGTTAAAAAGATCAAAGTACTTCATCCCACTCGATATTCCAGCTAGACTTCAAATGAACCCCTTTATGATGCAATGGCAGAATGCACCCGTCAATTAACAAGCCCTGATCAGAATCACACAAAGACTCAGGATGAGAAGTAATACATTTCAACTTATATGCAGAGTTCACCAATTACCCAATACAATAAGGGACTGGAGCAGCAAGTATAAATATACCCTCCAGACCAGTGCCCGGTGTCTAGAACTAATGCTCATGTCTCATTGGTGGTTGTCTGGAATGAGTATGTTCCCAGGATATGCAACTTGATGAGATCACCTACTCAATGCGTGCCAAGGTATATCATCGGTAAGGCCATACAAATGACTTTTGAGGCGGAATACCCATTTCTGTTCTCTCAGAAAGAAGGCTCTGCTGTCATCCATTCCCTGTGGCCCCAAGTGTGGTTTTTCTATGACCGTCCATCTCAATCCTCTGAGGTATGACCCACCTCAATAAAGTGTGACGTCAGCATCGTATTAGATCTGCCACATCTAATCATGCTGCGGTGTTCCGTTATGCAGGTCTTTACCTTCCTGCTAGTCATGCCCACATACTGCTTAGCACATGGGCACGTGATCAAATAGATCACACCCTGCGAGTTACAATTGGTGTGTGCTCTCTGTTACCAGGGAGTGGGTAGACCCAGGTCAATACACTTGGTGTCCGTAGTGAGGTGGCAGACACTACAAGAGCCGCATTTGAAAAGACCAACTACAGGCGGCAAACCAGTGATGGTGGCCATTCTCCCCGGTGTACGTGTTGCCCTAGGTCTGGTGTGAATCAATAGATCTTTGAGGTTTTGACTCCGTCTGAATGAAAAAATAGGTTTTTCCACAACCAAACTGCCAGAGTTTAGAATCTTCCAATTTTTAAGTAGTGTCCGTCTTATTTGTTGACAGGCTGTATTGAATGTCGATACAAAGACGGGTCTATTAAGTTCTGCTCTCTTTGTTTTTGTTAATAAAGATTCCGAGCAACATTCAATGCTCTCTTCTTGGCACATTTCATTATCCTTGTTGAATAACCCCTTTCTTGTAGTTATTTAGACAGAAGGGATGCCTCCACTGTGAAATTACTACGTTCAGAACAATTCCGTCGTATGCGGAAAAATTGCCCTATTGGTAAATTTTCCCGCATTGACCTGGGGTGAAAGCTATTGAAAGCTAACAGTGCATTTTTGTCTGTGGGCTTATGGTACACTTTCGTGTGTAGTAACCTCCCTCTAGGTTCAATAACCAAGTCCAGAAAGGGTAGGCTATTTTAGTGGTCGTGGAAGTGAAATGCAGCAGTGGATTTATGCCATTAAGCCATTCCAGAAAGAAGTCCACTGAGGGTTTATCACCCTTCCATATGACTAAGACGTCACCAATGTAGCAATGCCAAAGCCTCAACTGAGACCTCCATGGGCAAGCGTTATCGTAGATGACTAAGTGCTCAAAGGCACCTACGTAAAGACCTGCCAAACTTGGCGCAAAAACGCTGCCTATGGAGGTCCCATGAGTCTGGAGATACATGGTGCCAGCATATTCAAAAAAGTTTTTTGTAAGAGCAATTTATGCAAGATGCAAGATGTATGCCCTGGGCGTTTGGTACTGCTAGTCCTACGAAAAGAGAATATCCTCTAATACCCGAAGAGTTTCCCACTGGAGAATATTTGTGTACAAGGCCTCGATATCGAGGCCTATGAGAAATTCCGTCTTTGGGTCGAATGGCATATCTTATAGATGGTTTAAGATATCCAAGGTATCTCTTAAATAAACTGTGAGTTTCTGGACCAAGGGTTTCAAGAAAAAATCACAAAATTGTGATAGGGGCTCCGGCAGCGACCCCATCCTGGAGATAATAGGTCTCCCGGGAGGGGGTCTCGCTGGTTTGTGAATTTTTGGAAGAAAGTAAAATTGAGGTGTTTTGGGTTGTTTATTCACTAAGAAGTTTGCCTCATGATCAGAAATCCAATCATTGGATCTTGCTTCTTCCACTACAGTCACAATCTCCCTGGTGATGTCCTCAGTGGGGTCCACAGATAGTTTCAAATAGTTTCTCTCATCCGCAAGGAGACCGGTGCATTCATCATTATACATGGTTCTGTCCAGAACCAGTGTTGCCCCGCCCTTATCGGCTGGTTTCAGAATGATCTCTTCGCAATCCATGAGTTCTTTAAGGGCCAGTTTCTCAGAGTTAGAAATATTAGAAAAAGAGCAAGACTGAGACAGGCTCAGTGTCTCCAGATCATTTACCACTGCCTGTTCGAAGGTGGCCACCTCCGGGGGTAGCACTGTGAGTTGCGGGGTGAATGTAGATTTTGGACGAAAGGGGGTATCTCCATTTTGTGGATCAACAAACTCTTTATCTTGAAAGAAAACCCTTAACCGCAGATTGTGGAAGAATACTGCCAGGTCTTGACGTAGCTTGAATAGGACTAAACGATTTGTTGGGACAAAGCCCAGTCCCTTATAAGAAGATGCTCCTGAACAGGGGATAGAATGATAGAAGACAGATTTACCACTAAAGATGGTCTCGGCTGGTCCCAGGAGTACTGCCCGAGGCCATGCTCCTGGTCATTCCTTGTGTGATTTCTTGGTCCTGATTGTCCCAGCTGACCCGCTGTTGGCCTCTCTGTTTGCCCCTGCCTTTGTTTCGTCCTCTCCCTAAAAAAGGGCCCTGGAAGTTTTGGAACTGTGTTGTATGAAAGTTCAGGGCCTGAAAACGAGGCAACTCAAATGCTGGATTATGAAAAGGAGTTTGAGGGGGGTAACCCTTTGGTGGCCAATTATATGCTTGCATTGGTGGCCAATTATACGCTTGATTTTGATATTGGTGAAAAGGCTGATGGAACATTGATGGTCTTGGTCCTCGCCAGTATCTCCGACCCCTTCCCCTCCTTTTTTGGGGGTACTCATTGTTGCTCCTGTCACTCGAGCTACTCGTGGTGTAATGACTGGGTCTACCCTGTTGGTTCCCCTTGATGTTCTCCTGTATTTTGTTTCGGGCATATTCTTCCGTTGTATACGGATAGACCTTTTCTCTGGAGAAGTTCTTTAGATCCTTTTGTAATTTAGTTATTTTGGAATTCATCAAATAGTCTCTATACTCTGATTTTTGCCCTGTCAGGTCTGTCAATCTGCAAAAATGAACAGAAAGGGTGTTGCAAGCAACTTACACACCACATATCAGATAACAAAGTGTTTGATGAGGTTTGTTCTGGATTTAGACAGAGCTGCAGCACAGAAATGTCCCTGCTTCAGGAGGTAGATGCATTTTTGACTCCTCGCAACTCATATCTCCTGGTTCTTCTGGATCTTTCAGAGGCATTTAATATAGTGAATCGCTCCTTTCTTATTAGTATTCTCAGTGAATGCATGGACATTGAAGGAATTGGTCTATATTGGTTAACCTCCTGCTTCATCGACTGCACATAACAAATTAAAATGGAAAACTGATACTGGGGGTGTTATAGGAATAAAATAGGTTTATATAGCTCCCCATTACCTTGTCTCATATCCAAAAGCCATCCTTTAACTGCACACACACACAGCAACATCAGGCAGGGATTACAAGAGGCATTACCTACTCTTCTGTCTTCCTGGATGTAGCCCTTACGCATGAGATACCTCTCCTTTCTGGCAGAAAGACCAGGACTTGGAGTAATGAAGATTACTGGTAAGTAACCAGGGCATTAATTATGATGCCATCTCTTGAAGGGTGGCCCATCTGTGAACAACCAAAAAAGAAAGAGTTAGCCTACAACAGTAATGTAACAGCCTCAATGCGTTCTCCAATAGTGAAGTCAGGAGATAAAGCACCAGAAAGCACATGACACGTGTTGTAGAAGTTGGAATCATGGCCACTGCTAAAACGTGGAGCCTGTCGTCTGCACGACCATCAAACAGGATATGCAGATGGGGAGGTTTGGGTCTTTCACACTCCCAGAAGGTGGGTGGGGGTTATTATGCCTCCTTCAAAACAATTTTAAAAGGCAAATGTTTTTGCCTGATTTAAAGGGAGGTCTACCTTCATTACAGTAAAGATTGTGTAGAGCAAAAGTGAAAATGGTGCAATAATCTTTTACTGCTATTATGGAATTTAATATTCAGTGAGCCAATATCTCTGTGATAATACGGATGCAACTTGGGTGTGTGCTATGGAGATCGGTGTCTAATCCGTGATTTACATGTTTGAATCCCGGTAAACCAGGCTAATCCATCAGTAGTCAATAAGATATTGTGTTGTGACTTAACAGGAAAGACAACTGAATTAGGGTTGTTGAGTGCGTTATGGAAAGTGCTTATTTAGCATTGTTCTAATTTCTGTATATTATGCTAGTAATACAGGTGTATCTTTGCTAATTTCAGGGTCTTGCAAATTGCCACCCAGGAGCGTCATGGTGGCGGACAATGAAGAGAAAGTTGGGAAAAAGAAGACGTGGTAAGTGTGGCTCAGAAATGAAATATGCAAGTCACGCTTCCTGCTAATGATTCTTACAAGGAGCAGGTGAAAACCTTACACAAAATAAATTCTGTTTTTCCCTGAACAAGGTATATACGGGTCCCGAACTGTTGTCTACTTGTCTTGCTTTTGTGCAATTATGTCCTGTATGAAATTGATTTAAATACCGGTGCACTAACAGCAGAGGAAGAGTAAAATAATTTACTAAGGTAAATCTGATTGAGGAACAACCAGTACCTCGGCTGTTTTAAATTGCTGTGTCAACAAACGTTTCGCAAATTTGAAAATCTGGAATTATTATATCAGCATTACTAATTTAACATCCTATGACACAATTATAATATTGAGACTAACAATAATAATTATAACATTCCAATAACACACAACTGCCACTAATACATAACAATGTAATAACAATGACTAATTCTTCCTAAATTATAAACACACAATTTTATATTCATTTGATGAATGTGAAACACAAACAATACTATATTATTATTGTTATCCATACTACTAATATTTATAGGTGCAATTATATTAATTGGTTTTAATGGTGATTAACAACAACAAACAATAATAAACATATTAATTTTTTTTGTTTAAATCTGTTTTTATTGAAATCTACAAGTACATGAAAGAGATCATAGTCCGTGCACTGTCTATGAATGGTGGCACTTAATAGCAATAGAAACATGTTTTTATTACACAAAGGTTGAGCCTCGTAATTATGCATGACTCGTCTGCCGCACCGGATTACATGTAAGGACAACATGCGACTCATTTCGTATATGAGATATATCACTGCATAGTTTCAGTAGTCCAATGAGTAGAGTCTTTCAGTTGGTTCAGCTTGGACTTCAAAACAAACGTAGTAGAATGAAAATAGTTAACACCCAACAATCCCAACTCAGACCGGCATTAGTATCAATACCCCCCACCCCTCTGCCCATCTTGGCTTCCACAGCAACATAGTACATCATTGCAGATTGGCTGTTACTCCCCTGCAATGGCATCTATCACTCTCTCCACTGATGCCAATGCTAATCAACTCACACATGGAACACCACAGTCGTACCCGGCTATAGATTCCAGCACCTGTCCTGGACCTCTGTCCCTCCCCTCAGGTTATCCCCCCTGAACGCTCTTCCTCAACCCTCTGAAGTGTCTGGAGAAGACCTTCCCACTGAGTAGCTATGGGCTCCTTTCTCAATCCCAGCGTTTAGTCCCTTCTGATGGCGGTTCCCTCTGCCCTAGCCCATGCATAGAGCGAGTGTCTCCATTCTTGTTCATGAGGTGGGTCTTATACCTTCCATCTCTTGGTGAGCAATCGTTTGGTAACCAATCCAATCCAAAAATTCTTTGTTTCGGCCATTCTGACCATAAAAGATGCAATAAAAACATTTGACATTAGAAAAGCATCCACATCAATAAAAACATGCTAAAATACATTACATAAGAATTCATTTCCTAGGAGAGTCTGGACAAGGATAGGAGATAACATTACAGTTCATATCAGTAATTTGTAATTTGTAATTTGTAATTGTATTTGTAGAGCGCAACGGTCGCTCCGAAAGGAGCATCCTGGCGCTGGGTCGATAGTATGCAATCAGTTACATAAGCAGAATTAGATGGCGGCCATGACATATTCGTCTGGGAGATTAAAAATCCAGGTTTTTAGTTGCTTCCTAAACTGGGTTTCTTGAGTTTGGGACCTGAGATTTTTGGGCATGGAGTTCCAGGCTCTAGAGGACAGATAAGTCAGGGTTTTGCCACCTTTGGTTTTGAGGTTGAACCTAGCTAGCTTTATTTGATTGTCATTAGAGGATTGTAGAGTCCTGGAAGGGTTGTAGTGGGGGTAGTGCCTGGTGAGATATTTAGGGCCTGTGCAATTGAATGCCCGAAATGCGATGATTAGAATCTTAAAAAGTATTCTTTTATGCAGAGGCTGCCAATGAAGAGTTTTTAAGGCAGCTGATACCGAGGATTTCCTGGGTAGTTTTAGTACTAATCTGGCTGCTGAGTGTTGTACACTTTGAAGTTTTTTCAGTGTAGATTTTTTTACTCCTGCCATCAGACCATTGCAGTAGTCTAGGCGGGCGAGGATTAGAGCCACTGCTACCGCCTTTTTTGAGTCACTGGGCAAGAAGTCGAATAACTTTTTAAGAGATTTTATGATGCCAAAGCAGCATGCTGCCACATTCCTGACGTGTTGGTCAAAGGATAACTCGGTGTCGAACAAGACTCCGAGATTTCTTGCTGTCGCTACGGTCTGGGGGGGAGCGGTGGAGTCCTCTGGCCACCAAAGGCTGGGACAGAAATTTACATTTTTTCCCATTGGGAGGATTTCTGTCTTGCTGGCGTTACATTTAAGGTGTTTTTTTTCCATCCAGTGGAAAACGTCCTTCAAACAATTTTTAAGATTTAGTTCAGCATTAGTGGAATTTTCATCTAATGGCACAATGAGTTGAGTGTCATCGGCATACGAAGTTACGAGTATGCCGAATGATTCAATCAGGGAGATAAGTGGGATCAAATAGACATTAAAAAGTAGAGGACTCAAAATGGAACCCTGAGGGACTCCAGACCGAACCTTCTTCTCTTTAGAAAGGAAAGGGCCCAAGGCAATGGTTTGGGATCCATCTGTCAAGAAGGATGTTATCCACGCAAGAACCACGTCTGAGATAGCAATATCTTTTAATCTGCCCAACAGTATAGAGTGCGAGATGGTATCGAACGCCGCTGTGAGGTCCAATAGAATCAGCACGGCGTTCTTTCTTTGATCCTGTAGCAGCTTAATGGAGTCTGTCAATTCAATCAATGCTGTTTCTGTAGAATGATGAGGACGGAAACCTGACTGTTGGGGGTGGAGGACGCTGTATGTTTCTATATGGCTTTTTAGTTCTCTATAGACCATCTGTTCAGTGATTTTTCCCAAGACTGGGAGGAGTGATATTGGGCGTAGATTGGTGAGGTCTGAGGGTGATTTATTAAGCTTTTTCATCAAGGGTTTTACAATTCCCTGTCTCCATTCACGTGGGACGATACCTGTATTGAGGGAAGAGTTTACAATCTTATTTATGATTGGATTCACCACATCAATTAACTGATGGAGAATTCTTGGGGGGCAGGGGTCCGAGGGTGCTCCTGATTTACAGGCTAGGATTACTTCCCGTGTTTGGGATAGACTGACCAGTGTGAAAATTTTAATACTTCCAATTGTGTTTTCTCCCTGATCAGAGAGGGTAGAAGTCTGAGAGACTTGGTGTATAGGAAAGTTTTTCTGTATTGAGTCAATTTTCTCCTTAAAGAAGTCAGCTATTTGATTGCAGAATTCTTGGGATGGAGGTATTTCAGGCTGTAACGCTTTGGGATGGGTAAAAGTCTTGACTATAGAAAACAATGTTTTTTGTTTTTGTTTGGCTTCCTTGATGGCATTGATATAGAAATCTTTCTTGGCAATTTTTATGCTGGAATGATATATCTTCCTCAGCTGGATATAAGAGTTTCTCTCTGCCGTGTCGTAAGTTTTACACCACTTGCGTTCGCCTTTTTTACATAATAGATGGGCTTTGGCTAAATCTGGAGTAAACCAGGGGGCATTTGTCTTGCATCTTTTCTCCATTCTTCGGGGACGTTTGGGTGGTGCACGTACTTTAATCTCATGCTGCATCCAGCTCTGGAAGCGTTTTGAGTCATGTTCTACGTCGCCAGTCAGACTAGGGATCTGTGTCTGGATGGTAGGTTTAAGTTTGAAATTTTCCTCTACCATTTTCCAGTTAACGTAGTTCTCAGAATGTGAACTGGATTTGATTGAATTCTGGGGGCGTGAGGTTTTGATGCAAAATGGGATCAGACTATGATCAGTCCAGATTTGTGGGACAGGAGATTGGGTTTCTAGAAGGGGCAAGTTCGTACATACCCCATCTAGTATGTGTCCAGCTTGATGTGTGGGCTGTTTAACCCTTTGTTGAAGGTTAAAAATGTCCAGGGTCTGATGAAAATTAAGAGCCTGTAAGTCGGCTTTGGATTCGAGGTGCAAATTAAAATCACCCAGGAGAGTAAAGTGTGGGTATCGGATGAGGAGCTGACCTAAAGAGTTACTGAGAGATTCTAGGAATCTGGTTGCACTGCCCGGGGGGCGGTAGATTAGTCCTCCTGAGAAGGAGGAGGTCTCGTTCAGTTTGATGGAAAAACCGAGGCCTTCTATACCTTTGAGGGGGTCTAAATTGAATGTGTGGCATTTAAAGTGGTTTCTTAACACCAAGGCTACTCCTCCACCTCTCCCCTTCAGCCTGTCCTGCCTAAGGATGGTATAGCCTTGTGGGAGGGCGATGGCTAGGTCTGGGTTACTATTATCAGTTAGCCAGGTTTCAGTTATGAGGAGGCAATCTAGGTCTAACTCCAGGATGAGATCTTTTATATCTTGGCTATGGTTACACATGGAGCGAGCGTTGATCATTCCTCCTTTAAAGTGTGACATATTATCGACCAAGTCGATTAGAGGAGCTTTTGTCTTGACTGGGGACCCGGAAGAGGTCCACCTGCAGAGCTTACAGCTAAAGGGCCCTTTGATGTTATTCATTTCAACCTTACAGGTACAACTGTTTCCTATGCGTAGACTTTGAAGAAAGTCGGGCTGGTACCTTATAGTGGAGGGTTCTTGTCCAGAGTTTCCTGTGCCTATCGCGTTCTTGGCGCGGACGGGCTTGCCTTAGGTGCTCCCGCTGCGCTCGTTCGCTGCGCGTCCTGCAAATGCACATATTTAACGTGGGTGGGGGGGCGTGTCCTCGAGGGGACGTGGCCAGCGAGCACGCCGGCGATGGCGGCCGCTAAAGTAACTATGATCGCAACAGCGTTCAAATCGGCTGTGCGGTATGCAGGCAATGGGCTTCTGCCCCAAGAGAGATCAAAGGAGGTATGCTTCGTTTTAAAAATACAGTAAATACAAGTGACAGTCAAATTTTTGAAAGTAAGTGATTGCGTACCACCAGCTCCCGGCTTCCACCTCAGGAGTGGGATTCAAGTCTGTGAGGACGCTTGTTGTCAGCGCCTTTTATGCTGGGCGGAGGGGCGTGGCTTCGAGGGGGCGTGGCCAGCGAGCACGCCGGCGATGGCGGCCGCTAAAGTAACTATGATCGCAACAGCGTTCAAATCGGCTGTGCGGTATGCAGGCAATGGGCTTCTGCCCCAAGAGAGATCAAAGGAGGTATGCTTCGTTTTAAAAATACAGTAAATACAAGTGACAGTCACATTTTTAAAAGTAAGTGATTGCGTACCACCAGCTATCAGCTTCCGCCTCAGGAGTGGGATTCAAGTCTGTGAGGACGCTTGTTGTCAGCGCCTTTTATGCTAGGCGGAGGGGCGTGGCCTCGAGGGGGAGTGGCCAGCGAGCATGCCGGCGATGGCGGCCGCTAAAGTAACTATGATCGCAACAGCGTTCAAATCGGCTGTGCGGTATGCAGGCAATGGGCTTCTGCCCCAAGAGTGATCAAAGGAGGTATGCTTCGTTTTAAAAATACAGTAAATACAAGTGACAGTCAAATTTTTTAAAGTAAGTGATTGCGTACCACCAGCTCCCGGCTTCCGCCTCAGGAGTGGGATTCAATTCTGTGAGGACGCTTGTTGTCAGCACCTTTTATGCTGGGCAGAGGGGCGTGGCCTCGGGGAGGCGTGGGCAGCGAGCACGCCGGCGATGGCGGACGCTAAAGTAACTATGATCGCAACAGCGTTCAAATCGGCTGTGCGGTATGCAGGCAATGGGCTTCTGCCCCAAGAGAGATCAAAGGAGGTATGCTTCGTTTTAAAAACACAGTAAATACAAGTGACAGTCAAATTTTTAAAAGTAAGTGATTGCGTACCACCAGCTCCCGGCTTCCGCCTCAGGAGTGGGATTCAAGTCTGTATTCAGTCTTTTACCAATTTTCTCCTTATCTGCCACATAGCCAATATAAACTTGGCAACTGTGAAGACTATGTGAGGCAGGGTACTTGTTTTCAGTATTCTGTATGAATGTAGGTAGTTCCTTATGCCCAAGTTCCTACATAATGGCGCTAACCAATATTTCGTTGGTCTATTGTAGGCTGGGCAAAAAAACAGAGCGTGAATCTCCTCCTCATCGTGATTGTTGCACTCTGGACAGATTTTGTCATCCCTCAAAGTCCATTTACAAGTGAAGGTTTTGATGGGCAGGGTGCCTAACCTCCATTGAACAAACAATTTTCTTGCTAAAATGGGAAAAAGTATGTCCATAAAACCTTCAAAGTGGTAAGAATTTTTGGAGTCCAAGAATTGTTCGGTTAAAATGCCGTTGTTGGGTGCACACACCAGAGAAACTAGACTTTTCTCCCTGTATATTTCGACGAATCTTTTGCGAGGGACCCTTTGGCAGCCTTGCTCAGGAGACTCCCATAACTCGGGGAGTCCTAGACGGTACAGTTCTCTCTTTATAAAGGCCAACCACGGGATTCTGTTGCGCTGGTTCAGATTCATTACATGGGTAAGGTCTTGCCTGTAGTGTGCAAACTCGCCGGTAGTCCAAAGCCTGTGCCAGAATCTTAGCGGTTTTAATTCCAGATCCTCGCCTATCGAGGGAAGACCCACATCTAGTCTTAAAGGAAGCAGGGGTGTGCCACGGGGGAGAGCCAGGAGACGTCTGAGAAAGTTGTTTTCAACCCTGACAAGTTCTGTCCCAGCTTTATACCCCCATAACTCACTACCATAGGAGGCGGCAGCTTTTGCTTGAGTCTTATACATCTCTACTGCCGGGCTAATGGGTTTGAAAAGAGAAGTGTTTGGCTATCTGAGGGTCCCAGGATAGATTCTCATGTAAGGTTACCCCCAAGTACTGGAAAGTTTTTACCCTTTCCAGTCTTGCAGAACCCAGTGTTGGGTTAGGTCTGGTTTTAGGGGAGGGATTGAATATCATGAATTTGGTTTTCTCTGTATTGATCTCTAGACCATGTTGTCTACAGAAAAGACCAAACCCATCTAATATTCGTTGAATCCCCGTCGGGGATTTTGAAAGCAGGAGGGTATTGTCCGCACACATAATAGCCGGTACCCTCCTGCCTGCCAACGATGGAGCGTCGCCATCCGTGACATTGTCAAGATGGGATATGACATTATTAATGAATAGGCAGAATAGAGTTGGCGCCAAGACACAACCCTGTCTTACCCCTCTCAAAACCGGAAACCTGGATGACAGCGCTCCATCCCTCCCACACCTAACCTGAGCAAAGTTGCTGTCATGGAGCCTAATTATGGCATGTAGTAGATGGGTAGGAACACCCAGCTCCTTTAGGACCTCCCATAGTTTCTTGCGGGGAACCAAATCAAAGGCGGACCTCGGGTCCACGAACACCATGTACAGCCTCCCCCCCTCGATCCTCACAGTTTTCCAATAGAGGAGAACGAGGTGGAAGATCTGATCCATGGTGGACGTGTTTTTCCTGAAGCCCGCCTGGAGGGGACTCAGGATCTTGTTTTCCTCCAACCAGTCTAGAAGGTGGTCCAGGAGAAGGCGAGAATATAATTTTTAGGGGACATCTATAAGACTGATCGGCCTGTAGTTGGCTGGGAGCAGAGGAGAGCCCTTTTTGAAAATAGGTACTATCTCTGCCCCCAACCAAGTACAGGGGATCTCCACTCCTCCCGCGATGGAATTAAAAGAATGAGGAGGTACGGGCCCCAGATCTCTGGGTGATGTCTAAAAAGATCGCCAGGCAATCTGTCAAGTCCCGGGGCCTTCCCCAACGCCAGTCTCTCTATTGCACTGACTACCTCACCCAAAGTAAATTCTAGTCCAACTACAGGGTCAGCTAAGGCATCAGTGGCCACATCATTAGCAAATTCAGGAGTATCTTGGTAAAATTTGCTAAAGTGGGCTTCCCAAATGGATGCTGCTATGTTTGGCTCCACTGCAGTTTTAGGTTCTCCTGAGCCCGTGTTAACCAAGGAGCAAAATTTTCTAGAGTCCCTCGCTTCTAGTGCTAGGGAGAGGTCCTGCCATCTGTTCCAGTCCCATTCAGATTTTGCCTGTGCCATGGCTTTCTTGTATTTCCGCCTAAGCTCAGCTACCTTACCCTTATTAGTGCCTGCTTTTATTGTGGCTATTAGCTCAGACTTGATCTTTTTACAAGAGGAATTGTACCAGGTCGAGGTTCGAGTCTTTTTCTTCCTTGACACTACCACCGGATAAAAGACCTCTCCTAGGGTTCCCACTAAATCTGTATGGATTTGGGCTAGTTTCTCATTAAAATCTGGGGGTCTAGGCTGATTGATTAATCCGTCCATTTCATTTAACCTGGGAACTACTAGTTCATAGATATTGCTTATACTCTCTTTTGAGTTTACCAGTTTCCCCCATCTTACCCTACGTCTGTTGGAACTAAGAATCAAATTCCCTGGGTCGTCACTGGGGTCAGCAGGTAGTAGCCCAGCAGCAGGTGCAGGGTGCGCCATGTCTAATAAAAGGGCATTGTGATCACTATCTGTTCTTTTAATAACCCTAAAATCCTGAACCTTGGACCACAGACCTGTATCTACAAAAACGTAGTCCAGGCGCGATTCATGGTCCTTCCTATTGAAGGTGCACGATGAAGGGGTGTCAGAGGGGGTTCGCCCATTACAAGCCCTTAGCGCAAAATTTAGTGCTAGGGACATCATTTGGACCGCAAGAGGGGACCAAGATTTTGGATGAGGGGATTGGCATAGCGGGACCCCCCAATAGTCGTCTTCATCAGTTAGGGCACCCTCCTTCAAGCTTTCCAGCGGTTCAAAATGACAGTTAAAATCTCCAGCCATCACAATCTTACAGTCGATGGGGAGTTGACCCAAAAATGACGAAAGATCGTCAAGTGTAGATGATTCCATGGACGCGCTAACTGGGCGAGAGTAAACATTAATGATTGCCAGATTGAAGGCATTGGACCATTTGAGTAGAACACATTGTATGTCCTGCGAAAAAGTGGGTACATTCTCCGCATTACACCCAATATGGCTAGCTACCCAGACCGCCAAACCACCTGAGGGCCTCCCTTTACCACTCCACTTAGCTTTGATTTAAAAAATTGCATATCCAACTCTAAACAGTGGTTCCCTGGCCCAGGTCTCTTGAAAGAGACAGATGTCACAGCTGCCCACTAAGGAATCCCACTCATTTTTACCTAATTTATTGACAATACCTGCCACATTCCAGGAGAGCACCTTCAAGGTTCCGACTGGAGTCTTTGGACCCAACCCCCTGATTATCTCGTGTGCGGTGTCCGACGGTACAACTTCGGGCCCTTCATTTGGTAACCATTATTCCCAGATCCAATAACCGGGTTGTTACTTTCGTGGCTGGGGTTCTGCGGAACGGATGCAATAGATATACATTCCATTCAAAGGGCAGGCCTCCATGTAGTAGTTCGCTGATCGTGTGCCAGCACGTGCGTAGTCAATAATAAACATATTCATCATCTTAAGTACTAATACTTTTTGTGGAAGCTGTGGTCTTGCAACAGCAACTGACAACTATACTTGCATTTCAGTTTATGTAGGAAGAAAATCTTAGAAGCACACAAGTGTGGGGATGTCAGAAGAAAAACATTTCCAAAGTATGACTTTGTTAGTGGAGTTAATGAGTAAACATTTCCGAAATTCACCCTTGAACAAACTGTGAAACATACTAATAGAGCAGCATAACATTGCACACTGTTGGCAAGTGCTGGATGCCAAGGTGATATCTTGGTTGCCCTCTTGATTACCTGAGAAAAGTACAAACCCTTCCGGTGCATTTAATCATCAAGGAGCTCAAACACAATCCCAAATTTGGCAAAAAACAAACAAACAAGAAAAAGTCATTCAAAAGAGCACAGTCGATTGCTGATTCAAACCACTAAGTGAATTGACAGGCACTCAATGAGTCGCGATCCACTTGAGGAGGTACAAGATTCTATTAGGAATTGCTGGAGGAAAAAAGGACAGACAAGACAAAAATACACAGTATTGGAAGATAGACTCATCCGCAAAATAATGTGGACACGATTTACAAAGTAATTTATGTGCATTAAAGTTACGGCTGCGAAGTCTCTGCACTGGAGGCGTAATCTCCGCAGAAAAGCCTAATAGGCCAGACATCTTCTGTGTATGGGATCTAATGTGATTGATATACAAAAAAGCCTTAGAAAGAAATAGGTAATGTGAGAATGCAAATCCAGTGTTGAGGTAAGTAATATACTGAACTGGTGTGAATAATTTCAGCTAAGGCAAAAAAGCGATGTACAGTAGTAAGCTGAAGTGTAGGCCTAACCCCTCTTTTTAGGTTTCGGCTGCAAAAAGCTTCGCAAGCAGCTTTTGCGCAGGAGAAATCTATTGAGTTACAGTATGTGGCTCTGGAATACGCCCTCTGTTTCATTGGCTAGCTCCATAAATGGAGGCTAGCCATTGGAACAGAGAGGCGTCCGTCATAGCCGGACCAGATTCGGGGGCGTTCCCGAGAATTTTTGGCTTTTGGCTACGTCATGCTACGTCAGCCAAAAGCCGGGAACGCCCCCGAATCTGGTCCGGCCGGGCCGTGCTTGCTGCTGTCCTGCCTTCCTCCGTGTCCCTCCTCCCGCCGTCCCCCCTCCCGCTCTCCCCCCTCCCGCTCTGTGTGGTCCTGCCTTCCTCCGTGTCCCCCCTCCCGCCGTCTGAAGGTCCCCAGATGTCTTCAGCAAACCAGACTGAGGCCACCTAATAACCTCCCTGTCAAGCAGAAAATACCAGTTTTAGTAATGCGCAGCAGGGCGCTCTAATGGCGCCAGGAGGCGCTATGTTTGTCCAATATAAAACAATGCAAGAAATACATTTAGCAAGCGTCTGGGTGAGTAGCAGAGACTCAATTATTTAGCAAACTTCACTATAATTAGACACCTTTTCGTTGTTTTAATTGAATATTTTCATATATAGTTGTGCTTTGTAAATGCTGTCCTGGCTCTGATCAGCACACCTCCCTCTAACGTGGTGGCGAAGAAATAAAATCAGGTGTGCACCGCACTGCAGGGGGTGAGGCCACCACGCGCCACGGCTCAAATTGTGCTTGGCAGGAAGTGTTTGGGGATCGCTCTGGTGAACAAGGGAGCTCTTGCGGTTGTGTCCGAGGGTCGGCTGTCGAGGTGGACACACTCCCCTCGTTGCAGTTATCGCGGGGAATTCCCTTCTCGGGGGCGATGCCATGCCTGGATGCTGAAGCAGAGCCTTGGGTCTAGTTGTCAGAAAGTGGTGGGGCGGAGACGGAAGGGAGGGCACGGGTGGAACTCGTATGAAAGTGGAGCAACATCTAAATACAAGGATCCTTAGGAGCGTGGTGGAGCTCAGGGGCCAGCGAGGATGGGTCCCCTGGAGACGGGTGATTCAGATCCAGGGGGGGGTGAGGAGTGGGCAGGAGTGCTAGGCCAGGTCATCCAGTGGCGTAGTAGGGGTACCCTGGTCCCTCGTGCAAGAAAGGGAAATAAATGACTCGGGCCGCTGGATGGGTGAAAACTACAGAAACAACGATTCCCTCGGCCCCAGCCCCCCTGCACCTGCCGCACCATTGACAGGTTAGCCCCTGGGGTCACTGCGGGATCAAGCACGCGGGCGAGGGGGGCAGAAGCACACAAGCTTCAACAAGTTTCACCGTGTGAGTTGGCAGCTCTCCGGGAGCACTGTGCCGCTATACCTTGGTGAAGGAGCCTCAGGCTGGTTCATCAGGGTCGGGTGGGGCTTTCGGGCAGGAGCCACAGGCCTCATCACGGGATGAGGCTCGAGGAGGGTACGGGGAAGCAGCACTAGGCCGCGTGGCCATTATGGGATGGGCCTTAGGCTGGGGCTTCAGTGGACGGGACAGCCTTGAAGTGGGGCGGGTTCTTCCTGGTCTTAGACCTGTGGCGATTAAAATCAGACATTGAAACAATCATGCCTCACTTCAGCAACAAGAGCCGTCCAATCCTCGGTACCTGTGAACATAGCGCCGAGAGCTGGGGTGACACGGGTCCACGCACATAGCGCTAAGCAGAAGAGTGGACTTGGCAAAAACGGCGCTTGGCACGGTCCAGGGAGCATCAGAATGGGCATTGTGAGTTGGAAGTTTATAAGGAGGGTGCAGGCCACTCGCTGTGGCGCTATGCAGCGGCCCTGGCAACATGAAAGGGAGCGGGGGCTGGATATATTGCGCCCTATGTGGGAAGGCGCTGGGCATCAGGGGGCTGTATGTGGAGGGTGCTTGGCGTGTAAGGCCTTACAGCGGTCTGTGCACACATGGGTACAACACAGACACCACGGGGCCGCAGGTGCTATCTAAAGAGGGCGCTGGGCACTCCCCGGATACCACGGGGTGCGAGTGCTGAGGCAGAACATGGGGGTTACTTGTAAGTTGGCGCACACATACCAAGAGAGGGAACTGTGAAAAGAGGTGGGTGCTTTGCGTGAGGTTGCTGAAAATACCCTAAAGGCCAACGGGCGACCTCGAATTTGGGAAACCGAGTTCAAGTCTCGGCAGGGACACCCAACATTCTGTGATTCTGGGCAAATCAATAAATCTCCCCGTGCCTACCAAAAATGAATGTGTCCACCTGTAACGCAACTGGTGCTCGAGTTAAGTGCTCCCAAACCTTCGGTCAAGTTCGCGCTATATAAAACTCCGTAAAAAAAAAAAGTACTGTGGAGGGCAACAGGCTCTGGGCACGTGGCAAGTTCGACTTAATACGGAAGGGTCCTAGCCAAACACATGAGGTGCCCAGTAGGGTAGCACAGATTGGTAAATAAGGTCCCACCTGGATGCTATGCATAAAGTGTACCAGGCACACTGGCAGCAATGTGCACACAAGCTGCTTGGCACACATGTGGAGTGTGTGTAAGTCGCAGTGAGCACACGAGGTGTACTGAGAAAGAGGGGGCTAGGTATCGGTAGCAGACACAAGGTAACGTTAGCGCTTGGCATCGCTAGCACAAGGCACCACTAGACGGCGCTTAACGTAGGGGGCACAAGAGAATCCTATCTAGAGGTTGGCATCAGTGGGCACAAGGGAACACAGTGTAGAGACAGTGCGTGGCATCGGTGGGCAAAAGGGAACGCTATTCAGAGACAGCGTTTGGCATCGGTGGGCACAAGGGAACTCTATCTAAACACACTGTTTGGCATCAGTGGGTACAAGGGAACCCAATCTAAAGAGAGGGCTTGGCATCGGTAGGCACAAGAGGATACTATTTAGCGCTTGGCATCGGTAGGACCAAGGGAATTCTATCTAGGGCTTGGCATCGGTAGGCACAATAGTATTCTATCTAGTGGCAGCGCTTGGCACCGGTAGGCACATGAGGACATCATCTAGCGCTTGGCATCGGTGGGCACTTACCCTGTGTTGACTTCCTGGCTCCGGTGGACGCCCGCCCCTTGCTGCTTCTCTCGGGCTGGAATGCAGTGTGAAGTCACGACTCCTCGCATGCCTGTTGAACTCATATTTCCCACACTGCGCCCCCTCCACGCATTTTATCTAGAGATTGCCCCTTCCCGGGCTGCCTCCTCCTCCCCCCTGGACCACCTTCCCACCTCGCCCTTCTTGCCTCCGCCCCTTCCCTCGACTCAGCACATCCCCATTCCAGGCCCCTCACCCTCCGCCGAGACCTCCTGGCACGGGTCAGCCCAGCCCCAGCCCTGTGAGGGCACAGCCTATCATGGCGCTTCAGTTGTGCCCCTGGCACAAACCTCAGCTTTTAACCCACCTCTAGTCCAATCCATCCATCTTTGATCCTCTATTTGACAAAGTAGGTTGATATTTGAGATGCAGAAGTTACAGGCAAGTGGGTGGGTGTTGACCAGGATGCATTGCATCGCGTAATGCATTCTGGGACTTGTTGTGCACCATTTATTACCGTTTCATATGCATATATGAGCTCAAAGAAAATGATGTCTGTTGATGTCACCCGGGGCCACTTGGCACCCTCTCAGGTGCGGTTTTAATTGAAGATCTGGTTTGTATTATGCCAGCCTGTCTCTGTTACCAGAGTGTCCTCGCCCGACCTCTATTTAGTAGGTGGGTGGTTGGTACTTCAGGTCACTCTGTTGTATAAGGCTGCATGTTAGGGTTGTATTGCTGCAACTGCAACCCAAGTTATGTTTGTTAAGGAAGCTTGCTCTGTAACTTTTCTTGCACCGCAACGCTTTTGTTGTACATGCAGGTGTGTGCTGGAAGGTTGCAGTTCTGTGGAGCAATTGTTCTGTGTGAAGAAAGTGTGCAGTGCTGCTGACCCGACCTGCACTGTGTGTGCAAGTGCAGTGTGCAGCGCTGCAGGCCGGACCTGCACTGTGTGTGCTAGTGCAGTGTGCAGCGCTGCAGGCCCGACCTGCACTGTGTGTGCAAGTGTAGTGTGCAGCGCTGCAGGCCCGACCTGCACTGTGTCTGCAAGTGAAGTGTGCAGCGCTGCAGGCCGGACCTGCACTGTGTGTGCAAGTGTAGTGTGCAGCGCTGCTGGCCTTACCTGCACTGTGTGTGCAAGTGTAGTGTGCAGCGCTGCAGGCCCGACCTGCACTGTGTGTGCAAGTGAAGTGTGCAGCGCTGCCGGCCTTACCTGCACTGAGTGTGTAAGTGTGGTGTGCAGCGCTGCTGGCCTTACCTGCACTGTGTGTGACCTTATCTGCACCCTGTGTGCGAGGGAAGCGTGCAGTGCTAAAGACCTTATCTGCACTCTGTGTGCGAGGGGAGCGTGCAAGTGTGTGTAAGGCGCTTGCATGGCTGTGCTCATGCTTTACTCCTGCCACGTACGTGTGGAACAACGCCTGGTGTGTTGCTGCTCCTCCTGTTATAATGAATGTGTCCACCTGTAACGCAACTGGTGCTCGAGTTAAGTGCTCCCAAACCTTCGGTCAAGTTCGCGCTATATAAAACTCCGTAAAAAAAAAAAAGTACTGTGGAGGGCAACAGGCTCTGGGCACGTGGCAAGTTCGACTTAATACGGAAGGGTCCTAGCCAAACACATGAGGTGCCCAGTAGGGTAGCACAGATTGGTAAATAAGGTCCCACCTGGATGCTATGCATAAAGTGTACCAGGCACACTGGCAGCAATGTGCACACAAGCTGCTTGGCACACATGTGGAGTGTGTGTAAGTCGCAGTGAGCACACAAGGTGTACTGAGAAAGAGGGGGCTAGGTATCGGTAGTAGACACAAGGTAACGTTAGCACTTGGCATCGCTAGCACAAGGCACCACTAGACGGCGCTTGACGTAGGGGGCACAAGAGAATCCTATCTAGAGGTTGGCATCAGTGGGCACAAGGGAACACAGTCTAGAGACAGTGCGTGGCATCGGTGGGCAAAAGGGAACGCTATTCAGAGACAGCGTTTGGCATCGGTGGGCACAAGGGAACTCTATCTAAACACACTGTTTGGCATCGGTGGGTACAAGGGAACCCAATCTAAAGACAGCGCTTGGCATCGGTAGGCACAAGAGGATTCTATTTAGCGCTTGGCATCGGTAGGACCAAGGGAACTCTATCTAGGGCTTGGCATCGGTAGGCACGATAGAATTCTATCTAGTGGCAGCGCTTGGCACCGGTAGGCACATGAGGTCATCATCTAGCACTTGGCATCGGTGGGCACTTACCCTGTGTTGACTTCCTGGCTCCGGTGGACGCCCGCCCCTTGCTGCTTCTCTCGGGCTGGAATGCAGTGTGAAGTCATGACTCCTCGCATGCCTGTTGAACTCGTATTTCCCACACTGCGCCCTCTCCCCGCATTTTATCTAGAGACTGCCCCTCCCCGGGCTGCCTCCTCCTTGCCCCTGGACCACCTTCCCACCTCGCCCTTCTTGCCTCCGCCCCTTCCCTCGACTCAACACATCCCCGTTCCAGGCCCCTCACCCTCCGCCGAGACCTCCTGGCACGGGTCAGCCCAGCCCCAGCCCTGTGAGGGCACAGCCTATCATGGTGCTTCAGTTGTGCCCCTGGCACAAACCTCAGCTTTTAACCCACCTCTAGTCCAATCCATCCATCTTTGATCCTCCATTTGACAAAGTAGGTTGATGTTTGCGATGCAGAAGTTACAGGCAAGTGGGTGGGTGTTGACCAGGATGCATTGCATCGCGTAATGCATTCTGGGACTTGTAGTGCACCATTTATTACCGTTTCATATGCATATATGAGCTCAAAGAAAACGATGTCTGTTGATGTCACCCGGGGCCACTTGGCACCCTCTCAGGTGCGGTTTTAATTGAAGATCTGGTTTGTATCATGCCAGCCTGTCTCTGTTACCAGAGTGTCCTCGCCCGACCTCTATTTAGTAGGTGGGTGGTTGGTACTTCAGGTCACTCTGTTGTATAAGGCTGCATGTTAGGGTTGTATTGCTGCAACTGCAACCCAAGTTATGTTTGTTAAGGAAGCTTGCTCTGTAACTTTTCTTGCACCGCAACGCTTTTGTTGTACATGCAGGTGTGTGCTGGAAGGTTGCAGTTCTGTGGAGCAATTGTTCTGTGTGAAGAAAGTGTGCAGTGCTGCTGACCCGACCTGCACTGTGTGTGCAAGTGCAGTGTGCAGCGCTGCAGGCCGGACCTGCACTGTGTGTGCAAGTGTAGTGTGCAGCGCTGCTGGCCTTACCTGCACTGTGTGTGCAAGTGTAGTGTGCAGCGCTGCAGGCCCGACCTGCACTGTGTGTGCAAGTGCAGTGTGCAGCGCTGCAGGCCGGACCTGCACTGTGTGTGCAAGTGTAGTGTGCAGCGCTGCTGGCCTTACCTGCACTGTGTGTGCAAGTGTAGTGTGCAGCGCTGCAGGCCCGACCTGCACTGTGTGTGCAAGTGAAGTGTGCAGCACTGCCGGCCTTACCTGCACTGAGTGTGCAAGTGTGGTGTGCAGCGCTGCTGGCCTTACCTGCACTGTGTGTGACCTTATCTGCACCCTGTGTGCGAGGGAAGCGTGCAGTGCTAAAGACCTTATCTGCACTCTGTGTGCGAGGGGAGCGTGCAAGTGTGTGTAAGGCGCTTGCATGGCTGCGCTCATGCTTTACCCCTGCCACGTACGTGTGGAACAACGCCTGGTGTGTTGCTTCTCCTCCTGTTATAAATGTCTTTCTTGTTACATAAATTCTGTTTTCATGAAAAGGATTAGTTTCTTTAGAAAACAAAGTATAATTGGAGGTATAACACTGCAGTAGGTGCTAGACACTCAGGCACAAGAACAAGCGTAATGTAGGCAAAGGTGGCACTTGTGCAAGTATCAAAGGTAAAAACATGTGAGAGGTAGCAAACCTTGTGTTACAAGGACAAAGTGGTGTGAGCATGTTACAAAAGGGCACCAAACACAAGTACACAACGTTCACCATCATTGCATGCTCAACATACAGCATGCTTACAAGTAACAGCATTATATTTTCCACAGGTTCTTATTGTATATTGATCTACAGCAGCATGAATCATATTTTGGCATGACACAATAGGGGTCCTATTAGACCTCTAATATTAACACAATAGTTTGGAAAATTGAGGGCTGTGTGGGCTGAGAGAGCTGTGTGGGCTGAGAGAGCTGTTGGCAATGTAAATAACAATGCCATTTATTTATAAGTAAAAAAAAAAAAAGAAATGTCATGAGCAATGCCAATAGCTCTAACTTTTCCAAAGGCGAAACCATTGCATTGTAAATGCTTGTTTAAAACAGTCACCAGTATGACAACAGCCTCGTGATTGGTACAGTGGCGGCTGGTGACATTTGAAAGTGGTAGGGGGTACAAAGTTGGGCTTGACTTTTATGTTGCAAGCAAGCTTAACGCACAAACTTGCGGTCGAGGTTGGGTCCCCCTCCCAAGAAAAAGATACGCAAATGGTTCATTTTAAAGCAAATGAACTAAGGGAGAAAGCACGTTTTATAAAGCAATGTGGTAAAGTATTGAAATATTAAACACATAAAAAATTGCCCCATATCGTATTGCATTAATATGTTCAACAGTTACTGAACGGGAGTTCAAATCGGGACATGATCCTGTTTCCGGTTGTTTACAAGTACTGGAGCAAAATTGCTCTTATTGTGTGTTGAAGCATTTTTTTTATGTTTTCCTGGACATGCGGATGATGTTTTGCTCTGCACTTGCTGGACGACTGTCACTGTGGAACGGAGTCCGGGTAAATACATTTGTCCACGTGACACTTCGAGCTGTGGTGAAGGAAAGGCGGCTTACTGGTGTCTGCTATTACTGCATATGAAGCATAGGCTATTGTGCAATTACAGCCCTTGTGCAGTTACTGTCATTTTTCCATAAACGTGTGCATCTATTCACAGATTGAGCAGGCCAGAGTTACCCACATGGGGGTAGGCAACAACCCGGTCTGCTTTTGTAAATCTCATGCATTTTGCACGGGTGTAATTAGCATATTCTTTTTTTAACCTAAAACAAATACACACCGTCAAAATACGTTTAAATAATCGTTCCATAAAAGTACCCAGACATGCAATGTTAGTCATTAGGGATGAGGCGATTTTGCAGCAGCCTTTTCTATTGAAAGGCCGGCAGGGCCTGGTCAACCACGTCAGACACTGCTCTTTGAGGCACTGCCTGCAGGAAGTTCACCCATTTGCATTAGAGGTGGGCGAGCATGAGTCCAAAGGCCATGGGTGACACTGCTCTGTTAACCACTTCAAGTCCCTGAGCAGTGTCATCCCATGCATGAACATGTGGAAACCGCCCCCACACAGCTCCGAACTCCTCGTTCAGCACTGCAGACATCGGAGTATGGTATCGACAGCGCTGTTGTGGGGACATGTTCACATGGAGCCATATCTATATCACACCACCTGATCCCACGTCAGGGCGCACGGGGGTCCACAAACCACAAAGCCTTCTCCTCCAAGGACAATGCTTGATGAGCTGTAACCAGCTGGGCGAGGCTGTCATTTTGAACTATCAGAACGGATTGGCACAGCGCTCTACATGCTAATTAGCCTGCTTGAACACTACCACACCTACTATAGGAAATAATGAGCTTTTTAATGCAACATGGACATTTGAACTTACTAAAAGAACGAATTATTCTCGCATAAGGGACTCCATGTCCCATCAAGTATTGTAAGCCTTTGCACTAAGCATACGCCCACTGGGGGGCGGACATACTAATAAAGAAGAACGGAAATGAGAACAAACAATGCGAGCATCAGATGCCAAGTTTGTGGCAGCCCTAGAAGAAGAGGTTTTTACCTTGAAACGCGTCAGCAGGAAAATGATTAAGTGGAGCAGGAAAGCAGGCTGCATCACATAGCCATAACAATGCAGGAGGGTCCCAGTAAGTATTCATTCAACAGCACACATAATATAAACAGAGATTAAGAAACACACTTATTTAATCACACTGAACAAATATTATTATATAAATCAATAATGTAAAAACACTTTAAAAGCTGCAATTGCCCAGAGGGAAATGGGAGAAAGTGTTGGGAAAGTTTGGTGATTTGAATGAGGGTGACGGGGTATAAGGAAACGGAGTATTGTGCAAATCACATATTCTTATTTACATGAAACAGTGGCTCATCATTTAGCCAGAAACGTCATAACATTATCCAAGGATTAATATGTAGCCATGATTGAGAAGAAATATATCACAGTGAAACAATCACTGTTGATTATACTGGCAAGATATAAAATGTTGAAGTTTCGGCCCCCGAAAGAATGTAGGTTCTTGAATTTCTTACGGAGGGGTCTTCCTCAGGACTGTAGTGAAAAGGGAGGGGGCACCTAGGGATTAATTATGAAAAAATAACTTCGTTTGCAAAAGGACCAAAACAATTATAAAATAAAGAATTAGGAAGGGGCATCAATCCCTTAAATTATCATGAACAGCCTCACAGGGGAGGCTGGTAGGAAAATGTAGGGCGCGTAGGCTCCAAACACAAGAGAGTGGAAAACCAGCACCTGTAAGAATAATGTGCATATAAATACAAGCGCCAGGATGCCCTTTGTGGTGACAGGTTGCGCTATATAAGTATACCTACATTTACATTTACATTTACAACCACCCAGATTAGTAGGGACGGTAGGTGGCTAGGAGACGTGCAGTAATGAAACCACTTACTAAAAACGGAAATCAATCTAACATGTCCCTTCCAAATCCGCCTGGTCAGAACCAGAATCCTTGGTTCAATCTCTTATTTAATTAACCTGAAAAACAGAACACAAAAAACTAGTGTTATAGAGGACCCTGAGATCCACATAAATGTGGTCTACCACCACCACTGCACCATGAGCCATAGGAAGAAATACGTGTGAGATTCCTCAGGTTATTGAAAAAGCCAGTTAGGTGCACAGTCTGAAAATAAGCAAAAGAGAAAAAGAATTCCAGTATTAAAAGCCTGTCTAAATGTACGGGTACAGGAGCACATTAATGTTCCGTCCTCTGACTCGGAGCTCTAAAATGCAAAAACACACTCACCGCTACATTCGGGGATGCTGTGCAGCAATCAGGCGGCCTGGCGGTGCGAAATCTACAAATGAACCAAGAAAAAGCATAAGCTGTGGTTAAGCGGAATGCTGCGGATGAGTCTGGTCAGTGCTCAAAACCTCTATTCAACAAAGAAAGAGAGGCGCTCATAAACACTCACCGCCAGTGGCGTCACTAGGGGGGTGCGGGGGGTGCGGACCGCACCGGGTGTCACCCCATCTGGGGGTGACACCAATCTAGTTAGTTAGCCTGGCCACTAGCTGTTGAAGCGCACACCACCCCGCGCCACGCACTGTGCACCGCACCTCACCTGACCAGAGATCCTGTATGTGAATGATCGTCACTGGTGGTGCGATGCGGATGCGCGCGGCGTGGCGTACACACAAGCTGGCACTGAATTGAGTGAGTGCAGAGACGAGAACAACTGCACATCGTCAGTAGTACCCACTGTGGGGGTCCGTTCCAACTGAGAGGTAGGGGCTTGGCTGGCTGCAGAGCGGACTGGTTTGCGGGCAGCGGGCGACAGGTGCACCGGAATCATGTGCTCGGCTGGCTGGCACAGGCAGCACTAGTCAGAGCGCACCTTCAGTCTGTTACAGTGGGGCTCAAATTATATCATCTATGTTCTGTCCCCTGCCAGTAAATAATGTTTGCCGACCCGGAGGGCCGGTCGAGGGATGGTGCTGGAGCCTGTGTCTGACGGGAGTACAGGCAGAGTGAGGCTGCTGCTCATCGCAGCTGGACAGGTCTCTGCAGTACTAATGGGCCCCTTTTCGGTCTTGGTATGCAGACTCAAGCCTTAAAAAAATGGAGTAAAGTCAAGACAACACCCTCAGAGAATCAAAGAGCAGCAGGACCACTAATGTCAGTCATGCACAACAATTAAAAGTGCGGTCGTGACCAGTAAAAAACAGACCGGAGCAGGTGCCTCTGTGGAAGGAAGGTAGGCCCAAGAGAAGCGGGGAGTACAGAGGGTTGCTGGGATTTTTGGAACAGTTGAACTTACCCTGCGCAAGCTAAGGCTGAGTAAGAGCAGGTGCGTAGCCCTGTTTGCCAAAACATTTTCATTTTTCATAACGGATATTTAAAGGCAAGGTGACATTTTTCACAACTGTGTGAAAATGGCGCTTCATCTGTATTTGCAATTTGTAAAATGAATCCAAATTAACGTTTTCAGATCAAAACAAACAGTGCAACCTGGTGAGAGAGAGATGAGAGGGCTAGAGAGAGCGCATGAGAGAGGAGAGGGATAAAAAGAAGCAGAGACAGGAGAGGGATAAAAAAAGACAGGAGAGGGATAAAAGGATAGAGAGAGTGTGCAAGAGGGGGGATGGATAAAGACAGGAGAGGGCTAGAGAGTGAGTGTGAGAGAGGAGAGGGATAAAACTAGACAGCGAGAGGAGGGGGATAAAAGGATAGAGAGGAGAGGGATAGAGAGAGAGTGTGCGAGAGGGGGAGAGGGATAAAAAGAGACAGGAGAGGGATAAAAGGATAGAGAGAGTGTGCAAGAGGGGGGATGGATAAAGACAGGAGAGGGCTAGAGAGTGAGTGTGAGAGAGGAGAGGGATAAAACTAGACAGCGAGAGGAGGGGGATAAAAGGATAGAGAGGAGAGGGATAGAGAGAGAGTGTGCGAGAGGGGGAGAGGGATAAAAAGAGACAGGAGAGGGATAGAAGGATAGAGAGGAGAGGCATAAAAGGATAGAGAGGAGAGGGATAGAGAGAGAGCGTGCGAGAGGGGGAGAGGGATAAAAAGAGACAGGAGAGGGATAAAAGGATAGAGAGGAGAGGCATAAAAGGATAGAGAGGAGAGGGATAGAGAGAGAGCGTGCGAGAGGGGGAGAGGGATAAAAAGAGACAGGAGAGGGATAAAAGGATAGAGAGGAGAGGGATAGAGAGAGTGAGCATGCGAGAGAGGGATAATGACAGGAGAGGGATAGAGAGCGAGCGCTTGAGAGAGAGGAGAGGGATACAAAGAGACAGAGGAGAGGGATAAAAAGAGACAGGAGAGGGATAAAAGGATTGGAGAGGGATGAAAGGATAGAGAGGAGAGGGAAAGAGAGAGATCATGCGAGGGGAGAGGGGAATAAAGACAGAGCAGAGGTCTAGAGAGTGAGCGCGTGAGAGAGGAGAGGGATAAAAGGATAGAGAGGCGAGGGATAGCGAGAGAGAGTGTGCGAGAGGGAAGAGGAATAAAAAGAGGAGAAGGATAAAGAGAGAGGAGAGGAATAAAGAAAGAGCGATAAAGAGAGGGAGAGAGCGAGGGGCAGGGATAAAGACAGAAGACGGATAGAGAGCGTGTGAGAGAGAGAGGAGAAGGATAAAAAGAGAGAGAGAGGAGAGGGATAGATAGAGCGAGAGCATCGTGGTCACACACAGAGGAAAGCTTGCATTGTGAGATATAGTTGCCGTAGTAGTTTATTCAAAAGTTTATTCAAAAGACTGACGTGTTTCAATTGGAAGCAGGCAGAGGGTGAGATGGTGCAGGCAGGGGGTGAGATGGTGCAGGTGGAGGGGAGATGGTGCAGGCAGAGGGGACATGGTGCAGGCAGAGGGTGAGATGGTCCATCACGGTAAGTTGTGAGGGGGTGACACCATGAGTTACCCGCACCGGGTGACACCAGCCCTAGTGACGTACTCGCGGGGATGGCTCCTTGTATGGGGAGGGAACCGAAGCAATGCCACATCTATGGCTTAAATACAGTAACTCATCTCCTTGAGCGCGTGCGTGACGTAGGCCAGCAGACGTTAGATGCTCGTAAAAAAGTGAAAGAGCATTGAGTGTCTTAAAGGAAAGTGAAAATATACTTCTGTGTTGTCTAGTAAGAACGCTGTGAAGTGCCCTCCCGATGCTTCAGATACATGAGAAGGGAAAATTGGCAAAAAGAGAAACAAATATAAACAAATTTTCACAATAGATAACAATAAATTCTCCTATTGGTCTTGTGGCAAAAGTCCACTGTACAATTATTCAAATGTTTTCAAATATCATCACACCCACAGGAGGATAAGATTACACATTTCTATTTATTGTAATCCAGTCAAAGTATACTTATCTCATTTCTTGTATATATATATATCACAAAACACAAGCGAAAAATCCTCTCAAAGCAAATATATGCACTATACAAAGCAAATAAACATACCTATGTACATACCTATATACAACAAATATAAACAGTGAGACAACATATACACTTTATACAGCAGAACAAATAACAAAAAAAGTGGATATATTTTATATATATATCTTTGTTGAGTACTTCCTATCTTTCACCCTATAGAACAGTACTACAAGAGTGTCCTCCTATTAAATCTAGGTGGTACACTAGGAGGTAGTCGGACACAACGGTTCCAAGCCAAAAACCTCAAGGAACCTAAGTCTTCACATGTGTCCAGTGGTGTATCTTTCACAAATTAATTGAAAACAAAAAGACTCCTCCAATTAGAAAATGTCGACGCGGTCGCGTTTCGGCCTTCCAACAACTCAGGCCTCTTCAGGACAGGGCAACAAAAGAAGGGGGGGAAACCTAAAAATATATATAATACAATACATTAACTTGCAGGTAGATGTTCAAACACTCTGTGTGCCACCACGTCCCGCTCCGTGGCCGTCACCATGCTACTAAAACTGTAAATCACGTGCTTCTACCGGCCAGGAGTTAACCCAAGTACTCATCCCAAAAGGAGGAAACGAAGGACAAACACCATGGCTAACCTATAGTACCGACAAGTCTCAAGGAGTGGTGTGAATCGGGTACAACAGCGTACGTGCTCTACGTCCACATTGTGGAAAACTATCAAGGGGGTTGCGTGCCGAGTTAAGTGCTCTAAGGGGAAGATGGTGCACAAGGCCAGTGACCAAAACATGCACCCAGCTTCAGGCAATAAATACCACCACAGCAATACTAGACCAGACTACTTACTTCAATTCCACGGCGGCTAAGCCGCCCGTAATGTACCAAAACGCCAACTGTTTCTAAAAGATAGTAATACTGATGGCGCACTTCAGTGAGGCACATCCAAGGGACCTTACAGGGGCTAATATAACAAAAAACAAAAACACCTGCTGCACACAAATACACCCCGCGCCCAGGCATCCTACCTTGTATATATCAGCTCTGCTACTCTTAAGGGCAAATCTCGAGGTCGTAAATGATCCTATGGTCTCTGAAATTAAACAAGGAAAAAGTCCCGTAAGTGTAGAAACCAGCTAGATTAATTCCACACCTGCGCTATATCTATATCCTATTTCCCTCGTCTCAACGCGCTGCAGCACTCACCGAATGTTCGAGTATCGGCAGTCCTTAGTTCTGCTACAACAAGTCGCCATAAAGGTCAAGTCTTTCACTAACAAAACTGCTGCGGCATATATCCACAAAGCGCCGTCCTCAACGTGGCCTCCCACGTGACCGGGACGCGCCGTATGCATGCTGTGGGCATAGAAAGGGGACTATGTTCTGTCCCTACTCTTCTCCCTTCTCCCTCTCCACTCGGGGACACCTCTAATAAAGCACAAAACTACACAAAAATGGAAAACACCGATAGGTTCTAAAAGAGCAGGAGATACCTCCTGAAGATTAAAACATGGGACATCTTCACTAAACAACGGACATCCCTCATACCTTTACCACAATATATACCAACTTATAATGGTGACCGGTGATCAATCACGAGGAGCAGGACGCCCGATGGGCACAGTGTGAGTGACCATCTCCAAGCAATTACATTAAAGTACATACAATTTTAACATAATCACACAACATTCAATGCATTCATACAATGCACAATGACATTATCATTGGCAGAACCAATACAAACATTAAAAACATTTTATATACAATATATACACAATAACCTATAGTATATATGCGGAACAGAGAAGTGCTCAAGACTTCAAAGACACCTCAACAGGAGCCTAAGATCTTATCAGTGCCCAAATTTCATCACGGTCATTAAGTTCTCCCCTGGCAGTTTCATATTTCTCAATCATCCTTGCTTCTAATTTATTGAGGGTCGTTTGTCCCATTATTTTACTCTGCGCTTTCACTCCCATCAGTACAGACCAGCTGATATCGTTCTCATCATGTCCTGACTCAACATAATGTTGTACTAGCGGAGCTCCCATAGTTCGACATCTAATTCTTGACTGATGTTGAACCACTCTCATCTTTACACTCTGAGTCGTTTGCCCCATGTATGTTTTACCACACGGGCACGTGATGCAATACACCACATTTTTGGTGTTGCAGTTTGAGAAGCCTAATTGTACATGCCTCTTGTTGTTAATTATTCAATTCAAAGAAGTCTTTATTCGATTAGTGCATCATAAAAGACATACATTACAAAATATACATCAATAACATTTTTTTATAAACTGGATAAAAACATCTAAGACCATATTAAATCACATATACAGGCTTCTTATGAATGAATACAAGATTAGCAATAACACAATAATTACCAGCGAATCACAAGATAAATGGACTACTCATATGCAGAAAGCATAAATCATTGTTAACCCCTAGTTATTTGTTTTTGATGAACCTGGTTCTAAGAATCCAAGCCCATCCTAAATATTTTGCCACACCCGCTACAATTAATGGGGACAGATTAGTTCTTAGAATTCTACTGGCATCGACAGCCGAGCGAGTACCAAGACTTCTACAGACCGGACTTAGCCAATTGGATCTGGGGGCAACATATAGAGGACAGACAAACATAAAATGGTTTAAACTTTCACCCTGACCGTGGCAGTTTGGGCAATGCCCATTCCCACCAGAACCCCACTTTTTGGTGAACTCCCTTAGTGGCAACGAACCACATCTGAACTGGTGGAATAATTTGCGATCCAGGGGCTTTGTTATCATGTCCCAGTATTTTTCAAGCTTGGGGGCGTCTTTAAAGTCTATAAATAGACTAGTAAGATTGCTTGAACTCAGTCTCAAATGTCTATTAAGAACCACCCAGTCCCAATAATGCAACTTTAGGTCTTTTTTAGAGGGGAAGGTTACAGATTCGGGAACTAACCACTGATCACTATACCCCAGGGCATACAGGGTTGATCTTAAGTCCTTAAACCAGCCTATGTTTAAAGAACCAGGAAGATCTCTAACCTCCAAACATGCCCTAGCATATAAATGGAGTTCCGGCGTCGTCCATAGACGTCTCCAAAATGCCAATGGACGAAATCTCGCCTGGTCCTCCACAGGTTGGCACCCTAGATCGTACAAAAGCGGGATCCACGGAGTTGACTGAGGCAGACCCGTTGCCAACCTGAGGAATTTATTCTGGGCTGATCTCAAGGGATCCAATTTGCTAAAGCCCCATAATTCCGCCCCGTATAAAACAGAGGGTAGAACCTTAGAACCATAAATCTTAATTAGAGGTGAAATTGGCCAAGTAAAAGAGCCTTTGTGCTCTTTGATCAAAGCACCACCTATCTGCAGGTGCTTTGGAGCCATAAGCTCAACCTGGTGGGACCAACTTAGGGTCTCGCTGAATGTAACTCCCAAGTAGGTAAACAACTTGGTTTGTTCCAAGGGCGTACCCCCCATAGTAACCCTTGCGCTGATCTGATTGTGTCCTCTTAAAACCATAAATTTTGTCTTAGACACATTCACCTCCAGCTCATGTTTGCTGCAGAATAACTCAAACCTCAACAGGGCCTGTTGGAGACCCTGTCTGGTTTTTGAAATCAGAAGAGTATCGTCAGCGAACATGAGCAAGGGAATTTTCATTCCAGCTAAAGTCGGGGCGTCTGTGGGATGATTGTCAAAATAATTAGTAACCCTGTTAATATATAAAGAAAAGAGGGTAGGGGCTAAAACACACCCTTGCCTAACACCTTTGGCAACAGGAAACCTATCCGTCACCTCCCCTGGTTTGCCCCAGCGTACTTGGGCATAGGTATTTGCATGTAGATTTACCAAAAGGCGCACAAGGGGGGCAGGCATACCTAGTTCAAGTAAACACTTCCATAACCCAGCCCTCGGAACAAGGTCAAAAGCAGACCTCAAGTCCATGAAGGCTGCATAGAGATTGCCCTTACCTAAAAGAACTGTCTTCCAATAAGGAAGCATAAAACGGAAGGCCTGGTCTAGGGTGCTCACATGAGACCTAAATCCAGCTTGAAGAGGGGTAAGGATATTATATATTATACTCGTCAATCCATTCCCGGATCCTGGCAAGGACAAGATGGGCTGTGATTTTTTGCACCGCGTCTATAAGGCTGATCGGCCGGTAGTTGGATGGAACCGACCGATCACCTTTCTTATATATAGGCAGGATTTCAGCCCCTGCCCAGGATTCGGGGACTCTTGCACCTGTGGCCAAGGCATTAACCAACTGAACCAAATAAGGTACCCAAAGGTCATGGTCTTGTTGGAATAAATCGGCTGGAATGCAGTCCGGACCAGGTGCCTTTCCCCTTGGGATAGATTGCAAGACTGTTTTTACATATCTGCTCGTAAACTCTAGAGGATCAACCGATAGTGGCCAGCAAATATTATCCTGCGCGCTACTGGGACACCTAAATTGGTCCTCGAAGTAACAAACCCATTGTTGTTGATCCACCGAGGCTGGGCTTGATCGGTCATCCTGGGACAAGCCCCATTTGAGTAAATGCCAAAACCGTTGCATGTTCCTGGAACTACATGCTTCTGTTAGTGTTAACCACCGCTCTTCATCCCAGTTGGCCTTAGCAATATATTTGGCAGCGTTAAATGCCTTCCTACAAGACCTGATTAAATCAAGATTCTTACGTTTTAAAGCTTTAAACAGTTCGACATGGGTCCGACGGCACTCATCATTGAACCAGTTAGAAGTTTTCTTATTCCCCCTTACCCCTTTTGGAAATAGATTTTATAAACAATTTTTTTAGAGACGTAAACAAACTGGTATGGGTGTCGGTAATGATTGTGTTGATCACCTCCTGTGAATCACATTTAGAGATTTCTGCCAGATAACTAGAAACCAAAGATCTGATCATTTTACGTGCTTCAGCATCAACACAGATTTTTGGCCAACGTACCCTCCTCGTGTCATTAGTAAGTACTATTTCATCCTGAACTAAGTTGGACATGCATTTAACTGACCCAGAAAAACTGAAATCCCTTAATTCCACCACCAGTGGATTGTGATCGCTTTCCGGGCGAGATGCTACCTCCATATCCACTACCACAGGCCACAATTTAACATCCAGTAATACATAGTCAATGCGGCTACTAAATCTGCCATTACTGAAGGTGTGTTTGCCCAACCTATCGGAGCGCGCTCTAACATTTAGGGCACGCAAGCCCTGATCCAAACACAAACCTTTAATAAAGATAGCTGCCTGAGACCATTTTTTAATCGGGGCTAGGTCAAGCTGAGGAATCCCCCAAGCCAGATCCTCAGTCTCGGTTAAAAGGCCTTCATCCAAACTCAGTGGTTCAAAACAGGTATTTAAATCACCCATTACAACCTTATGTCCGACTACCGGAACATCACTTAAGAAGTCATCCAGACGGAGGAGGGTTGGTGAGACCCTACCACCCTGGATGCCCCTAGCGTATATAATAATCAACAAGATGTTCAACCCACTGGTGGATTTGATGCTAACCAGTAGTATGTCAGGGCTATCAATAAAAACTTCTGCTGCTGTCACACCCTCATACTGCCGAACCCAAACTGTCAAGCCACCCTTGGCTCGACCTCTGTGCCCTCTAATAGCTGGTTTGCTAAAGTTCAGGTAGCCAGTGAGGAACATTGGTAGAAGTGCCCAGGTTTCTTGAAAGGACCAAACGTCACCTCGACGTATAAAGTTAACCCAATATGGGATACACATCCGCGACTCAAGTCCAGCTATGTTCCAGCTTCCCAAGATGGTACCATTTCGGACTGCTAAAACGCTGGTAGTATCTTTGGCGGAGGAGTGAACTTCATCAAACAAAGAGGCGACTTCTTCTTGCAAAGGGACAACTCCATGTGTAGAAACACTGCCCCCCATCATGTCATCAGTGCAAGTATAAGGGAGCCCACCCTGGATGCCTGGCGCCGTTATACCACTCTCAACAGTTAAATCAGCAGGTAACACTGTTTCGAGTACCGAATCCATATCACCAGTCCCACACAAATAAACAGAGCCCCCCTTAACACTATGGGCTGATTGGCCCATTGGATCTTTATCATGACAGGGTAAGTTAACTAGGGCATCAATAGTACCCGTACAATCTAAAATACCCTCTTTAGCCCTGGATGGAATGGCTGGTCAATCATTATACTCCAGCCCCGATAGGGGGTCATAAAGGTTCCTCAACGGGATGTTCCAATACTCATTGGGCTGGATATATTTACTGTGTTTGTTTAAGTTGGGATAAAAACTTTGGGGCTGGCGGAGATTTGAAAGAGCTGGTATAGCGGGATAACCAGAAAACTGGGGATTGGGGTTAACCCAGTTCGGAGTAAGAGAAGAGCTATTATAGGTAGATTGTGAGTAAGATCGAAACAGGGCCTCAGGGTTTATTGGTGGACCATGAAAACTGGGAGTAAAATTGGTCCATTTAAGGAGATGGTGTTCTCTTTTGGAGCGATGTTGGCCATGTGGATTGAGCAGAGTCTCGGGGTAAAAGTAGCTTAAATTCCGCGTGGAAATCCCCCCCTCGTTGTTTCCCACATACCAATCGGTAAGGTGGGAGACGACTCTGTGATCCCTAAAATTAATGATCACGGTATCACCCTCGATATCCTTTGGGCGAGGACCCACCCACTTGCATCTTCTAACTGAAATAATACCCCCGTTAAGATGGGCAGGAAGGGGTCTGTTAGTTTTCAGCCAGAAGATGACTTTATTTTTTAGATTTACATTGTTTTCCCAGTTCCCATTAAAGATTGGGGGCACACCCGTCAGGATAATAACAAAATTGGCCGAATCAGGGGGGAGTTCTACAATGTTCCTACAATTTAAAAATTGTCTATTAGTGGGATTGTCAAGTTTAACTGCCCCTTGTTTTACAGATGGCTTTGTTCCCTCAGTGGATGGCCTATTAATGGCCAACATCGGCTTCTCTTTAGCAGGAATAGTTACACGTGGGGGTTTAGATGGCAAATCCGGAGCCTTAGATTTTTTAATGGCTTCAGTATTACTGTTATTTTTAGAATGGTTGCTAGGAGCAATAATGGTAACGCTAGACTTAGATGGTGGAGCAGGCTGCCTATCAGAGCTCGTAATGTGGGGTATAACCACAGGAGCCAGGAGGCGATCCATTTTTTCTCCCAATAACCTTACACGCTCCAGAAGAGGTAACATGTATGATTTTAGGAGTTTCTCAAAAATATCGAAACACTCCTTGTTAAACCCGGTAGTAACATCCTCGGGTAGAGTTGGTAAATAGGGAGTACCAATGGAAGCCTCAACCACTGGAAGTACTGTAAAATCGGTAGTAGGGTTAACTATAGTAGGAGAAAGAGTTTGTTGACTAATACCTTTTCTTTTGACACCACCCTTTTTTCTTTTTTTCCTAGGTGGGGAACACACAGTCCTTTTCGTTTTAATGGAATTAGATCTGGTGATACTATTAGTTTGTTGCAAAATTTTCTCACCCGGACCAGCACTATCACAAGAGCGATTAGTAAGGGTTGAGTGCAGGTTGGGAGCAGTAATCTGGGCGACTGGAGTATTAAGATCGATGAGGCTAATAGAGGCAGAAGAAGGGCTATTTATATGACCCTCACTATTAATTATGGAACGAGCGGGGGAAGTGCTGGGGGCCCGAAATATACTGGGAATTTGATCAATACTTAGCATATCCACTTCACTGGCCGTCTTCCCTTGCGCAGCCAATTCCTGCGTGTTATTTAATTCTGGTTGAGTGGACAAGGGAATTTTTTTAAGATGTTCAATAGAACGACGACGCTCAGCGCGTCTCTCAGCTAGAAGAAGTTCTTTATCTATCTCCTTGTTTGCCTTCTCGAAATATTTGTCGAGAGGCCCAAGGAATGAAACACCCAAACCAGATGGGGGTGAACTAGACATATCAACAGCAGGACAGAGTGTAACAATCTAATCCTGTAGCCACAATCTAACTACACCAAAGGACACAACAACAGAGTAACATAAACAAACAATATGAGTCAGAGACCTGGCCCAGCCCGGCCACCTTCGGCCCCTGACGGCCACAGACGGCCCGCCCTTGTCCCGGGCTTCTCCCGGTCGCTCCCACGCGCTCCCGCGCAGCGGGGCTCAGCTATTGTATACATAGAGACAGTAAGAGAGGGGAGGAGCCTGCAGGGAGAGCGGCCCAGGTGGTGGCAATTGGGGCTGGCGGGCACTCCTGGGACTTGTAGTCCTGCGCCCGCAACTCGCTCGCAGCCCTGCTCGAGCAAGCTCCCACAAACACAGGCACAAGCGTGAAAAGACTGACTCCTCAGCCAGGCGTCGCAGTTGATGCTTCAGACAGCCCCACACGAAGCGGGACCCGCGCAGCGGGTTCCGCGAGCAGTTGATGGAAGAGCGGGGAGAAGTTCAGCAACACACAGTCCCAACGTGAAAGCAAAAGAAAAGTGAAGTTAATTATCACTTGCTTGGTATTGGCAGTGTATGGGCAAACTACACATCCATTGCACTTGTAGTGTCCTACTACAGGGGGGAGACTCAACATGCTCCTAAGGTTACCTTTCTCTGGTGGAATTCTTGTTGCCTTGACTAGATGTTGCCGGATGTTCTTAGCCTTTCGGAATGCAAAGAGTGGTTTAGGGATATCAAACTGTTCTATTAATCGCCAGTTTCTCAAAATAATGATGCTTCAGGGCATTTTGTTGAATATATATATATATATATATATATATATATATATATATATATATATGAGTAGTAGTTGTGACCCACTTTCGGTGCCGGCGCTCTGTCTGTGGCGTGGTGCGTGTTTTCAACGACTGGGTCAGTAGTTTGAGCAAGTTGGGAGCAAGCTTCGTGAGAGGCGAAACGCGTTGGGTTAAGGTTGGAATAAAGCCGCTGTAACTACAAATCAAGACGAGTGAGTGCGTTTTCATTTCTCCCCTCGGGGAACTTGGAGCATATATATATATATATATATATATATATATATATATATATATATATATCTCCTACTGGCGGTCGCCAGTAGGTAGTTTTATTTAGGACCTAGTTTCTATAGGAAATCCGCAATATTCTATTTGGAATAACTTTGGCGCCGGTGGACGAATCTTCGTGAAATTCTCCAAGAAAATGGCCTGCTCTGCTCCGCACCTTCCCTGAAAGTTTAGGGGTTGATTCGTCAAGCGGGGGCCGAGAAAAAAGGGGGGTCCCAAAACATGTTTTCCCCATGCAATTTTCAGGCTGAACGGAATTACACCAAATTTGGCAAAAAGGTAGAGTTCGGTTCGCAGATTACCTTTTTTTGTTAAATGGTGTAAATCATAGATATATCTATAGGCGAGTACCGTACACGTACCTTCCCGAGCACAAGCTGAATGCTAATTGGCTGTCAACACTCCAAACCAGGAAGTGTTGGCGACCATCTTGTGCCTCGGTAGAACAGAGGCACAAGAAAGCAGTGAAACAAAGGTGGAAAACACACAAAGGGGGCAGGGTCAATCGCGGGGTAGGCGTAGGTACGCGTAGGTAAGGTACGCGTACCCCGTGGAAAAAAAATATCTGGTCTGTTTTTTTTTAAATTAGCCCCCGGGGGGACAAAATCCCGCGGGGCATCATGTCAAAAAGTGTGGGGGGCCCCAATCCCCCCCACACTGCCCCGGGGACCGCCACCCCCGGGGCCAAGTAATTATGATAGCGGGGGGCACACGCCCCCCCACAGCCCCGGTGACCACCACCCCCCCGGGGCTTTGATATTAATGATGGGGGGCCTCTAAGGCCCCCCGAGCCCCGGGGACCGCCACCGGGGTGTAATGAGACCATGCCCCTTTTTACACCTCTCTGCAATGCAGCCCCCTGGCACATACTGGAGGTTGCTGGTGGGCTAGTTGGCCCCCAGGGACCCCCAGTATGCAAGGGGAATTAGTTCCCCCTCTGAAAAAGCACCAGGGAGCTGCGTTGCAGAGAGGTGTAAAAAGGGGCATGGCCTCATTACACCTCTCTGCAACGCAGCCCCCTGGCGCTTACTGGAGGTTCCTGGTGAGCTAGGTGGCCCCCAGGGACCCCCAGTATGCAAGGGGAATTAGTTCGACCATCTGAAAAAGTGCCAGAGGGCTGCGTTGCAGAGAGGTGTAATGAGGCCACGCCCCTTTTTACACCTCTCTGCAACGCAGCCCCCTGGCGCATACTGGAGGTTTCTGGTGGGCTAGTTGGCCGCCAGGGACCCCCAGTATGCAAGGGAAATTAGTTCACCCTCTGTAAACGCGCCATGGGGATGCGTTGCAGAGAGGTGTAATGAGGCCATGCCCCTTTTTACACCTCTCTGCAACGCAGCCCCCTGGCGCATACTGGATGTTTCTGGTGGGCTAGTTGGCCCCCATGGACCCCCAGTATGCAAGGGGACTTAATCCCCCAACTTAGAACACGGTACAGGCGTGTTTGCACCGTGGTGAAGGTAGGGGGTGGGGCTAGAGGTGATATGTGTGCAAACATGCCCTGTGGCGCGTTTTAAGTTGGGGAATTAATTCTTCTTCAATTCAGAAGTCCCCTAGGGGCCAACTAGTCCAACAGGTATCGCCAGTAAGCACCACGGAGCTGCGTTGCAGAGTGTTGTAAAAAGGGGGCGTGCCCTCTGAACACCCGTCTGCAACGCAGCTCCCTGGCGCATACTGAGGGTACCTGGTGGGCTAGTTGGCTCACAGGGGACCTTAGGATTGAAGAGGAATTAATTGCCCACCCTAAAACACGCCACAGGTCGTGTTTGCACACATGTTACCTCAGGCCCCGCCCCCTTCCTTCACTATTGAGCAAAATATTCCTGTAAAATTAGCCAAACTACGAATTCTGATTTACTCACCTGTTATCACAAGAGATGTCAGTGCTGCATCTTTGAGCGCACTACTCATCCTGAAAAGTAATTCTAACCATACTTACAGTAACTTGAATTTCCTTCCATAGGTTACTATTGACTGGTTTCACTTGGGAATTTTTCTTGACTGGTTTCACTTGGAAATTTTTCAAAGTTTGGAGTTTTGGAACTTAAAAAAATTCCTTTAAAATCAACCGAACTACGAATTCCGATTTGCTCACCTGTTATCAGAAGAGACCTCAGTGCTGCATCTTTCAGCCCACTACTGATCCTGAAAATTAATTGTAACCATACTTACAGTAACTTGAATTTCCTTCCATAGGCTAACATTGATTGGTTTCACTTGGAAATTTTTCTAAGTGTGGAATTTTGGAACTTTAAAAAATTCCTCAAAAATCAGTCGAACTACGAATTCCGATTTACTCACCTGTTATCAGGAGAGACCTCAGTGCTGCATCTTTCAGCCCACTACTGATACTGAGAAGTAATTCTAACCATACTTACAGTAACTTGAATTTCCTTCCATAGGCTAACATTGACTGGTTTGACTTGGAAATTTTTCTAAGTGTGGAGTTTTGGAACTTTAAAAAATTCCTCAAAAATCAGCCGAACTACGAATTCCGACTTACTCACCTATTATCAGGAGAGACCGCAGTGCTGCATCTTTCAGCCCACTACTGATCCTGAAAAGTAATTCTTATCGTGGTTACAGTAACTTGAATTTCCTTCCCGAGGATATCATTGCCTTCTATATAGAATATATATATAAATAAAAAAAATATAAAATATAAAAAAATATTACAATTTTCATATTTTTAAAAACATTTATTTTTCAATTGATATAAAAAATATGTAATGTAATTTAAAAAATAAAATATCTAAAAATAAATAATTTAAAATAATGTAGTAAATCAGTATAAAAAAATAATTTACACATTTAAAAATTATCATTTACAAAACCTTTGAAATTCACTGAAAAAAACCATAGGTTTCAGCCATGTTTTAGTTTGGAATTAGCATTTTAAAAACCTTAGAAATTCACTGAAAAAACCATGGGTTTCATACATGTTATAGTTAGCTGGACATTTCACTCATACAAAACCATTGAAATTCCCCCTTTATAGTTAGTTCAGCTAACTATAACTCGCGAGCCCGCAATGCACTGCTGATGACGTCACATATTACATCACTCAAGACATGGTCAGTGACATCACTCATGACATCACTGATATATATATATATATATATATATATATATATATATATGCGGAATAACGCACATGATTACGCATCAGGCCATGCTATTTGTTTTATTGTACACTCAGGCTGCTTACGTATTTAAATGTATTATAAGATTGGCGACTACAACCTCATATTGAACACTTTACTATCAGTATTTTGTTTATGTCTACTGTAAGTACTGTCACATGATGCACTTTGAAAACTGACACCGTCACTTTAAAAACTGTAGCATACCAGAACCACATTGTCATGTGATCAAGGCTCGTAGGAGCCGAAACATTATGGCGGCAGTTCACAACCAATAAAGATATTTGCACCTACTCCTGGTCCGTGTTGCTGCGGTGGGGACAGGATTACCGTTACTGACGCTGTGGATTCCATTATATATATATATATATATATATATATATATATATATATATATATATATATATATATATATATTAATTTATTGATCGACCAATAGCATGATCATAACCAACATAAAATCTCAAATACATACATTGTCACATAATACATTAAATAAAAATTATTTAAGACCGTGCTTAAATCAACTGTCACTTAGACTTAAAAATTAAAATTTTAATTCTAAAAATGGAGATACAAATATAAGACACATGTATTATAGTCAATCTGACCCCGGCACTTATTGTCAGGAAGCTTTCGGTTCTCTGCCACCAAGCATATAGCAGGTACCTAGTTATTGCAAAGACAAGCCACTTTGTTGTGTCTGACTGGAATTTTTGTAGTGCTTCGGATGGGCGTGAGAAGGAGAGCAGTTGGCAGGCTGGAATAATCCAAGTTTTCCTTATACTTCCATACGAGGGGCACAAGAAAATAAAATGCTCTATGGTCTCTTGGGCAGTCTGACAGGCTGCCAATATATCAAGGGGGACACATGACAAGCTAATGTAGGTAGAGAATCAGGGGAAAAGTCAAAATTCACACAAAAAACTTTCGCTACTTGTGTATTTCAATATGTACTATGTATCATATATTCAAATTATGACACTCTGACTGAGCCAAAAAACAGAACAACTAAAACATCATAGAGAGTATATTAATTCTATAATTAATTAATTTATTTATCATGTTTATCTTGGACAAAAAGAACAGTTTCTTAAGAACATGTACGAACAATTTATAGATAATAATACAATAAAATGACCAAAAAAATTCACTACAAATATAATCAAATCCAACAAATAAGATCCCATTACCAACCATTCATTCACAGCACTCACTCAAACCAATATCATACAGCACCACAAATACATACGTCACATTTATACCAGAGACAGACTAAATGTACATTGGGGTCCCACACAGCATGTGATCAATTTTCAAAAATTAGTTTGCAAATGCTCAAATTTATACAGAATTATAAATATTCTGTTATAGTTTCAGAAAAATATCATTTGAAGAATGCAGAAAGGAGGGGGCCTCATTCAAAGCGCCGACACGCGTTTCGATGAACAACCCCTACATTAGGGTACCACTTCTTCAGGGCGCAAGAAGAATATATCAAAAGAACTAAGGATGTATTTGGACCTGTCAAATTAAAAAAATATATAAATATAATGACTATTTTATAAAAACAGTCTGACAGGCTGGGCACACGGAAGAGATTAAAGCATTTGCCCAGCTATTTTTCCATACATTTAATGGAAGAGTCCCTATGCTGAATTGAATATAAAGTGCTTGTGCCTGGGGTGGTTCAATTTCATCCATAAACATGTCAAAGTTAAAACAGCTTTTAACATTTAAAAATTGCAGGGTTAAAGGGCCACATGCTACAGTATTACATTACAGGAAGAATTTATAAAATCCCAATATCTCTTCTTTAGCAATGAGGTCATTCTTTTTGTAATAGAACTAGGGGCCTCCCACATCTTGCCCAAGCCCAACCTATACAGCCACTTCCTGACCCTATTAAACAAGGGCAATTCGCCTTTTTGACTTTGGAGAGTTAATAATTCCACAACAGCTTCTTTTACAGGGATCTCTGTATTATTAGTCAAAATTCTAACCCAGAACATCAATGCTTTGAGAACAGCAGAATGTGAAATGGATTTGATCCCTAAATTGAGGCGTAGTGGTAATATTGGTGTATTGATTGGGACACTGAGGATTGCCCTTAAAAATTTGTTTTCTGCTACCTCTAACTGTTTTGTTTCTTCCATGCCCCACAGTTTGGCTCCATGTAGGGTTGCCCCTAGTCCTTTCGCCCTATGTATTTCAAGTGTGGGGGAAATTGGGCAAAAGGTTGAGTGCCTTGTCGTCCTTGCTATTGCACAGTCCACACGTTGTAGTGCCAACACACTCTTCTGTATTTGAGGAGTACTTGCTAGGTTGTCACTAATTCTTTCTCCCAGGTAGTCAAATACCGTAACCTGCTCTAGATGTTGGGTACCCAGCGTCAGTTTCCCTTTGGTGGATTTGTAGGTGTTAAAAACCATATATTTTGCTTTAGAGCAGTTATTCTCAAGGCCCCGGTTTTTACAAGCTTTAGCAAACTTATTTAAAATATTCTGTATACCCATTGGGGTCTTAGAGATGAGCAATGTGTCATCTGCGGATAGCAAGGAGGGCAAAGGGCTGCCTGCTAATGTGGGAGGATCGCCCCAAAGTCATATAGCTCTTTTATTAACCCATTAATGTACACAGTAAAAAGGGTTGGGGCGAGCTCACATCCCTGGCGTACACCTTTAGAAATTGCAATACTATTGGAAAGACTGCCATCTGACTTCCACCTGACTTTTGGCATAATTATTGTGGTGAAGGCAAACCAATACCTGAAGTAAGTCACTTGGAAGTTCTAGCTTTTTGCCGTTTTAAGGTCAAAGAATACCACATATAGGTGACCCTTCCAGATCTTCACTTTCTTCCAAATAAGCAGCAAAAATCTAAACACTTGGTCTAAGGTGCTTGTAGATGATCTAAAACCTGCCTGCAGGTGGGAAATAATTTCATTCTCCTCCATCCAATTTTGAATGCGTAGTAGAAATACTGTACAAAAAACTTTTTGGGAGACATCTAATAAGACTTATCGGTGTTAATTAGAAGTTTACAATTTCTCACCTTTCTTAAAAATGGGAATTATTTCGGCTCCTTTCCATGTTGGGGGATTAAAAACCTTTTGGATCAATGGGCCCAAAATATTTGACTCAGCTTTATACAAGTCTTCTGGGAGTGTACCTAAGCCAGAAGCTTTCCCTGCCTGGAGTTGGTTTATTGCCACTGTAACTTCCTTTACACAGAAGCCGTCAGCAAGTTCCTGTGTCAGCACTAGGGTGTCTTCCCCTGTAACTACTGCAGTTCCCTCTTCGAGGTTAGGGACCACTCCAGTATAAAGCTTTTAAAAATATTCTCCCCAAACCTGTGATTGAATACAATAATCATCTTCGCTGACCTGCTTGGTAGAACCCTTAGAAAGCAGTTGCCAAAACAATTGACTATCCCTCTGCCTAGAGGCCTTGGCCAATATACACCAGTTATCGGCCTCCCAGCTCTTTTTTTTGCACTAACCTGGGCCCTCTTGTACATCATTCTTCTATTATTAATGTCATCTCATACTTCCTGCTTATATATATATATACATATCAGAATCCCCTCTTTTCTAGATTTCATTTGCTCCTACCCACAAAGTATGCGTGGGAGACAGATCAATTTACTAATATATGCCGCCTACATTGTCTTATTTGAGCTTACTTACTCCTACCACAGGTTTACAAAATATACTGAATGTATTTCGGACGTATTTCAGAAGTATTTGGCAAAAACGAATAATGGTATTTGGCCAGCAAAACCCACTTTTATAACTTTGGGTGGGTTGTTAACAACCTATCTGGGGCTGTTAATTTGCAACAATTCATCCGCAAGGACGTCGCTAAGATTTGGGCAGCTAAAAAAGTAAATGTGGGAAATGGTCTTCTCTGATTCTTAGCTCCCTGGGTAGACACATGCTTGATTGATGCATTTTTATAAGTTTAAACAGCTGAGATTCCTAGAGTTTTATTTGGTTATGAATATTGAAAAAGTTAAATTTATTAAACATTGTCTGTGGTGAAAAGTAGACAGGAAGCATTTTTTTATGGTGAGCAGAAGTTGCTCAACTGAAGTATTAGGATGAAAAATAGATATTGTGGCAATTTCTTACTAAGAATTTAGATAACATTAGTTGTATTACTTAAGAATAGGTAATTCTACTTTTTTGAAGCACATTGTCTATACAGACATATCTATGTTATGACACAAACCACTTTTTTACCTTGCTTTAAACAATACATATTAACTAATAAATTATGATATATCTACGGATAGTTTTGTACAATGGATCAAAAGATGTATCAAAGTCCAGAGCCACATTCATGATTTTAATCATTATATGAGAATCACATGACTCAGGTTACTATACACGTTTTTGTCTGGAGGTTTACAAATGGCTGACAACTTATGGTTTGGCCTTTCCTTCATTTCAGGAAGAGACTGTACTCACTGCTCCTGCCCAACACTTGATTAAATGCATGTGTTCGTTTGTTTGTCCTGGTTTAACAGCCGCATGTTAACATTTCACCAATGTTGCTTACACTGAGGATTCTAATGTGATCTGATGCAATTGATTCATTATATTATCCAGAATCAGTATATATATGGCTGTTTGTATACACTTTTCAAAGATTTGATTGATATTTAAGATGTTACTGTAAATTTGGTGGAATATACAAAATAAATAAATATATATTTATATATATGAATAAATATAGTAAGCATGTACTCATGGTGCTCGCTATGCTGCTGCTTTTTGCACATTACAAATGTAAGTTACGTAGATTTATACTTAGGTATGATGTATTGAATGTAAAAAGATTTAACTTTTTCTTTGAACATGGTCCCCTATTGAATTATCATTGTTTCTTTTGAATTTCTAGGTTTGGCTTCTCTAACACTTTACAAACTGATTATATTGTCTACATGGATGAGGTCTCTTCCTTCTTTGGAGCAAAGCTGAACCTTCCCTACCTCTTCCTGACAGATCCAAGACTGGCCTGGGAAGTTTTCTTTGGACCCGCCAGCCCCTATCAGTTCCGCCTAACTGGAGCAGGCAAGTGGGATGGAGCCAGGAAAGCAATACTGGCCCAGTGGGAGCGAACCGACCGAGCCACAAGAACACGAGTCGTGCCCAAGTCTAACAACATGAAACTATTCCAATTGCTTCAAGTTCTATTCCTGCCATTTCTTGTAGCTGCTGTTTTTCTGTTGTGGGAATAATGGTTGATTGTGTACTCAGGGGGTATGATTAGCATTCTTCTTCCATGCCATATTCTCTAGACAGCTAAGAGGCACTTACTATGACCTGATGAACAAGTCCATCCCTTTTACTGTCACTAACTCAGTGAATATTCCAGTGGGCCCAGCCCCAGAAGTGTGATTACAAGAATAGTTGCCTATGTTTTGAAACATTACATACAAGCATGCCCCTTACATTTTTTGCAATAACAATCTTTGGTTTTGCAGAGGGATAAAGCACCTTTTATCATTCTGTGTACATTTTATTGAGGCATGGAAAACATATGTCAAAAAAATGTAGTCTATGAGCGAGTACAGGACGCAGTATCATGGTAAAGGTTTATCATGTACAGCACAAAACATATTTGAGTGATTAAGCTAAGAACAACATTTTCAAAATGTTCTAGGTTTGGCTAGAATTGTGACATGAGATTTGTGAATATGTTTGGGGAATTTTTTATTTTTCAAAATGTAAAATCAATTTTCTGACCACATAATGAAGAATTTGATTTAGCCAAACTTGTGTCCCGTTTACAAACCTCCCATGTTTCTATTCATGTAGTCAGACCAATAAAAAGTATCACATACTGATTATTTTCTTTTTTTCTTTGGGTTAATAGAGCAGCAAACACATTTTGTAATCCTTGAACGGCAAAGCAACATGCGTAGGCACATCAAATAAGTCCACTTTAAGTTGAAGATTCTTGATGTTTGAATGTGTAAAAGGGGTAGAATGAGAATTTCGTATGATTTCTTTTATGCACTAAAAACAACAGAAGGGAACCCTTACTTTGTCTAACGTATCTCTCCGTACCCGCCTAAGGGAATCATCCTATGGTTCTAAAAGGGTGATTTCCTTGGATGGATACGGAGAGATAGAATAAGCACAGGAGGTTTTCCCCCTGTTGTTTTTAAATGCATAAAAGAAAACATCCAATTTTGAATGGTTAGATGTTTGGTAAGGTGAGCGAATTCTGTATCACTTTTCACTCCCTGCTTCTTGGAATATAGGAGCTCATTATGATGAGGGAAGAACCGCCACCGCCAGGCAGGCGGTGGCGGTCCTTCCATCATCACACAGGAAATTCCCACCGCCAAATTAGGATGATGGTGGGAATCCCAATGTGTCTGCGTCCACCATAGTTCCGCAAGGGGGTCCTTTTCCACCCACCTTGCTGAATCAGGACACAGGGCAGCATTGCGGCGGTGCCTTGCAGGTACCGCCGTAGGGATTACAAAATCTCTTTCCGCAAAAAGACAGGTGAAGGTTGGATTCGAGGGCCCATTTCGTGCCCCCTCTGTGTGGGGGTGCACTGAGGGGTACCCATGGTACCCCCTGCATTTTCATGCACCAAGTGGCAGACACTGAGTAGTGCCTACCACGTAGTGCCGGGAAATGCAGCACAAGGACTTTTAGCAGCCAGCAGCACTGTCCACAATGTTAAAAGCCCAGGGTGCGCCCGCCAGTATGGCGGGCATCCTATTATGTGGGGTGGGACCGCCACATGTCTGGAGGGCGGTCCAAACCCTGCAACGATGGTGGGCGGACTGATGTCCGCCCGCCATCGTAATGAGCCCCTTAGCGTTTTCTTTCATGAACACATCCAAATACATTTGAATGATGCCAAAATAAAATGGTGAAAGGGAAATACTTTTTATCAATTTATTTTTCCCATAATTGTTCTTTCAAGATAGATGTGCACTGGAGGTAACGCGGTCTTTCAATGTAGCATTAGAGTTGCTCAGTGCTTATAACATATCATTTAGAGTCTGGTGGAAGAGTGCATCTGCCATAAAAATATGGAATGGTGGATGCAACATTCTGCCAAGCATCCAGTTCTTGCACATTATGTAGAGATGGAGGAATGCTGGGCTCCACCAGCAGAGCCTCAGTCTGATTTGCCAGCACAAACCTGTGCCCTTGTTGTCTGTGCACTATAGGGCCATCAGGACTTAGCAGTGGTTGATAAATCCTGTTTAGAGTGAAGGAAATGGCAGTAGGTTTCCCTAGCTGGGACCACCAAACAAGAGGGTACTTGAGAATGAAATCACACAGTGGCCCCCAAATGCAGGGAGAAAACTCCCATTCCATCAGGGCCATTGCTATTTTGTTCTACAAGAACAAACTCTCACTGTGTTCTTTTTATAATAAAATACTTTGCCGAAAAGGCGGATCAAACAAACTACTCACTTGGCAAAAAATCAATACCATCAATGGAGGAGACTCACGAGTTGCACCAACTGTTTATCCATTTTACTTTCCAGGAACGATCATTGAGCTGTTGAAGAATGCTAATAGCCAACTGTTAATCTCCTTTATATTCCAAGGATAGATTAGTGAAAATGCTGCTGCATTAAAGGTACACGGGAAAATCAAAACCACTGTCTTCTTTCAGGATTATCACTCAGGATTCAGGCTGCACTGCATACAGAAGCACCAACCCACCAGATGGTTAGCAGTAACCTCCACAGTGGTGAATCTTGACACCTGGTCTTCCTTCATCCATATGCAAAGTTTAGCATGTTTGACCATCAAATCCTACTCAACACCCTTGCATCACCCTGTGGGCCTCAGCAGGGCTGTTCTACAGGCTCTCCTCCTACTTGTGTAATGGATGCCAACTTATTAAAGTGAACAGTTGACAACTGCATTCCATATCAGTGAACTGGGATGTGTCTCAAGGGTCCATATAACATCATGCATCTTTAAATTTTACACAGATCACCTTGACATAGGCATGAGTGGAGTTATCATCAGTAACCACCAGTATGCCTGACTATCAGTTCTTCTTTGATGTCTCAGATCTGATTCACCAACATTCAACCCTGGAGATATCAACGAACTGCTTGAAGCAGAATCCCTGTAAACAAAGTTGTAGCTGTTTGTCATTGATAAGAAACACATTTGAGTTTGAGAAGGGATTAAGGAATCATTTTGACAGCTTCATCCATTCATTGGTTTCCCTCTTGACAGTAGCCTTGTTGTCAAGACCTACATTGTTAAGAAGATCCAGAGAGGCTGGTCCTAGCTTTAGCCCTTTGCAGGCTAAAGGCATACTTTCTAGTATTGGATTTCAGCACAAGCACTGGTCGTCCTCACCCGGAATGGCGGCAAAGTCCTGATCACCAATACTCCATTTGCTCATCAAGCTACACTGACATTACCTGGAGGCAACTACAAGTTTCAATGGGCTGTGAAATGAAAACTGGGTAACACTTATATTTTAGGAATTCTACTGGACCAAAAACAATAAGAATAGAAGACAAGCCTTCTGTTTTGCACTGAGAATCCAGACCATCATTTGACACAAACTGCCAAGATTTTGGCCACACCCAGTAGATTTGTCTTAGGGTCTATGATTAAAGCCTTTAGAACCTGGAGAGAGGAAAAAAGAGACAGAGGTCTCAATGGTTCTCCCAATCGGTAGACACATGTAAGTTCAGTACAAACACATATAATCAAACCTCTTGGAAACCCACCAGTGTATTTGTAGATGCCGGTAACCTCATCAGTCCATGGGTAAATACACAATCTTGTGTCTAAAGGACTTTATTGTGCACCACCTTAGAAAAGCGAACAATATGAAAACAACACAAAATATCTACACAGCTCATTAAGGAGGTTGTTTTGTAGTCTGCCACAAGAAGACGTGTGACTGATTTCTAGAGAACCTGTGTTAGGCTGAATGCAGTCTTTGCCTGAACAGCCAATAGATGTCCATGGGTTGCCCAATGATATCCAGCACATGTCCTTCATATCAGGTTCCATATTGAAGATGTGCCTCTAAATCATTAGCAGGATAATATAGTCTTTTTCTACTAGCTCACATATGGTAAACATCTGAAAAGAGGATTCTGTGTCCCCCGGACATATGTGAGAATCCATCTATGAGAAAATGTAGCAAGAATAGTCCATGTAAAGAGCACAATAGTAACAAGGACAGTTTTTTCTCAAACGCATTTTGCATGAATCCAATATATGAAGAAGTGTAGCTAAACATAAACCACAACATCGGGAAAAAATGATATAATATGTGAGAACCTACAGTACAGAAATATTGTAGGGTCAATTTCATTAGTGATTTTCCTAAAATGTAATTCATGGTTCATGGCACTTTCATTCTTCTTCTTGGACTTCACAGAAGACATACCAGCCCTAAGAACATCTTGTCCTCTGGAAAAACATCAAACATATTCCCTCCCCCAGGACACCAGATTTAGGGAAAGCCTCCTTTTCAGTACAAACAGGTGTTACTTGTGTCCCTACCTGTTATTGTGTCTCACGCAACATTTGTACAGTGCTTCAATACATCACAGCTAGGTTTGCTGTTAAGTACACATACTAGGTTCAAATGAATCATTCTATTCACCAAAAATAGAAATTGTATTACAAACCCTTGCGTTTTGCTCGCCGAAGTGTTATATGGAAGAGGGACGGTACTGGAAAAGGGCATAAGCCACATACCGAACAGAAATGCAAAACAAATGTGGTAAACCTGAGGAGACCATGCAAGTCCTGTGTGACATGATTAGTCAGTAAATTGGGAACTTACATGGTTCTGTGTTGTCTTATCTTACACAAGCCTTTATATCTCTATAACATCTGCTTAAAGAGAAGGTGGTATGTAAATTGAGCATTAAGATGCAGTCATGCTTTAGTCCTTTTGTGAGAGTATGATCCTAGCAGTACTCAGTTGAGTTGGTACTTGAAGAATTCCAGAGACTTTCTAGGATTGAAGGGAGCATGGTTGATTAGGACCCCTAGTGAGTTAAGGTGGGTTAACTTACCTGGCATACAATGTAGAGGGACAGGTGATTGTCCCTATGATGCAGTGTAAAGTGGTGGAATACCGTAGTTGCCCAAATTTGGAAAAAAATGCTTAGGGACACTTAGCAACACAGCTATCAAATATTTATTTGAATATTTACCACACCCACTGCCCCAAAGCTCCGTCCACTCTGCCCAACCCAAATAATTAGCATCATTTAACTCTGTCTACTTTAAAATACTGTCACAGGTTGTCATCTGCATTATAAAATAAGAAATATGCTATTAAAGTTCATAAATACAGACACCTTCCCAACTGGAAAAAACAATCAATCTCAAACAGCACAGTGACAAACATTACTTACTCACTCTCTCAGAACCAGCAGTGGCAGAGCAGCACTCCATCCTGCAAGGTCTGTATCAGATTGAAGACCTGTGCAGTGTCGCATGTCACCTCGTGGTTGGGGGGCAGCACCTTGCACTTGATGAGCCAGTGTGCACACTGCTTTCAAGGCTCCATGGTGGACGCTCTGGCTAGAAGGCAGCGTTGCTGTTGCCGGCACCGCAACTTCAGGGTGGCTTGTGCACAGGCGGGGCTCCTCGCGCTGACCGGGTCTCTGCATCAGCTGAAGCAAGCTAACACTTCTCTGCTAGGGGTGGCCAAATAATGATGTGATATCTGTGCACTGCTGAACGCCGGCCGGAGCGCTGCTGCTCCTGCAGTACACTGGGATCGCTCACTGGCTCACACATGGGGGCAGCTCTGTGGCCTGTGAGTCCAGACCGCACGCACAGCTTCCTCTCCGCGTGCCACTGCCTGGACCCAGGCAAGAGAGTGTGAAAGCAGTGAGTGCCCCGGCCTGAGGAGCAGCGGGATGTGAGAGCAGCGTGTATGCAATCCCTGTGTGGCTCATTACCCCTTCATGGGTCCTCCCCGTCCCAGTCCTTACAACGTGAGGCAGTCCTGCCTCCACCCAGCCAATCACAACGCCAGTATTCAAAGGTTACATAAGCCCCTCCCACCTACCGCCTTGCCTGTTTTTTTCTGCTCGACGTCGGTTGGAACGCTGGTGCTCCCGGTTCCTATTTCTGTTTCGGTTTTTCTTCAGGACGGTGCCGTGAGTGTTTCATTTGCAGTTTTATGCTTTTGCATTATTTTACTGTGTGAATTTCACAGGAGTGTTTCATTTGCAGTTTTGTTTTGCTTCTGCATTGTTTCCTGTGTGTTTTTCTCTCTGCACAGACGCTCCGGTCCCCTGGTCAGCTGCGCTCCTGTTCTGGGGTCAGGGACTCTCCCCGTTCATGTGCTGGGCTGGGGCGGGGAGTTTTTGTGGTGTCCTGTGTACCGGGACTTTATACCATTTGGTGCCGCTGGTCGGTTGTTCCCCTTGCGGTCTGTCATTCCCCTCTTCCTGGTGGGTGTTTTTTTTGGGCTTCCATGGATTTGGGTGTTGGGTGTTTTTCACGTTCCATCTGTCCGGCAGGTCCGCGGTTTCTGCGGTTTGCTGTGGATGGGGTCCTTTCTCTGATTCAGTTGTTGCCTTTCGGCCTCTCTCCTGCTTCCCATGTTTTTTCCGCGGTGTTGGCTACTGCTGTGAAGGTTTTTTGCTGGTTGGCGGTTCCGCCCTGCTTGCACCTGTTCTTCTATGTTATGCAGGGCCAGGACTGGTCCATACCTGGGTAGGTGACCGCCTGGGGGGTGCTGTTGGCTTTTCCCCATGTGGCTTTTGTCCGATTTCTGCTTCCACCCTCCTTGTGGCTATTCTGGCGATGGTGGCGTTGTGGCCTTGTTCCGGTTTCTGGGGTTCGTTTTGGTTCTGGCCATTTTTCTTCTGGTTCCTGCTCTGGGCCTTCGGTTTCTCGGGGCCTGTTCGTCACTTTGCAGGGGGCTGTTTTCACCTTCCAGCTCGGTTCTCTTCCCTGTTGGCTCTTTTGTGGGTCCTGCTGGGTCACCCTTCTGCCCTTTGGCGTTGGTTGCGGATCCAGGGGGTGGTGGCTGCCTCCACAGCTGTGGTTCCTTGTGTTTGCCTGTTCCTCCTGTCCTTGGTGTTTCTTCTGAGTGGCTCCTTGGGTCCTTTTCCATGCAGGTTACATGGCTCTGGTTCCTCTCTCCCCTGTTCTGGTTCCTACTTTGGCCTGGTGGCTTTGCTCTCCTGACCTGGTGTTTGGGGTGCGCTTTCAGCTCCCTTCTATCCTCTTGTTGTCCTTGGATGCCTGTCCTTGGGGTTGGGCGCCACATTGGGGTCCTTGGTGGCCGCCGAGTTTTTTGATTCATGCTGGCCTTCCTGTGGCTCTTTGCTGCTTGGGCCTTCTTGGGGGGACTAGTTGCATGCCTCTGTTCCTGCTGGCTTCCATGTGTTGTTCCCATGACGCTATGGCTCATTGGTGTGTCTTGTGCCTCTGGTGGCTCGGGCTCCCTCACCTCTCTCTGGGCCGTGTCTCCTCTGTGGGCTTTGAGTTTGTGTTCGGGACCGTCTGCGTTTTCATTCGTGGACACTGCTCGGGCCGTTTCCTCCAGTCCTCTGTTTTGTGCCCTCTGGTGCTCGCTTCGGCGGCGCATTATCTTTGTTTGGTACGATTTGGTGTGGATTTGCATGGCCCCTGCACATTTCCTTGGCCTTTGGGCTTTCTGTGTGCCTTCCCTCTTATTTTCTCCTCCTGCATAGTCGAGGGATGTAAGGGGGGGGGGGTGTGTAGGTGTCGGTATTGTTGGCATCGCTGTCTTTGATTTCCGCTCCTGCTGCTGCTGGCGGGGGTCGGGTTTGGTCGGACTTCATTGACTCTGGCTCCGCTTTTGGGTCCACAGCTGGTTTTTGCCCTGATGTCACTTGCTTCTGACGGCCTGGCTTTTGTGCGGCTGTGGTTGGTGTCTTTGGGCTGTTCCTCTGTGGTGGCTCTTGGCATCACGTGGTCACGTCGGCCTTCGACCCTTGGGTGCTGTGGTCATCTTTGGGGTTCTTTTGTCTCTTGGTGTTCTTCCTATTGGGTAGTTCCTGTGCTGGGGGATCCTACCTCTGTGTTGGATTTTCTCAGGACTATTTTTTTACAGGGCCTTGCCCCTTCTGCTTTGTCTTCTCAGTGGGCGGTGGCTCGTGCTTGTTGGGGTCCTGGAGCCTCCTTGGTGATTTTTGCCCCTTTGGTGAGTCGGTTTCTTCTAAGCTTTCGGCTTCGTCGGCCGGTCTCTCCTCTACTCATGCCTTCTTGGGTTTTTTGCCTGCTGTTTGGGGGGGTCTGATGTAGTCCCATTTTGAGCTCTTGCTGGTAGCTGACTTGTTCTGGTTGTCTGCTACGGTGGCTTTTTTGCTGGCCATCACCTCCGCTCTTCGGCTGGGTGCTTTGGGTGCTTTGCTCGTTTCTTTTCCCTATTGGGAGTTCCTGCCGGATTGGGTTGGTTTGTGGCTTGTTCCGGCCTTTCTGCCTGTGGTTTCTTTCCATTTGGCAGCTGGAGGTGATTCTTCCTGATTTGCCTGCTCGGGGGTCTCTTGTTCCCCCTTTCCTTGGTGGTTCGCTGGACTCTCCGGTTTTTCCCACCTTCGTTCCCTGGTGTTTTTCCGTTTTCTCCTGCCCTGTATGTCTCCTGTGGAGGAGTGGCTTGTGGGATATGAGTTTCCAGTTCTGAGGTTGTTCAGTGGGTGCGTTTGGCGGTCTGCCTGCCTTTTCAGTCCTTTGGGTCTGCCTCCTCCGTCTCTGGTGCTGGGTCATTAGACACGTTCTGTGTCTGCTTCCTGGGCTGGGGCGGCAGGGGTTTTCTATCCGGGAGTTTGTTTGGCGGCCACCTGGTTGTTCTGTCTCGTAATTGTGCTACCTTCTTGGCTTGCTGTTTTACATGCCTCTGCTGGCTTTTTTTCTGTTGGCGTCTTGAACGTTGCTGTTCATTGATCTTTACAGATTTGTGCTTTGCATGGATCCTTGGTGTCCTGCGTTTTTTGTTGGGTCTCTGCTTGTGAGTTCCTCACGTTGTAAGGACTGGGACGGGGAGGACCCATGAGGGGGTAATGTCTTATTACTTACCGGTAATCTTCATTTTCCCGATTAGGGTCCTCCCTGTCCCAGTCCTGTACCCTCCCGCCCTCCCGCTGTGTTTGTGTCGGAGTTTTGTTGATAACAGGCGTGGCGGTAGGTGGGAGGGGCTTATGTAACCTTTGAATACTGGCGTTGTGATTGGCTGGGTGGAGGCAGGGATGCCTCAGGTTGTAAGGACTGGGACGGGGAGGACCCTAATCGGGTTAATGAAGATTACCGTTAAGTAATAAGACATTCTGTGGCCTACACCGCTTGTTCAGCACAGTATCTGTCCCATGTCCTATAGAAAAGCTGACCACATCAAAATTTTAAAAAGCAATACAATAACTTAAAATGTGTTACTAACATGAGATGTGTCTCACTTGGCAGGGCTGGAAGTGCGATTGCGGGGACTGTCCAGAGATAGTGAATGACCCCGGACGGCCTCCAATGTGCAGGGATTGTCCCAGCAAAAACTGGACACTTGCCAGCTATAGAATGCTGTCCAAAATATGAATGCACTGAGGTGCATTTACTCTCTCTGTAATACAGTGCTAGCAACTGATGCCCCTATAATGAATTACAACCTGTCATTGCCCAAAGAATTCAGTGCAATGGGTTAGTGTTCCTGGGATGTAGTACAGTGTAGTTGATTAGTACCTATAAGAAATTGGGTTGTTAGTTAGGGGATGTGACTAAGCACTTTAAGCAACAAACACAGTTCTTGTCAGGATGAACCACTAAAGTCACTAAATTAACCTGAGCTCAACTCCTGTTAGAAATGGCTCAAGCAGACAAGCTTAACGTAGAAGCACAGTGTAAAGTATTTAAGCAGTACCAAAATAGTACTAAAGTCAAAACACAACACAAGAAAAACCCAAACCAATTTAGAAAAACAGAGTACATTTTAACAAATAAAATACCACAAACATCACAATTATTTAGAAAGGAGAGCCAAAAATATGAGTTTTAAAGTTTTAACTAAAAATAGGATCAAAAAGTGTTAAGCACCAACTGTGGTTTACTGGTCATGGTAGAATGGGATCTGTGAAGAAGATTTGAGGCCCACCACAATGGAGCTGGGTCAGGCTCAGCAACTAAGTACAACCCGGTCAGAGGTTTTACCTTGAGATTTGGTTTTAAAAATGGAAGTCCAAAATCTTCTGCTGGGCAAGGCACAAAAGGGTGTGGCTGGGGAGGTCTCCATGAGGTTTGATAGCTATCAAACGAGAACCCGTGAAACTATTGTGTTTTGGCTGGAAAGCTCAGAGCAGGTGAAATTAAAATTTTGCACCCAAGGTAGTTCCCTGGCCGGCTGGATACTTTTGGTGCCCTCACCTGAAAAACATTTCTTCATTGTGATTTAGTCACGTTTTTTGGCTAGAAATCCTTTTAGTGGGGCAAGCAGGCTGTAGCCCAAGAGGGTTGAACATGGCTGAATACTTTCTGCAGAAGGTACCACTAAATCAGATTTACTGCTGGAGAAAACTTTCCAGTTGGAGAAACCTTACTATTTGTCCCAGCCACTGCACAACTTGGTCAGATCAGCTTGCCTTGTTTGTCTTGGTCCTCCAATAGGTTTCTAAGACCCGGGTTTTTAAGAGTGGTAGGGTAAGTCTAGCCAGACAAAGTCAAAGATTCCAAGACCTCAGGAACAGCACTTGGGAATCAGGACTCACTCCAGCAGAGGCCACCACCAGACTCCCGAAAGGGTCCAGTTGCAACTTGTCAGCTGGAAATCTTCAAAAATTGCCTCTTGCAACTTGTTGTGTCCCTATAGCTTTAAAAGGAGGTCAGCCATAGGATCCTTGAAATCCACCTTTCTAAGGTCTCCGATAGCAGAATCAGTCCTCTTCTGTTCTTCCTAAGGTCCAGTAGTGTTCTGAGGAGGATACTGAGGGTGCATATTTATGCATGGCACCAGCTTGTGGATGGGGGGACTCCTGGCACCTCCTGAACCAATAGGAAAATGTCACCAGTGGTTACCCTACCCACCTTTGCAGCATTTGCTGTCCTGTTGCCCTATTGCAAACAACACAACAGTGCCCCCTTTGTCTAAATATGATAGCGAAACACTTTTTCCTGTGCACAAAGCCTATGTTTTGTACTTCAGAGGTGTTGTGATGGAAATGTTGAGTAACCTCTTCTCTGTGGTTACTTCAAATCTATTCTTTGGACAGCTGCCTCGCTACTAGGATTGGACACTGGCTGACTGGGTGAACAAGGAAGGTACATGCTCTGGTGTCAGATTTGCCTGTGACAGCGGAAGCACTTTCAAGTTAATCAAATTCCTGGACACTGCCCTAATGGTCATGCTGCTAGAGAAACAGAAACACCTCCCCACACCCTTAATAAAAAATACAATTTCCTAATATTTATAAAAAATCCAAGTTCACAAGTAAACTAGAATTAAAAAAATGTATGACAAGTCCAAGAATGAAATAGGTGTTTCATAGACGAAGATAGCATTATTACATTTTATTTTGCAACCCAGCTTTTCTTTATTCAACACGCGAGCCGGGCAAGATTGAAAACAGCTTTTAGGTGCTAGTCCCTGTTGGCATTCTTAGCACTCAATGTGGTGAATTAGTGTCCTTATGCTGCAGTACAGTGTGATCAGATTCTGCCCGTGGAGTGCAGCCTGCACATATTTATTCATATACAAATCATGGACCTCCAAGTCTAAAGGTCTAAAACTAGGGGGAATTCCCATTTTCACAATATGCATGTTTTTAGACTTGTATGCGCCATTGAAAAACAAACATGTGAGTTCTTGTAGAGCAAATGCACATAGCACCAGTTCTTCTAAAGAAATGTCAGGTTACTGTGTCTCTGGTTCGCACTCTGGCCCTTATTGTGAGTTTGCTGCTAAATTCCAATATGTGCACCAACTCCTGGTTCAGAAGATATCCGAATTATGAGTATAGCTGTACAACCTCATCCATTTATCAAGGGGAAACATACCTGTTGAATACTGGGGCATGCAGATTTTGGTGCAGTAAAAATGTATTCCCTATTATCAGGGGAAAACATGTAATTTGGTTGTATTTATGGCGCACAATAAATTCAGATCCAGAGGAGTTTTATTTTATCATGTGTGATATATATTGCACCAATTAACATCCTAATCATAATGAGGGTCAGCTTTTAAATTTACTGTTAACACAGTGGGATCCAACCATAAAGAACTATGCTGATCCTTCTAAAGTTTTTTTTAACTGTAACACGAGACATGTAGCCTGCGGCATCCTGTGTCAGAATGAATCATTATGTGTTTCCAAAACTTAGCTAGAAAGTTTGGAAGTGCTTCACAATATATTGGTCAGGCATCTGATGTAGGACTGTTAATATATATTTTGTGGATCATTTCAAACCTGCAAAACATACAGAGAACAAGATTAAATGTCAGGGCAACATCTGTGCTGAAAACCGAATGAATGATAAGAAAATAAAATTACAAAACATTCTTTAAGGATCTTCTCCATCTCAGAAACCAAGCCAACGCATTTCAGAAAGCAAACATTTAGGACAACATTTACAAAGTTGTTACACAACGCAGACCAGAACCCAAATTTGCTGCACTGGGTAGCATGAGACAGAGCAGGAAAGCACCAAATCTACTAAGACATGATGTTCCCACTTTTATCTTAGTGCTGGTGCACAAATTGGCTGCCTAATGCTACACACCCACCTTTGCACCATTGTGGAAAGGTGTCTGTGTCATGTCTATCATAGATTTTGTTAGAGATTGGATTACTGGTTGGCAGAGGTATGCACCCTGTCCAAGTAGGAACCACAGTTCTAGTTAGAGTAGGTCACAACCTAAATTATCCGGCACTCACAATTTCATAGCTTGGCACAGAGCTGTCAGGTTCCACATACAGTTAGAAGAATAGATTATGATTTTATAACTAAAACACGACCAAAACTACAAGATTCCATCCAATACAAGTCGATATATGCATTATTGAAGATTAAATGCAAAGTATAGTGCTTAGAAGCAAATAGTGCCAAAAAAGTTAATTGATCACGCTAGACTGGGAGGGAAAAAGTGAAGAGTTCAGGCAGAACACGATGAAGTGCCGCTCATATACAGGACTCAAGCAGGTCCCCAAATAGAAGTACTTTGATCCTGGTTGCACCAATGGGATGTGTCAGTGATACCCACACAGGTGAGGTGTGGTGATGAATTTCTCCCAGCAACTGCAGTGATGCATTGGGTCACTGAGCAAAGCCTCGGTTCCGAAGTTTGACAGTTCCAAAGGTGATGCACAGGGTTTCTCAACACGGTAGGAGCGACGCATCGATTTTCTACACGCAGTAGCGGTGATGCGTCAGTTCCATAGTGGTGGTCCCGAGTGCGATGCAGATGTTCAGCATGAGCTGCATCAGCCTTGTTTCCACAACAGCGTTGATGCATCAATTCTGCTCTCACAGCAGAGGAGCCATTGGTTTCACTGGACCAAACCCCTAGGCCTACGTCCAAGGGTCCAGGACAGGGAGGCACCACTTGGCAGGACAGACTCACAAGCAGGCGAGCCCAGGGGTTGAAACAGGAGAGTTCTAAGGGACATATGCATATGAACGTGGCAGAGTGGGGGTTAGCTCCAAAATTGCTATCGACGTGCTCTGTCACTTCAGAAATGCAGGGATGCGATGTATTTATAATAATAAGGTGCACCCCTGTATTTCACCATGCGCTGGCACTAAATACAGCTGCACAGCACCAACGCAGGCATCCTTGCACCATAGTACAAGAGAGTTTGCATTGTAGGAAATGATTGTTCATGTGCAGGAAGGGACACCCAGAAAGGCAATTTGTAACTTCTATGTGTGCTGTGCTGCATTGTGAAACACACACAAAAATCCCAAATCATCATTTGGCAAATAATTGTTTATGAGCAGGAAGGGACAACTTCCTGCACATATGCAATCATTCATGGCAATTTGCTGTTTCTCTGTGTGCTGCACAATTCAGCACACATGGAAACATCAAAAACAAGGAAAAATAAAACATTTCTCCTCGTTTCGCCAGGTTAAGACCAGGTTTTCAGACCCTCTGAGGAGAGTAGGGTCTGCAATCCTATGATCACCCCCGATTTTTGCTTTTTGCTTCACTGGTTTACGACTTTCCCTGGCTGTGGGCCTGCTAATCAGACCCACAGCCTAGCTGTGCTCTCTCTAAATTGACAACCATGTACCTTAGGTGCATATCTAATTGGATACTGAGTTACCTTATCAGTCCCTGTACAGTGTACCTTAGGTACCCAGGGCATAGGTGCACCCAGGGTCTACCAGGGGCTGCAGCATGTATTATGCCACCCCTGGCTGGCCATCCAAATCTGACACAACTGGCTGATCAACCAGCTGGGGCAAGGTGGTGTAATCACCCTTTGCTTTAGATATAGTATCCCTATATCTAACCCTAAAATGGACACATATCCTCCTATCAGTCACTCCTATGGCAGGCCTTACCAATCCTGAAGGCAGAGTGCTTGGAATTATGTGAGATGGTGCTCTAGCATGAGCTGAGCCTGTCTGCAGCTTTCGGAACCAAGTCCTTTAGCTGTTTCCATGATAACGCTATACCATATACTCTTAAGTGCATTTTAATCCTCGCGGTTATTGCCAACTTTGGTATAACATTATTAAAACATGTCGAGTAAGGTGTCATACGAATTGGAATACTACCCCCTCGCCAATTCTGGCAACGGGGGTAGCATTCCACCCTTCTAGAGGGACACAACATGTATGTAACTGTGAACCCCAGTTAAAGTTAACTCGAGCCTCAGCATCACAAAATGGATGCTGCCACCACAGACACAAGTCTGACCTCCTGCTGCTGGGAGTCCTTCCAGCGAGGGAGGCTCAGACAAAGGGTTTCCTGCCTTGGGAGGTGCTAGCACCACCCCAGACAGGATTTTGTGTATTAGGTAGGACAGGGCTGAAAGGAATGAGACATGCCTGGGGCACACAAGGTGTCCCTGTGCATACACCGGTCTAAACCAGTTCCTGGGGCACTCCAGCCCCAGAGCTGGTGCAAGACCGGACAAAGGATAGGGGGTGTAACCACCCCCCTTCCTGGTCCCACCCAGAGGAGGGATCTAGTCGTAGTACAGCCCCCTTTAGCCGGATAAAGGTAGGAGCTGGTCCCATTCCAAATTAGATTATCCTGAACAACTTTACAAGAAGAAACTCTGGACTTCGACGTTCTGCTCCACAGAAGACTGAAGAAATCTCCCTTGTGGGCAAGGAGTGTCCACCCTGCACAAGCAGGCACCATCAGCCTCCAGCGGCTTCCCTTTCTCGTCTTCCTGCAAGGATCCAGACTTCAGAGCCAGACGAGACCTGGATTCCCAGACCTCTCAGACCTCTACCTACATCTGCAGCACAGCTGAGATCCGTGGGTGCGACGAGACACGTGGGACCGGCCATCTTGAAAGAAGCAGCACTTCGCTCCAGCATGACTTCAGAGGTATCCTCATCCAAGTGCTTTGGGGACTGAGAAGCCCCGACCCCGAGCAGCTCCTGCACTGAAGACCAGCCCTCCAGCATCCACGAGATCTGCGTGGGGCCCTTCTGCCTGTTTGCTGCTCGACGCGTTGTCTGGTCACTTGCCGGCTGGCTAGTGGCCTCCTAGATGACGAAGTGTGAAATCTTCACTGCTGGTCTGGTTGCTCCAGACTGGCCCTTGCTCCCATCCAAAAGAGGAGCACCCCGGACCCTCCTGGTCCACTCCAGATGCCGTTTCCACTCACCGCATGGGTTGCCTTTGCCAAGGTCTGTTGACTCAGAATCCGAAGCCGACACCGCCGACAGCGAGAGCCTGCAAGGGACAGCTCGTGCATCCATCCTGGTTGTCAAAGACACCACCTGGTCCACGTGGCTGCAGAGACAAGCGTCCACCTTCACCTGATCGCGACGACGACATCTGGTTCCACTCCTGGTTCCACTCCAGTCACTGGCTAGTGACATTGAACATTGTCCCCTCTGCTTTCAGGTTCTTCTCTTCACTGATCCACCCTTGAATCACACCGGACATCTTCCTCCTGACCGCCTGCAGCATCTTTTCTTCCAGGCTCCATAGACTTCAACGCCGGAACCCAACACGACTTGGCACATATGCACCCGCAGCCTGTGGATGAGGTAACACAAGCATTTTGGTGCTCAAGGGTAGCTTGACTCTCCTAGTGTTCAGTTCCACAGTCGTTTTGGTTCTACCTAGTCTGGATTGTCCGTACTTACCTTTTTCTTTACTGTACTGTCCATAGACACTGTTACGCATCTCGCGTGTGAGTTCACACTCTGCACACGCGTTCCGTAGGCCTCCTATTACCTACCTAGAGTTGGTATAGCGTGGTCCCAGCGATCCTACAGCCTCTGGACAGCTCCATTCCTTTTATCGACTTTCACATTCCACTTACTTAGTATATGGTTTGTCGTGCCCCTAGGGCACCATTGTAATCTGTGCAATTTAAACATATTTTTCCTAAGAGATTGTCATGTGCTTAGCCCTCTGATCTCATAAAGAGTTCAGAGGTGTATGTTAGTTAATAAATACTTGTTTATTTTCATAACAACCTGTGTGGTGTCCTTTCACTTGGTATTCAAAGGGTTATATGTGGTAAAAAAGCTGGCTTCACATGCCAAAAGAGTTTAGCCTAAGACTGCTTTGTCCATGCTACCATTAGGATAGCTGGTCTATAAGGTTGACTTACAACCAATCACCATAAGGGTTGTTTGGACTGATACAAGGTGATCACTAGAACTAGTGAGCATCATATATCAGGCCAACTTCTCACACCCTCTTCAACATCTACATGGCACCCCTCGCAGCCATCGTCCAACAAAAATGCCTCAACATCGTTTCCTAACCTGATGACACCCAGCTCATCCTCTCCCTCACCAAAGAATCCACCACGGCCAAACTCAAGTTCCAGAAAGGAATGCTAGACGTGGCAGTCTGGACGACCAACAGCTGCTTGAAGCTCAACACCCAGAAAACAGAAGTCCTTGTCCTTAGAAATACCCCTTCAGCATGGGACAACACCTGGAAACCCACCCACTCACTCAAACCACGCCAAAAACCTCAGCATCGTACTCGACTCATCACTCACCATGAACCGACAGGTCAACGGCGTCACATCCAGCTGCTTCAATACCTTCCTCATCCTCTGCAAGACTTTCAAATGGATCCCCACTGAGTCAAGGAAGACAGTCCCCCACACACTCATCATCAGCAGACTGGACTGTGGAAACGCACTCTACCCTGGCATTAACAAGTCCCTGATCTGTAAACTCTAGACAATACAGAACACTGCCGCCAGACTCGTGCTCGGCATCCCCTGGCACAAACACATCAGCCAACAACTACAAAGACTCCACTGGCTCCCCGTGGAGAAAAGAGTCATCTTCAAAATCCTCACTCACGCCTACAAATGCCTACACAACAACGGAACCAAATACCTCAACAACAGAATCAATTTCCACGTACCCAAAAGAAACCTCTGATCTACCAACTTGCTGGAACCCTGCGCATCCACAGAGCCAGAGCAGGCAGAAGATCCTTCTCTCACATCACAGCCAAGACCGGGAATGAGCTACCGGCAGACATCAGATGCGCCCCCTCCCTGACCACCTTCAAGAAGACCCTCAAGACCTCGCTCTTTGGCTAAACAGATCTGCGTACCCCCCCTCAGCGCCTTGAGACCCTCACGGGTGAGTATCACGCTTATAATTCCCCTGATTGATTGATTAATTTTGGCACTGCCTCCTATTTACGCCACCCTTGTGATTAGGGGACAGCATCAGAATGAATGGGTGTTGCGGTGGAACGCTCACCACAATACCAATTGCATGCCCCTTTCACGCTAAGTGTAGCATGAAAGAGGTGATTATTTGCAAGGCGGCGTTAAGGCACGTTTAATGGATTAACGCCACCTTTTAAGTAAGGCAAAGGGCTTATCGAAACAGGAACGCCACTAAAACTGACGTGCCTGAGTTGATAGGGACTTATTAATATGCCCCTAAGTCATTTGTGTCCCTAAGACTTAGGCAACAGGGGGCAAGCCAGCACACCCTTAGTGTCACTCTGGGTTTAGGTGATGCACCCAGGCAGGGGAACAGCAGGCAGCAGGGCAGCTCAGCAGCGCAATAGCACAGCACAGCAGAGTCCAGCAAAGCAGCAGTCTAGCAGAGTGGTGGTCCTTTCAGCAGCACAGCAGTTCTTCTTCCTGGTAGAGTGTATTCCAGAGAACGGCACGCTAAAATAAGTAAATGGTGACTTTCTAAAAGTGGCATTCGCTAAACTGGAATTTAAAATCCAACTTCACAATACGCTGTGATTTTAAATTCCTGCCCTATGGGTTATAGAACGCCTACCTTAGGAGCGACTTATGTGTATAAAAAGAGAATATTTAGGCCTGGCAAGAGGGTTTACTTGCCAGGTCGACATGGCAGTGTGAAACTGAACACACAGACAAGCAGTGGCAGGCCTGAGATATGATTATGGGGCTACTTATGTGGGTAGCACAATCAGAGCTCCAGGCCTACTACTAGCATTTAATTTACAGGCCCTAAGCACATGTACTGCACTTTACTAGGGACTTATGAATAAAATAAATACGCCAAATGAGGATGAACCAAAATTATCATGTTTAAGGGAGAGGCCAAGCACTTAAGCGCTGATTAGCAGTGTTAAATGTGCAGAGACATAAGGCCAGCAAAAACAAAGTTAGAAAAATTGAGGGAGGAAGCAAAAAGTTGCAGGAAGACCACCCTAAGGATGTCAGGTCTAACAGGTTTTGTATCGGAAAGTTAACCTTCCGGTAAAAACTGCTATGCTCAGACAAAATTAAAAACGTTCCCCCTTCGGATGTGTGCTGTTCAGTGACAACTTTCTGCCTTGTGACTTGCCTTTAGCCCCCCACAGGCAAGTGAAGTGGGCATAATCAGGCGCCCCTGTCACAGAGCAGAAAGCATGAGCCCCAACAGCTAAAAGGTCGTAACAGTGTTCGTTATGAAAACATCAGTTTCATCTAATGTCGACAAGGTTGCCAACAAGTTCAACAACTGCCTGGCACAAATTGTAACATGGATGGATGAGAACTGTCTTAAAGTGAACTCTGAGAAGACGGAGCTGCTATTTTTCTGAGCTAATACCACCTTTTCGAACATTTCCTGGTGACCTTCCAATCTTGGCCCACTTCCTGCACCTGTACAGAAAGCTAAGATTTTAGGGGTAGTGTTTGACAGAAAGCTCTGCTTTTCCGAGGAAATTAATGTTACATCTTCTTGCTTTTTTCTGCTCAGGATTCTGAAAAGGGTTTTCCTTCAATTCCTCTAGATCTACAGAAAATAGTAATCGTGGCCCTGTTTTCAAGAATTAATTTTTGCATCACTCTGTACATGGGCATACAGAAGCGTTTGTTGCTTAAACTCCAATCTCTGCAAAGCATGGCTGCTATTGGAATTCCCAACATTCAACTCTGCCTCTCAAAGCATTTTTGGCCTTCATCGGCTGCCAGGTTGCGAGATGACCAAGATTAAAGCCCTTTGCAGGTCTACAAGGAGCTTTATAAGAGTGAACCTCAATATAGTGAAAAAATCTTTGAAAGGCATGTCAACAGCCCTGATCTTTGGTCCGACAAATGCAAAAAAAACAATTGATGGGCATTGTGCCTGATGTACACGTAATGTAATAACAGTCCACCCAGGGCTTTAAGCGGGATGAAAAAACTGGGGGGTCTCTCAAAGGGGTGTGGCCAGTGCAATTAGGGGTGTGGCTTTAAAACACTTGCTAAAAATCTGTGTTTAGCAAAGTGTGCCGCCCGACTTGTATTTTGGTGTTTCTGTCATTGCATCCAGATATGTGAGACAAGTAACATCATACCTACAAAAAGTAAGGACTATTGGCTTTGTCAATGGTTATTAGTTGCATAAGATAAATAAGCTGCAACTATGGCTCGTTAAATATAATATTGAAAAAGCTTTCAATTAAAGCCCTGGTGACCCTACCACAATGTTGCTGCTCTTGCGTTTTCAGAAAGAGAAGGGAAATCCAGGAAATCCAGAAAGAAAATAATTCTCATTGAAGGATTTCCCTTCCCCCACAACGCTCACCTGGCATTCCGTCATGCTGTAACTTCTCCACTAGTGAGAAGTGAGCAGTGTGGGCAGCGCACATCGATGTGCTAGCTGGCTCGAAACGGGTCTCTATCTGGCTGTTTTGCGCCCTGGCACTTTTGTCCTGACTGCAGTGACAGCAAACTGCTGTCACTGCAGTCCGGTAAAAAAAACGGAGAGCCTGTGCCAGGGCTCAAAACAGAGCCCAATAGAGACCCGTTTCGAGTCCCCTTTAAAAAACTGCCGGTGCTCAGACCCCTTGAGACCCGGCCCTCTTAAAGCCCTGAGTCCACCCTTTGTATCCGGGATTCCGAATCCGAACAGTTGTTTCCTGTCTGCCCTGGGAGCAGAGCAGCCCCCGGACCATCAGAGCACAAGGGGTGTTGCAGCCTATTCTGTTTGCCCTGTGAGCCAGAGCTTACCAACTGTAAGGTGCTGGGGTGCCGCGACCTTGGAACGGGGGCTCCCAATCTGCATAACCTGCGAGTTCGAGCCCGCCACCCTGCAGAAGCATCCAGAAGCTTCAGAAACGGGAACAGCCAGCAGCGTGTGGTGCGGACCGCTGTGTTGGCCTACCCGCTGCGAATTCCTGGAATTATCCTCCTTGCTGTGACCTGCCTGGAACTTCTATCTTTGGGTCCTTACCACCATTCAAAATGGCAGGGAGGTTTGATTGCAAGCCCCATAATTGTGATACTCCAGAATTTCCCGTGCTCTCTCCTTTCATCTTGTTTCGCCTCTGCCCCCTCCCAGCCGCCCTTCCTGCTTGAGAGCCTGAGAGTCCGGGAGAGTGGTGCGGCAGGACCCTAGAGACAGGACTTGGCAGGCTAGTGTGAAGCTTCCAAGCGAGAGGCAGCCACAGAGTGAAGTGTCCAGGAGTGTCGCAGAGGTGCCCAGCTAGCCTTGCTCTTGCATCCCTGCCACCCGGCCTGGAATCTGTCTCTGCACAGTGTCGGTCCTGTGTGGCTTGCCTCCTCTCCGCCTCTTTTCCCCCTGCCTGGGACATCAAATCCCCTGCTCGCGTTTATTGGTCCTCACCTCCCCTATACCATCCATCCGCCTCCCAGCGGCGCAGCTGGGCAAGGACCCCATCTCAGTAGCGGGCAGCCTAGAGCGGACAAACTTGGACGCTGGACACAGGAATGATCAGCCCTCAGAGCGTGTAGACATCTCTATTGACAGAACATCCCGCATACTCATATATGACTACGAAGATGTTCCTAAGGGCCCAGAGAGTTCTACAACTAAAACATCTCCAGGAGCCATAATTGCAAAAGACAAATCCCCCAGGGTCAGTACAACAACAGGTGAAGGGTCAACAGATCCATCCCCCCATTAATGGGACCAAAGTGATCCTCTCATCGTCTTTCATCTACGCTGCTCAGGGGGGGGACGAAAAGATCTCCGTCTTGCCACAACTTGGGAGTCTCTCCAGCTTTATTAGATCCACACATAACAAAACAGGCAGCAGATCAAGAAGAGGGCTTGGACCCGGAAACAGCCGGAGGGACTCTGACTGGCTCCTGCAGCCCGCATAACGTTTAAAAATCCAGACGATTACTTGCCTAATGCCAAAAGAAGACACAGCCAATGCTGCCCCAACCCTGGGTATTGCAGCCCGTACTAGCAAATGTGAATCACGCATGTCTATAGGATCTTCTCCTGAGCTCGATCCGGGGACAAGGGATTCCTTAAACAGATCACCACCGCTCCTGCCTTTTGAGCTCTCATGCGCTCAGGACAACTTGCTAAGATCAGTCAGCATATCCCTCTCTACTACCATTAATGTGCTAACATGGCAATCAGAGAAATTCGAGCTGCAAATGGACACCCTGCAAATCATGGCAATGAAAATAGCAGAGAAGGACAAAAAAATAGATACGTTGGCCGCAAAAAGGGACAACTTTCTTCTTTCCTCACCTCCCCCGATTGCTGATGTCCAGTCCTAATAGACAAATTGGCTTCGCTCGTGACGGTACACTCCTTATTGGTGAAGGAACTAAAGCTCAGTATTAGTACACGCCTAGTCGCAGCTAACACGGAGCAGTATACCAGCACCAACACGCCAGTCGCGGGGGATCAAAATTTGGAGCCCATACAATCATATCAGCGACCAACATCGGCCACTCAGCCCTCCCCTCCGGGATCTTTAGAGGGCTCAACGGGATTGAGCAACACTACAGGGGACACCACTTCCATCAATTTAGGATCCACTACTCATTCGGAAGGTGCCACTAGTCCGTTGGAAGTTGCCCAGGTCGCCCCGCCAATAACACGGAGAGAGAAGAAATGCCTCAAAAAACAAAAGGAACAAGTCAGGAGTCTAGCGCTAAGAAATCGCCAGCACAGTATTATGCCCACAAACAAATAAATCCAGCAGTCAATCAGACAACTGAGCCGGGACACAATAAGCCTCTTTTTCCAATATTCTGCAAGAAGCCTAATGGCAGGCCCTCACCTGCCCTAACTTCATTGAACACGCAAACCATTAACTAGCCCTTAGTAGAGATTGCAGCCGCAGGGGATGGTCCTAAGAAGTCAAGGAGCAACACGTTGGGGGGGCCTGACACAGTATGGCTTGCGCCAACAATGGACTTGCACAGACAGACAGCCCTCTCCAACTTTAACAACATCAATGATGGGATGTCGGGTGCACAAAGCACCGATCCAGCAGAAAGACGGTGGAACAGGAACTATAGAACCATCGGGTCCCCTACCAGCACTTCAATTCCTCCTACCAGAACCCTGAATGTCAGCCAGAACTATATTAGGGATGGAAGACACTTAACAATCCACCCTGGGAATGTACAAGGCCAACTAACGGTACATTTTCACCAGCCAAACAGCTGGACGCCAACCTCCCCCACCAGTACCAAGAATCACATCAGACATGGAGGTTGTCAAACAACTTGCCCAGGAAATGTACAAAGCCAACCAATGGGACATTTCCATCAACCTAACAGCCTGATTCCAACCTCTTCCACTAGTACCCAGAATTACACCAGGCACAGAAGAATTTTAACAACCTGCACGGGTAATGTTCAAGGACCACCAGTAGTTCAACTCCATCAGCCTAACGTCGCCTCCACCAGAACTGTGTCTCCAAGATCAAAGAAAGGAACGGAATTTGACCCCCCCAGTCTCCTTGGAAGCTCCCCAGCTGGGATCCACCCATGTGGGCACAAATCTCACTACGCAAAGGCCTCTTTTCAACACTGGGTCAACAAGGCCCCTACGGGAACCTTGGGAGAGGCCCATTTCTCAAAAACAAGCATGATTCCAAGCTATACTTCAAAGGGCAATCACGATTCTCTTAACAGAACAAATATTTTTGACCCTCCTCCAACATGCACAGACACTCTCCCAGATCTCAACCAGGGACATTGTCAGGGTCAACTTCGCCTCCCTGCCTTCGCCACACAGGGAAAGAACAAACCATCGTAACTCGGGCCAACACAGACTTTGCTGACAGAGTCCTCATGGAAAAAGAACAATTCACTGAATGGGGGATCGAAGTGCAGAGGTTGTAACAGGAAAAGTATCCATATATCCTCCAGGCACCCACAAAGAACCCCCCAATGGTTAGCATACTGAAGGGGATCCGAGTAGGGGAGGGTTCCCTTGCACAAGCTAACTTGAATATTCAGTCCACGGTCGATGGGCCTTTGGGGGGTGAGGGGGGAAGAGGTTATCTCCACATTGAAAAGCCAACCCCCCCTTTTGCTCCTCACCCTCTCCAAATTCTGCCTATTGAGGATGGGTCGCGGCAAACTTGGCCAACAAAACTCAGGGCCCCATCAAGTGAGGGGTCCGCAGGGATGACAAAGGTTCTGCAAAGTCCTTCAGCGATCACGATCCTTGCAGGGGCTGATATATTCTGTGAATAAGAAATGTGGTCAACCACGGCCATTTCAGTAGGAGGCTATGTGGAATACTTCAAAACTGCAATCAAAGGCACCATATTCGGGAGACCTGCGGGGGGCATATCCATATACATCAAACATGCCCTGAAAGTCCATTTCACAGAGATAAAGAACGACTCTGACATGTTCCTGTCCGGTATCTTGAAAGGTCTTAATACGGGCGAGGGTCCCCTATCCCTTCTCTTACTCAATGTATATTACAATCCCCACGGACCGGCCCCGAAGGACAAGATTACTCAACTGATTGCACAGATTGAGTCTTTGCTCACACAGTTTGCTTCTATGGAACCTATCATCTTTGGGGATCTCAACATGCATAAAATAGGAGAGGTTGTGCCGGGGAGTCATTCCATTGGGAGCGCTTGGATATTTAATGCCTTTATGCGAGCATACAATCTGGCCACCACGTACTCTCTTTCTACAAAGATCAAGCCATGGGTATCTCACACACCCACTTACAACAACCAGGCCACCATAGACTATATTCTACTAGGTGAGAGGCTACAAAAATACATTCTAAACTTCGAAGTGCTTCCATGGAGCGAAAGTGACCATGCCGCTTTAACTCTGAACTTAACCATCAGAACAGACATCCGCTATACCGTCCCCTGCATCGGAGCATCCCAGGGTGAAGAACAGTATAGGCTTCTTAGAAGGATTAAATGGGGGACAAAGACAACCAATGAATTTGCCTTATGGAAAACATCATGGGTCGGATGGCAGACCAGCCCCAATAATTGTGGTCGTATAGGGGAATGGGATAAACTTGCATATGCACTGGCCACACTGCTGCGGGGGAACACCACATACAGTATCCCCAGAAATCCAACATACATAATGGGTCAAGTTCCAGCAATAAAGCAATGCGCTAAACACTTAAAGGCCAAATGAAGGGCCTATCAAAAAACTAGGTCAGAGACTGCCAAAAAGGAACTCAAATTAAAGGCCAACCGAAGGGCCAATCAAAAAACTAGGTCAGAGACTGCAAAAAAGGAACTCAAATCAGCCGCTTAAAATCATTCACAACAGGTTTGGAAGGCAAAACATGAACTCACTGAGGGAAGATGGCTGTAAAGTTTTTACCTATTGGTACCGTGTAAATCCCAAGAATTAAACCAACTATTCCACGGGCCCTCAAACAGGGAATCCTCTTGATGCAGCTACATGGGTAGCCGATGTTAAAAGACTGTATACCGATGACCCAAATTGCACCCCACAGAACAGTGCCTTAACATCTGGAGAGGGACATGGAAACACCCTAGCAGAGCCGGTAGTCCCTCCAGCCGCTTCAACTTTCCCAAGCAAAGGGGAGGTCCGTTTAATTCTAAAAAAGATACAAAAGAACGGATCCCCCGGCCCTAGTGGTCTACCAAGTTCCCTTTTTAGGGACGATACAGCCTTCTGGGCAGCACCCTGGTGCAAATATAAGAGGAATGTAGGCTACTTGGAGATGTCCCAGACTCTTGGAGGGGTTCACTGTTGCAACCAATATATAAACAACCATTTGCAATGCAATAGGTCTCTCATTAGGAAATTTTGAGTTATTGGTATTGTAAATGACAATTTTTTTATTTATGTGTTGGTTTTGAAAATCGCTAAATTAATAGCTTTGTCATTTACAATGCCAACAGTTTTAACTTTTACAAATGTGACACCTATAGCATTGGTAATGCAATATGTGTTGTATTTACATGACTTAGATGCATTGAAATTACAAATAACAATTGCATTTAATTTTTTTAAATAATTAATACTTAAATAAAAGTGATTGTAATTTATAATGGCAATAGCTTAAACTTTTGTAAATAACTTTTGTGAAGATTATGTTCAGTGTATTTTGTTATGACGAAAATCCAAGAACAGAAGTGATATATTAACATCTTTTTGTGACATTTGTAATAAAGCTTGAAACATTGAGAGTACATATTTGAACCAGTTGTTGTTGTTGAATGGTTGCACGGATTGATGCTATGGTGGCGCTGAGTGATGCTGTGCTGGCGGCGAGTGATGCTGTGCTGTTCAGTGATGCTGTGGTAGTGCATAGTGATGTTGTGGTGCCCCTGAGTGATGCTGTAGTGGTGGTGAGTGATGCTGTGGCGATGCAATAGAGTGCGATAGATAGATAGAGTGAGGGCGATAGATAGATAGAGTGAGGGCGATAGATAGATAGAGGGAGGACGATAGATAGATAGAGGCAGGGCGATAGAGTGAGGGCGATAGATAGATAGAGTGATGGCGATAGATAGCTAGATAGATAGATAGATAGATAGATAGATAGATAGATAGATAGATAGATAGATAGATAGATAGATAGAGTGAGGGCGATAGATAGATAGCTAGATAGATAGATAGATAGATAGATAGATAGATAGATGGATAGATAGATAGAGTGAGGGCGATAGATAGATAGATAGATAGATAGATAGATAGATAGATAGATAGATAGATAGATAGATAGATAGATAGAGTGAGAGCGATAGATAGAGTGAGGGCGATAGATAGATAAAGTGAGGGGGATAGATAGATAGATAGATAGATAGATAGATAGATAGATAGATAGATAGATAGATAGATAGATAGATAGATAGATAGATAGATAGATAGATAGATAGAGTGAGGGCGATAGATTGATAGACAGATAGATAGAGTGAGGGCGATAGAGTGAGGGCAATAGATAGATAGGTAGATAGATAGATAGTGTTAGAACAGGGATTTCTGGTTGGCTAAGGCTTACGCCAAAGCCAGGCAGAAACCACCATTCTAGTCAGGGCAAGGGAGTCACACGCCAAAACAACCCCTGCTCACCCCCTTGGTAGCTTGGCACGAGTTGACATGCTTATCCCGGAGGCAATGTGTAAAGCATTTGGGCACGCACACAACAGCAACAACATCCTAGGCACACCACAAAAGGAACTCCACACAAAGTTATATAAAAATAACTTTTGTATTGTCAAAACACATCAGATAGTAATCACACAATATACATTGGGCCAACTGGCACGGGAAATATTTACAAGGGATTATTTACACCAGGACAGGGCCCCGTGGGCCACTGTCAGAATCAGCACTTAGTAGAATTAGCACTTAGAATAACTGTCACACCCAAATCACAATTATAGATCACAACCAGTAACCACTGGTAACAGGTAGGTGCACACTACGCAATACTAATAACCATAGGCATAGATCACGCATGGACACATAACCTCTCTAGTATACTAAGCAAAGCAAACTTCTAAGCATGAGCACCTTTAGAAGTATAAAGGCAAAGCACATTACGCAGCAATCACATTTAGGCCTAACCAGTATAACTACAGTAGGCAATCTCTCACTAGTCTAATCACATTAGACTCTGCCTCCTAAGAATAACTCACATTTAGGGGCGTAACTCACAGTGAAGTAAAATTTCACTTATACCAACTTCCCTAGGTAAAACCATCTCTAGAGGAATCAATACAGGGTGCGTAAAACATACTAAATGCATTACATGACCTAGCACCACATCACTCTAGCCTATAAAACACATTAGGCAGTTACCATCATAACATAGTAAAATCATGTTGCGCAAAAATCACCTTAGGGCCTTGCGCCCTACCCACATACCAGCCCCCTGGCCAACTGGCCATCTCAAGAAGGGGCTCAAATGCCCTGTGTCCAGAATGTCAGGGCGCGCTGCCAACGCAGCGATAGTCAGGGGTGCGCCACCGGTGCAAACCTAAACGTTGCAGCTGCCCACTAATTGCTGGGCAGCTGGGAACAGTAACAGGGCCTAAACGTTGCAGCTGGCACTAAGGGCTGCGCAGCTGTAGAAGGCCTGGCACCACTGTGCCATGTCGGTCCCACACAGGGACTCTCTCTTCCTTGGCGCCTAAACGGTGCAGCTGCCCACTAATTGCTGGGCAGCTGGGAAACAACAAAACTGCGACAGGGTCCTCACTGACCCTAGAACAGGACTGTGCCAACTATTGGAGCCATCTGGCTCTGAAATCCACTGTGCACCTTGGAGCCCTCTAGGCTCTATAATCATAATGAGGCAAAACATGGGTGCAAGAACCTGGGCCCTTCAAAGAAATATAGCCCACGTTGGAGCCCTCTGGGCTCTGAGTAAACATATGCTCATTTTTTAGCCTTCTAGGCACTAGAAATCACCATGGTGCCCTTCGAACACTGCGGAGCGCTGGAGGCACACAGGGCTCTGTAAAATAAACACTGGCTCTGGAATATCGGTATGTCCCCTCGTCGCAGCTGACCCCTGCCAACATGGGGCAGCTGAGCAAAGGCCCTTCAGGGGCGGCATGGACCCGCGGGGCCTTGCACAGACTCTAAAAGTGAACATGTCCCCCAAAACGTGGGAGCGGCCCGCTCCAAGACAAAATGCCCATCCTGGGCAGCACGGGCCCACGGGGCCTGGGGAACCCCCCTGGGGGCATCTTCAACAAAAGGAAGCCCTCTGAGGCTCTGTAAAAACATTGAGGCGGCCCACTGCCATCCGGGGCCACCCTCCATACACCCTTGTCATTGTGCCTCTCTCCGGCACCAACAGCAGCCCCCACGGAGCCCCCCCAGCCCTTTTTACTCACCGGGCTGTTCTTCTGGCGGGGGCTCCTCCTTCACTTGCGGCGAGGGCAGCTCCTTCAGGCGGCTGCGTGCGCGGGGCTCTCCCTCAACATGGGAGCCCCATACCACTGCCCACGCCGGCATCTTCACCCGGTCCCCCATCTCGGGACCGGGGCTCATCACCGGCAGTTGGGGAGGCGGGGTAGGCTCCCGACCTCCTCTATCAGCACCATTTCCTGCCTCACTTCTTTTTCCGGCCGCATTCTTCCTCCCGCTTCCATCCGCTGGCCCCGCCCACAACCAGGCAGGCCGCGGTTCGCGGCGGCAGGACTTCCTAACCCATGGGTAGACTCCCTCTACAATTCAAAATAGGCAGCGGGGTGGAAACTTACGGGGTAGGCTCCCGTTTAAAATACAAATAGTACAGGAACGCGGCAATATGCGGCGTGGGCAGCCGCGGAGCGGAATAAAGGAGCTACCAAACGCTTAGGGGCAAAATCAAGCGCTCCCAGGCGCTAGTGTAAAATAAAGAGCTCTCAAGCGCTAGGGGCCAACTAAAATGCTCCCAAGAGCTAGTGGCCCAAAAGTCCAGCACTCCCCAAAGCACTGTAAATCAAGTTCAGGGACAAGAGAGGTGGAGCACAGCAGCTCCCAACAAAGAAAAGTCCTCCAGCTCCACCAGGAAAGTCCATCAGGTGTCCAGGTGCTGGGCAGGGCCCAGGGAGGCAAGCCTTCCCCTGGGCACCAGCAGGAGCACACCCCTAGTCGATTCCAGTCAGAAACAAGAACATTTTACAAGAGGTCACAGCCTCTTTTTATACACAAAATCCATTGTCTAGCAGGGTGCAGGCAATGTGAGAACCAGCTACAACTGGTTATGGGGAACTCCTTTCACTGACCAGGCTAGGGACATCAGACGCACCGCAGGGGGTGGAGCCAGCATTGTGGAGGGAAAATCCAGCCCTACTCAGGTCCCAGGTGTACCCCTCCCTCTCATCAGCATGCTAATCTCTCCATTCACCACCGGGGCAGACCCACCCTGACTCCTGGAGCCAGGCTTACCAGCCAGCTCCAGCCAATCACACGCCAGAGACAAATTACACAAACATGCCAACTTCTAGAAGTGGCACTTCCACACTAGACACAATCATGCCGCATACATCATTGCGTAGCATTCAATCTCACGAGTTCGCACATACCAAACTCGACCCTCCACTACCCACACATCAGGAACTACCATGGTCACACATATTCCCATGCATTCCTATGGGAGGGCAGGTCACTATCACCACACACACAGAGAGCGCACGCACTTTACACTGGACCACAGTGAAAAAGTGCGCAGAGCCCTAAAATCACCAACAGTAGGTTACAGAAACAGGCTAGGCAAAAGCAAAAAGTTTTGGGGTGAACCTGTCAAAAAGGGCCGGGTCCAACAGATAGATAGAGTGAGGGCGATAGATAGATAGAGTGAGGGCGATAGATAAGGTGAGGGCGATAGATAGATAGAGTGAGGGCGATAGATAGAGTGCGGGCGTTAGATAGATAGAGTGAGGGCGATAGATAGCATGCGCTTTGGCTCAGCGAGACCTAATGAGCAGTAGGGAGACTGAGTGGAAGGGAGACTGAGCGGTAGCATGGGAAAATGAGCGGAAGGGAGAATGAGTTGTAGGTTGGGAGAATGAGCAGACGGGAAAATGAACTGCAGGGTGGGAGGGAGCAGTGGAAGAGTGGGAGAATGAGTGAAAGGGAGAATGAGCTGAGCTGTAGGGTGGGAGAATGAGCAGAAGGGAAGGGTGGGAGAATGAGCGGAAAGGTGGGAGAATGAGCGGAAGGGAGAATGACCTGTGGGGTGGGAGAATGAGCGGACGGGAGAATGATCTGTAGGGAGAATTAGCTGTAGGGTGGGAGAAGGAGCGGTTGGGTGGCAGTGAAACTGGGCGAGAATGAGGTGAGAGTGAGATAGTGGAGATACAGTTTACCAAAGGAGAGTGAGAGGTAAGCAGAATATTGGAAGAGATAGAGTGAACTGATGAGACTGAGGTGCAAAGAATACTAGGAGAAATGGAGGAGAGTAAAATTGTCAAGTAGCAGTGGTGTGAGGGAACATGGCAGAGGCAAGAGAACAAGAGACATAAGTTTGAGTGTGAAGAGGAAGCTCACAGAAATGGATGAAACCAGAGGACAGAAGGGGAGTTAAAAGGAGAACTGGGAGAGAGAGGAGAGCAGCATGAGGGAGTGAGGAAAAGTGGGAAGGAGATGAGAGCAGCATGGGGGAGTGAGGAAAACTGTGAGAGCGACGAGAACAGGTGGGTAGTGAGGAAATATGTGAGAGAGAGGAGAAAAGGGCGGAGAAGCGAGGAAAACTGGGAGAGAGATTAGAACAGGGCGGGGACTGAGGGGAACTGGGAGAGAGGGGAGAGCGGCATGGGGAGTGAGGAAAACTGTGAGAAAGTGGAGATCGGGATGGGGAAGTGGGGAAAACTGGGAAAGAGAGGAGACCAGGGGGGGGGAGCGAGGAAAACAAGAAGAGAGAACAGGGTGAGGAGGAAGGGAAGCTGGAAGAGAGAGAACAGGTTGGGGGAGCGAGGGAAACTGTGAGAGAGAGCAGGGTGGGGGAGCGAGGGAAACTGTGAGAGAGTGGAGAAACAGGTGGGGGAGTGAGGAAAACTGGAAGAGGAGAGCAGCATGGGAAGTGAGGAACACTGTGAGAGAGAGAACAGGTTGGGGAAGCGAAGAAAACTGTGAGAAAGAGCAGGCTGCGGGGAGAAACAATGCAAAACAGAATAAGAGTGACAGAGGTAAAGGCAAGCAGCGCCTGTGAGAGGGGGGCTTCAATATGTTGGTGAGGGGCAGCAATGCTTGAAGAAAGCTTGGGTGGGTGATGTGGAGAAAGCAGGAAAGGTGATGAAAGAATCAGGCTAACGATGGGCAGCAGAATCGGAAAGATGGGATGGAGAAAAGTGAAAGAGATAAACTACCAGTAAGAAGGGCCATTGGTGCTGTGCAAATAAAGCATCTTTAACAGCACAGAGGCCCCACCTCTACATGCCATGTCTGCTGTGCTCGCAGCCTCGTGACTGTGCACTGGGGGCCCCCGCACACCGAGCACTCCTTGGCCCCAGTTTGTAAATCATTAATGCCAAATATTTCTTGATGAGTAGGGAGTGATAGGATACGGGGGCCCTTGAAAGTACACTCCTAGGGGCCCCTACGGCTTTGCTCCGCCATTAATATTAACATATTCACTAACAATTAATCCTTGTAACTTATTTGTTTGATAATGCTAACAAGCACTGTCAAAGCCAATAGTTCTGACTTGTTTTAGGCGCCTCTTCGTAGTTGTGGTATTTATGTATTTGAGTAGTATTCTATAGAGCGAACATGACCCCCTACGGGGCTCAGAGTGCTGTATAACAAGGAGCAGCGCGTGGCTGAACCTGACCAAAGCATGGGGGGCAGGGGGCACGCGCAGGGAAGGCAGGGCTGTGGTCGCTGCACTGGGAGGTGCGGTAGCAATGTGATGGACAGAGATTGCTCTAGGATGTGCCATGTATGTCCGGGGAGGGGGGGGGGTGCACTGGAATCTCTCTTATAGGCGTTGACAATCCGTGCAAGCTCTGGAGCGTTCTATAGGATGTGCACTGTCAGGCGGGCCGAGTGTGTGCACTGGAAGTTCTTATGGGCACTAGTAGCGCTGGGACGTGCACTGGCAGCCCTGTGCTGGGCGCTGGCTGTCCTTGGCTGAGAAGTGGCAGAGCGATGTGCACTCTTGGCCCAGTGCTGTGCACTGAAAGCACAGTCATAGGCGCTAGAAGGTCTGGGATGTGCACAGTCAGTCCCGGGAAAGTGCACTCAAAGCTGTCAAGTACGCTGACAGGCCTGAGATATGAAGAGGCAGTCCTCTAACGGGTAGCCTGTGGTGTGTCCCCCACAGAAGACCTGTTATGGGGCGCAGACATTATTTGCACGTACATGGGAGTCTGAGACATGGGCTGGCAGTGGCACCCTTGTGATGTGCACTGTGCACTGTCTGACGGCCTGATATGGGCACCGACAGGTTCACTGCCAACCCTGAAGGTGCATTGGCACCTCCTCAGCTGTAGATTGTCAGCCCTGGCTTTGCACGATGTGCAGAGCATGCAGCGTTTAAAGATGCACCACAGCCACCAGGGCCGAGAAGTACTGCATGATGGGAAAAGGTTGGCTCCTCCGCTGCAACTTAAACCGACATTCTAAACTCGAACTGCAGTTAATTAATTAATATTCAGTCCAATGATATCTGCATTGCAGTGCTTTTGTTTTGTGTCTGTCTAGTGCGGGACAGAAACAAAACCTGGCAGTTCTGAAAAGGGTATTCAAGCCCTGTCAGATAGTGTGAGGGGAAAGTGGTCAATGGACAGAAAAGGAGCAGCACGGTTTCTGTAAGAAAGCCGTTGATTGCAAACAATTCGGGAGGTGCAGTAGGAGAGGGCTGCAGGACTTGTTTGGGGCACAGAACTGGGTGGAAAGTTGACAGGCAGTAACAACAAGCAGGAAGTGGGATAAGGTGGCAAATGGGGAGCACTTTTGAGGTCGCTTTGATGTTCTCAGTGGCCGCGCGGCTCACTGAGATCATCAAAGCGGCCGCAAAAGTGCTCCCAAAGGCTGCAGGCGGACAAATGGTGTAGACTTTGGGAGCACTTTTGAAAGCCCCTACTTAATATCTCGCAAAGCATCGCTTACGCGATGGCTATAGCGAGACTTAAAAAGGGCCAAACACTGACCCTGGGAACTACCCAATGATCGCCCTCCTGGACATCGAGGGCAAGGCCTATGCAAGCTTACTTTTGGCGGAATTAGTGGACTAGGTCAAGGCGAAAGGACTTCTGCCCTTTTATCAGACCGGGTTTAGACCAGGGGGCTCAACTGTGGATAACATTGTTTCCCTGTCATATCTAGCCCTTCAAGCGGTGTCCCATTGCACCCCTCCGCTTTTTGCCTTCTTCATCGACTACTCTGCGGCCTTCGATGGTGTAGACCGATCCATCGTTTTGGCAGAAACTGGCTTGCTGGAACATCAGTCCACCCCTATTACAAGCCATTAAATCACTATACTCGCGTACCTGGGTAAGGGTCAAACTCACCAGTCAGTCCGCTACAGGGAAAATTACTATGGACCAGGGGCTAAAGAAGGGATGTGTCCTGGCTCCGATGCTCTTTAATCTGTATACTGCGGATATGGGCCGGGCACTGTATGGAGTCTCACTAGCCACGCTCAGGATTGGCCTCACAAAGATATAGCTGCTGCAGTACGCCGATGATCTGGCTCTTCTTGACCATACTAAAATAGGTCTTCATAAAGTGCTTCCGGCTCTTTTGGTATACAACGCTCAGAAAAAGCTGGCCGTTAATTCAACAATGTCCAAAATAGTAATTTTTGACCATTACCCGAAAAAAAGGTGGCAAAGTGGCGGTTGGACACGCTGACTCTGGACTGTGTCCGATCTTACAACTACCTGGGGGTTTGGATCAGCGAATCGGGCCGCCCACAGATGCACCTCCACAAACTGCAGCAGAAGGGGAAAATGGCCACCTATGCACTTTGCAAATTATACGCAACTCTGGATAGCCCTACAACAATGGCCATACAAAGAGTCCTGAGGGCCAAACTATTACCGTCCCTCAATTACACGCAACAAGCATTCCCAGGGAAATTTGTGCAAGAACTGAAAAAAATACATTGCACCTCCTACAAAAAGATATTACGTCTATCAGCTTGTACCAGGAACACCTTAATTCATTTGGAATTTGATCTCAACCAACAAAAACTAAAGGAGCTGGCGACTCTCTCGAAATACTTTTTCTTATGGCCCCCATAAACTATATGAAGGCTGTTTTAAAATGTATCTTCCTACAAACCAGCAACCCATGGTCTGCATGTCTTGCCTTAGCCAAAGATCATCTGCAGCTTGCCATAGAGAATTGGGACCCCAGTTTAACCAACTATGCTATCATCAAGGCAACAATAAAAAGGCCATTGCGGCTACGCTCTCGCACTTTGGACATGGAATCCGTGGCAGCAAGAGGCTTTCATGAGACCCAAAGTCTTCCGCATACACAGTCCAGCCAGAAACTCCACCTTAGGCAGGAAATCCTTAAATAGTATCTTAGCTGCCAGATTACACCCTCTTCCTTTAAAAGAACTATATCCAACCGCGAACCCAAAGCCGAGCATTAGGGAGTGCCGCTTCTGCAATTACAAACGTGAATCCTTGGCCCACATTCTATTCTGCTGTCCAGCCCTTCAGCCAGCTCGTAGAACTTATCTTAGACCAATCCCCCTTCAACAGGGGACCCGTACAGCAAAAGAGGCAGTCCAACAATTTTATGCTTTGGGAAATTTATTTACCACGCTCGCACACTATTGAAGGGCAACTATCCACACGCCGAGTCAGGAGCACCCTCTGGAGATCTGTAGAAAGCTGGGTCCGGGTTGTGGAGGCTTGGACAATACTGAACTTTTGACTTGCTTTGCCCATAACAGGTCTTTTTCAAATTTCTGTCTTATTTTATAAACAAAAACAAATGGTGGTTTTTAATAATTTTTCGAACAAATATTTATTGTTTTACATTTCTAAAAGTGGTTTTTCTCCAGTTCTTTTTAAAATATGATGCGTTTTGTAATGGTTTTGATTACCCGCACAAATAAAAGTCATTCATTCATTCATTCATTCACTCATTCATTCATTCAATTGATGGACAGAATGCAGAACAATGTCATACATTCACCCCAGTACAGAGATCTGGGCCTAAATCCATCGTTTTTTTGCTCAGCATGCCATTCCAGTTTGGACCCAGCCATATGCAAATCAGTCTTGAGCCTACGCTCAATGGGAACAGTCCAGCCCGAACTGCCAGGCCAGGTCCTCCCTGGACTGGAACCAAGCATCCTAGGACCGGTTTCGGGCTTTCAGCCCTCATCAGCCAGGATAGCTTGACTCCAGTGGCATGGAGAGCACAGGACCCACGTCTGGGTATACCCGTCCCACTTGGGGTGACAAATGGAAAAAGAAAAATTGATGGACAGAATGCGGAACAATGTCATACATCCACCCCAGTACAGAGAGCTGGGCCTAAATCCATCGTTTTTTGCTCACCATGCCATTCCCGTTTGGACCCAGCCATATGCAAATCAGTCTTGACACTGCGCCCAATGGGAACAGTCCAGCCCGAACTGCCAGGCCAGTTCCTCCCTGGACTGGAATCAAGCATCCTAGGATCGGTTTCGGGCTTTCAGCCCTCATCAGCCAGGATAGCTTGACTCCAGTGGAAAGGAGAGCGTAGTACTTTTCACCCAAAGTGGGATGGGTATGCCCAGAAGTGGGTCCCTTGCTCACTGTGCCTCTGGATTCAAGCTAGCCTGGCTGATGAAGGGTAATACCCAGAAACCGGACCCAGGATGCTTGTTTCCGGTCCAGTGAGGACCTGACTTGGCAGTTCGGTCTGGATTGTTCTCATGAGGCACAGGGTCAAGACTGATTTGCAAATGGCTGGGTCTAAACTGGGATGACATGATGAGCAAAATGACTATGGATTTAACCCAGATTTCTTGACTGGGGGTGAATGTATGATTTATTCAGCATTCCGTCCATCATTTGTTTGCGTAGCACTTTTCACCCTAAGTGGGGTGGGTATGCCCAGACGTTGGTCCCTTGCTCACTGTGCCACTGGATTCAAGCTAGCCTGGCTGATGAAGGGTAATACCCAGAAACCGGTCCCAGGATGCTTGTTTCCGGTCCAGGGAGGACCTGGCTTGGTAGTTCGGTCTGGACTGTTCCCATGAGGTACAGGGTCAAGACTGATTTGCATATGGCTGGGTCTAAACTGGGGTGGCATGGTGAGCAAATGAAGATGGATTTAACCCAGATCTCTCGACTGGGGGTGAATGTATGATTTATTTTGCGTAGCACTGATCTTTGGTCCAGCTCAGCTAAGTTAGTTGTCATCCAAAGAATCATTAAAGCTAGATGGTGAGTTAGGAGCTATTCCTACTCCACCTGTTAACTATGGAACTCCGTAGCCCTTTTTTAAATAACCTAATCTTACTAGACACAATTCAGGAAAATGTTAAAAACCTGGCTCTTTTTGTCTCTTTCTAAAGAGGATGCAACTTTATGGCTTCTTTGAGGACCTTAGCGCCGTTTGGCATTTGCGCACTTTATATTTCTTTTACTTGCACGTAGTATAAATAGTAAAATAAACTTAAAGCAATTATCACGATTTTGTGTATTTCCATCTCGTGTTTTCTCACTATTTTATTTCCTAATACACAACTTGCATTTCTGAATGTACTCTTTCAGCCCAATTGCTGTTCTCACTTATGCATGAAGGTTTTGCTTGACACGCAATTGACAATGGCTGAGCTCCAGTTTCCAGTGCTGTCAATCCAACTCTTTTCTTTGCCCCCGCAATTAAAATAGTTATGAGTACATTATACGCATGTAAAATGCACTGTTCCCCTTTTTTCTTTTATCTCCACTTCATGCTGTTTGGATCTGATTGCTGCTCCATTGTAGGAAACACAGTGGACCCCTCTTTAATCCGATAAAAAATGCCAAGTTCACAGTTTTTTTGTTCAACTAGAACTGATCGTCACCTGTCGGCGTACAATGAATGTTTTTCATGGAGTGGGCAAGAATGACGAAGGCTGTGTGTGTTTGATGGGTACAATTTCCCTCCCAACTCCCTACCACCACGCCTTAATAAGCACAGGTGGCACCTTTCTACAAGTCGTCGAACGGAACAGGTCTACACCGACTCCTGTTAACAAAAGGGAGTCATTTTACTACTACTTTCAATGCATTCATTCTGTAAACGTGAATAAACAACAAAGATAAATAATTACATGCGTTTTGCCATCAGCAAATACAAAATCTAACCGTGGCAAATTTCACCATGACGTCTAATCCTGGATAATCATAAACTGGTGATGACGGGTGGAATCTTAGACCTGCCAAGGCCCCAACGGTTCTCACACCCTTCGAATGCCAAAACATAGGTGTGGTGGCGCAGATTTCCCGCAGCCGCCATTTTATGTGTAATGACAGGGGCATCAGTTCGGCTTTGTCATCTTCCCATGCTCTCCTCTCTTTACTGTCTAGGTGTGTCCCAGTTTTAGGGCCCGCATCCAACAAGGACGCAGGTGATATATGCGAAAGATTATTTTTTTTTTAAAAAGGAAAAGGGTTGGTTGATAATCATAGCATACATGCCAATATTTTAGAAGAGGAAAGTGGGAGATTTAAAAAAAATTGTTGGGACAGCATATTTTTCTACATTGACTTTACTGAGGCCTAAATCGTGTCTATTGGCACTTATGCATTGCAAGATCGGATAACTGAAATGCAAACATGTTTTTCCCCTTACCTGTCAGGAGCACGGAGAAAGGGCTTTGGTAGGCAGAGGGAATGTGACAAACATGTTGTGCATTGGCCTACAGGAGCAGGTCACTGGCAGTGCATACTCCAAATCACACCAGACCAGTCCCTGTCAGCCAAACCCCACAGAGGAACACAGTTTTTAGGGGAGAGGTGGTACAGCACAGCCAACTGACACCAGATTTATTTGAAAAAAGCTGCTTTATTGAAACAGGTGCACATCACATAAAATCCCTGGGCCCTTCCCTTACAAAACAAAAACCTTACTATACAGAGATGTTCACCTATGTTAAACTATCCCCACCCCTAAATATGCCTTCCCTCACAAAACTTAAACCTGCAAGTCTCTACCTCCTCCTGGGCTGATCCTCAGCAATTGAGACCTTTCACCCCCATACTGCAGCTATTAACCTCTAACTAACTTAACATCCCAATGAACCTTAAACTTCCTGCCTTGTCCATGCCTGAGCATGTCCATCCGTTCCCCTTCAGGCTGGCTCACCGCTGTCAACAACAATAAATTCCACAAAAAATCATGGCAACTTCCAGCCAACCGCCACCCAGAAAAAGACCCTAGCTGGACTTTTTCTGCCCTTTCCTTCTTGCTGCTCAAAGATGCAAATTTAATATGGAAGCCAAAAAGCTGCAGCAAGTCTAACTCTGTATCATAATGAAACAAGTGAACTCCGTCTCTCCTGACCATCTCAACATTGTCGTACCAAATGCCCACATGCTCAATACTACCAATGCAAAAATTCCTACATATGGCACCTAATTCCTTGTTAATTTTCCTCCTTGCTTTACCTACCGCTGCTGGCTTGATAGCCCCCGCCAAGCTCTTCGAGGAATGAGTTCCACCCGAATGACCTAATACACTGACCACTGCAGCTTTATCTCCTTTAAGTCCTCCTTCATTGCTCTTATCACCTCTGAATCCCTGTCGACTACCAAATTGTTCTCACCCACATGTAAGACTAGTACATCTGGACACTTCCCTCCTTCTGAAAGCTTGCTAAGGTAGGACCACAATTCTTTTGAACGCATTCTTCCCCTGCCATAACAAAGCACTCTGAACAAGATGGGATCCAGCCCCAAATTCACTCAATGACTCCGCCTCTCTGCCCATTTCATGAATGAGTGACCCACAATCTATATGGATAAACCTGTGGTCTCCAGGCCTGGCCTGAAACTGAAGCACAGGAAAAGCAAGTGAGAATATGGAAATAGCTCACCAATCCCTTTACCCTCTCCTTAACATACCACTGGAGCTAGCTGCAGCCAGTGCAGGTAAGAGCAGTGGGGCAGGAGAGCGGGGTGGGGAGTCAACAATTATTTAAAAAGAAATCCACTTACCTTGTGGACGCTGCATCGCCAACCTTGTCGCCTGTTGAACCCCCACACACCACTCTTAGTTGCACTGCCCACGGCTGACCGGATCCCTTCTGAAGACCACCTGTCAAAGCCTCAATAGTCTCTCCCAATTATAACCCCTCTTACCCGCTTCTGATTGCATTCCTATTTGGAAGGAATGCATGGCATAGTCTCTTGGCTCAAGTCCCAAATGAGAAGGCACCTGGCACAGAAACACTAACCGCTGAAATGCTTTCCTGGTTTCCCTTCCTCATGTTTGAATACTGTCCGTACAGTGACCCTGTTCCTACCCCATAAGGAGACAGCCCACTTCACCAGGCAAAAACCTGTCAGCTTCACATTCCCAAAGGCAAATCTACCTATTCTTCCCCTGTTGCTTTGTTTTCAACTTGTATAACCAAACTTCACACCGTCCCGGACCACCTAATTACCTCCCAGAACAAACCTCTAATCCCCTTAACTCATAACAACTATGACACATGAAAAGTACAAAAGAACATCCATGTCCTTCACACCCTCATATCATCAGTACCGTACAAATTACTGCAACTGCCAATACAGATCAAAGCCAACCCCCCACTGGCATCTGAATAGACCTGAGCATCCCAACAAACCTCCCAAAGTTTCCTCCTTGGCACTCCATAGAATGATTTCAAGAAAAAACAACACCTGCATAATTTCTCCTCTACCTCTGCTGTCAGTCATACATAGTGATGTGACAATGGTAATGCGTAAATGGACAGACCCAGATGCCTACAGAAAGTCCTCCCTGTTCTCACTACTCCACAGGCAAAGTTCAGATGCCCAAGCAGCACTGTTATCTCTAGGACCGAAACTTCGGCCCTGGCCAACTTGAAATCCAAGGGCAAATGCACTGTTAGTTTCTTATCTAGTGGAAAGCATGCTTCCATATCCCCAGAACCGATCTCAGTACCTAAGAAAGAGCACTATACTGGGTCTGACCACCGATCATAATATCTGAGAAAGCATGGAATGTATTGGGTCCCACTGGTGATCTTAATACCAAAGAAAGACAAGACCACACTGGGTCTCACTGTTAAACTCAGTTCCTCAGAAATACAGCAAATGCATCATCAATTTCTTATCTGGTGGAAGGTGTGCCTCCACGGCCACTGAATTGGTCTCAATTCCTAGGAAAGACAGTACCGTTCTGGTTCCCCTGGTCTTCTTTAGGCACCAATGGCACCCCAGATCCCCATGAGCTCCTGAAAACTTACCAGCAGCTGCTGGCAGTGCCATGGAACAGGGGTTACTTACAAAGATAAATCATCCATGCATTGTGTCACTCCTACATCACCCGTGCACCAATAGAAAAGACACTGTAAGAACAAACCCAAATGCTCAATGAGGGCAGAAGATATAGAACACCACCGGGGTATGGCCTTGTTCACCTACAAATTCCCTTCACACTGTATGCCCAACATCTGACCAGCAGCAATCGAAAAATTGAATTTTATGTAAATCAATTGAAAAACTGACTTGATGTCGCTTTTTGCCATGTGCCCCATTTCCCACCTGCACCACCAGGCAAAGAGCTACATCTACTGAGGAGTAAATAACTGAACTCCAACTTCTGGTGTAAAGACATTCACTTTTGTTCCCTCAGGCCACGATAATTCCTGTATGAGCCTGTCCTGTCCCTTTTCTTTCTTGGTGGCAACACCAATTGGGGCCACGACCAATGTAGGAATGGGCAGCTTCCTAAAGGGCCCAGCCCTCCTACCCTCATGGATGACTTTAAGCAACTTATCCCTCCCCACCTGTCTCCGTTCACTCACTGATTTCAGAGTGTTTGCCCATCTACACACCCTCAGACCCTCGTCCCCATTCTCAATCCCCTGTTGAACCCTTCCCTCAGTAACCCAGCATCCTCTTTCTGACCGTATAGTTGGAGCCAGGAATCCAACCTTTCCAATTTAATTGGTGTACAAGCTCTTGCCACCAGATCCATATATGCCCCTACCTCCACGGAAACTTGATGCTTGCCCGTGCTGCTAAACCCATTTTTGTTGCTGCCACTTTTCACCATATGAACCTATTTGTGCTCCCTGCTCCATAACAATGAATAAGGGCATGTCTTCCTGAACATGTGGAACACTCATGACTGAATTTGCAGTATTGCCTCATGCACCAACCTTTATTGAAGTCCCAACCTGCTCCCATCTGATTACGTTGTCCCTAACCTGTGATCCAACCCCTCCTGAGGTAGGCTGCCCCTGAAGTGTCAGTACAGTATTGGCAGCCGACTTGCCGTAATGATGGTCATCCTCAATTTGGATGGCCCCATCGTATGTTGCCATTAATCAGAGTCTATTTCCCTCCAATGGGTCTTGTGGTCCAGAGGCATGCACGCCCAGAAGTCATCCTCATGTTGGACCCTCACACAGCCCCCCAAATTAATCTATGCCTTCCTTATTACATCTATGTATTTAAACAGCGCAAAACACCTCTCAGGGTACATTTCACAATAAATGCTGGCATATATGTAGAAGGCCGCCATCCAGTTTGCTATGGTCAGAGGCATTTTAGGTCTCTTGGATAACTTGTACTGCTCTTCCTTTTACCCCTCTTTGGCCCGCAATTCCCGAAGTAAAAGTGTTAGCTTCTCTATGTATTCTCCCTTCCTTATTTTCATTTTTTTGGTGGCCAACATTAAGTGTGCACCCAAAGGCTTGGATCCTCCCCTGCATTGCAGCTTTTTGACCTGCAGCGACTTGCTCCTGGGCCCATCTGTCTTACCTTCTACTTTTCCCTCCCCTGCCTCTCCACCGTTGCCCTTTTCCAAGTCTTTGCTCCATGTTGGCTGTCCTCCTGTTGCCCTTTTCATGCCCCTGTCATGTGTACTAACATGCAGCTTCGTATCACCATACCTCGCCGAGACAGCTTCGGCCTTCTCACTGTGCTCCTCTTTGCACACACTAGTGTCTATAACTAAAGGCCCCTCCTCAGTCTAGTGTCCTCTCTCCAACACCTTGCTCACACCCACACCAATTGAAACCATTCTGGAGGCCTTTGCCCCGTCCACAAATCCCTCCTGGTACCAAGGCCGCTGCCTCGCCAGTTTCCTCTTTTTCCAGCAGCTAGGGTCCTCCATACCTTTGCGGACCAGACAACTGCAGTGCTTCTCACACTGCACCACTGAGACCCCCACTCAGAAAGCTGTGCCCTCACAATGCTGCTCGACTGTTCCTCCCCGCTCTGAGCACTGACCTCTTTTCCACACCACCGCCTCTTCCTTTGACTCTCCCTCACCCCCTACCTCTTCACCCCGACTCCACCCAGGTGGGCTGCCAAATGGCAGAGACTGGATCCCCGGGGGCGTCCTGTTCTTGAGCCTTCTCAACCCGTTCCCCTGGTACTTTCTGTTCCCTAACTCCCCACTGTCCCACACACATCTTGCCCCCGTCGTCTGGTGTCCCTTGTTGCCAGATATTTTTCACCCCATGCTGCCTCTTTTTGGTCAAATTTCCTAGCCTGGCATTGGGCCCCTTCTTCCTCCTACTCCCCGAAAACCCCTTTTTGGAATCACTGCACCCAACGCACCCTGAGCATTCCGAGGGCCCTCAGCTAGTGTCTCAACCCTCATGCAGACACTACAAGAACTGTTGCTTTTGCTGCATATAACAGCAAAGTGCAGAACATGCATTTAAAATCGCTCTTTACACATGTAAGCAGTTCAAAAGCACAAAAAGCACTCCCAGACCATACCAGCCACCTTGTCACCTACTGACAAAATGGCAGCTGGTCACCAAATTTTTCACGTTATATGTGGGCTATAAAATAGACCAAAAACGCCCCAAAACACCAGTCGCCGTCATCCATGTGCACCACCTCCCCGAATAATCCAGGGGGGCAAACCTCCTTCCGGTCGGCTGCCCCCCAAGCCCCCTTGCATGCAGAAATCGGACGGCAGGAGAGTAACTTTGCAATCGATAGTCTCCCGCCTGAATCGGGAGGGTTGGCATGTTTGTCGTAAATGCTTTAGAAAGTTAGTACTATGGATGTGCTTCATGTGTTTTTTATAATGCACGTGCTGTTGCGAAAAAACTTAAAGCTTGGCCTACGATGATAAGTAGCCAGAGTTTTATGATTTTCTTCAACTGTATGTAGAGCTGCCCACCTCCCAAAAACTATTTCCATCTTTAGAACATCCCTGGAAGGAAAATCCTGCATCAGGAAATAGCTAGATGGAAGGCTGCTTTCTTCCACAAACACCAGTGGGTGCTAGAGTGTGATAGTGGGTGTATTGTGGGACCATGGAGGCTAGAGGTGTCAGGGGGTAGTAAGGCAGAGCAGGGAACTGCGAGCGACGGGGCTACCTACCTTGGCATCATAACAGGGTGGAGGGCGGATAGCTAAATGCAGCACCAGTCCACTCCCACTGTCTGATGTAGCTTTTCATCGCAGTAATAACAGTTTTCTTCAGTTGCAAAGGGCCACTGATGTTTGCATCTTTTGCAGGTCTGGCATTAGCCCAGAGCCTTTGATTGTACCAAAAGTTATATATAACTAATATACTTATACATTATTTCAGCCAGGTCTCTTCATCCAGTGGTCTGTTGTTGTGTCATTCACATTATTCTTCTGTTCACCCCAGCACAGCATGGGGCAGTGGATCTGTCCAGTGACTAACTTTACTGTGAGCGACAGCACAATGCATTTTAACATTAATCAATCATTCAGGCATTTGTTAAGCGCGACTACTCAGTCGTAAGGGTCTCAAGGCACTGGGGGTGGATGGGTGCAGGTTCCAGTCTATCAAGGAGGGGTCAGTCGAAGAGCCAGGTCTTGTGGTCTCTTACGAAGATGGGGAGCGATGTTGTCTGTCTGAGGTGGAGCAGAAGGGCGGTCCAGGCCCTGGCCGTGAGGAAGGAGAAGAAACAGTCTCCCGATCTGGTTTTTCTGGTGCGTCGGACCATGGCGTAGGAGAGCTGGGCTGATCTATGGCCCTTTGGGGTGTGTGGAATTTGAGTTGGCTGTTCAGGTATGCTGGTCCGTTGTTGTGAAGGGCCTTGTGTGAGTGGGTGAGCATCTTGAAGGCGACTCTTGCCTCAATGGGGAGCCAGTGGAGTGTGCGCAGGAGCTTGGAGATGTGGCAGTGTTTTGGAAGGTTGAGGACCAGTCTTGCGGCAGCGTTCTGGATGTTCTGCTGCTTGTGGTAAGGTTTTTGTTTATTACGGCGTAGAGTGCGTTGCTGTAGTCGAGTCTGCTGGTGACCAGGGCGTGAGTGACTGTCTTTCTGTGTTTGAGTGGGATCCATTTGGGGGTCTTACGTAGGAGGCGGAGTGTGTGGAAGCAGGAGAACAAGACTGAGTTGATCTGGCGGGCCATTTTGAGCTCGGAGTCCTGGATGATACCCAGGTTGCGTGCGTGGTCCGTGGGGGTGGGTGGGTTTCTAAGGGCAGGGGCCACCAGGTGTCGCTCCAGGCCTCTGGGTTTGGGCCCATGATGAGTAATTCTGTCTTGTTGGTGTTTAGTTGTAGGCAGCCGTTTTTCATCCATTTGGTGACAGCTTCCATGCCTTCTAGAAAGTTGTGTCTGGCGGTGTTGGGTTTGTTCCATAGGGAAAGGATGAGTTGGGTGTCATCTGCGTATGACACAATGTTGAGTGTCTCCCTTCAGTGTCAGGAACTACTATGTATGCTTTTTGAGACCAACATTTATTTCCTTTTAGTCAGTGTTTTTTATTATATTGGTGATGACCTAGCAGCTACCCAAAAAAAGAATATTTACAAAAGCCATGACAAAGCACTGATGAAGCCAAAAGGCAGGCATCCAATGGCAAATGTATTGGTTTTGCCCATGCTTGTTTAAACTACTGGTAGCTGCACACTTGGTGTTGCTACGCATACTGAAAACAGATATGTCACACCTCTGCAAGCCTTCAAGCTTATTAACTGTGCACACCACACCACCAATTTGTATTTATACTTTAAAGTTAACAATTAGCTCTGAAGAAATTTTTTTACTGTTTGTAGTCCATAATATTTTATTGGTTTTATGCAACTACACACACATTCTCTCGCCTACATTCTCATGCTGATGAGGCGCATCAGTACTTTTTCTGCTTTACAAGTAAATACCAGTCCCTTATTGAACTTTCTTCCATTACCCCCTCTCCGTAGATTAACTGTTTGGTTCTTGCCACCTTCTATTCACATGTTAAGCAACGTAGTATTGGGAACTTCTGATATTGTATGTTATGTAGTGGGTGAAGACCTTACTGAGGTCAAGATTTAAGAATGGCTCATAGGTATTAGGAGGAGTATTCCAATGCATCATGAACATGTTAGCTCTCTATACTTTTGGAGCGGAATTGAAATGATTGGTGCCCAGTCAGTCTCAAGTAATTTAATATGCTCCTCAATGGCTTGTGCTATTATCTCCATTGTTAATGTGTCCCATATCTTAGTTATTTTACAAAAACAATAGCCCCTCACAACAAAATGAAAGTAGATCTGTGTCAATATAGAAACACAATGATGTCTATATTTGTTTGTCTAATTGGACAGTAATTATTTAAGTAAAAAATCATCAAAAATACATACAAGTGGGACAATATCAAACAAAAGAAAAGAGAAACTCAGGCATGTGTAGAAGTGAGGACTTGAAACACAATTCAGTAATACAGCATGCGAAAATGTCTCGCTACACCGTAGCACATCATGAGTAACAATATATTATTGTGTCAAGGTGTATGAAGTCGAAGAAGTTTCGTTCCCTTTAAAAAATAATGGGATCTTCTTCAGCACATATGAATACATGCCTAAGACAAATGCCGAAGGAAGCTAGTGTGTTCCCTTAATCTGCAGATTGGATGGTGTTCCTATGGTCTCATGGGCCGTTAAACAAAGTTAACCATGCTTGGAGCAGTGCAGGAGGGCTGTATAGTGGGGTACTCTAAATGATTTCTCTCTGGATAGGTGGTTCTGAATTCATTTAAAGTACCTTTTTGTAAAATAATCTTGTACCCAAGTTCTCTGACTATTTTATTGGGTTCCCTGGACTTTGTAAAATATGTTTAGCGCAATCACTGGATTGCAAGGGTTCTTAACATTGACCTACTTTCCAGTGGGTTCCACCCTTTTTTCACCCAAATCTTTCTTTCCCATATTTTGGTTAGAAAATACTCGATGTTTGGTGATGATTGTTTACCCCAGTCCGGCAGGATTGGTGGTAATTGCTTTCCCCAGTCTTGGAAGGTTGTTGATGATTGCTTACCTTAATCCTGGAGGGTTGGTGGTGATTGCATACTCCAAAGAGCTACTATTGCTTGGTTTCTATAACAAAAATATTGCCAGTTACTTGTCTCTTGTATATTTGTGTGACCTTCCACCCAGAATTCATGGAACCTAGAAGGGTGGTCCCTGTAACTCTTTGGATCTGTACCTCAAAAGCTGTGACTACTTCTTTGAGAACCTTTCCATATTCCTTTAGTTTTCAGCAATGCCAAATCAAACAGGTAAGGGTTCCATTCGCATCATACTCTGCTAGTTTTTGAGGTAATCTGTACTAGTGAGTATTTTGTATAGTGTTTCCCTCACTTTAAAACTATGAGCTGGAATATGACCCAACTCATATATCCTCTCCCATTAATTATTAGAAATGTCTCTCCTAACTCTTTCTCCTATTTGTTTTGGGGCAGGGTGTTACGTCTTGGGGTCCCTAACTATATAAATCTGATATGATATACTTGTCATTAGGGACATTACTAAATCATCTTAAACCATTTCTCAAAGTTGGTTAGCTGGTGAGAGACTCTTCCTTTGATTGACCGTTGGAGCACCCAACTTCTGATTTGTTGGTCCGAAAACCTTTCTTTTTCTTGCTCCTACTCCTGCAGGCCATATTTCTGTTTACATTCCCCTGTTATTTGTCTGTTTTGGACCTGTGAATCAGCCGTAACACACGTTTTCTGTCTTTAATTTTGTAAGTTCGTTTTGCCAAATGCTGGTGTGAATTAAATAGTATTGAAGTATATGCTGAGGGAAAGGACGGGGTTTCACAATTGCACTGCCCTGTGGTATGTCAGAATGCGAGGACTCGCCGTGCCCTCTTTTGACAGTATTCTGTAAATTAAGCTTGCTGAAATTCTTGTCCTGGCCCGGGCCTTGTCATGCCATATGCAATTATTTATCATTGCCTGTAATTGGCTAGCATTTGTTGTCTGAGGTTATAATAGGAGTAGCTGAAATAGATATACAATCTTTGGTAAAAATCTCATTTTACTGCTGATGCCATTTTTGAAAATCTTGCTTTATTCCTTTTGCGCCTTGGGAGGAGTTTAGGGTAGCAAATTGTGGAGTTGTCTGACCTAAATTAATACCTAATTATGTTTTAACATAGGATTCACAATGAAGAGGTTATAATTTCTGGAGGGTTCTGGCTTGTTGATGTTGTGGGTTTAACATGAGGGCCTCTGACTTCCTGATGTTGATTTAAAAGCCTGAGGCAGAGCAGTTGGATTCCAATTCCTCTAGGAGTAGGGCCATGGACTCAGTTGGGTTCTTTAGGGAGGTCATGGCATCAATGGCAAACCTGGTTAGTTTGAAAGCTTCAGAACCCATCATGACACCTTTTATCTCAACTCTGCTTCTTAAGCATTTGCCAGTGGTTCGAAGGGCAGCGTGAATGAGAGTGGGAAGGCTGGCACCCCTGTCTTCTGCCACTTATTATCTTTAGCCTAGTTGAGGTAAACCTTTTTACTCAAATGCGAGTGGTTGGGCTTTGATAATTATCCATGGCCAAATTTTGAAAGCAACTGCCAAAGCCGCTACCTAGAGAACTTGCACAACTTCAGTCTGTCTAATACCTTTTTGGCATTCAAAGAGAGTAATAAGGGACTATTACATATTCTTTGGGTATGTTTTAATACATTAAAGTGTTTTTCAGTATTTTTGCCACACTGGCATCCTGGAATAGAGCCAGCAGTCAATGTCAGCATGCAGGAGGTGAGGATTGGAAATGTAGCCCCGTCTACACTCGGCACCCATAGCAATACCCAACAACACTCAATACATAAAAAACAAGTACAAACTGGGCAAAAGAGGCAGAACACAAGAACTATATTGGCTACTGAGGCTAATGGGGGGGAAGAAAATAAACTATGAAGCAGACACACACACAGAAAATGCATTGGAAGGTTGACATGGGGTTTGATACATCTCCTAAGAAAATGTATCCAGTGATAAAGGTAACAAGGACCAGACTAATGACAGTATAGACCTACATAGAACAGGATAATGGGTATGGGTATAAGACATAGATACAGAAGTTTATAAAATACAAGAACAAAGATCTGGAGTGGCGTATGGAGCCACTGGTACTGGTACACTTTCAGGTCAGAGCGGCCTGGAGGTTTTGAGTCGCGCAACACTGATGCCAAGGAGCAGTGACAGTTTGCTGATTCCAACAGAGTGGCGAAAGTATTGAGAAGTAGGGGAGCGGAGAGATTGGGAATGTGATAGCAGTATGCATGGAACAAATATTGTTGAAAACAGGGAATGGGAAGTGATAATGGTGTATTGTGGAAGTTCGAAGCAGACAAAGCACACATTGAAAAAGACAAGAGACAAAGAAGAAGGAAGCAAAGACGTAGTTCCAAATTGCAAAAAGATAGAGAATTTTGATGGTCTGTTTGGGAAGTACAAAATAAGGTGGTTATGATTACCAAACTATCAACTGGGGTCGGAGACACAATTCTAGTAAAATATTGTGGTGTGAGGACACATGAAAAAGACATCAACAAGATTGAACAGCAAAACGTAGATTTAATGTGTAATAAAGAAATACAAAGTGACAAAAATGACAATTCAAAAAAAAGAGAAGGAATAGGTGAGGATAATGACAAAGAGGAGCCTGTGCAATAAAAGGTTACCATATATGGGTATTTCCATGCCTTTAGGGTCACATTTAGTGGACAAAACAAAGAATTATATTTGGAAATATGAGTTTATAGATGCATTCAAAGAGCTACATAGGGATATTCAAGCAAAAGAAGAATCCAAACAGAAAGAATGGGAGCTGGCTTGAAGGTCGCGGGCACCTACGAACATAGAAAATCTGACTTCAGCTTTTTACATTCATGCAAGCATTTGTTGTAAAAGCATACTGCCAGAGCAGTAGCACTTTTAAATATATGGATATTACACAAACGGCTTAAATACATTTTGGTGGTAATACATGCATGGAGAAGCTATGACGAGGAATTCAGGGCAAGGTCAGTTTAAACAATGACAAGAGATGGGTTGATGTTGATTCTGAGCTGTGGATGTCCTCCACTCACCCTCCAACAATGTCACATATAGCCAGTGGTTTGCCAATGACTTACCTGTCCTTTCTGGATCGTCACGTCCAACCTGGGAAGGGGTGGTAAGGATGGGAACAGCCAACAGCAACAGTAACATGTTGGGGTTTCAATAAAGAATTTTTCCAAAGACAAATCTGTCATTACACACACAAACACTCAAAATGGGGGGGCAGACACCCTCTCATTCAGTGTTTTGCAGTGGCTAAATAAGGGGAGCAAGGAAGCATACAAAAGGGAGAGGAAAAAAACTCAAATTTATGCAAAAGGACTCAGTCATACCTAATTAAACTCTAAGTTGAAATAAGATGGCTGCAACACTATCCAAATAAAGAAGAGCAGTTAAGCTGTTTGGGGGATTTACATAAAGTTTTTGATCGAAGTATCAGGCATTTAGATTAAAAAGATGGGCAGACAATTTGAAATTAGCAATGTATTGCAGGATATAGTGCAAAACAAATTTATCAAAGTACATCAAGCGGGAGGATTGCAGGCCCTTTTTTGCATTGGCTGTTAAACAATCTAATAATGTTTCATTTAGGTGTTATTCCCAAATAAACCACCAGGAGAGTATCGATTATTACACCATTTGTCATGGGCAAAAAGGCAATTCATCAATGATTATATTTCCCAGACGGATTAAGGTCGGCATAAAAAGGAGAGGGGGAATTGAAAAACGCTATTTTTACAAAGGGAATTTGTCTTTTTAAAACTTTACTTTTAGCTAAGATACTTGCTTTTAACCCAAGCTAAGATACTTGCTTTTTACTTATTGATGGGCCTATAATGTCAGCACAAAGTAGATTTTATTATAAATCTCGCTTGCTTGCACATTTGTCCTTGCATTTTGCATTGATCCCAGCGTTTCCGGTCTGTCGCGGCATCCTTGTTGCCGATTGCACGGAGAAATGCTATGTAACCCCGCTCCCTCCCACCTAGGCCTCCCCCACTTCTGGTAGGCCATCGGGTCGGTGGGGGGAGTTTCGCCTGACTACTTAAAAGAGCTGTCTTGCCGGACGCGCAGCGGATTACGGTCGGCATAAAAAGGAAAGGGGGAATTGAAAAACGCTATTTTTAACACGCATTTACAATGCAATGGTTTTGCCTTTGTTAAAGTTAGAGCTATTGGCATTGCTCTTGACATTATTTTTATTTATGTGTTTTTTTAAAAACATAAATAAATGGCATTGTCATTTACAATGCAACTAGCTTTATCTCTCGCAAATGACACACACAAACATACACAGAGCCCCCCCACACACACACACACAGAGCCCCCCCACACACACAGAGCCCCCCACACACACACCCACACAGAGCCCCCCCCACACACACCAACACAGAGCCCTCCACACACACCCACACAGAGCCCCCCCACACACTGCAAGCCCTACACACTGCGACCCCCATTCCAATAGATGTGTGATGCTTACCTGGTACTAAATTGGTCCCTGCATGGCTGAAAGGTTGAAATGGTGTAGGAGGCAAGGGGACAAATGTGAGCATGGAGAGAAAGGAGTATAAGTTTGAGATTAGTGACTAGGTGAAAATAAAATCAGGAAGGACACAGGGTGGTCTTTCCAAATTAGATGGTCTATTTCAGGTAGAAAATGTCAGTAGGTTATTTGTGTTCTTGAGGGGGGATAGGTCCAACTGGCACCATAATCGGACGTTTATTGTTTATACCCATTCACAACAGGCAACTAGGCAGGATGGCCGTCTCAGAGCCCAATCAGCAGTGAAGCAACAAGGTCCCTAAACCTCCGTAAAAGCATGTCTAACACTGAGGGGCCCTCCTCAACACACACAGGGCTTGATAGAACTTAATTAGTTCCATACTGACAATTATTGCCAGACCAAAAATGTGTTTAAAACAGTAACATACACACTTGATATCTAGGAGAGCTGACCGTGTAGCACTGCAGACCCCAATTTTACCCCCATTTTTGCCTGCACACCCTAAAAATGACCACATACAACATGTATACACTTTACGCGTTTAATAGCAGTTGACTAGGAAGTTCAGAAAGCTTTTTACAAGCGAGTAGTCCGCCTGCTCACGTTTTTTCTGGGTTTTCCGCTGCTCGAGTTCGCATTTTTAACATGAAAAGCAAAAGGAAAAACACAAACAGACTCGATGGGCTACTCAACATATCTAATAATATACAACCGGATATTTGCGTGTCTAAAGTTCAAAAATGGGTTTTGGCAACTTCCAACTGAGCGTTGAAGGGACTGACTGAGAAATGTGTGTCTCCGAGGCAGGGTGACAGTGTAAACAAGCATTTATAATGCAATGGTCTCGGCAATATTAAAGGTAGAGCTATTGGCATTGCTCATGACATTTTTTTTGGGGTGTTTTTTTTTAAAAATCATAAATAAATGGCATTGTCATTTACATTGCCAATAGCGTAATCGTTAAATAAATGGCCTTGTCATTTACAATGCCAATAGCTTAATCGCTCGCAAATGCATGACCTATTGCATTTTACACCCACACAGAGCCACACACGCAAAGCCACCCACACACACATAGAGTCACCCACACAATCTGCACTCTGAATCTGCACTCTGAATCTGCACTCTGCACTCTGAATCTGCACTCTGAATCTGCACTCTGAATCTGCACTCTGAATCTGCCTCTGCAGTCTGAATCTGCCTCTGCAGTCTGAATCTGCACTCTGAATCTTCTTCGTTACTAAAGTCAACAACATATAGATGAGTTTAGAAAATACTGGTTATATTTAAACAAACACATCCCAATAAGTGCGCACGTCGCAGTTTATGAAATTAGAATTTCAATATTCAGTCAAATAAATGCACCAACCTCCATAAGGCGCTATGTGGAGCCATGTTTTCTGGTCTCTAGTAAACAAAGGCATCGTGTTGTGGTCCAACCCTCGGCTTATGTCGATTATTTTATAATTTACCTATTTTTTTATAATGTTACACTCCCGACCTCCATACGGTGCTGTATTAAAAGCCATGTTTTTGGGTTCAGACGAGACGCTCCGGCTCTGGTGTGAAATTATAATTATAAATATTCAGTAATGTCAATTTTCGGTAAAATATAAGCACACCAATCTCGTAAGGCGCTTTAAAAGTATGTGATTGCTCCTGTATACACACGCATCAGACAGTTACAAAGGGGCTGATGGGTATTCTAGGAGTAGGTTATCCTTGTCTTTTGGAATCCCATTACTCAGCCATTCTGGATTGCCACTCCTCATTAAATAGCCACGCTGCATCCACAGCACACCACTAACCGGCCATTCTGTATCTCTCAACGCTCCATTAAATGACCAGCCTGTGTCAACCACATCCACCGGGGGAAACATCACTTACAACGCATTCATTACAACGCACTACCATTACAACGCAACCATTACAACGCAAACCATTACAACGCATTGCGCTGGAGTGGGCTCTAGGATAGGGAATATATTTAATTTACTATCCAACACCTTTCCTACTATCCACGGGGACTGGAGTTGGAATAATAAATTAAATAATTCACTATCCAGCGCTTAAAAGCACTATGCGTTGTAATGGTATGCGATGTAAAAACCGCGTTGTAACAGCAGGCGTTGTAATAGCCTGCGTTGTAACTTCACCAATCCATCAACCGGTCATTCGGAATGCACTGTACACCATTACAATCCCCTTACCTCCTCCTCTGTGCACCCCATTCTGCAATGCCTTACCCAGCATCTAGTTCACCTGCCCTTACACCTGTCCATCTGTAATGCACCCCTTCCAGCACCTCATGAGGTGCAGGCCTTTCTGCCCGTAACCTGGAAGCCTGCCCCTTTGCGTGAGTCTTCTTAGCCGGAAGTCCCTCTGATTGCTTCAGTACCTTTAGTGGAAATTCTGTCCTGCCAATCTCTTGAGGTCCATCAGTTGGATGCCAGCCTCCCTGATTGCCACTAAAATATCTAGCCTCTCGCGGTTGGGGGGCGGGAACGGGAGCCGAGGCAGCGGTAGGGGGGCGGGAACGGGGCCGGGGAGACACAGAGAGCGAGGCAGCGGTAGGGGGGCGGGAACGGGAGCCGAGGCAGCAGTAGGGGGGCGGGAACGGGGCCGGGGAGACACAGAGCGAGGCAGCGGTAGGGGGGCGGGAACGGGAGCCGAGGCAGCGGTAAAAAGCAAAAAAAAAAATGCCTTACCCAGCATCTAGTTCACCTGCCCTTACACCTCACCCTGCAGCCCTTCGGTTGTCCATCTGTAATGCACCCCTTCCAGCACCTCATGAGGTGCAGGCCTTTCTGCCCGTAACATGGAAGCCTGCCCCTTTGCGTGAGTCTTCTTAGCCGGAAGTCCCTCTGATTGCTTCAGTACCTTTAGTGGGAATTCTGTCCTGCCAATCTCTTGAGGTCCATCAGTTGGATGCCAGCCTCCCTGATTGCCACTAAAATATCGAGCCTCTCGCGGTAGGGGGGCGGGAATGGGAGCCGAGGCAGCGGTAGGGGGGCGGGAACGGGGCCGGGGAGACACAGAGAGCGAGGCAGCGGTAGGGGGGCGGGAACGGGAGCCGAGGCAGCGGTAGGGGGCGGGAACGGGGCCGGGGAGACACAGAGCGAGGCAGCGGTAGGGGGGCGGGAACGGGAGCCGAGGCAGCGGTAAAAAGCAACAAAAAAAAGCAAGCACTCACCTGGACTTCTTCCGGGTGCCTTCAATGCCGGACCAGATTCGGGGGCGTTCCCGAGAACCGGCTTTCGGCTGACGTAGCCAAAAGCCAAAAAATCTCGGGAACGCCCCCGAATCTGGTCCGGGATTGACGGACAGAGCCAACTCCCAATGGTTAGCCTCCATTTATGGAGCTAGCCAATGGGAGGAGGGGGCTGTTACCCGACTCCACACACAGATCATAAGATTTTTCCTAGCGCATGCGTACTTCGTACGCATGCATTTGCTAGGCAAAACCTAAAAAGAGAGAAGGACGGGATAAAGAGTAAATAGAGGTGGGGGGGGGGGGTCTGTGAAATGGAAGTCCATTGCTCAGGGTGAGACAGGAAAGAACGAAATAAAGGGAGAACAGGGCCAGGAGGAAGAGAGGGGGATTTGGAAAGAGACAAAAGACTTTAAGAAATAAGAGAAAGAGAGAGGTGAAGAGAACGAAGGTGAAACAGGGTGATGAAAGATGACTTTTCAAAATTAGGGGGAACCGGCATAAAGGAGGAAAGAGGAAGATAAAGGTAGATATTAGGTACACTTAAACAGAGGAAGTAAACTAGAAAAAAGGAAGGGGGAAGCAGCAGAAAGGAAAGCCAGACTACAATTAGAGATATCATGTAAAGAATAAAAAGAGATGGGAGAATCGTGGTAAATGGTGTAACAGATAAGAAGTTAGTGAAAGGGAGAGTCACTGTAAAGGTGAGAGAGCAACTAGGCGAAATAAAGAGAGGAACATTACAAAATGAGAGCGAGAATGGGACAAACAGAAAGGGAGAGCCAGATTAAACATGGGCTAGAACAGGGACTGGAGAAAGGGAGGAAAAGTGGGAGAGGAAGAGAAAGGAGGACCAACAGAGTAAAACATGGTGCATGAAGCGGGAGATGAAAATGGAAAACTGTGGAGTGAGAACAAAAGGAGAGAGCAACAGAAAAAAGAGGGGACTGAGGAGAACGAGTTAAAATAGGGCCACTGAGAAGGCAAGCAGAGGGGGAATGGGAGAGATGAAAGGAGAGGATTTGAGTAAAAGGGATAGAAGAATATGAGAGTAATAATAGAATAAAGGGGGAGAAAAGGGGTAATAGACAGGGAGAAAAAGAGGGCGAGGAAAAAAGAGGGAGAGAGATTGGAGAGTGGTCGAGAAAGGAAGCAAGAGAAAGGTGGAGAGGGGAGAATCAAATAGCAAGAGCTGAAGGAAGACTCTAAGTCTAAGAGCGAAAGCTGCCCGCTTCAGGCCTGCTCCAATCTCAGCTCCGCACTTGGGCTTAAACGACGCGATTTATTTGTGGCGAATCCCTTAAACTCCGAATGTTTAAATCGTTAATATGATTAATCTCCGCATATTAACTGTGATTGTCTAATTCAAATGAGACGATGAACACGACCTTGTATGCCCTCAGAACGGCTCCTTAATATTACAGGCAGACATTGAGCCAGAGTTCTAATCCTGACTTTCTACACTTGGTAAAAACGTGTGATCCTGGGCAAATGACTCAATGTCCGTGTTCTCGGCTCCATCTTTTCACAAACGCTGCGAGACTGCACGCCACAACTAAGTGCTGAGTACAAGTTCATGGGGGCTAATATAGAGAGGCGTGTGCTCTCCTGAGCAGGACAAACAGTGGGTTTGGGGGAGGATGTGCGTAATATAATGGCCGATTTTGGAACTGGTGAACCGGGTTCTAGTCGCGGCATCAGTTTAACATCCCCGATTCTGGACAAATCACTTAATCTCGACGTGCCTAGAAAAAACCTGAACGTGTCCGTGTGTAATGTAACCGGTGCTCATGTAAAGCGCTCCAATGACAGGGTTCGCGTCAGATCTGCGCTATAAATAAACTGCAACAACACTCCGTTCGGTGCTCTTTGACCGCGGTACTGCACTGGACGCACTGTATAGTAGTTTTGTATTTATCTAGTTCTTCGCAGCCCGTTATGAGGTGCTGATTGCTGAATCGCATTTTTCTCACGTGCAGCACCTACACTGGGCAGGAATGCCCGGTTGGCAAAGTATTATATTTGGTTCCAGCTTTAGTGGGCACTGTTTTGGATGTTATGTTGAGGGTGCTTTCATCGTATCTCGGGGCATAGCGCCTAGCACAGTAAGAGAGGGCGATGCGAGAGGCGCGCAAATTAGAATTGTAATTAGTTGACGGATAGTTTTCAATGCAGATCCTAGGTTATGTTTCATTGACTCTAGTATGTATGCTGCACTGCAGGCAGCCATTAAGGGAGCCCCCCCCCCGCCCCCCCTAGCCCAGTAAAGACAGCCAGTGTGGGATTCCCGGAGTCCTCCCCCCACCCCCGCCTCTATTTTTTATTTATAACGCTGGGCAACTTCCGTTCAAGTCGAGTCAGATCACGAAATGGATGCCTTCAGACTACACGGAGAGCTCCGCATTATCATTCTGGTCTGTATAGCGCCGAATGTTGGGCACTCGGTTCATTTCCAAGGGCTCCTTACGTTTAAAGCTTGAGGAACCCATGAGGCACACCATGGGCGTAGGAGACACTAAATTTCTGGGGGGGACAGGGACAACCTTGTGGACTTTCCAGTGACCCTATACAAATTGCCCATTGTGCGAGACCGTACGCGTGTTAAACGTATACAATCGCATAGTTATGAAGAGAAATATTGAGAAAGGCAGGCAAGTAGTCACAGTCTGCAAGTATGCTTTATTTTTATTTACATTCTCAATAAAGATCACATGGGAAAAAAATATGTATATGAATCTTGAATCTTTATGCACCAAGAAAACAAAGGCAGGACAAAAAAAGGAATAATAAACTAAACGCTCTTAGCGACATTCCTACATCTCAAAATGCAATCGGACAAATTAGAAATTGTTTTTCTTGCTGCAGGAATCTGTTTTAAAATTATGAACTTTATTTTGAAAAGCCAAATCATTTCTTGCGCCGTTCATTGCAGAGGACAAATTATTTCGCTATTCTATGCAGGTCAACTGAGTCCATCATCTCTTTATGTATGTTGCATCATTTAAAAAAAAAAAATGCTTTTCTTCTGGGGAAACATTTTTTGAGTGCAACTTGCTTCAAACAAATAATAGAAAGCTGGCTATTGGATAACTTGTGTTATTCTCCAATGAAGCGGCCTTGGGGTTCCGGTGATATTTACACCCCTCCACCTGGCCTCGATGCAACTGTAATGTTGTAACCTATGGGATTGGAGGGAGGGGTAGAGGTTATGCTTGTGCATGTCAGTGTGTGGATAGAGTCTATTAATCTCTTAAATCAATAGACCAAATTATATGTAAATGGCTCCAGAAACTATGAATCGAATTTTATTGCACAACATCCAGCGCCTGGTGTTCAGTATAGCGACTTCAGAAGGATGAAATGCTGAGTCAGCAGTGATATGTACATCTGCACATATATAACTTAGATGGCAGCAGTAAGTCTTTTGTCGTTTATTTTAAGCCCATTATACATGAGTGCGCACCCAGTTAAACAGCACTGAGATTGTGACATGATGAGAACATCTAAGCCGACCCAGCTCCTCCTTTCAGCAGCGCATTGGTTGCGTTGCATCATTGTGTTATGTTGTGTAATGTCATTGCTGGACAGCTCACTGGAGCCCTCCATACACCCGCAAAGACCCCATTTCCACCTCTCCCCCCCACCCGCCTGCGCCCGTAATGCCGGCCGTGACTGCATATTTTTCTAAACTGCATCCCAAGTTCTGATTTAACAAGGCTAAAGATATCCTGAACTCTGAAGGTATTGTCTGCACTGAATATTTTGAAAGCAGGAATACTTAAACGGGCTCTGAGTTATTATTGTGAAAATATTGGTGCTGCTGAACTGGAGGGGAGAGTTGAAGCGGCCGCTGCGCGCCTACAATATTTCACCAACCCAGGCACGTGACCACAAAGCCTGCACCAGCCTCAGTGCCCCAATGAGAGGTGGCACGCGGACAGTACTGCAATGTCTGGAATTACCTTACTTTATTATGGTTGTCATTATTACTAGTGATAACTGGTAATTCCCCAATCCCCACCCTTCCCGGCTACCCCTCGTCCCACCCACCCCCAGCCCTTGCTAAACGTGTGTTTGAGTGGTGCTTGTAATGTGTGGAATAAATTATTGGCCAGGGATGATTGCGGGACATTTTACGATTATCACAATTTTGTGTTAACCTGTACACCCCACACCCCCACCACTTTCAAATGTCACCAGGCGCCCCAGGCAATGCAGTGTAACAGCCCTTGCCCCTAAGTCAGTCACTTCAATGGGATAGGTACTCACGCAGGAGGGACCTCACACTTCGTGGGAGCGCGCTGCTGCTGCAGCCCTTCCGTCTTCAAGCCGCTGTACTATCAATAGACCCACCCCATCTGTCTTTACACCCCCAGCGTTTCCACGCAGGCGCATAATTATGCGCCTGCGTGGAAACACCATGTCTTGGCTGCATGTGTTTTTAAGCCCCCCACTCTTCTGCCGGTTTAGTGCGCATGCCTGTGATTGCACGCATAAGCTTTCAAGATCCAGCGGCAAACGCTACTCCTGCTTGAGCAGCGTTAACTGCCGTTCACCAGGGAAAGCCCCTGCTTCGCGCTCTGCTCCAGCAGCCACAGGGCCCGGCCGAGGCTCCCAGGAGAGGCCCGCACAAAGGCGAGGAGGGCTGCGGGGAGCAAGGGGTGCTTTTTCAAGCTCCCCCGCCGCCAAAGAAAGGCGCCCATTCACTGCTTTAGATGCAGCTCGCCTATAATCAGACATGCCAACCCTCCCGATTCAGGCGTGAGACTACCGATTTGAAGGCTAGTCTCCCGCCTCCCGATTCCTGCAAGCAAAAACCCGATTCCTCAGGGGTGTCAGCTGACAGGCTTGGTATTGTGTAAAGTGCTAATTCTTCCAGCAAAGAGTGGCGTTGCAGGGGCTCTCGAAGGGGTGAAAAAACAACAAAGCGTCATTAACAAGGGAATCGTCTTTTAAAGACCTGCAAAGTACTGTGGGGAGGGGGGACGGAGCTGTTTCAGCCCGGCTGCCACAGGGGGGTGGGGGATGCATGCACTTCCAACAGCCTGCCAGGCCAGTGCCCAACACTTGCATCACCCTCTCTGCCATTATGCTCCATGCTTCTGAAACGTAAGAAGAAAACGTGCATTTACGTTTCAAATGTCCGATCCTACTGCAGCCACTTCCAAAGCCCATACATACCAGTAACCCGATTCAAAGTCCCATTCTCCCGATTTTTTTTTTTAATCTCTCACTGTGCTCTCCTGAAATGTTGGCATGTATGTAAATGCACATTTTCTGAGTAGGGTTTCTTAGCCTTGGGTTCTGAATAGGTACTTTGCCACACCTCGGATACTTTTAAATGTGCAGGAACTCACAGATTAGGTACACGTGCCACCCAGCCCAGGCCAAGGGTGCCTTGCATTTTGCGCATCTATTAATCGTTCCACTGGCGATCAGGGCTGCTTTCCAAACTTTTGACTCCCCACGTCATTCGAATTCTCTGCTGTAGGCGGGACTTTTGGCAGATGAAATGGGAAGTAGGCGCTGCCACTTTCCTGGTAATGTCTTTCAAGGCTGCCACTCAGGCCTAAGGGCAGCTATCAATGACCACAGGAAAACCATCCCTTCCCTGCAGTCAGTGGTCCCGTCCATATTAGAAGAGACATTTGGGAAAAGGGGTGGATTAAAGCGAAACTCTCTATTGTCCTAAAAACATTATTAATAGCTGCCAAGTGCCCCCGTGTGACACGTTCCACTACTTCTGTTGTATTCGACCTTATTATCCCTCTTGTGAAGTCAATGGAGCTTTCAGTGCATTAGTACGAAGGAAGTCACAACATGCTGATTAGAAGTGAATACCTGCCTGGTATTACAACAAAAACTACGGTGGAACAGACCCAAAAGCACCTTGTTACTCTAGGTTGAGGCTCATGAGCTAGTATTCCAACAATACCTATGAGAATCTGAATAGAAAATCAGAAATAAATATCAGAGATGTAACAATCTGGATAGAACTAAGTGCTGGATGAGAAAAAACCTGCTGAACAAGACTCAGCTCACCTGCCGTGTTTACAAAGAGCTTCGCATGTGTCAAACTGCTAGGCGAGTCACTGTCAGTCATCGAAAAGCGGAAACAGTACTGATATACCCTGTCAAAAAAATAATAAGTGCAGTCTGAAACTGACACATGATCCAATGTTAACCCTGACCCGTCACCAAAGTGAGTATGGTGATGAATCTCACCTGTCAGGTAGGACGATCGAGAACAGCAAAACGAAGATAGTTCGAAAAAAATGCCCCCTCTCTATAAGAAAAAAGACAATAACAATGTGTGACAATTACGTACTAGAAAAAAGAATGGCAGGTGATGCACTAATAAGTCTGTGCGAGCTAGTTCAAACGTATGATAAAACGGATGGAAAAGTCCTCAAATCTCCCTTTCTGATACTAGATACGCCAACCGGCTTCTGAGATACTCAAATCCGTAATAATCAGAATCCCGCCGCCGCAGTAGCATGTGACGTCAAATGACTTGAACAAATAAAAAGGAATTCAGGGGTGCTGTGCCACACAAAGAGTTCAAAAGGGCAGAAGCAGGGGGGCGAGTGGCCTCTGATGTCACCTCATGCTGTGACTATCAGATCATTGACTGCTCACAGACAGGTAACTGGAGAGGCGCCAGGTCAAGTGCAGGGACATTAGATCACGCAGCACCTCTCGCACTTTTTTTCGCGCGCTAATGTTCTGCCAATCTCCCTCTCAGGAGGTAGATGGGAAATTAGTTTGAGCCCTCGACTTCCCCACCCTTGTCCCCTGTGTCCCCCCCACTCCAAAATCTGGGGGGGATATGTCCCCCGCGTCCCCCTACAGGTGAATGTTTTAGTTCTCTTCCTGCGGCACTCTGTGCCCACCACCATGGTGTGTGACTTGGCGACGTTTATTCTAAGGTCTAGATGGTCCATAAACGTGCCAAAAGCGTTCAATAGGCGCTGGAGGCCAACTCCCGTGCGGGCGATTAGCACGGCGTCGTCGGCGTATAGGAGTGCCGGTATCTTGGTTACTCCTACACACGGGACGTCGGCATCCTGCCCCTCAAGGTGCGCACCCAGGCCATTGATATAGATGGTGAACAGTAAGGGGGCCAAAATGCAGCCCTGCCGCACCCCCCTTAGAGATCTAAAGAGAGCAGTGCACCTGCCCTCGTTGGTCACGCGTATGCTAAAGAAGAGTTCCTGATGCAGGGAGGACATAAAGGTAACTAATGCTTCATCTATGCCAATCTCCAACAGAATGGACCACAGTTTAGTCCTATTGACTAAGTCGAAAGCGGAGGAGAGGTCCATGAATGCAAGATACAAGGACCCCTCCTTAGCTACAGTATATTTGGAGATGAGCAGATGTAGATTAATGCATTGTTCAATAGTGCCTTTTTTTCCCTAAATCCATATTGGATTTCAGATAGCCCACCACAACCCTCAACATTCTCCCTTAACCTAGATAAAAGAACTCTCCCTAAGATTTTTACCGAGGAATCTAAGAGGGATATGGGCCTATAGCAGCCTGGGTCATCCCGCTGGCCTTTTTTAAAAATAGGAACAATGGTGGAAATATTCCATGATGCAGGTGCAGGATTATCATTCACTGCGTTAAACACATTTGTCAGGACTTCGGCCCACAATTTTGGGGAGTACATGAAGAAATCAGCAGGCACACCGTCCGGACCAGGAGCCTTGTGCTTGGTGGTGGACATAATGGCTTTCTCCACCTCTACTTGGTTAAAGATAATGGGGCAGGTGGCTGGTCTTATCAACGGGGCGTCTGTGATAGCGTCAACAGAATCCCCATAGACATTTTTAAAATGGCATAACCATTTATCATCAGGAATAACGCAGTCCATGATATCATTATCATTATCTGAGAAAAAGGGCTGTTTAATAATCTCCCAGAATTTTTTGCTGTTCTTCAGGACTGCTGCCGAAAGGAGGTCTTCCCAGGCTTCTTGTTTAATGGTGTCCTTTCGTTTTTTTACTGCTAATTTATAAATTTTCCTGAGTTTTGAGATCTCATCGTTTACCCTAGGAACTCTTTTGAGGGCTGCCAGTAATGATCTATGGGCTTTTGAGCAAGCTGAATCAAACCAGCGCTTGTTTCCTGGGGTTACGTTTTTAGTTTTTGCCAAAAGGTCCTGTGACACCTGCTCACATATGGCCTCAAACGCCTCTACGGTTTCTTTGCCCTGTGCGCTAAGATTTTTACAGACCTCAACCTGCCCCTTAATCCTTGGGAAGTTCTCTGCGTAAAATTTATCTGGGACCACCTTAGCCCATTTCAAGCGTCTTCCTTGGCCAGTTGTCTTTAATGGGTGGGTGGTTACTTTCAGCGGGGAAGGTCCTATGTTGCCTCCCCAAGCCACTTCTAGCTCAACAGGGTTATGGTCACTTGAATGAAATTGTGTGGTGCGATATATATTAACCCGTATAAGAATGCTTAGGGATACAAATATATAATCAATAATAGTGCCATATGAAATACCAGTGAAAGTTGGCTGTCTAGTGTCACCATCAGGTTCATAAAGGTCGAAACTGACAAGAAAGTCCTCCAATTCCTCCCCCTCAGGGGAGTGTTCGAAGTGGGGTCCCTCAGGCCCATCATCCCCATCAGGACTGTTTTCCCTGCAATTTAGGTTACACGGATGGATGTTAAAATCACCTAATAAAATATAATCCATATCGAGCGTATTATTTTGACTGACCTTATTTAAAATCTTATCCAAATTAATAATATTGCGGCCTCTGTGGTCACTGTTCCCTGAATTATAGAAATTTACAAAAATCGTCCTTTTGGTGTTTTTAGTCACTCTTTCGACCACCAGGATGTTAGGGGAGTCAGTGTCGATCTGCCTAAAACTACCTATTAAATCTAAAGAAAACAGAAATAGGAGGCCTCCCTTGGCCCTCCCCATGCGGCTATGAACAGCGGCTTTGGTGAAACTAATGAACCCATCCCACCATAGGTTGTCGGAAGTATCCCACGTTTCCTGGAGGGCAATAATATGGTGGCCTAGGACAAAGCTTGACCAGGATTTATCCTCACGTTTACCATTTAACCCCGCAACATTCCAGCTCATTATCCTGCAGGAGTCCCTGGAAGTCTCAGTTAATGGGGCCGGAGCTGATGCCACGTCCAGTTGTTGAACCGTGGTATCTGTTCCCTGGTTCGTGGCCTCTGTAAGTCAATCACAGTCATTTAGACCGGACAGGACCCCATATCTGTTCCCCATTCCCGCTCCCCAGTCAAATGGATTGGGTACCTGGCCCCAACCATTTGCTGCTAGGTTCCACGGTGGCTGCGGGGTGTTTGGTCGCATTGGAAAGTGTTCGTTCCCTTGCCTGAACATAGGCCCATTGCCCTGGCCCCTATATTCATAACATGGAGTTTGTGGGCCCCACCTATTTATATTGGGCCAAAGTGGCCCTGATGTTCTGGCCGTTGGCCCATATGGAAAGTTATTTTGCCCTAGCCCTCGACTACTCAAGAGGCGAGGATGGTTATTGTTGAATCCGGATCTAGTTTCCCCACCCCAGTGAGCAGTTCTATCATTTCTTCTGAACCTTGGAATTTTGGAGGAGGTCTCCATCTGGCTCTCAGTGTAAAAGAATTTCAGGGTTAGGGGAATTATGGATCCAGTTCTACGTTGCGGTGGGAGGATATTAGCTAGGATGTTAGGGAGTACTTCTGCGTTAACAAAATTTAATATGACACAGTCTCCATTAAATTTCTTGGTCTTATTGCCAATCCAAGATACCCTTCTTGCCCTGACAATTTCCCCAGCTAACTGGTCGGCTCCCTGATCTGCCATGCGCATGTTGTTGGTAAGCCAATATAAGGCTTTGTCCTTAAGGCCTTGGGCAGATTCTTTTTGCTCCTGAGATAAGGCGGGGACATTCGCCAGCACCAGGACTAAAGGAGCAGCTTCCTGAAGAAATTGTGGGGGGTCATCCACTTGGGGCGGTGGGGTTGGAGCCAAAGGTTGTGACGTGGGGGCCTCTCTAGTAGCATTGTCGTTAGTGGGCCCAGATGGTAGCAGTTGGCCATCCAAGGTGGGCTGTTGCACGATATACGTGGTGCCTAAAGCTGCACCCAGATCTTCCTCAGGGGTTACTACAGGTTTACGGACTTCGTTGCCTAAATTCTCCAAATCATCCGCCAACTTGCTTTGAAGCCCTCCCAACTTTTTTATTTCAGATGTTAGTTTGTCAATTTTCCCGATGAGGGGCTTGATGATGGTTTTAATTTTGATATCTATCATGTCAGAAATCCTGTTAAATAGGTCATCATCAATAATTTGTTTAAACTCATCCACATCTACACGCTCCACATTTTTCCCTTTATGTCTAGGGGGTGAATTGATTTTTTTCTTACCTTGCTGTTTTCCCCCCCTTTTGACTTGAGCTTTTCTACAATTTCTCATAGGGCGCGTAACCGGGGAAGAAGATGAAGGAGAAGGAAACTCCTCAACAATATTTTGCTGCTGCTCAGAATCAGACGCAACATTTACTGACTGATCCGCTAACAAGTCAGCGTTTCCGTCATCTACCTCCAAATTAATTAAGTTAGTTAGGTTATCGTCAGGTATGAGGATTGAAGGGTCTAGCAATTGAGTGTCGGGGATTTGTATGCTAGGGTCTGGGCTCAATGGTGGCAGGATCGGCGATTGACTCAAGCCCAGAGATTCCCTTCTGTCATTATTTATCTTTTTAACCACTTGTACTAAAAAGGAGTCAAGAGTTTTCAGTGGGGCTGGGGTAGCGGAGGCCGATTTTTTAGACATAATTACAGGTGGGTGGGGATAGATTCAAAAGTCGCAAACTACACAGGTGAAAGCTATAGACGAACAAAAGCAGGTTACAAATGTACCTAACCAAAGAAAAAATATTTTTTAAAATAGTATCGCGCAGCATGCACACATTATAGATTAAATAAACTCTAATCCTAAAACAATTACGAAAAGATACCAAGGCTCTGATTTGTATAAGTCTTAAAAATAACCTATGGTCAGTCCCAGGCAGTCTTGATGAGCCACCTATGAGGAAGAATCAATTAACAGGAGAAAACGTCCAGAGAGGACCAGATGGTCTATGTTTTACTCCTATTATATGGCGTTTACTCCCACCTACTAAACCTTATACCTGGGCGATTCAGTGGGGGATCAAAAGAACCCCACTGACCCCCGTCTGGCTACAAGTAGTAGAAAGGAGAACAGCTCTAAATGACACTCCAGGTGACAATACTTGGCAGTCCACAAATGTTAGTTTGAATGAACCAGTACCTTGGGTATGTCGTAAAATGAGATGTTAGGGAGTGGGCCCAGCCCGGCCTCCTATGGCCTCTGACGGCCACAGACGGTCCCGCCCTTGTCCCGGGCTTCTCCCGGCGCGCTCCCGCTCGCTCCCGCTGAGCGGGGACAATGGTCCAATGTAAACCCTATGGGCTCTTGCTTATTGGTTGGCGTACAGGGGGGTGTGGCCAGCGGGGAGAGCAGCCCAGGTGTGTTAGATGAGCGCGCAGGGGCTCCTGGTCATTGGAGTCCCTGCCTGCGTGCTCGCAGCCCCGCCGGCTTGCTCACCTGCCCGCACCTCCTGTCCTCAGCTGTTCCAGAGTCTGCAGCCTCCTGTGTGCGAGGCGCTGCGGGGTCAAGGGTGACGACGAAAATGCTCCGAAATCCTCAGGAATCCTCTAGTGATGCAGGCTTTCCCTTCCTGCGGACAGTCTCCAAAAACGGGCAGCAAGGAGATAAGGAGTCAGTCTCTCTCTCTCTCTCCCTGTCAGTCCCCCTCTCAGTCAGTCTCTCTCTCTCTCTGTCAGTCTCTCTCAGTCAGTCAGTCTCTCTCAGTCAGTCAGTCTCTCTCGCAGTCAATCAGTCTATCTCTCTCAGTCAGTCAGTCTCTGCCTCTCTCTCTGTCTCTCTCTCTGTCAGTCAGTATCTCTCTACCTCAGTCAGTCAGTATCTCTCTACCTCAGTCAGTCTCTCTCTCTGCCAGTCAGTCTCACTCTGAATCAGTCTCTCTCTCTCTGTTAGTCAGTCAGTCACTCTCTTAGTCAGCCAATCTTGCTCTCTCTCTCTGTCAGTTTCCTAGCCAGTCAGTCTCTCAGTCAGTCAGTATTCAGTCTCTGAGTCAGTCAGTCAGTCTCTCTCTCTCTCTCAACTCTCTCTCTCCATTCTCTCTCTCAACTCTGTCCACTCCATCTCCACTGTCTCTCTCTCCACTTTCTCTCTCTCTACTCTCTCTCCACTGTCTCCCTCCACTGTCTCCCTCCACTCTCTCTACTCTCTTTCCACTCTCCCCCCACTCTCTCCCCACTCTCTCTCTCCACTCTCTCCACCCTCTCTCCCTTCACACTCTCTCTCTACTTTCTCTCCACTCTCTCTTTCTCTCCGCTCTCTCTCTCCCTCTCCACTCTCTCACTCCACTCTCTCACTCTCTCTCTCACTCTCTGTCTCACTCTTTCCACCTTTTATCTACTCTCTCCACCCTCTTTCTACTCCCTCTCCACTCTCTCTCCACTCTCTCCACACTCTCTCTCTGCACTGTCTCCTCCACTCTCTCCCTCCACTCTCTCCCTCCACTCTCCCTCCACTCTCTCTCCACTCTCTATGCACTCTCTCTCCTCTCTCTCTTCTCTCTCTCTCCACTCTCCACTCTCTCTCTCCACTCTCTCTCTCTTCTATCTCTCTCCACTGTCTCCTCCACTGTCTCCCTCCACTCTCCCTCCACTCTCTCTCCACTCTCTCTCCACTGTCTCTCCACTCTCTCTCCACTCTCTATCTCCTCTCACTCTCTCCTCTCTCTCTCCACTCTCTCTCTCTCCTCTCTCTCTCCTCTCTCTCTCTCTCCACTCTCTCTCTCCACTTTTTCTCTCTTTCTCCACTGTCTAGCTCCACTCCCTCCACTCTCTCTATCTCTCTATCTATCTCTCTCTCTCTCTCTCTCTCTTCACTGTCTCTCTCTCTCTCTCTTCACTGTCTCTCTCACCACTTTCTCTCTCTCTCTCCACTCTCTATCCACTGTCTAACTCCACTTTCTCTCCACTCTCTCTCTCTACTCTTTCTCCACTCTCTCTCTCTACTCTCTCTCCACTCTCTCCACTCTCCCTCCACTCTCTCTCCCTCCACTCTCTCTCCCTCCACTCTCTCTCCATCCACTCTCTCTCTCTCTCTACTCTCTCTCCACTCTCTCTCTACTCTCTCTCCACTGTCTTTATCTCCACTCTCTCTCCACTGTCTCCCTCCACTCTCTCTCTCTCCACTCTCTTGCTCACTCTCCCCACTGTCTCCATGCTCTCTCCACTCTCTCTCTCCACTGTCTAGCTCCACTCTCTCTCCACTCTCTCTCTCTCCTCTCTCTCCTCTCTCTCTCTCTCTACTCTCTCTCCACGCTCTCTCTCCACTCTCTCTCTCCACCCTCTCTCCCTCCACTCTCTATCTCTACTCTCTCTCCACTCTCTCTCTCCACTCTCTCTCTCCACTCTCTCTCTACTCTCTCTCCACTGTCTTCCTCTCCACTCTCTCTACTCTCTCTCCACTGACTCTCTCTCTCTACTCTCTCGCTACTCTCTCTCTCCACTCTCTCTATACTCTCTCTCCACTGCCTCACTCCACTCTCTCTCCACTGTCTCTCCACTCTCTCTCCACTCTCTATCTCCTCTCACTCTCTCCTCTCTCTCTCCACTCTCTCTCTCTCCTCTCTCTCTCTCCACTCTCTCTCTCCACTTTTTCTCTCTTTCTCCACTGTCTAGCTCCACTCCCTCCACTCTCTCTATCTCTCTATCTCTCTATCTCTCTCTCTCTCTCTCTCTCTCTCTCTCTCTTCACTGTCTCTCTCACCACTTTCTCTCTCTCTCTCCACTCTCTATCCACTGTCTAGCTCCACTTTCTCTCCACTCTCTCTCTCTACTCTTTCTCCACTCTCTCTCTCTACTCTCTCTTCACTCTCTCCACTCTCCCTCCACTCTCTCTCCCTCCACTCTCTCTCCCTCCACTCTCTCTCTCTCTACTCTCTCTCCACTCTCTCTCTACTCTCTCTCCACTGTCTTTATCTCCACTCTCTCTCCACTGCCTCCCTCCACTCTCTCTCTCTCCACTCTCTTGCTCACTCTCCCCACTGTCTCCATGCTCTCTCCACTCTCTCTCTCCACTGTCTAGCTCCACTCTCTCTCCACTCTCTCTCTCTCTCTACTCTCTCTCCACTCTCTCTCTCTCTACTCTCTCTCCACGCTCTCTCTCCACTCTCTCTCTCCACCCTCTCTCCCTCCACTCTCTATCTCTACTCTCTCTCCACTCTCTCTCTCTCCACTCTCTCTCTCCACTCTCTCTCTACTCTCTCTCCACTGACTCTCTCTCTCTCTACTCTCTCGCTACTCTCTCTCTCCACTCTCTCTATACTCTCTCTCCACTGCCTCACTCCACTCTTTCTCCACTCTCTCTCCACTCTCTCTCTCCACCCTCTCTCTCCACCCTCACTCTCTCTCCACTCTCTCTCTCTACTCTCGCTCTCTACTCTCGCTCTCTCTCCTCTCTCTCTCCACTCTCTCTCACAAAGTAGTGTGCGTTCCATGGGCATCCGCAGAAATGTTTCCGGGGGGGCACATTTTTAACTTCATCTCCATCCCCCTTGCACCCTTCTCCCCTCTGCCTGGCAGCTCCCTTCTCGCCCTCCCCCTTGCACCCTTCTCCCCCTCCCCCTTGCACCCTTCTCCACCTCCGCCTTGCACCCTTTTCTACCTTGCACCATTCTCCCCTCTGCCTTGCACCCTTCTCCCCTCTGCCTTGCACCCTTCTCCTCTCTGCCTTGCACCCTTCTCCCCTCTGACTTGCACCCTTCTCCCCTCTGCCTTGCACCCTTCTCCTCTCTGCCTTGCAGCCTTCTCTACCGTGCTCCCTTCTCCTCTCTGCCTTGCACCCTTCTCCTCTCTGCCTTGCACCCTTCTCCCCTCCCTGTGGCACCCTTCTCCTCTCCACCTTGCACCCTTCTCCCCTCCGCCTTGCACCCTTCTACCCCTCCCCGTTGCACCATTCTCCCCTCTTCCTTGCACCCTTCTCCTCTCCACATTGCACCCTTCTCCTCTCTGCCTTGCACCCTTCTCCCCTCTGCCTTGCACCCTTCTCCCCTCCGCCTTGCGCCCTTCTCCCCTCCGCCTTGCGCCCTTCTCCTCTCTGCCTTGCGCCCTTCTCCTCTCTGCCTTGCGCCCTTCTCCCCTCTGCCTTGCACCCTTCTCCTCTCTGCCTTGCACCCTTCTCCCCTCTGCCTTGCACCCTTCTCCTCTCTGCCTTGCACCCTTCTCCCCTCTGCCTTGCACCCTTCTCCCCTCCGCCTTGCACCCTTCTCCCCTCCGCCTTGCACCCTTCTCCCCCTCCCCGTTGCACCATTCTCCCCTCTTCCTTGCACCCTTCTCCCCTCTGCCTTGCACCCTTCTCCTCTCTGCCTTGCACCCTTCTCCCCTCTGCCTTGCACCTTCTCCCCTCTGCCTTGCACCCTTCTCCCCTCTGCCTTGCACCTTCTCCCCTCTGCCTTGCAGCTCCCTTCTCGCCCTCCCCCTTGCACCCTTCTCCCCCTCCCCCTTGCACCCTTCTCCACCTCCGCCTTGCACCCTTTTCTACCTTGCACCATTCTCCCCTCTGCCTTGCACCCTTCTCCCCTCTGCCTTGCACCCTTCTCCTCTCTGCCTTGCACCCTTCTCCCCTCTGCCTTGCACCCTTCTCCCCTCTGCCTTGCACCCTTCTCCTCTCTGCCTTGCAGCCTTCTCTACCGTGCACCCTTCTCCTCTCTGCCTTGCACCCTTCTCCTCTCTGCCTTGCACCCTTCTCCCCTCCCCGTGGCACCCTTCTCCTCTCCACCTTGCACCCTTCTCCCCTCCGCCTTGCACCCTTCTACCCCTCCCCGTTGCACCATTCTCCCCTCTTCCTTGCACCCTTCTCCTCTCCACATTGCACCCTTCTCCTCTCTGCCTTGCACCCTTCTCCCCTCTGCCTTGCACCCTTCTCCCCTCCGCCTTGCACCCTTCTCCCCTCCGCCTTGCACCCTTCTCCTCTCTGCCTTGCGCCCTTCTCCTCTCTGCCTTGCGCCCTTCTCCCCTCTGCCTTGCACCCTTCTCCTCTCTGCCTTGCACCCTTCTCCCCTCTGCCTTGCACCCTTCTCCCCTCTGCCTTGCACCCTTCTCCTCTCTGCCACCCTTCTCCCCTCTGCCTTGCACCCTTCTCCCTTCTGCCTTGCACCCTTCTCCCCTCCGCCTTGCACCCTTCTCCCCTCCGCCTTGCACCCTTCTCCCCCTCCCCGTTGCACCATTCTCCCCTCTTCCTTGCACCCTTCTCCCCTCTGCCTTGCACCCTTCTCCTCTCTGCCTTGCACCCTTCTCCCCTCTGCCTTGCACCTTCTCCCCTCTGCCTTGCACCCTTCTCCTCTCTGCTTGCACCCTTCTCCCCTCTGCCTTGCACCCTTCTCCCCTCCGCCTTGCACCCTTCTCCTCTCTGCCTTGCATCCTTCTCCTCTCTGCCTTGCATCCTACTCCCCTCTGCCTTGCACCCTTCTCCGCTATGCCTTGCACCCTTCTACCCTCTGCCTTGCAACCTTCTCCCCTCTGCCTTGCACCCTTCTCTACCGTGCACCCTTTCTACTCTCTGCCTTGCACCCTTCTCCCCTCTGCCTTGCACCTTCTCCCCTCTGCCTTGCACCCTTCTCCTCTCTGCATTGCACCCTTCTCCTCTCTGCCTTGCGCCCTTCTCCTCTCTGCCTTGCGCCCTTCTCCTCTCTGCCTTCCGCCATTCTCCCCTCTGCCTTGCACCCTTCTCCTCTCTGCCTTGCGCCCTTCTCCTCTCTGCCTTGCGCCCTTCTCCCCTCCGCCTTCCACCCTTCTCCTCTCTGCCTTGCACCCTTCTCTGCCTTGCACCCTTCTCCCCTCTGCCTTGCACCCTTCTCCCCTCCGCCTTCCACCCTTCTCCTCTCTGCCTTGCACCCTTCTCTGCCTTGCACCCTTCTCCTCTCTGCCTTGCGCCCTTCTCCTTTCTGCCTTCCACCCTTCTCCGCTCAGCCTTGCACCCTTCTCCCCCTCCGCCTCGCACCCTTCTCCCCCTCCGCCTGGACTCCAAAACGTAAGGTGATCACTTTCTTCAATAGACAAGCTTTTTATTTTTAGTAAATGCATGGCAGGTGCTCTACTATCAGTTTGCAGTTTTCATCCAGTATCCATATGTACTCTGGCTATACAAGGAAAGTGCCACCATCCCAAGCCAAGGATACACACTAAATACTAAGAACTACCAACAATATATCGCCCAAACGAGGGTGGGCAGAGAGCACATCACCCTCACATGCATTCATGTTTTAATGAGGATGCTTTTCTCTCACAATAAAATTAATGTTTGTACAAATGCCATTTTGACACCTCTATGTGCTGTACATAACGATTGTCACTGTAACTCGGCTTACCAAACTCAGAGGGAAGGTTGACTTGGTACACCGAGAGAATAACAAATGACTCGGAGGACTTAAACAGATGTCAGGGTGAGCGTGAAACGGACTACGATAAAGCAAGCAATTCAAATTGTATTTTGTTTAAAAGAACCATGACTTGTCGGAAAACACAATTTCTATTATGTATAAAAGTTCCTAAAAATGTCACAGTGATTACAAACTATATTACACAGGCACATATGTTGGAGAAAGGACCTACAGGCTGTCTGAACAGAGATAATCTTCCCTTACTTGCAGGCCCATTATCCCATTCCACCGAGACCTCTGTTTCACCTTTCAACAATAAAAATACACTTACTCACTGTCTCGTTCCTTGTCCCAAACTTGGTGGCTGAGGAAGTGCTTCTGCATCTGGAGCGTTCTTTCTAATAATTATAATTCACCATGGGCCAACCTGTGCACAAGGCACACAGCAGAACACTGCGTCTTTGCCACATGCCAGCATGCCAGCTCTCCACATTTACCGAGGCCCACTCAAGAGGGGTGTGCAAATCGCTTTTACTTTCGCAAGTTAGACATGCGTAGTCGAGCCGGCTGAAATCATACCGAAAATGTAAGCATGCTTTTAAAATGCTGCAGTGGAAACACAGAGCCAGCTTCAGCATTGTAATTGTGTCTTTAGATAACTTGTAGGGGGTAGGCAGGGAAGCGGTTTTTTTAAGGGTGCCACAATCACATTAAGAGGTCCCCAGCCCATGTAGGCCCCCAAACCCTGACAACAACCCCCCCCCCCGCCCGCACTCCCACCCCACCCCTCACCTCTCACAGCCCTGGCCTCCTCCCTTCTCAAAGGAATAGTGCCCTGAGGAGAATGCACTATCTCAGGGCCCCCACCCCCTCCTCCTTCCGGGCCTGGCTCGTGGCTTTGACTGAAGAGAAACAATGGAAGTTGATACTTTGTTTCTCTTCAGTCAAAGGTCAGCAGCGCGAGGAGCGAGGAGCAGGCTGCAGACAGCAGCAGCTGCTTTAGAGAGAGAGAGAGACACAGCTCTCTACCGGAGAGCTCAGCTGAGGGGCCCCCTTCATCGACTGGAGACGTGGCGGCCCCTGGGGTTTGGCGGCCCTGTGCAGGTGCACAGTTTGCACATGCCTAGGGCCGGCCCTGCCAGAGTGCAGCACAGACACCCCTCACCGTTGCAGAGTCTCCGGAGTTCTACCGGAACGCATGTGATCCTCTCCAGGTGCTGCCAAGACGCCCCCTCCCCATACGATACTCCTACCCCAGAGAAGAGAAGTATTTTTGTACTTTAGACATGCCCCCCCCCCCTCTCTGTGGCCCCCATTTGCCTCGCGGACCCCGGGCCCGCGCCGGCTCAGCCCAGGCTCCTGTCGTGTTTATGCAGCTTGGCCATACATTCCTGCCCCGTTTAGGTTCATTGACTGGGATGTGTGAGAAGCTACTCCAAGGGTCCTGGAGGGGAGAGGGGGGGGGGGTCAATTTAAGAGTAAGTGAGAGAGAAGGGGGGAAATGAAGAGAAGGGAACTGGGAGGAGGGGACAAATTAAAGAAACTAACCTGGAAGGAGAAGAGAACACAGGAGAAATTAAAGCAAGATAGGCGTATGGAAGAGAAGCGGGGCTCGGCAGGGGACAGGGGGAGGGGGGGGCCTTGTGCAAACAATTGGCAGGAGAGGTTTCTTGCACCTCTGTGTAAATTCTTGAGTCTGTAGTGTACAAGGGATAGTGTTTCCCTTGTGCTGTGTGCGACTTTAGGGGGCACCCAAAAGCACTGCCTTTTTAAATCCCCCCGAGGACTGAAGTTCCTGAATAGTGTTCCCTTCCGACTGACGGGCATCTAGGCGCTTAGGGGTCATTAGGGGACAGGTGAAAACTGCAGGGTTAAAAGCACCAAAGACTTGTTCAGTGCGGCGAAAGTGCGGGCTACTCAAACTGCCCACCTGTGGGCGCTCCGCTGACTGGGTTATAATAATGCAGACGCCGTGCACATTCAATCATTGTCCTCTCTGCCAGCAGAACTCAGAAGTGCCAAATATATGTACATTCTATAATATTCTGGCAATTTGGACGAGAACATTCATTAACAATAAAATGGTAGTCTACGAATCAAATCTTAAGCTTAAGCAATTCTGTTTGTAATTAGGTCGCTTTTAGCTTTGCTTTAAGTAGTGTGTTTTTTAAACGTGTATGTATATACCATGCATATGAATATGAATTTGGAGTAAAATATTACATATATATTCCACACGTATATATCCTCTATCATCGTTCTAAGGTGTGTTTTCAAACCTTATGTGGGACGGTTTTAGGACCGCCGAGTGGATATTAATTTGTATAAACTGTTAAAAATGGCCACTGGTAAACCACACTAAACAGGATCTATCCAATGTTCGCCTTAATTGGGAGCTTGGGCCCTTCCTGTGTCAGCACACAGCCTGCTGTTTGCAAACACTTTGTATTGTGCAGGCGATAGATAGTCCGGGCCAAGGATCAAAGCAGGTTTCCCAAATTCAGCCGGAATGTGCTGCAGTTGCAGTTTCCCTTCTGTGTGCCCAGAGAGGTGAGTCACACAACTGAACAACATCTGAGAGCTGCTATCATGCGCGCGGGGAAAGGGAGGCGGTGGGACGCGCGCGGCATCTCCCAAACTCCCACTGACAATGTAGCTTGAACATGTTTACATTGGTCTTTATTATAAAAGTGGGTAAATCGCTGTTTGGAGAAATGTTGCGAACTAGCAGAACACCACGCACCTAGAGACAATTGCTATTTCAGTCAGCAATATGAAGGTTCTCTGACCATTTTTCAAGCCATATATATTACATGTGAAACAGGATAATAGAAGCTGGGGGTTAGGAGCATGCAGGCAAGAAATTACGAGGGAGGTACCGGGGTTAGCAGCATGCAGGCAAGAAATGACGAGGGAGGTACGGGCGTTAGGAGCATGCAGGCAAGAAATGACGAGGGAGGTACCGGCGTTAGGAGCATGCAGGCAAAAAATGACGAGGGAGGTACAGGCGACAGCAATGAGAACGTGTGAACCAGGAAAATATAAGCTAAGGTTAGGAGCATGCAGGCAAGAAATGATGAGGGAGGTATGGCGGGAGCAATGAGAACGTGTGAACCAGGAAAATATAAGCTGGGTTAGGAGCATGCATTCAAAAAATGACGAGGGAGGTACGGGCGTTAGGAGCATGCAGGCAAGAAATGACGAGGGAGGTAGGGGGGCGGGAACGGGGCCGGGGAGACACAGAGAGCGAGGCAGCGGTAGGGGGGCGGGAACGGGAGCCGAGGCAGCGGTAGGGGGGGCGGGAACGGGGCTGGGGAGACACAGAGCGAGGCAGCAGTAGGGGGGCGGGAACGGGAGCCGAGGCAGCGGTAAAAAGCAAGCACTCACCTGGACTTCTTCCGGGTGCCTTCAATGCCGGACCAGATTCGGGGGCGTTCCCGAGAACCGGCTTTCGGCTGACGTAGCCAAAAGCCAAAAAATCTCGGGAACGCCCCCGAATCTGGTCCGGGATTGACGGACAGAGCCAACTCCCAATGGTTAGCCTCCATTTATGGAGCTAGCCAATGGGAGGAGGGGGCTGTTACCCGACTCCACACACAGATCATAAGATTTTTCCTAGCGCATGCGTACTTCGTACGCATGCATCGCTAGTCAAAACCTAAAAAGGGAATTTGTCTTTGTAAAAATTTACTTTTAACTAAAATACTTGCTTTTAACCCAAGCTAAGATACTTTATTTTTACTTACTGATTGGCACATTTGTTGGTCTCTAATGTCAGCACATAGTTGATTTTATTATAAATCGCGCTTGTTTGCACATTCGTACTTCATTGCAGCAACCTTGTTGCCGATTGCATGGAGAAACACTGTGTAACCCCACTCCCTACCACCTAGGCAACCCTCACTTCTGGTAGGCTATTGGGTCGGTGGCGTGAGTTTGCCTGACTACTTAAAAGACATATATCACCAGACGTGTAGCGGACACCTGCAGCGGACATGCCAAAGGCAAGCCCTTCTGTGCCCGTCTGCGTCCGGACAGCAGCCAGCGCCAGCCATGCTGCCAGTTTTAAGTCGGGTGAGCCGCTCTCGCCCACGTCACTAAGGAAACTGGACACCTACGGTGAATGTGATACTCATTTAAAAGTTAACAACGTTGCAGGACCTATTACCTGTATTAGCTGTCGTGTTGAGCTACCCTTTATTGACCCAGAGGACACAGTGACCGAAAAGAAAAAAGATCCCACTCCTGGTAATCTTACGATTAAAGGGGGGCTGATTAATGCCCGTTCTATGGTTACACGCACTGGATATTAGAGAGTTAATTGTAGAAAATGAATTAGACTATACATGCATAATTGAAACCTGGCTAAATCATAAGTGCAACCCAGATATTCTAGCTGTACTGCCCCCAACTATACAATTTGTAGGAAAGAGGAGCAGATACAGGAGGGGGGTTGGCTAACATTTATAAGGACAAACTACAATGTAAAAACTTTGATCTACACTCTCTCAAGGGAGCAGAAAGCCTCGGCTCGCTGCTCTTCACTTTCACTTTTGCCTACATAGCGCTGCTGCCCTCGCTTAGCGCTCGAACGTGCCTGCCTGATTGTGCGCTACTGTACCTGCATATATTTATGTTCTTTAACCCTTGTGCCTAAAAGCTGCATTTGTTCACTGTTTGGGATCGTTTTTTTGTTAAATACGCTCCAAGTTTCCTCAAACCCGGTCTGCTTTCGTGTTATTGCCGCCATTTGCTGTGTTGTTGTTGTTTTGCCCTGAGACCGCCCCCTCCACCACGCACCCGCCTCCCATCGGATCCTCCCTCGCCCCTCCCCTTCCCACTACCCATATATGACAGAAGCACTTGCGTGCAGCGTTAACCCGCAGCGGTCGCGCCCCATTCGCGCCGAAGGTGCGCCAAAGGTAAGCCCGTCTACGCCCGTCCGCGCCTGGACCGCGCCCAGCGCCATACCCCCTGGTCCCTGTCCCTCCCTCCACTTCCGCACTACGTACGATGCCACCACCCTCCTAGCCCTTAACCCCGGCCGTTCCCCCAACTGCATCCAAGCCGCTCCTGGACACACCCATGGACCCTTCTCTTGCAACTCCTGCAAGTTCGACGGCACCAAAACCAACTCCTCATCCACCAACACCAAACAGAGACCTGACACCAACCACCTAAAATGCATCCTGCTCAACACCCGCTCTGTCCACAGACATGCCATCGACCTCTGGAATCTACTAGACACCATCTCACCGGACGTCGCCTTCCTAACAGAAACATGGATGAATGCCTCCTCAGCCCCAGACATCACCATTGCCATCCCAGAAGGATACAAGATCATCCGTAAAGACCGTGTCAAGCACACAGGAGGAGGCATTGCCATCGTCCATAAGAATTCCATCCGCATCTCAACCAGCTCAGACGTCAACCTTGCCAGCGCCGAGCACCTTCACTTCCAGATCCACACCGACCCCAAGACCACACTCAGAGGCACCCTCCTCTACCGGCCCCCGGGACCCCGTGCACAATTCAATGACGACATCGCTGACTTTATCACCCCACACGCCCTCCCCTCCGAGGACTACATCCTATTGGGAGACCTCAATTTTCACCTGGAAAAGAGCAATGACAACAGCGCCACCACACTTCTGGACAACCTCGCCAACCTTGGACTCAAACAACTTGTTACTTCCCCCACCCACATCGCTGGGCACACACTCGACCCTATCTTCACCTCCAGCAAACATGTCTCTTTCAGCCACACCACAGCTCTTCATTGGACGGACCACAGCTGCGTTCACTTTATCTACAGTAAGACAACAATCCACAACCACCCTCAACCCACCCTGCGTAGAAACTGGAACAAACTCACCATCGACCAGATCTCCTCATCGCTCCTTCAAAACCCTCCTGTCCACTCTTCAAACCCCGACCAAGCAGCCATTAACTTCACCCAATGGCTATCCAACAGCGCCAACATTCTAGCACCGTTGAAAAAACGCCAAATCAAGCTAGGCAGCAAGAAGGCCTCCTGGTTCAACGATGATCTTAAGAAATCCAAGAAACTCTGTCGCTCCCTCGAGAAGGCCTGGAAAAAAGACCCAAACACCAGCACCAAGGACGCCTTCAAAAACACCACCCGCATACACCACCAACTTATCCGGTCTGCCAAGAAATCCGCTCTCAAAGACCGACTAGATAACAACGCCCACAACAGCAAGGAATTATTCAATATCGTCAAAGAATTTACCAACCCATCAGCCAACTCCAACGACATCACCCCCTCCCAAGCCCTATGCGACTCACTAGCTTCCTTCTTCCACAACAAAATCGCAGACATCCACAACAGCTTCGACAACCGACCCGGAGACCAACCCACTCAACCTACTGCAGGACCTTCACCCAACTTGAGCACCCTTAACGACTGGAACTCAATCTCAACTGAGGACACCATCCGACTGATGAACTCCATCCACTCAGGATCCCCAACTGACCCATGCCCTCACCACATCTTCAACAAAGCAGACTCCATCATAGCTCCACACGTCCGAGATGTCATCAACTGCTCCTTCAACTCCGCCACCTTCCCGGAAAGCTGGAAACACGCAGAACTCAGCGCCCTTCTGAAAAAACCCACAGCTGACCCCACCGAACTCAAAAACTACCGCCCCATATGGCTTCTTCCTTTCCCGGCCAAAGTCATCGAGAAAGCTGTCAACAACCAGCTCGCCACCTTCCTCGAAAGCAACAAATCCCTCGACCCCTCACAGTCCGGATTCCAAGCCAAACACAGCACTGAGACCGCACTCATCGCAGCAACAGACGACATCCGAACGCTATTGGACAAGGCAGACATAGTCGCCCTCATCCTCCTCGACCTCTCCGCAGCCTTCGACACAGTCTGTCATAGCACCCTGTTACAACGCCTCAGAAACATCGGAATCCAAGGAAAAGCACTGGAATGGATCACCTCATTCCTCACCGGAAGAACTCAGAGAGTCCGGCTCCCTCCATTCAAGTCAGAGGCCTCTGAAGTCATCGGCGGTGTGCCACAAGGATCTTCACTCAGCCCCACCCTCTTCAACGTATACATGAGCCCCCTTGCGGCCATCGCACGCCAACACAACCTCAACATCATCTCCTACGCTGACGACACTCAACTGATCCTCTCACTCACCAAAGACCCTAACACCGCCAAAAACAACTTACACGAAGGAATGAAAGAAGTAGCCGAGTGGATGAAGCACAGCCGTCTGAAACTTAACTCAGACAAAACAGAAATCCTCATCTTAGGTACCTCCCCCTCCGCCTGGGATGACTCTTGGTGGCCAGAAGCCCTTGGAAAAGCACCCATCCCGACGGACCACGCACGGAACCTGGGCGTCATTCTCGACTCCTCACTCTCGATGACCAGACAAGCCAACGCCGTCTCATCATCTTGCTTCAACATTCTTCGCATGCTCAAAAAGACATTTCGCTGGATCCCCACCGAAACTAGAAAAACGGTCACTCACGCACTGGTCACGAGCCGCCTGGACTATGGAAACACCCTATACGCCGGTACCTCCGCAAAAATCCAGAAAAAACTCCAACGCATCCAGAACGCCTCAGCCAGGCTCATACTAGACATCCCGCATAAAGAACACATTTCTGGTCACCTGAAAAACCTCCACTGGCTCCCCGTAAATAAGAGGATTACTTTCCGCCTCTTAACCCACGCACACAAAGCACTTTACGAACTTGGACCCGAATGCCTCAACACACGACTGTCCTTCTACACCCCCTCCCGCCAGCTACGATCCTCCAACCAAGCCCTTGCCACTGTACCTCGCATCAACAAAACCACCATGGGAGGTAGATCCTTCTCCTACCTGGCAGCTAAAACCTGGAACTCTCTTCCAACTCAACTACGCCTTACTCAGAACCACCTAGCATTCAGAAAACAACTTAAAACCTGGATATTCGACAAGTAACTCCCCCCCCCCTTCCTCAAGCGCCTTGAGACCCTATGGGTATGTAGCGCGCTATACAAATCCTTGACTTGACTTGACTTGACTCACAATAAATCCCTCTCTCTCTTTTTCCGGAGCACTTGTCTATCCCCCACCCGGTTCTAGAACCAATTTCCTAGAAACTCTAGATGAAACGCTTAGCCACTACCTGCTCAGATACGATCATTTCACCATTCTTGGAGACTTTAATCTCCATTTGGATAATGGTAGCGAACCAGGGGTGGCTACCTTCAGGGAAATAATTAAACCACTTAAATTATGCCATCTAGTAGGATCGTCAAAACATCGGGCAGAGTATACACTGGATGGGGTTTGCACAAATTTTCCCCTCCTCTCAACTGACCCTTCTATAACCCAGACATAAGTGGTCTCAATTGGCCTCCAACCCTATGCTGGCCAAAATTGCACAAGACCGTACTCCAGGCCTCATTGGAAATTGTACAGAGTTCTCCCATCACTTTCGCACCTGGATGACGCCAATAAGGGACACATTAATACCTCTTAAACCTTCCAGGTAGATAAGCAAAGTCAAATTTTACAAAGACCCCTGGTTCCCTCAAGATCTAGCTAAACAACGTCTCCAATGCAAGAAGTCAAAACGCAGATGGAGTAGGGCTTATGACGCAGTAGAAGGACAAACTTTAAAAATAAGTAGGAAACTATACCAGACATCCATCAAAATAGCCAAAATAAATTACTTTCATAACAAAATAGTGGAGGCCAACAATGATCAAAAACACATTTTTGCATTTTCGCAATTGTAAAATCCTTTACTGATCTTAAAGTATTGCATAAAGAAATTCCCCCCTCTCAGACCCTATGCAATGAAATTGCATATTATTTTGATGACAAGGTAAAGACCATTCAAAAGGATTTTGGAACAGTTATGATACCAGAATCCAACATAGATCAGGAACTCAACCCTGCGGATAGTAGGCTTAACTTGCAAGACTTCCAGCCAGTCTCATTGGAGGACACATGGTCAGCAATCGCAGCCTGTAAATCAGGCTCACCATTGGATGCGTGTCCCCCGAGGATTTTACATCAAATGTTACACATCATCAACCCAGTGATTAACTACTCACTGGTACAGTCCCCGACGAATGGAAACGTGCTATAGTGAAACCCTTAAAGAAGAAGCAGAATGTAGACATCTCTAACCTATTGAATCTCCGTCCTATATCCCGGCTACCAATTCTGGGAACGATTACGGAAAGATTTGTCAATGAAGAGCTTTAGAAATTTTTCAAAACCTTGATGTTATTCCATCCACGCCAATCAGGATTTCGCCCAAACCATTCCACAGAGTCGTCCCTATTAGAAATATCAGACACACTGACATTTAGACAAAGGCAGGAAAGCAGTAATGATCGTGCTCGATTTGTCTGCGGCATTTGACACCATTTCCCATGAGATACTTCTGGCCCAAATTAAATTCAGCGGCATTTAAAATACCATCCTGACCTGGATCAAGTCCTTCCTGACCAACCACAGGTAAGTGAACTCATTAGGCACCTTACTTTCCCCTGAACGGTCCATTACAGCTGGAGTACCCCAGGGCTCATCCCTTAGCCCGGTCACTCCACTCACCGCACGGCCCCCGTGTGCCCTGATCCCGCCTCTGTTGCTGCTGCCTGCTCTTGGCCTCTCTGCCTGCTGCCTATCCTTGGGCTCTGCTCGCCAGGCTTGTCCTCGCTCTCCCGCATCGCTTTTCCCGCTCTTTCCCACCCCCCTCCGCTCCCCATCGCTGCTCCCCTGCGGCCCTGCCCCCTTCTTCTCTCCCGCTCCCCATTTGCCGTCACGCTCCCGCCTCCCAGCTGCTCCTCCCTCCCACTTCGCCATAAATGGCGGGGACCGTGCGTACGGGTCCCCGCCAGCAGGCGGGTGCGCCGATTGAGCGCCGAAGGCGTGCCGAAGGCAAGCCCGTCCATGCCCGGCCACGCCTGGACCGCGCCCAGCGCCGGAACCCCTGGACCTCGCAGGAGCCAGCCAACCCGACGGAGATACGATGCCGCCACCCTCCTAGCACTCAACACCGGCCGACAGCCAGCCTGCTATCAAGCCACCCCGAAAGGCACCCACGGAGCCTTTACCTGCCACGCCTGCAACTTCACCTGCACTCGGTCCTGCACCAAGCCAGCCAGAACAGCCACCAACAACAACCACCTCAAGTGCATCCTGCTCAACACCCGCTCCGTCCGCAAACACGCCGTCGAACTCTGGGACCTCCTGAACAAAACAGCACCATATATTGCCTTCTTCACGGAAACCTGGATGAACCCCACCTCAACCCCCGACATCGCCATTGCCATCCCGGACGGCTACAAGATCATCCGGAGGGACCGCGTCAACCAGACCGGTGGAGGCATCGCCATCGTCCACAGAAACACCATCCACATCACGACCAACACAGATGACACCCTCACCGCCGCAGAGCACCTTCACTTCCAGATCCACGCCGACCCCAAGACCACCCTCAGAGGAACCCTCATCTACAGACCCCCGGGACCACGCTCACACTTCAGCTAAGCCATAGCAGACTTCATCAGCCCGCTCGCCCTCGCCTCCCCCGACTACATCCTCCTAGGAGACCTCAAATTCCACCTGGAGAACGACAAGGACAACAACACCACCACCCTTCTAGACAACCTCGCCAACCTCGGATTCAAGCAACTGGTCAACACCCCCACCCATTACGCCGGACACACGCTCACCCCCATTATCTCCTCCAGCAACCACATCGCCTTCAGCCACACCACCAAGCTCCACTGGACCGACCACAGCTGCGTACACTTCAACTTCAGGAAACAACGACCCACCACTGCCCGTGTCTAACCCCCTGTAGATGCTGGAGCAGGATCACCATTGACAAACTCACCACCTCCTTGAGCAATAACCCTCCCACCAACACCACAGACCCCAACGAAGGATCCCGCAACCTCACACAGTGGTTCACCGACTGCGCCGATGCCCTTGCACAACTAAAAAACCCTCCTAGCAACCTGGACAGCAGGAAAGCCACATGGTTCACCAATGATCTCAAAGACTCCAAGAAGTCCCACTGTGACCTCGAGAAAGCCTGGCTCCACAACCAGTCAACGGAAAACATGACCACTCTCAAGAACGCCACCCGCAAACACCACCAGCTGATCCGCACCACCAAAAGGCCATCCTTCAGAGAACGACTGGACAACAACACCCATAACAGCAAGCAACTCTTCAACATTGTGAAAGAGCTCTCCAACGCCAGCAACAACGTCATCACGCCTTCACAAGACCTCTGCAACTCTCTTGCCACCTTCTTTCACCGTAAGATCATCGACATACACGACAGCTTCGGTGCCCAGAACTCGTACCCCGCCGCCGAACCTACGCCCCCCACCACCACCCTGCATGCCTGGACCCCGGTCAGCATGGAAGACACCACCCACACGATGAACACCATCCACTTGGGCTCCCCAGCCGATCCCTGCCCGCACCACATCTTCAACAAAGCCGACTCCATCATCGCACCCAAACTTCGGGACATCATCAACAACTCCTTCGAATCCGCCATCTTCCCAGAGAGCTGGAAGCACGCAGAGATCAGCGCCCTCCTGAGGAAACCCACCGTAGACCCCTCAGACCTGAAGAACTTCCGCCCCATCTCACTCCTCCCCTTCCCCGCAAAAGGCATTGAGAAAACCGTCAACAAACAGCTGAAAGCCTTCCTCGAGACGAACGGCTCACTCGACCCATCACAGTCCGGATTCCGAGTGAACCACAGCACCATGACCGCCCTCATCGCAGACACCGACGACATCAGGACCCTGCTCGACAACAGAGAAACCGCCGCCCTCCTCCTGCTCGACCTTTCGGCTGCGTTCGACGCGGTCTGCCACCACACCCTGACAACCCGCCTCCTCCATGCCGGGATCCAAGGAAAGGCCCTGGCAATGGATCACCTCTTTCCTCTCCGACAGAACCCAAAGAGTGCATCTCCCGCCCTTCCTCGCAGAAACCTCCAAGATCATCTGCAGCGTACCTCAAGGCTCCTCGCTCAGCCCCACCCTCTTCAATGTCTACATGAGCCCCCTCGCAGACATTGCACGCAAGCACAACCTCAACATCATCTCCTTTGTCGACGATACCCAACTGATCCTCTCCCTCAACAACGACCCCGCCTCCGCCAAAGCCAGCTTCCAGGACAGAATGAAAGACATCGCGGACTGGATGAAGCTCAGCCGCCTGAAACTGAACTCAGACAAGACGGAAGTCCTCATCCTCGGCCCATCCATCTCCGCCTGGGACGACTCCTGGTGGCCCCCTGCTCTGGGCTCCCCTCCCAAGCCCACGGACCATTCACGTAACCTGGGCTTCATCCTTGACTCCTCCCTCACGATGACCAGGCAAGTTAACGCCGTTACTTCTTCCGGCTTCAACACCCTCCGCGTGCTCCGTAAGATCTTCCGCTGGATCCCCACTGCAACCAGGAAGACGGTCACCCAGGCCCTTGTCACCAGCCGTCTGGACTACGGGAATGCCCTCTACGCTGGGACCACTGCCAAACTACAGAAAAGACTCGAGCGCATCCAGAACGCCTCAGCACGACGCGACCTGGACATCCCCCGACACACCCACATCTCCTCCCACCTTAGGGACCTGCACTGGCTCTCCTTCAGCAAGAGAATCACGTTCAGAATCCTCACCCACGCACACAAGGCTCTCCACGACTTGGGCCCCGAATACCTCAACAACCGCCTCATGTTCTACACACCAACCCGCCAGCTCCGCTCCACCAGCCTCGCCCTCGTCACCGTCCCACAGATCCGCAGAACCATCGGAGGAAGATCCTTCACCTACCTGGCAGCCAAGACCTGGAACCCCCTCCCCACCCACCTACGACTCACCCAGGACCATCTCTCCTTCAGAAGGCAACTCAAGACCTGGCTTTTCGAGCAGTAGCAGCCACCCCTCCCCCCCACCACAGTGCCTTGAGACCCTAGCGGGTGAGTAGCGCGCTTTACAAATGTTATTGATTGATTGATTGATTAGCCCTCTCCTATTCAATATATACATGTCCCCCCTTATCTCAATCTTATGCTGACAATATCCAGTTGATTCTATATCGGGACAAAGATTCTACGTCAGTGAAAGCAAACTTTAAGCTCTGCTTCTCAGCAGTCATCCAGTGGATGAAAGATAATCATCGCCTGGTGGGCGGATGATGTCATAGTTCCCCATCTACGGTTGATGTTGCAAAAAATCTGAGAGAATTATTTGATGCTCCCCTTTCTTTCAAACCTCATGTACTAAAAGTGGCAGGAACCTGTTTTGGTCTAATCAAAACGCTTAAAGAATTCTTTGATTTGATCCCCCTAACGGCAAGGAAAACAGTAGCAGTGGCGTTGATTCTTTCTCACTTGGACTACGGTAACAGCTTTCTGGCAGGGATCAATAAATCTGCACTAAAGATATTATAAGTGGTCCAGCACGTGGCAGCTCGTCTAGTCCAGAAACTTCCGCGTAGGGCCTGAGCATCGGCTGCTCTAAAAGCTCTCCATTGGCTCCCTTTACATAATATAATTTTATTCCAAATACTCATAATTACTTTTAGAGCAGCAAACAAACAGGGCCCAAGTTATCTGTTAGCAAGATTCACCCCTTATACCACAACTAGGACCCTCAGATCTTCCTCAGTGCATCTTCTTAAAACCCCCAGTTACAGATGCAAAACCAGGGGAGGATAATCAGTTACGGTCACAGGAACCAGAGCATGGAACCTGGTGCCCGATAAACTGAGATGCCTCGTAACAGAAAAACAGTTCAGAAAGGCTTTAAAGATCTGGATGTTTGGTATACCAGACAAAGTCTGTCACTCTCTTATATAGGTTCCTCCTTCTTCAGCATGCTTGACCTTAACTGGATAGCGCCAGAAAGCTCCTTTCGGAGTGACAGTATGCGCTTTATAAGTCCCCTATTCAATTCAATTAAATTCTAGCATCACTTACACATCTCAGGTCATGGTCAGGGCTTGGGCGGCTATGGCAGAATTGGCAAAAAGTGACATGCAATCACCATTCAGGCTTTATCCAGTACACCCTGCTGATTTTGCTTCGTTAGGAATGCAATTTTAGGGTGCAATATATGTAGATAAAGTGTTGCCAATGGGACGTTCTAAATCCTGTGTATTATTTGAAACATCTGGCACATTTTTGCAATGGCTCTTCACACATGAGAGTGGGCACACATTGGTATGCCATTGTCTTGATGATTTCCTCTTTGTGGGAAAAAAGAACACACAGCAATGTTTAAAGGCTTTACAAAATTTTCAAACTGTAGCTGGAGAAGTTGGGTACCATTAACTACCCGAAGGACGGAAGGTCCTAGCACAAGATTCACTTTTTAGGTTTCGCCTGCCGAAGGCTGCGCTCTGCGCAGCTTTTCGGCGCAGGCGAAATCTATTGTTTACAATATGGGCTTCAGGAACGTCCCCCGGCTCCCATTGGCTAGCTCCATAAATGGAGACTAGCCATTGGGAGCCGGATCTGTCTGTCAAGGCCGGACCAGATTCGGGGCGTTCCCGCGATTTTTTCGCTCTCCACCTCTGCGATGTCGTCATCGCGGCCGTGGGCGGGGTTTAATTTTTTTGTAGTCCTTTGTTTTCTTCCCATTCCGCGGCCGACCGCTGCCGGAAGAAGTCCAGGTGAGTGCTTTTTTAGGTGCCGTTTGCCGTTCCCGCCCCCCTCCCGCTGTTCGTGCCTTTTCCGCCCCCCTCCCGCCCCCCTTCCCGCTGTCCGTGCCTGCCTTTTCCGCCCCCCCTCCCGCTGTCCGTGCTTTCCCGCCCCCCCTCCCGCTGTCCGTGCTTTCCCGCCCCCCTCCCTCTGTCCGTGCCTTTTTGCCCCCCTGTAGTCGTTCCTGCCCCCCCCTGTCCGTGTTATCAGGATGATTTAAAACTAGTATCATGCACAGGTTGTGAGAGGAGGGCTGCGGCAGACCTGAGGTGAGAGAGCCTGGGCGCTACAAGAAGCAGAGAGCCAGGTGAGCCCAGCAGCAGGACCCCAGACCCTGCCATGGCGGCGCAGTGCGACCCCTTCTGTGGGGCAGGCGGGTACCTCCTGCAGCAGCAGCAGTCAGGCCCGGGCTCCGTGTGTGTGTGCTTGCTCCCCATCCATTGTCCTCGCCGTTCTCCTTTCATGGGCGCCCTCCTTTCTGTTGAATGGCTTCCTCTTCCCAAGCTTCGGATTTTCTCCTTTGTGTTTTTGCCTTCTTTGTGCTTGTGTCCGATACTGTGGTGTATGTGCAATTTACTTTGGTGTCCTTATTTTCTTCCTCTCCTGTTGACTTTCCTCACGAGCGCTTACGGGTTCCAGCCGTCCGTGTTTGGATAGGAATCCACGAGCCTGCACCTGACCCAGGCCTCGCTCTCCTCGTTACCCGGCAATAAAATCCCTTTTCCCGCCCCCCCTCCCGCTGTCCGTGCTTTCCCGCCCCCCCCTCCCGCTGTCCGTGCTTTCCCACCCCCCCTCCCGCTGTCCGTGCCTTTTTGCCCCCCTGTGGTCGTTCCCGCCCACCCCCCCTGTCCGTGTTATCAGGATGATTTTAAACTAGTATCATGCACAGGTTGTGAGAGGAGGGCTGCGGCAGACCTGAGGTGAGAGAGCCTGGGCGCTACAAGAAGCAGAGAGCCAGGTGAGCCCAGCAGCAGGACCCCAGACCCTGCCATGGCGGCGCAGTCACAAAGAAAGCCGTTTTTAAAGGAAGCATTTTGAGAAAAGTGTACTTTTAGTGGGTTTAAACATTTTGGAGCCAACTCGTTTGGTCTCCAAATCGCTTTCACATGCCGCACTGTAGTGTGTTATCTCTAAAGCCAATAGATAAACAGATACCATTAAGATGGTGACAAGGCTTCCTGCAGGTAAAGTGCAAGAAATTAGAGTTGGTAATTGAAGAAAGAAAATTGGAATTAAGAAGTGTACAGATATTATTGTGCTATGTAAATGTTGCATGAAGGGTAGTTAGTACAAGAAGGACATATTGTAGAAGATACGGTGTGGCAGTGCCTGGAGCATCATTACCACGTCACAGAATACAAATTTCAGCTTCAGTGAGGGCAGACCTGTGCATTTGGAAGACCTTTTGGGATATTTTAATAGAGTGTCTTTTAATTTTTTGGAAGAAGACACTATTTGCCAGGTGCATATTTATTTTCATGCTGCTGGAGCAAAGTGTTTTGGCATTTTCTGGGAGGGTAGGTGGCGTGCTGAGAGTTGGCCATAAAACTGGTTACAGCAAGGATGCAGCATTGCCTTTTTGGAGTTCTTCTATTTGCTTGTGGCACTGTATGTATAAGGGGAGGAAGCGTTTGTGGCCGTTCGGGGACGGGCAGGGCTGGCAGAGAAGGAAAAGGACTCTTTTTACTATTGCCCAGAGAAGACAAGTACAGTATCCACTTCTGCTCTGTCGCTGGCAGCTGTCCCCACCCTTCTCTTTCTTCTTCTTATTCCCTCTCTTTCTGACTAGCTCCTACTCACTTACTGAACACCGTGACTTCAAGAAATGGTTCTCCCCCTTTCTTTACTCCTTTCGTTTATTTGTTCCCTTGTGAAATGGATCCCAAAAATAAAAACACTTTTGTTGTCTTTTTCTGGCAGTTTTCTTTTCCACCATGCAGCCTCAGGAATAAAAGGTTAAAAATACATAAAAAATGATATAAAGCAAGACAGAGTGCTAACAAAGTGTCCCAATTGGTTTTCTTCACACCCAAACTCATTAGCGTCACTTTAGAGAGTTTGCCCGTGAAGCACTACTTTTGTTTTCTTGTCTTTCTTTGAACAGCATTGTTTACCCCGGGTTGGAAAGTGCACCAATCCTGGAGAAACTGGATTGATGGGTGGATTGGTAAACAAAATGTGTTCTGTGGCTCTGAGTTCACGGATGTGGTCTTTTAAACCATACTGCTTATGTTTTGTATAAGCATGGGCGAATTTTGCGAATTCGCGATCTGCGAATTTGTGAATTCGCAATCCGCAAAATTCGCGAATTCGTGAGAATTTGTGGATTTTTAATTTTTGCGTGTTCGCAGATGTTCGCAGGGAACTTTGCGTGTTCGCGGGTTTTTTATTGCCTGGTTCATCACTGCCACCCTCTCGTTTTTTATGCCCTTCTGCCCTCTGTACCACTTGTTTTTGTGCCTTTCTGCCCTCTGCCCCACTCTTGTTTGTGCCCTTTTGCCCTCTGCCCCACTGGTTTCTGTGCCCTTCTGCCCTCTGCCTAACTCATGCCCTCTGTCCCACTTTGTGCCCTTCTGCCCTCAGCCATAAGACAGCTTCAACAGGAAAGGCTAATAGATAAAGTAAAGCAGGTGCTTGAGTTGAAGGTCAAATTAAATTACACAGTCAATAATCACCCCAAGTTTGGGGTGATTAATGATTGTGTAACTGAATTTGAGAATCAACTCTAGCACCTCCTTTACTTTATCTATTAGTGCTTCCTGTTGAAGCTGACTTTTGTAACTATTTTAGAGTGTGGTATCGGGTTCCCAAGGCCTACATGCTCCACGGAAATACCCACTTACACCAAAGAACTGTTGGCACGGAAACTGAAAAGTACAAAAGACAAGTTTATTAAGACCCCATGGGGTGGTGGTACATTCCTACAGCACCCTTCGGCAATGCAAGAAGTATCACACCGAACGTTGGTGTGATTCCGTCTTTTATACAATTTTACAGGTAATAAAAGGTAGGCGGTACAAGGTTACAGAGCTTTATGTACATATATGGTCATTTTTGGAGCACAGCCAACTCATGGGAGGGGTTATAACTCCACTGGTCAGTTTGGCGGAACATTCCTGAGGGGTGACTGGTCAGTTGGAACTGCGCATGCACAGGCTTGACCGTTGCTAAAAATAGCCTGTTGCTGGGCAAAGTCGAGTGGTCAGTGGTACGGACAACGGACAAAAGGGCATGCCGACCACGAGGCCGCTCATTCCCAAAATGGCCGCCGTAACATACAAAATGGCGTTTTCTAATATGGCCAAGTTAAGGGGAACAACGTGTAGCAAAGCTAAGCGCTAACCCGGCCATCGTCAAATTACGACAGACGACCCTTTTAGCGTTTAGCTGAAGCTACCTCATAGTGGACGTAGTCGGCATACTCATCCTCAATATCAATTAACATTAGTTGAGCTACTTCCTTATGAAGCATCATTTCATTTTGAGCAAGAGCTCGTCTGGATGGGATACAAGCTGATAAACACATGGAACATAAAGCAGGACCGCATTGTATACATAAACATACAAAGAACAGTATCCCAACAATGATACATAAAACCGTCAGCAGTTTCCAACCCCAAGTGGTAAGCACTGACCAGAACCACCCTGAAAGAGTCCAAGTGCCATTGTCCGGATGTATTTCAGCAGCTATTTTGTGTAGCTTCGAAATGGCATCATAAACAGAAGGCGAATTATCAGGCACGTAAACACAACAACTACTTCCGATGATTCTACACGCCCCCCCCCACCCGCGGTCAGCTAGAACCACATCTAGAACCATACGATTTTGGAGCGTAACAATTCTAGAAATCTGAAGTTCTTCCGTTATGTTCCCCAATGCAATAGCAGTATCATTGGCTACAGCCTCAACAACACGAGTCAGCCGTCGTATTTTCAGACTATTCAAAGCAGCCCCCACAAAGGAAAACAGTCCCAAATTAAAATCTATATATTGTTGTAAGCAGTATCGGTCTGGTCAATATCGTCCAAGACCACAGCACGTTTAACACGATTTAATATGAAGTCATGGTAGAGTACATAATCATTATGGTACATTGGCGGGGCAATGAATACAGGGGGCAATACAAAGGATACATAACATGTGCCTAACCATCCTAAAGGAAGCTGATGATAACCTTTATTGCCACAGATAAAGTAAGTATTTCGAGATGCCATTCGGACTGTCAAATGTAAGTGTAGTGTTACATTCACTTTTCCCCACCGGGATTGTACCTTTATTACGAATGCAGAGATCTGCCTTTGTAGTGATAACATTAATAACATGTGAACTGGACATATTGATGTTCCTTTGATTACTGTAAACACGGGGTGCAGACACATTATCGGGGCGGTACTCTTCCCATTCAAATCGAGTGCCCTCAGCTCGTGGATACCCATCCCGGTCATGGTAACAAACTTTGTTCAAGCGGAAGAGCACCCCCCCTTTCGTTGGCCATCGTAAAGTGAATAGAAGAGTGTACCAGGCATTGCAGGAGCCATTATGCGAAATGGGAGTGGGATAAGTGGAGTGCCCCCTTTCTTCTGATGACCAGGCAACATCCCACACACCCAACAATTCGAAGTGTTCGTCATATTGTGAGTATGATGCAAAATCTGAATGAAGCTATTGTTCAAGTAAGTCTGTCGGTGCCGTTCTTCATGGTAGGGCAAGGTGAATTTCCATCTCTCCATATCCTTACTTCTCCAACAACCCTCATCATCTAGTACCCCTTCTGCTGCCCATGCCGCAAGTTCTGATTCAGTCGCTGATTTTTGGATATCTAGTATCTCCGCTCTAGCATCATACCATCGCTCAGCCTGTGATTTTGTTACATACATGGGGGAGTCAGTTCGGGACATAGCTGTTTGTCTTGCTATACTATCTGCAAAAGCATTTCCTTTACCCACTTTATCAGTGATCTTTTAATGGGCACTACATTTAATTATCGCTACTTTCTTTGGACAAAGCAACGCGTTTAGAAGATCACGCACTAGTTCTCCGTGCATAATGTGTACTCCATGAGAAGTCAAAAACCCACGTTCTCTCCAGAGTAGCCCGAAATCATGCGTTACTCCGAAGGCTTACCGGCTGTCTGTGAATATGTTCACACATAGGCCAGCACTCAATTCGCAGGCTCTTGTCAAGGCTATCAGCTCTGCTGCTTGAGACGATTTCTGTGGTATTCTAGCTGTTTCTACCCCTGTCGTGATCGCATATGCTGCGGAAGTCGTACCATCTGGCAGCCTCAAACACGATCCATCAACCCACAGTTCCCCATCCACATGTGGAAGTGGCATATCCTGTAAGTCGACATGACCCTTTGTCTGTTCCTCGGTCAGGAAAACACAATCGTGATGTTTTTCTTCCTGACCCTCCTCAACCGGATAGGGCAATAAAGTGGCAGGGTTCAGGGTAGCGCATCGTTTCAGTGTGATATGTGGCGCCAGGAGTGTAAGCTCATATCCTGTTAAGCGTGCACTCGTAAGATACTGCGTCTTTGTTTGGTTTAACAAGGCATCTACTGCATGGGGAACTAGTACCAACAATTTGTGTGACAAAACTATTCCCTCACTTTGCCGTATAGCTACTGCTGTTGCTGCGACTGCTCGGAAACACCCAGGTAACCCTCGTGCTACAGGATCAAGAATAGCGGAGAAATACGCACATGGCCTCTGCTTATCCCCGTGTGCCTGCACTAACACTGATAACGCGCACCCATCTTTCTCGTGCACGTACAATGTGAAAATCTTTGTGTAATCTGGTGTACCTAACACAGGTGCAGAGCAAAGGGCTTGTCTCAGTTGATCAAAAGCATTTTGACATTCATCTGTCCATTCGAGGGGCATTGGTGTAGTTTTGGACAGTAATGCTAACAAAGGTTTTATAATGTGCGAAAACCCCATGATCCACTGTCTACAAAAGGACGTTAATCCTATAAAGGCACGCACATCTCTCTGAGTGCGGGGGACTGGTGTATCTAAAATCACCTGAATTCGATCTGATGTTAATGCACACCCCTCCTTAGACAAAAGATGACCGAGGTAGGTCACCTTGGGTCTACAGTATTGAAGCTTTTTCTTCGAGACTTTATGGTTATTCTGAGCCAGAAAGGAAAGCAAGGCGAGAGTACTCTCCTCACATTGTACATAAGTGTCTGCAGCTAACAAGAGGTCATCAACATACTGGATAAGGGCAACTCCAGATTGCAATTCAAAATAATCAAGCTGTCTTTTTAAAGCCTGGCTGTAGATACTTGGACTCTCAGTGTAACCTTGAGGAACACGACAAAATCTATACGATTTATTATTTAACGTAAAGCCAAACAAATATCTGCTATCAGGATGGATGGGGATGGAAAAGAACGCATTTTTGAGGTCAATGGCACTAAAGGTCGTCGCCGTTGGGGGAACCAATGTGAGCAATGTCGTGATGTCGGACACCACCGGATATTGGGGAATGACAATTTTGTTAATTTCTCTCAGATCAATAATAAATCGATAAACCTTGTCGTCAGTATCTTTCTTAAGGATCGGAAGAATAGGGCTGTTGCAAACATTATAAGGAACCTCCTCCACTACTCCTGCAATGATCAAATCTTGAACAATGTGCGTCAGGGCAATTTCACCTTCCCTGGAAATCTTATACTGTGGCACACGTGGCAAAAGTACTCCCTCCTTGACAGTGATTCGAATAGGTGGAATAAGCATCTGTCCCACATCCGTATCTGAGGTCGCCCATAACGTGTGCGGGAGAGAGGCTAATGCTTCGATTTCTTGTATAGTGCAAAATCTGTCTGAATCTGGATAATTATCGTTCAAAATAACTCGCACTCCCTCGGGAGCGCAACGTATCGTTGCTCGAAAATATTTGAGTAAATCAATGCCCCGAATGTTATCTGGGGTATGGGGTGACAACAAAAATTGACCAAAACTGAAAAATTTATCAAGACACAGTGCAAGAGGTTTTGATAATGGGCTAGGAGAGGGTGTGCCATCAAACCCTATACATGTTATCGTTTCGCCAGACAGGGGAGCCCTCGGAACCAAGTTTTTAGACAAAGCGCTACGAGTAGCCCCTGTGTCGACTAAAAACTGATCAGTAGAACCCAAAATGCCCGCTGATACATATGGACCTCTCTGATCTACTGGCACTTCAACTGATTCCGTACCCCATCCTACGCAGTCCTATGCATGCACGTAATCCTGATGCTCCACATTCTCACCCTCCGATATCTGATACTGATTCCTTCTATCAAAAGTATTACGTTCGTCCTGGCCACGGCCCCTCTCTTCAACCCTACCACGATCACCTCCTCCACCTCTCGCCCCCGAATAACTGGCCCTCGACCGTCCACCTCCTCGACCACGCTGACTACGCTGCTCACGAAGTACCGGACAATCTTCAGCCCAATGCCCAAACTCCTTACAATAGGCACATTGATCCTCCGCTATATCCGTACGACCATACGACGCATTACTCCCACCTCTTCTGCCTCTATCATTCCCTCTAGATTGCGTTCCGCGAACCTGTGCCAACATCACCTTCGTTTTCAATTCCTTCGCTTTCTTATCAACACTTTCTTTAGCCTCCAATTCCTGCCGCTCATAATACTGAGCCATAGTTAACAAAGACGCAGGGGTCGCCGTGGCCCAGGAACTTTCACTCGTCTTTAATCGTTTTGCAATCTCCGGTAGGAGTTTAGCCACGTACTTATCTACAAACAAATGCCTACCCATATCATCTGTTAACGATTGACCACTGTAATCATGAAACGCTTCTTCGAAGCGTGTAAAGAAATCTGATACCGTTTCATCTAATTTTTGTTTGCATGAAGCTAGCATAGTCCAATCAATCTTTTTAGAAGGAACAAGCGTTTTTAGTTTAGTTAAGATAGCCGCTGGGAGTTGTAGAATCAAATCGCACGGTTTACATGCAGGTTCTCTGTCTAAATCTGCCTGGTTTATTTCCTTCCACGTACCCCCAAGTAGTGTTTCATCATTATTTTTACGAATCAATCTCCACATATCAGGCGGAAGAATTAACCCAAAAAACAGATCTATATCAACAAGAGTCATAACACAAGAGGAAATGGCCCCCTCCACCCCTTCATAGAATGCGGCTGGATTTTTACGAAGATCAGGTAAAGAATTTTTCAACGCCATAACATCTGCTCTATTCCAAGGCGTATACACCCAATTATATATAAAATACCCCTTTGCATCCTTCGATCTTTTATCCTCATCTGTACCGTCCCCTTTAGGTGGAACATACAAGGGTGCAGCTTCACGCATAGGCATAACACGCACTTTAGAATTCTTATCTGAACCCCGGAGAGAACACTCCTTAATCTGCTCTTGTGACCCCGGCGCGGACTCCTTTTTCTTTTCTTCCCGCAGCTTGGACGCCTCATCCCGTAGCGTGATCAGTTGTTTGAAAAATGCATCGACATCTGCAAGAACAAATAAACCTTTATCCAGATTCTGTGAACCGACACAGCCTTAGGTTCTAAAGTCTCTGAATATTTACGAAATGTAGCAACAACTTCATCAGCAAGAGTATGCAAAAAACACATCAATTCTCGTTCTGTCCATTTACCCCTCTCAGCAACAACGTCGGACACAGTTACATAATTTAAATTCAATTTACGGGCCCAACTACGCAAGTCCGCAGCTTTCTCCGCGGATAACCTGACACTGGACTTATCCCCTTTTTCCGACTTATCCTGTCCTTCGTCATCAGAATCTGCAGTCGGAGCCGTAGGAAGAACGTACGGAGGCGGTGATCGATCTAATAACGAAAAATCATCAATTTCATTAGTAAGGACAGGATAAAGCGGTCGTCGAATAGGAAATTGACCGGTCGTTTGCAGATTACGTTCACGTTCCTCCCTCTCTTTCTTTTCCTGGGCCTCCTTTTCCTCAAGCTGTAAAGCCTTATCTCGAGCAGCCTTGCGCTGCTCTTTATCCGCCAAGGCAACTTCACGCTTCATACGTTCACGCACCGCTTTCTCCCACATTCGTACACAATCGAACATATTCTGTCTAGACCTGCGCTGAAACAAACATTGTTCCACAAACTGAACCTTTCGTAAATCAAACGACCCATGTAGTGGCCATTGCAACTCGGGATCGGTTCTGGTATATTTATGCCATAATTTGCTGTACAGTATAGGGGGGAGGCCGAATTTTACGTACATCTCACGATTTGGCGTTCCTTCTGGGGGAGCCGGCTGTGATTCCGCTAACCTAATTGTGGTACCATTTCCAAGACAGCACATCCCTCGGAGTGTGCTTAAAACAGGCATGTTCAAAAAGTATCACGAAAAGCGTGATACCATATAAATGGCACTTACAGTACTTCACACAAATGTGCCGCTCAGAGTACAAAACAAAATTAGAGAAACATCTCTACATGCCTGCCTATGTGAAGTGCACTACACATATAGTTTCAAAGTTCACAAAGTCAAAATGTTAGCTAACTCAAATCAAAGTCACAATCACAGAACTTCGGTAAGCTTCCGTAGACTACCTTACCGATCACAAATCTTACCCAAATCTCAAAAGTCCAGATTCCAACTGCCAAGGTCTTTAATCGAATCAGCCAAACGGCACTATCCAGCAACGCAGACGATGAAGAACTCAGTCGGAGACCGGCGCCACCTGGAAGGTCAGATCAGAAGGAAAGGAAGAAAACACCGTGGGTGCCAAGACTCGGGTCACTCGGTGGCAGCGTACGCTGGCGAGTTTCCAATCCTTCGTCACGACCTCTCCTTCGGGCATCCGAGTCGCCGATGAGTCCCTTCGTGGTCGCCAATTTGTGGTATCGGGTTCCCAAGGCCTACATGCTCCACGGAAATACCCACTTACACCAAAGAACTGTTGGCACGGAAACTGAAAAGTACAAAAGACAAGTTTATTAAGACCCCATGGGGTGGTGGTACATTCCTACAGCACCCTTCGGCAATGCAAGAAGTATCACACCGAACGTTGGTGTGATTCCGTCTTTTATGCAATTTTACAGGTAATAAAAGGTAGGCGGTACAAGGTTACAGAGCTTTATGTACATATATGGTCATTTTTGGAGCACAGCCAACTCATGGGAGGGGTTATAACTCCACTGGTCAGTTTGGCGGAACATTCCTGAGGGGTGATGGTCAGTTGGAAATGCGCATGCACAGGCTTGACCGTTGCTAAAAATAGCCTGTTGCTGGGCAAAGTCGAGTGGTCAGTGGTACGGACAACGGACAAAAGGGCATGCCGACCACGAGGCCGCTCATTCCCAAAATGGCCGCCGTAACATACAAAATGGCGTTTTCTAATATGGCCAAGTTAAGGGGAACAACGTGTAGCAAAGCTAAGCGCTAACCCGGCCATCGTCAAATTACGACAAGAGGCTCTGGCAGCTTGCCGGCGCCATTCTAAAATAGTTACAAAAAGTCAGCTTGAACTTTTGACCCAATCCGTTCCGCTCGCAGATTTTGCGGGAAATTCGCGAATATCGCGGATTGCAAATTTACCGAAAATCCACATAATCCGCGAGCGGAACGGATTTTCCGCCCATGCTTTGTTTTGTAAGGATATAAGCAGTGCTTGAAATGGTAAAATAGTGGTGCAGGTACTCTGCTTGTTTCTGAGAAGTTCAATTAAAAATGGTTCATCGCTCTTGAGAAGAGCCGGTAATCTCCCTCTCAACATAAAAAAGTGCTGGTACTCTGTGCCAGGCAGTACCGGCACATTTAAAGTACTGGATATAAGCAATGGACATTAAAATGGGTACCTTGGGGGCCCCCAGTCATGTCCTTAACTTTTCAGGCAAAAGCACCCACTGATTTCTGAATAGTAGGTGTAAAAGCGTTATGGTAACAATGTTGTTCGTGTTTACATTTCTCTTGCTTTACTTAATCTTGCAATCCTTATGAGGGCTTGCTTTTTCCAGGATGTTGTTACTTTTTTTCCCAGGCAGCATATTACTCTTGTCTAGTGCGTAATTTGAATTGAGTCGTATCCAGGTGTTTATAGCGGGCCACAATTGGGTTGTAGTTGAAGGCAGTTTCTCTCAGTGGGGCAGTATGGTGTTCAGTGGGGAAGTAGATGTTGCACTATAGTCAGAGCTGCTGAATTTGGAACTGGGGAATCAGGTTCAGCCTTCATGACTATCCCCAAGACCACTCTCCAGAGGAGCACATTCCCATGCTAGACCTTAGAAAGCTCGCAAGATCTGGTGTCTTAGCACCAGCAGGTGGACCCTAGTGGTGGCAAGTGCAGGTTAACCGTGATGCCGGACCATCACAATTCATACTGAAGTTCACCTTCAGTTTTGCGGGCAGGCCTATGAATCAGCACACCCTAGAGCAACAGTGACTATCACGGAGGTCACAGGACCCTTGAGAAGGGCCGGCTCTAGGGTGGTGTGGCCGGTATGACCGCACTGGGCGCTGACTTTGGGTGGGGGAGTCGCGTTTGCAAGTATATTATGGTTTTTAAAGCACTTGCTGCCTCCTTCCTGGCCTCCGGTAATTTTCGGGAAATAATAAAAATGTCATGATAACTCTGGTGATTAATGTTCTTCCTAGAGAGAGGGACATAAGAGTTTTGTCGAGTGGAAATATTGACTCATGGAAAGGTAGACCAGAGGGTTAATGTGCCTGCTGCAAAGAACATGTACCATGGAGATCACAAAGTGCACATAATGTAACTAGGTCCTTGGGTTAAAGCTTTTGTCAGAGAGATCCTTTTGTTACTTGCAGTTTAGAAGGTAAAATCCTAACCTAGAACAGTGAGTTATTAACTGTCATCTAAGAGCTGCATGCAAACTGCAAGGTGTAAATTTGAGCATTATGTTTTTTTCCCCAGTCTTTGATTATCCTAATGTTGCAAAAGGTGTTCATTCAGATGGAAATCAATTCGGATTATTAAAGAGAATCCTCAACCATGGTTTTGCGTTTTAAATTCTCAGTTTGTTTTTCTCCAGACCAATCACTATTCAACCATATTGCCTACTTGTATGGTTGTCATGTGACTCCTGCACCTTGTAGTCCTTTGTCTTATGTAACATTTCCTACACAGTGATTTATGCACGTCATATTGATTGCCTCTGTATAATGTGTGTGATGTAAAGTGCTCTGACACCCTACACTGGTATGAGCGGCGCTGGAAATCAAATTAAATGCATCTGAGAGAGAATGTAGTTATGGAGATTTGAGGGGCAGAGGTGGAGGAGGAGGTGGTCATTGGGGGGCACCAACAAACATTGTTCCACAGGGCACCACCAGCGCTAAAGCTAGCCCCGCCCTTGATGCCAGTCTGCTTCACTCATTGGTACCTTCATTGGCCATATTTCAGTAGTAGTAGCTGTAACTCACCAGTGGACGGCAATGCAGGATTTGCAACCACACCAAACTAAGTTCGCAAACTTCACAGTTCCTCTGCTTTATGCACAAGCACTTTTAACATGTGCTACCTGCTTTGGGGCACTGGAATTATGCAGCAAAGGTCAAAATTATACTGCAGTGTTGACTAATTTCTGCATCAAAATACGGCTGCAGCGTAATGCAGTATATTTTTACATTTTACACATGCTAACAGTCTCTGGAAAGATGTTGCCTTATCAATACCAGTGTAACATACAAATACAGCAGTGAGAAAGGTTATCAGTCAACCTTTGCAAAGGGCTGTACACAAATGCTTTTGCAACTTTTGATCCGTTTGAGCTACAAACAGTTCATAAATCAACATTGTCAGATTATGTTGCAGATCTTGTATTATATGTCAAATATGGCAGAGCCATAATTATATAGAACACATTTGCAAATGAGGATATTTTGCTATTCATTTTTTAAATGCTCTTTCGTAAAAAAAGAGAAGTGCTGATGACAAAAACTCCATGGCTCGGAAACAAATGGCTTGTGTTTCCACGTTTAAGCATATTTGGGACATACTGTGATTGTAAACATATCCCACTTTGTGAATGTATTTTAATGTAACTTATATTAAACCTTAAATAATCATGTGCAGCCATTGGTTGAATGCAAAGAAAACGTTAAATATTTGTTTATGAAATGCATCCTGTTTACCTTCCCAGTGTTTTTAGTGATTACCAATGGCTCGCAAATTGTGACCTACCTCATGAATAATAATGAGGTAGGCCAATTTGTGACCAACTGGGAATCACAAACAGTGTAAAACACACTGTGGTACATAGCTGCTTTTGATTTTCGAATAGCAAATTGCAAATATTCGTTATAAGGTTATCGCACACCTGACCCTATGTACATTGAAACAACTTGGCCTGCCTAGAGAGGAATATGGGACAAACTCATTTTGCATTGGGACAGCAACTTAAGTGGCAGATATTAAAAGGATTGGAAGACAGAAATCAAAATGCTGTGAAAGATATGTGAGGAAATCAGAAATGTTACTGTTTGTGGATATATTTCTCTAAATGTCATTTTCTTTCACTTTAGGTTGTGTGCAAGGCCCCCATTCAGTTAAAATAATTACATGGACATGGTTGATCCCTTGGACTTCCAAGTACTGGACATGAAGTGGTATGGTCGGACAAAAGTGGAATGCATTGGGACAGTTTACTGCCAGTTTTAGCTGAACGTTTTCCGAACAGAAGGAGGGCCCGGATATGTTAGTCATTCATGTAGGGGACAATGACATGGTACAATTGTCTGGATTAACATTGATTAAACACATGAAAGAGGACTTAAAAGTAAAAAACAGCCAATGGGTGGGTGTGTGCATCATATGGATCAAATTCATTCCTAGCAGACAGTGGTGAGGGGCCAACAAACATGCAGCGATGAATAAAGTTGGAAGAAAATGAATAGGGCCAGTAGGGTTTTCGGTATGACTGTTGGAATAGAAGTATTATCTCATAAATACATAAAGGAGGAGGATGAAATCCTGTTTCAGTCAGATGGCATAAACATATCAAAATCTGAACAAGCTTACTATAAGCTTGTATTGATGGAACTTTTTGCAAAACCATGGAAAGAGAAATTGTGGTGCACAGAACAATCCCTTTAAGGTATTCGGAGCAAAATGGGGTAGGCGGGACAGGTAAACACAAGATGTTTTTTCTCTTTGGTGGTATTTTTGGGGAGTGTAGAGTTTGCGGTGGGCGTATATATATATCCCTTTTGGGGCTTTGAACACACTAGGCAGGTTCGCTTATGAAAAGGTTGCTGGGGTTTGATTGAGAGAGATTGGGGAATGCAAGGAAAAGGCAGTGAGTGGAGGAAGAAAGGAAAGAGGTGAAAGAGTATTTTTTTTGTTGATGCAATGTTTATCAAGTTAGGAGTTGCAGCGGTGGAGGAATGGCAGAATTGTAATGCATTAGCAAAGTTGGTGATTTTACAATGTGTTTTGTAATTTTAATGAAATGATGCTACAAACCTGTCTTGATAAAGTAGCCTTTTTGCTAACTAAGAGAATTGGTGGATGGTGTCATTGCACAATGTCCTTCAATGAGTTGACTACCTCTCATCTTTTTCCCAAAGTTATAATATAATTTTGTCAGAATTGAGGGCTAAACCACCACAGAATGTCTTGTGGAAATTGTAGTCATCCCATACTGGTGCCTTATCTTGATTACATTTGTGAATTGTTCTTTGAACCTCTTCTGTGGCAATGGGCTTGTCTAGAGGCGTTTTCCATGTCTCAGGTGATTTAAATGTAATGTTCTTGATTTTAATTTAGGCCAATGTGATCTGATGTCTGCAATATAGTGATTTGCAAAAATCTCTAAATGCATCTGCTATAGTTCTATCCCTTCATAGCTGGAGATCTGTTGTACCCAAAATATATTATTTGCTTTTAATTGGGATGGCAAGAGCTTGCCTGCTTTATTGCACCCCGATTAATATTTCGGCTTGGTATGCAATAGGGCGTACTCTTATTTATCATAGTGTAATGATTTTACTTGAGCTCATTGAGCTAATATTTGTTGTCACATTGTATTTGAGGTGGTCCGTTTTTGCATCATCTCTAAAATAAACATTTGCTTTTCTAAGCTTCCTTTTGTCAGTTCCCTGGCTTTTCAAGGTGTGAGGCTGTAGAAATATACTTTCCTCTGACCAAATTTTAAGGGAGTCCACAAGTGTGTGCAAAGTGGTGTCTTGATTATCATTGTGAGTCATGAAGTTTACAATAGCTTGTTTAATCTCATCTTTAACCACTGGGCCCTATAAGAGTGACTTTGTTTAGGTACCAAGTGTGTCTTCATGCATTGTTTTTAGATGTATGTAGGCTTATAGTAATCAGGGCCTGGTCGGATATAGCAATATGTCCAATATCTATGTTTTCAGTACTTATTACCAGTCTATTTCGTATGAGAAAGTGATCCACTTTGGCATATGTTTAGTGGGAGGCTGAGTACAACAAAAAAAAGTTAATCTGTGTGTGCATGTCTTCACCCATCCACCAAATTCACTTCTTTCAACCAATCCTTGAAAACGATGTGGCCAATCTTCCTCCATCAGATCTTTAATGTGATTGATCGCTTAGAGGATCCATAACGAAGTAAAGATCTCCTCCAATAAGGACTTCCCTTCTGACAACTCAAAAGCCTCTAAGAATGCAGGTTTAAGACGCCCTCCTGGTTTGTGCTGTGAGTATACTGTATAGGTTAGATCACCCACTTAGAATCCAACTTGCAGCATTGTCCCAGCCTTATCCAAATGTATCAACGCCTTTCTTTGTATGAGGAGCAATCTAGCCAATTTGCAGCCAGGGCGCTCTCCCTCACCATAACTGCAGGCCCTGTCATACTTCCCAAGGTAGTTCATCTCTCGATCGGCAAGTTCCTGAAACTACTCAATCGCTTTCACCAGTAGTTGGAACTAGGCGTTGTCAAGTTCCTGGAGGGCAGCCTCAACATGCACTAGGGAACAACATATACCACACAGTATTCCGCACTGTTTAGCTATATTTACACAATGTATATAGGCCTTAAAGGCCTCCCAGAGCATGGCCTGCTTGGCAATGGTGCCCTTGTTGAGCTCTAAATATTCAGTGATAGCAGAACGGTTTCTTCACTGATCCTAGAGTCGAGGAGAGATTGATATGGAAATCTCCACACATATGCCACGCCCCCAGAAATGGAATGGTTAACACTATGTTCACAGGAGCAGGATCGGACATCGTACAGGGAAGGCAGTTCACCTCACTCAACCAGGGCAGGAGCAACATTGATAGCAGCTAATAATCTAAGTATGACCAGGTACCATCTGGTGCCGAGTAGGAGGAGGGTCCTAGAGTTAGGGTGTGCGGATGCCAGCATGCATCTCTAAGGGAGAACATGGCACATATATCTTACAATACCTGAAGTGCGCTGGGTTACCCACCCAGGACACTTGCCGTTGATTCTTGAGCTGGATTAATACATAAATTAAGATTACCTCCCCCCATTATGACATGGTCTACATCCACTCTCTCCAGTTTTGCCAGAAACTCCCGGAAGAAATCTGGTGAATCTACATTTGGCGTGCAAATGTTTAATAGCACTTTCTGGACCAGAAGGTGGCCGACGACCGCACGTACCTCTGCTCTTTTATCGCTGCAGCAGTCTTTAAATGTGAAGGGAACTGTGCGGTGGAATAAGATGTAGACCCAGGAGAATATATACTATAGTGGAGAAGAATCTGTGTGGGCCCCAAGCCAAGGCCTGGGACAGGGATGATCCAGGAAAGAGATGCATATCCTGTAGGAACACTACCATAACTCAATGCTGGACTAGCTATTGTAGTACTAGCTTGCCTTTTTGGGGATTATTAATACCTCTTATGTTCCAAGCAATAAATCGGACTTCCACCCCGTTAGTTGCCTTGTTAGAAGATATGGCCACTGTCTATGTTATCCATATAGATCCTTTGCAATTGATAATAAGAAATGCCCATCCAGTGTAGTACACAATCATATCTGCAATAAACAAACCCTACCCCATCAGCCCCCACTTATCCAGGGCCATAAACTGCTATAAACTGCCCAATTAGTCCCCAATCTATAGCAAAACAAAAAAAAGAAAATCAAACAATGAGTACAAATAACTACTGCAGGGTACATCTCAAAGGGTGGGCAACACATCAACAGCAAATCCCCATTTTATTCACAGAACAGCAATTATCGAACTGGATAAAGAGATAAAAATGGTTACTATACACCAATTAATGCAGCCATAATAGTGTGATATGCAGCAACCATGTTCCGCTCTGGTTTGTCCGTAAAGGCAGGCCTGTGCTAATCAACCAGTGGGTTAGCACGGGTCCAAGCTGTTCGTGGCCTGGAGGTCAGGGGTGGATCACCCCAGAGAGTCATCGGGATCAGAGCAATGTTCCTTGGCTTAATTTTTACAAAAGGACAGGATGTCTGCAGGGGAATCCGAGAACCGTGGTTTACCCCGAACATCCACACGGAGGTGGCTGGGTACAGCATGCCATAATGCAGCCCCAGCCCCCTGATTGCTGCCTTTGCTTCTGCAAAATTTTGATGAGCCTCCTGGATGAACAAGGTGAAAGTCATAGTTTTGACCTGGCATCACTACTTTTCAATCCATTTCAATATAGTGTTAGACCCATCCTCCATTGTGGAGATCAGCTCTATTCGAGTCTTGTCGATCGAGGCGCTTGCCCATGCCATCCACTCAGCCTTATACTGAATCAAAGCTGGCGTCCATAGCTTTAAACCTGCTCCGATCTCTGCTAACAGGGTCATGTGCTGTGCAACTGCTACCCAGTAGAATCCCTCTGCCATCTCCGCAATTGTGACCGGCATCGCTGTCTTGTTTTGCTCAGCTGCACGTTCAAATTGTAGATTCTGCTGTGTGGCGTACATACGACCCATTCTGTTGATTTTGCAGGAGCGAATGTGGTGAAGTCGGCACACAGCAGAGCCAGCAGCGTTGCGCCAGGGGACCAAAATCGAAGGCCCCTCGTCAATGACAGAGTCCCCAGGTGTCTATTCGGGGAATGCCTTATTTATGGGATCAAACTGACCAGCAGGGCAGCAAAGAGGCTCCCCAGACCATGGTTCCCCCAGGACCCAGCAACTCCCGAAGCTTCATGCTGTAGTGGATTGGCACTACTGTCAGCGTCCCCCAACCCAGGGAGACGAGTAGGAACACACTGCGCTGCTCCCTAAGGGTATCCAGCCGCAACCTCCGGCAGCAGCAATAATCCTGGCAATAGTGTGGCAGCTATCAAATGTGAGCGCTCGGGCAGTCCGGGGAAGGCAGACCAGAAGGTCTGCCCGTCCAGACCTGAAATGGCCGCCGATGGCAGCAGGACCACTCTGCTCAATTTTCCAATTAGGAAAATATAGACAATTCAAATTTGGAGTCACTGGACTCATAATTTATGATCACAATTTATAGCAAAGATGGATTTAAGTTGCAGGTCTGAAAAGGTCACTTTTAGAAAGTTGGCCTTTTCTTACTTTTCTAATTCTGTGCCTCCTGCATTTCTTCAAAATACACATCTGGGGTGAGTGACAAATGGTCTTTATGCATCCCCTCCAGACAGCCACACACAAAGGGAGTTTAGGTGTGACTGATGGGCCATCAACTTCCTGATGGGCCATCCTGGGCAGGATGGGAGAGAGGAGCTGGCACTTACAACTGAATGGGCTATGCCTGACCCACACAAAGGGCTGCATACCACCCTATAGTGAGTCTGAAGCAAGGGCAGGAAGAACAGGGTATATGTGCACTTCAAAGGCCTCACTTTGAAATCTACCTGACTTCAAAAGGCACACCTGTATATAAGTACTGGCCCTGGACACCACCACTTCAGTACACTTCTGGACCTGTGGATACTCTGCCAGGAAGGAGGACTGCTGTTCTGCTGAAAGGACTGTCACTCTGAAGGAACAGCTGCCTTGCTGTGCTTACATGTTGCCTGCTGCACTCTTGTGTGGGGAAGAACTGGCCTAGAACCCATCTGGAACCCAGGACCCGAAGGGCTAGGTCTGCTGGCCTCCTGGTCTGAGCCTCGGGGACATAACAGGGTCCCCACAGCTCTTGGGCCCATTTTCTGATTGTTTCTGACTCCAAAAGGAGCCCCTCAGCTCCCTGGGCCCTTGGGTGGATTCTCAGCTCTTTAAATCAAGCTTTTGGGCTCTTTGTGAACAGGCCAGCTCATTTCAGAAAATGTTTCTTGAACACAGAATCAACCTTGAGGAAGCACAAGTTTGTCTCTTTGCAGAACAAGGATTGTCATTCGTGACCCCGAGGCTCCAGCTCATCCGCCTGCGATTATCAGCGGCTCTTTGCACCCAGATGAACTCCGCCAGCAGCACTCTCCTTGCTCCCACCAAACTTCTTCCCGAGGAACAGGACTCTTGGCACAATTCTTGAGAAGGTAAAACGTCAGCAGGACTTACCTGGAACTGTATTCAACCCAGGCTCCACTCCCTGCTTTTAGGCACTACATTTTAGTATAATTTTTAAAAATTCATAACTCTGGTTCTACCGATTGGATTTTTGTAATTGTGGTCTTGTTTAGTACATACAATTATACTCTATTCAGCTATCCTGATGTGGATCATTTTTGTGTGTTGTTGTCACAGTTTTACTGTATTAACCCCTTCCATGCTCTTGACGAGCTCAGCTCGTCATGACCACACCCATTTTCATTGCTGTCCAGCACAGCAGGGGAAACTCTCAAGCAGCGATGTGGTTAAATACTGCACAAATACCTTACACGTTACCTCTTAAGTTACGCCTTACTGCTCTCTGCAAAGTTACCAGAGGGTGAGCACAAGTTAATTTATGGTGTGCATCTGACTTACCATGACTAGGTTTGTGGCCCCTACATGGACAGGATGCATACATCTGCCAACCAAAAACCCAGTTTCTAACAGAAAGGGGTCACATTCACTATTTCCACTCCAACGTAGGCAAAGTAGGGAAAGTGTAGGACATTTGAGGGGTTAGATGTACTATTCCCTTCCTACATTGTTTAAATAAAACAATGAGATATAAATAAAAAAAGAAAACATATTTAAAATAATACATGTATTCATTAATTAAAAATCAAAGAAATGTATAATTTTAAAAGTAACATTTTGTAATATCAAAAAAATATTATAACAATGGAAAAATATTATTATTGAATGATTACATTAAAAAATGACAATTGACTCATTCATAAATATAAAATTAACACAATTTACTTATTAAATAACCTGATTAACAAATACACAAATATTAAAAAATCTACAAATAATTTAAAAAACAATTAATCAACTAAGTATTATACATAGATAATTATCAGTTTAAAGTAAATTGCATCAAAAATGTATTATATTTTTGGGAAAAACAATACTTTATGCCAATGCCCAGGATTTAGGTGGAGCGTCAGCCTTAAAGATTTGTTTGAACAGAGTTATCATAACATCGGTTACCTGTCCTGCAAAATTCTTATAAAATTCGATGGGAATTAAATCTGGACAGGCAGCTTTTCCTTTGGGCAAACTTGACATTGCCACAGAAATCTCCTCTCAGGACAGGGGCTCGTCAAGGTGCTCTTGCTCCTCCTTGGTCAATAATGCCGACATCATAGATTCCAGATAACAATCAAATCATGGCTTTGAAAGACTGAGAACTCAGATTCATTCGAATATAAGGTCTGGTAATATTTCTGAAAAGCTGCCCAGATCTTATTTGGGTCAGACTCAGATATCACTCCATGTGATACCAGCGAAGTGGAAACAGGCGTGGGTATCCCCTATTATCAAAAAGTCAACACTGGATCCCACTACACCGGAGAATTTCAGGCCAATCTCCCTTCTCATTGGCTCCCTGTGGCAGAGCGTATCCAATTTAAAGCTCTTTGTCTTTCTTTTAAGATCTTAAAGCTCGCCACTCCACCTATGCTCGGTACGCTATTGACCCCGTATGTTCCCCTGCGAGCACTGCGCTCCTTGGGGCAGCACTTGGTAGCGGTTCCACAGGTGAACGCTCCAGGATGGGTGGCCGCTCGTTCCGCTATTTTTCTGCTAAATTATGGAACGCTTTGCCGATCCAGATCCGTGGGTTAGAAGATCTGCTGACTTTCAGAAAGGCCATTAGGACCCATCTTTTTCCTGTAAAGTAAGCTCTAGACAGTTGTTCTGTTGAGTTTTGTTGTGCTTCCTGTTTGGGGCAGTCTGCCCTTCTTGTTAGTGACAGCGCCGGGATGCCCCTTGGCTGGGGCAGCTGAGCGCTATATAAAACCATATAACATAACATAACATAAATGTAGTGTTCCATTTGATTTGAGTTCCTGTGATTTAGTCACCTCCACCGTGTGTGAAAAATTATCCTCTCCTTTAGCAGTAATCCGATTGTATATACCCAATAGTGTTGAGTGGGTTCCTAGTGTAATTAATTCAATTGTACTAAGGGTAATCTCTTCCTAATCACCACCTCTATAGGTGAACATAGGGCCTCCTCCTAATCCTCATCCGCTGACCAAGGACTGGCTGACCGGTTACCTTGTATTTGCATTAACACGTATGGGTAACTCATGGGTATCGCTTTTCTTCTCAGTGGTTCATTAAGTACTCTATTTACTAGTGGGGATATATCGCAGTATTACTGTAATTATACATTTTTCCTATTGAGTGTTGTAAGTATATACATTTGTATAGTTGGGCGTATTGTCGGAAGTATTTTTACTTTAACTGCTGAAATGTTTTTATAGCATCAGCCCTCCACATGTCACCAACCTTCCATATCACCATTACATCACATTTTGTGTATTTAATAAATGTCCAGACCTATTTTACAGCATATTTGGCCCACAGTGGCGTCTCTCTGGTAATGACCCATTCCCACCCAATGATCTGCAGTACTGTAATTCAAGCTTGTCTACCCACAGGTTTTAGTTTGGTCATGTATTTGGTGGGTCTCTACCATAGATTAGTGCTGGCTAAGGCCTAGTTTCGATTACTTTTTGAATTAGCCAAAAGGCTGTCTCGTCTGTGGGTGTGTAGATCCAATTGTTTAATGTTATCAACTGAGTGGTACAGCATATAAACCATTTTAAATGTTTTATGTTACATAGAACTGCCCAGGGCCACCTTAGCCCCTCAAGCAGCTAAAGTGGGAGGCTCATGACACCTTTATACCCAAGTGTAGCCAGGGTCAACGCAGGAAATGTAGAGCCAAATCCCATGCTTTGTGGAATTGATTTATTATGTAAACAGCAGTAGACAGTCAGATGGCAGATCACAAGCAGGAGACTTTGAGGAGATAATGCAAAAAGCATATATTCCAGAACATGTGGGACAGATTGCACAAAAATAAACAAATCACAGCAATTCAAAAGTACATTGTTTGTGAACATGACCTTGAAATACAACCATCCATTCATCTACATGCTGTTATTATTTTGACTTTGGCTTGTTAGTATTTGTTAAAAATCAGACACCTTGGTTAAGTACCTTTTAACAAACTTTTCATTGTAGCGCTTTCTATAACACTTGTGCTGATTGGTTTTTCCAGTTTAAAGAAGCACAATTCAACAGCTTGTGAGGATAAGTTTTAGTATTTAGATGAACTGCATACCATTCTTGCTGGTCACTTCTATAAGAGGTTTCGCAGTGGAAATGGCTGGGCTTGGTCCATTTTGTAATTATAATACAAGTAACAAGGGTGTTTGATATTGTAATTATCTCTGTGCAAGATTTATTTCACTACATAAAAATCCCCTAATTTATCAAGCTGGGTTGTGCTCAATTGTTGCTATAGATAACATCATTTTTATTAAATTTATACAATTTTTTACAAATATTCACATTTATAATTATACAGTCTCTAATGCCTTACATTTTTAGGGACTTCTACAGTAGAGTACAGAAAAATCCCAAATTAAGTGTAATTGTGGTACCGCCTAAATGAAAACATATCTTTTTCCCTTAAATTGACTTTTTTGACTCTGCTAGAAAAGAGATTTAAAAGATTTACAATTGACTAAAGCACCAAGTGTAACAGTCAGAATCCCAAATACCATGACAAAACACCATCTTGGGGTTGTTCTAGGCACCTCAAGGACAACCCGAGTCCTCATGGGCTTTAATGTTCGCTCCCACTGGGTCAAGATTGCTTGCCTTGCCCCTTTCCACGCCCCCGGGCCAGTCAGACGATACTGATACGGGGTGCATGGGCCAAAAAAGACTTCCCTGGCCAATTTAAAATCCTCAAGGAAAAGGCTTAGGCTGGGTTTAGCTCCAATTTCCATGGCCAATTCGTCCATGTATGGAATGAAATCAGACAGCAGGATCCGACTCTTATCTTTCCCAAACCTTGAATGAAAATGGAAAAGAGAAAACAAAGATAGAATAAGGGCAGGTTTATGAAATGTCTTAATACCGCCCCCACCCCCCCCCCACCCCCAGGTTTACTATGATAATCCACCATCTTCCATAATATTAAACGTAATCCTCTCTCCCTAAATCTATCACTATAAATATCATGCTTTAACCTCCCTCACTGAAACATAGAACCTGACAAGGTGCAAATATATAAATAATATTGACTGAAAGAAAAATATCAGTGTATTAGCTGTATCATCAACAAAAATTAAAACATTTTAGTCTTGCACATATTGCATTCACCCAACCTTGCAGCACAGAAAAGACTACTTGTCAAGTACACGGTGAAGTCATCAAGATCTAGGACAATAAGGAATTCGACCTGGTAATGTATATTTATATTCCTCCACTGCTTCTTTAACACTTATTTTTATTGAGTTTCTTATTGTTCACATTCAGTATACAGGAGAAGCATAACACGAGCTAAACACAGTGCCCAGAGCCCACCCGCCGACCATACCGACCCCGCCACCCGCAACCTCAGACAGTGGATCAACGACTGCGCCAACACCCTCGCCCCGATCAAGAAACCCTCCAACAATCATACCAACAAGAAATCCAGCTGGTTCACTGAAGACCTCCGGGCCTCCAAGCAAACCTGCCGAAAGCTGGAGAAGATCTGGCTCAGTGAACCAACACCGGACAGCCACGCCACACACAAGAATGCCACCCGCAGACACCATCACCTCATCAGATCCGCCAAAAGGGCCTCCTTCAAAGACCGCCTAGATACAACGCGCACAACAGCAAAGAGCTCTTCAACATCGTGAAGGAACTCTCCAACCCCAGCTCCAACACCAACGACGTCCCACCCTTGCAAGACCTGTGCGACTCGCTGGCCACCTTCTTCCACCGCAGGATCACAGACATTCACGACAGTTTCAACGCCACGACTGCCCCGACAACCACTGAGACCTCTGCCCCCACGACCACCCTCCGCACAAACCGCCTGCTCTACTGGACGAACATCAACGACGATGACACCATCAAAATCATGAACACGATCCACTCCGGATCTCCGTCAGATCCATGCCCACACCACATCTTCAACAAAGCCAGCACATCCATCGCACCCCATCTCCGGAAAGTCATTAACACCTCCTTCAAGACAGCAACCTTCCCGGAGAGCTGGAAGCATGCCGAGATCAACGCCTTACTCAAGAAACCCAAGGCGGACCCCAAGGACCTCAAGAACTTCCGGCCCATCTCACTGCTCCCGTTCCCGGCAAAGGTCATCGAGAAGACCGTCAATGAACAACTGACCCGTTAACTCGAGGAGAACAACATCCTGGACCCTTCCCAGTTCGTGTTCCGCAGCAACCACAGCACCGAGACTGCCCTCATCGCCGCCACCGATGACATCAAGTCCCTGCTGGACAACGGAGAAACGGCGGCCCTCATCCTCCAGGACCTGTCAGCCGCCTTCGACATGGTCTGTCACCACACACTACGAACATGCCTCCACAACGCTGGGATCCAAGAGAAGGCCCTGGACTGCACCACCTCCTTCCTCTCCGGCAGAACACAGAGCATCTGCCTTCCCCCCTTCCGCTCCGAAGCCACAGAGATCATCTGCGGCGTACCTCAGGACTCATCCCTCAGCCCAACTCTGTTGAACATCTACATGGCACCGCTCACCCATGTCGCGCATCGGCACGACCTCAACATCCTCTCCTACACTGATGACAACCAGCTGATAGTCTCCCTCACCAAGGACCCCCACACCGCCAAAACCAACCATCACGAAGGAATGAAGGCCTTTGCTGAATGGATGAGGAACAGCCGACTGAAGCTGAACTCGGACAAGATGGAGGTCCTCATCCTCGGATCCAACCCTTCGGCCTGGGATGACTCCTGGTGGCCGAACTGGGAACCGCTCCAACACCCACCGACCACGCACACAACCTAGGGGTCATCCTCAACTCCACTCTCTCCATGACTAAACAGGTCAACGCCATCTCCTTCTCCTGCTTCAACACCCTCTGCATGCTCCGTAGGATCTACAAGTGGATCCCCACTGAAACGAGAAAAACAGTCACCCAGGCCCTTGTCAGCAGTAGGTTGGACTATGGAAACGCCCTCTACGCAGGAGCCTCAGCCAAACTCCTGAGACGGCTCCAACGCATCCAGACCGCCTCTGCACGCCTGTTCCTCGACATCCCTCGCCGCAGCCACATCACACCCCATCTGAGTGACCTGCACTGGCTCCCAGTCAACAAGAGGATAACCTTCAAGCTCCTCACCCACGCACACAAGGCACTCCACAACACCGGACCAACGTACCTCAACAGACGACTCAGCTTCTACACCCCCAACCGCCAGCTCCGCTCCACCGACCTCTCCCTCGCTACAGTCCCCCGATTCCGAAGAGCAACCTCAGGCGGCAGATCGTTCTCCCACCTCGCCACAAAGACCTGGAACATCCTCCCCATCCACCTACAGCAGACCCAAAACCTGCTGACCTTCAGAAAACTCCTCAGGACCTGGCTTTTCGAGCAGTAGCAGAATTCCTCACCCCAGCGCCTTGAGACCCTCAAGGGTGAGTAGTGCGCTTTACAAATGATATGATTGATTACAAATGATATGATTGAAGCGAATTGCTGGACAAGAATGTGAACACAGAAAAAGAGAAATGAAAAGAATAGCATGGTAGAAACAGCGGGTTCGAGCACTGCAATATTGTACTGAGGAATGAATCTGCTATTAATCCAGAGGGGTGTAGAATTCCATGAAAACAGTGAAACAGGGTCAAGGTAATTAATGCCAACCAAGGAACTTGAAATAGTTCATTTTCACAGTGTGCACTGAAAGTGTTGACATTGTGCTTGGAATTGTGGAAACAACAATTGCAGCTGGGTGACTGGCAAGGGGTAGTAAGTGGGACATCGTAAGGGTGAGGAAGGGAGGAGCGATTGACATGTAGTGAAGGGGATTACATTGGAGGGGGGGGGGCCTTTGTCGGGTCCTATGTAGCTGAGAAGTTTTGTGAAAAAAGGTGGGACGAAACGTGGTACTAACCAATGTGGCCATGGCTGGAGCAGCCACCTTCACACAAAACTTAAGTCAACCTGGAGGTATTTCAAATATTCTTTCAGTGGGCTAAGGTATCATCCCTGAGTACCTCCACTAGGGCAGCCCACAACTCATCCCAGCCCTCCTCTTTTGGGTGTTTTCTAAGTCCTTTGGTCTTTTCCCTGATAGGGCCTTGAAGGCCCTATCGTAAGATATCTGAACGCCGGTATGCAAAAGGTGGCCCGATGGGTAACTTACATTTGCAGGTAATCGCTCTCAAACTTGAGGAGGCTGAGATCAAGGAATTGTATGAGTGCTCTGTGCATTTCCTGATGCTGGAAAAGTCCTATTGCAGAAGCTTCCTATGCGGGCTGGAAGTGTATACCAGCACAATTTGCTTTTATACGGAAAGCCTGGTCTCATAAGGAAACAAGCATTTGCAATGCAATAGGTCTTGCATTAGGGAAAGTTTCAGCTATTGGTGTTGCAAAGGATCATGCTTGTTAGATTGTATTTTTATCAATCAATATCCCAGCAGTACCATAAGGATTTTTTTTTAAAAAGGAAACATGCTCAGTTGCAATCTTTCTTTTTATAATTGCATTAAGGATGCAGTACCTTATGTGGCTAGTAGAGGTCCCTTTACAACTCCACAGGGACAACTAGTAACAGCCTGTGGTACTGCACCCGTTCTTTGCTTGGTGAATTTATTTTTTATTACTTATGTTACAGATGGGATATTTGATTAAAAGAAATCCAACAAACATTATTTGCAATGCAAATAGCTCAAATTTTCAGTAATTCAAGAGCCATTGCATTGCAAATGTGTTTTTTCTTATGGTGGATGGGGGTGAGCAACACAGACAACTAAGGGACAAGACACCACTGATAACTGCCTCGACCTGGTTGAGCACGGTCGCTCCCTCCTGCCCTCGCTGACTCTGCCTGGTATCGTTTTCATTGTGCTGATTAGCCTTGCTAACGCTGCTCTCCTCACTTTATAACTCAGTCCACATAGCGCTGCTGCCCACGCTTAGCGCTAGAACGTGCCTGCCGGGTTGTGCGCAATTGTTTATGCTAAGTCTCATGTTCTTGTAACGCTGTGCATGAAAGCTGCTTTGCTCACTGTTGAAATAGTGTTTTATTACATTACGCTCCAAGTTTCCTGTAAGTCGATCTATCTGCTTGTGTGTTATTGCCGCCGCCATTTGCTCTGTTGTTGTTGTTGCCCTGAGACCGCCCCCTCCACCACGCAACCGCCTCCCATAGGATCCTCCTTCGCCCCTTCCCCTCCCACTACCCATAGATGACAGATGCCTCTCCGCGCAGCGGTCAAGCGCAGCGATCGCGCCCAGTCCGCGCCGAAGGTGCGCCAAAGGTAAGCCCGTCTACGCCCGTCCGCGCCTGGACCGCGCCCAGCGCCAGACCCCCTGCCCCTCGCGCTGCCCAGCCCCCCCGCGCTACCTACGATGCCGCCACCCTCCTAGCCCTTAACCCCGGTCGCGCCCCCAACTGCGTCCAAGCCGCTCCTGGACGCATCCATGGACCGTTCTCTTGCCTCTCCTGCAAATTTAGCGGCACTGACAACATCTCCGCTGCGACCACAACACAGATTACCGACCCCAACCACCTAGAATGCATCCTTCTCAACACCCGCTCGGTCCACAGGCACGCCATTGACCTTTGGAACCTACTAGACACCATCTCTCCTGACGTCGCCTTCCTAACGGAAACATGGATGAACGCTTCCTCCGCCCCTGACATCGCCATCGCTATCCCTGATGACTATAAGATCACACGCAAGGACCGCACCGACCATACAGGAGGAGGAATCGCTATCGTCCATAAGAAATCAATCCGCATCTCAACCAGCTCTGACGACAACCTCGCTAACTCCGAACACCTTCACTTCCAGATCCACATCGACCCCAAAACCACACTCCGAGGCACCCTCCTCTACAGACCACCAGGACCCCGCGCAAAATTCAGTGAAGACATCACGGACTTCATCACCCCACACGCGCTCCCCTCCAAAGACTACATCCTTCTGGGAGACCTCAACTTTCACCTTGAAAAGATCAACGACCGCAACACCGCCACCCTCTTGGACAACCTCGCCAACCTCGGACTTAAAAAACTGGTCACTTCACCCACCCACATCGCAGGTCACACACTCGACCCCATCTTCACCTCTAGCAACCATGTCTCCTTCAGCCACACTACGAATCTCCTCTGGACTGACCACAGCTGCGTTCACTTCACCTACAACAAGCCGAAACCCACCATCCACCTCCAACCAACTCTACAAAGAAACTGGAACAAGATCACCACCGACCAGATCTCCACATCACTCCTTCAAACCTCCCCAGCCCTCTCTTCTAACGCCAACGAAGCCGCCTCCAACCTCACCCTCTGGCTATCCAACACCGCCGACACCTTAGCACCACTGAAAAAACGTCAACACAAACCTGGCATCAAGAAGGCCTCATGGTTCAACGATGACCTCAAGAATTCCAAGAAACTGTGCCGCTCCCTTGAAAAGGCCTGGAAAAAAGACCCATCCACCAACACCAAAGACGCCTTCAAAAGCGCCATCCGTACTCACCACCAACTGATCCGAAAAGCCAAGAAAACAGCATTCAAGGATCGACTTGACAACAACGCCCACAACAGCAAGGAACTTTTCAACATCGTCAAGGAATTTTCCAACCCCTCGGCCAACTCCAACGACATCACCCCCTCTCAAACCCTCTGCGATTCCCTAGCCTCTTTTTTCCACAACAAGATTGCTGACATCCACAACAGCTTTGACAACCAACCCGGAAGCCAACCCACCCTACCATCAGCCGACCATCTTCCCCTCGTTAACACCCTTAACGCCTGGAACCCAATCTCCACTGAGGACACCATCCGCCTGATGAATTCCATCCACTCTGGATCCCCCACAGACCCATGCCCTCACCACATCTTCAACAAAGCAGACTCCGTCATAGCTCCGCACCTCCGAGACGTCATCAACTGTTCCTTCAACTCCGCTACCTTCCCAGAAGACTGGAAACACGCTGAACTCACCGCCCTTCTGAAAAAACCAACAGCAGACCCCACCGAACTCAAAAACTACCGACCCATCTCGCTTCTTCCATTCCCGGCCAAAGTCATCGAGAAAGCTGTCAACAACCAGCTCGCCGCCTTCCTCGAAGCCAACAAATCACTCGACCCCTCACAATCTGGCTTCCGAGCCAAACACAGCACTGAGACCGCCCTCATCGCAGCAACAGACGACATTCGAACTCTACTGGACAATGGAGACACAGTCGCCCTCATCCTCCTCGACCTCTCTGCAGCCTTCGACACAGTCTGCCACAGCACCCTTTTACAACGCCTCAGAAACATCGGAATCCAAGGAAAGGCACTGGAATGGATCACCTCGTTCCTCACCGGAAGAACCCAGAGAGTCCGCCTCCCACCATTCAAGTCCGAAGCCTCTGAAATCATCTGCGGCGTACCACAAGGATCCTCACTCAGTCCCACCCTCTTCAACGTATACATGAGCCCCCTCGCGGCCATCGCCCGCCAACACAACCTCAACATCATCTCTTACGCGGATGACACTCAACTGATCCTATCTCTCACCAAGGACCCCAGCACCGCCAAAACTAACCTACACGAAGGAATGAAAGAAGTCGCCGAATGGATGAAACAAAGCCGTCTGAAACTGAACTCAGACAAAACAGAAGTCCTCATCTTAGGTAAATCCCCCTCTGCTTGGGACGACTCCTGGTGGCCGGAAGCCCTCAGAAATGCACCCATCCCGACAGACCACGCACGGAACCTTGGCGTCATCCTGGATTCTTCACTCTCTATGAACAGACAAGTCAGCGCCGTATCCTCTTCCTGCTTTAACATTCTTCGCATGCTCAGAAAAACTTTTCGCTGGATCCCCACCGAAACAAGGAAAACAGTCACCCATGCCCTGGTCACGAGCCGACTGGACTACGGAAACACCCTCTACGCAGGTACCACCGCTAAACTCCAGAAGAAACTACAACGAATCCAAAACGCCTCAGCCAGGCTCATATTAGACATCCCACGCAACGAACACATCTCTGGTCACCTCAAAGACCTCCACTGGCTACCCGTCAATAAGAGGATTACTTTCCGTCTGCTTACCCACGCACACAAATCACTCTACGACATCGGACCAGATTGCCTCAACTCTCGACTGTCCTTCTACACCCCCTCCCGCCAACTTCGCTCTTCCAGCCAAGCCCTCGCCACTGTACCTCGCATCAACAAGACCACCATGGGAGGCAGATCCTTTTCATACCTGGCTGCCAGAACATGGAACTCACTCCCCGCTTACCTTCGCCTCACCCAGAATCACCTAGCGTTCAGAAAACAGCTTAAAACGTGGATTTTTGACAAATAATCATCCTCCCCTTCCTAAGCGCCTTGAAACCCTCTGGGTATGTAGTGCGCTATATAAATTTTATGACTTGACTTGACTTGACATAACAAGCAGGAGGGTAGGAGAAAAAGGTCAACGGGGCAAAAAAATGCACCTTGGCACTTTTTTGTTCTTATGGCAAACATGGAGAACGGGAGGGTCGAATGGAAAGAAGCAACACAGACAAGAAAGTGGGAGGAGGAAGTAGTAACAGAGAACAGGGGATTGGGTGAGAAGGGAAGAAGCAACACAGACAGCGGTGAGTGGAAGGGAAGATGCCACGCGGTCAACGTTCGGAGTGGAAATGCCACATGCACAAGGAACGACAGGGGAAGAAGAAAAAATAAAAATACCTCAATCACACTGCGCTCAGCAGAAGGACAGCAATCACGCTGAAGCACTCAGTATTTTGGCCATGCTGCAGCCAAAAGAAGAGAAAGTGTAACAGGCATTCAGTGGCCAATTGGAAGACTGCAAGACCCTTGTATACAATATCTCTTGCAAGGGAGAGCCCATGCACCATTGTAAGTGAAAGCCCTCACATAATTTGGAATGAAACCCCTCAACAATGGATTTCTTACTTATTGACCTCTAAAGCCAAATTCTCCTATTCTTTCCATGTCTTGCCTGTCAAACGTAGCGAGGATTATAGAAGAGACACCCCAGGAACACATTAGTGCTATGACATGGCTGCAAAGGGTGAGCCAAAAACTATTTTTAGTGACTATCCTACTTCCCCCTCCCAAATAAATATAAAAATGTGGGGACACATATTAACAAAGGTGAGGGTTTTGTGGATGAAACTCTATCTGAGGCCTTTGTACATAAAAGGGCAACATGACTAGGGGAAATGTGTAATGATGATGTACCATGGGTAGAGATGAAGTACAAGTCGTAGCCAAGTAGCAACTTATTAGATTATTTATTAAGTCCAGGTAACAGCTGGAAGGTGACAAGTACATTAGTAGCAGCAACCCCACCAGGAGCAGACTCCCTGCTGCTCAGCCCATCTTCAACTGTCAAGAGACACAGCAGGCACCCAAGCATTCTAAGCATATCCATCACACCCACATTCCACAAAGAACACTCACACTGGTTGAGCAGCTAGGAATCAGGTACATAGGAACAGTATAAACACAACAACATGATATCACATATCTTCTCATCTCAAACTTGGAAATTAAATAAACAATGCCAAAAGGAAACAACTATGCACAACAATGTAAAAAAGAAGGAAATAGTTTAGAACCCAGGGATGCAAGGTAAAACACCACATCATGAGAGGGAATGAAGACTAAACAAAAGAGGAAAGAAGAATGATTAGATGCACACGAAATGTCACCCATCCTCCCCCTTTAATATTAAAAACAGATCGAAATGATTCAAGAACGTTAAGCTCACAAGAACAAAGTGAGATACCACCACATGTAAAGACATAATAAACTTAAACTTATAAAAGATGCAAAAGAGGCATCCAACCAAGCACCACAAAGCAGGGCATAGCGCTGTGAAGAGATAATATGGAAGACATATACCCCCAGAACTCTATCCCTATGCGTGAACTGCACCCCATGTATAGACTCCTCATGTAAGATACAACAACGAAAACTGTGAAGAAGGGACTGAAACCCAACTTGCCACCACTCATGTAAGGGACAAAAGTTGCAAAAATAGGACTGTTACCCATAATGCAAACAGTGTAGATGTGGCTAACACCCATTAAGCCACCCCTCCTGTAAGGGTAATATGACTTATCATAACCACCCTCAGGTAAGAGTTTGATTTTATTTTAACATAAAACTGTGTAAATGGGAAAGACCCCCATAAAGCCACGCCTCACGTAAAGGTCGCGTGACTTACAGTGTAAAAATGGGACTACAACCCATTACCTGTGTAAAAGGGAGTGACACCCCTTAAGCCACCCCCCCTGTAAGGGTCATGTGACTTACTGCATGGCAAAGGGAATAAAACCCATTCCCATCCCTAAAGGGAGGGATACTGACATATAAAAACAGGCCAAAACCACCTAAATGATGCCTCCAAAGATTGTCTGAACTGGGGTGGCAGAGTGGGCTAAAGAACGGTGATGGATTAAACCCAGATCTTTTGACTGGGTGTGAGTGTTTGATTGATTCAGATGCTCCGTTCATCACCACCCCCTTTTGTACCGCCTCCAAAGAGTGTGGCATTGCAAACCACGAAAATAAGTGACCACCACCCATAAAAAACAATAAGACCACCCTCCTGTAAGATCAATACGAACATACAACGTAGTAAAATGGGCTGACAATACCCAACAAAACTCCCATGTAGATAAGCAAAATGCGAAGTTGAAATGTGTAGCCAGAACAAATAAAGAATGTTGGGACAACGTCAACCCAGACATTGGAAATAAAACAATACCAGTCCTCGTACCACCAGTACCACCACCACTATAGCACATGGCCAGATGAAACACACAATGACCATAGACAATGAAACCTGCGCAGGTGAACGACCTCTCACCCGAGAAATGCTAATCTAGCTGGCTACACACTGGTCACCCAATAAATGCTAATCTGGCTACTGACTGGTCAAAAGTACACCAGATAAGAAGACACACTCAGGTTGTGTGACTGCAAAAAAATGTAAATTAGATGCTGCCTTCATGAATGTTTTCAAAAAAGACAGAAAAGTCAAGCTGAAAATCTGCGGACACAACTTAACGACACACAGTACCTTCATGAAAATGTGTGAAGCACGAACAGGAGTAGTGCGCGCGAGAACTGAGCCACAGGAGAGACTTCATGACAGAAAAAGCTAATGAGGATCACCGGACTGGGCGGCTGGAAAAGGCAGGCAGAAAAAAATATGAACTAAGAACTGCAGGAAACTTGCCAAGAAAAGATGGCAGCACGCATGCGTGTGATGCACCAGATGGCTCAAGATGCTGCTGCCAAGCCTGTTGAGAGCTGCGGCTAAACCCAAAACGGTGGCAGGCACTGATGACCCTCGCCGGGTGTCTCAAGGCACATCCAGAGTAAGCAACTGACCTCACCATTGAAGCACAGGAGATCCATCAGTTGCGCCACGCAATTCAAGTCTAAAGATAAGCTGCGTGCGCATGCACCAGCTTGTGCTACTATTTAAAAGTGCACAGTGCCCTGGATCCATGGAAGTCCTGCAAGTGATAAAAAAAACACTAAAAAAACAAAGTCAACACAAAGTTTGACCAACGGTAAATGATCATCTCCATATGCCGGCATCAAGATCACTTTGAGTACTTTGTTGAGCACGTGTGGTAGCTTTCATGCGTGAAAAGTAAATGGATAAAAAAAACATGCCACGAAAGGTTGCAGGGAAAGTCCAAACCATCAGTGGCTGCAATACACAACGAGGGCTGAGAGAAACGTTGAGCTGAATCAATGCAGATAAAACACAATAATATCCTCGCACTGCGTTGAGCGGCCAGGCATATTTTCACTCATACCCAGTGTCTTCTCAGGACAGGAGATTGTCACTGCACAACAATAGCAGGAAATCCCATCACCACACTGTGTAGTACTGGCAGACATTCTCCCAAAGCACACTGAAACACCATTTGTTAGGCAATATGTTTTTTGTTGAGTCTGATGTAGCACACAATTCTTGTTACTTTAAGGTCCAACAGATGTGATGTTGGTGAGCACAGCACGCCTTAGCTTGGGCTGTCCGATGTGACGGACACTAGTGGGGCTGCGAAGTGCGATACTCCAGTTTTACTTGTTTTTGTAGATCCTGTTTCCTGTGTGTCAACACTTCCTCCTGGAAATGTCCTTGCGCTGTCTGTGCGGTCATTTGTGAACCACTTCCACCTGGAACTGTACTGTGTGCTTTCTTCAACTGTTGTTTCTTTAGGTTCCTTTCACATTGAAGACTTCTTTGACATGGCATCTTTAACTTCCTTAGGACCACTTGTAGAGCATGAGTTTGGCTCCAGTTCATCGCCAAAATGTAATGATGATGTACCATGGGAAGAACGGAAGTACAAGACGTAGCCGAGTAGTAAATTAGTAGATTATTTATTAAGTCCAGGTAACAGCTGGAAGGTGACAAGTACATCAGTAGCCGCATTCCACCAGGAGCAGCCTCCCTGCTGCTCAGCCCATTTTCAACTGTCAGGCACCCAAGCATTCCAAACATGTCCATCGCAATAACATTCCACATAGAACACCCACACTGGCTGAGCAGCTAGGAACCAGGTACATAGGAACATTTTAAACACAACAGGATATTACAAAATGCTCTTTATAAAAGAGCTTCTTCCGGGCCTCAAGCTTTCCACCATTTGAAACTGTTAATTAGGTTTCCTCTATGAGACAGAAATGTGAATTCAATTTAACCCATCCTGCGCTACAACATAAGGTAAATAGATTGTCCCTCATATTTGACCAAGTACACGGTAAGGAAAATCTACAAACTGCCTTATTTTTGTCACCTTGAACAAAACTATGTGTGTACAAGAAAAAGCGTCATTAACACTAACATTTGGGGCTTTTTTTGGTGTGCACGCAAGTTTCACACAGTTTGATATTGTGTCATATCTTTCGGGATGCGCATCCACAAAATGATTATGCTAAAGCAGCTATGAAGGTTCAACTAGCATGAGTTCCCTGAAATATCAGTTACAAACTGATGCTGCTGTATGCAGATGTTATCCTGCTTTGCTTGTTGCATTTAACTGGAATGCAGTGAATTCCTGTGCTGCTGTTTTACATTAGTGTTTGGCTCCATGCCCTGGTGAACAAAACTACACAGGCTAAGACATTTTTTTGAAGCTCAATCCTCCCAACGGATATCCACTCAAGTTTGGATTCAATAAAGTGTTCCCAAAATACAACATACACTTGGTTACTTTGAAGACCCTGACAAACACAAAAATCTCTTACTATTAACCCTCTATGGCAAGCTGCACTTGGCGGCTACCCTGTATTGGTTTTCCTGTTGTTGATTTTTAAAGGGATTGAATGTCTTCAGTGGGAGATGGTTACATAAGAGGCCCACTGGTGTGCTATGAAGTATGAGTAGGCTAGGGTATAGAGTGGAGCGAGGAAAGCACGGAGCAGGAAACAGAGCTAAATATTGGCAGGCAAAGTAACATTATTATTAGTTAGGTGAAATGTTCAGTAACATCTTAAGTTTTAAACTCGAAAAACAACTGAAATCCACCAGTTATAGTTATAGTTCTCTCAAGTAACTATAACTTGTGTCCTAAGGTACCTATAAATCGCAGCCTCATCATGTACTGCTAATTACCCCAAATATTACATCACTCATGACACCTTCCATGACATCACTGCTAACATGACTGAAACATTTGCAGTGGAATTATTGATGAGAAAAGGGTGCATGGTGGGGGTGCAAGTTCTAATTACATTCAGCACAAGTTATAGTTACTTGAGATAACTATAACTGGTGAATTTCAGTGTTTTTTAGTTTAACCCTTTCTATGCTCATGACAGAACCACTCCGTCATGGCACCCACCCATTGGGGAATCACTGGCGCTCACCCCTATGGGCAGCCTAACAACTTCTCTCCAACGAGGATGGCAGCGGAAGAGTTTCCAATGCCACCACCAACCCACGTGGCAATCCCATGAGGTCAGTGCACGTGCTGATGTCATCAGGAAGCCCTGGACGCTCTGGAAGCCATTTGCTTCCTGGCGTTTTGCTTCCAGGCGTCCAATGGCGTAAGGCAGGTGTCCTTGCTCCCGGGGGGTTTCCTACATGCATATAGGCATTGGGGGTGAGGAATGAGTCTTTCCTGAGAGGGAAGAGTCTTTCATCTCCCCTGATGTCTCTTTGCAGGGCATTTCTGCTTCACCGTTGCGCAGAGTGTTGCGATCGTGCAGCAGAAATGCCCCCACTAGGCACCAAGGATGTCTTTTTTTAAATGAAAGCGACCCATTGGACAAAGGTCACTTCCAAAGGGGCTCATATTTTCTGGAGTTTTTATGCCCTCCCCAGGGGCATATCAGCCTGTTTATTTGGCCTTTTCGCCCCCCAGTCGGGGGCAGAAAACCCCACTAGGCAGCAGCAATTGTATTTTTAGTGCTTGAAAGCAACCCCTTGGGCAAGGTTCCTTTCCTGGGGGGATATACAAACTGGATGTTTTTTCTGCCAACCAAGGGGGCAGATCTGCCCTATTGTTGGCCTTTCGAAAATCCCAATAGGAACCAGGGATTGGTTTTTTAGTGTATGGAAGTGACCCCTTGGGCAAGGGTTGCTTCCAAGGGGGCTACATTTATTGGACGTTTGTCTGTCCCTCTCCCTCCCAACGGGCAGATCAGCTTGTTTTATGGCCTTTCTGCCCAAGGGGGGGGAGTGGCGGGGGGCATAAAACCCCACTAGGCACCAGGTATTCTTTTTTATTGCAGATGGAAGTGACCCCTTGACCAAGGGTCGCTTCCAGGGGGGTTAAATTGTGTTTAAGTATTTTCTGCCCCCTGGGAGAGATCAACCTGTTATTTTGGCTTCTCTGCCCCCAGGTCAGAAAACCCTACTAGGCACCAGAGATCTATTTCTTTTGCAAGGGGGCACATTTCTGTCTGTGCTTTCTGCCTCGCATGGGGACAGATCTGCCTGGCAGAAAACCCTACTAGATCCTTTGGGCAAGATCACCCCCCATTTTCTCGGCCCAATTTGAAGGCCATCTGGCAGATTGACCATTTGGGTAGTGACATACCGTGTTATAATGTTGTTTTAGTTCTTGTGAATTGCAATTGTAATATTTTATTTCTCCTTTTTATTCTAGTTCAAGGCTTTTGCCCTTTACATTGATGTTCCAGGTTGCGGTTTTGTTACTGGTGGTTCTGCTGTTTGTGTAGTTGCATGTGTTTGGTAAGAGAAATGTTTTTTTACTAATTCCTCTAAATGAGTTTCATCTCCCTGCATGAATGTGTTTTTTTTGCAAATGGTGTAATAATAGCAGTATGTTTGGCTTCTTTTTTTTGAGTGTCAAAATCTTTTTGCATTTGTGCTCGATGTGTACTTTGTTGTCTTGTGAGTAATTGGTTTTGTTTTTTCTTTCCAGCGGGATATTGTTGCTTTTTGCTGTGTCTCTGCAGAGTAGGTGCCGGTGAGTGTAGCTATCTTTGGCAAGCGAGTCACATTGATTTTGAGTATACAGATCTTTTTAATAAAGCCACACTTTGTTTCTTACTTATTATGCACAGTGTTGGTTGTTGTTGACTTGTTTGTGAATGCCCCCTTCTTTGTAAGGATTATGGTTAGCCACAGGATTACAGCTCAGCAGGTTGTTGGCATTTTTCTTAGGGTCTTCCTCTGATCATGGTTCAGAGACTGACTCTGCATCTGAGGCAGCGGAAGATTCTGGCAGAGAGTTTTCTGTCCACAAGGAACCATCGGATAATGAAGCCCTTCTTAGTGCAGACGACGTTCCGCTCTTAGGGGAGGACATAGATGTGCCGATAGTGCAGCAAGAAGCATCTGGGTTGCAGCCTGGGGCTGCAAGGCATCCCATTGGAAGTGCTGACCTCTGGGTTGCCCCAGGCATGATGCAGTCGACATTGCCAGACTTTACTGGTGTAGAGCGGATGCTGAAACTTTTTTCCTATACATTCTTTTCAGTTGGTTATGGACGATGTATTTTTGTCAGAGATTGTTGAGCAGACTAATCTGTATGCTGAACAGTATTTGAGGGACAACAGTGGCAGCCTCAGGCCCCACTCTAGAACTACCCGGTGGACTCCCACAACTCTAGAAGAGATGAAGAAGTTCTGGGGTTTATCTTTTTTGATGGGCTTGCTTAGGAAGCCATTGATGTCTACATATTGGTCTATTAGTCCCTTGATGGGAATGGCTATATTTCCGGCAATCATGTGTCGTGTTTGGTATTTGCTTCTGCTTTCGAAGCTGCATTTTGTCGATAATGGTTTAGCATTGCCATGAGATCACCCTGATTGTGACCGTCTTCTTAAGATTCTGACTATCGTTGATCACTTTGTAGATCGATATTCTATGCTCCAGGGAAAGAAATAGCTATGTGGATGAGTCTTTGGTCTTGTTCAAGGGCCGCTTGGTTGTTAGGCAATACATTACAAGCAAGAGGGCACGGTATGGAATTAAGATGTATATGATGTGCGACAGCCGGACTGGATATGTCTCTAATTTCAGGTTTTACCAATGGTAAGGATTCCAGGATTGACGCCCCCGGTTGCCCGTCTACTTTTGGAGTGACTGAGAAAATTGTGTGCAAACTTGTTAGAGGACTTTTTAACAAAGGTCACCACATATATGTAGATAGCTTCTACACTGGTGTGCAGTTGTTCAGGGAATTGGCCACAGTGGACAATGTTGCTTGTGGCACAATCCGCTCTAACCGTAAAGGTTTGCCAAAATAACTTGATTGTCAAAAGCTTGTACAGGGACAGTGCAGTGCGTTGTGTAGTGAGGAACTTCTAGCTGTGAAGTTTGCAGGCAGGAGAGATGTCTACATGCTGACTACCATCCATGATGAAAGCACTTCACCTGTGACCATTTGGCGCCAGGTTGTTGAAATGCACAAACCTGTGTGCATTTTAGACTATAATAGGCACATGGGTGGTGTTGATAGAGTAGATCAGAGGTTGGAACCTTACGCTCCTCTTCGTAAGCTTACATATTGTATAAGAAGTTGTCTATCCATTTTTCCACTTGGCAACCTTTACTGCTTTTGTTGTATTTATGGATTGCTGTCTCGAGTCAATGATTATTTTTAAGTTTCAAGAGTCTATGATAGGCAGCTTTGTTGTAGTGTTCCTAGAGTTGGAGTGGTGGAGGATGTAGCTAGATTGAAAGATCGCCACTTTCCTGATCACATTCCTCCCACCCCCTCAAAAGACTTTCCCAGTAGGAGATGTATAGTCTGGTGGCGAAGAGGTGAGTGGAAGGAGACTTGTATGTACTGTCCAGAGTGTCCTTCTTGCTTGTTAATCTAGAATGTATCACACACAAAATACATTTTGGGAGCATCCATGAGTGGTAAAGTGAACGGCCTGGTCTGTATTGTTTTATATTTTTTGTTCAGTTTCAAGGTTGCAATTAGTGCAATGTGTTTAGTTTCAGATCATGTATTAGTAGATTTGTATCTACTAACAATTGTTTTGTGTTTTTTGTGTGTAAAAAAAACCTAAATGTGATGGTGGTGTGTGTAGGATGGTGCTTGGTTGGTGGTGTGTGTGGACTGGCGCTTGGCTGGTGGTGTGCGTGAACTGGCCCTTGGCTGGCAATGTGCGTGGGCTGGCCCTTGGCTGGCGGTCAGAATGGACTGGTGCGTGGCTGAATGTGTGCATGATCTGGCGCTCGGCTGGTGGTGTGTGTGGACTGCCACTTAGCTTGCTGTGTGCGTGGACTAGGGCTTGGCTGGCGGTGAGAATGGGCTGGTGCCTGGCTGGCGGTGTGCGTGGACTGGCATTTGGCTGGTGGTGTGCGGGTACTGGTGCTTGGCTGACGGAGTGTGAGTAGTGACTTGCTGCTGGTCACTACACACACTGGCAGCCAAACATCAGTCTACACAATCCAGCTGGTGTGGTTGCTGTGTTGGGCATGTGGGCATGTGAAAGTGATGGGCCCTTGAAATGCGCTGTGTGCTGATGTGAGTGTTGTAATGTGATGGGCCCGCGGCTGGCGGTGTGAAAGGTTTTGTATGTGTCACACGTATGAAAGAGGTATGAATGGCCTGTATAGAGGTTAGTGCCTTGTCGTCGCTTTGCAGCTCACATGCTGTGAGTCAACAGTTCGGGTTCATGTCCTTTCAATTATTAACAGTGCATTTCATTTTTGTGAAATCTCTTGTTAAGAAAATTGTATATTCTGAACCATCACTCACCCTTGTGCCAAATCCAACCTGTATGTATCTGTGCTTGAGGAATAGATGGTTGTGCAGTAATATTTGTCTATTCTGTCTTTCTCAAACTGGATGTAACTTGTCCCTTTTTGTGAACGTTGTAATGTGCTGGTTCAGTTCCTGGTGGTGTGAATGGTCTTGCGTGTATCACTTACAAAAGGTGTGTGAGTGGCCTCTAAAGCGGTTGGGGCTTGACTCGGCTTCACAGCTCACGAGCTGTGAGTCACTGGTTCTGTTTTTTGTTCTTTCAATTATTGACAGCACATTTCATTTTTTTTAAATCTCTTATTAATAAAAGTTTTTAAACTGAACTAGCACTCACTCTCGTGCCAAATCCAAACAGTATGTATGTGTGCTTGAGGAATAGGTGGTTGTGCAGTCATATTCATCTTTTCTCTCTTTCTCTGCCAAGGTGTACCTTCCATCTAAGAAAAACCTACCAACTCTAGATATTCTTGTAAACTAAACACTCAGAGGAGTACAAGGCGATGTCTTTCTCGTGTATCCCAACAGGTTATCTTACCCACAATGTCCTGCAAACCTCAAAATGTGACTATCACATTTTCCTTGCATTACTGTGCCATAATGTTCATGCTTCAGAAAGAAACAACACATTTTCTACCACCCAGCATTTTCCCAAGTCTCCCGATAAAACGTTGGTGGATCCACGCAAACCATACCTCCCTGGACTCCCCTAGGGTGTCTAGTTTTCAGAAATATGCTGGCTTGGTAGGTTTCCGTGGATGACCGCTGAGCCTGGGGCCAAAAACCAAGGTGCCACCCCTTGCAAAACCAGGACGTTTTGCGATAGGTCATTTTGATGCTTCCACAATAGGTTTTGGGCCCTTGCCTGTCGCGTGTACTTGACCCACCCACACGAGTGAGGTACCATTTTTATCGGGAGACTTTGGAGAATGCGGGTGGGTGGAAGTTTGTGGACCCATGCAGATTCCAGAATTTTCCATCACAGAAATTTGGGGGAAATGTGTTCTTTTTTTACAAAGTTTGCCAAGGGCTCTGGATAACAGAACCTGGTGAGAGCCACTCAAGTCACCACATCCTGGTTTCCCCACTTTCTGTTTTTAGATACTGATCCAAGTAAGTGCCGTTTTACCAGTGTGTACACGTCACCATGAGATGTGTGTAATATCAACATGTGAAAAACATGTTACCAAAAAAAAATATTTCTGCACCGCCTACTAATAACTATTTCCTTTAAGTCCCGTGTGGGTATTCTAAGGTGTCTGATTTCTGTTTTTGACTATTCCAATGTATTTTTGGGTAGACAAACAAAACTTCTGATACAAAATTATAATGCTGAAATTATATTGCGTCACATTTTTCAAAAGTGAGAGTAGTAAAGTATACATCCAATTATTATGCGTTTTTTATATGTAATTGGTCTAACATGCAAGTTGTGAAAGTAAGAACTATCTATCCAACTATGTTATCGATTAGATTAGGCGGCACACTGTCCCTACTATCTTAGCATAAAACCTTTAGTAGTAACATGGAGCTGCGAAACATACTCGATAATCGCTAACCAGAGATGAGAACTTTTATGTCTACACCTGGTGAATAAAACTCTCGCCCAATTAAAGCTTGTAACAAATAAAACATTAAGAATAACAAACCACTACGGTAGAGTACAGAGAGAAGCCTTAATCTCTTGTACGGGTCACGGCATTTAAGCGGCTGAAATACACATCAGCCGTATTAAACAAACATGAACATAAAAGATGGGTCAATAAATAATTGCTGCTAATTAGATTTGGAGATAAGTGTCAAGCTACATGAAGGAACCGGTTCAAAGTATATCATTTGCTACTGCGACAAGTGCTTGTTACCTAGAGACGAGTATGCTTTGACACGGCGGAGGTATATTGCAGTAGGCTTTTCACAGAGCTTGAGCCTTGTTAAGAACAAACGTGGGCCTACTTATACTAAAGAATACAAATGCTGTAGAAAATGAGTTGATAAACGTCGGGCTATGGCCTGCATCTTCATAGAACACACTGGATAAAAAGGAGTTTTTGCTGTTTACTGTTAAAATATAATAATTTCTTCTTTTGAACAGGGTTTGACTTTGAGTCACCGTGTAGGTGACCCTCGCCATATCATTTATGTGATGCACTAGCAGTGTAGCTATTGGATTGCCTTGATTAAATCATTGTTTTTAAAGGGGTTTTCGTGCAGCAGCTCAGGTTTACTACAAAGCAGGCAGAAACTAAACGCCGTACCTGGGAAGGATGACTTACAAATGATTTGCCAAAAACTGAATTATATTATATTTTGTTGGAAATTGGTGTCAAAGAGTTGGAGAGGTGGCAAAAATAAGTAATTGAAACAAATAGCTATTGTACACCAGGGCAGATGTGTGAACTGCAGAAACCGGATGCTAGCTGTAGTGTAAGGTAGATGGATAAAATGTTCGGTAGATAAATAGGAAAAATAAAACTAATTTAGTCAGTCTGCACGGATATATTGGAGCTTCAAATATGAGGACAGATGACATATGCCGGAGTGGATCGAACGTCATCTGCTACTGAAAAAAACATCTTAATAATAACAGTGGGTCAAACGTAGAAAGCATTTTAAACATAATTCAGCACCAGGTAGACAAACATGTTCTTAAATGCATGAAACTACTGTGTGGAATCCCTAGTCTAACTCAATACATGTTCAATGCTAATGAAAGAACCATTTTCCTGTTGGTTGTTAGAAAATGACGTCTCGTGAAAGATCTAATATCTAATGACACAAGAACACCATATGTCCGAAAACGTGAAAAATCAAACATGAGAAAAATTCCAAATTCTAATAAACAGCAACAAAGGGGTCAAGATATTAACAAGTAAAAGCAAAAGCACGGCGCGTTGTGTGGAAATAGTAACCTGAATCACGAAGAATGCAGCTCCCACCCTGTGCGTCACTACTCACTCCCGGGAGCAAAACGCTGTGGGAGTGAACATTAGAAAGAGGCGGGACATGCAACAGCCTTTAGCCATTTGCGTGCTTTAATTAATGAAAGACACACTCAAAAGCCAATCCAATATATGGGAGGAGTCAGATCCGCATGGAGAAGCCGGAGAAGCCACAAGAAGCCTTGCAGCGCATGCGCACTGCTATGATCGACCTAAAAAAGTGTCTATTTTCACAGTAAAAATGTTGTGTATCCACGTTGGGTAATGGGCCATTTCCTGACACAGGCACTAGGCCTGCGCACAAATGTGAGGTACCATTTTTATCGGAAGACTTTGGGGAATGTGGGGAGAGTGGACTTTTGTGGATCCATGCAGATTCCAGAACTTTTCATCACACAAAAATGTGAGGAAAATGTGTTTTTTTGGACAAAATTTGAGGTTTGCAAGGTATTCTGGGTAACAGAACGTGGTGAAAGTCAAACAAGTCACCTCATCCTGGATTGCCCATGGTGTTTAGTTTTAAAAAATGTATAGGTGTGCTAGGTTTCCCTAGGTGTCGGCAGAGTTAGGGTTCAAAATCTACAGCTAGGCACTTTACAGTTGTCACTGTAAAAATGTGGTGTATCCACGTTGCGTTTAGGGCCGTTTCCTGTCACGGGCACTAGGCCTACCCACACATGAGGTACCATTTTTATCGGAAGACTTTGGGAAATGCGGGGTGGGTGGATTGGTGTGGATCCATGCAGATTCCTGAAATTTCCATCACAGAAATGTGAGAAAAATTTGTTTTTTTAAGACTAGGTTTGCAAGGGATTCTGGGTAACAGAACCTAGTACGAGCCACATATGTCACCCCATCATGGATTCCCCAAGGTGTCTAGGTTTAAAAAATGTATAGGTTTGCTAGGTTTCCCAAGGTGCCGGCAGAGCTTGGGTTCAAACTCCATAGCTGAGCACTTTGCAAAAAAAAGGGTCAGTTTTGACAGTACAAATGCGGTGTGTCCACATTGCATTTTGGTCTGTTTCCTATCACAGGCACTAGCCTACCCACACAAGTGAAGTACCATTTTTATCGTAAGACTTTAGTGAATGCGAGGTGGGTGGAAAATTGGGGATCCACGCAGACTCCAGAACTTTCTATCATAGAAATGTGAGAAAAATGTTTTATTTTTTTTACAAAGTTTGAAGTTTGCAAGGGATTCTGGGTAACAGAACCTGGTGAGAGCCAAACGTCACCTCATCCTGGATTCCCCTGGGTGTTTAGTTTTCAAAAATGTATAGGTTTGCTAGGTTTCCCTAGGTGCCGGCAGAGCTAGGGTTCAAAATCTACAGCTAGGCACTTTGCAAAAAAAACCTGTCAGGTTTCACTGTATAAATGTGGTGTGTCCATGTTGTGTTTTTGGCCGCTTCCTGTTGCGGGCACTTGGACTACCCACACAAGGGAGGTACCATTTTTATGGGAAGACTTTAGGGGATGTGGCGTCGGTGAAATTGTGTGGAGCCACACAGATTCCAGAACTTTCCATCACAGAAATGTGAATAAAATGTGTTTTTTTTTTACAAAAGGTGAGGTTTGCAAGGGGTTCTGAGTAACAGCACCTGGTGAGAGCCAGACAAGTCACCCCATCCTGGATATCTAGTTTTCAAAAATGTGTAGGTTTGCTAGGTTTCCCTAGGAGCCGGCAGAGCTAGGGTTTCAAATCCACAGGTAGACACTTAGCAAAAAAGGTCAGTTGTCATTGTAAAAATATGGTGTGTCCATGTTGTATTCTGGCCTGTTTCCTGTCACGGGGACTAGGCCTACCCACGCAAGTGAGGTACCATTTTAATCATAAGCCTTTGGGGAATGTGGGGTGAATGGAATGTTGTGGATTCATGCAGATTCCAGAACTTTCCATCACAGAAATGTGAGGAAAATGTGTTTTGGGACAAAGTTTGAGGTTTGAAATGGATTTTGGTAACAGAACCTGGTGAGAGCCACACACGTCACCCTATGCAGGATTTTCCTGGGTGTCTAGTTTTCCAAAATGCACAAGTTTTCTAGGTATGTCTAGGTGCTGGCAGAACTAGTGTTCAAAATCCACAGCTAGGCACTTTGAAAATAAGGGTCATTTTTCACTGCTTTTTTGGGTCGTTTCCTGTTGCGGGCACTAGGCCTTTTGACTTTGGATGAATTTGTGCCTTCCAAATGTAAGACAATGTGTAAAAAAAAGTCACTTTGAAAAATGTTCTACAATTCACATGCTAGTATGGGCACCCACAATTTCTGAGATGTGCAAATAGCTACTGTTTCTAAACTCTATATTTTGTTCTCATTTCAAAAATACATAGATGTCTTTCATTCCTCTTTTTCACTCTTTATATTGTACCAAATAAATTGCTAAATACATGGTACACAATAAAAGACCATTGCAAGACGCTGCTCAGTTATTGGCTTTGGGTTCCTCGGGTTCTTGGTGAACCTACAAGCGCTGTATATCCCCACAACCAGAAGAGTCCAGCGGATGTAACGGTATATTGCGTTAAAAACCTGTCATACTTAGACGAAGTTAAGGGTGAAAACATTGGCACACATGGCTGCTATTTTCAACTCATTTTCAATTTGTCTTATTTTCAACAGTTAGTTTCTACAAAGAAACCTTGAAGGATCTACACAAATAACCCCTTGCTGAATTCAGAATTTCGTCTCCGTTTCAGAAATGTATATAGCTTTCCAGGATCCATTATTGCTTTCATACCCATTTCTACCATTAACTGGAAGGAGATTGAAAGCACAAAAAAATAGCAAAAATAGTCTCTGTCCTAGTAAAATACCAAAACTGTGTAAACATTTTTGGTTTTCTGACAACAGGTTGTCAGTCCCTGAAAGCTGGGAAGATGGTGATTTCAGCACCACAAACCGTTTGTTGCCACCACTTTGCAGGGACAAAACCAGACGCTTTCTTCGGCAGTTCTTTTTCCTGATTTTTCAAAAAAGAAAAAAACATTTTGTTATATTTTGGCTATTTTCTGGGTCCCCTCCAGGGGAATCAACAAATCCTGGGTACCTTTGAAATCCCTATGATGTTGGAAGAAAAGGACGCACATTTGGCGTGGATACCTTCTATGGTCAAAATGTTACAGGGGCTTAAGACCGAACTACCCCAAATAGCTAAAAATAGGCTTGGCATAAGAGGGGGTGCGAAAGGCCGAACAGCAAAGGGGTTAAAATGTTACGTTGTTACTAAACAATTCACCTAACTATAACATTACGTTAACCTTTGTTTTTTTCAGTGAATATATATATATATATATATATATATATATATATATATATATATATATATATATATATATATATATATATATTCAAAAGAAAGGTTGCCCAAAGTGGGGGGGCCGCGCCCAAGGAGGTCAACGCACAAATGCAACTGGTGGTTGAGTGCAAGTCTGACACACCCCATTCCATTAGCTTGCCAAACGCGTTTTGGGCGTCATCCCGCCCTTGATCAAAGGCTGCGCTGCAGAAGGATAGAAGACAAGGTAATGTAATTCACCTGGTTTTATTAAAAAATAACAGTCCCGCCCTCATAGGCTCTGGCAAGGCATTGTGGTATTTTTAGTACATGCCGGACTCCAGGGGCGAACCATCAGTGGGTATCAAAGTCCTCTTGCAACAAAATGTCTCTCCCAAGTGGGTGGAAAGGAATATGCCCACAGCTGTCACCAAACTAATATGTACCGGCAGCTCAGACCCCCTTGGTCCATTCACCGCTCGCGATACCCGAGCAGCGTGGATCCGCCATGAGAAAGCGGCGGGGCTTCCCCGCGACCAGGCAGGCCGCTAAATGTTCAAAAGAAAGGTTGCCAAAGTGGGGGGCCGCGCCCAAGGAGGTCAACGCACAAATGCAGCTGGTGGTTGAGTGCAAGCCTGACACACCCCATTCCATTAGCTTGCCAAACGCGTTTCGGGCGTCATCCCGCCCTTGATCACTGGCTGCGCTGCAGAAGGATAGAAGACAAGGTAATGTAATTCACCTGGTTTTATTAAAAAATAACAGTCCCGCCCTCATAGGCTCTGGCAAGGCATTGTGGTATTTGTAGTACATGCCGGACTCCAGGCGCGAACCATCAGTGGGTATCAAAGTCCTCTTGCAACAAAATGTCTCTCCCAAGTGGGTGGAAAGGAATATGCCCACAGCTGTCACCAAACCAATATGTACCGGCAGCTCAGGCCCCCCTTGGTCCATTCACCGCTTGCGATACCTGAGCAGCGTGGATCCGCCATGAGAAAGCGGCGGGGCCTCCCCGCGACCAGGCAGGCCGCTAAATGTTTAAAAGAAAGGTTGCCCAAAGTGGGGGGGCCGCGCCCAAGGAGGTCAACGCACAAATGCTGCTGGTGGTTGAGTGCAAGCCTGACACACCCCATTCCATTAGCTTGCCACACGCGTTTCGGGCGTCACCCCGCCCTTGATCACTGGCTGCGCTGCAGAAGGATAGAAGACAAGGTAATGTAATTCACCTGGTTTTATTAAAAAATAACAGTCCCGCCCTCATAGGCCCTGGCAAGGCATTGTGGTATTTGTAGTACATGCCGGACTCCAGGCGCGAACCATAAGTGGGTATCAAAGTCCTCTTGCAACAAAATGTCAGTGGATCCGCTTTCTCATGGCCGATCCACGCTGCTCAGGTATCGCGAGCGGTGAATGGACCAAGGGGGGGGGCCTGAGCTGCCGGTACATATTGATTTGGTGACAGCTGTGGGCATATTCCTTTCCACCCACTTGGGAGAGGCATTTTGTTGCAAGAGGACTTTGATACCCACTGATGGTTCGCGCCTGGAGTCCGACATGTACTACAAATACCACAATGCCTTGCCGTTTGGCAAGCTAATGGAATGGGGTGTGTCAGGCTTGCACTCAACCACCAGCAGCATTTGTGCGTTGACCTCCCTGGGCGCGGCCCCCTCACTTTGGGCAACCTTTCTTTTGAATATATATATATATATATATATATATATATATATATATATTGCAGATTGACAGTAGCTACTCAGTAGTTATAGTCAAGTAGACCAGAGATAGGGATTTTTCAGATTTTTGTTTGTTAATAAATTTGCACCCGTTTGTCAAATGTGTGTAAAACTTTGCAGACCTGCTGCCCCTTTTTATTTTGGGAGGACTGAAAGGGGATGCAAAGAAAAATGGGGGGTCCCAAAATGGATTTGAAATCCAATGCATTTTACATAGGCTTTTGTATTTCGTATAGTGCGCAAACAGTCAGCTTCCCTTCTATGAAATTTGGCATTATTACAAGTTAGGGGGCACAAATGATTCTGTTGGTAGTGCAGTAAGTAGTATTAATATTTTTAAGTTGTAAGGTGTTTCAACTAAGTGATATCTTGCAGCACAATACTACTAAAAGCAGCAAGGAAGCCCAATGAATAAACTAGACCGCATATGGAAAATTTTAGATTTACTACAAGTACAACTGAAAGAACCATTTATAGTCTTTTGCTAATAAAAACCTATAAACACATACATTCCAGTCTCAGCAATGACTCTCAACATCCTGTAATTCTGGGCAAATCACTCAATCTTCCCGTGCCTAACAAAAATGAATGTGTCCTCACGTAACGCAACTGGTGCTCATGTAAGGCGCTCTGATACCTGATTTTGGATCTAGTTCGCGCTATACAAAACTTTGAGAAAAAAAATACATCTTAATCTATTTAGGTTTTCTTTGCATGCTCCCTGGCTCACACAATTAAACTGGCCCAGCAAGCCAAACAAAATACAGCTTTCTTATGCACCCCTATGGAAAAACCGTGGGCGGAGAACTCTGCTCCGCCCACGGAGTGTGAGGAGATTTGCCTACTCCACATTCTGCGGAGAACGCTGTGTAGTAGGCAAGTCTTGGCACATTCTCCCAAGAAATGCACGGGTCCAGCGCATGCGCAGTTCCATCAAGCAATACCCATATGGCGAGGAAGAGGAGGAGGGGAGCCCAGGGACGCCGTGGAAAACAGGTAGGTGGTATTTCAAAATTATTTGTAAGATATATCTTAATAGGGGGGGACGCGGGCGGCGTAGCGGAGCTCCACAGAGTTTGTTTCCAACTCCGTGGTCCTCCGCATAGCCCCGCTACGCACACTACTCCCAGGGTTGCTAATGAATAAAATGAAAAATGTACCTAGCCACACTACTATCTGGACAACATAATAATTGAACTCTAGGGAAAAAATAATCTTAATTTTTGGAACAATACCAATGATTGCCATTCATTCACTTCGGCCTTCATGTGAATGAATGAGGGAGATTTATAGAGTGCACAGCTACTCAGAAGAGTGTCCCAGCACTAGAGGTAGAGGCCGTTAAGTAGAGTATGTATTTTTAAAGTTATAAGGCATTTACACTTAGTGATATCTGTCACAACGGTACTTTCACAAAATTTTGAAAATGTTTTGTGAAACTACTGCAGTACATGGCCGGAAATGTACTTAAAAGGATATACGAAAATATAAATAAATTCCCCTACCTATTACCACTAATAAAATAGGTAGCTACTACTTAGCTATGTCTAAGGCTCTAACACTGAACACAGCCAAAGTGTAGTGAAAACAATATGGCTGCCTTTCATTCTCTTAAAACAGCCATTACCCAAATATATATGGGCTTGTCATCGGCATGTACCACAATATACTGCAAAGTTATAAGGGTATACCATTTACCGAAATATAACCAAGGCCTGGCTGTGGTCCCCTGCATCAGCCATGGTGTTGCGTTGGCAATGTAAAACTTAGTGAGATTTACAAAGGAACCCAAGGTCATCATGCGTGCCTGTGATTTCATTGGTAAATCTGGAGAAATACAAGGCAGTGCAATTTGCTGTTTTGTGTTACTCTGCACACCATAATCTACTTTACTGCTAAATTTTATGTCAAGACCGGTGGTTCCTATTATGCTTCTGTAATCTTGTTTTATTTATATAGCAGCAGTCAAGAACATTGTAACTACCAATCCCAAGAGGCTAAGCAACAGCCTAGCCAATGGGAACAAAAAATTTAACCATCGTAACCACCAATAGTGCACCAGTAACATGTATAATCTTGCAGTCAAGATAAGTATTTTATTTATGCTTATTATGACATTTTACATATGGTAATATACTGTTTCAGCTCATGTGAGACTCATTATTCATTGACCTTTTTCTTTCAATATCTTCTGAAGGATCGCACGCGCTCAGCGACTGTCTCTTTCAGGGCATGCTGTGCTGCACTTTGCCTCACAAACTCCAGCATCCGCCATTTTCTCACTCCTCTTTGTACCGCTTACCACTCTGTGTGGCGCTGCAGTCACGGCTTTCCTGATAGTTTTGCTGCAGCAACTGAGTTATTTCTTGGGCATTCCTCTTAAGCTAGTTTATTCTATTTAGATTCCGGTATCAGTTGCGATGTCAGCAAATGGGAGAGGTTTTCAGGCCTGCCTTCCCTCGCCTATATTGGCGACTTGCTTAGGGTGTACACACCTTGGGGAGTGTTTTGGGTTCTTGTTTCCACCTACTCTGATTTCCTTTTAGTTTAACCCTTTTTCTGCCTGAACTTGGTTGCTTGTTTTTGCCCATTTTGCGGGGAAAGCAGAAAGCACAAAACACTGTCTTTACCTGTAAAAAAAAAAACAAGCATCCATCCCCATTCCTGAAGTTGCACTTTTGAACAGTGAGGTCTCCTCACACTGGACAGAGGATGTCGTTCCTCCCACGTTTCCAATGAAGGAGGGGATACCAAAACCCATTCTAAGTGAAAAAGTAAATCTATACACTCCCCAACAAATAGTGATTTCCAATATATTGGATACTGATGATGACATGGGGGACCGAAAGGCAATACTGATACATTTGCGCTCAATAATCCTTCTTCTACTTCCTCTCTGAAAAGTCCAAACCTCTTCCTTCCATCTCTGATTCTTTCTGGCCTAAATAATTCTGGCCTCAGAGGGAACTCCTATGTTCTATCCAACCCTCAATCACGTTCCAAACTCATCGGAATGGTTTCCTGCTGCCCATGTAAGGGACTATAGATCTTCCAGACTATGTCTTCACCTGGACAAGCAAACTAGAGCTAAATTAAAATCCGAATGCCCCACGCCTTCTCTTCCCTCCAATATTACTGCCACTCCAACAATATATGTCATTACTTACTTTCTTTTTAAAAATGTGTAAAGATCCCCGTAAGGGTGTCGATTGCCAAGACAAGTTACTGGACTCAGTGGATTCTTTGGCTAGCATTTTTGATATGACGGCCGCCAGATAGAAAGATCTAGAGGATGTCAAGAATTCCCAATGTGAATTCAGAGAGCCTTTTGCTTGCTCAGCAATGCTAATTCCGCTAAAATCATCTGAACAAAGGAAAAGCCTTCTATTAACGTTGGGTCCAAAACTAGCAAATCTGATGGCTCTTGACCCAGGCATCAAGGCAGATGGTCTTCTGTTTGGGGACTCATTTATCAAAAACCTTAGCAGATATGTAACCACTTTTAAATCTAATAATAAAGCCCAACAGTCTCTGGAAAAAGTATTTTCCCAGTGTACTTTTGCACAGGCCTGTAGAGGCAGGAGTCGCTTTACCAGTAGTTCCTACCATGACCAGGGAGCTAGAGGCTCCTTCGATTCATATTACAGCTACCAAAACTTCAAACTGCAATTCTACCCCCAAAGATGTAGAGGTTACAGAGGTTGCAAACAAAGGAACTTCAGATACAAACAATCAATAAGGTGAGTCTTTTTTCTGGCCCTTCTCCCCCTGTAGGAGGTCATCTTCAGTATTTTCTTTAAAAATGTCAAACAATAACTGCAGATCCTTGGATTTTAAATACAATACAAGGTTATCTTATAGAGTTTTACACACCGTTCAAAGTGTTTTCCCTCCTCCTCTAAAGTCCTAATCAGACATGTCCAATCTAATTTCTTTAGAAATTCAGTCACTCTCGAGCACACAGGCCATTCAGATTTCCTTCAGGGTTTTTCAGTACCCTGCTTTTAAACCAGAAGAAAAACAAAAAGAGGAGACAATTTATCAACCTCAAACTCTTCAGCCAGTTTGTAGTTTACCATCACTGCAAGATGGAAACTATCATTCACCTCAGCGACTCTCTGCTTCAACACGACTGGATGGTGAGACTCGACTTGCAAGATGCTTATCTCACAATCCCCATTCATCTTGCTCACATAAAATGTCCTCAATATCGACGGTAGGGAAAAAGTTACCACTTTTCTTCCATTCCCTCCTTCTGCACCATGGCGCTCTACAAAAGTAATGAAACCAGTAGTTTCATGTTACACTTCTTATGAGTCAAAATATTCCAATTCTCTGTTATAATCTTTATCTCACTTCACTGCAGTCAGAGTTTAGCTTTCTGGTAAACACAGAGAACTCACTTATTCCCACTCAACAGATAGAGTTTCTAGGTTTTCTGGTAGATTCTTTAAGCACTACCCTTTACCTTCCTCAAGCAAAGGTAAAAGCAATCAAAAGCAACTTTCTTCAGATTCTTCTCAGTTCCCAAATATCCCTCAGATCACTAGTAAGGATGGTAGGCCTCCTGTCTTCTTCCATTCCAGCCATGTTTCAGACCTGTCAATCCCTAAAGATTCGCCACATGTGAAAAGGCCTTGCTGATTCAGATTCTATCAGCATTGATTTGTTTACAGTTCAATAGTGGAGCTACCATTTAGATGCCTGGAACAGCAGGACTATCTTTGCATCAGCCCCCGATCCTGTGTTAGCTTCAGATGTAAGTCGGATAGGCTGGAGCGCCTGCTGTGGTCCAATGTCTACTGGGGGTATATGGTCTCTAGAGGAGTCAAAATTGCATAGCAACTGTTTAGAGATCCTGGCAGGCTCCTTTGCAATCTAAAGTCTGGCAAAAGACAGGGTGAAATGTTCCATTCTTCTCCTCATGGACAATGTTCCTGTGGTCTGTTATATCAATCATCTGGGAGACACCAGATCCAAGCGTTTGGCAGAATTGGCAAACCATTTTTGGAAATTCTGCCTGCTTAACAAGATCTTGGTTCGAGCAGAATACTTACCGGGCACTCTCAATTCAATAGCAGACTCACATGATCCGAGGGACTTCATTGATTGGAGACTTCATTCCTCATTGTTCCGGTCTCTGTTTCACAAGTGGTGTCCTGTCAGCATCAATCTTTTTGCCTCCCATCTCAACTCCAAATGACCTAATTTTGTCAGGTTGCGTCCATATTCTCTAGCTTTAGCTACAGATGCTTTCTTATAGGACTTGTCCTTTTCATTAAATTATGGATTTCCTCCTTTTCTTTTGATCAGCAGAGTTCTGGCTCCGGCCAGACGCCAACAAGCTACACTGGTAGTAGTGGTTCAGTTCTGGCAGTCACAAGTTTGTTTTCCCCTTCTTCTTGAATTAGCAATTGCCTTCCCTGTCCTTCTCCCATCCAATCTTCTTCTGGACCCTTTGAGCCATCCTCACAACCTAGTTCTCGACAACTCCCTCACACTCTGCATGGAAATTTGCAGGCCTGACCAATCTATTGATTTCTTTTCACCAGAAGCTTCAGAATTCATTAGTAAGGCCTGGGCTCCAGGAACCACCAAAGCTTACAAGTCTGCTTGGGCTTTATAGTCAAGCTAGTGTTTGGGAAATGTCTCAATTCCTTTTCAGAAGATATAATTTATATTGTTAATTTCTTGTACAGATCGGCAAGCTCCATGGACCATCTCTATCAAGTTCCGTGAACAATCCCCATATCAATGGCAAACCAGTGGGGGGGGCATCCCCTCATTTGTTGCCTTGTAAAGAGTGTAACCTTTTTAAATTGTCCTCTTCCTAAGTAAAACAAAGTGTGGAACGCAATGCCTTAAATTGTATGAACAACAGACTTTTGATCTCAGAATGTCCTCTTATTCCCAAATCCTCGTTTCTTTTCAGAAACCCCACAATTCAGTTTCTTCCGCCATCCTGGCTCACTGGCTCTGGTGGGTTATGTCGTTAGCAGGCACTGATAGCTCTGTTTTTGGGGCACATTCTTCCAGGGGTGCCATGGCTTCTAAATCTTTTTGGGTGGATTCCAGACTAGAGGCCATTCTGAGGTCAGCAGACTGGTCTAATGGTAATGTATTTAGGATATGTTACTGTAAACCTGTTTGTACGGCAACTTCTATGGTAATTAACATGCTTTAAACAAGCATAATAGGAGCCTCTGGTGTTGACATAAAATATAGATTTTCCTAGTAATTTAAAAAGGAAAGTCTTCATTGTATTAAAGACACAGTGTGAATTATCCCACCTTAACACTTTGCAATTTGTGTTTGTTTCCCTACCTGACAGCTGCTCCGGCGTTGCCATCTGCCTTCTCTTAAGGACGTCACAGTTTCAAGAGGATTCTCCACTTCCTCTTCTATTTCAATGCATCTCCATGAAGTTCTTGCTCCTAGTTCGTTGGATCCTTCCAGGAGTTTGGTTTTCATGAACTTTTGCCAAGAATATTTTACGTTTACTGTAGCATTCTCTATTGTGTTGTCTATTTTTCTTTTGCTTTCTGGTTCTATTTTACTACCCACAGAAGAAAAGAGGGCTGTTCGCAGTCAGATATGAGATTTTACATGTTACTTGTGCACTTTTAGTAGTTATGAGGGTTACGTTTATTTCTTTCCATTGGCTAGTCTGTTGTGTAGCCTCTTGGGATTTGTAGTTCCAATGTTCTTGACTTCGGCTAAAGATATAAAAGCAAGACTAGAGAAGCATAATAGAAGGCTCCATGTCTTTAATAAAATGAACACTTTCCTTCATAAATTACTAGGAAAATCTACATTTCACATATATCCGTATGCCACATCAGTGTGGCCACTACACTATATACTATTCCATATGGCTGAGATACCCGCCACCCCCTCTCAACACAATCCCCAAAAGGAAGGGAAACCGGAAACTGTTCTTAAAGTTTTTGGATGTGGGATGGAGTGACCATCCCGGCCGTATTTATTAAAACAAAAGATTAAAACATTAAACGTTTTCATGTTATGTACAATTTCATTATCACATTACGATGTTTGGCTAACCTTAACATAATCTCTAATACAGAGGTTCTCCTAGCCGAACTAGCATCCTACAAAACATTCTCTAAGAATACTGAAATTGTACATCCTAACGTTTAAGGGCCAACGGCAAGGTCATAACCGGTGTCAAGATCCCTAACCAGACTTACCCCTCCCACTTAGGAGGGGCGATGGCACAGGGGCTTACCACAAGTGCAACTACTAACAATTTCCCTTGACTTGACGGGGGCACTTAAGACTCGACGCCATTTAAAGGTCGTTCGAACACTTGTGTGTGGTATCTAGAAGGTATCGTTGACCTCTCCCCACCCCACACAACTTACCGCATCTGCCGTCGCAGATGACACTAGCCCCGGGAAATTCCCCAGGAGGGGGCTGTAACCCCTCCTACAAAGGAAGGGGCCTTGACCGCCTTTCCTTTACTTCCGGCGACCCGCCCTTAGACGGGACCGCCTCCCCACTGAGGGGCCAATGGCCACCTCTCCCGAGCGCTCCCATCCGTGTTGGGTGACGCCCACTCATAGGGATCTACCAATTAGTGCTCACCGATCATGACCTTACCGCCTACCAAAAAATAAATACGACAGTTCTTCAACCTATGAAAACATTGGTCGCTACGACCGAAGGAACATGCTAAAAATGCAACATCACATCAAATCACTTTAATCATAACAACCTAAACGATATTCACCATCTTTATTAACTACAAACTGCTACTGTTATAGCCTGTAAACGAAACGGAAAAACAAACTTATCAATTCACTTTATTGCACAACAACTTTGCTGTCCTCAGGGGCTGGTGGGTGGGTCAAAATTGGCTCTTCGTTCCGTCCCGAGCTCACGTGTAGCGAGGAGGTGCAGCTTCGGAGCACAAGAACAAGAGGACGTCTTCTGGTCTTGCGCCTTCTTTTATCCGTCTTCAGGGCGGGCGAAAACCCGCCCCTGCCCGCCCCGGGGGCGTGGCTGGCTGCGTCGGTGTCTAGGCCAGCCCACTCTAGGGCGGGAAAAGGCGCGCCCCGGCTACGCCGCTTCGGGCATACCAGCCGAGACGCGCCTCCCGCCCAAAAATGGCTTCCCGGGGGGATCGAGGCACTCATCCATACGTTCGGGGGGACCGAGTGGTCGCCCCTTTCCATATGGCTGAGATACCCGCCACCCCCTCTCAACACAATCCCCAAAAGGAAGGGAAACCGGAAACTGTTCTTAAAGTTTTTGGATGTGGGATGGAGTGACCATCCCGGCCGTATTTATTAAAACAAAAGATTAAAACATTAAACGTTTTCATGTTATGTACAATTTCATTATCACATTACGATGTTTGGCTAACCTTAACATAATCTCTAATACAGAGGTTCTCCTAGCCGAACTAGCATCCTACAAAACATTCTCTAAGAATACTGAAATTGTACATCCTAACGTTTAAGGGCCAACGGCAAGGTCATAACCGGTGTCAAGATCCCTAACCAGACTTACCCCTCCCACTTAGGAGGGGCGATGGCACAGGGGCTTACCACAAGTGCAACTACTAACAATTTCCCTTGACTTGACGGGGGCACTTAAGACTCGACGCCATTTAAAGGTCGTTCGAACACTTGTGTGTGGTATCTAGAAGGTATCGTTGACCTCTCCCCACCCCACACAACTTACCGCATCTGCCGTCGCAGATGACACTAGCCCCGGGAAATTCCCCAGGAGGGGGCTGTAACCCCTCCTACAAAGGAAGGGGCCTTGACCGCCTTTCCTTTACTTCCGGCGACCCGCCCTTAGACGGGACCGCCTCCCCACTGAGGGGCCAATGGCCACCTCTCCCGAGCGCTCCCATCCGTGTTGGGTGACGCCCACTCATAGGGATCTACCAATTAGTGCTCACCGATCATGACCTTACCGCCACAGGTCCGGATAGTTGACCGGCTATCCGGACCCCCCACAAAACTCCTACCTAAAGGTCATGTTCCAAAGATTTTAACCAGGCTAGGAAGTCTCCTATGAGTAACTCATTCCCCGCCCTCGACAAATGCACACCATCCCCCAGATACATACTGTCATCATTAATACAATTATGCGAGATCGAATGCAATGCCTTGGAACGGAACAACCTACTCACTTTGTTATTCAATTTTCTAACCGAATGATTCAAAGCAGGGATCGAGATAGCCCCCCGCCACACTTTTCGTGGGATCATATGAGACCATGCGATTAGGCACCCCGGAACTCTCCTCGCTAACCAACTTACCGTGGAAAGCATAGCCTCCAGGAGAAGTCGTCTACCGGTGGTGACCAAATCATTGCCCCCCAAATGCACTATGACTATGGACGGCGGTGACCTCATCCGCTCTAACAAGCCCTCAAAAAATTCCTGAAACTGGTCAATACAGAGACCGCCCCTTCCGTAGAAGGACACTCTGTACCCGTATTCCTCAGGTACGTGAACCATGTCACCTGCTTTGAATACGTCTGCAGCCCGTCTCACGTATGAGTGGCCCACGACCCAAACCTCCTTCCTCACAGCCGGTGACGTGCGACCGCTGACCTGGTGTTGGGTCGACTGCTCAGTCTGCCCTGCCGCGTAGGCTTGCGCAACTGAAAACAAACAAAAACAAGAGGCGTGAGTACATGATTACAGTTTCACAACATGTGCAATCGCACGTACCTCTTATAACAATTGGAGGACCAGCGCCCCACACGTTTCACTTGTTCTACATTAAGACCTCTGGCTGTAGCTTCAGTGGCAGCCCCTATACGAAAGGAGTGGGTCCCAAATTCGCCCGGGTCCAAGCCCGCTGCAGCAATGGCCATTGCAAGCACCCGTTGAAACTGAAACCTCGTCAGCGGGGTGGCGTCTGCATGCCTCAACAATGTCCCTCCCCATGATGCCACCCTTCGTGCTAGGTAATCTTCTAAGCACTGTACCGGACACATGGATGAGTCGAGGTTCCTGCGGATGATCGTGCAGTCCCCTCTCCCATCTTGGTCAGTCTTGGACCTGAGAAAGGAGACAATCATCGCATCACCCCTGATCTGGACATGCTCCCTGCACAAGCCCCCCGTCACGTCCCGTTTGTTCCTTGCAACCAGCTCACTAACTCTCATAGCCCCGTGAAATGCCAGCGTAAATGCAGTCCGGAACAAACAGGTCTCGAACGGGGACGAGCATGTGTTCGGGAGCGTGACCAGTAACTGGGACAACCTGTCTAGACCTATCGGTCGTCGTACATCTACTCTGCGACCCTCTAGACGTTGCCACCCACGTAGCGCTTTTTGTACCGTGAAAGACGCTGTTGGGTCCAGGATGCCATGGGCCCTGGCAACAAAGGAAATGGCGGCACGATGCCTTTGGGCCGTAGCCACCGATTTCCCAGCCCTACGTAAGGACATCAGAAAAAGTACTACCAACTCCTCCTGACCCCAAAGTCCTCCTCTCTCTGCCCCCAAAAAGGCTAAATAGGCCTGGAACGCCCCTTCATATGCCTTCCTTGTCCTGGGTGCTAGACTCTCTCCCACGAGGTGACGAAGTTCGGGGCACCGAGAGACCAGAGAGCTTCGGGGAAGGGTGCCGGCTCCGGGTCCGCTGAAGGAAGGAAACCCGAGAAAGCCTGCATGTGAAAACGAGACAGTGCATCAGCAGCCTGATTCATCACCCCTGGGACATGTTTTGCTCTGAATACTACGTTCAGTTGCATACACAGTAAGACAATTTCTTTGAGGAGCCTCAAAATCAACTTACAACGGGCTGCCTGACTATTGATGCATTCTACCACGGTCATATTGTCGGACCAGAACACAACAGAATGATCTCTGAACCCTTCTGGCCAGGTTCTCAGGGCCACCAGAATGGGAAATAGTTCGAGGAAAGCGATGTTACTTGTCAGCCCCTTCTCGTGCCACCATAGGGGCCACTTTTGTGCCGACCATTTCGTGCCGAAGATGGCGCCAAAACCTACGCTTCCTGCTGAGTCTGTCCATAGCCCAAGCTCTTCAGAGGAGACGGCTGGCTTGTTCCAGACGACCCGGCCATTGAAGTCCGCCAAGAATGCTAACCAAATCCGCATGTCCTGGCGGACCTCGGCCGATAACCTTGTGCGATGATGACCCTCCTTTAAGCCAACCATCGCTTGGGCAATTGAGCGGGAAAAGGGGCGAGCCATTGGTATCACCCTCAAGGCAAAGTTCAACTTTCCCACTAACTGTTGCAACTGATGCAGTGTAACTTTGGATGCCTTTAAACATACTTGGAGGGCTGCCCTGAATTTCGACACTTTGCTAGCTGGTAAACGGAAGCACCCCTCCCTTGAGTCCAACTCGATCCCCAAAAACTCGAGGCAAGTCGTGGGACCCATAGTTTTACCTGGTGCCAATGGCACGCCAAGATGATCCATTAACACACAGAATTCAGCTAAGGCCCGGGCACATTCGGAAGTACCGGCGGGGCCAAGGAACAGAAAATCGTCAAGGTAGTGCATTACATTTCGGAAACCCGTTTTCTTAGTGAACACCCATTGCAGGAAAGTACTGAATTGCTCAAAGTAAGCACATGATATAGAGCATCCCATTGGCATACACCTATCCATGTAAAATGACCCCTGAAACCCGAATCCCAGAAGACGCTGATCGTCTGGGTGTACCGGAAGCAACCGGAACGCTGACTCGATATCAGATTTCGCCATCAACGTCCCGTGCCCCAGGCGATTCAAGATGGCTACCGCCTCATCAAAAGATGCGTATCGCACCGAACAAACTTCTGGCTCAATTGCGTCGTTCACCGAAAGACCATATGGAGAAGATAGATTATGAATCAAACGAAACTCACCCGGGTCCTTCTTGGGGACCACCCCTAACGGAGAACAAACGAAATCCGGTACCGGGGGCTCACTAAACGGGCCGGCGACCCGTCCCCGGCTAACCTCTTTCTGAATTTTTTCTTGCACTACAGATGCATGTTGTAAAACGGAAAGTTGATTTTTGCACATCCCTACACCCTGAAAGTCCCCTACCGGGATGCGGAAACCATGTGTAAAACCGTTCCGCAGCACCCCGGCAGAAGTGCGATCCGGGTATTCGCTGAGCCAGGGAATCATTGCCAAGGTATCAATCGGGGTTGGTAAAGGCGCCCCTCGGCCTAGCTTAGACCTGTTTGGCGCCTCCCTTACCCCCATTCTCACTCGTTCTGGCTCTGCACGATGACTCAGGATGGGACGACCCACACGTACTACACTCATGTTTGAATTTACACGATCCCGGAGGCCTGGTACACTTCCCCTTGTTAAAATTAAAACAGAAACCCTTTCTCCCTGTATTGCCTGCGGGCCTCGACTGGTCGTCGGTGCTCGTACTTGGTCGAAAGGGCGTCCCCACATTTTGGCGGGAGTAATCAACAACAGTGCTCCCGACCAATGGCATTCTTAACATTCCCGATTCTTTCATCTTATCCCATGTTAAAGAATCGTAACAATCCCAAGTCAAACCCTTGTTATGTTCCTTTTCTTTCCTGAACAAATTGTCATAACAAAACCAATGGTTACCTTGATACGCTGTCGAGTAACCCATAATTCGTGATTGATAAACGGGAAACTCAGGAAGCAACTCGGGACTACGTTCCCCCAAAATTGATGTGAAAATACCCCATGCATTACCCCAGTTGCCAATGTTCTCATTTACCTTAAAGGCGGCCATCTTTGCGCGCCAAACACTCGGATGCATTAAGTCCTTCTGACTTTTTACATGTTCCACATCATAATGATCAACAAGCAGGGAAAAAATATTCACGTACTCCCCCGCCCAGATCTTTTCCTTTATAGCTAAAGGCACATGTTGTCCTAATCTCTCTCTACGAGAGGGTGCTGACTCGTCCCTTGCAATCGGCAATGGCCGCTTACCTGCACCGGACGCAGCTTCTGCCGCTTGCGGCTTGTCTATCCCCGCCAACGGCGTAGCCACTCTAGCTGCCTCTTTCTTCTCACGAAGCCCTTTTATCAGCGCCTGTGCTTCGGCAGCCGTGGCGCCATCACTACTATCCCCCAACCATGCTGCTAGCTGTGCTGCCAGCTCGGGGGGCATGTCTTCCTTGGATGTCGGGGTGACGACAACGGGGATTGGATTCCCCTCCATCGGTACTGGGGTCGGCGCCTCGAGCGGGGCAGAGGGAACCGGGACGGCCCCACCGGCTGGAACCTTTCTCGGCCTCTTAGGTCTCCCTCCAGCCGGCGGGGTGCCCGAACCCTCCTCCCCATCTCGCTCCGCCAACCGTTTCTTTATGTCGGACACTTCTTTGCAAAGGGCCCGCACCATCTGATCGGTCGTCATTCTTTTTGCGCCTTTCTTGGGCATCTCTCCGAGGAAGTATCTAGAAGACAAAGAAAAAGATCAAAACGCTCAAAATTGGCTCTTCGTTCCGTCCCGAGCTCACGTGTAGCGAGGAGGTGCAGCTTCGGAGCACAAGAACAAGAGGACGTCTTCTGGTCTTGCGCCTTCTTTTATCCGTCTTCAGGGCGGGCGAAAACCCGCCCCTGCCCGCCCCGGGGGCGTGGCTGGCTGCGTCGGTGTCTAGGCCAGCCCACTCTAGGGCGGGAAAAGGCGCGCCCCGGCTACGCCGCTTCGGGCATACCAGCCGAGACGCGCCTCCCGCCCAAAAATGGCTTCCCGGGGGGATCGAGGCACTCATCCATACGTTCGGGGGGACCGAGTGGTCGCCCCTTTCCATTCTACACCTCTCCACTGTATGAGACTCAACTCTTCTCCACTCCACTCTATGCTAGAACGCTGTGCAGAAAGCCAATGTACACCAGTCCAGTTTAAGTCACTCCTCTGTACATCACTCGACTAGATGCTACTCCACGATACGCTATTCAACTTTAACACTCTACTGTATGCCACTCCATTTTACAACACTTCACTGTATGCTGTTCCACTCTATGTAACTCAACTGTATGCTACTCCACTCTACGCCACTCCAGTGTATGTCAATCCACTCTACGCTCCTTTATTCTAAGCTATTCAATTGGACCCCTCTCCAGTGTCCGCCATCCACTAAATGCTATTCAATTCTACCCCACGCCACAGTATGCCACTCCAGTCTACACCACTTCATTATACGCCACTCCACTCTACACTGAAAAAACCATACGTTTCAGGTACGTTTTCAGTAGAAATTAGCATTTAAAAAACCTTAGAAATTCACTGAAAAAAACATAGGTTTCAGGGATATTATAGTTAGCAGGACATTTCACTCATAGAAATTCCCCCGTTATAGTTAGTTCAGCTAACTATAACTTGCGCGCCCACAATGCAATGCATGATGACGTCACATATTACATCACTCAATACATGGTCAGTGACATCACTGATGACATCTCAAATTACATCACTGATGACATCATCCTTGTGATAGAGTGGCAGACCTCCTGTAACCCTAATATAACCTTTGATACACACACTCAAAAATACAAACTAACATTTTCAAAACAATGGACATACCAATAACAATTACAACACATCTATTCAGTAATTCCAACATCTACACACACATCCACTCATTCACCAACAGTCTTATACAGTTACTCATACATGTACTCACTCATCATATGTACTCATACACCTATACATCCTGTTACAGACCACCACTCATCCATAGAGTTACTCGCACATTGTAACACATGCAAACAAAGTATCAAACATCCATTTACTTGCATATACAGTAATACACACACCACCACACTTACTTCTACAGAAACTCACACAAACTTACTCTCTTAAGCCATCACTTATAAAAACACATACTTATTTATACAGAAACTCTTCCAATCTCTCACTCTCACATATACTCACTTATATACACAAGTACGGAGATATACTATTTTAAAACATATGTAGTTACTCATAAAGACACTATTGAGACAGTCATTCATTCACAAACACACCCATATACACACTCATCCACGCATACAGTCCTGCACACATACTGTCTTCAACACATACAAACAGTGACTCACTCATTCATGCATCTATGCACTTAGTAATACCCCCAGCAAACCACACAGACACTCACACACTCATACTGATACTGATACTAAAAAAAACTAATAACCCATATAGACACTCAAGTAGCTAATTACTAACCCATGCAGTCCTTTATACACAAAATGAGAGACTGATACAGATATTTAAATATTTAAACATTACTCGCTAACCCATGTATTCACTAAGATACACTTAATCAGTCAGTTATACAATCAATTTTACAAAAAAAAGATCCATTTAGACACTTATATACCCATGTATTCTTCCATCCAACTTAAAATATACATATATAAAACATATTTAATTTTCAGGAAAACACACATTCACTGGATGATGTCACCAGTGATGTCATTTGAGATATCATCAGTGATGTCATGAGTGATGTCACTGACCATGTCATGAGTGATGTAATATGCGACTTAATCAGCAGTGCAAGTTATAGTTAGCTGAACTAACTATAACATGGGAATTTCTATGGTTTTGTACGAGTGAAATGTCCAACTAACAATAACGCCCCTGAAACCTATGTTTTTTTCAGTGAATTTTGAAGGTTTTTTAAATGCTAATTTCTAACTATAACTTGCCTGAAACCTATGGTTGTTTCAGTGAATTTCTAAGGTTTTTTAAATGCTAATTTCTAACTATAAAATGCCAGAAACCTATGTTTTTTTGTGAATTTCAAAGGTTTTTTAAAGTTTCTATCTATGTCTATAGAGGTAGGACATGTGATGAAAAAAGAAACAACACACAGAAAGAATAAAAGAAGCAACAGAAGTCCACAAAGACGAAGAAAAGTGCAGGAAGAACCAACAGAGGAGCAGAAAGTCCTCCTGTGCCCACAACTTTTTCAGACGAGTACTGGTGGTAACTGAATCTGAATAACCAGGCCTAGAGCCAGTGCTATGCTAAAAGACACTTAGGATACAGTAAAAACACCTACATACACTAGGGAACACCATGCGTTGGGGTACCCCTGTGATTAGCATGACCTCCTCTCTAAGACCCTAGTACATAATAGGGCAGGGGGATTAAAGCTACCTCTCAAAATGCGCCACAGGGCCGTTTGCACACTGGTGAAGGGAGGGGGGTGGGCTGAGGTGACATGTGTGCAAACACGCCCTGTGTCCATTTTAAGTTGGTGGATAAAGTCCTCTTGAATCCTGAGGGTCCCTAGGGTCCAACTAGGTACCTCCAGTAAGCGCCACAGAGCTGTGTTGCAGAGAGGTGTAAAAATAGGCGTGGCCTCTGAACACCTCTCTGCAACGCAGTTCTCTGGCGCACTCTGGAGGTACCTCTTGGGCTAGTTGGCCCCCATGGACCCTCAGTATTCATGGGGGAATTAATTCTCCAAGTTACAACTGGCCAGGGGGCATGTTAGCACAGTGGTGAAGGAAGGCGGAGGGGCCTGAGGTGACATGTGTGCAAACACGCCCTGTGGCGCAAATTATTTCCCAACATAAAACAGGCCACAGGGCATGTTTGTACACAGGTCACCTCAGGCCCCGCCCCCTCCCTTCACCACTGTGCAAACGCAACCTGTGGCGCGTTTTAAGTTGGGGGATTAAGTCCTCTAGAATCCTGAGGGCTCCTGGGGTGCAACTAGCCCACCAGGTACCTCCATTAAGCGGCACAGAGCTGCGTTGCAGAGGTGTAAAAAGGGGTGTGGCCTCTGAACACCTCTCTGCAACGCAGCTCCTTGGCGTATACTAGAAGTTCCGGGTGGACTAGTTGGCCCCCAGGGACCCCCAGTATTCTAGGGGACTTCGTTCCGCATCTACAAATACGCCTGGGAAGGGGCGTTCGCATAGTGCTGCAAGGAGGGGCAATGCCAGGCTTTTCAGAAGGGGGTGCTGTGTAGCCTTCCTTCTTTTTCAAATTTAATAGCCCTGGGAACCCCATCCCCGAGGGCCTGCCCCATAAATTTTTTTTTTAAATGAAAATAATCGGGAAGGGGGCCGCGTGGCCCCTTCCCGAGGCCATATTCTGCTCCGGGGACCCCATACCCCCGGGGCATGGCTCCTTTTCTTTTGGAGGGGGCTGCCTTGCCCCCTTCCTTTGGCCATTTATGGCCCCAGGGACCCCATACCCCTTTGCCGGCCTTTGTTTAATAATTAATTTTTTTGATTTTTTAAATTTGAGGAGGGAGGCCGCGTGGCTCCCCTCCTAGGCCACTAATAGCCCTGGCGACCCTATCATCTAGGGCTGGCCCTCACCGGTTGGGGACCATGGGGGGTCCTCAATCCCCCACCGATCCTGCCGGGTCCCTGCCTCCTGCGGGAGCTGGCATTGCTTTTCCACACTGGGAGCTGCTAAGATGCAGCACCCTCTTCCAAATACCAAAGCAGTTTGCTATGGCAGGGCGGGAGCCGCGAGGCTCCCACCCTCAACCTATAGTACCTCAAAACTACAAACCTCCCGCAAACTACAGTGACCCCGGGCTGGGCCCCCCTGGACATGCAGGAGCCGGCCCCTGGGGTTGACGGTCCTCAGGTCCATAACAGGGCTCCATGAGGGGGTCCACGCGGCACACCCCTTGCAACATTTCGAAAGTCCCAGGTAGGTGGTGGTCCCCGGGGCTGGGGGTCTGTCACAAACCCCCCAATTATAATATTTAGAGCCCCGGGTAGGTGGCTGTCCCCGGGGCTTGGGTGGGCCTTTGAGCCCCCCCCCCACCCATTTATTTTGAAAGCCCCGCGGGGTGACGGTCCCCGGGCTGGGGGGGCTGTGAGTCCCTCGCACATATTTTTATAAAGCCCCGGGGGTGGCAGTCCCCAGGGCTGCCGTTCACCTTTGGGCCCCCATCCCAATACTAACTTTGCCCCCGGGGGCTAATATTAACGAAGCCAGGAGCCCGCGCTTCATTTTATTTTTCGCTCGGCAGGATCAGCACACCCTGCGCGGATTTTGCAGATTTTAAAATAATAATAATTTTTTGGGACCCCCTAAGCCGGCCTAGGGGGTCAGGGTGTTTCTACCCTGCCCCCTTCTTGCATTTTGGGCACTTGTTTCACTCTTTTCCTGTGCCTTGGTTCTACCGAGGCACAAGATGGCTGCCAACACTTCCTGGTTTGGAGTGTTGACAGACAATTAACAGAGAAAGGGGTTCCCATACAATTACAACTCATCAGTAATAAAACTTTTTCTGAGTGAAGAGCTCATTTCAAAAAACATAGCTAGCCTCCATGCTATATGTTCATTCTCCGGAAACTGAAGTTTAATGAATGCAGGGCGACATTGCCTCAACCCCTGTGATTTTAAAAGTGGAATTAACCACGCTTTCCTTAGCTCTGAATAAAATGTAGAAAAAAAGACTAAATGAATAGTGGATTGGGGAGAATGATGGTCACAGGGACATAATTATAGCAATCGAGACTAATCATTCATTTTAGGAAACGGCCCAAGTCTATGGATAGTAGTAAGCCTAAACCTGGTCAATAACAATCTATCAAAAACGCCAGGTACAAACTTCAAATATGGCTCCATTCCTAAGGTAGTTGATGTTAACTGCTGTTGATTGTAAAAATCAAATAGGACTAGCTATGTTTACAGGGGGAAGGGGACTCAAAGAAGTACGCAAGCTGGCAAACCTGTTGGTTTGTTCATGAAGCCCTCACCCACCAACCTGGTTGGTGGCATACTTCATCATCGGGCCCACCGCAGTGAGGAAAGCCAGTTTTAAATTAAAAAAGGCCTGGCTGAAACATGTAGACCACACAGGACGCAGGAGGTCTTAACTCGCACTCCAACGCGTCTAACTGCCTTTTTATTGCTAACAGGGGCCCAGTTATTAAAACTTATTTATTTACCCTCGGGTACTGGGACCCACTGTATAGCTTTTAACTTCACTTTCTCACTCACTACACTGCACACTCAGCGAATATATCAGTTCCGCAGTAATCTGGCGTCGAGGCACACCCGGGGCACATTCGGTGTCACTGCGGTGGGCCCGATGATGAAGCATGCCACCAACCAGGTTGGTGGGTGAGGGCTTCATGAACAAACCAACAGGTTTGCCAGCTTGCGTACTTCTTTGAGTCCCCTTCCCCCCTGTAAACATAGCTAGTCCTATTTGATTTTTACATATAATCCTGGGGATCCGGACTAGCTTTTCTAGTCCTCGCTCTCTCCTTTGATTCAGTGAACTGCTGTTGATTAACATTGGGCTTTGAAAGTTCCCCTGACGATCTTACTGTGTCCAGCATCCGGAAACCCTCCTGTTTAGGGCCTTTCTGGAGATTGCCTGCATGGACCTTGGGTCGGTAAAATAAGCGAAATGAACTAAATTGTGTATATATATACATATATATATTGTTTCAGCAAGGTGCGCAAGCGCTTTGATGAGGGCTCACCGCAGCACCTTAACCCTCCGGTTTGTTTGTGGCACCCAGACGATGACTGAAGGCTCCCTCTTGATTTAAAAGAATGTCCGACGCGTTTCGGGGCCAAAACCCGCCCCTTCTTCATGGACTGTGAAGAGAGAACGCCACACTCAGCTTGCACTTTTCAAATTCGTTTTTATTTGAAAAAGGGCGTTGCCTGCCCTGAGTGGGTGGAGTCTTCGACACCAAGACTTCTGGTATATGTAGTCTTTGCAAGTTAAGTAGTTTGTTGGAACCTTGAGTAGGTTGGCGTTTCCCTCACTTGTATTATTGTCTTTTAAAACCTTGAGTAGGAAGGCGAAGGTAGGCTTCAAACATCGCTTTGTTTCTCTCAAAGGTGCTGTGCTGACAGGCGATGAGGGTTGACATCGCCTCAGGATTCAATTGCTTGGATACTTGTTCCGCTTTTGAAACGGAGCTCCTCACCACGACCAAGGCAGGCCGTTGTAATTTTGTTTCAGCAAGGTGCGCAAGCGCTTTGATGAGGGCTCACCGCAGCACCTTAACCCTCCGGTTTGTTTGTGGCACCCAGACGATGACTGAAGGCTCCCTCTTGATTTAAAAGAATGTCCGACGCGTTTCGGGGCCAAAACCCGCCCCTTCTTCATGGACTGTGAAGAGAGAACGCCACACTCAGCTTGCACTTTTCAAATTCGTTTTTATTTGAAAAAGGGCGTTGCCTGCCCTGAGTGGGTGGAGTCTTCGACACCAAGACTTCTGGTATATGTAGTCTTTGCAAGTTAAGTAGTTTGTTGGAACCTTGAGTAGGTTGGCGTTTCCCTCACTTGTATTATTGTCTTTTAAAACCTTGAGTAGGAAGGCGAAGGTAGGCTTCAAACATCGCTTTGTTTCTCTCAAAGGTGCTGTGCTGACAGGCGATGAGGGTTGACATCGCCTCAGGATTCAATTGCTTGGATACTTGTTCCGCTTTTGAAACGGAGCTCCTCACCACGACCAAGGCAGGCCGTTGTAATTTTGTTTCAGCAAGGTGCGCAAGCGCTTTGATGAGGGCTCACCGCAGCACCTTAACCCTCCGGTTTGTTTGTGGCACCCAGACGATGACTGAAGGCTCCCTCTTGATTTAAAAGAATGTCCGACGCGTTTCGGGGCCAAAACCCGCCCCTTCTTCAAGGACTGTGAAGAGAGAACGCCACACTCAGCTTGCACTTTTCAAATTCGTTTTTATTTGAAAAAGGGCGTTGCCTGCCCTGAGTGGGTGGAGTCTTCGACACCAAGACTTCTGGTATATGTAGTCTTTGCAAGTTAAGTAGTTTGTTGGAACCTTGAGTAGGTTGGCGTTTCCCTCACTTGTATTATTGTCTTTTAAAACCTTGAGTAGGAAGGCGAAGGTAGGCTTCAAACATCGCTTTGTTTCTCTCAAAGGTGCTGTGCTGACAGGCGATGAGGGTTGACATCGCCTCAGGATTCAATTGCTTGGATACTTGTTCCGCTTTTGAAACGGAGCTCCTCACCACGACCAAGGCAGGCCGTTGTAATTTTGTTTCAGCAAGGTGCGCAAGCGCTTTGATGAGGGCTCACCGCAGCACCTTAACCCTCCGGTTTGTTTGTGGCACCACGGATGGTTGAAGGCTGCGGTGAGCCTTCTCCAAAGCGCTTGCGCATTTGCTTTTTCATTTTCCAGCGGCCTGCCTTGGTTGCGGAGAGGAGCTCCGCCTCAATACAGGAACAATCATCCACGTATTGGAAGCCTGAGACGATGCAAACGATCATCGTCATTCAGCACAGTCTCCAGATGAAAAATGAAGCAAAGACTGAAGCCTTCCCTCGCGTCCTACTAACAGGACTCTAATGACATTACTACATGCAAAGAAACACCAATCTACTCAAGATTTCATAACCCACTCGATTTGCAGGACTACAAAACTCCAGGAACTACAAGCTCCAGGAGTCCTGGTGCCGAAACTCCACCTACTCAGGGCGGACGACGCCCTCTTCTTGAATAAAATGCATTCAGGAAGCGCAAACCGAGTATGGTGTTCTTTTTGCAGTCCATGAATAAGGGGCGGGTTTTGGCCCCGAAACGCGTCGGACATTCAAGCAACTAAAGAGAGAGCCTGCAGTTTTTGCTTGGGAGCCACATGAAAGCCGGATGGTTGGAGGCTGCGGTGAGCCTTCTCCAAAGCGCTTGCGCATTTGCTTTTTCATTTTCCAGCGGCCTGCCTTGGTCGCGGAGAGGAGCTCCGCCTCAATACAGGAACAATCATCCACGTATTGGAAGCCTGAGACGATGCAAACGATCATCGTCATTCAGCACAGTCTCCAGATGAAAAATGAAGCAAAGACTGAAGCCTTCCCTCGCGTCCTACTAACAGGACTCTAATGACATTACTACATGCAAAGAAACACCAATCTACTCAAGATTTCATAACCCACTCGATTTGCAGGACTACAAAACTCCAGGAACTACAAGCTCCAGGAGTCCTGGTGCCGAAACTCCACCCACTCAGGGCGGACGACGCCCTCTTCTTGAATAAAATGCATTCAGGAAGCGCAAACCGAGTATGGTGTTCTTTTTGCAGTCCATGAATAAGGGGCGGGTTTTGGCCCCGAAACGCGTCGGACATTCAAGCAACTAAAGAGAGAGCCTGCAGTTTTTGCTTGGGAGCCACATGAAAGCCGGATGGTTGGAGGCTGCGGTGAGCCTTCTCCAAAGCGCTTGCGCATTTGCTTTTTCATTTTCCAGCGGCCTGCCTTGGTCGCGGAGAGGAGCTCCGCCTCAATACAGGAACAATCATCCACGTATTGGAAGCCTGAGACGATGCAAACGATCATCGTCATTCAGCGCAGTCTCCAGATGAAAAATGAAGCAAAGACTGAAGCCTTCCCTCGCGTCCTACTAACAGGACTCTAATGACATTACTACATGCAAAGAAACACCAATCTACTCAAGATTTCATAACCCACTCGATTTGCAGGACTACAAAACTCCAGGAACTACAAGCTCCAGGAGTCCTGGTGCCGAAACTCCACCCACTCAGGGCGGACGACGCCCTCTTCTTGAATAAAATGCATTCAGGAAGCGCAAACCGAGTATGGTGTTCTTTTTGCAGTCCATGAATAAGGGGCGGGTTTTGGCCCCGAAACGCGTCGGACATTCAAGCAACTAAAGAGAGAGCCTGCAGTTTTTGCTTGGGAGCCACATGAAAGCCGGATGGTTGGAGGCTGCGGTGAGCCTTCTCCAAAGCGCTTGCGCATTTGCTTTTTCATTTTCCAGCGGCCTGCCTTGGTCGCGGAGAGGAGCTCCGCCTCAATACAGGAACAATCATCCACGTATTGGAAGCCTGAGACGATGCAAACGATCATCGTCATTCAGCACAGTCTCCAGATGAAAAATGAAGCAAAGACTGAAGCCTTCCCTCGCGTCTTACTAACAGGACTCTAATGACATTACTACATGCAAAGAAACACCAATCTACTCAAGATTTCATAACCCACTCGATTTGCAAGACTACAAAACTCCAGGAACTACAAGCTCCAGGAGTCCTGGTGCCGAAACTCCACCCACTCAGGGCGGACGACGCCCTCTTCTTGAATAAAATGCATTCAGGAAGCGCAAACCGAGTATGGTGTTCTTTTTGCAGTCCATGAATAAGGGGCGGGTTTTGGCCCCGAAACGCGTCGGACATTCAAGCAACTAAAGAGAGAGCCTGCAGTTTTTGCTTGGGAGCCACATGAAAGCCGGATGGTTGGAGGCTGCGGTGAGCCTTCTCCAAAGCGCTTGCGCATTTGCTTTTTCATACATATATATATATGCATATATACATATATATATATATATATATATATTCCAAGGATAATCCGGCTGCAAGGCAGGCTCAGCTCGTCCTGAAAACACGGACCCAAGTTTTGTGCAAGGTGGTTTATTCGGTGTTAGTGCTCCCAGCCATCATGACGCGTTTCGCGCTACACAGAGCGCTTGATCATATATATATATATATATATATATATATATATATATATATATATATATATATATATATATGTATATCAGGAACACTCCAAACTTCAGCATGCAAGTAAGGCACTGACTCCGTGAAATATATACATATGTATATAGTTTCCACAGGAAATCCGCAACATTCTATTTGAAATAACTTTGCCGCCGGTGGACGAATCTTGGCGAATTTCTCCAAGAAAATGGCCTGCTCCGCTCCGCTCCTTCTCTGAAAGTTTGGGGGTGATTTGTGCAGCGGAGGCCGAGAAAAAAGGGGGGTCCCAAAACATGTTTTCCCCATGCAATTTTCCATAGGACCTTTAGCCAGGGCTACAGCCCGAACGGATGAACGGAATTACGACAAATTTGGCAAAAAGGTAGAGTTCGGTTCACAGATCACGCTTTTTGTTAAATGGTGTTAATGCGTTCAGAAGTTCCTGAGAAAATCAAAAGTAAATTCATAAGTATATCTAGAGGTGCATACCGTAAGCTTACTGTAAGCTTACTGTACTCTGTAACTGTCTGTCAACACTCCAAACAAGAAAGTGTTGGCAGCCATCTTGTGCCTGAGTAGACTGAGGCACAAGAAAGCAGAAAAACAAATGTGTAGAACGCAAAAAAGGGGACGGGTAGAAACAGCCTGACCCCCTAGGCCTGCTCAGGGGGTCCCACAAGGACCCCCAAGACCCCCCAATTTTTTTTGACGAAAATCGCGGGGTACGAGTACCGTACGAGTACCATACGCATACCTTTCCGAGCAAGAACCGCATGCTCATTGGCTGTGCACACTCCAAATCAGGAAGTGTTGGCAGCCATCTTGTGCTCGGTAGACTGAGGCACAAGAAAGCAGAAAAACAAACGTGTAGAACGCAAAAAGGGTAGAAACAGCTCGCCCCCCTAGGCCTGCTCAGGTGGTCCCACAAGGACCCCCAAGGCCCCAATTTTTTTTTTTAACCCGGTCTGTTTTTTTCAAATTAGCCCGTGAAAAAGAAGTGTGGTGGGGGCCAAATCCCCCCCACACTGCCCCGGGGACCGCCACCCCCAGGGGCAAAGCAACGCGGCCCCCTGGTGCATACTGTAGGTTTCAGATGGGCTAGTTGGCCCCCATGGACCCCCAGTATGTAAGGGGAATTGGTTCCCCCTCTGCAAACGCACCAGAGGGCTGCGTTGCAGAGAGGTGTAAAAAGGAGGGTGGCCTCATTACACCTCTCTGCAATGCAGCCCCCTGGCGCATAATGGAGATTCCTAGTGGGCTAGTTGGCCCCCAGCCACCCCCAGTATGCAAGGGGAATTAGTTCCCCCTCTGCAAACGCACCCTGGGGCTGTGTTGCAGTGAGGTGTAAAAAGGGGCCAGGCCTCATTACACGTCTCTGCAACGCAGCCTCCTGGCGCATACTGGAGGTTCTCGGTGGGCTAGTCCTGGTGCATACTGGAGGTTCCCGGTGGGTTGGTTGGCACCCAGGGACCCCCAGTATGCAAGGGGACTTAATCCCCCAACTTAGAACACTATACAGGGAGCGTTAGCACAGTTGTGAAGGAAGGGGGCAGGGTTTGAGGTGATGTGAGTACAAACATGCCCTGAGGCGCGTTTGAAGTTGGGGAATTAATTCCTGTTCAATCCAGAGGTCCTCTAGGAGGCAACTAGTCCAACAGGTATCTCCAGTAAGCGCCATTTGAGATGTCATCAGTGATGTCATGAGTGGTGTCACTGACCATGTCATGAGTGATGTAATATGTGACATCATCAGCAGTGCATTGCGGCCGCGTGAGTTATAGTTAGCTGAACTAACTATAACGGGGGAATTTCAATGGTTTTGTATTAGTGAAATGTCCAGCTAACTAGAACGTGTGAAACCTATGGTTTTTTAGTGAATTTCTAAGGTTTTTTAAATGCTAATCCCTAACTATAACGTTTGTGAAACCTATGGTTTTTTCAGTGAATATATATATGAGAGGAGTGAGTGGGGGAAGCAATGGGGAGTGGTTTAATAGAGCAGAAAAGCAGAACACAAGGGAGAGCAACACAGCGGGTGGGTTTAAAGTACACAAGCTAGGAATCAACATGGAGTGTAGGAAATGGAGGGAGTTTAGTGGGAGAGAAGCACATGAGAAGCAGTTTGGAATACAAAAGAGACAAAATGTGGAGTGCTAGCGCATGTATTTGATAATAGGGGGAGAAGCACACAAGATAGACAGTGGGAAAATACATGCACTTTCTGGAGTGCTTAAGCAAACGTTCCCTAAATGAGAGCACGAGAAGGATGGATGCCAGCCAATTGGAGAGATGGTAAAAAGGCTATACTCCAGAAATGGGGCAAACACAAGATGGGCAAGCTGGGGCAAGGAAAGCCATTGATTAATAAGCAAGAAAATGATGTGAGAATAAATGTAAACCATAATAAGCAATGGACAAGTGTTAAGTCCTTGGTAGATCCACAAAAGGCCCTTTGTATTCAGATTGCTTTTAATGTCTAATAGGCTCAGCTTAAAAATTATCTGATTATTTAACTTTAATCTTCATTACTCTGAGTCCTATGTTTTTCTTGTTGAAGTTCTTATTTAATTTAGTTTCTGCTTCTAGACAGGCATCATTTACTTTGAATTCCCTTTCTAGTAAAAAGACTCACACCATGTGTAAAACACCTTTATAGTCTTTGTCATTGGTAAAGTCCACCTTGGTACCTGTAAGTCTAATGCTTGTCCCACTTCCACAAACCTCGTCTCATGGTTAGGCAACAAACTCATATGTACCGCAGAGCATAAACATTGTGGACATTAGCACAATGAATACCTTCCAAACCGTTAATAAACCTTGAATGAAGTATGAGAAACAGCCATACCAGAATATCCTACCTCCTCTTTACAGTAATAATATAATTTTGACAAAAATTCAAAAGAAGGCATATTGAGAGACAGCAACCCATTTAAAAATGGAACACAACAAAGAGCCAAAGCTGTAGTTGTGTCATAGCTTGCGGAGTTTGTTTAGTGTTTCACACTCTGTGTAACGTGTGTGGAGTTTTTTCCTTACTCGCGCACGTTATGTTGGAGAGCGCAAGTGAGGAAATTCTTACTGCAAACCACCTCCCCACGATATTTCCCAACGTGGGCAGTCGCAGATGGTTGATATCGCTCGCGTTGCAAAACCCTCTGTTCCAGAAAGTAGAAATGCCCACTTGTGCTGTGCGTGGTGTCATTCGTGCAGGGCAAACACCTAGCACTATAACACAGCCCGAATGGCAAAAAATACCACACTCCACCACTTGTGGAACTCCGCCTAGCGCAGCCTAGTTTTTTGGTCAGTTCGCGGATTTCCTCCACGAACTCCGCCCTAGAACTACAACAGGCAATATGTTGGAAAACCTCAGAAAGCCAGATTGCCAAAATATTTGAGAGAATCAGGGACGTCATTATGGGTAGTTATTAGAAGCAACTGCTGCCCCTCTGTTACTGTTGATTAATCCTCTGTTACTGTTGATTAGTTTACCCACTAATCATTTACTAATAATAAAAACTTTACCTTTCACAGGTGTTACTAGTTGTTCTCGTAAGTCTTTTAATAACTGCAGTTTGCGAATGTGCTGGAGCTTTAAGGTCCCAAAAATAGAGTACTTCAAAAATACCCTCTGCCTAGTCCTTGGGGTCAAGGGCAACGCAATGTCACTCCATTTGATATCATTGGTTGTCAAAGGACGTGGCCTCACTTCTGTTTCTAAAGTGATTTTGATGAAATGACACCATCGGGAGGGGAGGGGCCAGCAGTCTGCCAGCTCAAAAGAAGGAGAGGTCGAGCAAATAAAATGCTGGTCAGCAGCAGAAGGTACTGCTCGAATGAGAGCAGCACTAGGGTTTCAAGGTGGCATCTGCAGATGGTGCTGGAACTGTGTCTACTTCAATGAGTGTGCGAGGTGCCTGTGAGGCAAGGCAGAAGGCAACTGGGGACGGACTTACCATTTTGCTCTCTGCTCCATCGACTTTCTGATGTAATGTTTCATGGCACTCTTCGAAGGCAAGTGGACCAACCCTGCAAGAGAAAGGCATTAAATGGATAGTAGAGTGAAAACCCTGCAAGTTCAACTAGAAACGGTGTTAAGATCACGTTTCAACAGCTCCAAAATCATCCAAGACAGCCTAGGATGGGAGAGCATCATTTTTCTAGGTACCTTTCATCCCTAGAGTACTGCTTAATTTGTTCATGAACTGTGAAGCCATCTGTCGAATATCGGAGTTTCAGCACTCCATCATCTCCTTGTGTTTGCTTTGTTCGCCCTAAGTTGACAGGGTATGCCCAGACGTGGGTTCCTTGCTCACTTTGCCACTGAAGTCAAGCTAGCCCGGCTGATGAGGGGTGTTACCCTGAAAATGGTCACAGGATGCTGGTTTCCGGTCCAGGGAGGACCTGTCCTGGCAGTTCAGGCTGGACTGTTCCCATGAGGCACAGGGTCATGACTGATTTGCATATGGCTTGGTCCAAACTGGGGTGGTCGAAGTGAGCTAAAGAATGATGATGAATTCCACCCAGATCAGTGACTAAGGTTGAGTGTTTGAAAAGTTTCAGCCCTCTGTCCATCATCTCCTTCTGTTTCCCCAATCAGAAGTTAGCCCTTATTAAGTGTAATAAGGCAGCCCAGTGTTAGTCAAAGGGAGCGATAGACATTACAACAGTGAAAAATGACTTTAGGAGTTTTTCTGTCAGGACATGTAAACCTTAACACACATGTTCTACTTTTTAAATATCATGCTCCCTGCCCTATGACTAATTAGGGAAAGCCTTAGAGGTTAACTATAAGGATTAAAAAAGAAGGTTTTGGCCTGGCAAACGGTTTATTTTGCCAGATAGAAATGACAGTTTAAAACTGCACTACAACCTGCAGTGGCATGCCAGAGATGCGTTTTTGCAGGCTCTGGGTACATGTAGTAGAAGCTTTGAGAGACTTACAAGCAATTTAAATGCACCAAACAGGTGTATGGTAATTGTATTATGCTTAAGGGAGAGAGCACAAGCACTTCAACACAGGTTAGCAAGAGTGAAGTGTGCAGATTTGAGATGCCAATAAAGAGATTTCAGCGAAGTAAGGCAGTGAAGGGAAAAAAGTTGGGGGGAATGTCACGCCAAGTGAGTCAGGTCTAAAAGTATTCACTAAATAAAGTATGCATGCATAAAAAATTTTTTTTTACTGTAGTCCGGGGTCTAAAAGTGAAGAGATTTAAATGGGGTGAGGGCTACAACTGTGAGACTTACTGGTTCTGGCTACTACACGTGAACATCTTTGCTATGATCTGGGCTCTATATGCCATCTTGCAATACAGAGAAACATAGTCGTTCACTTCTGACAGCACGTTAGCCAGGAAAAGTATCAGCGCTGTGTGATTGATGGATAATTTTTATTCATATGAGAGTTAAAAATACTACCTCTTGTACTTCAAAGACCTTCTGGGATATTTCCAGGGTTCCAGAGAGTTAAGTACCCTCATATAGGGCAGCAGGAATTTAGTGGCCTTTGAGGCAGTCTAATAGCCGCCAGATCTCCATATTTCCCCAAGGAGGTGATCCTACATCTGCAGAACACTGCTATTCACCACCTTCAATCATCTAGCATTGAAGTCGGGCCTCTTAGGAGGAAGGACATGGGCTTTAAAAATAGGCTGCTAATTAAAATATGTGGTATAAGCAGAAAAGCATATTATTGCCAATCAACAAATTGCCTTTATGTTCAGCAATATTAACCTTAAGAGAGTGATAATGACATGGGGAGTGATTGGTATTGTGAGATAGTTGCCTGCGACCTGAGTGATGGGTCACAAACAAAAGGTCAGGGCCTTGAATAATGATGTTGGGCAAATATTGTTACATTGCCACTGGCCTCCAAGGACACTAATGATATTAGTACAGTATCATTGGGGCTCAGTGGAGACCCCAGATCATGGTGCCAGTTCCCCTGCCATGTTCATCAGTATTAGATAATGTGAGATGAGCAGAATCCTGCAAAACTCACCTTTAAAAACCCGAGTGGCCCATCGCGCCTGCATCTCAGCAGTTGGCAAGATGGCTCCAAGTGGACGTGTTAGGCCGATGAAAGCAAGGGTTGATTTTTCCAAGCCTGTTGCGAAGACGTTTTTATATAGAGAAAGCTTGCTGACATCGTCTTGGAGGTCTGTCTCCTGCAGGTACCCATATGAGACGATATAACCGGTTGCAAAGATGACGATGTCAACCTCTTCCCATGTGCCGTCTTCAAAAGAGACTGAGGCTTCACCAAACTCTGTCACGCAGGGCTTCACTCTCACTGCTCCTGAGAGAATAAGGCTGGGTAGGAGGTCATTCACGATAGGCTCCCTCATCGAAGACCTGCGAAGGAATACAAAATAAACACATTTGAAAACATACTACTATTTCCTTTGACTTCCCAGATTACAGTTGAGGTTTTTTAAATCAACTAGGTCTTTGTTATATTTTGAAAATATGGACAGATCTCTTTCTGGGACATCCAACAGCTGCATGAAAGGACATTACCCTTTCATCAAACGTGCGCGTGACTGCTCATAACCAAAGAGCTGTTATTATTGTCCCCCTCAACTGTTATCTCCGTAATGTTCCCTTGACCACTGAAGCCAGAAAGTTGGGCCACTCAGACTGTCAAGCTCTGCAAACCGGCTGCAAGGCAACAGGAAAACACTATGGGAAACGCTTTCGGAAATAAATGAACAAACAAAGTAAACATTAATCAGGATTTTGTGAACAGAAGAGTAACAGGAGTTCCTGCTCAACAACCTCTCTGGGAAAGGCAGGCCCAAACAGGTAAAGAGACAGAGGATAACCAAATTCCTTTGACTACTGGTGAACCTTGAAAGGGGTAGGGCAAATACCTGCCCAAGAATCACTGAGCTCCTGAGCAAGGCCTCCTTTAGGGAGCTTCTAGGTTGGGAAAGGGCACATTCCATTGGGAAAATGGAGAACATTTTGAGGAAAATTGCAGATTCCACACTTGGCAGCAAAAGTTTCACATACAATGCCTAAAATTCAGAGTTTCTGAAGAAAGCATTGATAAAATACTTGAATACCTCCCCATGCAGCCGGCCGAGCCTTACCCTCCCTAAAACATGTAGAAAACCCTGTGGCAAAACATAGTATTATTCAGCACAATGTCTCTAAAACAAGCTACAGAGCTTTAGGAATTACATTAAATAAAAACAATCTGTGTATGCAGTTTCAAACTGTGAATAATTTTTTTTTCAAAACGTATGAAGCATACTCCTTCACTACTATATTTCACGTTTTAAAACGTTTCTACTAGGTCCCGTTCAAGTCGCTCTGCCTGTATTTCGTTTATTGTTATTTTGTAGTTATTTTTTGTTTATTGAGGCACTTGCAATTAATTTGTGTGTATCATTGCTGTGCATAGGATATTTGGAAATCTGCGGTGTTGGACCTAGCCCGATTTGCAGGGTTATCCCCAAAACTTTTTAACTGCCTCCTATATTTTTTCTGACCTGTTTTTGTTGGCTTTAGGGCTTTGGGCACTTTACCATTACTAACGATTTATTGTCAGGACATGAAGGAATCCTCGACAGAAGTCCTAGTCCTATTGTTGTTTCAGACTACCATAATATCGCTAGAAGGAGTGCAGAGCTCCAGTACCTTACATGGAATCACTAAATGACTGCATAATATGTAGTAGGAGGGCAGATACACTGTTTGTTGCACAAACGCTTTAAACATTGCCTCCGGGATCAGCCTGCCTGCTCTACCCAAGCTACCAAGGGGGTGAGCAGGGGTTATCTAAGTTGTGTAGCTCACTTACCCTGACTAGAGGCGGTCCCCACAATCATATGGTGGCCTCAAGACCATCGCCATCAGGCCCAAAGAGTCGCAAGCGCATAGAAAATGCCCACTTATTTAAAGTGGCATTTCTTTAATAGTAATGAAAAATCCGCCACCATCAATAAGCAGGATTTATCGCCACTATTCCAAACATGGCAACGCTACTCCCTTCAGATCAGAAATGACTACTATACCCTACCTTTTACCTATACAGCACCCTTCCCATAGGACTACCTATGGCCTACCTTAGGGGTGACATATATGTGGTAAAAGGGGAGTTTCAAACTTGGCAAGTAACTTTAATGCCAAGTCACTGTGGCAGTAAACTGCACATGCAGGCCCTGCAGTGGCAGTCTTGATGCAGGTTTGAGGTTTGAAAGGCTACTTCTGTGGGTGGCGCAAGCAGCGCTACAAGTCCACAAGTAGCATTTAGTTTACAGGCCCTGGGTATATGGGATACCACTGTACAAGGGAAGTACAGGCAGATTGAATATGCCAAATAGGTGTAGAGCAACCATACCATGTTTAAAGGAGAGAACACATGCACTTACACACTGACCAGCAGTGGTAAAGTTCTCAGAGTCCTAAAGCCAAAATAAAAAAACACATCAGAAAAATAGAGGAGGAAGGCAAAAAGTTTGGGAATAACCCAACAAAAAGGGCCACGTCCAACATGTGGAATGTCTCAAATTTTGCCTTTTGTGATATGCTGATGCCCTTTTTATGTTTTGATTTATGTGTTACATTTGCACGTTGTTAATCTTCTATCTTTTTCTTATCATGTACTATTTTGTACTGAAATGTTTTTAAGCCATGCTTCCTTCTTGTGATGTACTATTATAGTTATTTTGATAACCGAAATAAAGTTTGACTTGCTTAAACCTTACTTATTTGTTTATCATAGAGAGTCTTCTTTAAAAGGGCAACAATAAATCATCAACTGTTGTACAACTCTCTCAGTTGCAAGGCACAACAGAGGTAGATATTTTTACAAACAGTTGCAGTACTCATACCTCTCATTTTATAAAAAGCTGATCTGTTCAAAAAGCAGACAGGTTACACAACACTTACATCTAAAGGGCCTGCTTTATGTCTTGGCGAACGGGTTACTTCTTCACAACTGTTACCGGTATCCTGTCCGCTGAAATATAAATCCCAAAGGATATAATGGGATGTATATTTCGGCGGACGGGAAATCCCTCACCGTTGTGACAGAGTAACTCGTCCGCCATGATCTAGATCAGGTCACGTGTTGGAAATGGCCCTTTTTGCAGGGTTAGCCCCAAACGTTTTACTTGTTCCTCCTATTTTTACGGACCTGTTTTTGTTGGCTATAGGAATCTGGGCACCTCACCACTGCTAATTAGTGCTAAAGTGCATATGCTCTCTGTGTAAATTATGATTATAAACCAAATGCTACTGGTGGGTCGCAGCACTTTTTGTGTTACCCAGAGGAGTAGCCCTGAAAAGGTGTCTAAGACCTACCACGGTATTGTCTGCATGCTCAGTTTTAAACTGCCATGTCCACCTGACAAATGCAACCAATTGCCAGGCCCTAACCTTCCCTTTTCTTACATGTAAGGCCCCCCTCAGGTAGGCCCAAGGTACCCCCATGGCAGGGTGCAGTGCATGTGAAAGATAAGACATGTACTGGTGTGTGTGACATGTCCTGATAGTGAAATACTGCCGATTTCGTTTTTTTGCGCGGATATCTGTACCATAGGATAGCATGGGAGATACTTTGTAACATCTAACAAGTTTAACTTCCCATTGGAGGCACAGCATAGGGTTCCAAAATGAGTTTAGACTCCAATCAAGTTCATAACGTTGTGTTTTCAATTTATTTCATGAAAGAAGTTGTTTGATATTTACATCATAGCAAAGTTATGCAATATTCACAAGCATCTTGTGTGCTGGTTAATGAGTTCCACTCCCTATGCATTTTGTCAAGGGGTATCTACAAAGAATGAAGAAGAATAAGTAACCAATTATCGTATCATGAAAAATGAGTATATCGCTTAAAGTTTACGTGTCTAGTAGCCGGCGATTAGTGAAGTACCTGAACGGACGTGCTACTGAGTATCTGACCATGCTATGTGATAGTGGAAAGGATCCAACAAGCGTTCTGCGCGGTAAGGATGGTGATGATAAACATAGGTAGGTGAATGATTATTCAGATGGGATGCTCGTGACAGTTAGCAATGTGCACGGATATATCAGTCAAAAGTGAACGGAATTTAGGCTGCCATGCGAAATGTTAATGCTCCGTGTAAAGGTTGCTAATAAAGCTAACAGGTGAGTTAATCGTGGCAGTGCGTTTAAGAAAAAAACCTGTTGAACACTCACGACGTGGACTCAGAGGGGCCAGTATAAACGTAGTGCTGAAAAAACAAGTCAAACACCAAGTCTTACAAAGTGTAATATTGGAGCGGAACGCTCCCATTAATGCACAGGCGTTAAGCAGTAGCTTCACTTACATGCATTCAAGACGCTGTTCGGTAGAATCACGGGGACATGTTAATTCAGAGTATCACCCCAGTGGAGTTCGGCAGAGGGAGGTTCACCGGCTAATATGTTAGTAAGAGTGCAGGTGATAGGTTAAGGTGACTGGTGATAGAAATAGAAGAAGGACTAACGAGAAGGATGTGGCGACTAACAATGATAATAAAAAACGGACTGTGTGACGGGTACTGGTGTGTGCAAAGATAACATTTCATCTAAAAGGCATTCGCATCAGGAGGTAAGCTGTGTTAGCCTGTCTAAATCCAGAAAATACCCAGCTAAACTGCCGTCTAGTAAAATTCTTAACGATAGCCGAACAAAAACTGCTCAAGAATGAGTAAGACAAACAAGGTTTAGCCTCCTCACTCTACCTATCTCTGGGAACGCGCTCCAAAAAAGACCATCCTCTCGGATTCATCTCCAATCGCATTAGGACCATGTATGCTGTATGTAAACGTATCTTAAATCAAACTATGACTAAGATCTGGGTTCTGGCCGATGTGCTATGATGCTAAAGCCACTGTGGGCCACCTCTAAAGAACATACAATAACTTTAAGACCGACTGCACAGAACCTTTTTTGTATAAGACTTTTAATCGCAGGAATCTAGAAACGCTCCGCCAAATGTTAAAAATGCTAATGGTTTTAGAGCTGGTCTGAGAAGCTCATAATTTTACTTTTTATATCCTGTGTTTGATTTGGTGTATTTGATTTGGTTTTACTGTAAGCAATGGTTTTAATAAACTATGCAAATAAAAATAAACTATCTATCTAAAACCTCCATAATGCCGTGCATCGTCATAGACTTCGTTTTCCAAGCTACTGTTTTTGTTAGGGGGTCCGTTTAATTCCGTGCCGGAGGCCGCGCATCTTGTGGTTCATGATGTACTTTGGATTATTGTTGTCATGACATCATAGTAGCTCCAGTACTATTTTTGCTATAATAATTTTTAAGTCATATTTTAATACATGTGTGGTGGATGTCGGGTGTTATCTCTGTGTTACTGAGTGTTTTGAGTATAAAGACTTTACACATTGTCTTTGGGATAAGCCTGTCTGTTCGTGCCAAGCTGCCAAGAAGGATTGCAGGAATTATATAAAGTGTGTATCCCCCTTACCCTGACTAGAAGCAAGGGTCCCAACTTGGACAAAAGTGCATACCTCTTCCAATTAGAGACCTCCAGTTCTAACACCCCCTCAGCAGTTTCACACGAACAAGAGTGAGCCAATGTGCCAAATAGGAAACTTGGGTATTATAATGCACAATATTATAGTGGTTCACTACGAACTCATGCACATCAGTGTTTCCTGGTCAGATCAATAACCAGAGCCACAGTCAATGTAATGAAAAAGTCAAGCACTGATACCAAGTACTGAACATTATCAGCAGACAGTTAATTATGGTTATACAATGATTACAAACCATTTTAGGAACCATTCACATGCTGCATTTTTAGTGCACTTAGCAGTACTATAGTAGTATTACTAAAGTACTACAAAATGCTATTCACAGACCTTAAAACAAAAAAATCACTGCCTTTGCCTCTCCTATATTTTCTATGGAGAGATCCTCCTACATGCAAGTTTACTACTTATTTGTATATATGAAAGAAACCAGGGTAGCTGATGGAAATGCAGCTTACGTCCTACAAAATAGGAGGAGTTTATGAGGGGTTTATAGTGCAGCATGCATCCACCTACAAAAGATAATGCACCCTGCTATTCACAAACTGCCCTTCAAAAGTTTATACAGCCAAAAAGGTTGCAAAACAGAGGGAAATGTACTTCATTTCAGAGCCGGAGTACTTCCAGCCAGTGGCGGCTTCTCCACTAAGGCAGAGGAGCGTAGCCCCACTGCTTCAGCTGCAAGTTGAATACAAAAAATAAATTGATAACTTTCGTTATCATAATTATGTATTCAGTTTGTAGCTGAAGCCAGGCGGATAGGACTGGGCTCCCCACATCACAGGGGGAGGAGTAGTAGCGCATGATGCTTTGGCTGGCTGATCATCTATAGCCTGGGTGGAGAACATGGAGAGCTTACCAGCCTCTGTCTGACTGCCAAACACAGCACTCAGACCAATCACAATGCTGCTATGGGATTCTGGAAGATGGAGAAAGAAGAGGCGGCAGCCAGCGGTCAGCAGTAAAGAGGTAAGTGCAATTTATTTTATTCTTCTCCTTCCCTCGTCACCCCCTGCCCCACCAACCCTGGTCAGTAGCAGCCGCTACTGCTTCCAGAACCACATATGGTCCAGTGGCCAATCCCCTGCTGGGATCAGCTGAATGGCCAAGTGCAGTGGTTTTAGCTTCTCACATGGACACCGGGCACAAGATATGGCCACAGGTTAGAACCTGAGGCCAATACTTCACTGTTCACAGCCAAAGGCTATGCTCAACAGGCGAGTTAGAGGAATATGATCATAAAACCACTGGTACAGCAACACCCTCCAATAGCAGTAGTAGTAAGCTTTATTTCGATATAAAAACATATCATAAAAGCAAGACATTACATCATTAAAAACAATATAACAATAATCAAAACAAAGTACCCTACATGATCATTATTAGAAAGTTAAAAAACATCTCATAATTTTTCATAAAAAAGAACTGGCGAGTTAGGAAGGAACACATTATTGGATCAACAATTTTTTTGCAGTTCTTATACGCCAAGCCCAGCCTAAATAGTTTGCCATACAAGAGGCAAAAAAGGGTCTAGCATCTGTACGCAATATACTTAAAGCTTCCAGATGTGAACGAGTTCCCAAGCTCCTACAAAGGGGCTTCAACCACCTCCGTCTAGGGGCCTCGTAAGCTTTACACTCAAATAGCAAGTGAGCAACAGATTCAGTCCTTAAGTCGCAGAACGGGCAATAAGGTACAGTTTGTAGGGGCGGTTTCCAGGTGGAAGTAAACTGGCATAAGGGTAATACCCCAACCCTGAATTAGAAATACAATGCTCTGTCGCATGGGCTATGGATTAAATCCAGATAGGGTTCCCTGTAAGGGGTTTCTTTAACAAGCAAAAATTGAGCGACAGATTTAGAATGGTTTGTGTTACATACTCTCTCATTGTCCACCCATGACCAATAAGCCTTCTTCAGTAGTTGTTTTGAGGGTGCTGATTTGTTTTCCCACGCATCACCAAGGCCCAGCTTATACAGAAGCCTCTTGACCTCCCTAAGCCAGGTAACCTTATGCCAACCTGGTAGTGACAAAAGATCATTTAAGGCATCTGCATAGCTGCTAAGTTCGGGGACGTTCCAGATTCTGGACCATAGTAAGAGGGGGCGTAATTTGGCTTGCTCACATAATGGGCGGGTGCCAGCATCGAGCAAAAGGGGGATTGTAGGAGTACTGTGGGGTAGCCTCATCAGATCTTTGTGAAAGTTGTTTTCAAGGTGGGCCAGGGTGTCTACTCTCTGAATGCCCCACAGTTCTCCGCCATACAGTGCTGCGCTCACAACCCTTGCCCTATAGATGTCAAGAAGTGCCCCAATTGGTTTTAAGGAGGAGGCTCGCTGTTCTTTGAGAAGGGCACCAACAACCCTTTTATGAATCAGAAACACCTTTTGATGGTGTGCCTTCCAACTCATAGTGTCGCTAAGTCGTATGCCCAAATAGTCAAATTCTTTGACTCTTTCGAGTGGAACAGAGTCTAGAACGGGGAGAGTAACAGATTTCTTAGGGGGATTGAGGACAAGGAATTTGGGCTTACCTATATTTATAGCCAATCCCTTGGTGTCGCAAAAGGCCTTGAAGCTGGAGAGCAATGACTGGATGCCCACAGGTGACTTCGAAATTAGAAGGGTGTCATCCGCAAATAGGAGCGTCGGAATTTTCCTTCCAGCCAGGGAGGGTGCATCTGATGGATGTTGTAGGAGATGCTCCACCACTCCGTTAACGTAAAGAGAGAACAGAGTGGGGGCAAGCACACACCCCTGGCGGACGCCCCTATCTACAGGGATACAAGGTGTTTTTTCTCCCTGGACACCCCATCTAATTTGGGCAAAATTGCTATCGTGGAATTTGTTAAGCAAGGCCAGCAGGTATGGGGGTAGACCTAACCCATCGAGGACATTCCACAAAAATGCGCGTGGGACCAGGTCGAAGGCTGTTCTCAAGTCTATAAAGACTAGATATAAACTGCCCCCACCTAGCACCACCACTTTCCAATAAAGCATTAGAAGGCGAAATGTCTGCTCGACGGTACCTGTCCCTATTCTAAAGCCTGCTTGGAAATCTGACAGGATCTGATTTTCATCTGCCCACTGTAAAATCCTACCCAATACCACTTTGCCCGCTACCTTTTGGGTTGAGTCCAGCAAACTGATGGGGCGGTAATTTGCTGGGTCGTCCCTGCAGCCTTTCTTAAAAATGGGGACGACCTCAGCGCCCCTCCATGAGTCAGGGAAGGAACCTCCCAACAAAGCCTCATTGAGGAGGGAAGCAATTAATCTACTCCAAAATGAGGGGTTATTCTTTATCAAGTCCCCCGGAATCCCATCAGGGCCTGCCGCCTTATTGGGAACAATACACCTAATTGCCTTCTCTACTTCCAAGCTAGTAAATAAACCATCGCTGGATGGGAGACCAGCTGTGGGGCTGGGTGGTGGGGCCAGAGTTAGTTGGAATGACCCCGGAGGAGCCGAATACAGTTTCGAGAAGTGGGCAAACCAAACATCGCCAGGGATATTGCAAGTTAGCTGATGATCGATAGGCTTTTCCATGGATCTTAACAAATCCCAAAACCCCTTGGCATCTTTCCTTGTGCTTGCCTCTACTAGCTCCCGCCAAAAATTAAAATCATGAGTCTGCTTAGCCTCTATCACAGTTTTTCTATAAAATTTCCTCGCGGTCCTAATGTTGGCTGGATCTTTGTTCTTTAGTGCAGAGATAAGTCCCCCCTTAGCGGCTCGACATTTGGAGGAAAACCACTTTTCTCTTGCCCTAGGAGCACCTTTCGAAGCAGCCCTGGAACTAGGTTTGGAAATGATGAACAGATCACTTAATGCCGCTATAGTCTCTGTGAATAGCGGTAAGACCTTTGTGCTGGCGGGATTTAAGGCGTCAAGCCGAGGTTCCACTTCTGTCAAGATGGTCCTGGCTTGCGTCATCCTTGCTTCGTCTGCTAGGACTCTGGCCCTTTTCAAACGCCTGCCACAGTTTGAGGGAAGAATCTCATGCGAAGATTTCCATTTGTGATCAGGGGTGCCTTGATTTCCAACCTGCCAGGGAATAGTGATAGTTAAAGAAAGGGGGTTATGGTCGCTATCACAAGACTCTATAACCTCCATGTCTTGGTGGCATGACCAGAGGTTATAGTTGAGCATAATAAAGTCAATTCTGGATGAGTGGCCCGTCCTGTTATATGTATGGGCACCCATAGAGTCCGATTTGGAACGGCCATTTGTTGGTCTCAGGTTATGTTCCATACAAAGAGCGTTTATGTCTATCGCGCTTTGTGACCATTTAGGAATCGGATCAAGGGTCAGGATAGGAATACCTCTCCTAGTATCCTCATCGAAGGTATCCAGAATATCTTCCCTGGCCAGGGGCTCAAAACAGCAGTTAAAATCGCCTGCAAGAAGAACATGAGAGTCAGTATTACAGGCAGCTAGGTTGCTTCTTAGGCCTGTTGAGGTTAAAGATGATGCCCCACTCCTGGCGCCCCTCAGGTAGAGATTAAATACTTCTAAGTTTCTTCCCCCTTTACAATGTAATGTTATCCACTGAAGATCAGGCGATTGGGTGGTCCTTTGAGTTACACTGAGGCCTAGTGCAATGCTGACCCATATCAGAAGGCCGCCAGACGGGCGACCTTTGGATCCTTGGTGATGGACAGCCGGGACAAAGTAGGTTGAAAAGCCCACTCTGTGTCTGGGTTCCTGGCACCAGGTTTCCTGTAGGAGACAGATGTCATAAGGTGCCAGGAAAGCATTCCATTCAGGGATATCAAAGTTGCGTACGAGGCCTGCCACGTTCCAGCTTAAAATCTTCAGAAGAGGTTCACCAAGTATAGGATGCTTTGGAGAATAGGTAGGGGGAGGAGGGTTAGTCACAGCCGGTCTAAGAGACTTTATAGGTGGCTCAGTCTGCTGGAGGTTAAGAGTTGCAGCTGTATCAGACAGATGAGTCCCTGCTATTTCAGTATGAACAGGTGGAGTGGGGTTCAGACAGGGTAGGTCTATCCTTGCTTCCGCACCGTGATGGTCAAAAATAGTCGGTGCGATCAGCCCCCTATCAATGGGCAAACTGTGCGATGACCCTCCTAGGCCTGATGGGGAGTCAAGAATTAAGCATTCAATGTGACCTAGAGCCTGTGGTGGCGTTGCTATTCCCAATTGTGGATCGGCGGGATGCATAGAGAGTCAATCAACCTCCTCTAGACCACCAAAACTGTTGTAAGTTGAGAGGCCATTCCAATGTAGGAGAGTATCCTTTTGCCTCTTAGGATGACTATTCCATGGGCGATGTTGTACCAATGTCCAGTTATCCACCTGGGTATGCATTTGACGAGGAGGGTAGAAGAAGGATAATGGCCTGGGTATGACAGAGGACTCTTCACTGCTCGGCCAGGAACAGATATGATGCGCCGTATATGGGTCCTCAAAAGTCACCACTATGCAGTACCCAGAATTAGTTTTCTTCGTTGGACCCACCCAGGGTGTTCTACGAACCATCAGGACTCGACTTCTTCGACCATTGGGTATCGGTCTGTTCACGTTGAGCCAATACATTATCTTGTTTTTCAGTGACCAATGGTTCTCGTATTGACCATTGCCAATCGCAGGGACACCCGTCAACACAACCACATAATCATTGGCCTCTGGGGGAAGATCGATATAACCCCCTCTGAAATTGTCTTTTACGGGGGGGCCCTGGGTATCAACAGGATTAGGTCTAGGAGGCACTCCCGATGTAAGGTTTGCTAATTGGGGCTTGGGACTCCGTTTGGGAACCTGGGGTCTGGGAGCCTGAGGTTTGGCGGTAGGGGTAACTTGGTCCACAGCCACGGTCCTCGGTTTAGGAACCGGCCTTTCAGTAACTGGTACTAGGAGTGGGAGCTGCTGGACTTGGGAGACAGGAGCTGATGATATTGGGTCATTCAAGGGCATACCCTGGTTTTCAAGACTTCTCAAGCCGAGAGTGGCCAGAGCAATAATGCTCTTTTCCATCTCGAGCAAGTTATTTTCTATCCTTGACAATCTAAGGTCAAGGGGTGAGAGAAGTTTTTTAAGTGTTTCCCAAACCAGATCGATAAATTCCTTGTCGTTCCTACCCAGGCCCTCTACCTGTGAGCCCTCATCCTCTAAAATGGTGGTGGGGGTTGTAACTAAACCCTCTCCCTTAACCTCCCATGTTGGCTGTGTACTCGGAGAACGCTCTGGTATAACATTAGATGCTGGGACATTAGTCAGTGCCAGATGTTGGGAAACTGCAACTTTTGCCTTCTTCCGAGAATAGGCAGAACGTAAATGGCGTTTTCTTTTGGGTTGTATGCCACTAGTGCAGGTAGTGTTTGAAGATGCCCGAGGGGGTGGGTTAGGGATAGAACTCTGGACACGAGAAGGTGCCGGCCGGTTTGCCTCATCTACATTAGGTGGTTGCTCTAAAGGCAAAAGAGGGGTGGCAGGGTTCAGGGACTGGTGGACATCGGCCTGTGTAACTACACGATGGGGACGGGCAGGACGATCCGGAGTAACTGAGGCAGCTATATGGCCTAGGGATGATTTTTTTGAAAGCGCAATTACTTGAGACAGCCTTCTGGCAGCTACTAATTCTAGAGAAACCCGGGTTTGGAGTTTAGATATCTCTTCGTCTATAGCTATATTAGTACGGGTAATGAAGTCATCCATAGGGCCACTAATTTGTGGACCACCTTTGGAAGCCTTACTACGTGTCACCCTAGTACTCATGGTGTTTTAGGAAGGGAGGACGGGCGTCGATCAAACAGCCAAAATGAGGAAATACGATATTTGGATACCTATAACGGCTTGATAAGGAATAAACAGGTTGTGGGCGAAAGGGGGTGGGCCAGTCCAGTCCGCTCAGTCCTCGAACGGCCTCAAACGACCCGCTCTTAGCCCGGTCTTCGCCCCGAGCTGCGTCCCGCGCTGCGGGAGTTAAGTGATGTTATATAGGGGACGTGATAGGCGGGGGGCGGGCCAACGGGGAGAGCGGACCGGATGCTGTGTCCGTGGTCTCGCAGGGACTCCTGGTCACTGGAGTCCCCGCACGCTCGCAGCCCCGCCGAGCCACTCACCCTTGCCTCCGCCTTCCTGCTCCTATTGCCGGTGTAAGATGCTCCTCGCACTCCCGTGCGACGCGGCACCCGCGGAGCGGGTGCGGCTAGGTGGAATAATGGAACTTGCCTCTTCGGTCAGGGAAATGTTCACAACGCCTCTGTCAAGTAGGAAATCGCCCCACAGGTGCTTGTAGGAGTCGCCTTATGACTCGCAAGGAAGGCGGGGGGCGGGCCAGCGGGGAGGGCGGACTGGATGCTGTGTCCGTGGTCTCGCAGGGACTCCTGGTCACTGGAGTCCCCGCACGCTCGCAGCCCCGCCGAGCCACTCACCCTTGCCTCCGCCTTCCTGCTCCTATTGCCGGTGTAAGATGCTCCTCGCACTCCTGTGCGACTCGGCACCCGCGGAGCGAGTGCGGCTAGGTGGAATAATGGAACTTGCCTCTTCGGTCAGGGAAATGTTCACAACGCCTCTGTCAAGTAGGAAATCGCCCCACAGGTGCTTGTAGGAGTCGCCTTATGACACGCAAGGAAGGCGGGGGGCGGGCCAGCGGGGAGAGCGGACCGGATGCTGTGTCCGTGGTCTCGCAGGGACTCCTGGTCACTGGAGTCCCCGCACGCTCGCAGCCCCGCCGAGCCACTCACCCTTGCCTCCGCCTTCCTGCTCCTATTGCCGGTGTAAGATGCTCCTCGCACTCCCGTGCGACGCGGCACCCGCGGAGCGGGTGCGGCTAGGTGGAATAATGGAACTTGCCTCTTCGGTCAGGGAAATGTTCACAACGCCTCTGTCAAGTAGGAAATCGCCACCCTCCAATAGCAAGTAATGAAGGTAGGGACTTCAAATAAAATGCCATAGGAAATAATTTTAAAATAAATTACATTATCTAAACTATTTAAAAATATAAATACATTTATTTAATGTCAAAAAATCTAAAACATGTATTTTATTTTACAAAATTTGACTGGCTTTTCTTGAGTTGAAAAATTAAGGTAACATTAGTTTTCATTAAAATATAATTAAATTACTTTTCATTATTTCTGTACATCACTTAATAGTAATGTGGAATAAAAAAAATTCTACTTAAGGTGGGAATTTTATAGTTTAAACTTTATAAAACATTATCTTTTTAAACATTTATTCGATTAATGATTGAATTCAAAAGTTATTAGTGTTTTAGCATTTTTTTAATGTTGTGTTACATTTAAAATAAATATATACAATTAATTTACAATAATATTAACATACAAATAAATGTCATGTTTTTTTTTAAGTACAATAAACTCTAACTTTTCTTTTCGCTATAGGGAGAAATCCACTACTAGCTTTTAAGAATCTGCTTTAATTGCAAAATGAAGGATTCATTTTCTTTTTGAAGAAGTTCAAATATTTTGCCCCAATTTGCATCAAAGGGCTTTCCATGGAGACTGTTTTAACAATCCATGAAAAAGCATTATGTTCCCCAAAAGAAACACGTCCTAATCCCAACCTAAGAAATCCACCAATAAACTAGCTTGTACTTCCACATTTTCCCCAAACTATGACAAAGTGGACAAAATTAACACAAAGCATAGGAAGGTTTTGAAAATGGGCAAAGTTGCATTAGGACTACCACTGGCTTCCTTCAACCAACTGATGAGCCCTATTAAGGGCGCTAAGGATTTTGAGTTGCATGTGTTCCAGTTCAGGAAAGACTGGCTTGGCAGTTCGTGCTGGACAGCTCCAATTAGAACAGGGACAAGACTGATGTGCATATGAGTAGGTCCATGCTAAAGTGGCATGGTATGCAAAACATGGATGGATTGAGATGTGGCCCCACGTAATCACCAGTTGCTGAAAATAATTCAAGTATTCCATCTATCACTTTTTGTACACTTCAGTGTGAGGCCCGCAGCACTTTGTACTACTGAAATTAAGCTATCCCCAGCTGATGAACCATAATAAGGGCAAAACTGGTCTTGCGTTGCTTTTCTTCCAGTCCAGGGAGGATATGACCTTGCATTTTGGGTTGGATTATTCCAATTGGAGCAGGGTCAAGACTGTTTTGTAAGTGGCTCAGTCCAACCTGATGTGGCATGGTGGGCAGAATAAAGTATGAGGATGTGGCATCAAGTAATTACCAGTGGCTGAAATTAATTCAAAGTTCCATTTATCACTTTGTTGTATACTTCACTCAAACACAGACAGAACATTAGAGGCCATGTTGTATGTGACCACAAATTTCCTGACACGACCCCTGTATCATTAGAATCTGGGACCTTCCATCTACTAATGGCCATTTCAAGTACTGCAGGTGTTGTGTCAGTCATAGTTGTGCATTCAACACCAAATTATTTAAATTTAAGAAAATAAATCATGAACTTTTCAAACTGTAATTCCAGTCATGTGAATTATTGCATCAAAGGCCCATGTACTCTCGCTACCCTGTCCAGAGATCAAAGATTGTATTAGACAGCACAAGAGCAGGATAAAATACAATTGGTAGAGCATATTTTCCAACTTAATTATAATTAAAATGATATGTTCGCGCGAATGACTGACGTCATCAGTCAGCCGCCAAGAAAAAGAGTAAACAAAGAGACTTAATAAACATGTCAAAATGTACATCTATGTCCCAAACACTGCTCAAACATGGCATCAGACTTTATTTATTGCCCAAACTAATCACAAGTGCCTCCAGAGAAACCTACAGTCTCTAAACACACACCCAGTGGGCTTCTACAATTGCATTCCACTTTATTGCTTGCTCTTTCTTTATAGAATAAAAACTCTTCAGCTCACATTGGTAAGCAGGGAGCTTGGCTTGTGGATGCCTCCTTCAGGAGTGTCATTAGAATGGTGTGGAAAGGGGGGGTTAGAACAGCTCTCTTAAACATTATTTTGTTAAATGTGACAAAGTGGCAGGGGTCTGAATTATGCCAGGAGTACCCAAATGGTGTTGAAGAATGCCCCAATTTAGCAAGAACAGGTCCTTTTTATACCAGTGATAGATGAAATGACAACATTCCAGTGTCACTTTAAAGCCAAGGGATCCCAACCAGTTTCCCTCCCTAAAGTACACCAGTAGGCAAACTGTATGTTGGGTTCCAACACATCAGGCAGGAGTAACAAGGCCTGTGGGAGTAATGTTGGCTGATGGGTATGGCAAGGGGCACAGAGTCTTCCTTTTCAGCAACACATGATACAATATTTGAAGACCATGCCTACAGATGTAACATTTCAGATATTAAACTATTAAACTCACAGCAGAAAGTAGAGGGTGTGTGCATACTTGACGAAAAGGAGAGTGATTTCCTGTGCAAGTCAATGGGAAGCATTGGACTGCAGTACACAGCAAGCATTGTTGTGCATTTGTGTGAGAAAGGGCAACGTCTGACTCCATCTTGGGCTTCACCCTGCACTCCCCATTGCTTGATACCCAGAAGGCTGGTCTTCATGGGGTTGGTAGGGGTTGGAGGGAGATGATCCTTAGTACGGAGGGTCAGAAGGCAGGGATAGGAGGACTGGGTGTGTCTTTTCAAGTCAATGTGATGGGCAAAGAGTACCTTATTGTGGCACAGTATCTCAAACACTTAAAATACAGAAATCCCACCCATAGTTGATATATGATGCTGTACAAATCAATTTCCCAGTTACAATGAAATAGGTAGAATCTATGTGGGCACGCCATTGCTTCAATCAGAGTTCACTGGCATGCTTTTCAGATTCAAATGTTATTTACAAACTATCCTTTGGCATGAGTCCTCCTTAGAAAGCTGATCCTGTGATCAGTGGGCATCAATGCAGCCTTTCAAAACCTGGCAGCTTGTATCCAGGTTTTTCATTTATTATGAAGCCCTTAGCTGGTGCAGGTCTGTCAACAGTGGTGCTGGACCTCTTTCACGCCAGCTCGTTGTTCAACCTTTTCAAAAGAGGGGGAATGTGCAGTACCTCAACTAAGATCTCTTTTCTTCTAATGTTGGCGCGTTCTCACTCCTAACCGTGTCGTTACATGAGTAGCTGAAGGTAAAACATTTACACTAACATCATCACAGGATGTGATATCACTCACCCACAGACTCCAATGGTGGGTCACTGCATGTTTTCTCTGAACTAGCTTCATTGAAACTGATGCCTGCAGCATGTTACTAAACTGACAAACAGCTAACCCACCTATTGCAAGCTAAAGACATTCTTACTGTTAACAGATCATTAGTCAGGTCAGCTAACTGGGGCTGCGAACAGCGACTTGAGACAGGGATCAATCATTCCTATCACTATGTGACTATCAATGTTCCAGATTCCAGAATAGTCTAATCTCACGTGTGCCATAATGCCATGTAGTGAGTGCACTTATACCCATTTTTTTTAATTAGTAGTCAAATACTTTTTGCACAATTCTGTCAAGATATACAATATAAAAGAAAAGAAAACTGGGAAATTGATGTAAAACAACAGGATGCAACAATTGCAATGTGAATAGACAGAATTCCTATTTGTGTCAAGTGAGCACTTTAAGATTACTACCTGTCTTGAGGTTGCAACCCATAGTTTGCATGGTTGAACCACTCATTCATCTTCTTATTATTGAGCGAGAGGGCCACAGCCACCGGGAGTTGACCCATGACCCAGAACTGAAATCGAGTAGAAAGCATCATGTCGATAGGGTTGCCCCCATTGGAAATTCGAGTTAGCACCCAAGAACCATGCCTGGTGCTCAGAAAAACCTGCAAGGCAAAAAGTGAGAGGGCTGTTAGAAGTCTTTTGAAGACTGTTATGGATGGATGTGACTTTTCTACAATGTTCTTTCAGAAGACTACAATAGGAGTGGAAATAATTAAAGCAATGTTTGCTGTGTAGGACCCATAACTTCCTTTAGATTAACAACTGAGAATAAAATTCAGGTGCCTTGCAGAATGATTTTCATAGTTTCAGGTAAACGAGAAGCATTACATTTTTGGGCAAAAGTATCACCCTGAATCCTGGTAAGCTCTGAATGTATGAGAACAAAATTGAACATTTTAAATCTGTGGGCAACAGACCAGATTTGAGATTAAAGTTCCTAACCATTGAGGGCATGATTTAGAGTTTGGGGGGCGGGTACACTGTCATAAATGTGACAGATATTCTATCCGACTTATTACAATTGTTTTATTGTGCCCGATATCCCATCCCCCTTATTACAAGTTCATTAGGATATAATGAACTTGTAATAAAGTGGAGCCAATATCTGTCATATTTGTGATGGTGTACCTGCCCGCCAAACTCTAAATCAGGCCATGAGCATTTAGTAAATTATTACTCAGAATTTAGAATTCTGGATGCCCAATATATTGCTAAAGTCAAGTCCTGGGTAGAATGTCACCTACATTGGAGTAACCAGAGTAATGTTGGTAATTCCGAGTTATTGTTTGAAGCAGAATTACCACTAACATATTCAAACAGTCATTTGTGGGGGAATAATTCCTACGGCGAGAACATTTAGTGAGCATGAGTGGCTGTTCACACTCGCTATTCGCCTTCTGTTGCATATAGCACTATTTCTTAGTGCAAAACGCATTCTTGCGTCCATTTTGGAGGCAATGGTGCATTTTGTTCTAAGAAATGAGCGCTAAATGATCGGAATAAGTTGGAGTGGAAATCTTATCCTAAGTGCACATTTAGTGAGCATGAGCCACTGCTCACTATTTGTTTTCTGTTGCATTTACTGCAAAGTGCATCCTCACGTCCATTTTGGATGTGAGGGGCATTTTTTGCGCTAGGAAATAGAGCTGAATGCAGAATTACTCTTGTCACGTAATTCTGCACAATCATGCAGACTTTTGGGGTAATTCCGCATGATTATGCTACAGAAAATTACGTGAGATACACCCAGCCTATTAAAGTTCCTTCTCAGTATTACAAAGTAAGTGCCTTTCCTTTGTGAACACCAACTCTGGCTTTCAGGTTAATCTACAGCAATAGTTCTATCTTACCAACTCCTGATATTGTGCAACCAAGGCATTCTCCCTATCCAACATCCAGTTCCCCTCATCTCTAGCAGGAGTCACAGTTGCAAACCCTACACTTTAGTACATGATCTGTATAAATGTCTGTGCCCCTTTTACAAAGAGTGGACAAGAAGGAGATAACTCATAGTTTTTGTCAAAAAGAACTTATTCAGCTTTAAGTGGAATCATTCATTTCATGGTCGGATACAGTTAGAAAAACAGCACTGCATAGAATGTAATGACAACCACATGGGACTTGGTGCAACAAACGTGAATAAATAGTGCAGGCGGCGACGCAAGTGAAAGAAAACAGCATAGTCGGCGCACTGTGCAAGTGGTGCAAGCTATTTACAGTGGGTGGCTAGAACGGCGCATGTGACATTGTGATATCACAGTGGGCACAGTTAATTTTGGTTCAGGTCTAAAGCCACTAGGAAAAAGTGCGCCTGTTAGTCAGACTGTTGGGTCGACGGCGTTTCGATCCAGAGAATTTAGGATCATCATCAGGACTGGTTGTCTGAATTAGGAAGTGCTTTGAAGGATCCCAGGGATTATGAGTCCTAAAGATTAAGTAGAATGGAAAGGGGCGACCACTCGGTCTCCCCGAACGTATGGTTGGGTGCCCGATCCCCCCGGGAAACCATTTTGGGCGGTAGGCGTGGCTCGGCTGGTATGCCCGAAGTGGCGTAGCCGGGGCGCGCCCTTTCCCGCCCAGGAGGGGTTGTCCTAGACACCCGCACGGAAGACCACGCCCAGTAGGCGTACCGGAGGAGGGTCCCCGCCCTCCCGCAGATGGATAAATAGAGCGGGAATCCGAAGAAGCGTCCTCTTGTTCCTGTCCTCTGAAGGCTGCACCAACTCGTTGCTCGTGGGCCCTCGACCGAACAAGCGGCAATTTTGAGAACTTGTAATCTTGTTGTTTCTCTTTCAGTGATTTGGAGTACGAAGGATTCAGGACCTCGTTGATCAACTAGAGCAGAGTACTCGAAACCTTGGCCGGCAAGAAAGCAGGAAAGGGCTCTGAGATGGAGAAGGTATTGCACCATGTGTCGAACCGAATGGCGAGCATGGACCGGAAGCTCGGAAAAGTTGACTCGATTGGTCGAGGTTTGGCCGAGGTTAAGAAACAGTTAGCGGCCCAGAACAACTCAGGCCGTCCTAAGAAGATAATAGGCCCGGCCTTGCCGGGAGTCGTCCCAGAGGGTAGGGGGAAGCGTGTTAAGAGGAGGGCGGTTTCTGGGGAGGTTCCGGTTCCTGAGATACCCCCAGTCACCCCCATTACACCGGCGGACAGCCCGGTACCAAACCCAGATATAGGTTTACCGATCCCGGTTGTAATTACTCTTGTTAACGATGAGGAGATGCCCCCCGAATTGGCCATCCAGTTAGCGGCGGTGTTGCCATGGCTCAAGAAGAAAGCAGTGGGGGCAGTGGCTGCGGGGGACCCGGCCGAGGAGGCTAGACTAATAATCGAGCAATTGCGGCAGTCGAGAGAGGCCGCGACGGCGAATGTTCCTCTTGTTCCCCCACAGGTGGCGCCGGGAGGACCTGCGGTTAGCCGGGAAAAGGCGGCAGACTCAACGGCCGAACCTGGTAAGCACACATTGCCAGTGGCAGGGGAGGGTTCATTACCTTCAAGGCGTGAAAGGGTGGCACAGCACATCCCTATGGCCACAAAAGAACTGATATGGGGGGAGAAATATGTAAATATGTTTTCATTATTGACTGACCATCGCGAGATGGAATATGCAAAATCCCAGAAAGATTTATGGCACCCCAGTGTATGGCGCGCCAAGATGGCGGAATTCAGGGTTGAGGAGACGGTAGCAAATTGGGTTAAGGCCTTTTCCATATTTACGGCAGTCATGGGGGAACGGAAGCCTGAAATCATGACCGAGTTGACATGTTATCAGAATAGGATTATGGATTTTTATACCATGTATGAGGGGATGAATGGAAAGGTTACGATATGAAATTCCGAAAAGCGAAGGAGTTTGATGCTACTTTGACTTGGGATTGCCTCGACTCGGTGTCATGGCACAAGCAGCTCTTGCCTGGGGCGGCAGGTACGTCCTCGCCGGGCGGGAGCGGGTCGGGGTCAGTTCGCCAAAAGCCCGCGGTGCCCTTTCGAGTGGGCGCCGGTGGGGACTATCAGTCCAAGACCGGCGGGAATGGCGGCAAGCGGGGGGTTTGTTGGGGCTTCAATAGAGGCAACTGTAACAGGCCCCAGGGAACATGTAGGTTCAGGCATGCGTGTGCGGGCTGTGGGAACTCCTCACACCCGGAGAGTAGCTGTAGATCTAAAAACAGCGGAACGGGAGGAAAAAGGTCTAAGCAAGAGTGAGGTAATCCTTTGTAACCGATTGCCTACACCTGTCGATATCATGGCTCTGACTCCTTGGTTGAACAAATACCCTGATCATGTATCCGCCGGGGTGTTGAGGAAGGGTTTCCTATATGGCTTCAACATCCCGGTGGGGGATTTTCGGGGGGACTCCTTTTGTAAAAATCAGTTATCTGTCCAACACAACCCAAGTGTAGCGGCAAAGAAGATTGCAAAGGAAGTCAGCTTGGGGCGGGTAGCAGGGCCTTTTCATCGCCCGCCGGTGGTAGATTTTGTGTGTTCCCCGTTAGGGGTGGTCCGAAAAAAGACCCGGGGGAGTTTAGACTCATTCACAACTTGTCTGCCCCTAGGGGTTCTTCGGTGAACGAAGCCATTGACCCAGACGTTTGTTCAGTGCGGTATGCATCGTTCGATGATGCCGTGGCCATGTTAAATCGCCTGGGCCCCGGAGCGCTGATGGCGAAATCGGACATTGAATCGGCGTTCCGGTTGCTCCCGGTACACCCACAGGATCAGTGCTTGCTAGGTTTTGCATTTCAGGGGAGTTATTACATGGATAAATGCATGCCGATGGGTTGCTCCATTTCTTCTGCTTATTTTGAAATGTTCAGCTGTTTTTTAGAGTGGGCATTCACCGAGGCCACAGGCCATAAGCATGTGATGCACTATCTAGATGACTTCTTGTTTTTGGGTGCAGCCGGCGATACGGAATGTGCGCAGGCACTACGGGACTTCTGCATCCTCATGCGGGAGTTCGGAGTCCCACTGGCACCAGGTAAGACGGTCGGACCATCTACTTCACTGGAGTTTCTGGGAATTGAGCTCGATTCAGTGGAAGGATGTTTCCGTTTACCGATGGAAAAGGTGGCCAAATTTAGGGCTTCCCTGATGCAATGCCTGGGCAAGGAGAAAGGGACCCTACACCAGTTACAGCAAACAGTGGGTCAGCTTAACTTTGCCTTGAGGGTGATACTAATGGCTCGCCCCTTCTCACGCTCTATTGCACAAGCTATGGTTGGTCTCAAGGAGGGACACCACCGTATGAGACTGTCGGCAGAGGTTCGCCAGGATATGCGCATTTGGTTGGCATTTCTGGCGGACTTCAACGGTCGAGTTGTGTGGAACAAGCCGCCAGCATCTTCGGATGAACTAGGTTTGTGGACTGACTCAGCTGGGAGCGTGGGATTTGGCGCCATCTTTGGTAACCGATGGTCGGCGCAAGTATGGCCGACGTGGTGGCTCTCCAGCTGTCTGACAGGTAACATTGGGTTCTTGGAGCTATTCCCCATTTGGGTTGCTCTGATGGCATGGCCAGACGACTCCAGGGACCGCTCGGTGGTGTTTTGGTCTGATAATATGACTGTGGTTGAGTGCATTAACCAGCAGGCAGCCCGCTGCAAGTGGATCTTGAGATTGTTGAAAGAAATCGTATTACGTTGCATGAAATTGAATGTACAGTTCAGGGCAAAACATGTGCCAGGTGTACTGAATTATGCAGCTGATGCACTCTCTCGTTCACACATGCAGGCTTTCAGGGGCTATTTACCCACAGCGGACCTAGTGGCGGCACCGTTCCCCGAAGCACTATGGCTAATCGGTGCCCCGGATTACAAGACCTCGTGGCAGCCAGCTTAGCTCCCAGAACAAGGAAGGCATACGAAGGAGCGTTTCGTTCCTACTGTACATTTTTGGGTCCATCAGGGAGACAGAGCTGGGGTCAGGAGGACTCCTTCCTGGTGTTCCTGGTCGCGCTGCACAGAGGAGGCCGATCAGCGGCAACGGCCAATAGACATAGGGCGGCCATTTCGTTCATGGCACAGGTGCATGGCATAAGAGACCCGACGGATTCCTTTTTGGTTAGGAAGGCACTCCGAGGCTGGAAACGCCTCGAGGGTCGCAAGCAGGATACGAGGCACCCGATTGGTTTAGATAGATTGTCTCTACTCTTAGCGAAGCTAGATGAGACGTGCTCCTCCCTTTATGAAGCAGTTCTGTTCTGGGCAGCTTTCGCCTTGGCATTCCACGGGGCTATGCGGGTGAGCGAACTGGCCGCAAGGAACAAGAAGGATATAGAGGGAGGCCTGGGCAGGGGTCACATCCAAATAAGGGGTGATTCGATGGTAATCTCGATAGCCAGGTCCAAGACTGACCAGAGTGCCATGGGTGATAGTGTTATCGTGCAGGGCGCACACAGGTCCCCCACTTGTCCGATAAAATGCGTAGAGGAATACTTGGCATTGAGGACGGCTACGTGGGGGGGGAGCTTGCTGAGGCACAAGGATGGCACCCCACTGACGAGGTTTCAGTTTCAGAGGGTGTTAGCACTGTCAATCGCTGCCGCGGGCATGGACCCGTGCGATTTTGGGACCCACTCATTTAGGATAGGGGCTGCTACTGAGGCTACAGCCCGGGGTCAGAGTGCAGAGGAAGTAAAGCAGCTGGGCCGATTGGTCCTCGAATTGCTTCAAAAGGTATGTGCGATTGCACATGTTGTAAAGATCAATTGACTTGCACTCACGCTTCTTGTCTTTTGTTTGAATTACAGTTTCGCGAGCCTGTCACGCGGGGCGGAACTGGAAGTCGACCCAGCACCAGGAGACCAGCGGTCGTGGATCACCGACTGGAGAAAGAGTGGTATGGGTCGTGGGCCACTCATATATGAGGCGCGCCGGGGACGTATTCGAGGCAGGTGACGCGACTCACGCATCTGGGGAATATGGGTACAGAGTGACCTTCCATGGGAAGGGCGGGCTCTGTTTTGACCAATTTCAATCGTTCTTTGAGGGTCTTTAAAGGGCGGCAAAGGTCACCGCCATCTGTAGTCATAGTACACCTGGGAGGCAACGACTTAGTGAAGCTGGGAAGAAGAGTGTTATTAGAACACATCCTGTCTGCAGTTAGCTGGTTGGCTAAGAAGCTCCCGGGGTGCACGATTGCCTGGTCCCACATGATCCCCAGGAAGAGTTGGCGGGGGGGCATTTCAGTGTCAGCGTTGAACCACTCTGTGAAAAGGGTTAACAATAAAATAGGGAAATTGTTTCGCTCAGCGCAGTTGCATAGCATTCCTCACGGGTGTATTCGGGGTGATCACATGTATCTGAATGATGGGGTTCACCTGTCCAGGGAGGGAAATGATTTACTCATAGGAGACTTCATAGCATGGCTAAGGGGTTTGAGGGGGCATTACCTTTAGGAGGATTGGGGGGGCCGGATAGTCGGTCAACTATCCGGCCTGTGGCGGTAAGGTCATGATCGGTGAGCAGTAATTTCAAGGTCCCTAGATGGGGGCGCCACCCAGAATGGATGGGAGCGCCCGAGGGGAGGCGGCCATTGGCCCCTCCCAGGGGGGAGGCGGCTAGATGCCCCTCCGACGAATTTCCAGGGGGCCGGATATCCGCGACGGCGGATAGAGAGTGTGGGATGGGGGGGAGTCCACGCTGTCCTTCCTACAGATACCTCACACGGGAACTCGGACGACCTTTAAGATGGCGTCGAGTGAAAAGGGGGCCCCCACGACAAGGGAAGTTACAGGTGGCAATGAGGGTAAAGTCCTCTGCGCATGCGCCACTCACACCGTGAGGGCGGGATTTTGGTAGTAGGGATCTGACACCGGTTAAGACCTTGCCGTTGGCCCTTAATGCTAGGATGTACAATTTTAATTTAGAATGTATGCATTTTCAGGATGCTAGACTCGGCTAGGAAACCTTTGTATGAGAGATCTGTTAAGGTTAGCCAAAGAACATGTCTTCATCGAAATGTAATAAATGTAAAATTGTACATAATTTATGAAACTTGTATTTAATGTTTTAAATTTTGTTTCATATTTTAATAAATACGGCCGGGGGGGTGACTCCCCCCCGCCTTCCAAAAGTTCAAACCTGTGTCTGTCTACTCCCATTGGGAATTGGTGTTGGGAGGGGGTGGCGGGCATCCCGGCCATATGGAAAGGGGCGACCACTCGGTCCCCCCGAACGTATGGTTGGGTGCCCCGATCCCCCCGGGAAACTATTTTGGGTGGGAGGCGTGGCTCGGCTGGTATGCCCGAAGTGGCGTAGCCGGGGCGCGCCCTTTCCCGCCCAGGAGGGGTTGTCCTAGACACCCGCACGGAAGACCACGCCCAGTAGGCGTACCGGAGGAGGGTCCCCGCCCTCCCGCAGATGGATAAATAGAGCGGGAATCCGAAGAAGCGTCCTCTTGTTCCTGTGCTCTGAAGGCTGCACCAACTCGTTGCTCGTGAGCCCTCGACGGAACAAGCGGCAATTTTGACCCACCCACCAGCCCCTTATGGCAATGTTGGTTTAAATAAAGTTTGATTAAGATAGAAATGTATAGGCCTTTTTTCCTTTGTAGAAAAGTAAGGGAATGTGTCATATGATGATGTGGCTTCTGTTTTAGGATAATGTTTCCCTTTGCAGGAAAATGAAGTTGATGACTCATCAAGGCTATGTTAGAATTTTTTCTTCTCTTAGTAGGTAAAACAACTGTCGTATTTATTTTTTGGTCGGGCGGTAAGGTCATGATCGGTGAGCTGTAATTTCAAGGTCCCTAGAGGGGGGCGCCACCCAGAATGGATGGGAGCGCCCGGGGGGAGGCGGCCATTGGCCCCTTCCACGGGGAGGCGGCACCCAATAAGCATGGGTCGCCTAGGGGGAGAAGGCCATAGGCCCCTCCCAGGGGGGAGGCGGCTAGATGCCCCTCTGATGAATTTCCCGGGGGCCGGATATCCGCAACGGAGGATAGAGAATGTGTGGGATGGGGGGGGGGAGTCCACGCTGTCCTTCCTACAGATACCTCACACGGGAACTCGGACGACCTTTAAGATGGCGTCGAGTGAAAAGGGGGCCCCCACGACAAGGGAAGTTACAGGTGGCAATGAGGGTAAAGTCCTCTGCGCATGCGCCACTCACACCGTGAGGGCGGGATTTTGGTAGTAGGGATCTGACACCGGTTAAGACCTTGCCGTTGGCCCTTAATGCTAGGATGTACAATTTTAATTTAGAATGTATGCATTTCAGGATGCTAGACTCGGCTAGGAAACCTTTGTATTAGAGATCTGTTAAGGTTAGCCAAAGAACATGTCTTCATCGAAATGTAATAAATGTAAAATTGTACATAATTTATGAAACTTTTATTTAATGTTTTACATTTTGTTTCATATTTTAATAAATACGGCCGGGGGGGTGACTCCCCCCCGCTTTCCAAAAGTTCAAACCTGTGTCTGTCTACTCCCATTGGGAATTGGTGTTGGGAGGGGGTGGCGGGCATCCCGGCCATATGGGTTGGTTGGTATAAGGCAGCTTGGTGAGTCACCGATAAGGTGGTGTCTTCGCTAATGGGCCAGGCGGTAATTCATGTCTTTTGTAGGTGGTCCCTTGCTCGTTGCCGAAGAAACAGTGTTCTCTGGCCTTGTGGGTTGGCCTTGCTCCGTTAATTAGTTGGTGGCAGGTTCTGCATTGTAGCCGGCCAAAAGTGAATGATCACGCTGGCGGTCGGCGCTCAATCAATCAGCGCGACCGTCCGTGTACCATTGGAGTCAGGTACACGGACGGTCGCGCTGATTGATTGAGCGGCAACCCAAGCTGCCTTATACCAACCAACCCATTCTACTTAATCTTTAGGACTCATAATCCCTGGGATCCTTTAAAGCACTTCCTAATTCAGACAACCAGTCCTGATGATGATCCTAAATTCTCTGGATCGAAACGCCGTCGACCCAACAGCCTGACTAACAGGCGCACTTTTTCCTAGTGGCTTTAGACCTGAACCAAAATTAACTGTGCCCACTGTGATATCACAATGTCACATGCGCCGTTCTAGCCACCCACTGTAAATAGCTTGCACCACTTGCACAGTGCGCCGACTATGCTGTTTTCTTTCACTTGCGTCGCCACCTGCACTATTTATTCACGTTTGTTGCACCAAGTCCCATGTGGTTGTCATTACATTCTATGCAGTGCTGTTTTTCTAACTGTCTCAGACCATGAAATGAATGTTTCCACTTAAAGCTGAATAAGTTCCTTTTGACAAAAACTATGAGTTATCTCCTTGTCCACCCAAGCAATGCTATGTGCATGCTATGATTAATTGTCTATTGACTTTTACCTTTCAGGACATTGTTTTCTAATTGCACCATATCTACCCAGTCCTGACTTGGTCTAAGGGTTATACTCCTGTCTTGTTTAAAAAACCTTTTACAAAGAGAGTGCATCCGTCACTTTGGACTTTGTTTCCACTTCTGGTTTTGTACTTTATCATTGTGTAATAAAATGATGTTAAGGTGTTATCAATGTTTTGCAGTGTTACAGAGAAACGATTATATTCCAGGTAAACATTTTCACCAGGATAAATGTCTAGAATACAACAAGATGACTCTCCAGTTGTGTGGGCTCTTTGAATGAGACTACTGAGTTAATCACTCACCTGCTAATTTAGATAATGTGTCCAGCCCACAATGCATATCTGTTTTTTTTACCAAAATATATATTTTTGTTGTTTTTCTAGAAGCATTTGCGGCAAACAGCGATTCCTGTGGTTTACGACAAAAGAAACTGAGTAAGGTAGGGTTTGGAGGCTTAATGTTGACTGTGTGTGCAGCACCACATGGAGGTTGATGGAGTTTTTCCTTAAGTCTGAGCTCCAAGCAGAGCATGGAGTGGGCAAAACTGAGTGAACTCCACCGGATGAGAGAAGTTTACAGCCCATTCTTACTAAACATATTATTTGACAGACCCAATATGGCCCATCCAAGAACTATCAGCACTCTCCTATACACACTAAACATAAATCAGATTGTCCACAACCCCAGAAACATCATTGGACACATCACATCCTAGATGTAATTTTTGCGAATCCAGAACTAGGGACCTTTCAAAGGATTACTCCATTAACATGGTCAGACCACCGTCTGGTAACTTTCCAACACAAAACAGCACAAATCAGCACACACCTAAGGCCACCTTACATGCATTCTCCTATCAACTGCGGCACAAACTCAATTTAAAGAACTTAGAAACACAACTAACATCCAACACAGATCTAGACACAATAAATTCTGTTCAAAAACTTTATGAGTGGTTTCAGAAAGCTTTTGATATCCTAATACCACTAAGAACAGGAAAACAGGACACAAATTAACAAGCACCCTTGAGGCTAAAAAAGATAAAAACACATTGCAAAGCTACATAGCACCAGGCTCAAAACAAATATCAATCAAGACAAATTTCACCTAAACAAACTTAACAGTATATATATGTCAACAATCAAAAAAGCTACAATACAAAATGTCATAATTAGTCAGAAATCAAAATGCTAAATGAGCAAATAAAGAATTTTATAAAATTCTCACAGAATTTTGTAAACCTTAATGCGCTGAACGAACTCATCCCATTACTGAAGGATTTACTGACAAACTGGCAAATTATTACAAAACCATATCAGACATGTTGGACTCCTATTGGACTTCTATTTAAAGCAAAGGAGAACCATCAGCACCAACCCATTTCCAACAATCTCCTCCACAGTAAGGCTAACCAAGCCTCTGCATTTTTTCAAACACCTATCACAAAGCAAATGTAGGAATCTTGTCAACGCCAGCTGCCCTTCTGACCCTTGTCCATCACAAACCTTCAAGAACATTCTTTTAACTACCTCTGCTGCCACACTAGTAAGACAAATCATCAATAATTATTTAACTACAGTAATCTTTCCCACTGACTTAATGAAGGTATACATACGCCCATTAATAAAAAATAAAAAAAACTTGGACCCACCTGACAAAAAAACTGCAGACCAATTATAAATGGACCTTTTCTTGGCAAACCTATAGTAAGAGCAGCATTTGCCCAGATGTCCAAATTCATTGAAGATAACTCCATACTTTCCCACTCCCAAACTTGATGCTATCCAGGAAATAACACAGAATCTGACCTCATCACCATCTGGCATGTCCTTAAAAAAACAATAGACTGGAATGGGGTCACTACACTATTTGTCTTGGACTGCATGGAACACAGTCACTTTTCATCAGGAATAAAATCACCAAATACATACAACAAAGGAACCGCTGATCCAGATTGGCACCTCGCCTCAAAATCCTAGCATACATAGAGAAAAACATGGTTGGTACATCTTTCTCTGTTCAAGCAGCCAAACTATGGAACTCCCACACATAAGATCGACCAATAACTATCTTAAGAAGACAACTCAATAGTTGGTTAGTTCCTACATGACCACCATCCTCAAACACAAATGTATATGACTGTGTACTTAAACATGTGTAATTTGATTCTATTCATGTATTTAGATATGTGCATTTCTTTGTACAACTATATATACTACTTTTAGTTTAAAATTATATTGATATTCTTTAGTCTACTTAACAAAGGGATATATTATTATGGCTCAAATATATAGAACACTTTATGCTTAAGGTGTATATAGGTCACTGCATAGTCTTCATATAAGTTATAGATTAGACACTTATGGGTCTCTATTTTATTTTATCTATCATAATATGTAAATAGGATTATAACAATTGTATATATATAAGTGCTTCGCTATTAGAAATATGGAGGAAAAAATACAACTAAAATAAATGTTAAAAAATGTATAAAAATACACAATTAATTTAGCTTTACTTACAGCATGACTTGAAAGTCTGAGTTTCTAACTATCTATCCACACATATGGGACTTCATATAATACAACTTTATATCTCTCTATTATTTTCTTTACACATGTATACATACCCTTTTTATGTAGTTATGTCTCTACATATTTATCTGAATCTATATATCTATTACTTCACTCATATCAGTAAATGATCACCCTAATGCCTTATGAGTTATCACTCAAATATCAACTTTAAATATCTTTTTTTATATTCAACAGCTTCTCCCAAACATCTGATTATAAGATCTGAAAATACATACATTTTCATCTCAAATACACACTTTTTAATATGTATGCATACATTAGTGCAACCAAACAAGAGGTTTGAATTTAGTCGTCTTTGTTGAATATGGAAGACCTACGTATAGGTAGCTGGACAGCTACTGGTAGCTCAACGGCTACGCGTTGGAAAAGCCTGCACCAGGATCACAGAGAATGGATAAGTGATTGTGAGTGATATCATAATATTTTTCTATTACGCCAATAACAATAAGTAAACATATACATAAAAAGAAACACAAGAGAATAAGACATAAGACATATTGAGCGGTCCATACATATATAATATCATATTAGCATAAAGGTTGGATGCTTCCTTCCATCTATAATGAACTTACACACATACATCTTGCCTCATGGATACCTACAATATAAGGGACTAGGTATGTAGATGGTACAACATAACCAACATCCTGGAGATCATCTTTAAGCTGTTGTAGGTGTTAAATGCTCAGCAAGGGCCCCCCAGATCTGGATGCCCAATCTTCGTTTCTTTAGGCCTTTAATGGCATATAGGCTAGTTTCCAGCTTACATATAGCATATAGTCTTCCTCGCCACATTTCAAAAGTAGGGGGTTCTTTCTGCCACCATTGTGATGCCATACACAATCTAGCCATTGCCACTGCAATATATAGTAGATACCTAAATGCATACATTTTCTGGGCAAGCATACCATCTTCCAGGACTCCCAAGAGCATAACTCTAGGTGTAATCACAATCTGTGCCCCTGTAACCTCAGTCAAAAAGACCTGCATAAAATGTATTAGCCATCTCAGCTCTGGACATGTGAAAAACATATGAACACTATCAGTATGATATAAGTTGAACATAGTTTTATATTGTTGTGTTTTAAAGCTGGAGGATATCAAAAGTTTATCAGCCAATTCGATAGACTCTTGTAAAATATTTCCTCCATGGGACAATCTTGTGTTCCATTTTGCATTCTGTACCTCGAGATCATCATTTTGTATTGTGATGAGAGTTTGATATAAAAAATACCAATCTTTCTACGCCCCCTAACTACTTCTAACAGATTGATTTTCTGAGCCAAGCGCACTGTATCCCCTCTTTTTTAGCAGATAGCCTCGGATCTGCAGGTATTTAAAAAAGTCAGCTTTAGGAAGGTCACAATCAGACATCAGCGAAGAATATGCCCTGACACCGCTACTGTCCACTAAGTCTCCCAAAGTCTGAATACCCTTACGTCTCCATCTGTCGATAGTAGCATCACAGAAGATAGAGGGAAGCAATGCTGAAGAAGAGGTGGGGGTATAAAAATTAACCCTGACAATCTGCAGGTATCTCCGGATCTGAAGCCATGCCTTATGAGCAGCTTGAACTACCTTAAAGCGAGTTTTTTTTAATAATAGCTGGGCTCAAGGTATGTAAGTGACTTCATAAAGATAGTTGCACGATTTCCATTGAGATGACCTTTTAAGTCAATACCCAGATGCTTAAATTATGTGAGCTTTCAGGTTAGAAGAAAAGTAAAAATGCCCTCTTTGTACCCCAGGGTGCTGAGTGTCATACATTTTTTTACTTTGTTACATTTGTACTAACACACCTTTTTAAACCCATGGATCTCTTTTTACCTTGAATCGGGTTATTTTTTTGGGCCTATGCCGAAAATTCACCTTGTAATTACTTGGATTTGGTTTATGTTTACCTGCAGTGGCTGTAATCGAAAGGGAGCACCCTTGGTGTGCCCCTCCTGCACAAAGTAGTCAAAAAGAGAGACATATACTGGGAATGGGCTTCATGGTTGATATACAAACTGTGCATCATCCTAACACGTTTTGGTTGCACACCATTACTTGCAAGGGCTTGAAATATAAGGAAAATGCAACTTACCAGTATGCATCTGTTCTTGGCATGTAGAGCTGCAGAGTTACACACTGTTGCATAGATTGCCATCTAGTGTCGGGCCCAGGTGTTTGCACTTGTTTTTGTCCTGAAAGTCTTTGTAAGTCACAGGGAAGGTGACTCCTCCTTTGGATCACATTGGTCATGGGCATCGGCTCCATCCCTAGATTGTTTGTCGCCAGCAGGGAAATGATGGAGCTTTGTAAGAAAGAGGAAGGATGCCCATGTAAGCTGTATCTAATTAAGATAATACTGGTACAGATAAAGGTAGCCAATGAGGCGGGTGGGCATGTGTAACTCTGCAGTTCTACATGCCAAGAACAGATGCATACTGGCAAGTAGCATTTTCCGTTCGAGGCATATGAGCTACAGATTACACACTGTTGCATAGATTATATAGCAGTACCCCCTGCTAGTGGCGACCACTAGTATCTGTTCCAGTAGTTTGAAATAGTGTTTTGAGTACAGCCTGGCCCACAGTAGCTTGTTGTTTAGTTAGCACATATACACAATAGTGTTTTGTGAATGTGTGCGGTGTATACCATGTAGCTGCTCTGCAGATATCATCTAAAGGAATGTTCCCTAAAAATGCCATTGAAGCCCCTATCTTCCTTGTGGAGTGGGCTTTAGGAGGTATAGATAACATATGTTTAGCTTTCTGGTAGTAAATTTGTATGCATTTGAAAATCCACCTAACTATCCCAGATTTTGATATTGGGTTGCCTTCTTGTGGTGGTGAGAAAGACACAAAATGTTGTTTGGTCTTACGAAAGGTTTGTGTTCACTCTATGTAGAAAAAGCAATGCTCTTTTGACATCTAAGGTATGAAGAGCTCTTTCTGCGACTGTCTGTGGCTGCGAGAAAAATACAGGCAGTTCCACAGATTGACTGAGGTGGAAGGGAGAAATTACTTTAGGAAGGAATTTAGGATTAGTTCAGAGAACAACCTTATTAAGATGCATTTGCAGAAAAGGTTCCTGAATGGTTAGTGCTTGTAGTTCACTAACTCTTCGTAGAGAAGTAATAGCTACTAGGAAAGCAACTTTCCATGTGAAGATTTATAGCTCACATTTACGTAAAGGTTGAAAGGGAGGTCCCATTAGCCGTGTGAGAACAATGTTAAAATTCCACACAGGTGAAGGTGGGGCTCTGGGAGGGATTATTCTTTTGAGGCCTTCTATAAAGGCTTTTATAGCAGGTACTCTGAAAAGTGATCGATGCTGTCTATTTTGTAGATATGCTGCCATGGCAGCAAGATGCAGTTTAATAGACGTGTAGGCTAAGTTACATCTATGGAGGTGTAGAAAGTAGCCTATGATGTGTTGGATAGACACATCTAGGGGATTGATGTCATTATGAAAATATATTACAAACCGTTTCCACTTGGCTGCATAGCATGCCCTAGTGGTGGGACGTCTAGCTTCTTTAATGACGTTCATACAGTCAGGGGGAAGGTTAAAGTAACTGAATTCTAGGACCTCAGGAGCCAGATCACAAGGTTGAGCTGAGCTGGGTCCGAGTGTCTGATCTCTCCTTGGTTCTGGGTTAAGAGGGGTGGAGATAAGTATAGCTTTTGGTGCAGCACTACAGAAAGTTCCAGCAATGTGGTGTACCACGGTTGTCTGACACAAGTTGGCGCAACTAGAATGAGGGTTAGGGAATGTTGCTGTAGTTTGCGCACCACTAGTGGAATGAGTGGGAGAGGTGGAAAAGCGTACGCAAATCTGCCTGACCAGTTCATCCATATCGCATTGCTTTTGGACAGTGGGTGTGGATATCTGGCGGCAAAGCTTGGGCATTTGGCGTTTTCGTGGGTGGTGAAGAGGTCTATCTGAGGTCTTTCCCCCACATCTGAAAGAACGGTTGAAGAACTTGTGGATGAAGTTCCCACTCGTGGATCTGTTGTGTTTGACAGCTCAACAGATCGGCTATGGTGCTTTGTACCCCTGGATCTTGTTGGGCTGAGAGGAAAATGTTCTGAGGTATAGGTTACCTCCATATGTTCTGTGCTAGCTGAGAGAGTTGCAGAGTGTGTGTCCCGCCTTGTTTTTGTATGTAGTACATGGCTGTCATGTTGTCTGTGCAGACTAGGACATCCTTGCCTGATATTTGCTTTTGGAAAGCTTTTAAGGCTAGGAATATGGCTAGTAACTCCTGGTGGTTGATGTGGAGTAACTTTTTTGTGGTGTCTACCTGCCCCGCATGGTGTGTTGATGTAGGTGAGCTCCCCAGATGGAGAGCGATGGGTCCGATGTCATGACTATTTGAGGAACTGGCTCTAGGAACGATTGCCCTTTGGAAAGGTGTTTGGTATTCCACCACTGCAGAGAGCAGTGAGTACGACTGTCCACCAACACTAGATCTGTTAACCGACCTGGAGCCTGGTTCCATTGGCGCGCTAAGCACTCTTGAAGGGGACACATCTGGAGTTTTTCATGAGGCAATATGAATATGGAAGTGGCCATCATCCCTATGAGTTGCATGAATACTCGAGCTGGAAGAGAGTGTTCTGGTTGAAATTTTGTGAGAAGAGCTTGCATGTTTGCTATTCTGACAGGAGAGGAATAAGCAAGCTCTTTTGAGGTTTTTATTGTGGCACTGAGGTATTGTTGTATGTGGGACGGCTGCAGATGGGACTTGGTGTGGTTTACTGTGAACCACAAGTCATGGAGTAATTGGATAGTGGCGTGAGCGTGTTGTACACACAGGTTGTATGAGCTGGCTTTTATGAGCCAGTCGTCGAGATACGGGAAGACGTGAATTTGCTGTCTTCTTAAGTGTGCAGCCACCAATGCTAGGCACTTGGTAAACACTTGTGGTGCTGTTGTGACTTCGAATGGGACTAATTTTAATTGATAGTACTGCCTGTCTATTACAAATCTGAGATACTTCCTGTGAGCGGTGTGAATGGGAATGTGGAAATAGGCGTCCTTGAGATCTAGGGTAGCAAGGAAGCCGTTTTGTGAAAGAAGAGGAAGGACCTGCTGGAGTGTGACCATTTGGAAGTGGTCTGATTGTATGTATAAGTTTAGGGGTCTGAGGTCTAGAATAGGCCTTAGAGAGCCGTCCTTCTTTGGGATAAGAAAGTACAGGGAGTAAAATCCCTTGTTTCGTAGGTGTAGGAGAATTGGTTCTATTGCACATTTTTGTAAGAGGGATATTACCTCCTGTTTTAGTAGTAACAAATGTTCTTGTGACATTGGACGCTGTTTGGCTGGTATGTTTGGGGGGTAGATGTTGGTTCGAGACAGTAACCCAACTGAATTATTTCTTGCACCCACCTGCCTGATATGATGTTTGTCCAGACAGGAAGGAATTGTTGCAGTCTTCCCCCTACTGGAGAGGAATGGTGTTGGGGAAGTGGAGGGAAGTCATTGGGTAGGAGTGGAGACAGAGCAGGAGTTGTTAGTTTTGCCTCTGCCTTTGTTATTGTTACCCCTTTAACCACCTCTTTGGTAGCACCTAGTAAAGGTGAATTGGGTAGGGGTTTTGTAAGAAGTGGAGGGGCTATCTGAGGAGTAGCCTCTGGTGGTTCTTCTGTATGTTGAGTGACAAAAGGTGCGTCTGGGAACTTGCGACTGCAAGGCTTCCATAGATTTAGCTGTGTCAGTATCCTTTTTCATTTTCTCAAGTTACGTCAACGTTAGGGCCAAATAGGTGTTGCTCATCAAATGGTTGATTGAGGATGGAACTTTGGACTTCAGGTTTGAAACCTCAAATGCGTAGCCAGACATGCCTACACAAAAGGACACTGCTGTTAATTGCACTTGAAGCAGTATCTGCCTTATCTAGGGCACAATAAATGGAGGTATTGGTAATAGTTTTACCTTCTTGTATGAGTTCATTGGTCCGATTTTAATATTTGTCTGGGAGATGCAGCATTATGGATTCCAGCTCATCATAATGTGCCCTGTTGTATCTTGCTAACAGTGCATGAGTATTGGCGATGCGCCATATGTTTGCTGCCTGTGACGCAGTTTGTTTGCCAGAGGCGTCGAGGAGTTTAGACTCCTTATCTGGTGGGGGGGCCTCACCTGATGTTCAGGAATTGGCCCTTTTTCGCATATTAGAGACTACAAGAGAGTCTAGTGGTGCAGGGCCTTTAATGTAGACTGGATCTGTAGGGCAGCCTTATACTTTTTCTCGATTCGCGGGTTGATGACTCGAGCCTTGACTGGATCTTTAAATATGTCTGGTGCATGCTTAATGACCCCCTTGAGCATGGGTAGAATTGAGGTGGACTTCTGTGTGGTGTCAAAAGTGTCCATGAGAAATTCCTCCACGGGGTCTGTGTGTAGGTCAACCCCATGGTATTGGGCAGTTCTATGGACGAGTGGGTTGAACCCCATAGTGCCCTCTGTGGGGGAAGGTCTGGAGGGTTTTATGTCATCCTGTGGAATGTTAGGGATGTCTGGGGTGCTATTATCATCCCAGGGGTCAGGGGAGTAAGGAGGACTAGGATTTCCTAGTGGTTCATTGTCCGCACCTCCCCCTGTATCATCCGAGGTGTTATCTACATCATCGTCATCTTCTACTGGAGTAGGGGATGGTGTAGGAGAGGAGAAGGAGCCAGTGCAGGCGCATCTAGTGGTCGTCTCTTGGAGCTAAGAGCCAATTGACCTGTTTTGAGATGCTTCACAAGAGTTTTTTGGGTAGGATCTGGTCGAAATAGTTCTTCTGTAAAAGGTAGATCCTTCGGTGCCGAGGTCTTTGGTTCCGTAGGCTTTTTCGACACTGACTCAGTAGTGGTTCTAGGTTCTTTTGGCTTCGAACCGTGACCTTTTGCAGTATCATTATCTGGTGGAACATGTTGTTTCCTCGGTTCCAAGGCCTTTTTCGGCTCCGAAGCATGGGAGTCGGGGTCCTTTGGTGGCAGTTTTTTGGACGGCTCAGAGTGTGTTCTTGGTGTCGAGGAGCCAGTGCCAGTCTTCGGCGCTGAGTGCTTGGATAATGAAGCAGCGGGAGGCGTGGTTGAGGAAGAGGATGGCTTCTTTTTCGGTGCCAGTAGGTGGTGTGTGTCGGTACCGGGGGTAGGCTGACTCGAGCCCGAGTAGCCTGAAGGCTTATTAGACTTCTTTACCGGGCCCGAAGGCGGGCATGGGAAGCAGTCTCTCGGTGTGGACCCGGGCCCGAAGGTGAAGGTGTGACCGAAACCTTTTTCGAGGGTGTCTAGCGAGGGTCGGGGTCGACGTGTCTACTTACAACCCGCTGTGCTGGAGTGATGTCCTCGGCGTCTTATTCCTGAGCTTCGGAGTCGCTGACAATGCCTTCTTCCACCCGCTCTTGTTCTGGCACGTCAACGCCCTCTTGGAAGATGTCGTCGGGGATCAAAGATGATGAGTGAGCCATGGTCCTTTGAGCTTGTCGGTCCTGAATTGTCTTTTTGGAGCGGAAGGAAATGCAAGCTGAACAGTCTCTGGCCTCGTGCTCCGGTGAGAGGCAGAGATTGCAGACCTCATGGAGATCGGTGTGGGGAAACTTCGACCCACATTGAGGACCCTTCTTGAATGGCATCCTTTCCAAGAGCTAGAAGATAAGGTCCAGGTAGGTCCGAAGGCCTTCGTCGACGACCGGAATCAAAGACTTTGAAGTTGTTGAGACTCACGTCGATGGGGAACGCGTTCGAGACAATACCGTCGAAATCAGTGAAGGATTGAGCGCCGAAAGTAGAATCGATTCCAAACCGGAGCACAGGAAACACATCAGAGTCCGATGGCGGAAAAAACAATCTAAGGATGGAGCCGATGCCCATGCGCAATGTGATCCAAAGGAAGAGTCGCCTGTCCCGTGACTTTCAAAGACTTTCAGGGCAAAAACAAGAGCAAACATCCGGGACCAACACTAGATGGCGATCTATGCAATAGTGTGTAATCTGCAGCTCATATGCCTCGAACAAGATCATGTAAGCACAACAGAGTCCTTATCCGCATGCATGACCACTGTAAGTAAGGGGTGCAAGCACCCATATTACATAACTGTTCCGATCCACACTCAATTTTATGATATGGTGCAACCACCTGATGATTTTAATTCATGGCTTGCCACCCCTAGTGGTCATGATCCCACTAAAAGCTAAAACTTTGAACTATCATATTGTAACTGCTTATTCAAATCAATCTATTATTGGTCCCTCAAAGACTTCCTTTTTAATAAGGTCAATTTGAGTTCTATGAAAATCAACAGTAACTTTAATGTTTTATTTCATATTCTATTTCCTAACTGTTTAGAGTGTTATTAATTTATCTTTAATAAATAAATGTGTTTGCACTGCTAGTGCCTTTACTAAATTATAGTACATGGGAGCCTGAAATTCCTGTATAAAAATCAATCTCTAAACTCCTTATTACATGTGACTTGTGACGCATCTAGTCGTATGTAATAAAGAAGTGATGTAGTCGCTTGACAGTATGTAACGGGGTGGACCGATGAGCCCCTCCGAAATGAGACTTGGGGACCCTTCAGGGATTCTCAACACATTCCCCCCTTCTTTCTTTCCCTTCACAGAACAACTTACCCGATGTCGATTACGGAATGGGCTCACTGGGGGAGGAGGAAGTGCACTGGCCCTTTAATTTCCAGTCAGCTGTAGAGTGGGCGGGTCTATACGAGGACGCTCGAACGTCAAAGGCGGAAGACGCAGAGAAGCCGGGGTGCTTGTTCACCCGGAGCGGAGACGTGTGGAAGGAGAAGGAAGAGGAGCGGAGAGGTCAGAGGAGTGCGGAGCAGATGAGGAGATGAACATAGGAAGCAGAGAGCAGTGGAGAAGCGGCGCCTGAGACGGAGGGTAGGCCAGGAGGCCAACGTCCCCACAAGCCGCCCGGCCACACACCCGGGGGAGGTGTGTGGCTAGCCCAGGTACGGAGCAAGATCAGGGGCTGGGTTGGACGTAAGGGCGGTTCTACCGAGTAGTCCTTGGTATTCCCTTATCCCGGTATCCCTATCCCTGAGCACCGACCCCCCCTTCACCTGCCGGACGTCTAGAGAGTGTGACATGGGTTTTTGCTTCCTCACTCTTATTTCCCTGAGCACATGTACATACAACGGGCACTTTCCTCACAACTTGCTGTATTTGTTTAGACCGAGAGGCAAGACGGACATCGATGGAGTCCCGACCCGACGGAGCCCAGGAGGGCATCGGAGAAGCGAGAAGGGCAAGCTCAAAAGTAGAAGGACATATCGAAGCCACTCACCCCGCTGAACAGTCCCTACCCGAAAGACTCATACCGATGACCTGTTTTCCACATTAAAGCCCTCTTTAACGAGAACTCGCCTCCTGCCCATTTCTACCGCGCCCGTTACACAGTAATAACTTATTATAATTGAGTTCTAATTTTATATTGACTGATATCTGAGCCAGCAGCCAGGTGAAAGGCGGGAGACATAAACCTACAGTTTAAAAAGCAAGAAAGAAACCTGAATTTTCCTGTTTTTGAGCTCTTTCTAGATGAACAGTGATCAGCAGAAGAGAGATATTTATGGCAACTTGTTTATTTTTTGCATGCTGCAGGTAATTATATGAACTATAGGATCTCTCTTGTTTCATCACATGCTGAGCTATGTATAATAAACATCTGATGTGTATTAAACTGATTCTAATATATTTTGCAACAAATACTTAACTGATTCATATGATAGAAAACCAAACTAAGGGCGCAGGGCAGAGCAGCAAGTCACTTTGCTGCCCTGCTCTGAGTCAAAAGAGAAGGGCAGAAATGCGCCATATTTAGCGAGTGCTGGTGAACAATTTGGTGCGTAGCACTAATGCAGGCACCCTTGCACCTTCCTGCCAAAAATCAATCCATGGAGGGATTTTCGTCTTTCGATGTGTGCTGCACAATGCAGCACAGATAGGAGGAGGAAAGATGCCTTGGGGAGGCATACTGTTTTGAAGCATTCCCAGGTTTGCAGATCCTTGTAAATCTGGGAATATGTCAAAACTCATGGTTGTTGCATGGGAACACCCACCAAAATACCCATAGAACGCCTCCCTCATGCAGTGAAAGGAAACGCTGTGACTTGCGCTGTGTTGCCTTACACCATATCTAAAACGCCATGAAAAGCCACACAAAGTGACTTTGTGTGAGCTCAGAGATATTGGTTTACACTCTGCGTAGCAGGAGCGTCACAAAAACGGGAAAGCACCTGCGGCGTAAGGGGCTTGTAAATAAGCCCTAAGGATCTAAGCCGGTGTGGGAAAGGTGATGTTGTGATCATGTATGATAAAGGATAAAGGACTCCCACCATACATTATGAGGATATTCCAAATCACCTTGGAGGTCCTTGACCTTATAAAGAAACTCAGCCTTCGGCCTTGTTCCTCTATTATTATTATTATTATTATTATTATTATTATAATTACATTTGTTAAGCGTGCAGCTACCCGGAGGTTTCCCGGCGCTAAGGCAAACAGAACGGTATACAAGGTGAGAGGAACATCGGACCAGAAGTTAAGTATTGAAAAGCCAGGTTTTAATTCCTTCACAGAATGTCAAAAAGCACAATTCAGAACGCAAAGATTGGGGTAGGGAGTTCCATAAGGAAGGTGCTAACAGGGAGAACGAGCGCCCTCCCATTTTGGCTCTGTTGACACGCGGTATCCTAAACTTGTTCTGAGTGGACGACCTAAGTGTGCGGGGGGGAATATATTGCTGCACCAAAACAGATAGATAGTTCGGGGCTCTTCCAGTCATAATCTTGTGCATGAAACAGAGTGCTTTGAATTTGACTCGGCTCTCAATTCGCAGCCAATGCAGTTTACGCATATGAGACGCGGCCGAGGCTCTGGCAGGCAGGTTACATATAAGGCGAACTGCCATATTCTGTACCACCTTGTACTTCCTGGTTACCTCCTTGCAGGCACCCAGGAGTAGGATGTTCCCATAGTCCAGGCGTGAGGTGACAAGAGCCTGGACTACAGTCCTCAGGGTGTCAGCAGGCAGCATCCACGTGATTTTCCTCAGCCACCTGATGATGGTGGTACAGGTGGCGGAGACTTTCACAACGTGTTGCTTGAAGGATAGTTGATTGTCGAGGAGGACCCCAAGATTACGAGCTGTCACGGTTGGAGTAGGTAGAGGGCCCATCTCCGGAGGCCAGTGTTGTGGGCCCCAGAGCGAGGTATCTGAGCCAAACAGGAGCAGTTCTGTTTTGTCCCCGTTTAATTTTAATTTGTGCTTAAGCATCCAATCAGATATTTGTTTCAGTCCAGATTGAAGAGAGGAGGAAGGAAGATTTTTATTGGTAGAAAGTGAGTAGATGACTTGAGTGTCATCAGCATAGGAATAAATTGTGAGACCGGCCTGTTCCGCCAAAAAAGCAAGAGGTCTCACATACAGATTAAAGAAAAGAGGGCTAAGGATAGACCCTTGGGGAACACCGTGATTGGAGGGGAGTATTGACGAGACAGATGTAGAAGAAAAAACTTGAAACGTGCGATCAGAAAGGAAATTAGCAATCCAGGCCAGGGCGGAGCCACCGACACCCACAGATTTCAAGGTGGACAACAAGATGGAATGGGAGACGGTGTCGAATGCGGCACTCAAATCAAGCAAGATGAGTGCCATTGTCCACCTGTCTTCTGATGGTCTCCGACACACCAAGGAGAGTGGTTTCAGTAGAGAAACCAGCCCTGAACCCGGATTGAGAACCATGAAGAAGATTGGAAGTTTCAACGTAGGAATTGAGCAAGGAATTGACGTGTTTCTCCAGAATCTTAGAGAAACATGAGAGCAAAGAAATAGGGCGAAAATTAGATAGGTTGTTGGGATCTGCGTTGGACTTTTTTAATAATGGGACCACCATTGCGTGCTTCCATTCATTTGGAACAATAGCTTCGGTTAGTGAAGCGTTCAAGACCTCCAAAATAATATGGAGTAGGGCTGGGTCCAAGGAGCTCAGAACTTGAGGGGGCATTGGGTCAAGGGGGGAACCAGATTTTATGTCTTGAAGATACTTTTTTAGAAGCAAAGGGGAAATAGGATCCCAAACATGGAGTAGGGGAGTAGCGGGCGTTGAGCAGGAGATAGTAGCAGGAAGGGAATTGCGTAAGACTTGATCAGAGTGAGTGGATGCAGCGGGAGTAGAATTAAAATTAAAAATATCATAGATCCTATCAATTTTCTCAAGAAAGAAGTTGGCTAAAGCATTACACTGGGCAGTGTCCAGACAGGGGTCCTTGGGTACAGAGGACGCACCTGAAAGCTCTTTGACTATTTTAAACAGGGCCTTAGGTCTATTTTGAGCCGTAAGTATGGTGGTACTAGCAAAATTGGCTCTGGCGATATCACAAGCCGAGTAATAAGCTTTGAGGGCAACCTTGTATTTTACTTTATGATCTGGGTCGTAATTGGAACGCCATATGCGTTCCAGTTTTTTACAGTTGGATTTTTCTTGGCGAAGGGAGTCATTAAACCAGGGTGCCGGTGGGTGATGGATTTGTGATTTATTTCTTTGAGTTGGAAGACAGGAATCCAAAGCTGTTGTCAACCAAGATCTGACAACAGGTAGCTCTTTAATAGTCATACTGGAAAACGTAGGTTTTGAGTTGGCAAGAAAAGAGTTTAATTTGTCTACGTCTAGGCGTTTCCAGTTCCTACTGGCTTTGTGAGGGAGAGCAGGATTAGAGGAATTAGCCACAGTCATTTTGATTGAGAAGTTAACAATAAAATGGTCAGACCAGGTGACCGGAGTTGAAGATTGATAGGAAATGCCTGTAAGGTTAGAAATGATGGGGTCTAATAGATTACCGGCCTTATGGGTAGGGTCGGAATTATGAAGGTGTAGATCTAAGGCTGCAAGATCCTGTAAGAGTCGTGTAGTGATGGCACACGAAACTGAGTTAAAATGGATATTTAGGTCACCAACGACAATAAAATTAGTTGATTGTGCTAAAAACGGGGCAATAAGTTCAGGAAGGGAGGAAGCCCAACTACCGGCAGAGCCCGGTGGGCGATAGATCAGGGTACCGGTTAAAGTAAAATGAGGAGAAAGAAAAAGTTTAAACAAACCAGCTTCACAGTTTGGAAAATCGAGGTCTTCCCATTTACAAGAGAATTCTCACTTAAAAATAATGGCAATTCCCCCGCCCTCTTTAAGAACCCGGTTCCGCCCCACATAGGTGTAATCATTGGGGAGAGCCATGGCGATGTCAGGGCCAGAGCTATCATTTAACCAAGTTTGTGACAAACATGGCAGCTGGGCTAGCTGTCTCCAGAAGGTCCAAAATATCTCTCTTGTGTTTCGAGAGAGATCGACAGTTAATGCTAATAAACCTCAGAAGGGAACAGGGATTGTGCGGAGAAGAGGGGGAGATGTGTATAGGGGAGGGAATATTCCAGAAGGTAGAAGACATGCAGTCTATGTTAGAAGTGAAAGAGTCCAATGCAAGGGAGCAGTTTGGGCAAGTGATGGGCGCATTTTGACAGTTAAGGACAATGTCCGAGGAACAAGACGACCCCCGCAACCGCAGTAAGGCGGTGCGAGAATAAGTTATGTGATCGCGGGCAGGGGGGCTGGTCCCTGGGCCCGTACTGGCGCGGACGGGCGCAGACGGGCAGGACTTTGGCACGACTTCGGCGCGAAGTCGGCGCGAAGTCGGCGCGAAGTCGGCGCAAAGTCGGCGCTCCCGCTGCGCTCGTCCGCTGCGCTTCCGCCATTGTGTCATTAAATACGCAAGGGAAGAAACTCACTAGACCGCTAACCTGCCAATTGGCCAGCAGGGCGGAAGTGAGGATGTGGGGGCGGAAATGAGGTTGTGCTCGTGTGGCCACCGCCGCTGCAAACGGCACAAGCCGTGGCGGATCGGTGCCAGGAGCCAAAGACAGCGTGATGATACACAAATGCAAAGATTAAAAGCGCAGATGAAGGGGCGTTGCGCCAGAGCGGCGATCAAATGCAAGTACAATTTGTTTTTAACATCAACAATAGTACCAGGATGTCAAGCGCTAAGGAGCGATCACTACAATAACAATTATTCTGTTAAAAGAGTTTTAAAATTATCCAGTCATACACGGAGCCTCTGCAGCCTCTCTTACCAGCAGTTAGCCCCGACTGACGCTAGCGCTGGATTTAAGTAGAGCTGAATATTCCACTCACTAGACCGCTAACCTGCCAATTGGCCAGCAGGGCAGAAGTGAGGATGTGGGGGCGGAAATGAGGTTGTGCTCGTGTGGCCACCGCCGCTGCAAACGGCACAAGCCGTGGCGGATCGGTGCCAGGAGCCAAAGACAGCGTGATGATACACAAATGCAAAGATTAAAAGCGCAGATGAAGGGGCGTTGCGCCAGAGCGGCGATCAAATGCAAGTACAATTTGTTTTTAACATCAACAATAGTACCAGGATGTCAAGCGCTAAGGAGCGATCACTACAATAACAATTATTCTGTTAAAAGAGTTTTAAAATTATCCAATCATACACGGAGCCTCTGCAGCCTCTCTTACCAGCAGTTAGCCCCGACTGACGCTAGCGCTGGATTTAAGTAGAGCTGAATATTCCACTCACTAGACCGCTAACCTGCCAATTGGCCAGCAGGGCGGAAGTGAGGATGTGGGGGCGGAAATGAGGTTGTGCTCGTGTGGCCACCGCCACTGCAAACGGCACAAGCCGTGGCGGATCGGTGCCAGGAGCCAAAGACAGCGTGATGATACACAAATGCAAAGATTAAAAGCGCAGATGAAGGGGCGTTGCGCCAGAGCGGCGATCAAATGCAAGTACAATTTGTTTTTACCATCAACAATAGTACCAGGATGTCAAGCGCTAAGGAGCGATCACTACAATAACAATTATTCTGTTAAAAGAGTTTTAAAATTATCCAGTCATACACGGAGCCTCTGCCTATGGTCATTATAATGTAGAGCAGAGGGGCTTTACCCCACATATTATTCCATATATGCACTATCCTAATAACATACAGTAAGTGGCACTTTTTTTCACATATTATGCTCATTGGTTTCATCATTGATTTCTTAACCTCCCAGGTGCATATGACCAAGATAAGACTTTGAGTCAAGTCTGTTCTTCTAATGGCATGTAGGAAAGTGTATCTCTTGAAGTGGTTCCTCAGATTTGTTTGACTGGTTTTATTGGTATATTTCAATCTGATCAGACGAGACTGTTAAATAAGTCAACATTAATATTGTGTAGGAAAAGCCAGGCACCAGTGGTGTAAAGGTCATATATTACATGTGGGCTGCAGTGCAAATTTACATCACCCATATGAGTGAACTTGAAAGCATATCTTTAGGACTGTCACAGCACCAGAAACTGCAGCATGCACTGGTCTAGTCAAAGTAAAGTGGTCTGACTTTTGGAACATCTTTCTTTCAACATTAGATAAGACACCCCAAATATTGCTTAAAGCCCACAAAGCTAATGTGGGTAATATGTAACATGTACCTGCAATACCAACATTTAAAAGAAAAAGTGCCACTTAAATGCATAGACTAGAATGGTGATACCGTTTATATTTTTCCTTAGATGGCTTCAGGAGCAGATTCAGAACAATCCTTGAACTGTTGAGATTTTTTATTTAAAACCTAACTTACTGGTCAGTATACATTTTTATTAACTATGCTTAAGATGACTTTACAAAAAGTGACTTTTTGCTGGAGTCATGGAAGAACCAAAAATTGGGAATGTTCAGATCCCTCTTCCTGGCATGACTGAACAGGCTTCAACAGCAGTGCTTAATTTAGGCTGGTGGCTTCAGGTGCTCAGCAGTGGCATTTAATTGGGAACACCAGCACTTATTACAGCCTGCCACCTGGTGTCATTGTTCATCTAATTTGGAGATGAGCAAATCAAAAGTTGTTTATTAATTCAATATACATAAAAAAGAATAATAATTGCTGCCCAAGCCTTTCTTATATCTTTGGGGCCTGGAATAGTCTGAACTGTTACACGTGTAGGATTGTGATGGTTAGTAGCTACAATTGTAGTGCCATTGGGAGGGCTGGCAGGGGCAATGGTGGGTGCAAGCTGCTATGGCCTCCTGACAAGAGCCCTGGCAAAAAATTTTTTAAAACAAATTAAGCAAGCACTGTTTTACCAGCCAGGTCTTGGGGGTAGCTGTTTCCTAGAGGATCTGTGAAAGGAAGATATGAGGAGATTTTATTTGAGGATTGTGAATGGAGGTAAGTAATAGATTTGTGGGGTTTAAATAACACCTCTAGAAACTTTACAAGATATTCAGTTTATGATAAAACAGATTTAGAGGCTTATTTTTGATACAGGCCTGGCCTCAACCAGATTGGCTCCTCTTCCTTTGGGACATCAGAGAGTACAGAACCAGTTTAGGTGTATTTTTCACTGCTATGCGATGGGAAGTACATCATTTCATTCCCATATAAAAACATTGTTCCCAAAGATTCAGGAGCCAGGGGGCAGAAAAGCAGGTAGAAATTATATAGCTAAAGATAACAACATGCGATGTCCAAGTGCTTCATTTGTACTGTCCAATTCCCTGTCAAAGAATGTCTTCCTGGTTAATGTGTCTAAAATACGTTACACATCAAATATGAAGACCACAATTCCCTAATCAATAAATCAATCCACTGGATCCAAAAGGTTAGGAGCTGTAGAGCAGTCATCCGAGATGACATACTAAGGGCTAAAAGGCTGAGTCACCATTCTACTCAACTGGATTCCTTTCAGTTACATCTAAGAGAGTCAAACCTGGAGCATAACTTAATAGCACTGGCAGTGAGAGCATGTTCATCTACTCCAACAGGTATACAGATGAAATATAACCTAAATAGTATGTCCCAGCCCCAAGCTCAAAAGCGTCCTGTCACACGGTCAGGGCTAGATTCAGTTTTAGACAATGTGGATTGACTGGTACCACCGGCATCTCTGACTCGTACTTTACTATATTGCAAAGAACTGGTTTTACCTAGAGTTAAATCACATCCCCCTGTCCCCCATAATCAAAATTATGAAGTTTAAGGAACTAGGGGGATTTAAGGGCGGACCGACTTCTTGAGAACACATGCATGTTCAATGTACCAAGTCAGCAACCTGTACTATAATTCATATCATGGAATATTGCAGGGCTGAAGAGGAAGTTGAATGACGCTCAATGGCAGGAATATATTGACAATAATGAAGTTTGCTTGTTACAAGAAACTTGGGCCCTGGAAACCCCATACAAGCTTTGGTACAAAACATATATTTTAAATGCCATCCCCTCACCAAGAGGTAGACCGTCAGGCGGGCTAGTTATAGGGGTGAAGATCACCCTTATTGTTGATATAACCCAGTTGGACTTTGCATCACAGGATATAATTGAAATAAAAATCTCCACAAGTGGTAAAACTGAAATATATATAGTAAATATCTACAATAGGCCAAGCCCATTGAGTAAGGAATCCCCTGCACTAGAGCTAGATGAGTACTTGAGCACAATAGATCCAAGGGCTATAGTAATTGTGGGGGGGGAGACTTCAATTGCAAGTATGAACCAGTAGTGGGTTTAGAAAATATTTTTGAAGAGGAGGATACTGCAAACAATATTCCTCCACTGGATAGTAGTCCTGTAGTACCCTGTACAGTTTTAGCATCACAACTTACTCGATAAGTTATAGGTCATGGTCTTAGGGCCTGTATTGTTTGATTACCGTCCGATAGACCAAGTGCTGCTACATTTAGCAGGGGGAGCTGTAAGAGCATTATCGATTACATACTGGTTTCCGTCAACTTCTGGCCAAATGTCCATGATTTAAAGGTGGAAATTAGAGATGACAGTTACTACTATCCTCTGTGTCTTACAATAGCAGGCACCTTTTTCGATCCTACTATTTGGAAAGACAATGATAATATTCCATTTTCAATTGAACCTATAGTTACCAATAATTGTAGAGCTTTGAAATGGCCTTTTATAGTAGGTAAAGATGAGGTCATGACAAATGTATGTAACACCCTTTCGGATGTCATCTCTCCTTACATTGACTTGCCAGCTGCAGAGATTCCAATAATTCAGATCCACCACACAATGGTAGATAAATGAAATCAAATCTTGAGTAGAATGCCTGGGGTGAAAAATGGGGGGGGGCTGCTAACTATCCAGTAAACCAATGGTATAATAGTGAGGGTAGTAAAGCTAAGTGTGAACTAATTACGGCAGCCAAAACTAATGATGTTACAACACTAAGAGAAAACAGGTTAAAATATAAAAGATTGTTAACACAAACCAAGAAAGATTGGGATGATAGGATCTGGATGGAATTGATTTCTGCAGCAAAAAGCAAAGATCATGCAAGCCTCTGGAGTTTGATAGCCAGAGGAAATACAAAGGGAAGAAGTACCAAAGATCTTTTTTTAGACCCGGGTTCTTGGGTAGATCACTTCTCTAAAATGTATTCAGGGACCACAATGGATACATTAAACATCCAGCAAAGTAATGCAATACACTCTGCAATAATAACACCGTTCTGTAGCCTAGAGGACGCCCTAGAAGCAACCGATTCAATAAAGCCCGGGAGAAAGCCTCGGTCCCCTCGGTGACCTGCTAAAGCACGATAAAGCTATATGGGGACAATACGTCAAATGCCTTTGTAATGCTGTGGCGGCAGGTGCTCCAATACCGGAGTCCTGGAAAGGAGCTGAAATTATTACTATTTTCAAAAAGAAGACGACCAAGACCCTGCTAATTATCGGCCAATAAGTTTAATTGATGTTCTTCAAAAAACATATGCTAAGAAGATTTTATTAAAATTAAACGATTGGATTGAGGAGAACCACATATTATCCCAATACCAGGCTGGGTTCAGAGTAAAGACTAGTACCATCAATCAGGTTTTTAGATTTGCTGGAAATATACAATTTTAAAAAAAGGCCACTCTACATAGCTTTTATAGATTTGAAAGCTGCCTTTACCCTCATCTCTAGAGATTTGCTCTAGAAATCCTTAAGAAGCAAAGTTGTACCAAAGGATCTTCTTGTGCAAATAATAAGATTGCATGAAGATAATTATGCAAAGGTTAGATGGGATCCAAGAGGTGAGCTTACTGAGGCAATCCCCGTAAGGAGAGGTGTAAGGCATGGTTGTGTACTGGCACCTACCCTATTTTCCTATATGTAAATGATGCTCCAAATTACCTTCTGGGATGTACACATGATTCACCAAAGTTAGGTGGGGTGCCAATACCCGCTCTTTTATTTGCAGGCAACACTATTTTACTGTCACAGACCCCAAAGGCCCTTCAAGGTCTATTAGAGTCCCTTAGTGTCTATTGTGAATCCAAAGGCCTAGAAACTAATTCTAGCAAAACAAAATATATGGCAGTCAATCCACATAGACTATTGAAGAAGGATATAACCGTCCAAAAACATAAGCTAGAATATATGACGAATTTTAATTATCTAGGCATAACACTATACACTAAAATTACCTGGTACCCACATTTGGAAAAAAGCTAAACTATCCTGAGCCAAAACACTATACCAATAATACCAAGCATTAGAATAGCCAATAGGTCAACTTTTGAAACCTTATAGGTATTTAGTAATGCAGCACAATATCCTTGGTGCAACAACATCAACTGTTGCATAGCTAAACACTCATAAAGTTCCAAAGGCGATACCTATTGGTTATGCCAATGCTTAATGTTTAACTCTCAGAGAATGAGAAAATACGCTGTTCCAAGAGCTTATCTCCCTCCTTCCATCCGGAATGTCAACGTCTAATCATGAGGTGCTGAACAGACCCAAATGACTTTATGAAGATCTGCGGCAGGCGTAATTGGTGTCTATAGGGGCATCCACTGAGAAACACAGACCGCAACCAGTGAGGCGCCTAATGCACAGCCTGCAGAGTTCAAAGGTCGCCAGCCAATGTCCCGCTACATAAGATTCACAGGTTTAAAGGCCATGTTGGCACTGCCTACACTCTTCATTAGTGGTGTTATGTTCTTTCTATCCGCGTTGCTTTGACCTTTAAGAGCAAGCACTGACACTAATGATACCAAGTGTGAGGGTCTGAGGGAGATGTCAGTGGTATAAAGAACCAGAGAGATGTCACCAGCTCCCCCCACTGCAGCATTACTTCTAACATGCGCTTGAGGTGGTCCGAGGCATAGGCTGGGACTCTGGCGCTTCACATCCAGAGTGGCATCTTTATGACAGTCACTGCCCTGCACTCTTACTGCAGACATCCTTCTCAATTAACTTTTTTCTTCACACTTGAAGAAAGCAGCTTGAGCTCTACAGAGTCAAGGAGAGCTGGAGCCTTGCAGCACCTGCTGCTGCGAGCAGACAGACTCCCATCCTTCCCAGGCAAAGTACCGGTGCGAAACGCCAAGCCCTCCATGGCTGTTACTGAAGAGTGACATATGTCATGTGCGACTGCATCATCCACGCCTGGCAATTCATGTATTGTAGTATGACCAGTATTCAAAATCAAATAAATGCCTGAAGTCCGACAATACATACCTACTAGGAACATTGTTACTCGCTCGCCTTGCTCTATTTTACAATAATAAGTTGCGATGCAAACATCCTCTTACAGTGATGATACCTGGATCACATACAGCCCTGAGGTAACAGGTGTACAGTATGTACCCGTGACCCCTATGCAAGGGGGAAGGCACCTTCTGCTGGAAGCACCCTGTGGTGGGCTCCTGACCTTCATGGGGGAGCACTCTCCTCCGGACGGGCAAGAGTCCTTTAGAAGTCCTGCACCTCCGCAGTGCAGTTATCTTCAGACACCCAGCCGACCGGGCTGCGCTGTGGAGGCTGTGCAAGCCCACCCCGACACCTATGTCCTTAACAGAAGCTAACTGATCAAGAGGAATAATGCCGAAATCCAGGAAAAAAAGTTACTGCATTGGCAGTCCCAGCACAAAAGGGACTAAGAGACTACCAAAAGGAAATTCGTAGTGAAGACAAAACGAGTAATAAGTGGGGGATTTAATGAAGTCAAACACAGGTAAAACTCGGGGGTCATTGAGAACATAAATAAATCCGAGACCTATTGCATTTCCAATGCTTGTTTGAGTTAGAGCTAATGGCATTGTAAATGGCAATGTCTTTTAGCCATGTGTTATGGAGTGTATGCATGTGGTGTGTAATGGAATTATGTGGTATGAATTGAATTGTTCACCCTGCGCACTCACTGCTCTGCACTCACTGCTCTGCACTCACTGCTCTGCACTCACTGCTCTGCACTCACTGCTCTGCACTCACTGCTCTGCACTCACTGCTCTGCACTCACTACTCACTACTCTGCACTCACTACTCACTACTCTGCACTCACTACTCACTACTCTGCACTCACTACTCACTACTCTGCACTCACTACTCACTACTCTATACTCACTACTGTGCACTCACTACTGTGCACTCACTACTCACTACTGTGCACTCACTACTGTGCACTCACTACTCACTACTGTGCACTCACTACTCACTGCACTCACTACTCACTACTCTGCACTCACTACTCACTACTCTGCACTCACTACTCACTAGTCTGCACTCACTAGTCTGCACTCACTACTCACTACTCTGCACTCACTACTCTGCACTCACTACTCTGCACTCACTACTCTGCACTCACTACTCACTACTCTGCACTCACTACTCACTACTCTGCACTCACTACTCTGCACTCACTACTCTGCACTCACTACTCTGCACTCACTACTCACTACTCTGCACTCACTACTCACTACTCTGCACTCACTACTCTGCACTCACTACTCACTACTCTGCACTCACTACTCTGCACTCACTACTGTGCACTCACTACTCACTACTGTGCACTCACTACTCTGCACTCACTACTCTGCACTCACTACTCTGCACTCACTACTCTGCACTCACTACTCTGCACTCACTACTCTGCACTCACTACTCTGCACTCACTACTCACTACTGTGCACTCACTACTCACTACTCTGCACTCACTACTGTGCACTCACTACTCACTACTCTGCACTCACTACTCACTACTCTGCACTCACTACTCACTACTCTATACTCACTACTGTGCACTCACTACTGTGCACTCAATACTGTGCACTCACTACTGTGCACTCACTACTCACTACTGTGCACTCACTACTGTGCACTCACTACTCACTACTGTGCACTCACTACTCACTGCACTCACTACTCACTACTCTGCACTCACTACTCACTACTCTGCACTCACTACTCTGCACTCACTACTCTGCACTCACTACTCACTACTCTGCACTCACTACTCACTACTCTGCACTCACTACTCTGCACTCACTAATCACTACTCTGCACTCACTATTCACTACTCTGCACTCACTACTCACTACTCTGTACTCACTCACTACTACTCTGCACTCACTACTCTGCACTCACTACTCTGCACTACCTACTCTGCACTCACTACTCACTACTCTGCACTCACTACTCACTACTCTGCACTCACTACTCACTACTCTGCACTCACTACTCTGCACTCACCACTCACTACTCTGCACTCACTACTCACTACTCTGTACTCACTACTCACTACTCTGCACTCACTACTCTGCACTCACCCCTCACTACTCTGCACTCACTACTCACTACTCTGCACTCACTACTCTGCACTCAGCACTCACTACTCTGCACTCACTACTCACTACTATGCACTCACTACTCTGCACTCACTAGTCTGCACTCACTACTCACTACTGTGCACTCACTACTGTGCACTCACTACTCTGCACTCACTACTCTGCACTCACTACTCTGCACTCACTACTCTGCACTCACTACTCTGCACTCACTACTCACTACTCTGCACTCACTACTCTGCACTCACTACTCTGGACTCACTACTCTGCACTCACTACTCTGCACTCACTACTCTGCACTCACTACTCTGCACTCACTACTCTGCACTCACTACTCACTACTCTGCACTCACTACTCTGCACTCACTACTCTGCACTCACTACTCACTACTCTGGACTCACTACTCTGGACTCACTACTCACTACTCTGCACTCACTAGTCTGCACTCACTACTCACTACTCTGCACTCACTACTCTGCACTCACTACTCTGCACTCACTACTCACTACTCTGCACTCACTACTCTGCACTCACTACTCACTACTCTGCACTCACTACTCTGCACTCACTACTCTGCACTCACTACTCACTACTCTGCACTCACTACTCTGGACTCACTACTCACTACTCTGCACTCACTAGTCTGCACTCACTACTCTGGACTCACTACTCTCTACTCTGCACTCACTACTCTGCACTCACTACTCTGCACTCACTACTCTGCACTCACTACTCTGCACTCACTACTCTGCACTCACCACTCACTACTCTGCACTCACTACTCTGCACTCACCACTCACTACTCTGCACTCACTACTCTGCACTCACTACTCACTACTCTGCACTCACTACTCACTACTCTGCACTCACTACTCTGCACTCACTACTCTGCACTCACTACTCTGCACTCACTACTCACTACTCTGCACTCACTACTCACTACTCTGCACTCACTACTCACTACTCTGCACTCACTTCTCTGCACTCACCACTCACTACTCACTACTCTGCACTCACTACTCTGCACTCACTACTCTGCACTCACTACTCACTACTCTGCACTCACTACTCTGCACTCACTACTCTGCACTCACTACTCTGCACTCACTACTCTGCACTCACGATTCTGCACTCACTACTCACTACTCTGCACTCACTACTCACTAGTCTGCACTCACTACTCACTAGTCTGCACTCACTACTCACTACTGTGCACTCACTACTGTGCACTCACTACTCTGCACTCACTACTCTGCACTCACTACTCTGCACTCACTACTCACTACTCTGGACTCACTACTCACTACTCTGGACTCACTACTCACTACTCTGGACTCACTACTCACTACTCTGCACTCACTACTCACTACTCTGCACTCACTACTCTGCACTCACTACTCTGGACTCACTACTCACTACTCTGCACTCACTACTCTGCACTCACTACTCACTACTCTGCACTCACTACTGTGCACTCACTACTCTGCACTCACTACTCACTACTCTGGACTCACTACTCACTACTCTGCACTCACTACTCACAACTCTGCACTCACTACTCTGCACTCACTACTCTGCACTCACTACTCACTACTCTGTACTCACTACTCTGCACTCACTACTCACTACTCTGTACTCACTACTCTGTACTCACTACTCTGCACTCACTACTCACTACTCTGCACTCACTACTCTGCACTCACTACTCTGCACTCACTACTCTGCACTCACTACTCTGCACTCACTACTCACTACTGTGCACTCACTACTCACTACTCTGCACTCACTACTGTGCACTCACTACTCACTACTCTGCACTCACTACTCTGCACTCACAATTCTGCACTCACTACTCACTACTCTGCACTCACTACTCACTAGTCTGCACTCACTACTCACTAGTCTGCACTCACTACTGTGCACTCACTACTCTGCACTCACTACTCTGCACTCACTACTCTGGACTCACTACTCACTACTCTGCACTCACTACTGTGCACTCACTACTCTGCACTCACTACTCACTACTCTGGACTCACTACTCACTACTCTGCACTCACTACTCACTACTCTGCACTCACTACTCTGCACTCACTACTCACTACTCTGTACTCACTACTCTGCACTCACTACTCACTACTCTGTACTCACTACTCTGCACTCACTACTCACTACTCTGTACTCACTACTCTGCACTCACTACTCTGCACTCACTACTCACTACTCTGCACTCACTACGCACTACTCTGCACTCACTACGCACTACTCTGCACTCACTACTCTGCACTCACTACTCTGCACTCACTACTCTGCACTCACTACTCTGCACTCACTACTCTGCACTCACTACTCACTACTGTGCACTCACTACTCACTACTCTGCACTCACTACTGTGCACTCACTACTCACTACTGTGCACTCACTACTCTGCACTCACTACTGTGCACTCACTACTCACTACTGTGCACTCACTACTCACTACTCTGCACTCACTACTCTGCACTCACTACTCTGCACTCACTACTCTGCACTCACTACTCACTACTGTGCACTCACTACTCTGCACTCACTACTGTGCACTCACTACTCTGCACTCACTACTGTGCACTCACTACTCACTACTCTGCACTCACTACTGTGCACTCACTACTCTGCACTCACTACTGTGCACTCACTACTCACTACTCTGCACTCACTACTCACTACTCTGCACTCACTACTCTGCACTCACTACTCTGCACTCACTACTCACTACTATGCACTCACTACTCTGCACTCACTACTCTGCACTCACTACTCACTACTCTGCACTCACTACTCTGCACTCACTACTCACTACTGTGCACTCACTACTCACTACTGTGCACTCACTACTCACTACTCTGCACTCACTACTCTGCACTCACTACTCTGCACTCACTACTCACTACTCTGCACTCACTACTCACTACTCTGCACTCACTACTCACTACTCTGCACTCACTACTGTGCACTCACTACTCTGCGCTCACTACTCACTACTCTGCACTCACTACTCACTACTCTGCACTCACTACTCTGCACTCACTACTCTGCACTCACTACTCTGCACTCACTACTCACTACTCTGCACTCACTACTCACTACTGTGCACTCACTACTCTGCACTCACTACTCACTACTCTGCACTCACTACTCTGCACTCACTACTCTGCACTCTGGAAACTCACTACTCACTACTGTGCACTCACTACTCTGCACTCACTACTCACTACTCTGCACTCACTACTCTGCACTCACTACTCTGCACTCTGGAAACTCACTACTCACTACTCAGCACTCTGCACTCAGCTGGTGGTGTCTCTGTGTGCATGGCAGTGGTGGTGTGCGTGTGTGCATGGCAGTGGTGGTGTGCGTGTGTGCATGGCAGTGGTGGTGTCTGTGTGTGCATGGCAGTGGTGGTGTCCGTGTGTGCATGGCAGTTGTGGTGTGCGTGTGTGCATGGCAGTGGTGGTGTGCGTGTGTGCATGGCAGTGGTGGTGTACGTGTGCATGGAACCTACTTGCAATCAGACGTGTTGGTTGTCACCAGAATGCTTCGTTACTGCTGCCGGTAATGCTGCTGGATGCTAGGACGTGAAGAGCACACCACTCACTTGAGTCGGGTCCAGCAACTTTTTGAATATCCGACCTCACTTCCTTCCAGAGGAGGATGCGAGGTCACAGCCACGACACACATAACCACTGCCCGGGTCTCCATACTATTAGGCAGTGAGTCAGTGTTCATCTTTCTTTTCCCGCTCGCCAGCAGTTAAGTCACCCATTCTTTCAGCTCAGTTTGATTCTGGTGGTTAAGTGACACCGCGGGAGCATTTCTTCATCGCTCCAGCGGTACTTAGTAATCGTCTCGGGCGGCATCAATGCTGTAGCGGCTGGGAGCCGACAGAGGGCGCACTAACAGCAACAGTCAGTGAGGTAATAAATAGCATGTGAATAAATGTGACATGCAGTAGACACGGCCCTGATAGGTAAGTGCCGGTGCTAAGCACCAGAAAGCACCGGCACAATTAGCAAAGCAACCCGCTTCTCCCTATGTACTGGCGACCTTAGGCCTGCTGCTTCAGCTGCGGGGGGCGCGCGCCGCCGTGAACGGCGGCTGCGCGCGAGCACTAGCACGCAATCTGAGAGGCAGGGACGGCACGCGACTGGGGCAAGCCGGTGTGTCCTGTTGAAAGAGGGTACCCCTCCTTAGGTGCTCGGTGACTTGTTGGGGGCCTGTTGACGACTGTGCACCTGCCCGTCCTTGTGCAAGACAGTCTGTCCAGTGCTCACCCTCATTTGGCGAACGTCACCATGGAGCGCAAAGACACGCCGAGACGAGGTAGGAAGGGGGGGTGTGTCTCTGTGTGTGCTTGCGCATGCGCTGCGGCGAGGGGGGGATGTTCTGTATGTGTGTGTGTGAGTGTGTGTGGGTGAGTGTGTGTATGTGCGGCGAGGGGGGGTCTGTATGTGTGTGCGTGCGTGTGAGTCTGCTTCCAAGGAGCCATGGGAGACAGGAAGCGCGCGCGACCTGATCCCAGTTCCAAGGTTGCGCGTGCACCTCGCTTGTCTGTCTCCCTTGACTCCTCGAAAGCCAGAATGATTACAATAGAGTCTCGGAACGACAGATTGCTTCGCAATCTGTTCGCAGTTCCGAGACCTAAAAAGGCAAGTGCTCAAAAGTGCACAAGTAAAGCACCTATGTGTGTGTAAAATGGCAGGATTCACAAAGCGCTAAATTATGTGGGCGCTTTAGAAAGCAGCGGACAGTTCAGTTACCATGCGATGTCTTCCGGCGTGGAGACATCGCACACTAACTGAACTGTCCGGATCCAGGGACACATAACACTACAGATTCAAGAACTGAATTAGTCCTTCCACACTGGAAAGAGGCGGTGCGATGTATACATCTAAGGTGTAACTTTGTCACCTTTATCAAAAGGACCTGCAACTGATTATTTGTATACTACGTCCTGAGGCGATTTTTCCACTTAGGACTCGCTTGTGATACCTGGAGCTGCCATCATACATGCGACTCTAGAAACCTTGAGGAGATACTGTAGAGTGGACGATGAACTTGGACCGATCTTTCTTCATTTTTGAAAATACTGAGATATTATCTACCTTCAATTGTACTTCATATTACGTGATAGCCCTGAGGAAGCTCCCAGTGAGGGAGAGAAACATGTTGGCTGATCATTTTTTGTGATTGAATTAATGAACTTCTCGACATCACTTTTGTACGAATAAAGAAAGGAATTTTCATACACACTCTGTTCGCCTTGGACTTTGTTGTGCGTCCCCACTAAAGTTAAAAAGTACTCTTTGATCTGGATACACAGCGACGTCATTCAGCAGCTGACGTCGGGGCTGGCTGCACATCTATTGACACTTTCAGGAATTGGGACTAAGGTGCGGCAACTCTAGGGTCCGCTGTTGCTTCTTCAGAATTAGTTAGTTATAAAGATGGGCTAAAGGAGATACTAGAGTTCGACAAAGTAACACTCTTCAGTGGGTTAGGCATGTGCATACATGGTTTGATAAACTTGGGCTAATGCACTTTTGGGAAACTCCTACTTTATTGACATTATTAGCCAAAAAGACATTGAAAACTGCTTTTTTGGTGTTTATACAGACCAGTGTTTCCCACAATCCAGACACAGGCAGATTAATGTCCTAGTTATTGCTTACAAAACCAACCCCAGTTTGTTTTTGAACAATACCTAGATGAAGTACCGCCCCAGTTGGCAATAACATTGTATATGAAATTTCGCTATGGTATACTGCAAATTAACACAAACACAGCAAAATGGGATCACAGGACTGGTGTGACTAATAATGAAGACTGCTGTGACCTGTGTCAACACAGTTTACAAGAAAATTAGATGCATATCCTATTCTTTCGCCATGTCAAGGTAAACATGGAATACACCCATTTGTTGAAATCTGGGAACTAGGTCTTGTTCTGAAGCGTACAGAATACTAAAATCTAATACCATACAGAAAATAGTTTTCAGTGTCAGTAGATATTTATTTGCCATAGGTATGTTAAGAGAGAAGAAAGGCATGAAATTCTAAGGTTTTAATGTGTCTTTGTTTTTTATTTCTGCACTTGCACTTTGAAATTGTGTAGAGTGTTTTAAAGTGTAGTTGCAATTTCCAACATGCACTTTTCTTAATTCTGCACTTGCACTTTGAAATTGTGTAGAGGTCGGATTGAACTTGCCTCATCTAGTTCCAGTTCGTTTACATGCACTTTCAAAGCACCCGCACTTTGGTTGCTTTCTCGACTCTTGAACAACTTTTTCTCAATAAATGCTTTGATATTGTGTTTAGTTGCCCCAACCTGGAATCTATGCTTATCTGGTTTTAACTATATAGGATCAGTCGCTTAGCATTCTTATTGTATTCTAATTTACTTGTTACATCATTTGCCGGTGGTATTATTAATATTCCTAATATGAAAGGATCTCAGCATTTGCATCTCTAAGGCGCCATCAAAGGAACGTCTCGAATTTTAAACCGTGTTTTAACAGCAAATATGTGTAAATAGTTTATTGTGTATCTTTCATGGTTTTATAAATCGAAATAAAGATTTAGTGAATGAATTTCAATATGCAAAAAACACACTTGATGGACAGAATGCAGAACAATGTCTTACATTCACCCCCAGTACAAAGATCTGGGCCTAAATCCATCGCTTTTTTGCACTCCATACCACCCTAGGTAAGACAATGGCTATATGCAAATCAGCCTTGACCCTGTGCCTCATGGGAACAGTCCAGCCCGAACTACCAAGCCATGTCTTTCCTAGACCGGAATCAAGCATCCAAGGACCGGTTTCTGGCTATCAGCCTTCTTCAGCCTGGATAGCTTGACTCCAGTGATGTGGAGAGCCTGGGACTCGCGTCTGAGCATACCCAGCCCACTCGGGGTGAAAATTGCAAAAAACACAGTTGATGGACAGAATGCAGAACAATGTCTTATATTCACCCATTGTTTCCGGTCCAGGGAAAACATGGCTTGGCAGTTCGGGCTGGACTGTTCCCATGAGGCACAGGGTCAGACTGATTTGCATATGGTCATGTCTGAACTGGGGTGGCAGAGTGGCCTAAAGAACGGTGATGGATTAAACCCAGATCTTTTGACTGGGTGTGAGTGTTTGATTGATTCAGATGCTCCGTCCATCACCACCCCCTTTTGTACTGCTTTTGGCCGCCATAAGTGTGGCAGGGTATGCTCAGACGTGAGTTCCTTGCTCACTTTGCCACTGGATTCAAGCAAGCCGGGCTGAAGACGGCTGGAATGCCAGAAACCGGTCCTCGGAAGCTTGTTTCCGGTCCAGGGAAGACATGGCTTGGCAGTTCGGGCTGGACTGTTCCCATGAGGCACAGGGTCAGACTGATTTGCATATGGCCATGTCTGAACTGGGGTGGCCGAGTGGGCTAAAGAACGGTGATGGATTAAACCCAGATCTTTTGACTGGGTGTGAGTGTTTGATTGATTTAGATGCTCCGTCCATCACCACCCCCTTTTGTACTGAATTTCAATATGCCCACCTCAGACTGACTCCTACAGTGAAAGCAGTTTTTGGGAATTTTGAAAACCTGGCTGAATAGTGCTTCTTAGAATTATTGTTATCATAAATTGTGAGAACTGCTGAAAAGTTGGAGGGAGCCATTGGTGGGAATAGCTTCAAGGCCCTCCACTGACCACTGCTGAGATACCATGGTTTCTTGGGGCTCATGCCTCTGGACCTCAGAACACAACAGAACTGGGTAAATATCAGAATTAATTTGCTGTCTGTGTGCTTGTTGAAAATAATTGGGACCTAGTCTGCTTTTCCCTTTCAAAGGTCAGATAATCAGCTCCCCTGTAGTCCCAAGAACATAAAACACAAGAGAGACACCTTTGAATAAGGACTCAGAAAGTCCAGAGGGACTTTTGGCGGTGACTTCAAGGAAGTAGATATCTTCAAAGAAAGACACATTGGGTTAATGGAACAGTATTTTGATATCAAGCAGGAATAGAGAGGTCTGTCTCCTCCTTGGTTCTGTGTCTGGAGTACGCCAGAAGAGTTCTTAGAAGTAGGTGAACATAGGGAATTTAATCAAAGCTTGGAGGAAGTGGGACTTTTGCTGTCTCAGTATACCGGGTACCCCGAAGATCTGTGTGAAGATTAGAAGGATTTAGGGATACAAGGAGCAAGGTGATTGATTCAGTCAATGCATCTCTAGCTTGTGTGAGATATAGGAAGTCTTCTTATAACTATAATTTACTTTTGATGCCAGAGCAGAGTCAGGTGGGTACTTTTGGTAATACAAATAGACGAACACCGATGTTGCACCCCCATTGTTTCATATGAGTGGTTGTTGTATTTCTCTTTTCAAAAACCTTGTCTCCAGACTCCCTAATCCATATTCCAATTTCTGGCATAATCACCATACTTTATTCATTAAATTCTTCTTCTTTTTATTAAAGTGGTTGGTGAATTTTACTGATACATTTCCAGGCTTTAATGTTATATAGCTTCTGCGTCAACATTTATTGATTTCTCTGGGAAACCATATTTACCTAACATGCTACTAGATTACTATTTTGGAGGGAGCCTTTACCCCGAGGACCTAATCTATTATTTTTCAATGTGCATAACAGCACCTTAAGGTCGCCTTCTAAATTGCCCTCATGTGTAATTGTGAGTGCGGGCATGGTTGAAGCATAGTGAATGAATGTTCTATCATTTACTGTGTTATTGCAACTTTCTATATTCACACCAAGTTTGTAGGTAAGTGAATAACTACATTCTAGTCCTTCATACATCTACATTGCTGTGCATCTCATTCAGGGGGGATTGTCAGGTTGGACAGATGAACCCCCACATTCAGAGAGTTCTGAGAGTTATACAAGAGTTTACAACAAAATAATGGACAAAATGGTTGAATTATTCTCAGCTACTGGTAATTACTCAGAGCTGCAGCCCAGTCCATCATTATTTCTTTGCACACCGTCTCATCTCAGTTTGGACCCAGTCAATTGCAAATCCCTCTTGACCCTGCTCCAATGGTAACAGTCCATCCTGAACTGCCAGGCCAAGACCTTCCTGAACCAGAGCACATGCAACCCAAGACCAGTTTCACCTTATTAGGGCGCATCAGCCAGGTACAGCTTGGTTCCATTGACACAGTGAGCATGGGTCAGACGTCTGGGCATACCCGTCCAAATTAACGTGACACATTAAAGTATACAAAAAGTGATGGACTTAATGTTTGAATAAATCTCAGCCATTAGTCATTCCTCGAGGCTGCATCCTAGTCCATAAATATTTTGCACACCATGCCATCACAGTTTGGATCCAGTGTTAGACCTGTTAGCCAATTATGTGATCTTCACCCAAATTTTTTGCCTTCTCCCCTCCTGTTTGCTGAAATACATTTTTGTTGGCCATAGGACTCTGTAAACATTACCACATCTAACCAGTGCTAAAGTGCTTGTACCCTGGCCTTTAAACACTGTAAACTTGGCGCATACCTAATTTGCACATTTAATTTACTTGGAAGGCCCTAGTAAAGTGGTCCTAGATGTACCCAGGGCCTGTAAATTAAATGCTAATAGTTGGTCTACAGCACTCATTGTGCCACCCACAAAAGTAGCCTTTTAAAGAATGTCTCTGGCTTGCCATTGCAGCCTGTGCGCAGTTTTAAACTGCCATTTCAACCTGGCAAAACAAACCTTCAGCCAGGCCTAAACCTTCCTTCTTTAGATATATAAGTCACCTTTGGGGAAGGCTCTAAACAGCCTATAGGGCAGAGCCAATGTATTTAGAAAGTAGGATGTGTGTTTTAAAGTTTTACTTATCCTGGGAGTGAAAAACTCCTACATTTATTTTTCACAGCTGTAAGACCTGTCTTTCCCATTGGATAACATTGGACTACCTCACTACATTCAATAAGCAATAACTTTTGATTGTGAGCCAGTAGGGCTCTCATGTTTACACTCAAATGAATGATAATTTAAACCCCTTTCTAGGTCTAGCTCCGATCGATATGTTATTTCTGTCCTGTGGGGTTTGGCAAACCCACCAAATGCCATTGGTTCCTATCTATGGCAATCAGAAATGCTGCCTTGTTATAAGTGCATTTCTTTAAAAGTTTCTCCTTTTTGTGTTTAGCTCTCCTTCCGGCGATTTCACTCGGAGAGCATGTTAGTTTCCCATCACACAGTGCAGCGTGTGATGGCCTCGCTTCCTCCTCCCATCTGACTGTTGCATTGCAGGGACAAACCACGCTCCCATTAAAAGACGCATTGGAATAGAGGGTTCGGGACTATGCATATAGAGCTTTGTTTGTATTGAAAAAAAACTTACAATGTATTCCCAAAAGTGCCTTTATTTTTACTAAATAATATTTAAACATTTATATTTAGTATTTTCTACATTTCGCATATTTGTTTTAAATGTAATTGATGACCTTTTAATTTATCCTCTTGCGTGAAGGGGCATTCATTACTTCGGACCGGTAGGCACACGTTACAACATGGGCATTATATTTGCACAGGCCTCTCGTCTTTCAATATTCGCCATTGGAGGAGGCTGAGTGACAGGACAAAGCATTATTATGCTAATGGCCGGGCTCATGACATATGTTGATGCGCGCGGCCGTGATCCGTGACACGAATAAAGTGGGACGTCTGGAAGCAGGGAGTCTGCCTGAGAGACCAGGGAAGGGGCACCGCGAAGGTCAGAGGCAGTCAGCCGGTACCGGTGGAGATGAGGAGGTAAAGAAAGAGCTCAGCAGAGGGTGTGGGGGGCGAGAAACTTCAACAGGCAGACTTTGAGAAAGTAACCGGCAGCATAAGGAGCTGAACTGAGTGTAGATCTTGGTGACTCAGTGTTAGACCAGGCACCATTGGCGTGGGTCTCCCTTCCATTTTTACTGTTGCCTCATGTGTTTTTGCTGGTGTTAGCTGCTCAGAGCACTGTGCCACTGCCAATCAGTGCCACAGTACTAGTGCTCCCTATATGAAATTGTTATATTGATCGGATTCCATGTTTGGCTTATTTGGTTTACTGTCAGTCCCTTGTACCGTGCACCAGGAGTGCCCAGGGCTTGTAAATACAAATACTGCTGTTGGGCTTGCAGCACTGGTTGTGCCACTCACAGAAGCAGCCCTGAAAAATGTGTCTAAGGTCTGCCATTGCAGAACCTGTGTGCAGTCTGGTACTGTCATGCTGACTGGGTAAGTGCACCTACTTGCCAGTCCCTAAACCTTCCCTTAACTTCATATTAGTCACCCCTATGGTAGGCCCACGGGCAGGGTGCATTGTAAGCATAAGGTAGGACAAGCCCTCATGTGTGTGGCATGTCCTAATAGCGAATTACAGCCAATTTCGTTTTTCACTATTGCAAGGCTACCGGTTCATATAGGCCAAAATGGGCTGTTAGAATTGTTACATCCTATGATCCTAACAGACTCAGGGAACATGGTAGAAATTCGAGTTTCCTATGCCTGAACTCAGAATAATAAAATACATCTTTTAGTAAAGTTTATTTTAATGTTCTGTGTTTGCAAATACCACTTTTAGAAAGTTGGTATTTGCTTGCCTAACCTTTTCAGCCCGCCTCTGCTCTGATGTGTATCTGCTCTCTGGTTTCTGTGAGTCCCATGGCTGGGGAATTCCAGGAGACAGGCTGGGCAGCCAGGTGGTGAATAGAAAGATTGCATCCAGGATGGGTGGTAGGAGTGCACCTAGACACTGAACAGGGCTGTGTTCTGCACCACAATGCTGGCTCCACCTCCTGTGGAGCGTCTGATGTCTCTGCCCTGCACACTGAAAAGACAAGCCAGACTCACCACAACAAAGTGCTGAAGAACGGGACTGAACAAGGCAAAGGCCCCCTGGCCTGCAAGAACAAAAGATTTGTAGTATAAATATAGGAGCTCTGCTCCTAAGAAATTAGATCCTGCTTGAACCAAGAAGAACCTCTGCCCAACAAGAAGGAACTGGAGAAGCTGTAAGGAGGAGTATTGTCCCTGACCTGGGGGATTGGCCTGCAGTGGTTGCCTTGCTGTGGAAGAAGAGGGAAAAGACTAACAGACTTTTTATTCAACTTGTGATTTCAACTATCTCCAAGGGCTTGTGGGTGAGCTTGCCCCCTGAACGGTGTCCCAGGACTATTGGACTCCTCTTGCCTTAAAACCGAGCTGCTGGAACTTGCCGATTTCCCCATGCTGCTTGATCCGCCAGCTAAGTGTGCCCCATACCCCTGGACAGCTGTGAAGCCGTACCTGTGACCACCCACACCGCGTGAGCCCGCTCTGCTAACGAGCCGCACTTGCACCGTCCCGAAGGGCCGCCCGCACCCACTTCACCCTCCCCCGGGAATCGCACTGCTCGCCGCGTCCCAACTGTAAGAATCCCTGAACCTGAAGCGCACCGCAAGGAGAGTTCAGCCCGTACACACAAAGCGTACTGGCCCCTTGCACCGCGCCACAGAGATCTGACAGCAGCCCTGCGCTGAAGAGGACGACTCGTATGCCAAAGCGTACCAGCCCTTGGACATCGCGCTGCTGGGGGAAGTGAAAGGTATCCCCGCTCAAAGGCACGACAAAGACGAACGCCGCGCACGCTGAAGGCTCTAGGCCTACGACCACCCGCCTTGCCCCTGGGGCATCCCGCTCTAACGGCTCGGACCGAGACACCTGCACGAGTCTGACCCGCATCGGAGGAGGGGCCACCAGATTGCTCCTAGGACGCCTCGCCTGCACACGCCTCATCCGTGTCCACAACTCCATATTTTTAAAAAGGTACTGTACGCATCGCCTGTGACTGGGTGCGTCCCGAACTAGAGAGTCCGCGACGCTGATCTTTAAAAACTCCCGCTCATCACGATCTTGGCCGCGAGACACCCCCGAACAGTGCGCAAAGCACGGCCCAAGAAGTTACGCGTGTTTTAAAGAGAACTCATTGTTGCTAAAAGTATTGTGGCCTATTGCTAAACTTTAATTGGATCTTGTGCTAAGTCTGTTACATAAATAATACATATTTTTGATACAACTCTGGTGTGGTGTCCATGTGTGGTATTGTCACTGAGTTACTGTGTATATTTATTTAAAAATGCTTAACCCATAACGCTCTGAGATTAGCCTTGTCTGCTCGCGCCACGCAACCTAGAGGGTGAGCAGGGGTTATTTCAAAGAGTAAGTCCCTTATTCTGACTAGAGGAGAGGGTCCCTGCTTGTCACAAGTATTTACCTGTGTCAACCAGAGACCCACAAATCTAACACTCGGCATGAGGAAAGAATAACAACCAGCCACGGGCAGAAAGCATATATGTTATGCTCTGTGCAAACCTCCCCTAACAAGCATGTATCAGGGGTGGATGGTCTTGGTTCACTTCATAATTCCCTTAATCTGCTCACATGTCCTAGTTAAGGGAGCCCACAAGCATCAGATACCCTGGCTGACTCGTATAAACAATGGATGTACCACACAGGTCGCATACATACAGACACAGTATACACTTGGGATGTTAGCGTCAGGAGCTGGGTTAGTGTAAAGAAGCAGAACTTCACATAAGTTGGACAGTAGGCTAACATTCCAGTGCCAGAGACAAAAAGGTCTGATCACAACTATTGATTCATAGCACACTTGTTGCTCCTTCACTCATCTCATGTAAATTATTTCTTATTGTGATAGCACCTACTGAGACACGGAACACTTTCTTGTTACTGGAGTGGGTAAGACTTGTTATAGGCCTACCAAACCCCAGAGGACTTGCTGCTAAAGATGCTGCGGCAGCATATACACTTTAGACTGTTTTCTAAGAGGGACTATGACTAAGATCGCCATGTGGATGACTGCTAATGAACTTCAAATGAACACCGGCAAGTAAGAAATACTGCTTTTTGGGAAAGCCCACTCCTTTTGGTCAAACGACTGGTGGGGGAGGGATCTAGGCATCCCCCCCACTCCAAAAAAGAAATGAAAAACTTAGGGGTACTAATTGATGAAAATCTGTCCAAGAAAGAACATTTACACTACTGAAAACTTGGCTTTTAAATTTGTAAATCTCAATCAACTGAATCTATGCAGTTTGCAGGAGCATTGAGAGACCCCCTAGGGCTGATTTGAGCGCTTTATAAATAACATTAACATAACATAAGAGCGGGAGTGGACTCTTGAGTAGGGCCTGTAAGTTAGCATGCCCTGTATGTGACCACCAGTGAACGGATAATAATCCTACGAGATGCGAGTGGGACAGAGATTCACTAGAAAAACAATAGAGCCCCAACGTCAAGGGGATTGTGTTATTGCTTATGAATGTAGTAATAACCTTTCAATGTGTAGAGTTAAAAATAAAATACTTTTAATATAAAATTTGGTATTTGACTGAACATTGATTTACTGACCTTGCTATGTGCACTTCAAGTTAGGAGTTATGTTCACTAACCTGTATCTGCACTTTCTCCCTGAGGGAGCCTTTGATTGCATGTCCACAGCTATGACTTAGAGGTAAGTGCTGAACGGTTGCTCAGGATCGATAGTAGGCTGTGCCCCGGGACATCAGGAGTAAAGAGGCTTGACCACCAAGGTTGGGCCCAGTGGCATCTGCCTACCCCATGGTCGACTACAATATAGTAAGAAGTTTCTGTTTCTTTCTAGAAAATTATCTCAATGTAAATGGAGTAACATATTAAGAGGAGTTCTGTTGTGGAGTTCTCATTAATCTGTAGGATCTATGTGCTTGTTGGGCAATATAAACTTTGGGTGAGGTGCCTAGACTAATTCCAAGCACCCTCATAGGAGATGTTGGCCTAGAGAGCAGCTAGCTCACAGTGCAGCCATAAGCCCCCCTAACGCTACCAGGAAGTGAATGGTTTCTGGCAACCTTGGAGCATGACAACCCTGACCTCTCAGGGATCGTGGTAACAATTAGAACCTTTTGCTCACTCGTGCTTACTTGTTCTCAGAGCAGTATACAGAGATTACACTGTGGAACGTTATCAATGTATTTATTGAACCAACATTTTTCTTGTATAAAATGCATGCGCCATGATAATCAGTAGACAGAAGCAGATGAAAGTGATTACAAGCACCAAAAGAGTAACGAATATATATAGTTCTACCATGGTGCTACAACAGTTTATATGTGCAGGCATATAAACAAGGCTGTAATCTGGCATACTCCTACTATGCAAACCCTACTCTGTGTGTACCTAGAGTGCATGTAGGTGTGAAGCCAAGAATCCCCCCAAGGGATTTCTAATCCCATTACCTGGTGGGGTATAATGTCGGACCCCGTCTTGGTCACAACCTGGACATCCCTCACAGAGATGTCAGACTGCTGCATGAAGTCTTAGCATGCAGGGACCCTTAGTGAAAGCTTAAATGCATCCTCTGCTAATCCTACGAGATGTTTAATATTCTTAACAAAAACATCCTTACAAAGTACGTATAGAATAGCAATGTTATGGCTATATAGTTAGCCGTGTTGCTCCGTGGATGAAAATATAATGACATTTGTACATCTGTGCATAAAGGCCCTCTACTTGGTGTACAAGGCATTGTGATAATGTTATGCGTAGTTAGATGTGCAAACAGAAGTAGATTCAGAGGAACTAATCCAACATTGTCAGTCATGCGAATATGTGCAAAAGGTCACACAGTAATGTTATTGTGAAAAAGCGGACAATGTTATAAATAAGCAGCTATGCTACATGGGCATATCCACGACTCATAACAGTTCAAGCCACAACCCATGATAGAATGAAAAAACATATTGTGGCATAAAGCCAGCACCAAAGATGCAATATAATGTTTGCAACAAAACACTGCTGCCCAATATTTCAGAAGGGAACATGACAACCCTGACCCCTCAGGGATCCTGGAAACAGTACAGTACTTTTCTCTCAGTCACTCGTGCTCACTTTGTCTCAGTGAGATACACAGAATGAACAGTGGGGACGTTTTCAATAGGTATTTATTGAACGAGCTTCATTCTAGTATAAAATGTGTGTGCTGCAACAACCATTAGACAGAAACAGATATATACGATTACTAGCACCAACAGAGTATAGAAAAGGTAGAATTCTACCATGGTGCTAAAACAGTGAACATATGCAGGCATATAGATACTTGGCAGTAATCATGGGTGCTCTTAAGATGTTATATACATGCTAGGTACACCTAGCTGTGGTTAAGTGGAGAGCCAAGAATCCCCCTGGGAAAGAGCTAACCCCATTACCTGATGGGAGAGAACGAAGGACCCCATCTTGGTCTCGAGTCGGAAACCCTGCAAGGGAGGTCACACCACTGCGTGCTGGAATGTCTGCTTGCAGGGACTTAAGCTTCTCGTGTCAGCAGGGAAGTTTCTCCTCTGGCTTGCCCAGCCAAGATGTGGTACTTATATCCCTGAAAGGCCAGGGGTTCTACTTAGATGTGTCATGGTACTGTGGGCCTATCAGCCAAAGATGACGACAGCGGTGACATTTGTACAGTGTTAATATGCAGAAGATGGTAATCCTGGTGCGAAGAAAACCCCACAACATTTATTCGGCACCTAACTAGGTAAAAGGTCAGCTCCAGAGCAGTTATGTAGAGCAAGGTAGGGCAAATGTAGGTACAAGTCGTGCAACTTCCTAGGCCTATATTGGGATACATTGGTGCTCATAACCCCACTCCTCATCCACAGGATGTTAGATAAACAAATGATGAGACATGCCTGTCATAAAAGCATAAAAATATTGTACAAATATTTATGTAAAATAATCTTTTAAACATGGTATATGTGAAAATGATGTAAAAAGGTAAAAAAGCTCTATGAGTCCTCTAGAAAGTCAATATACTGCTTAGACTATTAGAGCACTTTGAAAGCCATGGTGCCCAGGGAGAGCAAGAGTGAAAAATAGAACAAAAATGATGCTTATGAATTCCAATTTGGGTTGTTTTGTAAAAAGGCCAAATTGTTCCCACCACAAAGAGAGACACATGTTTATGTGTCCTGTCTGGGAGACTCAACATCATTGCTGCTTGCCTTTGCAGACGACAGTCCCTGTAACATCTTGGATCAGGTCAATGGAGCAATGGTGATCTTCTCTGGTTCCCACAGCACTCGATGCCTGTGAGCCTATTGCAGAGCCTGTGTGGATTCTGACAGGAGCTGAAGCATCCCATGGTGGCTCTAAGAATGCATGATAAACAAACAAGGTTCACACAGGAGTGACCTGTGGGACCCGAAGGTTTGAGAGGCCTCTTCAAAAAATGAAGAGGATGGGGGGATACGTCCTCCCTTATAAACTCAATACAACAATATAGCGTCCCATCAGGGGTTACTGGGATAGTAGTATATAATACACTAGACACAAACCTGGAGGGGGGTTTAGGTCACTGCTAGTGGATATGCTGGCTCCCATGACTAGTGCGGGGAAGGAAAAAATTCCTTTTTTATATATAACCCTCACACACTCTAGTAGTGTCATGCTTCATCATCGGGTTCATATGCACATATTTGCACATTCAATGATACTAACCCACAACTGATGGGGTAATGTATCTCAGGAGCGAGTTTGGGGCTCCCTTTAGTCCCACACTATAGGCAGAAATTAGTGATGTAAAAGGAGGAAGAATTAGTTTTGTTGGATCCATTTGTAGTGATAGGTAATGTCTGGCCTCATTGAGTAGGGTAAGACATTCTTCTCTGTAGCTGTTCAGGTCTTGTAAGATGATTGCCCCACCTTTGTCTGCTGGTTTGATTACCAGTTCCGTTCTCCAGCTGATAGAGTCCAGTGCTTGTTTTTCTTTTTTGTTCATATTATAGAAGCCATGGTACCTAGTGTTCAGTGCCTCTACTTCCTCTATGACTGCATTTTCAGAGGCCGTAGCATCCAGGGCAACGGTGGTCATGGTAGGACTGAATGTTGATTCATTCCGCATCATACGGTAACCATCTGGTGTTGGCGTTATGGGAGTTTGATGGAAATAGGTCTTGACCCGTATTTTCCTGGACCATGTTTCTACACACTCTGTCTTTGGTTCATTTGAGAGGTGCACACAGGGAACCATCTACACTACATTACCCATGAACCAATGGAGTGTGAGGTAGTCTGAAGTGCATGTTAGACGCTGCACTCCTCCCACGTGACACGGGAGACACCAGTATTCACAAGGGATAGACACGTAAATATCGGCTTCCTCCCGGCAACTTTCTACCAAAAAGTGGGTAGACAAGGGCACGTCTAGGCTAAGTAGCTGGGGAAAACCCTTGACGAAGTAAGTGATAATGCATTGTTACACACTTGCCGTCCAGAGTAGGGATTCTCCTGGACCTTGAGTATGGGGTACTCAATGATGCAATTTTTTGATCACTAATTCTTCCTCCTTTCACATCACTAATTTCTGCCCATAGTGTGTGATTAAAGGGAGCTTCACCCTCGCTCCATAGATATGTGGCACCCATCAGTTGTGGATGAGTAACATTGCACACACTAATAGGTGTATATGTCTATATGCTAGAGACAAAACAGTTTTTAAGTCTGTGTGGTGTCCTTCTATGTATGGGGATCTAGGTACGTTTTTCATATCGCGTAATACGCATGAGATAAATTAATTGAAACAGTGACCAATTACAATGAGGGCTGCTAATATACCGCCTGACAATTTATCCACACAAGCTGTGTGGGTGAGTGAAGATTGCTAATCGAGAATAAATATTTACTCCAGAACTGTAGCAACAAAATTGCATAGGGAACAAATACATTTGTTTCGACTGTGAGATGGTGTAGTGTAACACACATGCATTGGGATATGCATGCCACTGTTTTCCATTTACAATTGTGGTATGTACCGTCACCTATGTAAATGCTGGTGAAAACCTCTACATAATGTCCGCCATGGATTTTGCTTTCCAGGTGACGCAACAGAAAAAGAAATAAAAGGATGGGCAAGTATTAACCCTGCCCATACAAAAGTGCATGACATTGCTATGCAAATTATATCCTATTTACCAGGGAGGTGTTTATTTGATACCCTGATGAAAGCCCAAGACCTTGTTAGGCCTTAGAATAGGGCTGAAACATGGTGGTCAACAAAACATAGGGTCGTAGGACCATAAAAGTCCACATTACCCTTTCCTTATTTTAGCCTTCCCCACCCTCTCTACTAATAAAGGGATACGTAGGAGCAGGTGAGGGAGTTTTAATCTCTAGTTAAGCCCCCTGGTCACCCTCTATCCTTAAGTGCTCCCTGAAATATGGTTGAACTCACCCTGACGTCAGGGTGAACCCGATGATCAAGCATGACACTACTAGATTGTGTGAGGGTTATATTTAAAAAAGGAATTTTTTCCTTTCCTGCACTAGTCAGGTGGATCCAGCACATCCACTAGCGGTGAACCAACACCCCCCCCCTCCCAGTTCGTGTGTGGTGTATTATACACTACTAACCCTGTAACACCTGGCGGGATACTATTCTGTTGTATTGGCTCTAAGAATGTGGACATCAACATTGGAATACGCTGAGGATACTACACTTTGTGGGCCTTTAAAGGGTCAAGCAGTACGTCCACGTCCAGAGGCGCAACCAATGGAAGTGTTAGACAGATGTTCAACACGCATTCGTATCCTCAGAATAGGCAGCAGTGTACAGGCTAAACACAGTCAACCCAGACTAATCTGAACAATAGGAACCAATGCTCGCTTAGCTCCTGAAGCAGAGGTGCTCCCAGATGGAGTACCATGTGTTCATGGCAACGTTGCACGAGGAGTGCTTTTTTCATCTCTTTGGAGGCTGGGACGTCCATTGATTAGCAGGAAAATTAAAACCAAGATACCCACTAGAAGTAGCAGGACCAGCAGAAACCCCCCAAAAACACTTCTTAATATGGAGTGTTCAAATAATGGAATAACTCCGAAGATTGTCTGAAAGGTACTCAATAGTCCAGAACCTATGCTCTTAAATAGGTGCACTATCCCACTCGAATCAGACATGTTAAAGATACGATGTACCATTTCCCCGAAATGGAGTGGGAAGTTAAATCGGACTAGTACCTGTATCTCAGCTGAAGATCTTGCAACCTGGAGATCAAAAGTAATCATGGGCTGAAAATTCGTTCCTCTTGCGGAATTTGCGGATTTTCTACGATTTTGCGATCCGCGAATCTCGCGAAATCGCGGTAAAATCCGCGAATCAGCGGGGACGATTTTTTCAGCCAAGTACTTACAGGGTTACAGCAGCAGGTGCAAAAGTTGAGGCTAATTTTTTGGAACCTTTTACAAAAGGGTTATAAAGAAATTAACTTCAACTTGGGCACCTGCTGCTGTAAGCCTGTAAGTGCTTCCTGGAGCCTCATTGCCTACTTGCAACTATTCTCTGACCCTGCTCTGACCCTTGAAGCAGGGTCAGAGAATAGTTACAAGTAGGCAATGAGGCACCTGTCACGAAAATTAAACCTCAACAAGAAGCACTGACAGATATAAAAACAAGCATTTGCAATGCAATAGGTCTCGCATTAGGAAAGTTTGAGCTATTGGTCTTGAAAATGACAATTTTTTTTATTTATGTGTTGGTTTTGAAAATAGCTAAATTAATAGCTTTGTCATTTACAATACCAATAGTTATAACTTTCGCAAATGTGCCACCTGTTGCATTTGTAATGCAACATGTTTTGTATTTACGTGACTTAGATGTATTGATATTACAAATTACAATGGCTTTTAATTTTTTAAAATAATTAATACTTAAATAAAAGTGATTTTAATTGATAATGGCAATAGTTTAAACTTTTGTAAATAACTTTTGTGAAGATTATGTTCAGGTTATTTTATTCTGACGAAAATCCAAGAACAGAAGTGAAATATTAACATCTTTTTGTGACATTTGTAATAAAGCTTGAAGCGTTGAGAAAACATATTTGAACCAGTTGTTGTTGAATGGTAGCGCAGATTGATGCTGGGGTGGCGCTGAGTGGTGCTCTGGTGGTGCTGAGTGGTGCTGTGGTGATGCTGAGAGGTGCTGTGGTGGTGCTGAGTGATACTGGGATGGTGCTGAGTGATGCTGGGGTAGTGCTGAGTGGTGCTGTGGTGGTGCTGAGTGATGCTGTTGTGGTGCTGAGTGATAATGTGGTGGTGCTGAGTGATGCTGTGGTGGTGCTGAGTAATAATGTGGTGGCGCTGAGTGATGCTGTGGTGGCGCTGAGTGATGCTGTGGTGGCGCTGAGCGGTGCTGTGGTGGCGCTGAGTGGTGCTGTGGTGGTGCTGTAGTGGTGCTGAGTGGTGCTGTGGTGGTGCTGAGTGATGCTGTGGTGGTGCTGAGTGATGCTGTGGTGGTGCTGAGTGGTGCTGTGGTGGTGCTGAGTGATAATGTTGTGGTGCTGAGTGATGCTGTGGTGGTGCTGAGTGATAATGTGGTGGTGCTGAGTGATAATGTGGTGGTGCTGAGTGATGCTGGGGTAGCGCTGAGTGAGGATATGGTGATGCAGATGGCAGAAAGGCTCAAAAAGCGGTCTAACAAAGGGCGGAAGGGCAGAAAAACAAGGGAAAAACGAGTCTAACAGAGGGCAGAAGGGCACAAAAAACCAGTCTAACAGAGTAGAAAGTACTCCAGGGAAAAATAGCAAAGAAATCCGCGATTTTGCAGGAAAATTCGCAAATTCGCTGATTTTTTTGCGATTTCGCTGGGTAATCCGTGATTTCGCGGAACGCAAATTCGCAAATTTTGCCTATGCTTAATCAAAAGTCTCTTGGGCTGAGGTTAAGGGAACATCCTTCTGAAAAAACATGGCTTTCAGTCTGCTCAGAGAATCAAACCTCATGAAGGAAACATTCAAGGAAGGCCATACCGGCACCTCCCTGACTGTGTGGGTCAGTGGAAACAATACTTACATACAACAAGTAAATCTGGAACTTACTGTACCTAGATATGCGAAGCCTGGCGCCATCCCACAACAACCTTGATCATTCAGCATCAAATAACTCCAATTCGAGAGCAGTTTGAACACTGGATGAATCACGGCTGCTGGGGATCCTTTCAAGTGACTTGATAGGTCTGCTACTGAAGCATTACAAGCTCCGGAAGCATAATATCTTGACAAATTAGAGACCCACTTAACGAACTCTCACAGTCTGAACCGCTGAGAAAGACTTCAGTGTCCCCATTCCTACATCTACATCTGCACGGTAATTCCCATGATTGATGTATGTATTCCTTACTCAGTGCTTCATACCTGCCTACTTGGTGATTTTGTAAACAATATTGAAATTGGAATGCCGTGGCTGGCGGTGTTCAAGTTTATTTATTTATTGCCCAGTTACTTAAAACCATTTGCAATATAACAAAGTAAAAAAGAGGAAATAATTCATTAGCATTTATGACCAATTTCTTTCCATGGGAAATCAAGAAAAATTTGGAGATAATATAAAAGTTAATAAATGAATTGTGTTTAAAACATTATGACGGAAGTGTCCCTTCGTTTATATGCAGTGAGTCGGTTTCATGCAGTTAACTTGATAATTTTCTTTAACAAGTCTGGAACGCACATCCTCCATATATCTCCCGATTCTAGCCAGGTCGGTCGGTAATGTGCAAGAGAATAGAGCCACAACAGCTTCTTTTACTGTTCGAACACCTTTACGTAGCCATATTGGCTTTAATAGCTTCTGACAAGATTGTAGCAGACCCGAGCAGAAGCCCATCAGATGTAGTAATGATTCGGTTTTAAAATTGCAGATTCTGCAGCTGATTTTGTGTATGAGGGCTTTCCAACCCAGATTTAGTTCTTTTACTGGGAGAGGTACTAATTTGGCCCATTGAATGTTGTTTAGAGCCTTTCTCCCCAGTGCTTGGTGAAGATATGGCTGGGATTTGTGCTCCATGTATGTTGCAATTAGCCAGATTGACCTCTTCCACTTTCAAAATGAGCTAGATCAGTTTTTCTAGACAGTTGGTAACATTGTTTATTAATTGCCTTTTTGATAATCGGGTAGGTTCTGCCTTCCTGGCTCCAATTTTGTGTTGCCTAATCTAAACCTTCTACTGCTTCCTGCAGATAGGCCTGCAATGGGTTAGGAGGACCATCATAAATGGGTTTTAGCATGCTCTTTAGGCTCCCATCCGGAGCATTGAGTACTAGATAGTAATATTTTGCATGCGCTTCTAGGCATTCTTTACTCTGTTGCACTAGGCTGAATTCCAGTCGAATCCCGCTGTTCCGGGTGGATTTCGGTAGTTTAAATATGCGTTTGCACGCCCGGCATTGTGCTTTTTCCATCATTGTTCTACTTTTACCTGGGAATGCCTGCTGGGCATAACCCGCGACTGCCATTATTTTAGATTGTAACACCTTTCCAATTGGAATGGTGGTTGGGCTCAGCATTTTCTCATGTAGCTTCCACAAAGCATAGATTGTGGATTTTACTTTAGATTTAATTTTATGTAAATGCACAGTTGCTTTGCCTGAGTCGCTCAGACAGCACCCAAGGTAATTGTAAAATTTTGAAACAGTTATTGTCTCTTTGCCCACATGCCATTTAAGGAGTGTTTTTTTATACAACTCCTAAAAATCAACACTTTGGTCTTTTCTGGGTTTATTGTTAGTTCATTGATCAGGTTGTAGGCATTTAGAGCATCGAGACCCCTTTGTAATCCTGTTTTTGTGTGATCCATCACCACTAGGTCATCGTCGTATTGTAGAATTTAAATTTTGTTGACACCAATTTTTGGGACTGCGAAGCTGGCATTTTGGAGCGTCTTGCCCAGGTCCGCTGTATATAAGTTGAAAAGTGTTGGGGCAAGTACACATCCCTGTTTTAGTCCTCGACTTGTAAAACACTTTTTTGTTGTAAAGTTGTTTACTAATTTGACTTTGATCAAGGTATTGCTGTATAATGAGATAATGGCGTTAAGGAGGCCAGGTGGAATTTGTCAATTACGCAATTTGGACCAAAGCTTACAACGTGGCACCCCGTCAAACGCTGCTGAATAGTCTATAAAACAGGCATAGACTGGTTTCTTATCTTTGACGTTTGCTTGCTGACCTAGATATGATATGGCCTTGATGTTATTGATTGTCGAACAGCCTTTGCGGAAACCTGTTTAATAGGAGGGAAGGTTTCCTTTTCTTCAACCCATCTGTTTAGGTCTGTCAACAGGGTATTTGCGAGGCTTTCCCTTCGATGTCCAGCAGGGCTATTAGTCTGTAGTTCTTTGGTTCTGTGTTGTCGCCCTTCTTGTATATGGGTTGTAAGATTGACCCGCGCCACAAGTCTGGCACCTTGCCCTGTAGTCAGCATTCAGTGAATAAGTCGGATAGGACTCTCCTCAAGTATGTTGGATCTTCCCTAAACATCGTAGCCGGCAGACCATTAGGTCCTGGTGCCCCGCCTTTCCTTATCTTTTTAACTACTTTTTCAACAGCTGTTACGTCTTGGTCGTTGCTCGTGGCTACGTTCGTGGGTTCTGCATTGTTGTTTATGCTCTCTATGTAGACGTCCATGGTACTTCCGAGTTCAATGCAACCTTCCTTGTCCACGTAGATTGCCAACACGTGCCTCACCCATGCGTCAGCGTGTACGGAGTTACTCCAGATTACTTTATTGTTATCCAACTGTGCTATGTATTGCCAAAGTTCTCGATGCTTGTAAGGTTTTGTTAGCTCGTAGATTTTGATCCATTTTTCTTCGAGCATGTTTTGCTCGAGCGTCCATAGCAATTGTTTCAGTTCGTTGCACTTGCCCCGCATATTTTTTGAACCTGCAATCTTATGTGCTCTTTTGGCCTTGTTTAGGTTGCGAGTTATATCACTCAGTTTTTTGTTATTATACACGGATTGTGCAGTGGTCTTCTCCTTAGGATTGGGCTCAGCTTTCTTCAAACATGGTTTCAGGGCAGTGGTCCACTTTGACCAATGTTCCCTATTGGGCACAATACCCGGGTTGTTCCCTATGCTTTCTTGTTTTTCTTTCCAGTGCTTAAGAGCCGTCGCCTGGTGCTTGTTCCATTTTATTCTTCTCACCAGGGCGTATTCTTCAATGCCTATTGATTGGGCAACCGTTGTAATTCTTTCCCGTTCTTTAATAGTGGTGATCAGTTCTACCTGGAGTATTGCATGATGACTTGTGTCGTCTGTTTTATTTCAAAATGTTCAATTTTGCAAGCAAATTGGTTGCATAAAAAAAAAATTAATTGTGGAGCAGTTTTTAAATGTAGTTGTCCCTTGGTTTTTTGGGTCTGAGCTGTTTACTAAATACTCGAGTGAATTAAAATTGTAATTTAGTAAAAAAGGATTGAAAGTTCCTTCAGCACTAATTAGATATTTCCTTTCGCACTGTTTTGTTCCTAAATGATGCAGATTGAAGACACCCATGAGCATTTCCTGTATTGTTGTGATCATAGATTTTGTGACCTATAATTTCGATTGACCCAGAGTGTTTAAATATACATTTATTACAAGCAGCGAAACGCTGTCTTCCTTGTCCCTTTTTCCTTCTATCAAAGTGCTTGCAACATATTTGAGTCTGTATTTATAATCCTAACAGTTAGTTGTTTTGCATGTTTAACATAAATCGAGATCCCACCTGATGGTCTTCCGTAGTGGTTGTGTTTAGTAGCAAGTTGATGGAATCCCTATTATCCTTCCAGGTGTACCGGCTCGGTTGCCCAGGTTTCTTATAGGCATATGATATCACCCTCTAGCAACTTATTTATTGCTGTCACTTGTCTGAGAGCTTTTTGTAAACCAGCCACGGTCCAAGAGACAAGTTTAAATCTTTGGTATGTCTTTTGAGCTTGACCTGGTATGCCTGTGTTTGCCTCTGTTAACAATTTTATACTGGACTGTGCTCAAAGGTCCCCCAAAGAATCAGCAGCATACTCTTTAACGTATGATTCCCCTTGAATTTCTCCCTCCATTGGATCTTTTGGGATGCCTCTTCTTTTAATATTCTATGTGTGTTTGCTTCCTCCTGAGTTCTAACAAATATACTTAGATTATTATAATTCTGATCTGATTGCTTATTCAAGGTACCTTTCAATATGCTGCAAGGTTGTTCCTTTACTTTCTTTGTGTCGTTGGCAGTCTTTGATAATTCAAGTATATTTTGCGGATATTTTTCTTGCTCGGGTATCAGGACTACTATACCCCAATTTTTGAAGATTTCTGTTTCCAAGAGCACAGCTTCTGGAATGTGATGGTTTATCCAGGTCACTGCCGTATTTTCGTGGTTGGGATCTTCATCCCTTGGTTCGAAGTGAACACTCACCATATCTGCACTTTTTATATTGGACAGTGATTGTATATGGAACTAAACCTCCCGCCCTATCTGCTAGACGTCCTGAAGCGCTTCCATGCAGGGAACTACGCCAAGGTGAGATGTGGGAAGAACGGGGAGTTATCAGCCCGCTTCCCCGTGACCAGAGGCGCACGCCAGGGCTGCGCCCTGGCTCCCACGCTCTTTAGTCTTTATATAAATGGCCTGGTGGGTGAACTGGAAAAGGTCAGGGACAGTGATGCTCCTTGGTTGGCCACTGGCCGCGTACCTGCTCTGATGTTCGCAGACGACACCTTGTTGTTGTCTCGAACATCATCAGGTATCCAGAGGGTCCTGGATGGTTTTGTATCTTTTTGCGCTCTGAGGGGATTGGAGATAAACTTAGCAAAGACGAAGTTTATGATCTTTCGTCCCCCAAAGCGAACTCGCCCTAACCCGGTATTAAATGGTGTCCCGCTCGAAAGGGTGAGAACCTTTGTATACTTGGGGGTCATCCTGACTGAAGATTTCGGTTGGGGTCCACAGGTATCCAAATCTGCTTTGAGGTTGGCGCAGATCGGAGGGGGCATTGGCAAGTTCCACAGAACAACCCTGTTTAAGCCAGTTTCCCCAGCCCTTGAGATCTATGGGGCGCCAGCTAGACCAGCTGTGATGTATGGTGCAGAACTTGGGGCCATAAGAGTACATACACAACAAACAATGAAAGTAGGGTCTGAGGGCGAGTTTACCGACCAACCAGGTGCATGCCCCAAAATACAATATTATCACAACAGAAAACACCTGGGGGTCACAGAAAAGGGTGGATCACAAAACCAATGCAACACAAAAGACACCAGTGAGTGGGCTCCGATAGTGAAATGCCGGCCAGACTAAGGCTCAAGAGCAAATGGAGAAATAGTTCCCATCAGAAGCCACACTGTACCGCCCTTTTTCTCATCATCTGGGTTCTCCTTACCCAGGAGACTGAACGGCCGGTCAGATGTTACCGTAACCGATATGTGTGAGATAAGGGTGGTGTATAAAGTACAAAGAATTAAAGTGGCTACTGTAGAGGCAGTGTTGTGGTGGTAAGAGTGTTCAGTGAGGGAAAGATATAAAATTAGGTGATCGGGTGGACGAACAACATTTATTAGTGTCTCCCAATCCCTAAGGTTTAAAAAGCAAGTGTAAGTACGGGTTTCAAATAATCACCGTACTACATGGTGGTCGACATGTTTCTGCATTGGGTTGAACATAGTTTCAAATGCATTCTTCAGGACCAAGAATATAAAAACACTGCTACTTAGATTAAGGAATTAAGAACAATATCACCTGATCTTCAGGTACATACTCAACCGAATACTGTTGCGTCGCACGATATTTGATCCACACAAAAAGACAAACAAAATACAAGAAAGAACATGAATGTTTGTCTTTATACATGTGAATGTCCTTTTGTCACAGTATATTAATCATGGGAATATGACACATTCATGTTCTTTCTTGTATTTTGTTTGTCTTTTTGTGTGGATCAAATATCGTGCGACGCAACAGTATTCGGTTGAGTATGTACCTGAAGATCAGGTGATATTGTTCTTAATTCCTTAATCTAAGTAGCAGTGTTTTTATATTCTTGGTCCTGAAGAATGCATTTGAAACTATGTTCAACCCAATGCAGAAACATGTCGACCACCATGTAGTACGGTGATTATTTGAAACCCGTACTTACACTTGCTTTTTAAACCTTAGGGATTGGGAGACACTAATAAATGTTGTTCGTCCACCCGATCACCTAATTTTATATCTTTCCCTCACTGAACACTCTTACCACCACAACACTGCCTCTACAGTAGCCACTTTAATTCTTTGTACTTTATACACCACCCTTATCTCACACATATCGGTTACGGTAACATCTGACCGGCCGTTCAGTCTCCTGGGTAAGGAGAACCCAGATGATGAGAAAAAGGGCGGTACAGTGTGGCTTCTGATGGCCATAAGAGTACACCAAGCCTTCTCAAGGTGGAACAGGCCTTTATGCAAAACTTGATAGGCCTCCCCCAGAGCACCCCCTCACACCCCTGAGACTAGATCTAGGCCTAGAGTCCATCTCAGAACTGCTAGCCACTCAACCTCTCCTGTATTGGAGAAGGCTCTGGACAGTGCCTGAGCTCGAGGATTATAGAGCTGAATTTGCTGCAGTCTGGGGGCACCTAAAGATCAAGAATATCCCCTGGCTAGCCCATATCAAGGCCCTTGCACATCACATTGGTATGCCCCAATTATGGGAGACCCCGGAGGTGAGCTGCCCGAGAGTGAAGAGAATGGAGCTCTTGGCCTCCCTGAGACATTACAACCTAAGCCTTCTGCATAGCTCGACAACCCTGGCCAGTCTGTCTACAGAATTTTTGCAGGTAAAACTCGTGTCTAAGAAGGAGGAGTTTTTGGGCTTAATACAGCCTCCCCTTGCAAGAAAACTTTACACACAATTAAGACATGGTTGCCTACCTATTGGGGCATTTACTTGCAAATGGAATGGACGAGAAGAGGGAATTTGCCCAGTCTGTAATAACACCAAAGAGGATATTGTCCACATCTTATTCCTCTGCCCAACCTATAGTACAATAAGGAGATGCTGGTTGGCACCGTTATATAGAAGTCTTGGTTTAAGGCAATGTGCACAGGCTATCAGAATTTTAAGATATGACACCTCCCCCTCTATTGTGTTTGCGGTATCCCGTTTTTTATATGTTATGTGGCGCAGAAGGCTCACTTAATGAATTGCGATAATCTGTGATTAACTGGGATGTTTTGATACCATTACTTTGATAACTTACTGTTTAATAACTTTTGTACATATTTTACGTGTGCTTTAATGGTCTATGACCGCAATAAAGTTATCAAAATGAAATGAAAAATGAAAATAAAATGGTATATGTTGGAGGAGCCTTAGTAAATTGCCCCTATTTATGATGTTGTGTCTGCCCTTTGATTTATAAAGTGGTTGGAAGACGCATCGGCTGGCGTCTCTTCTGTCGGCCAGATAGCAATTATTGTGTGTTGCGTTATGCAGGGGTTTGATTGCATCAGACATTGTCTCTCCTGAGAACTTAGATATGACCACCTGAGGTTGCTTCTTTCCTTCCCCGTTTTATTTTTGGGGTACTCCTTTGATGTTTTGTCCAAGCAGATTTCTGTTGTGTCCCATGCGTCCCTCTTTGCTACCTCCTCTTGTTCAGATTTCTCCTATGTTTCTCTGGCAGCTAATTGTTCAGCTTTCTTCTGTTTTTCCCTGGTAGCTAATTCAGTTGGGATTTTCACCATCGCAGCATCATCTCTTAACTGTTTGTTTACTTTTGACAGTTTGGTAAAGATTGGATATGGTTTTTTGTTTAATTGCAGGTCCTGTTTCTGATTTGGTGTTATTACTAGTTTATTAGAGCCGTATGTTGACTGCCCACAAAGTTGTATTGTCTTTTCGTGCTTTTTGTTTTCTTAGTTTTTTCTTCATGTGTGTTGTCATGTTCACCTGTGTTGGTTCAGTTACGTTTCCCTGCTTGTCCTCTGAATTTGATTTTACTGTGATAGCTATCAATTGATTGGCAATCGCTGAATCTGTGTGTACTCGGGCCTTGCTTGGTTCCTCTTTTTTGACAGTGTGCTGGGGACATACAAGTGTATTATTATGGTTGTCATTGGTTACTCTGATCTTTAGGTGCTCAATGAGGATAGTCAGGACTTCCGGAATTGTTGCTAATTTATCAATTGTTGGACAACAGGTACACTCAGTGTTTAGTGTGGTCGCGAAGGCCTTTGCTCGCATGATTAGAGACTTGAGGTCGACCAATTTTTGAACAATCCCTGTGATTGCATTTGCCATGATATTTAGCAGGTTTACTTGAACATCCATCTTGTTTGATTGGTAGTTCAGTGCCTCTAAAGTGAGTTGTAATGTTTTGAAAAAGATGTCCCATATGGTACCGGAGTCAATTGGTGGCACTGTATTAGTTGTTAGTACCGAAGCATGAGTCTCAAGGCTCTGGCTCAGATTCATGCCTTTAGGCGATTTTTTAATGGTGATGATATTAAAGATTGTGTGTTTATTTCTAGTGCCTGGGTGTTTTGAACTGCTTCCTCATGATGTGCTTGCTTTGATGTTTGATTGACAATTTTTACCAGAACCTCAATTGGTTGTTGAGCCTCAGTGCTTATAAATTGTTCTTGGGTTTTTTGCAAGAGTGGACTATCGTGCTCCTCTTGTAGATGTTCAGCGGCCTGCGGGGATTGTTCTCTAGTGTAATAAGTTCCAGATCTGTTATGGACCCCCATGAGTTATCTTGTTGTTCCGTTGGCTCTGGTTTTGACAGACACTCTGTTAAACCCATGGATATTCTTGGGTCATTGGAGTTATTGAAGACATTTGTCTCATATGTATCATATGTGTCCTTTGCTTGGGTGTCCCTTGTTCTCTTTTTTATTGGTGTGATTGGTGTGGGTAATTGGTTCTCTCTCTCTTGTATAGGGAGCATTGTCCCTGCTGGATCTTTTAAAAAGTCAGTCTTGCATGGTCCATTGTTTGTTCTTGTAAAGATGCGTAAGACTGGCGAAATTAATGTTTGCGCTTCCCCCTCAGTTTTTGCTATGTTGTTGTTAGCAGTCATTCCTTGCATTTTTCTTTTCCTTTTTGTTGGAGGGAAGGGCGCTCTGTTTCTTCCTGACCTCATGTTTTGCCTTTTTATTTTTATTCTACTTTCCCTTTTTTGTTTTATTATTTAATTGTTTTCATTATTTGTTTATTTGATTGTTTGTTTAATTGGCGTCCTATCTCAAAGAACAAGCTGGAAGTAGAATTTCAGAATTCCATAAATAGCGACCAGACAGCAACCCAAGCTCCAAGGGCTAACTCCTGTTGGTAAAGTAGAAACACTGCTGGGGAAGCTCTCCCGTACCTAACCAGGTATCGCACCAAGGCTGCTCCCGCCCCCGCTCCTCTTGCTCACTAACTTGCTGTACAGCTGCAAACATTTTCCTGGCCATTTTCTGGACCAAGCCCAGGTCCTGAATGGCCCTGAATTGCTCTCTCAGCACTCTCGGAACTCTCCTTCACTTTCCTTCAGCCTGGCCGCTCTCCCATGTCCTCACTCTGCCCCTAAGTACAGGCAAGAGGGTGAAGCAGGAGTCAATGGTCTGCAGCCCTAGACGCTAGCGGAAATGCCGAGCCGCGAACCTTCTGCCTTCTGCCTTCTGCCTTCCGCAGTGACGCACAGCTGCTCGACCACCAGCTGCAAACCCTCACCGCAATCCCGTTCTGCAAGGGAGCGGCAACGCTGGTAATCTTGATGTTAGCGGTGGCTGCGGTAGCAAGGACAGCCACGGCAGAACCACAGCAGAACCACAGCTGAGCAGCTGAGCAGCTGAGCTGACCAAGGGCTGAAAAAGCAGCAGAAGGACAGAGAGGGCCGCGGGCGAAAGGCAGCGGTGCAGACCGCGACCGCAACCACAACTGTGGTGAGTAGAAACTCCTCCTCTTAAGTCCCCGAGACCAAAACCAAGAGCCTGGCAGTGTAATATGGCCACGGATTAACCATTCTGTGCAGGGTGACTCAGCCACGGTAAAAGGTAATTAGACCAATTTTTTTATGTACAGCATTGTATATTTTGCATCTCTGAGTGCCATGGTTATCTGTCTTTCTGTTAGATTGTCCGCAGAAAACAGTAATGTTGATATACTGCCAGGGCACATGACGAGAACGCAATGAGTGTAGCATCCAGCTTAATAATAGAAAGGATTGTAATTGTGATTGGTCTTCTATCCAGAGGCAATCCTACACCATCTTCCTCCTGTAACTTCTTGCTCCTTTACAGACCTCCACCTAGTAAGGCGACATTCCCAGACACACTTCTAGACACAGTTTCAAACCTGATAACAATACACTCCAATCTGTGCATTCTGGATGACCTCAACTTTTCATTTGACAAATCCAATATGCCCCATCCGAAAATAATAATCACTGGCCTAGACGCTTTGAACCTGCATCATATCGTCCACAAACCCACACACATTGCTGGACACATCCTAGATGTCATTTTTGCTAATACCGAACTAACTAACTTTCAAACTATAACTCCAGTAACATGGTCAAACCAACATTTGCTTGCTTTCCAACATAAAACAAAGCTAAGTGACTCACCTAAGACTACCTTACATGCATCCACCTATCGACCATGGAACAAACTCAACTTGGAACACTTAGAAACAAAACTAACATCCAATACAGATCTGGAAACAATAAATTATGTTAAAAAATGATATGAGTGGCTACAGGAAGCTTTTGACATCCTGATACCACTCAAAACCATACAACAGAACAAAAGAAGAAAAGCACCTTGGAGAAATATTGAGATAAAAGACATAAAAAAAAACAAATTAGAAAGCTGCAACAAACCTGGCTCAAAACAAATGTCAAACAAGACAAACTTCACCTACAGAAAATTAACAGATTATTCAAGACAGCTATCAAAAAAGCAAAGAAAATGTACTATTTAGACAGAATTCAAAATGCTAAATGTGCAAATAAAGAATTCTATAAAATGCTCATTGAATTTCGTAAACTAAATTGCCTAGAAGGAACTCATCCTGTTACTCAAGATTTCACAGACCGGCTGGCAAATCATTACACGGACAAAGCAGACACTTTTGACTCATACTTAAAACAGAGACAAAGCTCCAGCACTAACCATTTTACAAAACAACAATCCAAGAATACTCTAACCCAGCCTCTCTGTTCCTTCCAATACATCCCACTCAATGAATTTATGGACCTGGCCAAAGCACGCAGGCCTGATGGCAGCCCTTCAGACCTGTGTCCACCACAAACTTACAAGACAATTCTTTTACCAACCTCTGCTGCCACTCCAGTAAGAAGAATCATCAACGATTCCTTAACTACCAGAATGTTTCCAGAAGAACTCGAAAAGTCATACATATGCCCTTTACTGAAGAAAAAAAAAATTGGACCCGCTGACCCCTGCCAACTACAGACCCAAGAAAGAGCAGTGTTCACCCATATGTCAGAATTCATTGAAGAGAATGCCATAATTTAAGACTTCTAAACAGGATTCCGTCTGGGAAGAGGCAAAGAATCCGCCCTCCTTGCCATCTGGGATGACCTTAAGAACACAGTTGACCACAATGGGGTTGCTGCGCTACACCTCTTGGATTTCTCAGCTACCTTTGACACGGTTGACCATGACACTCTGAAACAAAGACTCTATGAAGCTGGCCTAGAGGGGACTGCTCTAGACTGGATCGCGTCCTACCTTCCCGTCCTAGCTACCTTTCACGTCCAAACCATACTCCACTAAAGCAGGGGTGCCTCATGGCTCTATCATCTCGCCCATACTTTTCAACCTCTACATGAAGTCATTACTAGTACTGATCAATCAATTTCACCTCACGTGCTATAACTATGCAGATGCCACACAAATACTCCTTCAACTGAAATGCCCCAAAGACATTGGAAACTCTCAATTTTTCAGTTGTCTCAGAGCCATGGATCAATGGATTTGAAGCCATCTCAAATTGAGTGCTTCCAAAACGGAAATACTAAAGTGTGCCGATTGGAAACATTATGACCCACTTGCCGCCTGGCCTGAGGAACTGGGATCACCACCCAAGTATCGAAGGAAGTAAGAAACCTCGGAATGACCATGGACTCCAAGCTATCGATGAATGCCCAAGTGGACAAACTAGCACGATCAAGCTTTGTCACTATAAAAACCCTGCAATGAAATTTCCCCCATTTGGGATTTCCACACAAGGTCCAAGCTACCATCTCCCTTGTTCTGTCCAAACTCTATTATGCCAATAGCCTCTACCATGGATCATCTTTAACAACCATGAAAAGACTACAATGGTTTCAGAACTCGGCTGCCAGACTACTCTTGCATATCAACCCGCAGAACCACTTCTCACCTGCCTTAAAAGCCCTACATTGGTTACCGGTTGCCAGAAGATCCACCTTCAAGCAGCTTTGTATCACCCACAAAATAATACATCGAATGGGGCCACTTTTCATCAGGAATACAATCACCAAATGCTTTCAACAAAGGAACCTCCACTCTAGAGTGGCATCTCACCTCAAAATCCCAAGATACAAGAAATAAACCATGGGTAGCACATCTTTCTCTGTTCAAGCAGCCAAACAATGGAACTCTTTACCCCAAACATAAGATCCATGTACAACCACTTTTTTCTTCAGAAAACGACTCAAGAATTGGCTCCACCCCACATAAGCACCATACGCAAACAGAAATATACAGCATATCCCTCTGTATATAAGCATTTTTTGTACTATAGATATGTACCTATCTTTGTGTATTGCTTTGTATATACATGTAGAATAATTATGTTAAAAAATAAATAAAATACATTTTTAAGTACAACAACATTTGAAAACCAGAGTTTATCTAATGCATCATTAATCTACATATAATTACTTCCTTTATGCATCTATATACCTTCCATGTACTTGGATCTATTTATAATATATATTTATTACTTTTCTCTTAAAAAAGCATAGTCAATGCACTACCATATTTCTCATCCTATACCTCTATCAATATCTTTAATCTACATATACTTACCTCCTTTATGCAACTATATACTTTCCATGTACTTATGGATCTATATATTTGTTACTTTCTTCTAATTCAGCAAATCCAATGCACTACCCTATTTCTCACCCTATACCTCTCTCAATATATCTTCTACCCAAACTTTCTGACTCATCTCAAACCTCTTTCTCCTACTCTTTCCAATACACTACCCAATTTCTCACCCTATACCTCTATCAATATATCCTTTACATCCACTCTCTCATTGATCCCAAACCTCATACCACTACTATGATCCCAAAATGAACCCCTTCTAGACTCTCCCCTACTCCTCCTTGCATCATCTGACACCTCTTTTACAATACCGATCCCTCAAAACAATCCTTTCTAAACCCTTCCCTCGTACTCTCCCTTCCACATTCCTTTTTAGTCATCCCAAGCCTCCTCCTACTGCTATGACCTCCAAAACAAACCTCTACTCTTCTTTCGCTCCACTATCCTTTTCAATCAAAATAACAGACTAACATGTCCACTTCTCAAATTTCAGATTTCACTATACTAATTCAACACTAATCTTTTATGGGTTCTGGAGTAGCGTGCTTCTTACTGAAAAAGCGCTTTGAAGCCTCTTCAGGGGTAGTAAGTGCAATATAAATGCAATACAATACAATAGCAGAAGACACAATGTTGCCCAGTGAATAAATCCTGAAAGTCAGTGTGGTCATGCCCTTGTCGACCACATCCACAGCCTTTTCTAGGTTAACCCTGTCAATCTCACAGCCTTCTTTTTTTAGGTTTTTCATACTTCATTATAAATAACATATAAGAAGCGCTTCTGACGTGGTTTCTGGGGACCTACAACAAAAAAAAAATAACATCCATATCATCTGACAATAGGGACAAGTGTTTTTTCACCTGGGACAGTGTTGGGGTTTTTAGCCACGCTAGGCATAACTTCCCAATACTGTAAGAAGTCACCACACCGATGTGTTCTTGTTGTACGCAATGTTGGCTGGGACCATGGATTTTAAACCCTTTGGTGGCACCCCTGTATCCTAACTGACACCTATTTGTGCTGATGGGCCAAACCAACCATCCCTTCCAATTAGGGTCTGAAAAAATGTATGAACCATCATGTATAATGTCATCTAGCGTATTCTCACTATGCTGTGTATAGTTTTGCCAACCCTCAAAGTGTGTAAGTGAGGGAATCCAAGGTGCGTTCAAATGATTTGCTGTGGAATGATGCATGCTCTAAATAAGGTCTCAGTTCCCTGAGCCTTCCAATATTTAGTTCCACAGACAGATTTTGTGTCTTTTTTGTCCCTCCAAAAGTCCTGTGGTGACAGTAATTGAATAACCGGATCATTGGATGTTAATGTAAATGAAATAAGTCTATGCTCCTGGAATATCCACGGATTGCTCCATTTATTGTCAGACCCAGAAACGATATTTTTAAATTCATTTGCAATTCTATTATTCCAAGAAACATGGTATGAACAGATGACCCCTTTGTCTAGATTTAATGAATATAGTATACCGACAATGAAAACCAAAAAATGTGGCGCCCTAAATGTGGATTGGCAAGTTACATTGCGGCCAAATTAAACCTAGTTGTGGATATGGTAGATTTCAATCTGGGTTGGCTACAATGTCTTGTGGTAAATACCACTGATCTGAGTACAATTATTCTTAACATGTATCTGAGTGCCAGTAAAAACAAGGCTGCACAGTTGTATATCTTGCTGGATGTGCTGACCACATTAATAGTCCAATACCCAGATGCTGGTTTAATAGTATCAAATAGTATCAGGTGATTTTAATTTACAACTAAGCCGGTTCTCAGATTTTAAGTGTAAGTTTGAAGGTCTGGCAAAAAAATGCTGTGACATTAGGTCTGAGGCATGAGTCAGCCAGTTAAACAAAAAATCTAGGTTTACTCCAACGTTTAAGAATTGTAAACATGGTTCAATCATTGATTACACATTCGTATCAGACATCCTGAGATCAAATATGTTTGACTATAAGGTAATCGGCCGGTCAGAAAGTGATCACAACCCCCAGGTTGTAAAATTTAATATTTTTGTGAAGTATCACTCTAAAACTAATGATCTTCCCAATATGGCACATTCTGCACATAACCTGAAAAGGTTGCTTTGGCATTTAGCCAAAGAGCAGGAAATTATGCAAACCGCTCAGGTATTACTAAAGGAATGTGACTTGGGAGCCTAGGCGATATGAATATGATTAATAAATGGAACTTTTTTACAAGGTCCCTTGTGGGAAAATTTGCAGCCGGCAAGCCTAGGAAAATTAATACCCATCTAAATACCCTAAAAATATGGTTTCCGCCAAACTACAAAAGTTAAAGAAATTACTTAACAGAGCTGTTCGGGTGGCTTATGCACATAGATTTTGCCAGTCCTATTCTGTGTATAAAGAAAATTTAAAGAAACTTAAGAAGACCTATAAACAAGAAGTCTGGAAAGCTAAACTTAAATACCAAAATGGGTTATGGAACAGTTTATTATCCTCCTCAAAGCAAAACAATGCAAAAACATTTGGCCCGTTATTAATACGCTCCAAAGGGGAGGCTGTAGGGCTTTTTCTGTAAATATATCAGAATCCAGTTGGGTAACGTTTATTGCTAATTTGTATGGTTCACCGATTCAGAGGGAAAACCCTCCGGATACGTTAAATGGATGTGTGGGGAATAATATATTATCAACCAATGTGAGGAATGGTGAGTGCCTGGATTTGAATTCCATAGACCATCTTATTGACTCCAGTTTTGATCTAAATGTTGACCTGGAAACCTTGAGTTGTGATCAAGTATTGACCCTGCTAAGTGGGCTTCGAGCAAATGGTGCCCACGGACCCATGTGTTACCTAATGCCCGGTTTCGTGCTAATGGTGACATGTGGGCTGGGGAGATTGGGATACCCAGGAGGGCATTATTCCATTTAATCAGACTGGTTTCCGGAAAACACAATCCACTATTACAAATCGGTTGGCTTTAACCTTACTTGCGGAAAGGGCTATCTTAAATAAACAAAATGTATACTTTGCTTTTATTGATCTTAAGGCAGCCTTAGACTCTGTGCCATGAAACCGGTTATGGAAACAAATTGGTAGATCGGGGCATTTCAAGGAAACTGTTGAAGGCTATAATTCTTTTGTATACCGATACTTGTGTGTTCAAGTTAAGTTGGGTGATGGCAATTCCTTATCAAGAAAGATAAGAACATATAACGGTCTAAAGCAGGCTTGTGTCCTTGCCCTCTGTCTATTTAATGTATTCTTATCAGATCTTTCCCAGCATTTGGATATTGTTAATGGGCATGTTCCTAGGATGGAGGGGTGGGGGGGGGGGGAATTAGTTACCTCCAGTATGCCGATGACACCATCTTCGTGAGTCATACTCCTATCGGCCTACAAAGACTTATTACCACCTTTGATGACTACACTCAACAGAATGGCCTTGAATGGAATGTCAAAAAACCAAAGTGAAAAGAAATTGCTGTCGCGAAACAGAAGTTTAATTCCTGGAAGGCCAGAGCAGATACAAATGACACTGTTAAGACGAATAGATACCTAGGGGTGGTGTTTGACAACTGTGTGTCTTTTGAAATTAATTTTAAGGATCTAAGGGCCAAGGCTGTGACCTTGAGCCACCTTTTAAAAGTCTAAAAAAATCATTGAACTGTCAATCATATGATTTTATTCTTAAAGTAATTAAAGCCAAATTACAACCAGCCCTCATATATGGTTATGTGAAGGTGCTTGACCTATTGGTTCTCAAGGTCTTCAAAGCAACTCTTGGGATCGCCAAATTAGTGTGTCGAGTAGGAATAAGACTGGAGTTTGGGCTCCAGAGACAGAGCCTGGTATCAAAAATACGCTTTTTTTAAATGCATGGTCGCATTGGCAACATCAGGACCAGCATCCTTAGGGAACATTTGTTGGCAAGAAATCAACACTCAACAACAAGTCTGTCTATCTGGCTAAATGGAGATCTTCTATTTTAACTTCCCTAAGAGATATCGGCCTGCAAATTGCACTGCAAGATCTGAAAATGCCTGATTACAAGTTAATTTTAAAAAAGCTTATCAAAACGGAATCACTTAAATTGGATTAAATTGAATTAGCTGAGAAAATTATGCATGGTATGTGATTACGTCATACCAATCTCTGCGTATTCAGCTGTATTTGAATATTTTTTTCTCAGTGAAGTTTAAAAATAAGTTTTTTAAGGTTATGTATGGGATTAAACCCAACAAGGAGGGCATGCAATCGTGGATCAAGCAGTGGCCAGACTCTGACTGTAGACTTTGTGGTTGGCCACAGGAAACACTAGTCCATAAAGTGTGTGTATGTGCCCCAATTTGATTAAGCTTTGATGTACAGTTTTGAGACCACATTTCTTGAAGAGCGCGGTGAGATCTGCTAATCAGGCCATACTCCTTAGCCGCGGCCCAAATTCCACCGCGTTGCAGGAGTTCTATTAGGTGACCAGGGTCGCGATGGCCAACGGACGTGCGCAGCACTACCGAGGTAGTGCTGGCAACGGCCGTTCGCGGATCGCTTCAATTATTGTGTCATTTAGTAAAAAATGTATTGGCAGTTGAAAAATGTTTGATACAATAAGGTAGATCTCCAGCATTTCTATGACTGTGTTGACTAATAGTATTATCCGGCTTATAATCTTTATTACTTAATAATCATGTTGCGAGGGTGACAATTTGAAATGTCAAAACAGACGTGCCACTACTACGGTAAATTGATGCACTTTATTATTTCAATATGATGGTTGTTGTAATAATCGAATATTAGCACTTTACAGTAAATTGACACCATTTATTTTTCGCTGTGATAAGATGGTCGCTGCAATAATTGCACATTAGCACCTTGAAATGTAATTTGTGCATTAAATGAACATTAGAAACTTTTTTGTTTCAGGTAATTTTGCACCTTAGCATTAATGCTTTGAATTACAACATGTGTAAAGTTTTTCAGCTGAAATTAATGGTTATTCCTAAGAATATCTTTCCATTATGTATAATGAGATAGTATGCTGGGCACGCCGTCACCTTAAAATATAAAATGTGCAATATCATTCTGTAATTATTGATTTTATGCGATCGGATTCAATTTTATTGATAAGTTTTAAATTTTGTATATGGGACAGTTTCTTATTTTATATGTTGGGAAGATGTTTTGCTTGTAATAAATTTTTTAATGATTAATCTAGTTTTTAAGTTTGAGATGTGAAGTTGTTGTGATTGCAATGATTTTAAGTAATCAAGCAATAACCATTATTACCATTACCATTACCCTTCAAAAGTCAAAGCCTTGTATAGACAGCTTGGAAATAAAGGATTCAGAAAAGGGGGTGGTGATGAACAGAGTGTCTGAATTAAGCAGACCACTCCTACCCAGTCCAAAGATCCGGGCTTGATCCATCACCATTATTTAGCTCACTGCACCATCCCAGCTCAGAACCTGGCTACATGCAAATTAGTCTGTCCCTGGCCCAGTGCATCATGGGAACAGGGCAGACCAGACTACCAAGCCTAGATCTCTTGACTGGGTGAGAGTATTCTGCTTAATTCAGAAACTCTGTCCATCACCACCCCTTGTTGTTAAATATTTTGTCCACCCTAAGCGTGGAAGGGTATACTCAGATGTGAGTCCCTTGCTCATTGCACCATCAGGATTCAAGCAAGCCGGGCCGACGACGGCTGAAATGCCAGAAACCGGTCCCCGGAAGCTTGTTTCCTTCCCAGTGTAAGAATTGGCTTGGTAGTTTGGTTTGCCCTGTTCCCATCATGCACTGGGACAGGAACAGACTAATTTGCATATAGCCAGGTTCTGAGCTGGGATGGTGCAGTGAGCTAACAAACGGTGTTGGATCTAGCCCTGATCTCTTGACTGGGTGAGAGTATTCTGCCTAATTCAGAAGCTCTGTCCATCACCACCCCTTGTTGTTAAATATTTTGTCCACCCTAAGCGTGGAAGGGTATACTCAGATGTGATTCCCTTGCTCATTGCACCATCAGGATTCAAGCAAGCCGGGCCGACGACGGCTGAAATGCCAGAAACCGGTCCCCGGAAGCTTGTTTCCTTCCCAGTGTAAGAATTGGCTTGGTAGTTTGGTTTGCCCTGTTCCCATCATGCACTGGGACAGGAACAGACTAATTTGCATATAGCCAGGTTCTGAGCTTGGATGGTGCAGTGAGCTAAAAAACGGTGTTAGATCTAGCCCATATCTCTTGACTGGGTGAGAGTATTCTGCTTAATTCAGAAACTCTTTCCATCACCACCCCTTGTTGTTAAATAAATGGAAATAAAGGAAGCAGAGTATATCTGTTTTGTGTTGGTGAGCATATTTTTCTTTGCAGATGTAGGTGCAACCTTATAATAATAGTATGTCTGGTCTCAAGTGTTAAACCCAAATAAATAAGCAAATGTCTGTGTAAACATTTGTGAACTACCTTTAGGTGGTGTTGGGCTATGTTCCCATTGATTGTATGTAAAAACATTACATTGGATACTTGATTTGTGCAAAAAAGTAGACCATAATATTGGTAATAATACATGGTGTCAAAATCAGATATATCATCATACCATTTATTATTAGAGAATGCAGCAGATTGTTCTAAATCAGACAGCATATTATTTACAGTTTTGAAGTCCCAATCATCAGAGAAAGTACTGGAGGTGATAAATTTTAAACAGATATGGTATTTTCAAAAGTTCATTTGGACCATACACATCATATGAAACCCTATCCCAAACTCTTCCTACTGGAACTGCTGTAATTTTCACTAAGGACAGGTCTCTCTATTCTCTATGAGTTGATGCATGTGGTTTGAGGACCAAGTTCACAAATTGTACTGTGGACCGTTTTGGGAGGTAATGTCCATTCAGAAGCAGGAAAAGACCAACACTACACCTATCCAGAGAACTAGGAACAGTAGACAAACTGCAATCAAGAGCTGTAGCCAGGAAGAAACAAAGTAAGGCTTTTTCAGTCAAAGGTAGAGATCTGATTTTTGAGGGAAAGAGAGGCTGGTGGTGACTCGAGTTCACTCAGATCCAGAGAAAAGGTATCAAAATCGATGAATTAGCCAGACGCTGTTCGATCTATCTATAGTAGCTCAGTAAGTTTTGTAGAACTGACTGTTGACTCATTTTGAGACATATTCACATAGATGTCGGTATCAGGCTGATTTTCAAAAATCATTTGTATTTTGTTGCTGTTCAATTTCAACAGGCACAAGTTCCATTCCATTGTTGAAAACTCCTTAATTTCGTAGAGTTGAATATTCAAATGTTATTAATCGTTCTGTCTGAACTTCCTGTATGGTAGTGAGAGGATATCGGTGGCTACCCAGGAGTCCATGCAGCCTACTATTCAGTATCGGCCACATAGTGTGGTTTGATCAATGGAGATGAATCGCTTTTCTTTCTTGCCGGCAAGAAGCAGAAGAAGTACTGTTCTTGTTCCTCGACAGCCAGGACAGGTGCTCTGTAAGATGGACCAAATTCTTTTTTGTCCACAATTTTTTCTCAGACCAGGTCCCTGGTCTTTGGGACCCAGACAGGTCTTGCTGGAATAGCTTTCACTTCCCCAGTGGTGGTGCGTTTTACTTGGACGTTGCTTTGAAATGCCCAGAATTCATGGAGTACCTGTAAAACAGCAAAATAATCATTGATGTCAAATGCTTTTTCATCCCCCATTGTGCTGCCACAATCGAGGTTGGGTACCCACATTCTAGTCCCAAACAGGACCTCATATGGAGTATGGCTTCCTATCGAGCTTTTTGGCATGTTATTAAGAGCCCTCTGGACCACATATAGGTGACTGATCCAACTGCCACCCAAACCTAATACCCTCGCTGTTAAGGATTGCTTTAAGTCCAGGTTTTTCCTCTCCACCAACGAATTTCAATTGGGATGATATGGAGAGGAGTACCGCAAGACAACACCCAAACCTCCCATGGCATCTTTGTAAGCCCGAGAGCTAAATGCAGGGCCGCGGTCAGAATGTAATGTGCCAATTACATATGTCCCTAAAAAGACTCGAAAAGACTCGAAAACCCTTTATAACAGTTAGAGCTTCAGCCGAACGCTGGAGTCAAACCCACAGGAATCTAGAGAATGAATCCAGTGCCATCAAGATGTACTTTTAAGACCCATCAGATTGTAAGGAGCCACAGTGGTCAAATATACACATGCAAGAGTTCTGTCTGATATCAGCAATAGTGTCTGTGGAGGACGTGTTACGGTAGAACCCTTCTGGTAGAATCTGACGGATTTTGCACTTAACGACAAAGCCCTTGGTCTGCTTGGTAAGCCCTGGTCACCAATAAGATTGATTCAGTCATTAAACTGTCAAAGTAATTTGTGTGTGTGCTGAACCCAGACACATGTGTGCTGCTAGCATTAAACCTAGTCTGCGATCCATGTTTGGTATTACTCTATCCACCACTCCTGGAATTTGAGCATACAATATGTTTTGTGCATCTAACTTGTGGGAGTACTTGAGTGGAAAACCTTTTGGTAAAGCGGAGTTGTTATTACGTGTAGCGTATACATCAACCATTTTCTGTCCGTCTATTCTCGTGCTAGAACGAGTGATTGCAGCAATAGCAGCAGTTCTCACTGTCTCCTTGGTGGCTTCATCAACCAATTAATTCCCTTAAATGTGCACGCCAACACACTGATGACTCAACATCTTAATCACCGGAGGCCGTGGCAAGCCTTTTTTCAGTTCTGCCACTTGGTCCCAAAGCATCTTATGCTTTATTGTGCAACCTTTGGAATCCCTAAACCCATTCTGACCCCAATAGTAAAGATATTGCAATCTCCTAGAGACTGCATCTGCGTATTGCTAGGACGGAAATTGCCGTCCTGCATACATCCCTTTACAATAACAAATGCCGCACTGTATTGTGGTTTCCTTCCTAAAACCGGCTGGGCAGATTCGCCAGTATAAATGATGTATTCACACTGATCTAGAGGCATTATTTCATTCGGGAGAGGATATTCTTGTTCGTCCTGCATAAATGCTTGCTTTTTTAATGTCAAATCAAATTTGTAGTCTACATCTGTTGCAGTTAACCCATTGTTTCCATTGTGTATGTGATGCTTTTGCATTTGGAAGACTTGCTTTTGTAACGGCCTTTAAGGTAGGTACTGGAGTCACAACAATTATGCATTTCCCCTGAGCCAGTGCGCTTTCTCTCACTACAGCAGTCTTTTTTCTTGTTACTTCTGCTACGCTGTCTAGCATTTTCAGAGCCCATTCTCCATTCAGAAGTTGAGTCCTCAGTAGCCTGGGCAATTCGTATTTTAAGGCCAGCTACTTTCTCATTTTAAATTGAGGTTTACATTTAGGTTTATCTTTTTTTTTGATAATCTAGTCTGAAATGCGATGTGTATCTCGCAGTTTGGCTCACTCTTCTGATTGCCATTCTGACTGTCCTTCCCTCTCCAAGTTTTTGGATGAGCCCTGAAAGGAACGAGAGGAAAGTGTATCAGTATCCTGATACCTTTCAGGTTTCTTAATATTGTCATAGTTTCCAAGGTTATATTTCCTGTCAGAGGGCTCCTGTTGAGGAGACCCACCCCGTGATTGTGATGCATTCTGCTTGTTTTTTGATTATTATCATTATCCCATTTTGTTCTAAAAGAATCTTGTGCTTGCTTTGAATTGTCTTTTTCAGGATTTCGTATTAATTGTGGTTTTACAGGTCTAGCTCCCAAATAATCTCTCCCCAGTGAACCATAGCTCTGTTCAATAATTTTAGGTAATTCCCGCTTCTGTTGTGCAGGAGTGCATTCCCCTAGGCGTTGGCGTATAGCCTCCGCTACTGCCTCCCCTTTTATGTTTGCTAATGTAATTGTGGATACCTGGGAAAAATTGTCTATCAATTTTATCCCTAAGTCCAAGGCAGGTTCTTCCCGTACTCATTCTGTATTTGTTAAAAAACTTCTGGTATGACTGCTATTGAGGGGGTACAAACTGCAGCAAAGACTGTACACCAAGTGATACATATCCTCTATCGGGGAGCTATCCCCGTTGGCAAGCAGATTCTCAGTATTCTGTGTTTTTCTTGTGGACCTGTGTAAACACTGCTTCAAGCTGTGATAATTTCTGTGCTATCCAGAATGGCAATTTTTTCATGTTTAGTGGGCATTCTTCCCATAATCACATTCAGCATTTGTGGGGAGATGTTTTTGTGGTCCCTTGTAGTTCACCTGTTTTGAGTGACACTTGTAGGTTGAAGTGTGAGTGTACGCTTAACGAACTGTGTAAGATTTCGGTAAAGTTTTATTATTTCTTCGGGAAGTGGACATAAGTCTGCTGCTGGTAATGTATCTATCTCTGGTTGCAGTGTGTAAGCAGGTAGAATTGGCCAAGTTGCTGCGTCTCTGCAGAGTGGACATAGTCCCACTTTCTCTGTGGTGTGTGGGAGGGCGACTTTAAACAATTTATATGCTCTTGGTAAGTTAACAGGACTTCTGTGTCCTTGTATTGTGAGTATTCATCTGGTATCTGGAGTGTAGGAATTAAATGTATTTGTGCGTGTACTGCAGGTGGGACTTTGACCCAGGAATAGAACACCTCTGTTGTGTATGCCTCTTGTGTGCCTCAATCACAAAGTTAACGGTCCCGCCTAACCTGAGAGACCAACGTTTTCAAATTTTACAGCAAGTGCATGTCTGCAATTTTCTGGAATAATTATAGCACCTTCTAGCTAGGCTTCATCCCTACTAGTACCACTTGTACCAGTATCCCCTGTCTCTGCCCTTTGAGACATTATTGGTGCAAGGTAAATGAAAAAAAGATACAGTTTTGCACAATGTGGGGAACTATAATCCTTCAAGCTTGAATAAACCTACAGAAAATACATAGGGTATACCTAATCAGCTGAGGCGGATTTTCCCTCCCCACTTCAGATGTCTCTGGGTAAAGTGAGTAGGGGGCCTCTGAGAAAGTTCGACTGAACTACTCAGATTTGACTGTTAAATAAGAACAAAGCCAACATTGGTGGTGCCATATTGTGTAGGTCCTACAAATCTATATAGGATCCGTACATTTAGACAACATAAACTGAGGGATTGGTGTTCCGACTGATTCCAGACATCCCCAAAGGATATGTCAGCATTTAGAGTAGCTAGCTCACATTGGAACTATAAGCCCCACAGTCTTACCAAGGAGTGAATAGTTTCCGGCTACCATCGAACATGACAACCTTGACCCCTCAGGGATCGTGGAAACAATACAGTACTTTTTGCTCAGTCACTCATGCTCACTTTGTCTCAGAGAGATACACAGAATAAACGGTGGGACATTTTCAATAAGTATTTATTGAACCAGCGTCATTCTAGTAAGAAATATGTATGCTGCAACAACCCTTAGACAGAAACAGACATATATGATTACAAGCACCAAAAGAGTAAATAAAAGGTAGATTCCTACCATGGTGCTAAAACAGTGAATATATGCAGGCATATAGATGCATGGCAGTAATCATGCATACTCCTAAGATGCTAACCATAGCTAAGTGTAGTGTACCTAGCATGCATGTAGGTGGGTGGAAAGTCAAGAATCCCCCTAGGAAAGAGCCAACTCCATTACCTGATGGAAGAGAACGAAGGACCCATCTTGGTCTCGAGTTGGACACCCTGCTATGGATGTCGGACCACTGTGTGCTGGAGTGTCTGCGTGCATGGACTTCAGCGTTTTGTGTCAGCAGGGAAGTTTCTCCTCTGGCTTGCCCAGCGAAGATGTGCTACTCATATACCTGAAAGGTACCTTCAGGGGTTCTACCTAGATGTCTTATGGAACTGTGGACCTGTCGGCCAAGGTTGACGATAGCAGTGACTTTTTGTGCAGAGTTAATATGCAGAAGATGGAAATCCTGCTGTGATACTAAGTATCCTCATGCATAATTTAGGCCAGTTTTCTAACAAAACCACACAAAATTTATTCGACACCTTACTAGGTAAAAGGTCAGTGCCAGGACCGTTATGAAGAGCAAGGTAGGGCAAATGTAGGTATAAGGTCTTGCAACTACCTAGGCCTCTACTGGGGTACACTGGGGCTCATAATACCACTGCAGTGTCTGTGCACAGTTTTACCTGCCATGTTGACCTGGCAAGTGGGTCCACTTGCCAGGTCAACAGTTAAAACTGTGCAGAGACACTGCAGTGGTGTTATGAGCCTTCCCTTTTCCTACATGCAAGCCATCCCTAAGGTGGGTCCAAGGTAGCCCAACGGGCAGGGTGCAGTGTATGTGAAAGGTAGGGCATATAGTAGTGTATTTTACATGTCCTGATAGTGAAATACTTTGTATTTCATTTTTCACTATTAAAAAGGCTGCCTTTTCCACAGTGGATCATTGGAGCGGCCTTGTAACATTTTACAAGTGTAACTTTCAAATGGGAAAAGATTGAGAAATGGAGGTAAAAAGGCTCCCTGAGCTCAGAATTTAACAACACATCTTTTGGTAAAGTTGGTTTTAAAATTGTGTGTTTGAAAATGCCATTTGTATAAAGTCGGTATTTTCTTGTTTAACTATCCTCTGCATGTTTGTGTATTCACCGTCTTGTTTTGGAGTTACAGGAGTTAGGGAAGACAGTCACAAGGGGGGGGGGGGGGTTGAGGTGTGTCCTGCCTTTCCTGGGTGACACAGAGCCAGGCTGAATAGACCTTTCTGCATTTAGAGTAGTGGGAGGAGTTTTCACTAGCACCCACATAGGCTGTGTCTGCACTGCATAATGCTGTCTCCACCTCCTACAGTGAAGCTGGACTAGAGAGGACAGAACTGGTTTCTATTGAGCAAGAGGAACTTGCTGCCTAACACTTCACAGGGAAAAGTAGTATAAATATTGGGGCCCTAACCCCAGAACTTTAGAACTATTTGGACTAAGGAACCTGCCAAGAAGAAAAGCTGGAGAAGCTACCACTTTGTTGTGTGCTTTGCTGTGTTGGCCTGCAGTGACTGCTTCAGACTTGAGCACTGAAAGGACTGGACTGCACTTTCTGCAAACTTATTGTTCTGAGTTTCTTCAAGGGCTTGAGGTAGAGCTTGCCCCATGTTCAAGAAGTCTCAAGAACATCAAATACTTCAATATCATCTGCTACCAGCACTAGGAACTGTGTGTTTTCAACAGAAGAAAAAGCAACCCAATGCCATCAACAACATTGCTGCTGGCTCCATGACCTGTTGGCACCGCAGAGAGCACCGCTCAGCTTCATATCACAAGCCTGGTCTCACCGATGACAAGGACTGATGCAGTCACCGAGCCGCTGCTTGCACTGTGACCTTAGGGCACCTCACTTTGCACTGCCTCACTTCACATCGCTGCCCTGGTATCCCCGATGCTGCCACTCCACATGTACATCGATGCCACAGCCTGTACTGTGGCCTGAGGGCACCACTCATAAGTTACTTGACACACCCGCGTCCCACACCCCAGCCGTGGCCCACTGATGCCAGCGCCATTGATTTCAGATTGTCTACCGACAACAATGCTTCAGAAACGACACTGCCGCTGCTTGCACCGTGACCTGCCAGCACAGCAACAGGCACTGCCCCACTTTGTAGCGAAGCCCTGGTCTCACCAATGCCGTTGAATGCCATCACTGAGCCGCTGTCTGCACCACGACCTGAAGGCACTGAATGCCACTTTGAACCGCAGCCCCAAAGCCTGCCAATGCTGGTGCTCCTGACTTCAACCTCACTGTTCTCTGATGACAACGCTTCTTCGGAGGTCATCACCAGGTCCACAACTTTCTGCATTTCCAAAGTAATGTTCGTTGGTCTCCCCTACACCATAGCTGGCCCGTGACACCGGGGCCAACCTGAACTCTTGGATTTGTTTGTTCACAATTCCGTTATAGCCACAGATGGAGCTATCGACTTCAAGGAACTGTATTTTAAAATTATTCTTGCAATATTCGTAGATCACTGTAAATTGGATTTTTATTGATTTGGTATTGTTTTACAAAGATAAATATTGGCTATTATTCTAAACCTGAGGTGGTGTCCTTTTGTAGAGTTTTGACTGTATTACTGTGTGTTATGTACAAATGCTTTACACATTGCCCCTGAGATAAGCCTGACAGCTCATGCTAATCTACCAAGGGGGTGGGAAGGGGTTATTTTAGGAGTGTAATTCCCCCTTAACCTGACTACAAGGAAGGGTCCCTACTTGGATTGGGTACAAACTTGCCAAATAGAGACCCCCATTTCTAACAACCTGGAAAAAAACTCTTTACTATTTGGACACCAAACATGCTTTTGGCTGGAAAGAAGCATGGAACCTGCCATGATCTCCATTTGGAACTACCTATAAGCCACAGTGGATAAAGCAGGAGTGGCAGCACTCATTGCCTTGGATCTGGCAACAGCATTCAACCTCATACATCATAAAGTTTTAACTGAAAAGAATAAATGATATGGTGTGTTGCATTTGCCATTTTACACGTGCTAAATCATATGTTGTTGCATTTGCCATTTTAAACGTGCTAAATCATATGTTGACCTCGATTCCATGCAATGCTCTGATCTTCCATTTTGTTGCATCGCACTTCCATCTTGAGCTGCCTTGACCTGGAGTTACACTTTAGCAGTAACATAAACATGTTATTCACGTAAACCAGTACAAGCAGGTGCGAGGCATCTCGTGAGGATGCCTCGTGAGGTTACGTTGTACCTTCAGAGTGTTTTCATGCATTCCATACTTATCGCTAGAACAGAGGGAGGATGGCCGTGCCAGTCTCCAAGGCCGGAGAGTGGGAAAGGAATGACTTTTGCCTCGACACCGCCTAAACAGAATCTGGCCAGGTCTGTCTGGGTGGGTCTGATGCAGAGATGGGGGCCAGCACTTGTGAATAGATGGGCGAGAGCGCCTGCTAGAGGCTTCTCGAACAGGTTGATTTAAGCTATAAAAAGCGGTGTCTGTGGGGTAGAGCTCAGGAACTCAGTCTTGGAGTGGACGCACTTGCGGGACAACTTTGGTGCCCGAAGAGATTACTCCCTGAGCTGCCGGTCTGCGAGTTCCCGACTTGGTGTTCAGTGCTTGGCCTAGGGATGTTGAAGTCTCCGGTGCTGCAAATGAATCTGGTGAGGTGCTTTGTACATTAACTGTTTATATACCTGTATTCACAGTTTCATATTTATGTATATAGTGTGGTGTATTCATTGTTTATTGCCTTTCACTCGGTGCCTAAGACTTTCTTAGTTGCAGTGACTTATTGCCTTTGCCTACAATATTAATAAAGCTCATTTTTACCTCCAGTGGTGTGTTGGAGTTTCTCTGTGAGTAAGTGGTGTGCGTAAGTTCAGATTACGCAAGTGGGCAAAGCAATACATTTTGGCGTAGTCGGTTGGATATGAACGTTGATTTAAAAGGGGAAAATATTGGGGTTTTTTTTAGTAATTGAAAGCAGACTCTCAGATATCAGTTGATTTATTTGCATGGGGGTAGCCCATATGGTGTTCTGGCTCATGAGTGAGCTAATTGTGTTTGGTTGAACGAGAATTGCTGTGTGTTTAAATGTGTTTTGTATAAAGGGCTTGTGAATAGCTTTTTTACGTTAGGCAGAAAGGGCTGGATCCCTTTAAAAGTGTTCAGTAAAAGATGCATTTAAAATGTGCGCAGCTGCAACGCGAATGTAACATCTCAGAATATAATCCTGAAAGGTGGGATGACATTTCAGATAGAGATAGTGGGGTTATTTTTAATGTGTTTAACATGCGTCAACAATTTGAGCATTTGCAAAAAGAGCTGAAGGAAATGTTAATTGATGCCCAGTGTGAAAATATTCCTTTGACAACAGAATTAAACGTGCATGATTTACATGTGAAAAATGTTACAGAAAATCTAGTCAGGTTGCCAATTGCACAGGCATTTTTTATTAATTCTTCCGAAGAGGGTTTTCAGTCAGAAAGGAAAGATAAGAAGACCTGTGTTTTAGAATTAACGATCACCAGTGGTGGAAATAAATCAGACCCAACAGTGTATGATGAACTGTGCTTTAAAAGAGAAATGTACCCATATGTTTTTGAAAATGTACAACAGCAGAGTGTGTATGACTGGTTAATTAAAAGGTTTGAAAATGTATTTTGTGATATTACCCAAATGCAATGTGCCCATTTTAGCTACAATGAAGTGCAGGGACTTTTCAATTTAGATGCAGAACAAATGCCCATGAATCTGTGCTTGAGCACACTAAAAGATACTGGACAGAACAGTATGAGAGAAAATGTGATTTGCTTATGGGAGAATGCATTGGTTATAAAATGGCCCATTTAGACAGGAAAGGTTGTCTGTGCAGAACAGAATTAAACAGAAACAGATTTGGTAACATCAATCACAAGAATAAAATGTTTTCGTAAATGTGAGAATTCCTAGATTATGACAATAAACTGATGCTGCCCCAGATATTGTTACAGATGTACAGTGAGACTTTGTATGTGACTTTTTAAGGTGCCAATGTTTTATACATGATAGTTTAAATTTGCCTGAATTAGCTAAACAGAAGCGCAGAGCATTTAGAAATAGAACGCAGGGTGTTGATGGAGGTCAAAAGAGGTTGAGTCTGTTTTTTGTCTTAGACAAAAGAAAGGGTTTTTTAACATCATGCTGTTCCATTTAAGAAGGGAAAATTCCACAGCTTTTAGGTTATGAATGGCTGGGAACTGACAGGCTTTGATCTTGAAGAAAAAGATAGCACAGCCTGCCTCGGAGCATTTTGTGAAGGCTGGGCTCAAAAGCGAGTACAGGAGCAGAGTCTTCCCTGCTTGTTATGTTTGGCGAGCACCCAAATTGTGTCCGCGGAAGAGCTCAGTGTAAAGGAGGGGGGATTCCACTCTTCAGACTGTGAAGCTTCCTGTAATAGGAAAGAGAGGGAGGCTTGCAAAGGTGCAGGCTTCATCACCATCATGCCCCCTCCCTATGAGGAGGTAGGCAGGGCAGACAGTAATTGGCAGGCGCTTTGCTCTTGAAATGTGAGCTCCTCGAAGGGAGGGTTGCGAGGCAGAGAGCAGACTCTGTTAGGGTTGAAATTGAGCCAGCCCTGGGACGCGGACATCTCCGAAGGGAGGGAGTCTGCTAGCTAGGAGTGCAAAGGGAGTGAAGCTGAATTCCCCAGCCCCTCTGGCTATGAAAGAAAAATCAGATTTTGCCCAAATAAATTTAGAGGATATAATGCAGGTAGTATTCTTGAACTATTCCCCAGATCTAGAGGAGAGCTTTGCAGACAGAAATAAAATATGGGACCTTGAGAGATGTAAAAAGAACATTATGTGTTTTTGAATTGAAGTTTTTCGCAAGACATGTGATACTTGTTTATCGTTTCAGATTGCGGTGCCGGGGTGCAAGTGGTGCCCTCCCTGTATGCATGGGCCCTCATCCCCCCTTTTATTATTTTATGTTATTATTTTAGTTTGTTATTTTTTGGAGAGTGGCCCCCAACCCCCCCCCCCCCCCCCCAAGCCTGGAGCCAGACTGGACGGTGGTGATGTCCTGGGGCTGATGGCAGACGGGAGCTGATGATCTATGGAGAACCAGATCAGATGAGGTTCTTCCTTGTCGAGGGGATACTGATGAAGATGGATGCCAGAGAGCTGTCATCTACATAGATGGACTGCTTCTTTCTAAGTGAAGAAGGGATCAGCAGAGTGTGCTACAATTGGAACTGTCCCCTTCAAGTGAGGCTGACTTTGAAAGCATGAGAGCTGTGTGTCTTTCGAACAGGAGAACTGCTTGTGTACCCGGACAAGAGACAGTGGTGTTTTTTTTTGTTTTGCGTTTTTCACAGAAAAGAACACTTTTTTTCAGTAGAGACACTTTGCTGCAATTGGAGTAGATATTTTCTGAGCTACAGTTGGCTGCCTTGGCAGTAGAATTTGCAGTTTCATTATTAGAGGTTCAAATGACACAAGCTGAATTATTTTTAGATATTTCACCTGAGTTCTTGTTTTAAGTAATGCAGTAAGTGTAAAAAGAACAAAAAGAGAAAACCAGTTCATTATGATCTGCTTTGAATTCAATGTTTTTGAGTAGTCACTTTAACACGAGAGGTATCGATTACGTTTTTGATTCTGTAATGCAGTTTTTACTCTTTCAAATATGGCCTACAGTCTTGTATCCTTCACTCTGACAATTTAGTTTTTAAGGTTTTACCTTTAAATGAGACATGCAATGTTTTAATGACAATCAGATCTTCAGTTAGATTTTATTTAGTTGCTGGTTATTATGCATTGATACTGCTTTTACAGTTACCAGATACGGTGCCCCACTGATAGTTTTGTTTTTCAATCATGATATTCAGTTGCTAGTTACTGTGCAATAATTCCAATTTTGCAGTTAAAAGATGCGGTCATAGCTGTGCCTTTAGTTCAGTGATTTTATTTTTGATATATGTGAATGGTGATGTTCAAGGGTCAAGGGGTGCTCTCCCTTTTTCGTCCCAGATCCATGGTATTTAGACCAATGGGGTATGATGGGTGAATCGAAGGTCAAGGGGTGGAATGTGTTGCATTTCCCATTTTACACGTGCTAAATCATATGTTGTTGCATTTGCCATTTTAAACGTGCTAAATCATATGTTGACCTCGATTCCATGCAATGCTCTGATCTTCCATTTTGTTGCATCGCACTTCCATCTTGAGCTGCCTTGACCTGGAGTTACACTTTAGCAGTAACATAAACATGTTATTCACGTAAACCAGTACAAGCAGGTGCGAGGCATCTCGTGAGGATGCCTCGTGAGGTTACGTTGTACCTTCAGAGTGTTTTCATGCATTCCATACTTATCGCTAGAACAGAGGGAGGATGGCCGTGCCAGTCTCCAAGGCCGGAGAGTGGGAAAGGAATGTCTTTTGCCTCGACACCGCCTAAACAGAATCTGGCCAGGTCTGTCTGGGTGGGTCTGATGCAGAGATGGGGGCCAGCACTTGTGAATAGATGGGCGAGAGTGCCTGCTAGAGGCTTCTCGAACAGGTTGATTTAAGCTATAAAAAGCGGTGTCTGTGGGGTGGAGCTCAGGAACTCAGTCTTGGAGTGGACGCACTCGCGGGACAACTTTGGTGCCCGAAGAGATTACTCCCTGAGCTGTCGGTCTGCGGGTTCCCGACTTGGTGTTCAGTGCTTGGCCTAGGGATGTTGAAGTCTCCGGTGCTGCAAATGAATCTGGCGAGGTGCTTTGTACATTAACTGTTTATATACCTGTATTCACAGTTTCATATTTATGTATATAGTGTGGTGTATTCATTGTTTATTGCCTTTCACTCGGTGCCTAACACTTTCTTAGTTGCAGTGACTTGTTGCCTTTGCCTACAATATTAATAAAGCTCATTTTTACCTCCAGTGGAGTGTTGGAGTTTCTCTGTGAGTAAGTGGTGTGCGTAAGTTCAGATTACGCAAGTGGGCAAAGCAATACATATGGGTATGAAAAACAATATCATTGACTCACTCAACTCCTACATTAAAGACAAGTTAGGCATAATCTCTAGTTTCCCGTTCTCCTCCACACTATACAGTGTTGAAAGATGAGTTTCCACAGAATCATTTCTCTAACTCAATTCGATTGACAATTCTAACACTAGATAAACAAAATGACCTGTGGTCCACAATACTGGATGACTGCCTCAAAGTAACCAGCAAATTGATACATTTTTTAAAACTATTTGTATTGGGGTATTACAGATCACGCATCACATTTACAGTAGTAAATTGCACTTACGAGATCATCTCTAAATTAATGCTGATGTAATCCCAATTTCCCACACAGTAATCAACATTTCCACCCCCCATGAATCAGTACATAGTCATACATGTGTCATAAATGAGTATTGTGTCTGAGTGCACAGAAGCAGGGCATTAGAAAGCAGGTGGTCAGTACTTATCTGTGAGATTAACCCCCGCTATGCGCCAAGTGTATCCAGAATATTTACAGTAGTGTAGAGGGAGTCTATGTGAAGCTAATGTCGGTGACCCAGTAGGTGAGGCTAAAGGAGTTTTGGATTCTCGGGCGATTAAACTATCAACCAGTGTGTCCAAAGCCTGGGCTGAGTCTAATGTGCCAACCCCAGGTCTGGCTTCCATCAGGAGTAATCTCCTCTCACAGCTCACCCATTTCTCCATTTCATTCCTCCATGTAGTTACCCGGGTCCCTCCTGTGACTTACAAACCCACATGATTTCATGCGTGGCCAGGATAAACAGCAGATCCTGCAATTTGCTTGTGACCTTAGATTTAGATGTATTGGGAAACCAGACCAGGAGACAGTGGCCCAGGGAGTGAGGAATCTTTTTCTCAATGACAGCCGCAATAGTAGTAATTTCCTCCCAAAAAGCACGGATCGAAGGGCATGACCAAAACATGTGTAGAATATGAGCTCCCTCTTCCCCAGCTCTATGGCAGGCTGCATCACCCAGGTGGAAGTATCAACTAATGCACTCTGGAGTTAAGTACGATCTATGGAGGACATAATAATTGATTAACTTGAAGCGTGCATTTCTGGATATTTTCAGGGTTCTTGCTAGGATAATGTCCCTGTTTCTAGAAGATATAGGGACTCCCAGATCTTCCTCCCATTGTAATCCCAAATGTTCCAGCGGTTGCCGAAGATCTCCCCGTATTGCTTTATATTGGCATGAGATCACCTTTTTGGTGCCACCAGAGAGGGCCATATATTGGCAGCTTCTAAGTGTGCTCGGTTTGGAGGGGCCCGTGCCCCAATGTTTCCTCAGTGCTGTTGTGGGTGTAGAAGGAAGTGGCCCTGTGGCAGATTAAATTCTGCTCAGAACTCCTCAAATAGGAGCATTTGGAAGTGCCTGAACAAGAACCCCATCTTTGTCGGACATGCCTCCATCCAGGAATCAAGACTTCCCAGCATCCGAAATGGGGTAGGTCACTCAGCATGGAGAGAGGTAGGGTCAGGAGAGTATGGAATTTTGCTATGCATTTTTTGCCAGTATCTGTTCCAGGATCTAGCAATCACATGGAATTCTTGGGTATCTCCAAAAGTTGAACGTCTCACATTAAGCAACATCTTAGTGAAGTTGGTAAGTGTCGCTGCAAATGGGTTTGGGGACTTAGTTGGATCTCGGCTGTTCGCCATCCACTAAACTAGCCAGTGAAGCTGGGCGGCTAAATAATATGTCTTCAAGTCAGGGTCTGCCAATCCCCCAGGTGCCATTGAGCGCTGCATCGTCCGTGCCCCTCGCCTATGGCCCGCACCCCATATGAAGGCAATTATTTAGAAGTCAAGGTCTTTGAATAGTGCCCGCTGGATCCAGACCGGGAGTGCTGTGAAGAAATATAGGAGGTGAGGTAGTACCACCATTTTTAGTAGTGCTATTTGGCCTGCCATATAAGAGCGGAAATGTTTTCCAAAAGTCTATAGGAAAGTGAAGGATCGGATGGCCTGTCCTACATTGCCTTCTTGAAGATCAGGGAGATCATTGTAGACCTTGACACTCAGGTAAGCCAAGCATAGGGGGCACCCACTGTTGGTGTGCTAGTCCTTCAAGTGGGTCTCCACGTGGTGGTGTGGGAAGGATCCTCGACTTCTGCCAATTCAGTTTTGAGCCAGACAATAGCCTGACATTTTCTAACATGGTCCTGGTCCTGTCCAAATCCTCCTTGATATTGCGGAGGAAGACCAGTAGGTCATCTGCATATAGTGCTATGTGGTGATGGTGGCCATTAATGGATAATCCCTATACAAGTGTCCCATTCTTGCATTGCTGGCCAAAGGCTCGATGGTCAGCTCAAAAAGCAGGGGGACAGAGGGCAGCCCTGTCTTGTTCCGTGACCCACCGGGTATCTTGCAGATATAACCTTCCCTGTGCAGATTCTAGTAGTTGGACCTGTATATGGCAAATTTGTCCAGGTCAGGAAGTTCCTGCACAGTCCCATATGCAACATCAGCTAATAATCAAAATGCCCTTCCAGGCTATCAAATGCCTTTTCTAAGTCAACAGCGAATATTGCAGAGCTCACTCGGTCATAGTCTCTGCCTTCCAGTATGGACAGGAGCCTCCTGATATTGATGGCTGTGTTATGGCCAGGTATGAATCCAGAGTGAACCTACCAAAAATTAGGAGAATGGTCCTCCGCAGCAGAGGTACAGGACACAATGACACCAAGTCAAAGAAAATTTCCTTTGGGGCTATTCGGTACCATACACTAATACCCAAATTTCGATCACACCTCACTCATATATCAACCATTCAAAATGCCAAAGAGTAGTGTATAAATGTTTTATTCACTAAGTGAATGCATAAAAAATATATATTTTTTGTATCCAGCAAGATATCTAAACCTGATATACAAACAACAAACAATATAATACACAATATTAAAAAAAAACACTTTGTGAAGCACATCAGCAGGATGACTATTTCATAATTCAATATTATAATCAATCAATATTTAATACATAATTAAAAACATATCATATATATGTAAACATTCCATATGTTAGCATCATAAAAAGACACCAAGATAAATACAAAATGGCCAAAGACAACGCATTTCGGTGGCAGTAACTGGTTCAAACCACCTTCTTCAGGCTTTCTTATAAAAATGTGTCCAAAACTCATAACATCGTTATATGAAAATATGAATTTGATGGCCGAGGGATTTCACTCTCCTTCTCCTCCTTCAAGTGCCAACCAGACTATATGGTAACAGGTAGATTGCCAATGCGGAAATCTCACACAATAAAACTGGACAATTGGAAAACTTGGTGGTTACAAAAATAATCCTATTCAAGTCTCCTTCCAGGATGAACATTCAATTTAAAACATAGGCAGAAGACACCTCCGTGGGTTGTCCTTGTTAGTATTGATTTGTGGCCTCACATACTTTTATTTCTCTTCATATACTCAGCGGGCAGCCAGGCAACACTTCCCTTCAATTTTCAATTATACATTAGTGAAATGTGAATCAGGATAACGGGATATGAAGATCTCCGAAGTGGCATGCTTGTCTCCTCACCTTTTGTAAAAAGCAGATCCGGAGTGATCCAGTTGTATTTATTTAGTCATAAGAGGTAGAAGTCTGGTCGCTAGTATCCTAATATTATAATCAATGTTTAACATTGAAAGCAGCCTGTACTGGTGTGATCATATGCCAGTTTTCCTGGCTTCAGGATGGGGGCAGTAAGCACTTCATGAGCGGTGTCTCGTAGACACCCAAAGTCCTTAGAAGCAGCATAGAGGCCCACCAGTCTGGGCGTCAATTCCGCAGTGTAGGTAGCGTAGAACTCGGCCAGAAATCCGTCTGTTCCCGGAGTCTTATTTTGTGCCATATTTTTCATTGCACTCTTTATCTTCTGTGGGGTAATATCTCTGCCCAACTCCTCTGCCTCTTTGTCCACAAGGCATGGGAGGGGAAGTCCATTGAGGTAGGCCTGCATCGCTATGTTGTCTTGTGCTGCAACACTTCTATAGAGGTTTGAGTAATATTGAGCGAAATGGCTATTAAATCCCTCCTGGGAGTATATTCTGTTCACTCGTCTGACTGCAAGATCAACTATGGGTGAGCCACTTTTGGTCGGGTTGGCTACCCAGGCCAGGAGAGATCCCAACTTGTCCTGCCCTGCTTGCGTTCGGTCCATGTACTGTTTAAAGTCAAAGCATCTGAGCCATTCTGTCTGAGCCTGGTAGCAGGATTTATTTCCTCCAAAATACTCTTAATTACGTGAGAGGACATGATCTCCCTAGCACTTGTAATACAGTGTCAACGAGTAACAAGGAATTACTGAAATTACTCCGATTACTCTGGCATAAATAAAATTACTTCCACACCTACACAAATCCTGTATGATCCATGGAAAATTGGGCAATTATGCACAATATATAGAAATATGTGAAACTTACGATGCAGTCTAGTGTTGTTCAAATCCCACACTCCCATTCTTTTTGCCATCACCGTTTGATATAGGAATAATCTGCAGAATTAAAATATATGCAGAATAATCTGCAGAATTAAAAAATATGCAGCGACAACTCACTACCACTATCAACGCTTCTCCAACCACGGCCACCTTTCCTGTCGCCTAGAAACATGCAGAGGTTAGACTCCTCCTAAAGAAACCATCATTGGACCACAGAGATCTCTAGAACTATTGTCCCATCTCCCTGCTACTATTCCCTACCAAAGTCTTGGAGACGGCCGTCAACCTCCAACTCACCAAACACCTACTAGACCCCTCCCAATCAGGATTCAGAAGCAACCACAGCACAGAGAAAGCTCCCATCGCCGCAACAGACATCTGCACCCTACTCAATGGAGGAGAATCAGCTGCCCTGTTCCTGCTTGATTTCTCAGCTGCTTTCAAAACGGTCTCCCACCACACAATCATCGATCGCCTATGCCAGATTAGTATAACAGATGACACGCTCAGATGGATAACATCCTTTAAAAAGGAAGCACACAAAATGTCCACCTCTACCCCTTCACATCGTAAGCCAAGCACAACATCTGTAGCATTACCCAAGTTTCATCCATCAGCCCAACACTCTTCTACGTATACATGACACCACTCGCAGACATAGTAGATCGCACAACTTCAACATAATTTCCTATGCCGACACACAGCTCGTCCTATCGATCTCTGCCGACCCCACGTCAACAAAGTCTAACTTCCACAATTGCATGCAGAACGTTTCAGCATGGATTAAGGACAACCGCTTAAAGCTCATCTTCAACAAATACCCCGTCCTCTGGTGGCCATCAGAACTTGGATCCACCCCTAAGCCGAAAGACCATGCCTGCAACCTTGGCATCATCCTAGACAGCAAACTCTCCATGAGACGTCAGGTCAATGCCATTTCCTAAGCATGCTTCCACACTCTCTGCAAAATCTACAACTGGCTGCCCATTGCCACCAGGAAGATGGTAGCACATGCCCTCATTACCAGCTGACTGGACTATGGTAACACTCTCTATGAAGGAACCACCAACGAACTCATGCAAAGACTCCAGAAGATCCTCAACACAGCCGCCAGCCTGACATTCAATCTGCCAAAGAGAACCCATATTACCCATCACCTGAAAGACCTTCACTGGCTCCCGGTCCAAAAAAGATGCCATTTCAAGCTCCTGACTCATGCCTACAAAGCCTTCCATGATCAAGGACCCGCCTACTTGAACCACCTTCTGAACTTCCACCGTCCCCCCAAGAACCTCTGCTCTGCAAACTACGCCCTCGCTCTTATCCCTCGTATACGCCGCTGCCATGTTGGAGGACACCCCATCTCCTTTCTCATCTCCAAACCCTGGAACAGCCTCCTCCTTCACCTCCGCACCTTGCCTCTGTTGACCGACTTCAGGAAGGGGCTTAACACCTGACTCTTCGAATGAGACCTACAGCAAGCGCCTGGATACCCTCTTGGGTGACAAGCCATGCTTTACAAATAGTGATTGATTGAGTGATGCACTTGTTTTGTACAAAAAACATTATCCATTGCCCACTGGGTGTAAAACGTAGTTGCTGACATTAACCAGCACCAAGTTTACCTGGTGGTGAGCAGGGAGTGACAGAATAATTAGAAAAAAACATGCTTTTTTCTCAGCACATTCAAAGTAAAAATGACAAAAATAATATTCAACAATACTTGTTATCATTTGAAAAAATAACACAAATTATTTAAAATGTTAACATACCTTGCAGGGAATATGTAAAATGCACTTTTGGGTACATGTTGTCCATGAAAGAAAAATGTATTATCCTGCCCACTTCTCGATCTGACCATGATAGGTTTCAAAATATCCTTCAATTCAGAGGCAAGGGTTTGAGGAGCACTGGACCCAACAGGATGCAGGGTCTCCTCTAACTCTCTTCATCTACTACACTTGTTGCCATGTTTGTGTGTTTTATTTCATTGCGGTATAATAATTTCACTCTGATAAACGTATGCCTTTCTTCCTCCTGAAAGCCTTTGGGATTGCATACTGGTCATCATAATGCAAACTGGAGATGACAGCAGGGTGGCATTTCAAACATATAATTTTGATTACGTTGTAGACTCTTAAGGTGGGCAAGAACCATTTATACACACAAAATGTGCCATGGATTTTTTTGTTGTAAAAGTAACAAGTTGATGGAAGGAATACCTGAAATAATCGCATGCAATGGACATCGTTGGGAGCCGCGTTCTAGGGATGGCCTGGCAGTTCGGGCTGGACTTTTCCGATTGCAGCAGGACTAAGACTGATTTGTATATGGCTGGTCTCTGTCTAGAGTGGCATAGTGGGCAAACAATGATGCCCTGTAATGTGGTCTTGAGTATGAACAAGTGGCCAAGATTATGGAAGAACACTATCCATCAACTTTTTGTTTTCTTCATGGATTTTCTTGTGATATAATTTGAGTACATTTGACCTGGTGTGTCAACATCACCCATTAAACAAATGTAGTCTATCTAGGACACATGGGTTTTATGACAGGAGTGTCCTGAACCTTACACAGTAGCAAAGACTGCACACCTAAGGACCAGGAAGTAATTTGGAAACCTGGCATTCTCTGTTACCAGGTTCTTCTTCACTGGTTCCCATCGGCCTCAAATTGTAACCAGCCGCGTGAAGATGTGAGCACAGCTGGTAGAATCATTACAGGTAAGTATGATGATTCCATATGTCATAATGTTATCCCTGGAACACCTTTTCTTGATGAATATATGTCACAAGGGCATACAAGCTGTTAAATACTTTTCAAAGTTATACAGGAATGAGTACAAAGGAATTCTTATTTTCCGCAGAGATTGTGCACACTACTACAAGAGATGGTTGTTGCATTCCTTATTCCGTACTTATTTAAGATTTAAATCAGGCCTGGGCGGTAAATTCCAGTCCGCTCGCGGAATTTGGGTAATTTTGTGCAAATATTCTGTGATACGCATCTTCGCAGAATTCTTTGCTTGTTCGCGCTTTCAAAATGCATGCTCACGAGATATTTCTGCCAGAGCACGCAAACAGCGTTCGCGAACAGGAAAAAAAGCACCATGAACGGACAGAACAAGCAATTCCGCGTGTTCACAGAAATTTTGCGTGCTCGCAGAGATTTCTTACCATTTCGTGAAGCCTTGCGTAGTGCGACTATGCAAATTCCGCCCACCCCTACTTTAAATTCGGACCCACGAAATGCTAGATGTCTACCACTAACTTATTTTTCTGATGTCTGATAGCCCTTCATATTTGTGCGGCTTAGGCCTTGGTTATGAGTTGAGAAGAGTGGTATTTCCATAGGTAACTGCTTTGATAACAAAGAACCCAGTTTTACCAGCCAAAAGATTTGTAGTGAGGAGGTCCACGCAGGTAGGTTGTAATCAAAGATGATTTATTCAAGCAGGTAACAAGTAGTATAGCTTCAGACAACAGTTAGTTAAGTTGTGAAGTGGAGCCCCACCGGAGCTACCCGTCTCCTGCTCAGCCCATGTCCAACTGTCACTTCGTCTCTCCTGTGTCTCAACATTCCGAGGCACATCATGACTCCCACATTCTTTTGAGCACAGGGCACAGACACTGGCTGAGCAGGAGTCGTAAAATACATTACATTACAATGCAGGATACTACAAAATTGTTATGGAAAAAGGCTGCATTGCAGCCTGGACCCATATTCCCGTCCTCCTCAGATCCTTAACCATGGCATGGGGGAACATGTATATCCCCCTCCCAAAACTACAGTATCCACAACCCAGTGGCACCCTCCCCACCGTCCCCCCTCCTCTCCCAGCCTAGCAGTAGTTCCCTCACTCACATTTGGCACCTGCTCAGAGCAGAGCTCTAAGCTGGTGGTAAATGTAAGTGATAACCCTCATAGAAAAGGAAATTCCATACTCAATTCCACACAGTAAAAACAAGCCTTCCCAGTTATTCCCAATTCCATGGGGATAAACTCATTGTACTGTTGAGGTATTACTGTACTGTGCTAGGTTTTATGGGTGTAGATGTACCACCTAGTCAGTAATGTGCAACTCGTGATCAGGGCAACAGAGGAGACTTCCTTGGGATGCGGTATGGCCAAGTAAATAACTCACATCAACAGAGGAGAACAACAGAAGCTGAAAGTAATACGAGAACAGTTAACTTTTTTCGCCATTGGTCTACAATATTTTCTATGTTTAATAGTATTATTATTAGTGGTAGCAATAATATTTACAGCAAGTACAATACACATGATAATTATGCGAGCAATAATACATTTGGCCATTTCTGTAACTCACAGTATACGGCAAATTGTCTCTTTGGCAATAATTATGGGACCTTTGTGTTGTTAACGTTAACGTCCATAGATTCCTACAGCAAGTGCATGAACCCACTAAGCTATCTTTCTGTCATCATGTGATCATGTTATGTTTATATTTAAGTTATATCACATGGGATGAGTGAGCCACATGGAGCACACCACTGGCTTCCACAGTACAGTAAAGGGTACCTTTGCAGCAGTGTGACCAATCTCCACAGCAATGTCAGCCGCAGAATTCCCCAGTCCGACCACGAGCACTTGTTTGCCTTCATACCCTTTCGGGGTCTTATATTCCCGGCTATGGCAACACAGACCTTTAAAGTTGTTTATCCCTGCAGGAAAAGAGATGGAAATTACAATTTGGATTCAATTATTGTGCTAAAAAGAACCACATTCGTAAAGTACTGGCCAAGCAAGTATTTTTCCAATCAACTATTAAGTTACCATGAACATACTGACGTATTGCAATGTTTCATACAGTTAAAATAAGGCACACAACTAATAAAGTATATCTGCTGCTCTAGGGTAAACAGAGACCCCATGAGAGGAAAAGGAAGCAGAGAAACAAAGGATCCTAAGGGAATTTATTAAGATACTACTTTATACAAAAACCCGTCCAGAAGATTTCCAGCTGCCCTCAAAAGCACTGCACTAACTAGTCATAGGCCATTCAAATAGCGCCTTCGTACCAGATACACCATCCTCATATTCTATATGGCTCTAAACTGCCATTGGATAACATACTTTTACTTTTAATGCTAGGGCCACTCCCCTTGCTGACTAGCGTTTGGAGGCTCAGACCTTGCATGAAATGAAGTGTGCCATCATTCCCACAGGCTGAAACTCACTCACTCTCCAGGGAAACTGAACACCAACCTAAAAGTGGGGGGAGGCCGTGTATTCCTCTGTCTCTACTTAAGTGATTCTACAAGCTATGAACATTAACATTTTAAATTGCAGGGGAGCAATGCTGAGGTGGGTGCTGAGATTGAACTATTGCACCAAGAGTGGTGGAATGTGGTGGGAGGAGTTTCAGCACTTGTGAACACCATTCGTGAACTTCGAATCACAATACCTCAATTGGCTGGATCCTCTAAGATTGAATGGAAGATGCAGAAGGGTGGGCGTGGTTGAATACTTTCTGTTTTTTTTGTTTTCCATGGTGGGGGGACAAGCTGCATTCTGAACAGTTCATTAAATCCTGGCTCCTATCTACAGTTGATCCAGATTACTGCTGGTCTTCATACTTTGTGACTGACGGTGCCCAGCAAGCCTTCTTGCCCAGACCCTAGCCCCCAGGATGCCTCCAAAGCCATCCATCGTTAAGCTCTTAAATTACAATGACTGTGATAATATTCTCAAGGCAGAATTCCTAACCTGCTGAGGCCATGTGTCCTTGCTCGTGCTGTCCTAACCTGGTGGATGCGCCCGTAACCCAGCCATAGACATGCTGCACCCTGGTACTCAAGAAGCTAAAGTTGAAAACCAGCTTGCTCAACACATCTATTCACATTTGTGGTGGTCATGAAGGCCAGCTCTTAATTCTCTTTAGATCAGTTATTTGCCAGAAATATATTAACTTTTATTGCAATTAGGACTTTGACAGCTAACACTAGCCTCCCCCAGTTTTCTCCCAATAGACTTAATTAGGTCAAACCTGATCAACTGTATTTGGCAAAAAATATCTCATAAAAATTGGGACATGCAAAGTGTGGTGCGTTAATACCAAGACCAGCATGTTATTTCCATTTTTTGGGGTACAAACTCCTAATTGGTAGCTATTTATCGGACCTGATAAAAAATGAACCAGCGAAGCCAGATTTTCTTAGGTCCAATTAATATCAGTTCAAACACCGGACCACTCTGCAATGAGCGCCTATATGTGTGGGAGGTTATGTATTTGGGCTCTGCCTTGTGCCGGGAGCCTAGATCCATTGCTTATGAATGTCAGACCTCCACTTTTAATAGATCTGATATTTTAACACAATTTTCTTCTTCTTTGTGGTCTCTGCAGGCTAGTGATGTAGGCTGTGTTTCAACTGCTTACCCTGTCAAGACTAGACTGAACCCAATGAATACGTTTCCACATATGCTAACATTTTCTTGTGCCCTGAAGTGGATGCAGGAATCTGACCAGTTATTGGTGCTCTGTTAAAGCAAAAGGTTTTCATTCCCACCATTCGCGCCTGTAATCCACCCAATTTACCCATGAATAAACCAGCTACAGAAATGTATCTTTTTGTACAAGGTTGGCATGGTGTTAATGCAGTTGTAGCGCCTCATTTTCTTCTGGTGCAGAACCCAGCTACCAACCCGTCACGTATCCCTTCCTCTACCAAATAGTTCACTATTGTTGATTTGTGCTCTACTATTTGTCCTTTCTCTCTACATCCTGAAAGTCTGTTCCTTTTCTAGTTCTCTTTCATTGGCTGTCAAACGGCATCGGCTACACCGAGCCCCACTGCCTCTGTTCGTAAGCACTTACGAAAGGGTTAGACAACCCATTCTTTCCAGGTTCAGTTGGTTCATTTTGTTTAATATTTTTATCAGTTGCCTCTTACTTCTTGGACCAATGCAAATGTGATTCTCAGTACACACAAACTGAATTTGCTAATGAGAGACACACTGCAATTTTGTCTACCTCGTGCTTGATATGTAGGACACAAAATCACTGATGGGGAAAGACACCAGTCAGTTAGTCGCACTAAAGATGTCCTTAAACAGTCCCCCTCTTCACTGTTTCTCAGGGATGCACTCTTTTGGGGATGGCTGGGTATTGTCAGTGAATGCTCGATTATGCTAATTCTGTGAAACCAGTACAAGATATTGCAAATAAGGATACTTCGACCCTCTGTCCTGATCCACGAAAGCAGAGCAAACCTCTTTATCTTTGAAAAATGCTTTGTTATCTACCCCTTCTTTTGGCTAATCCAATTATGCAAAACCTTTATCTGGATATGAAAGGGTGTGCTTTGCCCTCGGTGTACTGGTGCAAGACCATGGTGATAAAAAGAAACTGATTGCCTACTATTCATTTGCCCTTAAGACTATGGTGGCAGTGATACCGCTATGTTTGTCTGTTGAAGAAACAGCCTCTCACCTTTTCAAAGTGCCTAATAACATTGTTCTTTGGTCACCTCTTCCTGTTGTACTTCATGGATTGACTGCATCACTCGTAACAACTAAAATGCAACACCTTTTAATATTCATATTGCCTTAATATAAAATATGTGCCTCTTACATTACTCTGGTCCTATTTTGAATCTAGCTTTATTGTTCCCCATTTTGCTTGAAGGAGAGCCACAGGATTTTTTCCTTACAAATGACCACCTGAGGAAGTTCCTTGTTGATTTCATTGATACACCCCGACCTAACTATGATCTTGTAAACTACTTTCATAGCCCTCACCTCAAAAACAGCAAAAGCAAATTGGTTGCTGGATATGCATTTTCCTCCCTATATGAAATTGCTAAGCGACGATATTTACCACAAGTGAATTTGGCCAAGTGGCTGAAATAATTATGCTTGTTTTCTGAATGACCAAAATACAGATATGGGTAATTAACTTCATCAATAAACCAATCAATCAATATATCAATTGTCTTATAAAGTGAGGGTCCTCACCTGTAGGGATCTCAAGGAACTTGAGAGGGGATGGGGGACTGCTGATCCGTGGAAGGTGCCGTGGTTCAGTCGAAGAGCCAGGTCTTGAGGTCCTTCCTGAATTGAGGCAGTGACGGCGATTGCCTGAGGAGGAGGGGCAGGGTGCTCCAGGTCTTTGCTGTGAGGTCGGAGAAGGCTCTTTCTGCGGCTGTGGTTTTGCGGATGCGTGGGATGGTGGACAGGACCAGTTTGGTGCAGGGGCGGTCTCTGGTGGGTGCATGGAATGTGAGGCGGTGGTTAAGGTATACAGGTCTTGCGTCATGTAGGGATTTGTAGGCGCGTGTGGGGAGCTTGAAGGTGATTCTTTTGTTGACTGGGAGCCAGTGGAGGTCTCTCAGGTGGGCAGTGATGGGGTGTGGCAGGAGATTGAGGATGAGTCTGGTGGAGGCATTCTGAATGTTCTGCAGTTTCTTGAGGAGTTTCTAGGTGATGCCGGAGTAGAGTATGTTGCCGTACTGGATTAAAAGCATGCATTAGGATAGAGTGGGGTTCCTAAATTCTAAGGGTACTCCTATCAAAATAGGTTGCATCTAAAGGGGTTGCTCAATACCCTCCAAAATGCCAAAGAAAGTAGCAAATGATAAGTTTGCTGCCCACCAGTCGACCCACAACAGAGTATCTAAAGATCATGCTTTTGCTGACAGCACTGATAAAAAAGTTTTTTTATCCATGGATTCTGAGGCTCACCCTACAATATCTTGCTTGCATACAATCATAAGCATCCAAATATGAAAGGTAGACTTGGACAACGTATGGGTGTCATAGGTATACAGATCATTTGTGACGTGAAAAGGATAGTAAAATTATTGCTCTCAAAAAACTGTTATCAAATTTGGACCATGTGAACCACAGAGCTGCGTATGTCAGTTAAGATGGTATGATCTGTACCACAGGCCCACACACAATTGCACCTAATTTCCCCTCCATCACACAGTAGTATGCTATGTGTGTGCTCTTTCTAAAGCCTAGTTTTTAAGAGGAGGCAGTGAGCCAAGAGACAACTGCCTACGCTTAAAAAATTAAACTTGAACGTTTCATTTAAAAAAATGTAAATGCATCCCGTTTTCCATTAAGGAAAATGAGTTGCGTTTGTGTTAAAAAAAATAAAATGATTACTTTATTTAAAGGCAATCAAAGACATGGTGGTCTGCTGACTCCAGCAGGCCATCATCCCTGTGATAGCAGCGAATCGTAGTGGGTCACAAATTGTGACCTACCTCATTAATATTCATGATGTAGGTCTATTTGCGGCTCAATAGGTAGGACTATTTAAGAGTGTAATAGCAATCACATAATAGTGTTTTGCAAAAAATCTCTTTTTGGTAATTGCTAATACTATTGTTTGTACATCTGTTTTTCCTGCTATCACTAGGTTATCAGTTTTTGCTTTTAATTCTCTTTCTGAATCTTGTCTTAAGGTCTTCATCCCTGCCTGCAGCATGTGAATGGAATTGTCGCTTCTACTGCCCTGTTTCCATTTACCTTCTTTTTTCTCATTTCTCACTCTATCACTGTCTTATTGAGCTTTAAACTCCCTTTTGACATTCTCCTCATTCCCCAAAATTATTTTTGTAATTTCAATTCTTAAAAAACACTCCTTCACCCTTCCTCGTCAGTAAAGTTCTGTAATATGTCTTTTCTTACCCTTCCACATTAACCTTAGGAGTGTGTGGCCCATAATCAAGTTTCTCTACATCACTACTTTGATTCTCTTCAGTCTCTACAGCGGTGTGATTTGTACCTGCTAATTTTATTGAAACTGCCTTCCTATATGGTACTTATATTCTTACTTCTGCTCATGCTGTTAATATTCATTCCTTCTCATTCTTCTGGACACAAATCCGCTTTTGACATTGTCCTTCATTTCTTTGTGCATCAGTTTCTGTCCCTAAGTATCTAGGCCATTTCATTAAATTGACTATTTTCTTACCTTTCTTCCCAAAATTATTCAATTACCTTAGCTGGTCCTTTTTTTTCATTATTTCCTTCTTTTCTATAATGTTCCGGAAGGTCTGACCTTGAGCCCGGTTTCTTTCCATTTATATGACCTGTCTGGTTTTAGTTTGTTATTAGATTTACCGACCTAAAGCCTGAATGTTAGCCTTAATGATGCACACAAATTAAATGGCTGGCCACATGGATGGAAAGAGTAGAACTAGGTGAACCATTTTGTATGATTGTATAGGGCGCTCATACAGTATTGAGTTTAATAATACCATCAAACAACAATATGTGGGAACTACAGAACTCACCAGGGAAGGATTCCAGTGGCATGTTAACATCAAAGTGGTGACCAGAGCACACCAGGACAGCATCAAACACATTCAACTCCTGCTTTCTGTCGGTCTCTGTGACTACGTCCCACTGTCCGGTGGTGCGGAAATCTGCATGCCTCCTTACACAGCATACCTTTGTCTGTAAGGAAATTTCAACAGTACAAGATAAATAGTGTTTTTTAACAGCACCCCCAAATGGTCACCAACTGGCTGAGAGGGAATGCAATTTGGTCCATATTCCCCCAAAATTTTACCTCCAAATATAAATATTACTATACATCATTATTTAAAAAAAATACATTTCAGGTTTATAAAAATGATTATCGAAGTGTTGGGCATGCCCTCAAAGAAAGAGAACTGCTATCACAAACAATGACTGCTGTCTATTGCACGTAGGCTAATGGTAGGTATAAGCTCGAAATTGAGTACTCCTGCACAATTGCAGAACTAACTTCAGTGGTGTACATTACCATCAATGTAGTTGATCTGCATAGGGTTGGCACATGGAAGGAAGGTCACACCCTGAACAACCATGAACAACCACGCATGCAAGCTGGCCTCTTTTGATTGTGGATTTGCAACACACAAATCACTGTGAAATATACCACTTGAAAGGTTTGATTGGTGTCTCTTGACTACCATGACAAGGATTGGACCATTGCGTGGATTGGACAATTCATTTGCATATGATAAATTGTATCACCTGTGGGATATCATGGTGGTGGAGAGTAATGACGGTCTCGTGAACAAGACTACCCGTCGAAACGCGTTGGGGAGGCAACTGATGTTTCGTGCTGCTGCTTTAATAAAGAAGAGTATTCGCTAGCTCGAGTATGCCACCTATGACTTCTTTTGTGGACATATATTGCGGTGCAGCCCAGCGCCGGCAGAGGCATGTACCACCTGAAAACGACATTGGGCTGCTCGCGGAACAGAGAAACGAGCGGTTTGAGTCATCGTGGATTTCCACGTTAGGGCCTGTCTGGACCAGCATATTTTGGGTTTGTTGATAGGGCAAGTTGGCCTCTTTTGATTGTGGATTTACGACACACAAATCACGGTGAAATATATCACTTGAAAGGTTTGATTTTTTTCTCTTGACTACCATGACTAGGATCCATTGGATGGATTGGACAATTCATTTGCATTTGATAAATTGTTTCACCTGTGGGATATCATGGTGGTGGAGAGTAATGCCGTTCCCATGAACAAGACTACCCCTTGAAACATGTCAGGAGGCAACTGATGTTTTGTGCTGCTGCTTTAATAAAGCAGAGTATTTGCCACCTTGAGTGTGCCGCCTATGACTTCCCGGGGTTTCGTGGGTAGTCTTTTGTGGATATATATATGACACTCCAGCCACTTCCGAATCCCGCCAGCGGCGGTACGGCAAAGAAGGAGACACAGACCCCACAGTACTTAGGCAGAAATCTTCTTTATTCTTGACCCAACAGAATATTATATATATATATATATATATATATATATATATATATATATATATATATATAAAGTCGTCAGCATCACTTCCTCACACGAAAAAATGACGAAGAGCAGACCCAATTCTTTGTGCAACATTTAGAGTGCTTTATTCACGCCCAGCCTGTCTGCCATAACGCATTTCGCTTCCCCTGAAGCTTGATCACATGACATGTTGCGATAGGTCAGGACCATTATTGAAAGGGCTAGTGCAAGTCGATCAGAGCGTAAAAGGCAAGAAAATGAAAGAAATACTAGAGTTTTTGATAGCTGTTGGTAACCCCACCTCAATGAGTTACACAGGGCCTGTACATAAATATTAAATATTCATAAATACAATATTTAAAATTCATTCTCAAAATTGATTTTAAAAAAAAGGTTTTTTTTCTCCCCACATCTTTGATTCTTACAAAACACAATTGATATAAGAATTTTTTTAAAGAGTGCTTGAAACAGTACAGCCCAAAACAGTGTAAAATATCTGCATAATACAGTAATACTGTCCACATTTTGCTACTTGTACTAGTAATTCAAAAAATGCCTACATCTTAATGCTGCCCAAGTGGGCCAAAATTAAATGCAATTAAAGGCTGCCAAACCAAGGGTCCCCCATAAAGTTAAAGAGTGCAGAGACGTTTACAAAAGAGAAATTAAGAGGAGGAAGTTTGCCTTGCAGGCGGAAGCATGGGCAGATCTACGAGAAGCGGGGGAAAAAAAGGACCTAGTGGGTTTCTGGAAAATAATTAACAACCCAACCTTCCAGGAAAAGGACTCCCCGGATGTAGGGGCTAATATTCTCCCTGAGCAGTGGATTAACCACTTTAGGGGCCTCTATAACCATGAGCCAGGCACCATTGCAGACTCCCCGGCCAGTTCTATTGAGGCTACACTGGTGGAATTTTCCACCAAGGAAATAATTGCAGGGATCGAGGGCCTGACCAAAAACAAAGCACCGGGGCCTGACGGAATCCCTCCCGATCTTTTTCTGAGTAACATCGAACTGTGGGCCCCCCTCATGACAAGGGTAATAAACACCGCTATCATTTATGGCCTGCCCCGATCCTGGTCCACTGCAGTAATTGTGCCAATTTTCAAAAAGGGCAATAGGGATGACCCAAAGTGCTACCGCCCGATCTCCCTGATTGATGTGTCAGCAAAGCTTTTGGGGAGGGCAATCCTTAATAGACTGTCCGAGTGGACCGAGGAAAGGAACATCTTCTCGGACACCCAATACGGCTTTAGGGCAGGGAGGTCCACTAGCGATCAGTGTTTAAATCTATATATGTTGACTGCCAAGTATACCATAGCTAGTGATGAACCCATTTACATGGGTTTTATGGACTTGGCAGCAGCATTTGACCACGTGAACAGGGAAAAACTGTGGGGCATGATGCTCAGCTTGGGGATAGAGAGCGGCCTAATTAAGATCTTGAAAGAACTGCATAGTGATACTACTGCCAAGGTCCGCTTTAATAGGGAGGGGGGGCTGACTAGTTCCTTTCCTTGCAAGAGTGGAGTTCGTCAAGGCTGCATTCTTGCTCCCTTTTTGTTTTCCCTTTATGTCAACAACTTAGAGCAGTTTCTGCTAGGATTGAAGGCAGATTGCCCAAGGGTGGGGTCGCAGCATATCCCCTTTCTGCTTTATGCAGATGACGCGGTTTTGATCGCACGCACACCGAGGAGCCTTCAAACCCTGATTGAAGGATTTGTTAGCTTTATGGGCGCCCTGGATCTCTCTGCAAATCTCAGTAAATGTTATGTGCTCCTGGCAGGGAAAAAGAATGCCTCTAAATTTACTTATAAATAGGGAGCCATACATTGGAAGAGGTCAAAACATTTCCATACCTTGGTGTCACATTTGATGGTGCCTTGCGGTTTGATACCTTGGTGGAGGAACGCTGCGCTACAATGATATCATCTAACGGGGCAATTGCTAGTTATGGCAGGAGGTTAGGAAGATGGTCCCCGGAACAGGTGTTAAACCTATATAGCTCTGTATCATGCTCCAAGGTAATTTATGGGGCAGAGGTATGGGGCTTTGTTAACACCACTAGCATACAGAGAGAAGAAAACAAATACTTGAAATCAGTTCTGAGGGCCCCACAATGTACTGCTGGTTCGATTGCCCACAGTGAGTTAGGGAGACCATACATAGAAGATCTGATAAAGTTGAGGCCTATTATAGCCTGGCTAAAAATTTGGGTGAACCCGGAGGCGTCACTAAGTAGAGAAATTTTATCAGATTGTCTAAAGAGGGACAAATGTATGCGTATTCCTTGGCTCCTTTATGTAAAGAATAACTTAGAGGAGCTAGGCCTGGGGAACCTCTTCCTTCACCCCACATCGATTGTAGCCCAGGACAAACAGCATGTGGGGAGAATATTCCTGGAACAGAAAACCATGTGCAGAGAGGTGGCTGAAGGCTGTAAAAAAACTGTGAGGGCCCATCGCCAAGTAAAAAGTGTTCAAGGCATGGAGCCATACTTGTTTCTCATGCACAATGCCCAGGATAGGTTCCTGATGTGCCGATTTAGACTTAACTTACTCCCATTCATGTTGGCATCACCAGCTGGGTTTGTCACAACAATAGACCAGAAGGGGCCCTGCGGCTGCGACAATAGGTCTCCGCAGGATTCCCTTCATTTGGTCTTACTTTGTCCTCTCTACTCTATGCCCCGGCGTAAATATCTTGTAAATATCTTGAAAAATGCTAATTTGGTCCACGCAAGGGAGGCATTAGTTTTCTTACAGAAAGCCGAGGACCCTTTGACACTGTGTAGCATTTTGAATTTCATTAAAGTTGCCCTAAGACTAAGGCTCACTAGAGGGGTAGATTGAACCTTTTATTCTGTTTTTTAATGCTAAATATGGTCATACTACTGCAACTATGTCTGTAAATTTATTGTACAAAGAATTCTGAAATGTTTAATGCTTTTTTATTGTGTAAATTTGAATGTGCTTTTATGGTGTTTTTTAATCACCGAATAAAGATTCTTTGAAAATGCAATGTCTATCAACTCTGTTGAAAAACCATTCCCATATAACTGGTCCTGAATGATCAATGTGTGACTAATAAAACTAAAAGTGCAAGTGCAAATATGTATCTAATCATAATTTGATTTACATAACCAAAACACCACCCATTAAAAATAAGAGCAAAGGCGAGTTATTTAACAATGTGCAATTTCGATAGTTGTCATACTGTTAATATCTTTGTGCAGTTTAAAAGCCCCTGATAAAAATACAGATTATGATAAAAAAAATCTTTTTTGTTACATCTCACAGACATGTGTAAAGTTCTTCGCTAGCGTTCAGCCCATTAGGATTTTTATTATCCAGTTCCAGTATGTAACACGTTTTGAGGAGGCGTAATCTAGCTTCCCGGTCCCCTCCTCGTTTTAAAGGTAACACTGTGTCTATCACATAATACTGGATATTGGCTGGGTTAGCTTCATGTGTGGTCTCAAAGTGTTTAGCTACCGGATAAGCCTGACCCTTGCCTATTATGGCCCTTATGTGCTGGAGTATCCGTTTGTGGGTGGGCAACCTGGTACTACCAACATACTTCAACCCACACGGACACTCCAGCACATAGATCGCGAAATCACTTTTGCAAGCTAATCTTTTAGTGATTTCAATAGGATGTTGTTTAAAAGGGCTGCTATAGCTAGTTTTATTACAACTATAACGGCAGGCCTTACACTGGAGACACTTCTTAAACCCCTTGCTAAGGGACATCCATGTACTGGAGATTTGAGGTTCTAGACTATTTTTGATCAAAGCCTTGGCCATTGATGGTGACCTCCTGAAAGTAAGGACTGGTTTATCCGGTACACTCAGACTAATGATGGGATCTCCTTTAATGAGATTCCAATTCCTATACAAAATTCTCCCCAAGTCTGAGTGTTGCCTACTATAAGATAAAATCATGCTAGATTGAATACCATGATCTTTAGGGGCATCCGACCTGTCCTTAAATTTAGAAATTAATGCTACTTGTCAGGACATATTTTGAGTGATAGCAAACTCTAGAATTTCGTTGGAATATCCCCTAGCTCTAAATCTCGATCTGCTGGCCTCCTGTGCAGCCGCATATTCGGCCTCCGAATTGGAAATCCTCCTAATGCGCAGCATCTCCCCGTAGGGGATGCTGCGAATTAGGTGGTGCGGATGATGACTTGCCGCGTGCAGGGTCGTATTAGTGGCAGTCAGTTTCCTGTAAAGTTTAGTAGCTAAGATGTTGTTCTCAACATAAACCTCCATGTCTTGGAAACAAATAGAAGTGGCATCAATGTTGGATGTAAATACAAGATTTAAACTATTGATATTCAGTTTCTTAACAAACTCTCTGGCCCCCTCCCCCGTACCTCTCCAAACAAAAAACAAATCATCGATGTAACGTAGGTTCAGAATAATGTTGTGTTCCATGGTATCTCTGAGTTGTCGCATGAGGACCTGTTCCTCCCACAGCCCCATGTGTAAACATGCGTAACTGGGGGAGAAACAGGCCCACATTGCAACTCCCCTGACCTGTTGAAAAATCTGATTGTTGTAGAGGAAAAAGTTCTGCTCCAAGCACATTGTGATTAACATTTTGTTATGTGCTGCTAAGTTAATTGGACGTTTGTCATGGAAATTTTCAATAGCTCTCAGCCCATCATGATGTCTAATCGATGTATATAGGGCCGACACATCCAAAGTCTTTAGAACATGTCTGGACCCCACTTTACATGCTCTATCTCAGAGGTGTCTTGAACATATGACCTCAGTCCTCTGACCCAGTCCTGTAGGAAATAATCAATGTATTTGGAAACATACTCCAGGAACTATTGATGGCCGAAATAATCGGTCTCCCGTTTTCTTTTTTAATGTCTTTATGCACTTTGGGGATCAGATAACAAGTAGGGATGACCGGATGTTCTTTTTTAAAAAACCGAAACTCCTCCTCTGAAATCAGTCCCCCACTTCTCCAAGCCTGGAGTTTTGAATACTGATCCAACCAAGTGGATTTGACTATTTGGATGTTGCTTTTCCTGTAACACAGAGTTTCCCCCAATTGCAATTCAGCTTCTGCCAAGTATAATTGATGCAGCCACAAAACTAAATTTCCACCTTTATCCGCTTGTCTGACTATGATGTTGCAGTCATGTTCAAACTTGCCAACCAGTTGTGTATAGCACCGATTTTGAGAGTGTCTGAGTGGGTCAGTCAGTGGGTGTGAGGTGTCTGAGTAGGTCTGTGAGTCTCTGAGTGGGTCTAGGAGTGGGTGTGTGTCTAAGTAGGTCTGTGAGTGAGTGCATGAATGTGAGTGGGTGTGTGAGTATATGAGTCTCTGAGTGAGTCTGTGAGTGGGTGCATTAGAGTGTAAGTGTGTCTGGGAGTAGGTGTGGGATTGTCTGAAAGGGTCTGTGAGTGTGTGCATAAGTGCCTGTGTGCATGAGTCCCTGAGATGGTCTGTGAGTGAGTGAGTGAATGAATGAATGAGTCTGAGTGGATCCGTGAGTAGGTACGTGAGTGTGCGATTGGGCCTGCATGTGGGTATGTGAGTCTCTGAGTGGGTCTGTGAATGGGTGTGTGAGTGCCTGGGGGTTCTCCGTTTTGCCCTCTTCTGCTTTTTTTTGCCTTTTCTGCTTGTTTTTCTGGTCTTGCTTTACCTTTCCTGCTAATTTTCCTGCCCTCTGTTTAGCCCTCTTATGCTCCATTATGCGTTTACTGTTCATTTTTCTACCCGGTGTTTTGCCTTTCTTCCCTCGTTTTCTACCCGCTATTTTGCCTTTTCCGCTTATTTTTTTTGCCCTCTGTTTTGCCTTTAAGGTATAATGGGATAACCCACTATTGTCCACGGATCTGGGTAATAATTGGTAAAGAGAACAATGGTCCTAGACTTCTAGACTTTTAAGTGCTTCAATTTAGTTGTGAAAAACATTTAACAATCAAAAATATGATACATATAAAATTAACATTGGATTATTAATGTATCACCAATTCGTACAATATGCAAACATATATATCTTCAAAAAACACAAAAAGCACCCAGTATCGCTCAAATAGTGACTGTTTATTTATCTTTATAACAGATCACTTACATTCATTGTATAAAGAAAGGTTGCTCCAGAGGGAGCGTGAAGCAGAATAGTGTTTTGCCTATTTTGCTTGTTTTTCTGCCCTCTGTTTTTCATACCTTGGGCCTAGCCTCAATTAACTGGGTGGAGGGGCCTCCCAGGGCCGATTCCCGGGGCACAGCCACAATAAAATGGGGGAGGGGAGTCATGTGGCCACCTCCCTGGGCCCTCAACTCCTGGGGCCCAGCCTTAATACAATGGAAGAGGGTGGCCACGTGGCCCGCCTCCCTGGGCCGATTTGATGTGTTCTGGGCACCCAGTGTGCAGGATAGGGCCCGCGGGGAGCCTCAGGACCCCTGTGGTCCTAGCCAGCTCCACAACCCCTGTGGAGCCAGAGTTGCTGCTGCATGGAGAGAGATGTTGGAAAGGCAGCTCCCTCCGTTCAGGAGAAATAGTTTAATCTCTTTCCCTGCCCACATGTCTGAGGGCAGGGAAAGAGATGAAACCTCCCCTGCCAGCCGGCAGGAGCACTTTGACAGACCCCGCCTGCTCGAACCAGAGTGTTTGTTTTAGCTTGGCGGTAGCTTTTCTGCTCCCGCCTGGCAAAAGCCAACCGCTATGTCCCAGGGGTGCTCACCCTGGGACACAACGTGAGCAAGCCCTGGGCGTTGGCGGTCCCCAGGGCCATGTGTCGCTCCAGGTGGGGGCCACAAGCCCATTCCTGTTTGCATGGGCTGTCCCCGGGAGGTGGTTGTCTTTAGGACACGGGGGTCCACCTGGCCCCCCGCTCAATATTAACATAAGTCTTGGGGAGGTGGGGGTCCACGTGGCCCCCTTATTTTTTTTATGTATATCCCAGGGGAGGTGATAGTCCCCGGGCCTGGGGCGTCTGAGCATCCACCCGCCATAATTTATACGTAAGATATAAAGATGCCCTAGGAGGAGAGTCCCATTGTTCTTCTACTATTTTTTTTTAAACAAAATGATTGCACAAGCCCCTGGGACTTGGCCCACCCGGGGCTTTAGTTTTTCATTTTTGCCACAAATGTGAAGCAAACATAAAAAATAATGCTTTTTTACCCTGCCACGGCCCGTCTGGGACCCCAAGACCAAGGCCTGGGGTCAGAGGGAATTCGCCACGATCAGATCTATAAATCTGGATTTCCTTAAATGTCTCAATAAATACTGAATGGATTTACACTAAATAAGTGAAAGTGTGATCTGCGTAAGCAAATCTACCTTTCTGCCAAATTTGGTATAATTCAGACCAGGGGTTTGGGCAGTAATCTTATTCAAAGCTCCTATGGGAATTACCATGGGAAATATACTTTTTTTCACCCCCCTCTTTTTTCTTGGCCCCAACTTGACGGATCACTCCAAAACTCTCCATGGACAACAAGACTCACTTTGACACTTTTTGGGGGAAAATTGTGCGATGATTAATCAAATGACGCCAAAGATATGGGCAAGTCAAAAACACATTTTCTATGGAAACATGGATGGTCCTAACTATACCTACTGGTGACCACCAGTAGGTAATATATATGTGTGTGTATATATATATATATATATATATATATATATATATATATATGAAACAGGCACTGAAGAGTCCATTCTAAGGACGAAACGCGTCTGCCAAGCGTTTCAGCAGCTTCCTTTTAATGCTTGTGCAACTTCACTCAAATAAAGCGGCTTTTCCAGTCCCCCGGAGCATGGTCACACTTTTTTCCAAAGATTGGGAGAGAGACTGGTGCGTATGTGTAAGCTGGCTAGCAGGAGCTGGCTTTTGTGACCGCCCTCTCGTTCTGGTGCGACGCGACCTTCCTGTAAAAACTTTGGTACTTTTGTTGCAAAACAGCAAATCGCGTCGCCCCCCCAGGTGCTGTTTACAGTGCATGGGGAGAGAGGAGGCAGAACCTTTGCCTGATAAGGGGGACAGAGAAGTCCTTTGTTACCTGCTCTTCGACTGCTGCGAACTGTGGAGCGCTGACCGACGGCATGTTGGAGGCATCACCGGGTGTCTAGTGGGTCCCTTCACTATATGGGTCCCTGTAGCAAACTTCAGTATCCAGCATGCATTGGGGATGCAGGCACAGCGCAAGGAGAATCACACACCTGTGAGGCATAGGAGGGGCGTAACCACGTGACAGGGAGTGGTCACAGCAAGATAAAACCTAACAGCAAAAGAGCCCCCTTAAGGAGAACGAACTGAAACAGGGACTGAAGAGTCCATTCTAAGGACGAAACGAGTCTGCCAAGCGTTTCAGCAGCTTCCTTTTAATGCTTGTGCAACTTCACTCAAATAAAGCAGCTTTTCCAGTCCCCCGGAGCATGGTCACACTTTTTTCCAAAGATTGGGAGAGAGACTGGTGCGTATGTGTAAGCTGGCTAGCAGGAGCTGACTTTTGTGACCGCCCTCTCGTTCTGGTGCTACGTGACCTTCCTGTAAAAACTTTGGTACTTTTGTTGCAAAACAGCAAATCGTGTCGCCCCCCCAGGTGCTGTTTACAGTGCATGGGGAGAGAGGAGGCAGAACCTTCTGCCTGATAAGGGGGACAGAGAAGTCCTTTGTTACCTGCTCTTCGACTGCTACAGACTGTGGAGCGCTGACCGACGGCATGTTGGAGGCATCACCGGGTGTCTAGTGGGTCCCTTCACTATATGGGTCCCTGTAGCAAACTTCAGTGTCCAGCATTCATTGGGGATGCAGGCACAGCGCAAGGAGAATCACACACCTGTGAGGCATAGGAGGGGCGTAACCACGTGACTGGGAGTGGTCACAGCAAGATAAAACCTAACAGCAAAAGAGCCCCCATAAGGAGAACGAACTGAAACAGGCACTGAAGAGTCCATTCTAAGGACGAAACGCGTCTGCCAAGCGTTTCAGCAGCTTCCTTTTAATGCTTGTGCAACTTCACTCAAATAAAGCGGCTTTTCCAGTCCCCCGGAGCATGGTCACACTTTTTTCCAAAGATTGGGAGAGAGACTGGTGCGTATGTGTAAGCTGGCTAGCAGGAGCTGGCTTTTGTGACCGCCCTCTCGTTCTGGTGCTACGCGACCTTCCTGTAAAAACTTTGGTACTTTTGTTGCAAAACAGCAAATCGCGTCGCCCCCCCCAGGTGCTGTTTACAGTGCATGGGGAGAGAGGAGGCAGAACCTTCTGCCTGATAAGGGGGACAGAGAAGTCCTTTGTTACCTGCTCTTTGACTGCTGCGGACTGTGGAGCGCTGACCGACGGCATGTTGGAGGCATCACCGGGTGTCTAGTGGGCCCCTTCACTATATGGGTCCCTGTAGCAAACTTCAGTATCCAGCATGCATTGGGGATGCAGGCACAGCGCAAGGAGAATCACACACCTGTGAGGCATAGGAGGGGCGTAACCACGTGACTGGGAGTGGTCACAGCAAGATAAAACCTAACAGCAAAAGAGCCCCCTTAAGGAGAACGAACTGAAACAGGCACCGAAGAGTCCATTCTAAGGACGAAACGCGTCTGCCAAGCGTTTCAGCAGCTTCCTTTGAATGCTTGTGCAACTTCACTCAAATAAAGCGGCTTTTCCAGTCCCCCGGAGCATGGTCACACTTTTTCCAAAGATTGGGAGAGAGACTGGTGCGTATATATATATATATATATATATATATATATATATATATATATATATATATATATATATATATATATATATAATGTAATCGTGGATTGTAAAGGTTTAAAAGTTTGCTGAGTTGTGCCACCTGCTTCTTGAGCCTGCATGAGGTGGGCGTTTACCCTGGCAAACTGGTGTGGCTGGTGTGAAAATATATATTTTGACATTAGAAAAAAGAGTAACATCCAAAACGAGTTTGTCTTTAATGCAATAAATTAATGAAAAATGACCCCGTGAGTGCGCAAGCCTTCTTCTCCACTTTTGGGGAAATCCTGTTTATTGTCCGTGAGACCACCCTCACGTACTCGCAGTGCTCGCCATGCATGGAAGGGCAGATTTGAGTGGTTTCAGCAAAAATGATTTATATATGAATATATGAATCACTACCTGTGCTTGAGTCATTCACAAAGGACCAGGAACAGACAGTGATAGTCTCCAGCATCAAGTTTGTTTATTGTGCATTTCAGTCACAAGTGGCCTTACTCACATACGCCAGTTCCATAATGATTTCATTTAAATACCTCTCATGTGATAGTTACACTGACAAAAGACTGTGCCTCTTAGTCTTTCCACACTCACACGTCTTTCTTCTTGCAATTGACATTTCAATAGCAATTCATACATATTTTGAATCAATGCACTTAATTCATTACTGGCAAATTAAAATTGCACTGGGGTGCAAATAATCAAATCAACATTTCTCATGTTTTTACTGCCTAAATGGGGCTATGTTGATGCTATCAGTCTAGTTTACAGAGGCTCTAGTTACCAGTTGCTAAACCATGGCACCCAGTGTGTGTAAAATCATACACGTTCATTGTTCTAAATATTTTACAGTTATTCTACAATTCATTCATTCAATATTGGTTGCTCATTATTGGAAATGCCTTAACCTCCCTAAACGGCAATGTTTCTTTTTATTTTACCCACTTTGACAGTGATTTCATCTAATGCCTCTAGCCCCAGTGGGTCCCCCAATACTACTACTGCCTCCTAATGAGACTAGTGTATGCTTCCCTGATGATTCTGTCCCCCAGGAGACTAATGTATCATAGCAACATTATGGAAAACTAACTGTCTGGGCCATGATCCCTGGTAATTTGAACTGGTGTTTTCAACCTATGGAATTCTGGGTGCATCCTTTTCTTCTACTCCTCTGGTACTGGGCGTGAGCTATATGCTACACTATACCTTCTACACTGAGGCTATTGCATTCACTTGATTTAGAAGAATGAATATAATTCCTCTTCAGCATTAAGCCCATTTGGGAATTTGGTTTCTAAATTGACAATGTATTTGCTTTACAGTTGTCTTAACAGACTCTCAAGGTTGCACCTCACAGATCTTGGCATGACATCAGTCACATAATATGATAGGTACCCCGGGTTGTTATTTGTGAAGGTCATGTATGTGTCTGGCCACTGGGTTAGTCGAGTTCTTGTTTCTCACTGCTCTCAAATGCTGTAAGATCACGTGGTGAACCTGAGGGATTGTACTATCAATTTATAGCAGACCACACTTGCAAGACAGCATATAAACTGCATATTCTGTCTTGATCTTTAGGGGTCTGGGACTGAATGGTGTCATATTCCTTCGTATTTGCAAAGCCTGTGCAGAGTTTGTGAAGTTCCGCGGACTGCAAAAAAAAAACTCTGCAGCGCTATGCGTAGCTCCGCAAGCGGTGGAGTGCATTAGATAAATGCTGTTTGGAGTGATTTTCAGTGCCGGGTGTTTGTCCGCACTGTACAATCATCACGAAAGGCACCATGCACAGTGCAAGCAGGCGATGCTTTCTTTCCGACACTCGAGTAGATTTTTACTCGCGCTGCAGCTTTCTTAACGAGAATGGATTGTTTCTCAACGCGAGCAGTTGTGAGCACACGTGACCAGTCGCAATGAGGCATCGGACCACCCGCATTGAGACATCTCGTAGGGAGGTGAATTTTGTTTGCAAATGCTCGCCAACTTGATGTTGATGAACACGAGTGAGGAAAAAACTCTACTCCGCTACGTGTAGCAGAGTTTTTCGAAACTCTGTGCAACGCATAGAGCCGAAAACTCTGCAAGCGGAGTAGAGTTCACCGCCCAGGGTTAGAATTTATTCCATCTAAACAAACTTTCCACCGATTACACTCATGGAACCCACTGGACTGTTGTAACCATGTTCCCTGACTGATCACCACGGGATTGCTGCATACCAATGCATCCTTCATAGAGAATACTCTCCTAAAGGTTATCAGGTGTGAGCGTTTCTGTATGATCGTTCCGATTGCCCTTTACTGCTTACAGAAAGTTATCATCCTAATGGTATGTTCTTCCACTTTTTTATTTCCCTTATGAAAAAGTAGTGATTCCCTACTCATGGCTTGTACTTTGGTTAATGCTGCTGCAAATGTTGTGTCAGAGTAACCACGCTGCCTGAATCTTCCCATCATCTCTTCCCTTTCAACATTCAAGTCTTCTATGGGACTACTGTTTCTTTTGAATCTTATCAGTTCCCTAAAGGGGATGCTGGCCTTTAAGTGGGCTGACTGGAAACTGTCGGCATGCAATGTGGAATTGCGTGCCGTCTTTTTTCTGAATCACCTGGTTTGTAACTTGCCATTTCTTCAAAAACTTGTATGTCAAGTAATTCTGCCCGAGTTGGACTAATGTTCCCTGCAAACGTTCAGGTCATTTTGATTGATTTGTGGAATAAACTAAGTGGCTGACTGGTGCGACTCCCTCCAAATGACAAAAAGGTAAGCGATAAAACATAGGCCGCTGATGACATGCTCCTCCCACATTTTGCTTTGAGCTCTGATGAGTATCTGCTCCTCCCACCAGCCCATATGCAAACAAGCATAGCAAGGGGTGATGCAGGTACCCATTGCCGCGCATTGCCCTTGTCTGAATACAGGATTTTGAAAAAGGAAATTGCTGTTATAGAGACATCACTTAATCATGGACAACAACATTTCCATGTGTTTGTACTATCTGATTGGTCTGGTTTGTAAAAAGTGTTCAACAGCACGATTCTCATCCTTATGGCGGATACTAGTGTGCAGTGCTGAAACAGCTAAGATTATTAATAAATAATCATTACACCATGGTATGTCATAAATATGTCTATAAAAACCCCAGTGTCCTTATGTTCCTGACGTAGGTCTGCAGGAAGTGATCTGTATGGATCGAGGTGTTCTCAGGGGGCGTGGCTAAGCCGGCCGAGATGGTGCCACAATCCCCTAAAGCTCAGGTGGATTGCCTGGCAATCTGCAATAATCCACCCCCGGAACGCAATTTGGGGGGCTGCCAGCAATGAAAAAGCGGGCCAGCTTTAGCCGCTCATGTTCTGAGGGGCTTATGTCCAAATCAGGACTGCCGGTCAATGAAGTCTGCGTGGTCCGTGTGATGGCTGAAAATAAGATGGCAGCATCCTGCTCCCAGGATGGGCTCTACTTCAAACATGCCCAGTTCGAGTGAGTGTAATGGAGGTAAACTCGAATTCTCCAAACAGCACAGCGCTGCCAGCAGTGGGGTAGGATTCCTGGTGACCCTGGAAAGTCATTGCTACTAGAATCACTGAGCCTGAGCCTAGTGCATATGCTCTAGCCGAACACCAGGCTGCCATGGTGACGGGCAGCTGCATGCAATGACCTGGGGAACAAGAGGGGACAAGGGAGGTCGGTACAGCTGAAGGGGCTCGACTCTCCAGTCAGGCGGCGTTGCCCATATGTTGTAACACCGAGTGCTGCCAGACCCTGAAGCGACACCCGACCTGAGGTGAGCTGGGACCCGCAGGCCTGTGGAGGCTTGTTAGGACAGCGGGGATGGGCCTCGCCCAGGCTTGACAGAGAGGCCTGGTGGAGCGACTGGCACATCAACGGCGTTCCTTTCCTGGTCCTACCTACACTGAGCATCTGTGGCTCCACACCCGCACTGGTGCCTGGCTGACCTGCGATGTGCGGGGGATGGCACTACCTGCACTGGCACTGACACCGGGGTGCCTGCTGTCACACCGCAGGAGAGTGCCAGATGCAGCAGGGAGAGGAGATGGAGACCCGCTCTGACGGTGCTCCCATGTGGTAGCAGTAAAGCCGGATCCTTGGCCGACAACCGCAGACACAGCAAGTAGGATGAGAACTCAGACGGGGGTGTAGAAGTCTGGAGACCCCCTGCTTAGCCCTAAACCAATGTTATGAACTGAGCTTGGTGAAACGGCCCAAACAGTGAGCTGTCCCAATAAGACTCAAGGACAGCACACACTAATATGTGCCAGTCCCTCTCATGGACAGCTTACCTGCACAATACTGCTGGGCCCCTCGCCCCTGCAACCCGGAGGAATTTATCTTGCCAATGGGGGCGCCACCTATGAAGTGTGAAGGAACAAACTACTGCCGATGCCACGACGAGGGAGCACACTGGACACTGTCACTAACCTACTCACCCCAGACTCTGGGTGAGAGGAGGTCCCGGTGGACACTGGACGCAGCTCCCTGGGGGTTTCTTGAGAGGCTACAATCAGCATTCTGGGTGAGACCCGGGGGTGGCCCTGCAGAGTTCACTACCTACAACGGCCCCTACTCACACACCTGGGCTCACCCCACAGAGGGCCATACAGTCTCTGACGGTAACCTGAAGGGGGCCCCAGACCTCTGCAGTGAGAGACTTTTGTGGCACCATCCACTGACATCTACTCGACATCGGAGATAAAAAGATAGATGCCCCAGAGGAGTCGCCCTCAATCTAATTGAACTGGCACTGTCACGGAGTCAAAACCACAAACCATCACACCTTAACAGAAGGGGGGCCCGAAGTCACTTAAGTAACGTGTGCTCCCAGGCATCGCACCTCAGCCACAGCCAAGATGAGTGTCAATGTGCCTATCTGCACTGGAAAATGCCTACAGGTGTGCTGTACTTCACTGGAGACCTTGCTCTAGCTGCACACAGACAATCCTCTGCCTGGGTGTTGTACACATCCAACGTGAATAGAGCCCTCCGACACCAGCACAATACATCAGAACACCCCTCTGCCATGGGAAGACTGAGGTCCGCCACTATGGACCAGCCGTCAATCTCTGCGGCCCGCCCTCTGCGATTCCTGCAGGAAGAAGACGAACTGGTTCCTTCTACATCAGACAAACTGAACAGAGTTTTAGCAGCCATTGAATGCTCATGAATTACCATCAAAGCGAGGTTAGGCTCTCTTGCTACGGACCTCAACCTCCTACGAGATGACCACCACAAGCTTGTAGATGAAATCATAGATGGCGAGAAAACAATGTACATTCTACAACCCCTCGCGAAGGACAACCAAGCTGCTATTCGAGATCTCCAAAGCGGGGTCACTCACCTGGAGGGGAGAATGGTCGAATACAGGTTTTCCTGGAATGAACTGAGGACTCCGACCATACTGCCATTGAGCAAGTACTAGCTTATTTTTTTATACCAGATCATTTCTATGCTGCTTTCATCCTAGGAGATAGAGCACTAATAGAAAGTGGGTCTGGCTGAATCATTCCTAAACTTCTTTAAGAAGATTCAAAACCACTGACGTTATTTCGCCAAAACCACAGGTCAGGCAGAAAAGGAATCACAGGACTTATGACTAACTTGGAAACATCACACACAGTGGGACCACGTGACATTTGATCCAGCAGCATCACACAGCTTTTAAACTTAATGACAAGTAACTTCCACATCGAAATTTCAGCTTATAAGAGCTGTATGTGGAATCATAGAGGGCACAGCTAAAATCCCTAGTGACATGAGCAATGCCAAGAATGTATCCAAGAGGGGGCAAAACCAGTAACTGCAATATACACTTCAGGTAGCAGCAAGCAGGCTGGAACCACTTCCATGGTTAATTTGGAGGATGAGTGGTCTAATCCAGAGTGGGTGGGGCTCCATCTAGCTTGTCCGTCCTCGTGCCTTCATTATTGGTTGCTGTGCTACAAATGCAGTTATTTCTCAAGCGAGTGGTCCCTAGACAAGGATTAATGAGAGCAAACAATAAATATAGACCCAATCAGTACTATATTTTACAGCGGTCTAACCGGACAGGTGTTTTTAATATATATTTGCTTAAATATACACAAAATTCAGCAAGAAACAAATAAAGTGGGACACAATCCTGTATCCAACTTAGTGGGAAGCACGTACAAACTGAAACAAAAAGGCTCAGGCAGAGTAAATGGTTTGTATGAGACACATTTGGGTAGGACAAACAAATTATAATGGAGACACCCTTAAACATAATAAGTATTAAATAAAGGTGTATATGGCGTACAACAAGTCAATGGCGTTTTGATCCTTACAAAAGATATAGGATCATCATCAGGACATTAACAATGGTATGCCTGTATACATTTTACCTAGATCCAGGTCAGAGTGACATGGAGCCCAGGTCAGAGTGACATGGAGCAGGTTTGTTTCAGGCGAAGACAGAGTAGAAGTCCAGGCCACGTATAAGGAGAGTAAAGGATGCAGACAGCCAGATCCGTGGTCTGTGCAGTTGGATGCTGGGTCAGAGTGGACCTAATACAAGCTGTCACAGCTTAAAGGAGGCGTTTAAAATGTTTGCGCCGTGGAGCGGTCTCGAAATCAGAGTGGCCTATTGCAGTGGGCTGCTGTATACCAAGGACGGCAAGCACAAATGCAGGGCAGTGAGCACCCTCCACTGGGAGCTGGGTATTGCACAGCATTGGCTTGTAGCTTTGCTGCTGTGAGAGCTAGGAATTATGTGTTGATTCACATGAATTCTGTTGCTCAGATGCACTGAGCTTTGGTAGGCAATCAATAGAGATGGCATATGCGGCCCCTAACAGCCTCTAATTAGAATCTGTGTTAAATTAGTGCTGAATTCCACCCTTATCTTTTGCTTTGCTCACTTATTTCAATTTTTCTAGAAAGCCATCGCTCATCCTAGCCCAAGAGATGCACCAACAGATTCTGTGACAGGTGTGAAGTCTCAGTGAGGTTGGTGGCTTTATACAATCCAGGCCTTGGAGATGCCACTGTTCAACATGTTGAGAGCTGCCAGTGAAGAGCACACACAGGCAAACAGGAGTGCAGGGTCTGAATATGCACACCTGTGCACCTACACAAGTACACAGACACCAGCTTGTATGGTAGCAGTTTAAGCATCCTTTACCTGCAAAATCCTTATCCTATATGCAGCAGCAGGAAGTAGAGGGTGCCAGAAGAGGAAGGGTGGGGAAAGTCAAGGGTGGAATAGAGGAAGAGAGAGGAGAGTGAGGTGGAGAAAGGAGAAGTGAGGGATAGAGAGGAGAAGGTGAAGCGAGGGGAGGGTAATAGGTAGGAAAGTTAGGGGGAGAAGAAGGAAGGTGAGCCAGAGTGAGGCAATATGGAGAGAAAGGGAGGAAAGTGAGTTGGTGAGAAGAAGGAGGTTGAGTCAGAAAGACAGGAGGCAGAGAGTGAGAGGCAGGCAAGACAGAGGTTTGAATGTGTCACAGAGAAAGAAGATGAGGTGGAGACAAAGGGGTGAGGTGGAGAGAGAGGAGGAAGACAAAGAGAGAGTATGGCAAGGTGGAAGTATACATGAGGCTGAGGAAAAAAAGAGGAGGGTCAGCAGACAGCAATATAAGAATGAGACATAAAGAGAGAGGAGACTGTGGCAGAGAAAAAGGAAGGTGAAGTGGAGAGCAGGGAGAGAGGAGGATTGTGGTGATTGAGGCCGAGAGAGCGGAGTGTTGGGCAAAGCAAAAGGAAGGTGAAGTGGAGAGAACAGAGGAGATATAAATCATAGGTACAAACTTACAGAAATAAAGAGAAAAAACCAAGAGACTAAGTGGGAGACCTATGCACAAATCTTACATGTCATCAAAGACGTGACAATGAGAGGCAATCCAACACTGGCCACCACCCAAACTTCACACGTCAAGGTCACAGCAATAAGAAAGGAGACTTTTCACAATAATTAATAAAAGCAGAAAGGATGCAGCACCAGGAACAAAAGGTATGCCGATAGCAGTCTTCACAGTAAATACATCTTATTGGTGGGAGCCAAAAGTAAGCCTATTCTTAAACTGCTATTCCACCTCTGCAGTTTCAGCAACCTGGCAAGGATCTGAGATGTACTCAGCTCACAAGAAAGTGAACAAGCTAGATCCATTAAACTTCAGGTTCATTTTCATTTTGGATGTAGATTTCCCATACTGAGCTCCATTAATCCTTGAAGATCTACGGAAATGGATGTCCGAGCAAAATCAGATTCCTTGGTTTCAAACAGGCTTAAGGAAGAATATGGAACCATAAATAACATTGTGGCATTTTCCTTACTTATGCATAAAACAATAAAAACTGCAGAAACGTATGCATCATTAATTTCAAGAGAGTATTTAGTACTATTGATAGAAGACTACTATAGACAAAAGAAGGCGACTGAGAAATACAAGATAAACTAATAAAGCCCAGATTCGCACTGCACTCCAATAACTGGAATCAAGTTGAAAAAGGGGGAGATAAGTCTCAGAGAAACAAAATATTTATAAATATAGAATTAAAGTAAGGATGTGTCCTCACCCCAGCTTTGTTTAACCTAGGTGTGGCCGACATAGAGAAGAATTTAATGAATCCAGGTGTATGTCCACCTCAATGAAGACCAATGCATCTAATCCAATTTGCAGACAATTCAGTCATCTTAGACTACGCTTATCAAGGAATTCAGCACACTAAATAAATCGAGCATATGCAGTGAACCCAAAAGGTTAGAGGTAAATCAATAAAAGACAAAGGTACTGAAGTTTTTGAAAGGTGGTATCAACAACCACACCTAAAAAATGGATCATAAATTGATTATCATAGCTGCATCGTACAAATAACTAGGGGCCAGATGTATCAAGCCTTTTACCGGTCGCAACCGGGCCAATTTGCAGAATCGGGCCGCTTGCGAACGATAAAAAGCCTTTTGGAATGTATCATCCCAAAGGCATTCGCAAAATAGGGAATCACAATTTTTGAGATTTCCTATTTTGCAAATGCATTTAGGGAATCGAAATTTGTGATTCCCTAAATGCAATGAAGGAAGCAGTTGAAAATTGCGACCTTGCCTTAAGGAATCGCAAATTACCACCAACTCCAAGTTGGTGGTAAATTGCAAATTCCTAGAAAAATTCTAATTTTTGCATTTTTCTAGGTGCCATGTGGCGCACACACATGCCCTTAGGGGATGTATGTGTGCCACATGTTCACACTTCCATTTGTTGGGGGTGCATCAGGATGGGCTTTTGGCCCCCTATCACCTTTGGAATTGCATTTGCAAATTGCAAATGCCTTGATTATTCATTCCTATGGGCCTCTCGTCCCATAGGAATTAATGGGAAGGCATTCCTTAATATCGAATCACAATTTGTGATTTGCTATTAAGGAATATTTAGTAATCGCTATTTATTTTGCGAAACCTACATACATTGAATTTTGTGATTCTATAATAGCAAATTGGTAAAATTCGTTATTATAAACTCGCAAAATGCAATGCGGATACATCTGGCCCCATGTGTAGATTTTCAATCAACAGGTCAATATGAACTTCATACTCAGGCTTTTGAAAGCAAAGCAGCAGCGCTAAAATACGCCTTTGTGAAATTATCAAAAAACCTAGATGGTCCATCAATACATCCACTATTTCTTAGTAATAAGGGCAACATTTTAGCATCACTTACTTATGGATGTATGACGTTACCACGCATACCATTACCACGCATCCCATTACAACGCGGTATTTACAACGCATACCGTTACAACGCATAGCGCTTTGAGGTGCTGGATAGTGGTAAGTATAATTTTATATTCCAACTCCAGTCCCCGTGGATACTAGGGAAGGTGTTGGATATAAAATTAAACTTATTCCCTATCCTAGAGCGCCCCCCAGCGCAATGCGCTGTAATGGTATGCGTGGTAATGCCTGCGTTGTAAGTGTAGTAGGTGGTAAAAAATGCGTGGTAACAGTTGTATACCCTTACTTATGGATAGGGGCATTTTTGACTGCTGGTTTATTCAGGCTCAGAGTAAACTTTATAAATTGATTTTTAGACATCCGAATTCAAGCAACTAAGAGTGGATTCAACTAGAATTCAACTTAACTAATCAACCGCAACTGCTCACAGTAAACATAGCTTTAACAAGATACTGTCTGTTGTAAATTAAAACACAGAGGCAACAACTTGTTCAAAGGTTCCTGAGATCGTGCCTTTTTAAACATTTCAGCAATTGAATTTAAGCTGCTGGAGGGCAGCGCTATTTGGGTGTTTTAATGGCATTAAAGGCACTTTAAGTGGCTCTGTAACATTAATGAATGTGGCTTTTAAAGCCATAGATTCACTTTTTGCTACTAAATTAATTTGCTGTAAATATTGAATGGCTTTAATTAACTAGCTATAAAAATGTTTTACTAAGGCACAACACAACAGTTGGTGAAGAATGATGCACATCCCCCTACAAGTTCATCCAGCATGCCCAAAGCCAGGTCTTTGAATAGGTGCGAGGTGTGGCACAGCGGCTAGAGCAGCTGACTTTGGAGCCCAGGCTCAGGGTTATCTGGTGCTGGCGGCAAATCAGCATCATGTGACTCTGGGCAATATCACATTTAATCTCCCCGATGGCCTCCAGCGCTTCTAAACCTTAATGGGTGATATGTTTGCGCTTTACAAATATGGACTATTATTATAAAAAGCTGGGAAACACTAGTCAACCCCATTCACCTCATGGCCCACCCATGCTTCTTCATGGCCCTCCCAGATCCCGAATCTTGGAGCCGGGCCTCCTTAACAGCCTCATATTGACTGTAGTACTGTTGACCTACTCACCTTGAACCGAATGTACTTCAGAAGGTCAAAATGATCAGCATACATCCGGAGGTATTCCAGCACTTTGGTGTTGTGTAGATAGGTTGGGAAATCCTCTGGGAAGGGAAAGTCTGTGTAGCACATCATCTCTTTGGAGGTATTGGTGACCACAGAGCGGTAAATACTACTGCGCCCATCCTCTACTTCCTCCTGGAAAAGAATCAGAAGACAAATGTAGGCATGGGAAATTGCAATTATACTTATAAGTTGTTCATGTAGCATGAACAAGTATATAACAGTATTGTTTTGCTTTACAGTAAATATCAAATATAAATTATACTATAAACGTAAATACAAGTGAATATTAAAATCATGAAACTGACAAACACAGGCAAGCTGTGTGGGGGCTGTGTAGGATGCAGAGCCCCAGAGATCTGCTCCAATTTGTCCCATCGAAAGCAGTTTTAGCTGCCCATGAATCCTGGCGCGCTTTCCGGGCACAAAAAAGAAAGGGGATAAAAAAAATATTCTGGTGTGGGCCGCAGATCTATGGGAGGAGTGACTTCCCGGCCAAAGTCATCGAGAAAGCTGTCAACAACCAGCTCGCCGCCTTCCTCGAAGCCAACAAATCACTCGACCCCTCACAATCTGGCTTCCGAGCCAAACACAGCACTGAGACCGCCCTCATCGCAGCAACAGACGACATTCGAACTCTACTGGACAACTGAGACACAGTCGCCCTCATCCTCCTCGACCTCTCTGCAGCCTTCGACACAGTCTGCCACAGCACCCTTTTACAACGCCTCAGAAACATCGGAATCCAAGGAAAAGCACTAGAATGGATCACCTCGTTCCTCACCGGAAGAACCCAGAGAGTCCGCCTCCCACCATTCAAGTCCGAGGCCTCTGAAATCATCTGCGGCGTACCACAAGGATCCTCACTCAGCCCCACCCTCTTCAACGTATACATGAGCCCCCTTGCGGCCATCGCTCGCCAACACAATCTCAACATCATCTCCTACGCGGATGACACTCAACTGATCCTTTCTCTCACCAGGGACCCCAGCACCGCCCAAACTAACCTACACGAAGGAATGAAAGAAGTCGCAGAATGGATGAAACAAAGCCGTCTGAAACTGAACTCAGACAAAACAGAAGTCCTCATCTTAGGTACATCCCCCTCTGCTTGGGACGACTCCTGGTGGCCGGAAGCCCTCGGAAAAGCACCCATCCCGACAGACCACGCACGGAACCTAGGCGTCATCCTGGATTCTTCACTCTCAATGAACAGACAAGTCAGCGCCGTATCCTCTTCCTGCTTTAACATTCTTCGCATGCTCAGAAAAACATTCCGCTGGATCCCCTCCGAAACAAGGAAAACAGTCACCCATGCTCTGGTCACGAGCCGACTGGACTACGGAAACACCCTCTACGCAGGCACCACCGCTAAACTCCAGAAGAAACTCCAACGAATCCAAAACGCCTCAGCCAGGCTCATATTAGACATCCCACGCAACGAACACATCTCTGGTCACCTTAGAGACCTCCACTGGCTACCCGTCAATAAGAGGATCACTTTCCGACTGCTTACCCACGCACACAAATCACTCTACGACATCGGACCAGATTGCCTCAACTCTCGACTGTCCTTCTACACCCCCTCCCGCCAACTTCGCTCTTCCAGCCAAGCCTTCGCCACTGTACCTCGCATCAACAAGACCACCATGGGAGGCAGATCCTTTTCATACCTGGCTGCCAAAACATGGAACTCACTCCCCGCTTACCTTCGCCTCACCCAGAATCACCTAGCGTTCAGAAAGCAGCTTAAAACGTGGATATTTGACAAATAATCCTCCTCCCCTTTCCTTAGCGCCTTGAAACCCTCTGGGTATGTAGCGCGCTATACAAATTTTATGACTTATGACTTATGACTTGTCTGGCCCAGCAGATTGGCCTTGGATTGCAGGAGCAGCCTTTTACCCAGAGTGGCAGCTGGCAGCATCGTAGCCGAGATGCTGAGTCTAGAGGTCCTGACCAGAGGCAGAAGAGGACGAATGGTGGCCCAAGAAAAAAGCTAACAATGAGGAGTCAGGAGTAGAGAGTGACACCTCAGAGTTGAGGGGAGACCAGCAAGCTGTCGGCACAGTCTTTGATAGTTGCTTTCGAAGCTGAACCCACTGAGACCTGTATGAGGGCGCCAGAGACAGTGCAGCACCACAGAGCATGAAGGGGGACGTGCCAAACCTGGCAAACCAATAACTGGGAAGTTACTCAGAACTTTGAGCTGCACCATCTGGACCTGGGGAGAGGAAGACCTGAGGGATGTACATGGATCCCTGGGCTGCAGAGACAGAGAAGGAATGGCAACTCAAAACTACATGCAGGCAACAAGGTGGCAAGTTGGTGAAATAATAATGGGTGGGTCACAGCTGAATTCAGAGGCTACAGCACACTGAAAATGCCAGCCTGGAACTACAACGGTTAGCAACACAGAGTCCTGCAAGAACACATCAGGGATAACAGAAGAGAGAGCCTATTGGGCGGAGACACTAGGTGGAGGAGAGGGGAGCAGAGAGCAATGGACCCTCAGAAGACAGAAATAAATGATAACTTAAGTTTTGGAAGACAGAGTTCACCCACTGCCTCATGGGGGGGGGGCAGCACTAAAGGCAGCACAGACAGCCCGATAGCCTCTCTTGCAATCTAAGCAAACAGTAGGGAGATTCAAATGATAGGCCCCTCCCAACACAGATACCGCAGAGGAGGACAAAGTTACAGGCTCAGGGCATTAGAACCTGGGAGTAGTCAAGTGAAGGAGAACAAGGGAGTGCCTTGAGAATCAAGGCACTTAAAGACTGTGATAGGGACCAGAAAATCACGGCAGACACTCCCGGAAAACACCTGCAGGAGCAAGGGAACAAGGCATAGAGACGCCTGCAGCAAAAGGCAACAAGAAACAAATCAATCTTGAGTGAAAACATAGGCCAGAGCATTATGAGGTTAGGCTGAAGTGTGGCAGCATAGAGACTGGCAGTCCAAACCACAGGCATAACCACCATCTTCCCATTCAAAATATTTTCACTTAATGTAATGGACTCAACCCAACTAACAAGAGGGTACAACTGTGCAGTTACATTGGGATGCAATAGCTGGATATTACGCTACTACAGGAGATACATCTCCTGCAACACAACCAACTCAACATCCACCATAAACATGTGCCATAATCAGTATCAACATTCAATTCTAGGCATCAGCTCCTACCAAAAATGTGGGAGTGGCTCAGTCAACAGATGGGGTGTAGGGATCAGGTACTGAAGATGCTGCAAAACTTGGAGACCAGGAGGGTGATGTGGTGGTGGGAGGAGATTTCAGCTTGGTTTGGGACCCAGAATTGGACAGAAACTAAAAGACCTACAGTGTCATGGGAGCTATTCCATGGGAGCTGTGTTTGGGAAATTAATGAGGTCTACAGGTACAGGAATGGTGGATGCATAGAGATATCTTGACACAGCTGTAAGGGCTACTCTTTTACTCTCATACTTACAAGTACTCAAGCACCAATTATATCCTGGACTCCCACTTGCTCCTCAGACATTGGGTGAAAACACACATTTCTGACATAACAATGTTTGACCATACCCACCTTGAGTGGGGGGATTTAGGAATAGACATTGAAGGCACCAAATGATCATCTTTAGAGATCCAGTCCATAAGGTTGTGACAGTAAAATAGATTGAAGAGTTCTTTTAAAATAACCCACCCAAAGATACTTCAAGTCTCCACATGGGATGCCTTTACTGTAACTGCCCAAGGTGTAACCATTTCCACATGTGTCGGTATAGCTACAAAGAGAAAGATTGAAGAGAGTAAACTCACTACAGAGTTGTAATGGTGAATGAGGTCACCACCTACGTTATCCAGGCTACATCTCGCTCTCCCTATGATCCTTTCCCCACTGATGATTTTTAAACAAGTTCCTGAGATTCTCGGACCCAGCTTAACTTCAACCTTTGACTCTATATTTGAACAGGGTGTTTTTCCCTCTTTATGGAAGGGGCCTTTGATTTTGCATCTTTTAAAAAATTACAATTTTGATGAAACAGACACTAATATTTACAGGCCTATCTCACGTCTTCTACTCCCTGTCAAATTGGTAGAGAAAGTTATGAATAAACAACTTACAGAATATCTACAGGAACATAACTTCCTGGATGAATCCCAATTCGGTCTCAGGGCGGAGAATGGCACAGAGACCGCTTCAATAAAAGCCACTGATGAAATCAGTGTGTGCTTGGATGCAGGTGGGCCTGTGGCTCTGATCCTCCTCGACCTGTCGGCAGCGTTCGACATGGTCGACCATAAACTACTACTTACTGGTCTAAATGTGCTGGGCATTACGGACAGCGCTTTAGCTTTGATTTCTTCTTTCCTAACTGACAGGATACAATCCATGGCATTGGGTAATTTTGTTCCCCCGTTTTTCATTCTCCCATGTGGGGTCCCTCAGGGCTCCTCAATGAGTCCTACACTCTTCAATGTTTATGTATCCAAATTGGCTGCTTTAATTAGATCCTTTGGGATGGTGTTAACATCCTACACAGACGACACACAAATCATCCTGTCTATCTGTAGAGGTGTCATCTCACCAGTTAATAGATTCAGAGATTGTATGCTGGCATCAATGCAAGGATGAGTTCGCACTGCCTCAAGCTCAATTCAGGAAAGACAGAGGACATTCTGTTTGGGAATTTCTCCTCTAACTGGACACAGATCTGGTCACCGGTTGAATTGGGAGCAGCACCTAGCCCGGTCACCAAAGCAAAAAATGTAGGAGTGCTTATAGACCAGAGACAACATTTTGAATCAAGAGTCAAGGCAGTATCATCAGCTAGCTTCTATTTACTCAAGCGGCTCAAGAAAATTCTACCTCAAATCCCAATGGACAACAGGAAAACAGTGATTACCTCCCTAGTCATGGCTAAATTTGACTAATGCAATGGGCTCTATCTTGGAATGCCCGTGAAGCAGACTCATAGATTGCAGATGATCCAGAATGGAGCAGCGAGGCTTCTGCTGGAGAGCCCTAAGTTTCAATCAATTGGTAAACATTGTAGGAGACTGCGTTGGCTTCCAGTTAAAGGTCGTATTAAGTTTAAGGCCTTATGTGTCACATATAAGGCACTCCACGACATCGGCCCTCAGTTTTTGAGACGGTCATTAAAATGGTATGTCCCAAACAGATGTCTCAGATCCGAAGGGGCAAAACTGATGATCTCTCAAAGATTCTGTAAGGCTAACTGCAATCCCTCAGCCCATTCAGGTGGGAGAAATAATCCATTAGGTATTTTGAGTTAAACATAACCAACAGGTTGTAGGACTGGAAAGATGGTAGCTGACCCTTCACCACAAATTTAATATGTGAGGACCCAAGACACGCGAGGTCCCTCTGTATCACATGGCTGGGATCTATAAACATCGTCAACATGAACATCCAAATGAGGATCCTGCATGTTATACCAACATTCCCTTTCTGTATTTCGTCACCAAACATTGTGCCTCTTCAAAAGGAGCTGACTGAGTATGGGAGGGAGAGGATAAGAGCATGAATACCCTGACAGACCATGAAGTCTCCCAGAGACCAGCAGGATTTGGCTTATCTCCATCTTCTGCGCTTCTATCAGGCATTAACCTTATGATTACTACTGGAATGGACTGTGAAAAAAATTGAAAAAATACGGGTCTTCATGGATTGGACAGTAGTTGGAATCTGTTATGAAATTTGGCTTGATTATGGAAGACACTCTGTCCACAAAATCTTCATTGAGTAACGCCCTTTAAATCGCATGGAGATGTGGACAGAATTGTCCGAGCAGTTGGGTATGGCCTTGCACCCCACACCATACATACCCTTTCATTACAACCTGGACTTCACCTCAGTTATGTGGGGAAACAACTTCGAACAATGGGAAAGGGGAGATGCATTCATATATCTTGGGCATTATCAGCCAAAATGCTTTCGGTTTAATTTTGCTTTGCTGTATGCTTAACTGATGACAGCCTATTAATCAATACTTTATACACCTATACAAAATCAAAAAAGAGAATTTAGCAAAAAAAAGACCAAGTAACCTCGGGAGTAACAATACTTGAAATTTCAGTAGCTATAGATACTGGATCACAGTGCTGGAAATCAGTAGTGTAGAAAAGGTACGAAATGTCTGCAGGCAAACATGGAAAATGGACCACCTATTCCCATACAGAGTAGTAAAAGCATTCAAAATTGGGGTGACAGGGCTCTTTATAGCTGAGGTGGAGGAACTAGAAGTGGGGCTAATATGTAATGTACAATAACAATATTCCCTACGGAGAAACACTAATTGCAAAAGAACAGATTCGTGCTGCTTGACAGGACGTCTATATACATAACTCACAGCACACTCACTCATCATCAGGGCAGCAAAAGGTGCAATGGCAGATGCTCCTCAAATTAGGAGGGAGGATGGACCTGTTTATGTGTTTTCTCTATTCGGATGATAATACCCTCATTACCCACACTGAAATTGCATTACACAAGATAGTAAATAGATGAGATAGCTCTGCTTTTTTCAAAGACATTACTTTGTTGCTTCTATTTTCATATTTAGGACTTGTCTCTTTTCTGCACCTATTAAAACATTTCAGGCCAAAATGGAGCCTTTTGCTGCTCCAGTTGGAGTTTAATTTTGGGGCTACACAAATATGAATTCTTTATAATTGACCTAGAATGATGTTTAACGCCCAATGAGCCTCCTACCTAAATGCACCCTCTGCCTATATTAGAAAAATATTGCAAGTCAGGGAACTCTGAGGTTACTTGTAATATCAATTAATGCATGGCAGAGGGTCTTTTATTTCTTTTAATACTCGGCTAAACCATCACCCTTCCCACAAACCGTTTAAATACTCGGCGTCTTACTCATTCATAAGAAAGAGCAGGAATATATGCAGCCACGAAGAATAAAAGTAAAATCTGGAGTATGAAATTAAATATACCAAAAAGCTGTTCGAAATGTGTTGCAGAACGATATTTGAATCAGTTTACAGCAAATCCGATTAAAAACAAATCTGCAGTTCAGAATGTGCAGAAACCTGCTAAACCTATGACGGATAGTGTTCACCTAAATCTCCATACACACCTGACACAACCAGGTCTCTTAAAACGCACGCGCATATTCTACCCCCCCCCCCCCCCTCCCCAGCTATCTTATCCTCCATAACGTTTTGTCCTTTTACATCTTCTCTCCTTTTTTAGTTGTGTCTTTTTGAGCTTTAATTCTATTTTTATGAATACAAGATTTATTACAACAACTCTTGGAAATAGACTGATTTCTCTGGAAATCTCTGAAAACTCTCTGTTACGACTACTGTAGCACAAGCGAAAACAGCATAACAAACATGTTGTTTACTACGATATTTTATGAGTCCTACGGCGTGTTCAATTTCTTTTTCTTCTATGTTTTTTTCTCGATTTTCCTAAAAGGAGCTAAATAAAAGATATATTGAAATTACAAAAATGCTTGATACTCTAAAGTGGAGCAAGCTATGAGACTTTGGAAAACAAATAACGCCTACTGGCACCAGTTACCACAGAAATAACAAGTACTGGGATCTGAGGAAGCTTCCTCAAAACATCAGGGGCAGAGAGAGAAGAGATCAGGGTATGTCTGGAGTTAGAGGAAGCGGCATTTGTCTGCTTCAATGAATTGCAGCGTTCGGTACACGATCTTCCAAACTCAAGTCTACGGCCCTTATTACAAGTGGGCTGTTGCATTACAATATGTCGATTAACGTAATTTACTGCACATACCGAAATTATGCAAAGCGAAGAAAGGGTTGATGTCCTGTCCTTGATTAATAGGAACAGGTCAATTTCAAAAACTCAATTATCCTCAGAAATGGGGAACCCCTTACCCATTGGGGAATTCATCAAGAAGAACTGAAGGATACATCGAGTTGGCAAATATTTTGCAAATATTTTGTGTATAAAAGTTGATAGAGTCATTTGACAAGACCGCGGGCTAACGGATTATGCATAAAGTTGATAGAGTTATTAGTGTGAATTGAATAAAGCAATTTTTATGCTAGATAAACAAAGGTTTCAAACAATGAACAAAATTGTATGAAAATGAACAGCTTTTCCGTTTGGAACCCTTGTTTATCTAGCAATAAAAATAGCTTTATTCAATTCGCACTATTGACTCCATCAACTTATATACACCCAGTGGTGGCTGGCAGGGAATGGGGTAGCTGGGCGGGGGTGGGGGGGGGGAGGGGGCAGTGGGACAAATGCGGAGGTCTGAAAAAACAAAATTTAAAAACCCACTTACCTCTTCACGCCTCCATCTCTCCTCCATCGCCTCTCACCCTGACGAGTCCAGGCAGCACACAGGATTCCCGAAGCCAATTACAACGCTGATGTCCCCATGACAGCAGCGTTGTGGTTGGGCGGCGCTCAGATGGGGACTGGGAGCCTGTGCATGCTCTCCACCCAGGCTGTGTATTACCAGGGCCGGATGAGCCGTAGCAGGCACCGGGCGTTTCCCCGGTGGGCCACTAGGGTGGGGGTGGTTTTGGGCCCCCGGGGGGCTGTTTTTGTTACCGGGGGCCAGTAATATCGCCCCCCTGTAACAAAACTGGTGTATACCGGCCCTAGTAAACAGCTTGGCCGCACCCCCTTCCACCCCAGCGGAGGGCAGCTGAGCAGTTTGCCAGGACAGGTTCCGGTTTCCAGTCCATTCCTGTGTATTACAGCCCAGTGGAGAACATGCTAAGTGCGCATGACTATTTGGCCGGCCCAAGACAGCGTGCCAAACCATCATGCCCACTTAAGTGCATGGACCACTCCACCCCTGTGACACCAGCCCCGCCCTGCCCTACCCTACCCCAGCCCTGTAGCTACGAAAAATAAAGTGATAATAACCTTAGTGGAGGAGACATGTCTGTATACACCGCAAGTCAACAAAATATTTTCCAACTCTATTTATCCTTCAACTCTACTTGACATATTGGAATTATGTGTATTGTGATATATTATTGGCAGGGCATAGCTGTTGATATTTGCGGAGGGATAAAATGACAGATAAATGCCAGAAGATCACTAAAGGCTCGTGACGGGCGATTATTGCACCTGATAATTATGGAGCACCTTAAGTGTCAGTTCTTCTTGGGTAAAATAGTTATTGCATTGGATAATGACCAATTCATAATGGGGGCCTAAGCCGGAACAAACAGTTGTGCACCTCTGCAGTGGAGAAAGCTGCTGCTCAAGGGATAATCACGATGACATATAATTTGTAGCTGTTTAGACTATGGATTCACTACTGTTAAAAAACACAAGACATGGATTTAAAAGTGACATTCACATTGCTCTCTCCGTATATCATTTTTGCAAAGCTTTGTTTGGGGGGCACTGGGGCACATGTCTTCCCTGGACCGGAATCAAGCATCCTAGGACCGTTTCCTGGCTATCAGCCGTCATCAGCCAGGATTTGCTGGACTCCAGTGGTGTGGAGAGCACAGGACTCACGTCTGAGCATACACTATGGATTTAGGCCCAGATCTCTGTATTGCGGTGAATGTATGACATTGTTCTGCATTTTGTCCATCAACTGTTGTTTTTGCATTTGTCACCCCGAGTGGGACGGGTATGCTCAGATGTGAGTCCCGTGCTCTCCACGCCACTGGAGTCAAGCTATCCTGGCTGATGATGGTTGATAGCCAGAAACTGGTCCTAGGATGCTTGATTCCGGTCCAGGGAAGACATGGCTTGGCAGTTCGGGCTGGACTGTTCCCATGAGGCACAGGGTCAAGGCTGATTTGCATATGGCCATGTCTGAACTGGGGTGGTGTGGTGAGCAAAAAAAATATGGATTTAGGCCCAGATCTCTGTACTGGGGTGAATGTATGACATTGTTCTGCATGCTGTCCATCAACTGTTGTTTTTACGCTGTAAAATCAGCAAGAGCTGCACCACCCAGCACATCAGAGGGCGCTGCTAACTTCTGCCGCTCAAATCGAATTTCTACACGCCTGATTATTTTCAGAACACCGTGCTCCAAGCGGAGTCGACAAAACTCTGCAAACTCTGCTGGATTATCTATGATTTGTATGCCACCAAGTTGCCCAGTAAACCTCGCCCCCATGATATTTTGGGCCCTTTTAAACAATGCACAGCTGCAATCCAATCACAACCTGACACACAGCCAACTAGCGGGCGAGTGCCTGAGGGCATTGGCTAACTTCTGGGACGCTGATCTCGGAGCCTACAAATTGATACACCAATTTAGCGTGCACATGTTTCCCGCAGTGGAATTTGACTGTGGTATAGAAATATGCTGTTAGATATGCACAGGGTTAGGTACACGCATTATGTAAGTGAAACGCTATTTGTCCAAAGCGTGCGAAGTCATGTGGAGCTCTATATCATGCAAAATAGGCGCATTTGTCGTATCTTGTGTAGTGTCGCAACTCTTATTGAATTTCAGCTGGAAATGACATTGTGTTAACTATGAAACTGGTAAATAAAGTTAAAAAAAACCTCTGCTGGATTAGCAGAGTTTACTGCCCACCTATACAAAAAAGCATGATAAGGAGAGGAAAAGGGGGCTGAGATATTTACATTTTGTTTTGTTATTGAGGAAGGATGTACATTTAAATTTGTATACTTTGCTTGGAGTGACCAGTGTCATATTAAGGTTTTTGGTGACGGGCAATCATTTTGGAGGCCCCTGTTTAAAAAAAACTTAGACTTTTGTTTCCCATTTTTTGCTAATTCGAACCCTATGTTGCCTAACAATATAGACTTGAATGTTAAAGTTTAAGATACAAATACACACGTGATTTAGAGAGAAAGTTAACTTTCCCAGAGGTCGTCCTTGGAAGGTGGGGCCCTGGTCTATCGCCCACTTTGACAATGCTTTGAAACGTTTCTGTGAGTGCCACAGTATGAACGATCTTCAGTCTCAATCAGTGTTTCTCAAAGAATGATCACAAGAAATGCAACCCCTTTTGAATTGGTCGCTTGTCCCCTTTCAGCAGATTGCCCCATCTTCTTCCCACACAGGTGGCAGTCCTTGGCTTCTCGTCATGGGCCTATGCATGCAGTGCCCCGACTCATCAGGCAGACTGACAGAGAGTGAAAAATAAGTGCAACACCATCTAATAAGGACAGTGCCGCAGGAGCCCTTCTAGCTGAGGAAGTGCTTAATTCATACAAATATACGTGCCAGGACTCCAGGTATTGCACTGCAGCTGGCACCACCCACAACCCCCGTCACTGATGATGAATGCCAGTGCCAACATTACTTACTAGCAGGCCCGGCTCCAGGATTTTTTGTTTGGGTGGGCCAAGGGCGCATTTGGGTGGGCCACTGCGGGCTCAATGTGTCGCTTCTGGAGGTAGCCTACAAATAGAAAAAACTGTACTCCTGCGTGTGATAGAAGGGGATAACAGGAGATTCAGGGCCCTCTATTATTTTCCAAATCTCTTTCTAATCGTTAACACTCTCAAAAAGTGTTTTGATCCCCATGTAAGGTCCTTTTGATGGGCAGAGGAGGTTTCTGAGGTGGGAGTATCAGGCAAGTAACACTACTCAGCCTGCCTCGTTGCCAGCCTTCAGAGAGAATCGCTCTTCATTATTACCTCCATCTGACCCCAGACTCTGCAGTACACTCCCTTCCAGGCCTGATCATCAATTTTCTACAATCTCTCTACTGTGCACCTTAACTCACAGCTAACCTTGGTCCCCAGCCCCATATCAGGCACCACCTGGTTTCATTCTCCATAATCCCACTAAAAATATTTGTAAAATCACCTTCAAACTGAAAACCCTGAATATAAGAGTAAATATAATTAGCACACACTTTAAAATATGTTACACAGTGGCCCTAATGACCCAACTGCTAATTAAATAAGCAAAAACATTACAGGGTCTATTATAGCACCGGTGCAAAAGTATTTATTGGTGTCCCACCACTGACCTCTTACTCGATAGACAACTTTACTACCACCCTCCAACAGTGCGCTTCATCTCTCCTTAGCCCCTTTCAGTCATGACCTCCTCATCAGACTCCCTCCCTACCTGCCCCCCACCAGTACCCCTCATCACTCAAAAGCCCCTACCCATGACCACCTCCTCAGACTCCCACACAAATACCCTCCACCAGTGCCCCTCATCGCTCCATAACCCCTCCCCCCATTGACCTCCTCCTGAGTCCCTCACTGCCACCCTCCACCAGTGTCCCTCATCGCTCCAAAGCACCTCCCCCATGACCTCATTGGATTCCCTCATTGCCACCCTCCTCCCAGACTCCCCCACTACCACCCTCCACCAGTGCCCCTCATCTCTCCGTAGCTCCTCCCCATGACCTCCCCCTCCTCGGATTCCCTCATTGCCATCCTCCAACACTGGCCTTCATCTCTCCGTAGCCTCTTCCCCTCATGACCTCCTCCTCAGACTCCCTCCCTACCACCCTCCACAGTGCCCCTCAGCGCTCCATAGCCCCTCCCCATTACCTCCTCCTCAGACTCCCTCCCTACCACCCTTCACCAGTGCACCTCATCACTCCAAAGCTCCTCTGCCTCATGACCTCCTCCTCAGACTCCCTCCCTACCACCCTCCACCAGTGCCCATCACTCCAAAGCAACCCCCCTCATGACCGCCTCCTCAGACTCCCCCACTACCACCCTCCACCAGTGCCCCTCATGACCTCCTCCCAGACTCCCCCACTACCACCCTCCACCAGTGCCCCTCATCTCTCCGTAGCTCCTCCCCATGACCTCCCCCTCCTCGGATTCCCTCATTGCCATCCTCCAACACTGGCCTTCATCGCTCCGTAGCCTCTTCCCCTCATGACCTCCTCCTCAGACTCCCTCCCTACTACCCTCCACCAGTGCCCCTAATCACTCCAAAGCCCCTCTGCCTCATGACCTCCTCCTCAGACTCCCTACCTACCACCCTCCACCAGTGCCCATCACTCCAAAGCAATCCCCTCATGACCGCCTCCTCAGACTCCCTCCCTACCACCCTCCACCAGTGCCCCTCATGCCCTCCTCCTCAGACTCCCTCCCTACCACCCTCCACCAGTGCCCATCCCTCAAAAGCAACCCCCCTCATGATCGCCTCCTCAGAGTCCCTCCCTACCACCCTCCACCAGTGCCCATCATCACTCCAAGCAACACCCCCTCATGATCTCCTCCTCAGACTCCCTTCCTACCCCTCCACCAGTGCCCCTCATCACTCCAAAGCAACTCCCCCTTATGACCTCCTCCTCAGAATCCCTTCCTACCACCCTCCACCAGTGCCTCTCATCACTCCAAAGCCCCTCCCCCATGACCTCCTCTTCAGACTCCCTCACAAACAACCTCCACCAGTGCCTTCCATCTCTCCGTATCTCAACCCCTCATGATGCCCCCTCGGATTCCCTCATTGCCACCCTCCAACAGAGCCCATCATCACTCCATAGCCCCTCTCATATGCATTTTATTTCTTGTATAGCGCTACTCGTAGTGTAGGGTATCACAGTACTGTACATCACACACACATTATGCAGACACAATGATTCATAAAAGTATCCAAATCAGCCTATAGGGAATGTCACATAAGCTAATGAAGATTACCAGGTGTAGGAATCACATCTCATCCATGCTGCTGGGCAATATGTATTGAGAGGGTTGGGTCTGGAGAACCACAAACACAGGATTTAAACAATACCCCAGTGGTTGGCTCTACTGATTAGAAATTATATCTGCCCAAACTCTGTATTGCAACATTAGAATAATGAATTACTGGGAAAATTCGAACTAACTAGCAATACAAAAAAAAAATCTAATTATACCATTCTGGTTTGTATACACGTCTTTGATCACACTGTCCTATGTATCAAAGGATCTCTGTAACAAAGGCAGTAACCCACTGAGCTATCCACGTTAACTACAGTTCTATTGCATTTAAATACTACAAACCAAAAAAAGAACGCTCTCCAGCAAGATCAACAATCCCCCAGGTTATTTGGACATTTAGTTGTCGTGCATCCTTGCAGAACCACTCATGAATGATACCAACGATTTAAACACACGATGTAAATGAAAATGAAATAAACACGGCGTTCTAAGTATGTCTTTTTCACAGATTTAAAAAACACAATAGCCACACATTCTCTTACCTGCTCCTTACGAACTCTGTCACAGCCGAATCGGTTAAACTAACAGCTCAAGGGGTCAGGAAGGTCAGGAAAACGTCAAAACAAACTCCTCTTTACCAGCAGAAAAGAATTAATTATCCACAAATCCAGTTCCAATGAAAGGCTTTGTCCCCTTCACAGTGCCCCTAATGTACCTGCACGAGTCGGCGGGGACACAGCCCACCTGCCTAATAGGAGATGCGTGATTGGGGGTGCGAGCCCAGGCCCAATCACGCAACTCCTAAAGAAAGATAACGTTCGAAGAACGTTTTAACTTGCAGTGGCCATATTCTGCTGGCCTTGCTGACGTCACTGCCAGGGCCAAGGGTTATGTTTGGGTGGGCCAGGCCAAAGTTTGGGTGGGCCCGGCCCACCCGGCCCACCCGCTAGAACCGGGCCTGCTTACTAGTCATTACAATTAAACAAAATGTGACATTCTGGACCATTCCCGTTGCCCCAAGCTATTGAGATGGCCTGGAAGTGCTAGTTTTGCCACCATTTAGAATTTCCTCTAAATATAACATGTATACACTGGGGATCGTGTTATATAAACACTAGCATAAATCCCCAAAGGGATGCAATAGTGGGAGGTGATTTATATGTAGTATGGAATGGTGAGCTGGATCTTCCCAATGCACATGGCAGAATATAAAGTAAATAGCAAAAAATAATGAGCCTAATGGGAGGGCAGAGTAAAATAGATTGTGATTCCTCAGTTTGACACATTTCTAAAATGAAGAAAGCCAGTCTAACGAAAAGTGGCTGACGAAACCTAATGTTACACAAAAGTTAAAATGACTCGATATCTTCTCCATGAAAATACAATGTTTTCGTGAAAAAGGTAAAAGTTCAATTTAAGGTATAGTATGACAGAGGTAAGAAAGGAAAAAGGGGCGAGCATACAGGGTGGGGGAGGTGTGGATGAGGAAGGGGAGTTTGTAAGTTTTGTAAAAAAACGGAGAAGTGGGAGTGGAAATAAGAAGTATGTAAAAAGTAAAGCAAGAGGAGGAATAAGGGTTTGTAAAAACGGGGTAGTATAGTGAGAGGGGTGATAGGGAGTTTGTAAAAAAAAAAAAAACCAAGGAAGTGAGAGGGGAAATAAGGGGTTTGAAAAGGGAGTAAAGCTGGAGGGAGTAAGGGTGTGTAAAAAAGCAGGAGTAAAGCAGGCGAATCGTACAGAATGTGTAAAACAAGCAGTAAAGTGAGAAGTAAGGAGCTGCTAAAAAAGGGAGTAAATCATGAGGGGTAATAAGGGGTTTGTAAAAAAAAAGAAGTAAAAGTCGGGAGGAAGTAAGAGTTTTAAAAAAAAAACATTGCAGAGTAATGCAAAAGAGGGAGAATTACAAGGGGGATGGAAGGGAGGGACGAAAAAGAAGATAAAAAAGCAGCCTTATGAAAGGATTTTTTCATGAAGGAAAGCGGTCATAATGTTGTTTTTGTCAACCTGGTGAAAGCCATAGTTTGTCAATATTGAGCCGATAAAAGGTTTTTGCCGGGAGCAATGTTTTTAACCAAAGACTAGACGGCGTATTCACGGATACGATACTGCTGGGAAGAGTAAGGAAGGGGGAGATGGTGAAGTAGTGTGGCTCACTGGTTAGAGGCGGCAGACCCGAGAGCAGAGAACGGCCCGGGACCAGGGTTCGATTCCCGACGCGGCAGGTTTCTGGACCAGGGTCAGCGGACTCGATAATTCTCTCGCCTCGGTGCCCACTCTGATCAGCGATCACACTCGGCAACTCTGGGCATTAGCTTGCCTCATCTTCACTAACGGCCCCACCAGACCGCCGGGGATGCCTGGTCTCACCCTGGAGATACCCATTAAGGGACCATCTCTCAGGGAAGCCAGGAAGGGTTTCGCAGCGGTCGAAGCGCGGAGATACTCCTCCGGGAGTCGATCCTAGCGCTATATAAACTTGCAATTAATTAATTAATTAATATGGGGGATCTAATCCTCCTGTGCTGTTAGAATGGTCAGCTGTGATTCCATAAGGAATAAAAGGCATGTGGCGCCTAAAGGCTATTTACTTAAAGACCCCACTACTATACAAGAAATCCATTCTCAAAAAAGGCAAATGCACACATTAGACATCACACACAACAGATAAAATGTAATGCACTAAAATAATTTATGACGGGGCTCCCGATAGCATTGAATGCCCGAAACACCAGGAAATGGAAATTATTGACAGAGGAAATTATTCAAGGTGCTAAGAACACCGTAACAAAATCAACGGCAGGGGGAGTGAAAGTCAATATACTAAAGGGACAGTTGGCTAACTAACAAAAAGGAGAACATCTTATTGAGGCTACAAAAACATTTTGCAGTAACAAAAACAGATAGACTACTAGCCCTACAACTAAAGGCCAAACAAAATAAAGTGCCCATTTTAGAGACCACGGGCACCCAAGGAGATTTGCTAAAGGGCGAGGCAAAAACATTAGAGCCCTTCAGAAACCTTTACCAACAGCTATATAACTGGGGAAGAAAAGATGAGAAAAGAAGTGAAGAATATCTGCAGGAATTCTACGACGCTCACAGCAGGGCAGAAAGAATACTGGGGCAGATTTGGGCCGACCCCTAGAAGAAGAGGAGGTCGGAGAGGTTTGAAATGGGGAAAGGTTCACGGATACCCTATCAGGTTCTGGTAGAGGTACTGGTCGCCACAATGACACAACTTTTAAACTTTTTGAAGAAGAATCAAAAGTGACACCCTCTATGAGACAAGCGGGTATCACTTTAATCGGAGACAAGGGTAGGATGTTAGAGAATGCAACACGCAAACACCTAAGCACTGACACGGTCTATGCATAGGACACTAATGACATCCACCTAATGCTGGATGATGAAGAGTAGCAGCTTTGATATCATTTGAATGCTTAGATGCTTTTGACACGGTTTCCCAATCTACTACACTGGAATGGATGGTGGGACTTGGTGTCAAGTACACCATCTACAACTGGTTTGCTTACTTCTTGAAAGATCATAGGCAAGTAGCCTGAAGATTTTTAGGTTAAATAGGTATTTTCCTTTCGAGGTGCATATGAAAGCCCTAGCTTCATTTGCTTCCATCTTTTGAGTAAAGAAACATTCTCCTATGTATGCCTTTACCTTTTAAAAAAGGCCTTGCTTACCAGCATTATGGCTTGATTATTTTAATTCTCTACAGGTAGGCATTCTAAGTGGTTTTGGCAGATTTCGGATGGTACAAAATGCAGCAGTTCCCTTAATCATCGAACTGAACAGATCGTTCATGTATAAACATTTTTTGCAACTTCAATGGTTACCCCTTGCTAAAGCAAATATACTCAATACCCTTTGCCACTGTCACAAAATCATTTACATACCTATACAGGGAAGGTATATGTCCTTCTTAGTCTTTGGTACCTTCCTACATGGACCCTCCGCTACAGCACATGGCATTTAGTGGCTGTTCCTGGATTCCAAAACACCAAGATTAGGGGGGTGGGTCATTTTTCTTGGCTAGGATCCTACTGCCTCTGCCCCTCCAGGCAGAAACCTGCCATCACTTTCAGGAAACAGTTAGGACTCACTTATTCACAACTCTTATATAACACCTCCTTTCTTTGTTATGGCATTTGATAGCTCTCCATTACTTATGGTCACCTTTTAGCACCGGGCCACTTGTGCACTTAATACATACTATGCATATGTACGTACATATACATCAGACAAACGAATTTCCCGACTAAATCTACAGACAAAAAAAAAATGTACAAGGACCTTGGCCAATTGTCTGGGCAAATACATGCCAGGGATAAAGTGATAAATCATTCAAGATTTTCAGAACCGGACAAAGAAATAACGTATGCAGGGACACCCATCTGGAAGAGAAAACACATAGGGAATGGAATTCCTACTATTACTGACACACCTGATGCCTAAAAGGCATTTGAGATTTAGTTGGTGCTTCCTGAAGTCAACACTTCATAAGCTGGGTTTGAAGCAACAGTCTGCAGTTGGGTATTTGCCAACTACAGAGAACCACAGGCACAAATCTTGGTAAACGAAGCAAGGTCATAGATGATACAACTACATAGAGGAACGTGTCAGAACCCATCTGTGGATAACATGCTCCTCATGCTGACTGAGTCCGGCAGATCACTGGCAGCCCTCATACTACAACTAGCAAAGTTCGAGAGAGTAACTGGGCTCAAAATTAACAAAGACAAGTCTGAGATATTATCATTACCCGTGTTAGACCTGGCACCATTGGCATGGGTCTCCCTTACATTTTTGTTGTTGCCTCGTGTATTTTTGTTGGTGTTAGATGCTTTGGTCACTATGCCACTGCTACCCAGAGCCACAGTGCAAGTGCTCCCTATTGTAAGTTGATGTATTAATCAGTGGTTCCATGTTTGGCTATATAGCTTACTTGTCAGACCCTAGTCTAGTGCACTTAGTGCGCCAGGGTGTGTAATCCAAATGCTGCTGGCGGACCTGCAGCACTGGTTGTGCCACCCACAGAAGCAGCCTTGTAAAATGTGTCTAAGGTCTGCCATTGCAGAGCCTGCGTGCAGTCTAGTACTGTCATGCTGACTGGGCAAGTGCACCCACTTTCCAGTCCCTAAACCTTCCCTTTTATTCATATCAGTCACCCCTATGGTAGGCCCAAGGGCTGGGTGCATTGTAAGTATAGGGTAGGACAAGCCCTGGTTTGTGTGGCATGCCCTAATAGGGAATTACAGCCCTTTTCGTTTTTCTCTGTTGCGAGGCTACCTGTTCTCCATAGGCCAGAATGGGCTGTTAGTGTTATTACATTTTATAATTCTAACTGTCTCAGAGAACATGGTCTAAATTCGAGTTTAGTATGCCTGAACTCAGAATAATACAATACATCTTTTAGTGAAGTATATTATTTTAATATTCTGTGTTTGCAATTACCACTTTTAGAAAGTAGGTATTTGCTTGTCTAACCATTCAAACCTGTCTCTGCTAGTTTGTGTATTCTTATGTCTGGTTTAGTGAGTGACAGGGCTGGGGAATTCCAGGAGACAGGCTGAGTCACCCAGTGGTGAATAGAGAGATCTGCATCTAGATGGGAGGGAGGAGTTGCACCTGAACCTTGAATAGGGCTGTGCCTGCCTTCCACAATGCTGGCTTCACCCCCTGGAGAGCGGCTGATGTCTCTGCCCTGAACACTGAAAGAAAAGAAGGAGTCCTGTAAACAAAGTGCTCCAGGACTGTACTTGTCTTCCACAATGCTGGCTCCACCTCCTGTGGGACGTCTGATGTGTCTGGCCTGCACTGTGAAAGGAAAGGAGAAGTCTGGTAAACAGAGTGCTTCAGAACTGGTTTGTACTGGGCAAAGGCCCCTCTCCACTCAGAGAACAAAGGATTTTGGGCTATAAATATTGGGACCCTGATCCCATGAAACTAGATCACTTTGGACTACAAGAAGACACCTTTACTGAGGAGAGGAACCTGAAGAAACTGAGGAGAGCCTATTCCCAAGCTGAAGTGCTGCTTGGGGGATTGGCCTGCAGTGGTTGTCTTACTGCCAAAGGAAGGAGAAAGGAACTTTGTGTACTTTGCTTTCAACTTGTGAAGGATCTCCAAGGGCTTGGAAAAGAGCTTGCCTCTGCTGAAGTCTCAGGGACAACAGATTTCACCCCCCCCCCCCAGCTCCCCAGAGTTCTTTTGGAAGTGCCTGCGGCTGTTTTGGGCCTTCTGAGGAACTGCATGTCGCAAGGAGCTGGAAGCGCAACTCATCGAGAAGAAGCGTGTCGTCGTCGCTGTGCCTGCCGTTGCAACTCCAAAGGAGGGTGTCGCCGCTGAAACTGTTGCACTGCACCGCATCGCAGAGAAGCGTGCCGCAACAAAGAGGAAGTGTGTCACCGTCGCTGCTGTCTCAACTCCAGAGAAGGAGGGAGTCGGCGCTGCAGTTGTCGCACTGCACCGCATCAGGAGAAGAATCTCGCAACGAGGTCCGAGCGTGTCGCCGTCGCTGTGCCTGCCGTCTAAGCATGGGCGAATTTTGCGAATCTCGCATTCGCGAATTTTGCGGATTTGCGAACTCGCAATCCGCAAAATCCGCGAATTCTCGCGAATTTGCGGATTTTCTTTTTTTTGTGTTTGCGCGGGTTTCTGCCAGTTCGCGAGGGTTTTTAGGTCGAGCCTTTACCATTCCGCAGGAATGGGAAATGGGGAGAATTCAAGTCGGCTATTTTCTCGTCAAACCAAAGGCCTTTCAGCCGCGGTTTTCTTGCAGTGCCCGTGAACCACGTGATAACATGCACGCGCATTCAGGGCCAGCCAGCCCAGCACATCAAAGGGCTTCTCCTCCCAGCCCAGCACATCAAAGGGCTTCTCCTCCCCTAATTATTCATGGCCGGCCGCAGGCCGGCCGTACTTTCAGTTTCCCCAGAACGGCTAATTAGGGGAGGAGAAGCCCTTTGATGTGCTTCACACCAATGCGCCTCAGTCATTCCTCTTCTTTGTATTTGCTTCCAGACTCCGATCTGCTCATGTGCACAAGACGCTTTACACATTACACTCATCTGCCTGAAGTGGGAGTTTTAAACAAGCAAAGCTGGTCCTTCTGTACTTGCAGTTTCACTTCTAATGTGTGTTGTTATTTATCATGATTTTTAGCTGAGGTGTATCACGCTTGTTCATGAGTTTGATCTCTTCATACTGTCAAATGTTTTCTAAGTTGTTTTTGATTGTCTTACCACTGGAGGTCTCCCTGTGCTACATTTAGCCTCTGACACATGCAACGCCACTCAACCACGCAACGCCACTCAACCACGCAACACCACTCAACCACGCAACGCCACGCAACTACGCAACGCCACGCAACTACGCAACGCCACGCAACTACGCAACGCCACGCAACTACGCAACGCCACGCAACTACGCAACGCCACTCAACTACGCAACGCCACTCAACTACGCAACGCCGCTCAACTACGCAACACCGCGCAACTACGCAATGCCGCAATGCCACGCAACTACGCAACGCCACGCAACAACGCAACGCCACTCACACATGCAACGCCACGCAACTACGCAACGCCACGCAACTACGCAACGCCACTCAACTACGCAACGCCACTCAACTACGCAACGCCACTCAACTACGCAACGCCACTCAACTACGCAACGCCACTCAACTACGCAACGCCACTCAACTACGCAACGCTGCGCAACTACGCTACGCAACGCCACGCAACTACGCAACGCCACGCAACTACGCAACGCCACGCAACTACGCAACGACGCAACGCCACGCAACGACGCAACGCCACGCAACTACGCAACGACGCAACGCCACGCAACAACGCAACGCCACGCAACAACGCAACGCCACTCAACTACGCAACGCCACTCAACTACGCAACGCCACTCAACTACGCCACGCCACTCAACTACGCCACGCCACTCAACTACGCCACGCCACTCAACTACGCCACGCCACTCAACTACGCCACGCCACTCAACTACGCCACGCCACTCAACTACGCCACGCCACTCAACTACGCAACGCCGCGCAACTACGCAACGCCGCAATGCCACGCAACTACGCAACGCCACGCAACAACGCAACGCCACTCACACATGCAACACCACTCAACTACGCAACGCCACTCAACTACGCAACGCCACTCAACTACGCAACGCCACTCAACTACGCAACGCAGCTCAACTACGCAACGCCGCTCAACTACGCAACGCCGCTCAACTACGCAACGCCGCTCAACTACGCAACGCCGCTCAACTACGCAACGCCGCTCAACTACGCAACGCCGCTCAACTACGCAACGCCGCTCAACTACGCAACGCCGCTCAACTACGCAACGCCGCATTCAGGGCCAGCCAGCCCAGCACATCAAAGGGCTTCTCCTCCCAGCCCAGCACATCAAAGGGCTTCTCCTCCCCTAATTATTCATGGCCGGCCGCAGGCCGGCCGTACTTTCAGTTTCCCCAGAACGGCTAATTAGGGGAGGAGAAGCCCTTTGATGTGCTTCACACCAATGCGCCTCAGTCATTCCTCTTCTTTGTATTTGCTTCCAGACTCCGATCTGCTCATGTGCACAAGACGCTTTACACATTACACTCATCTGCCTGAAGTGGGAGTTTTAAACAAGCAAAGCTGGTCCTTCTGTACTTGCAGTTTCACTTCTAATGTGTGTTGTTATTTATCATGATTTTTAGCTGAGGTGTATCACGCTTGTTCATGAGTTTGATCTCTTCATACTGTCAAATGTTTTCTAAGTTGTTTTTGATTGTCTTACCACTGGAGGTCTCCCTGTGCTACATTTAGCCTCTGACACATGCAACGCCACTCAACCACGCAACGCCACTCAACCACGCAACACCACTCAACCACGCAACGCCACGCAACTACGCAACGCCACGCAACTACGCAACGCCACGCAACTACGCAACGCCACGCAACTACGCAACGCCACGCAACTACGCAACGCCACTCAACTACGCAACGCCACTCAACTACGCAACGCCACTCAACTACGCAACACCGCGCAACTACGCAATGCCGCAATGCCACGCAACTACGCAACGCCACGCAACAACGCAACGCCACTCACACATGCAACGCCACGCAACTACGCAACGCCACGCAACTACGCAACGCCACTCAACTACGCAACGCCACTCAACTACGCAACGCCACTCAACTACGCAACGCCACTCAACTACGCAACGCCACTCAACTACGCAACGCCACTCAACTACGCAACGCCACTCAACTACGCAACACCACTCAACTACGCAACGCCGCTCAACTACGCAACGCTGCGCAACTACGCTACGCAATGCCACGCAACTACGCAACGCCACGCAACTACGCAACGCCACTCACACATGCAACGCCACGCAACTACGCAACGCCACGCAACTACGCAACGCCACGCAACTACGCAACGCCACGCAACTACGCAACGCCACGCAACAACGCAACGCCACGCAACAACGCAACGCCACGCAACAACGCAACGCCACTCAACTACGCAACGCCACTCAACTACGCAACGCCACTCAACTACGCAACGCCACTCAACTACGCCACGCCACTCAACTACGCCACGCCACTCAACTACGCCACGCCACTCAACTACGCCACGCCACTCAACTACGCCACGCCACTCAACTACGCAACGCCGCGCAACTACGCAACGCCGCAATGCCACGCAACTACGCAACGCCACGCAACAACGCAACGCCACTCACACATGCAACACCACTCAACTACGCAACGCCACTCAACTACGCAACGCCACTCAACTACGCAACGCCGCTCAACTACGCAACGCCGCTCAACTACGCAACGCCGCTCAACTACGCAACGCCGCTCAACTACGCAACGCCGCTCAACTACGCAACGCCGCTCAACTACGCAACGCCGCTCAACTACGCAACGCCGCGCAACTACGCAACGCCACGCAACAACGCAACGCCACTCACACATGCAACGCCACTCACACATGCAACGCCACTCACACATGCAACGCCACTCACACATGCAACGCCACTCACACATGCAACGCCACTCACACATGCAACGCCGCTCAACTACGCAACGCCGCTCAACTACGCAACGCCGCTCAACTACGCAACGCCGCTCAACTACGCAACGCCGCTCAACTACGCAACGCCGCTCAACTACGCAACGCCGCTCAACTACGCAACGCGGCTCAACTACGCAACTACGCAACGCCACTCACACATGCAACGCCACTCACACATGCAACGCCACTCACACATGCAACGCCACTCACACATGCAACGCCACTCAACTACGCAACGCCACTCAACTACGCAACGCCACGCAACTACGCAACGCCACTCAACTACGCAACGCCACTCAACTACGCAACGCCACTCAACTACGCAACGCCACTCAACTACGCAACGCCACGCAACAACGCAACGCCACGCAACAACGCAACGCCACTCACACATGCAACGCCACTCACACATGCAACGCCACTCAACTACGCAACGCCACGCAACTACGCAACGCCACGCAACTACGCAACGCCACTCAACTACGCAACGCCACTCAACTACGCAACGCCACTCAACTACGCAACGCCACGCAACTACGCAACGCCACGCAACTACGCAACGCCACGCAACTACGCAACGCCACGCAACTACGCAACGCCATGCAACTACGCAACGCCGCTCAACTACGCAACGCCGTGCAACTACGCAACGCCGCGCAACTACGCAACACCACGCAACAACGCAACGCCACGCAACTACGCAACGCCACTCAACTACGCAACGCCACTCAACTACGCAACGCCACTCAACTACGCAACGCCACTCAACTACGCAACGCCACTCAACTACGCAACGCCACTCACACACGCAACGCCACTCACACACGCAACGCCACTCACACACGCAACGCCACTCACACACGCAACGCCACTCACACACGCAACGCCACTCACACACGCAACGCCACTCACACACGCAACGCCACTCACACACGCAACGCCACTCACACACGAAAAACCACTCACGTTGCCAATAGGTCTCGCAGTACGACAGTTGGAGCCATTACAATTGCAAATAACAATGCCTTTCACTTTGGTTATCATTTTAAATACATAAAGGGCTTTGTCATTTACAAAACCAATAGCTCCAACTTTCCTACTGCGAGACCTATTGGCAACGCCAGTGCTTGTTTACAATGTCGCAAATTGCGAACTTACCGGTCGGGTCGCAAGTTTCGCGAACTTGTTGTTTCTACGTGTCCAGCCTGTTTGGGACACTCTTCTTCATCACTGCCACTCTCGGTCACCACTGCCACTCTCTGACTACTCATGCCACCCTCTGGCCCACCCATGCCACCCTCTGTTTCATCACAGCACCCTCTGGTTGTCCAGTCAGTGTACATTATTGTGGCAACGCAAGCACACCTTCCCTGCCTCAAGTGACCTGAATTAATTTGGGGCTGATTAATGTGTCACAGAATATTTTTTTAGCTGGCACCTGCTTCCTTAGTGCTTCCTGATTAGTGGTCTTTTGCACTTGCTAAGTGCTTTCATTGTTGCAAAATTAGTTACAACACCTGCCCTGCCCCAACTGACAATAATGCATTAGGAGCTGATTAATGGATTTGAACTTCCAGCCTGGCTCCTGCTTGTCTCCCTTAGCTGTAATTCAGGACCTTTGTGGCATATGTGTAACTATTCTGAGGTTCAGAGCAGGGTCACATAATAGTTTCAACTGGCAACTGAACTCTGGAGGGGCCCCTCAGGAAGCACTACAGGAAATGGCTACTAATGATGAGCCTGAACTTTTGAACCTGGTAAGTAGTTACTTTCAGTTTTGCTAAGATCGTATTTCTGCAATTTTGCACTTATTCGCAGGGGCGCGAACTCACGCGAACAGTGCAAACAGTGCGAGCAAAATCCACTGCTCGCGGATTTGCGGATTTTGCGGGAGATTCGCGAATCTCGCGGATTGCGAATTTACCGAAAATCCGCAAAATCCGCGAGCGAAACGGATTTTCCGCCCATGGTTACTGCCGTCGCAACTCCGAAGGAGGGTGTTGCCGCTGAAACTGTCGCATTGCACCGCATCGACCAAGAGCACCTCGCATTCCCCGAGAAGCGCGCCGCCGTCGGAGCTGCTGCCGTCACATCTTGGATGTTGCTGCTGTAGTTGTCGCATCAAGTGGAAGCTTCACGCATCGAGGGATAAGAGCGTCGTAGCTGGAGCTCCTGCCATCGCATCTTGGATGTCGCTGCTGCCATCGCATCTTGGATGTCGCTGCTGTAGTCCACGCATCGAACCGAGAGCTTCTCGCATCCCCGAGAAGCGTGCCGCATCTGGAAGATCTTCAAATCTTTATTTCTTTGCACCTGACTTTGCCGCATTTCCCATCGCTGCGACATTGCTGGTCGTGGAAGCACAACGCAACTTAAGGTACATTGACGCAGAGTGTCACATCTAAAAACTGAACTGAACTAAGCTTAAATCTATCATCTTAAAGTAATCATAGTGTATATTTTTGTCGTTTATGGTCTTGTGGTAACTCTATATAAAGTCTACTTATTTTTTATATAAAACCTGTGTGGTGTCCATTTGTAGTGTTGTCACTGGGTTACTGTATGTGGTCACAACTGCTTAACTTACATCCCTCTGAAATAAGCCTGGACTGCTCGCGCCACGCAGCCTTGAGGGTGAGCAGGGTTTTTTTGGGAGTGTAATCCCCTTCTCCTGACTAGAGGAGAGGGTCCCTATTTGTCACAAGTACCGACCTGTGCCAACTAGAGACCCCCAAATCTAACAACCCTCCATCTAGAGAAGGTTGGGATACTGCATGAAGACTTCCAATTTATATAGTCAAGGAAATCCTTAGAATACTTAGGCCTTAACAGAACTCTTTTGTGGACGAAATAGTCAATGCTAAATGGACAATTTTGTAAGGGGAAATACAATCCAACTTACCAAGATGAAACTTTCTGCCACGGTCATGGCTAGGGGAAACTAGCCATGGTTAAAAAGAATGTTGTACCATATCCCCAGTCTATTCCCGGCCATGCCATCTCAGATACCAAGGAAAGAAATAATTGCACTCTAGAAAAAGAAAAAGCATTGGCGTTGGTGCTGGCATATTTCTTCTCAGCCCTCTTGCAACCCAAGATTTAGGCAGGATTTTCTGGACTTCTGGATATATTCTCAGATTGCACACTTGAGACTCCTGGACATTTTAGGAGACGGATAAGAAGTGCATCTTCATGGACAGAGCAGTGATGAGGAGATCCCTTTGATATGTCCTGTGGCCCCACTTTTAAAAGATGCCCCTGTATACCTTGCATTCTTGGCCTAAAATGCTTACTCAATAGTGTATACAGGGCCAAGCTCTCGGCTGCACTAGAAATCCAAGCATTGCAAACTACTGGGTTAAGTCTATCACACCACTTTGTACAGACAATTGTGTAGAGATCAGAAGTGGAGAATTAACCAAACGTTTTAAAACCTTTAATGATGCCACAGAAGGCTGAGTTATAGTGCTTGCATTGTTCTTGTGATATATTTTCTGGTTAAACCTACAGATGCATCTAGACTTCGTCACAAGGTAGTGATGTCAATTATTTGTAAATGATTCAGTTATCAATTCTAGCACTGTAACTGGCCTTTCATACATTGTGGGCAGGTTTGTGGCTTTCTTCCTTGAAAGGCATCTCACCATAGCAAAAAGAATACCAAAATGCATGGAACAGAAGTCCCACAAGACGTTCAGCCCTGCACTGTGCTAAATATTAATGTAAAGTATTAATCCAAAAAAGATAGGGGTGCATGGCCAGGACGTGAATGGAGTGAGACGTGAACTTCTAAGTCTCCGCTCCACCTCAGCCTGTTAAAGCTAAAAACGCCGGCTGCCAGACACGCCGGCCAGCACCGAGTGCCCAGTCTGTTATCGGAACAGCAGCAGGTGCCCCTACCTGCTTGGAAGCTGCTCCGAGAGCATTGAGGAGGCTGCCGTTTGCTGCCAGGAGGAGCCGCTGCCGGGTACCCTCCCGCCATCTTGCTCTGGGAGCAGCGAGAAAGAATCTCTGACCTGGCCCTCTTCCTGAGGGTCTCCCGGGCGTGGTCGGACCTCAGGGGAACACCGAGCCTCCAAGCCCCGGATCCAGAGCTCTGCACTCCTGCGGCAGCGTGAGCCCGATAAGCTGTCTGAGTCACCTGCTAAGCTGCCTTCCGCGTGCTGGGGGCTACAACTGTGTGAAGTGCTCCCCGACGGCGCGACCCAGCCCTTTGGCTAGACATAAGTAGGTGCTCATACCCGATTCGGGGCTGCTCCACCCTGTGAGCATCGGAAGGTTCACGGCCTACCGCCGAGGGGAGCAGACGCCAAGCACGCCGCCGCCATCTTGCCATTGGGGCGGTGTACAAGAATCTATCACCCGGCCTTGCTCCTGGAATTACTGGCTCGCTGTTGTGTTCTGAAGAACGTTCGGGGGATTGGACCATGGGAGAATGTTTGACCTCCAGGCCCTGACTCCGGGGATCTCCATCCCTGTGGCGGAGCGGGACAGGGGAATCATCTGAGCCTCCCGCTGGGCTGCCTACTGTGCGCAGGTGGCTAGAACTGCAAAATATGCCCTCCGGACGGCTCCTGACCACAACAGCCCTGCTGAAGGGCCCTCGAGCCCTGAAGGACATTTTAACATTGGCTGTGTGCACTCTGCCCCCTCGATAGAGAGGAACTGTGCAACTGAGGGAAACAGAGCGAGGCCCGTCCACAAGGTACACGTGTGATTGCCCAGTGGGCCTAATTCTGCTTGGGACTCATGCCTAATTGTCTGGAAGTGGTGGGAGCCCCCGTCTCTTGAGTGTTGTGGGGAGGAGCCAGATGTGCTCGGGGAGAGACCGACAGATGAGCACAGTGACCGGGGGAGGCCTACAACTCCAGCAGAGGTCCGCCCTCACCAGTGGAAATGCGGATCCCCTTGTATGAGGCCTAGGTTCCCATCGAAAGTCTCCGGAAAGGGAGCTTCAAGTAGCCCTACAATAGTCTGCAACGATCGTAGGCCTGACAATCCAATTGCGGCATCAGGCTTGCTCTCAGCACCCAAAACACTGGTCAGAGGCTCCAACGCCTCCCATATTACGGGGTCTGCTTCCTCCATCGAAGTGGCCATCTTGGGTATCTCGAGTCGTTTCGTTTCTTACAGTGGACCAGGGTCCGGTCCCATCCGCCCAGTTCCAGACAAAGACACTATCATTTTATGGATGTGGATAATGAGTTAACCACGAGTCACCAAATTAAGAAAGTGGCGGCCACTTGTTTTGGCATTCTTTGATGGCTTAGAACAATCTTGAGCTGTTCTTCCGGCTCTGCCCAAAGAACAGTCATTCAGGTCCTGATTATGTCCAGACTAGACTCTGCAAACATTATCTATCTACGGGTGAAGAGCCTACCTAGATGGTTGCAGAGGATGCAAAATACGGCAGCCAGACTTTTACTCCATCCCCTGAAGTTCTCGACTATCAATCTACTTTGAGAACTCCACTGGCTTCCTTTTGAGCACTGTGTCCAATTCAAAGCACTATGTTATGTGCATACATGTTTATCTAACTCAGGTACGATCTATCTTAGATCTTTAGTGTCTTCTTATACTCCCAGCGGAGCTTTGCAGTCCAGTAACCTTGACCTAGCTTTGGTTCCCAGAATCAAGAGATCTCGGCATAGAGGTCGAGTCTTCTGTTTCCTAGGCCCAAGGCTATGGAATCCCCTCCTTCCTGAGCTGAGGTCTTGTCGCTCCTCGGTGATTTTTGAGAATAGGTTGAAAGCCTGGTTGTTCTAAGCGTCTGGTGCAAGAATTATCCTTCTAGAGTGTATCCAAAGTTGTTTGGTTGGCAAGGGGATGAGAAACCCTTCCTGCATAGCTATGCACTATATAAATCCAAATAACAATAACAACAGATAATAAAGCACTTCATTCTTTCTTGAGAGTGAACTTTGGAAAATTGAAGGGGGTTGAACACAATCTAGGGCCTAATTCACATAGATAAATCACTTTACTAATTATTGGCTATTCACAAACTCAGTGTGTAAATTTATTCCAAAAAAGTATAACTTCTGTGTCTTCACCTAACTGAGGTGGTTGGGGCTATATATTTTTGAGTAATTAACCCTTTTGAGTAAGTTTACTACTTTTTAACTACGCATAAAAACAAAGTGTAAATTTACTCCAAAAGTGTAATGTTAATTATGAAATAGAATATGTGGGCCAAGGTATTTCAGGTGGCTGTAAACTACCTTAAATATAATATTGTGACCTGCAAATGTCTTAAAGACAAAGGGTAACTGAGCCATCATTTGCACATGTGAATATTATTATAAACTTCTGTCTGCTTTTGTGACCATGACAAAACCTATTGAACAACTTCTCAAAAAAGGAGTTGCCATTGAATGGAAGGATTTTCATCAGAGGCATTTTGAAGAGGTCAGCACAGGTCCTTGGTGAGCCTTAGCTATAAATGGTATTAATCCTGACCTCAGGTGTGCAGTCACTGAGGATGCAAGTATGTATATGTTGGGAGCTGTTCGTTCAAAATGGATGGCATGGCTGAACAGTGAGGCAGCCTGAGTTTAATTATTTTGTTATTGAAAATGTAAAGCATTTTAAATCATTTATCTGGCAATACACTTATTTCAACAATTGATAATACACCAATAATTCATGTATTGTTGTGTACGGAATAACAATTCCAATTAGAAGATACTGCCAGAGTTAAAGGACAGATGATGGTCTTAGTTACAGTTTCAAGAACAAATTGTGATTTAGGAAACTGAGGACTATACTGTGGCCCATGTGGATATTGAAAAGTATCCTTATGGCTTTGTAACTCCGGAAGAGAGGAATAGGACAATATTTGAAGATGAGGGGCTGACTATACCAACAAAATAAGTTAAGAAACACAGGCCAAATGAAAGTGGTATTCTGTCAAAGTTTAGGAATTTTGTAAGGCGACCTTTCATTTAAGGATGGACTGGGGATGGACTGGAAGGCCAGTAAATGAGCTTTTTCAGAATTCAGAAGCCACAAGTTGATTTCTTTCGAATACAAAGTTTAGTTTAGGTTAACCCCTGAGAAAAGAAAATGTAGAAGTAGAATTTGGTGGCCAGTTATGGGTACAAGTCCAAACCGACATGTAATTTGATGGTTATCCATCCCAGCTAGTTTCTACTGGAACTTCACTTGGTCCATGGGAAGAAGTCGTCAATTGACCTCATGGGTCCTCTCTGCATGCTTCTATTTGGCACAGTTGGGCCATTTTGATCAAATATATGGTGTACAGTATTGCAAGAATGAAGTTAGAGACTGTTCGTGTTAGAAATAGTGGTTCGGGTTGGCTCGGGTATACATTTAAGCCAGGCAGAACCCACCACCCTAGTCAGGGTAAGGGAAGTTACACACACAAGATAACCCCTGCTCACCCAATTGGTAGCTTAGCAGAGCAGTCAGGCTTATCCCAGAGGCAATGTGTAAAGTATTTGCACAACACAAACACACCAGTGACACACTAAGAAACACCACAAAAGAGACTCCACTCAAGGTTATATAAAAATATCCTTTGTGTTGCCCATAAAAAAACATTAGACCATAATCACATAAATCGCTTGTCATGACGTAACTTAGACCATAAAATCACTTTGCCAACCAGGCAGTTGTCATAACATTACAAGTTAGTGCAATCCAGAAAATCCTTATAGGTTCCCTATGTCATAAAATACCATCCCTCTACATAATATTAATAAGCAGATCCTGAAATTATACTTGTTAACCTGACATTACAGGGCCTAGAACGACGTAAATCACAACATCAGGGCATACAATGAAGTTTGGGTTGGAGTAATTTCACATAAATCACCAGGTAACATCACACCTGTGCAGTCTGTCATAATAACCACCTCATCACCCAGTTAACCAGAAATCAGTAACACAAAGTGGGTGATAAGTAAAATACATAATCACTGAGACACATCACTGCACATCTGTCACCAAATGTTCATAGAGCCCAGCGCTTCTACTGCCCATAATAAGGTAAAGAACACAAACCTATTGGGCCCAGCAGCACCAGCGCACTTATGGCAGGGATTACCGCACTTGGACTCAGCAGGACCGGAACCTCAGCTGAGTTATGACTGCTCCCGCAAAGGTAGGCCACAAGAGTAGGGCACACACTCCCGCCTGTGGAAAAATCAAAAGGCAGCTGCCCGCAAATGTGCGGTGCAGCTCCTGACCCCCGTGACTTCCAGTTGTTGTAGTGTGGTTTACCTTTTCCCACCAACAGCAAATGTTTATGGTCCCCGAGGACTGGGAACACCAACGCAGTGCTTCCGCTCAATAGTAGGGCAGCCAGCACTGCTTTGCAAGGTCTTCCTATCCTAGAGAGCTGCACTCGTGAAGGAGGGGCCGGAAGCACACAGGCTGGCTGAGTCACTTGCTAAGGGAGACTCCCTCTGTCCCCAAACAATGTGGGGGCTACGACCCTTCGAGGCGGCTCACGGGCACGCAGAGCAGCTGCACGTAACCAGAGACCTTCAGTACTTGGGCAGCCTTGTATCCCCTGCAACAGGTAGGGGAGGAGCTAGCCCCTCTGTGACGGTTGTTGATTCTGGTCAGGTGCCTGGGATCCGGCATCGGGGGGGGGCGGAGCCAAAAAGATTACCATGGCAGCGGAGCATCTCCGTGACCCACAGGGTCAGCAAGCTGAAGCTTGGCACACCACGAGGAGGCTTTGCTGGGCTCAAGCACCCGGTGTACCCCAGTCTCACCCCACTGGGAAACGAAGTGCCTACCACACCCTAGTTACACCAGAGGCCAAGTGTTCCTCACGGGCTACCACAATGAAACATGAAGAGTCCAGCAGACCACAAAGGAAGCATGCGCACCACACCCTTACGTTGTCAAGAGGTTAGAGACACTGGTGGAGTCCACAGCACTCGGGAAACCTCTTAGCACAGGATGAGTGAGAGCACTGTCAGAGACAAGGGGCATAAACCAGCCCACCTTGGAGAAAAATCAGGGGCACAAACAGGGAACAGGCAGGCCAACCAGCACTTCAGGTTCCTTCAGCAAAGTTGAAGTCCTTCTTGTAGAACAGCAGGTCACAGATCAGCACACCAAGCAACTTCAAGTGGTGGTTTGTTCTGCCAGCCCAACAGTTCCTCCTGTCAATGTGCAGCACGTAGAACCAGCAGCATTGGTTACAGTTCCCACACAGTGTCTAAAATCATGGAGTTATAGCCCCTGTACTTATAGTGCAAAACTCTTTGTTCTGGGGGCACTTTACACACTTTTCAGAAGTCCACAACACCCCTATTCATATCCCAAGCCCTGGCCCCAGACACACTACAGGGGGACGGAGACAGCATTGTGAAATTCAGTCAAAGTCCTATTCGGGTGCAGGTGCAACACCTCCCACCACTCTAAATTCAGACCAGACCCATCCAGGTGCAAGGGGAACTCGGTCCACCACTCTAAATGCAGCCAAGGACTATTAAGCCCAGCGCTGGGTCACCCAGAAAAGGCAGGACATACCTCATCCCCCCTTGTGACTGTCTACAGTGAATGCCACCCCCTTTCTCCTGTCAGTCTAAGCCAGATATTGAATACACATCCAGGCAGGGCACAAAGAGTAATAAGCACGCAGAAATGCCTACTTCCAAAAGTGGCATTACTCAAATAGTAATAATAAATTTGCTTTTACCAATAAGCAGGATGTATTGTTACTATTCCAAGCATACCAAACATGGCCACCCTACCCCTTTCATATCAGAAATTACCAATAAAGCACATATAGTGGAATTTCTAATGCAAACCTATGAGAGGGCAGCCGCACATCAGTGAGAAACTAAAGAGGCTGTGTATCGCTACCAGAACATGCCACACAGTTAAGGCACATATCCTACCTTTTACCTACACAGCATCCTGCTCATAGGGTTAGCTGGGGGCTACCTTGGGGGCAACTTATATGTAGTAAAAGGGGAGTTTAATACGTGGCAACCACTTTATATGCCATGTCACTGCGGTAGTCAACTACGCGTGCAGGCACTGTAGTGGCAGAGGCCTGAGACAAGTTTGAAAAGCTACTTCAGTGGTTGATGCATGCAGGGCTGCAGGCCCACTAGATGTATTTAATTTACAGGCTATGGGTATATGGAATACCACTGTACAAGGGACTTACAGGTAAATTAAATATGCCAAACAGGTGTAGACCAATATTACCAAGTTTACAAGAGAGAGCACATGCACTTTAGCACTGATCAGCAGTGGTAAAGTTCCCAGAGTCATAAAACATACAAAAATAGTTCAGATAAAATACAGGATGAAGGCACAAAGTTTGGAGATTACCCTGCAAAAAGGGACAGTTCCAACAGTTAGGAAGACAGAAACCATGTTTTGTTGAAGGGAAAGCTGAGATTTTACTTGCCAGGTCAGATGGGGCAATAAATGCTGTTTGTGTCTGGGAAGAAGTAATCGTTCATGAAAATGGTTGGTAAACTGTTATACGAAATTGTAAGCATGAGGATGTGATCTTATGGAGTGGACTGTGATGACATACTATATTTAAAGGAGGAGATTAATGTGGTGCTCAAATTGTATGATCAGGAAAACCAAAAATGTATGCAAGCTCTGTATCATGAGAGGAGTGATCATGCGGAAGGCAGAATAGTGAATGATATGTTCTTTAGTGAGTTGGATGTCAAGGATTCCTGATTTAAAGAATTTCCCAGCTCTTGTTGCATATTTCCAATTGCAAATTTGCTTGTCTTCTTAAATTTGTGAACTTCTTTTCTCTGAAGGAAAATAAGCGTTGCATCCAGACCTCTGTACAATAGGTCACTTAAAATGCTTTTATGTCATATGGAATGCTTTGCTGGGCAGCTTGATTCAGCTTCTAGTTGGCGTGGCCCTTGGCACCCCACAAAGCCTACACAGTAAATTCCACCCTACTGACCAACAACGGGTCAAGCCAAACTTTTTCTATGCAATTGTTTTGTCTTGGTTACACATCTAAAATGTAATCTAACTGAACCTGGTGCTGAGAACTGAAATATCAAGTCAACTGGGGCCTAACCACAATACACTAGACCTTAACTTTACTTACCCACATGAGGTTAAAGCATCCGGATTCAAAGGGACTCATGAGCTTGGACACAAAATGAAATAAATGGATGTAACACAACTAGGACCCTCTTTTTTTCTATGCAGGAGACATTGCCTTTGATGAAGATAGGTGATCTTTCCCTAAAATTCTACTGTTGCTTAGCATAACACATTTGTCCAAGAACACTAGAAACTTCTTAGCACTCCCACTAACATGTATATTTATGTGTTTTTCTGTGCTTGTGTAGCCGCTGCCTTATCTATAGCACTCAGACTCATGTAAATTTGCCAAATATTTAACCATTTCCCATTATGTCTCTTGTCAGCTCCCATTGCAAGTTTGTTACATCACTCAGCATCATGTCTACTTGGGAGTAACACCGCATCTGACATCTGCTTTTCCCATTCCGGTTACCTTCTGGGAATACTGCCCATCCATCATGAACATATCCGTATTCCTGTTTCCAACTTCCTGAGCTTTTACTGGAGTCCCTTGATGATAGGGGGCGTGCCGCCTGCAGTTTTCTGTGGTTATCACCAAAATTGCTTCTACTCCCTGGCCCTAAGATGTTTAGCTAAACAAATTGCTTTAGGTTCCTTCTCCAAAGGCAGTGTGGCCCTTACGCATAACATCTGGCTCATAAGGAGGTTGTGTGAACCCCCTCTGTCAGTCAAGGTTCAAAAACAATATTGATTCTTAAGCATAGATGTTTGTGTTCTCCCAACTTCTCACATAGGGTTTTGGAATGCTGTTGTCTAGCAAGCTTGAATCCTCACCATTGTTGAGGCTACCTATATGGTGGAAAAACTGAACTCTAAGATTCTGTGGCGGATTGTCTGAGGAACATGCATGTTTTGGAGGGGGCAGAGGTTATGGTAGAGATCAAGGAGTATGTCCTCTTAGTATTGGGTCACAGATACATATTGCATTTGATGCAATAGTAAACTGGTAGATTATCATAGTGATTAGTTTCATGAAGTGGATTTAATATCTTGTTGGGCAGGGCCTATGTCATAATTGGAGTGGAGTCAAAATGGAGGTGTTGGAGGGAAATTTGTATTAAATGGATAGGACCTTCTAGCCCAACCCATGCAGATTGGTTGAATTCAGCCATAAGAATTAACAAACTAGACAGAACAGGAAATGCAAGTAAGAGATTTAAATTCTGGGAAAGTTTCGAAAGCTTCTTAAACCCCAAATAAGATCCAAATGTAAGTCCTATGATTAATGTGATACTTCTTCTGGTGGACAAGTATGATACTTGTCGAGTAGTCAAGATGGCTAGCTCCCCCCCGATCCAAATCAGAAGTAATGGTATGTAACGGGTAAAGGAAACTCCTCAAAAACATCAAACAGGAGGATGTTAAATACTCCCCACACAAGAGAGATCGAGGGGCAGTGTCGGAAAAGAACCAGAGGCAGACACCTGATACTCCGTACTCATACAGATATCGCAAGATGAGGACAAAAAAAAAAAAAAAATGGAGGTGTTGATGTGCATGTCACCTGCAGACTGTGTGCCTAAGGACGGTGCTGCTAAATGAACACAGAATGCTAAATTGGAAGCTGTAAGATGTATTCATGGAATAAAGCAAGCATTACTTTTCTTCCCAAATCTTCACTGTAGCTAAGTGCGGCAAAGATGAGTGTGGACAGAGATGAGCAAAGTATTTTTCTTTAGTGGACAGTTTCATCATATATGAGTTGCTTCCTGCACTACAGACACTGTCAACTTATAAATTGTGCACCCCAACACACATTTAAGTGCCATAAAAACCACAGCATCACAGTCTAGACTCATACAGCATGTTAACATGGTACCATCCTTCTGCTTTTTCTGATAAGGAATACAACTGTATGTACTTCACTTTACAGAAATCCATCCATCAATCCCTCACTCTCTGGCTTCTGCCTCACATGGCATAGGCTTCAGATGTGACATGTCCATAACCCTCTTGGAGCTGTCTCACATACAGTGTATTGTTATGTCCTTGGCAGTTGTTGGACTAATAGGCTAATATAAAAAAAGCATTAGCAAACCAATATGCGTAGGCTTTAAATGGGCAATCTATTGGCTTTGCAAATGCCAGGAGTCAAGCCATATTTGTTAGTAATCTTAGTGAAAACTCAGTTTGTTGGACCTGGCCCTTTTTGGCAGGTTCACCCCGAGACTTTTTGCTTTTTCCTAGCCTGTTCCGTGACCTGGTGTTGGTGATTTTAGGCCTCAGCGCACTTTTTCACTGTGGTACAGTGTAAAGTGCGTGAGCTCTCTATGCATGTGTGGTGAGTGACCTGCCCTCCCATAGGAATGAATGGGGAATATGTGTGGGGAGTGCAGGGTCGAGTTTGGTATATGCGAACTCGTGAGATTGAATGCTGCTCAATGATGTATGCGGCATGATTAGGTCTAGTGTAGAAGTGCCACTTTTAGAAGTTGGCATATTTGTGTAATTGTGTCTGGCGTGTGATTGGCTGAGGCTGGCTGGTGAGCCTGGCTCCAAGAGTCTGGGAGGGTCTGCCCCGGTGGTGAATGGAGTGTTTAGCATGCTGATGTGAGGGGAGGAGTGAGCCTGGGCCTGCTTGTGGATTGACTGTCTGGTTTGAGGGTCCTGAGTGAGGCTGGGTTTTCCACACACAATGCTGGCTCCACCCCCTGGGGTGCGTCTGATGTCCCTAGCCTGGCCAGTGAAAGGAATTCCCTATAACCAGTTCTAGCTGGTTCTCACACTGCCTGCACCCTGCTAGACAAAGGATTTCTCTGTATAAAAAGGGGCTGTGTCCCCTTCCAAAATGTTCTTGTTTCTGACTTGAATCCTGCCAGGGGCATGCTGCTGCTTGGGCTCAGCAGAAGGCTTGCCTACCTGAGCCCTGCCCAGCCCCTGGATGCCTGATGGACTTGTCCTGGACCCCTGAAGGACTTTGTGGAAGACTTTTGGGGCACTAGCGCCTGAGGGGCGCTTTACTTGTACTTTTCCTGGACTGGTGACCTTTGGTTGCCTATAGCACTGGGAGCGCTTTCTTTTCCCCTTCTAGCGCTTGAGGGGGCTTTTTTCTGGACCTTCAGCGCTGGGGAGCGTTGTGAACTGCCTTTAGCGCTTGGGAGCGCTTTATTTGACTTATTACGCTTTTCTCTGCCTTTGCCCGGGGCCTACAATCATCAGAGCCCTTGGCCGGGGATCGCGGAGAAAGATCAAAGCATCTGTGCTCCCATTGGCGGAGAACGACGAGCCCCCTCAGTGACGCCGCGCTGGGATTGGCCCCAGCCCCGACGCGTCATCAGGAGAGCCACGCAGCGATTGGCTGAGGCGTCAGCGTCGTTGGAGGCTCGTCCCCGGAGCCGCACTGCCATTGGCTGGCTCCCGGGTGTCTGCTGAGGACGCCATGAGAGCCGCGACCGGAGATATGCTGGGAGCCCCGCCGCCCAAGAGAGAGAGCCGAGTTCGTGTGCGGAGAACGACCCGTCTTCCCCGAGAAGCCCGGTAAGTCAGCACTAAGCCGGGGGGACGCGGGGCAGTTCTGGTTCTGTTCCACGAGGGAGCAGAGGGACTGTAGTAGTGTCGGTGCGTGGCACGGTATCAGAGCGGCCCCGTGTGATAGTGGGCCACTCCAACGTAGGGAGAAGTGTTCCCTGGGCTAGAAGGCCCGTGATGGCCCAGTAATGGGGCACATTTAACTGTGGTGCATTAAGGGCGCCCTGGTTGGCAGTGGGTTGCCCCAACGTGGTCTAGAGCCCACGAGGCTCCCTGGGGGCATTTGTGTTTAGAGCCTCGAGGCTCCCACGACCACGGTGACATTATTGTCCCAAGAGCCTGTGTGTGTGGCTCCAGTATTTGGCCATGTGTGATGTCCAGAGCCTGTGTGGCTCCAACGTGCGCAGTTCAGAGCCTGTGGGGCTCCAACAGAGGGCGTAGATTTATTCTAGGGGCTAGTGACAGCCCCTGTCGCAGTTTTGTTTCCCTGCAGCCCAGCAATTAGTGGGCAGCTGCACCATTTAGGCGCTTGGGATTGTCCTCAGGTGGCGCACCCCTGACTGGCGCTGCATTGGCAGAGCGCCCTGACATTCTGGACAGAGGGCTCTTTAGTCCCTTTATTAGATGGGGGCTGGTATGTGATTTTATTTAGGCACAATGTGATTATCTATGTGATGGTAATTGCCTAATGTGAGTTTTGCGCAATGTGATGTGGTGCTAGGAAATTTAATGCATTTAATATGATTACGCACCTTGCTCTTACACCTCTGAACGTGTTTTCATGCATCATGTGTATTTGCGCTGTTGAGTTATGTTCTGGCACCTCTGAATGTTTTTATGTATCATGTGTCTTCCTTGATTTTACACCTCTGAATGTGTTGGTTTATGCATCATGTGTTTTTCCTTCCCTGCACCTCTGAATGTGTCTTTGATGCATCATGGGCCTTGTTATTACACCGCTGAATGTATGTTTTATGCTTCATGTGTTTTCCTTCCCTACACCTCTGAATGTTGTGATGCATCATGTGTAATGTGTTCTTGATTATACCCCTAATTGTATTGTGATACTTAGGTGGTTGTTCTTTCTAGTACAGGTGGTCCTAGTGAGGTCCTGGTCCCAGGCGTGACAATCTCCTAAGGTGGTTAGGGTTGCGTAGGTGGTACTTACCTGTTACCAGTAGTTACTGGTTGTGATTTATAAGTTATTTTGTGCTATACTTATTCTAAGTTCTAGAAGTGCTATTTCTACTAAGTGCTGATTCTGACATGGCCCATGTGGCCCTGTCCTGGTGTAAATAATCCCTTGTGAATTTTGCCCGTGCCAGTTGGCACAATGTACATGTGTGATTTCTATCTGATGTGTTTTGACAATACAGAAGTTATTTTTATATGACCTTGTGTTGAGTTCCTTTTTTTGGTGTGCCTAGGATGTTGTTGCTGGTGTGTGCTTGCGCAAATGCTTTACACATTGCCTCCGGGATAAGCCTGTCTGCTCGTGCCAAGCTACCAAGGGGGTGAGCAGGGGTTATCTTGGAGTGTGACTCCCTTGCCCGGACTAGAATGGTGGTTTCTGCCTAGCTTTGGCGTCAGCCTTAGCCAACCAGAAATAGCCAGTTCTAACACAGTCCAAGTAGGCCATCAATGTGTATTTATTATTTTGATTCATGTGCAATGGTGCATTTGAACTTGAGTGCATGAGAGTATTGTGCAGAGTGCATGTACTGTGACGCATGCATGTGTTTCAACTTACAGCAGTCATTTCTATTTACTATTCTCATATGGTGGATGGCCATGTTAGGAAGAGAAGTAAATTAAAGTAAATAAAGAAATAGAATAAAGTGTGCACCAGCACAAAAAAGGGAAAAAGCACCATCTAAGCATATGATATGTATTGGAAACAATAGGACTACAAATGCACAGCTAAAGTTACCCAAAGCCAACAAGTAACAATGCCAGTCCTTGACTCTTTGCCCTGTAATCTCACTCCTCCTGTTTCTTCATATCCATGTGTATGCATGTCTACCTTGCTGATCTTCCTAAGCCCATGCGCTTCCTTTTATGTATATATTCACTAGTGTGTCTGAATGCTGAAGTATGTTCACATGCATCAGGGCCATCTTTGGTGCTGGTGGCGCCTAGTGCGACAATCTTTTTTGGTGCCCCCCAATGAACTCCTTTTACACAGATTCCCTCATGACCACCCTCCAACAGTGCCCCTCATCTCGCCATAGCTCCTCTCTTACATGAATTCCATTTGTTTTATAGCATTGCTCATACCACTTCAGGGTGTTAGAGCAATTTACATCAAACACACACACAATATACAGAGACAATTACCCACACAGGTGTAAATAATTCTATAGGAAATATTTCGTACCACAAGGTATAGGAATTGCATGCAATCCATACTATTAGGCAGTATATTTTTATCTGGTCTGGAGAAGCACAAACACAGGATTTAAAACTTACGTCAGTGGTCGGAGTTGGCTTTACTAATAAGAATGTATGTTTAACTAAACAAACTCTTTCTAGCAACTTTAGGATAATGAAAAGACTGGGGAAAAGTCATAACACCATGCCCTTTGCACAAAGCTCTTTGATGAGAGCTCATAGGTCATTGTATTACATTAGGAACTGCAAGTGATGAAGGGATTTCTGTGACAAAAGCAGAAACCCACTGAGCTATCAACATACAAATACGATTTTGTGATCTGTGTGGTACACATTCTTTGCAGCAGACATATTAAGCGTCTCTGGTACTTAATGATGAACCAAAACTTCCACCAGATAACTTAACCTCACTTCAGCAGGACATTAATCAGCAGCATTATCTTGAAATTTTTATTGTTGCTGCGGGTTCTCTTAAACCCAAGATACTTCTAGACACAGAACCCCCCCTTCCCCCTCCCCAAAGGTCAGAGCCACCCCACTAAAGGCAGCCCTGCTTTGCATCATGTGATGTTTGTAGTGTCGTCTTAGTGGTGGTCATCTATGTCCATCTACGACTTGTGGCCTGATGTAGATTTAGAGTTTGGCGGATGGGTTACTCCATCACAAAAATGACGGCTATCCATTCTGCCTTATTACATGTGCATTATGTCCTAGGGCACTTGTAATAAGGCGCATGGGATATACCACACGTTTGTGATGGACTTACCTGTCCACCAAACTCTAAATCCTTCCCTCAGTTTTTTTTATTACTGGCAGTCTCATATTGCACAATTTTTTATATAATTGTGCCACAGTTATGTATGTTTGAGGTTGCTTCCAGCAAAGCTTGCACACATTAGGTGACCTTGACAATAAGAAACATACTCTACAGAATATGGTTTCTTGCACAATAAAAGCTCAGTGTAATTTCTACCCTTTCCACTTTCCCACCTGAGAAGATTACTTTCAAGAATTTTACCGCCTGCATCAGGTATCTTAAAGTTATCGATCACACAGAAGTTATCTGGACTAGGGGTGGGTGAAACTTGCTGAGTTATACTCTGTGGAATTCTGTGTAGTTCTATAAAAACTCTGTGAGATTCTGTGGAGTTCGACGAGCAGCTGAATTCAAAATTTGCAAACATTCGTGACAAGAATTTTCAATTCTATTAAGGACTAGGAAGCGAGGATTATGCTAGTCTCATTTCTTTATTGAAATGCCCAGCAGCCAAGTAAAAAACCACATTACCCAGAAACACTTGGGTGATAACCATAGAGTCTTGTAGTATAAATAAACGTGTAGACAATCCCACTTCCTCTTTCTTTGGTGAGGAGAATCCAGGAAACAGGCCGGAGGAACGTCCCCTACTTCTTCCGGCCCTGTTGAAAACCGGACGAAAGGTCCGGCGCAGAGATGCCTGTGCCTTATCCAGGCCACTGAAGGTATTTACGAAGTTGGTCAGCTCTTTTAAAAATGGATGTCCGAAAAGCAGACCTTGAGCCGCAGGGCCCGACTCTGAAGTCGCCAATTCAGCTAGCTTAGGGTCTAGCTTGAGTAAGATGGAACGGCGCCGCTCACTTGAGAGCGCACAGTTGGCATTACCCAACTGGCAAATGGCGCGTTGAGCCCACTGAATGAGCTCATCAGGGTCAACCATCCTGTTCGTACTCTTCGCCAGAAAGCCCAGGTCTAACATCTTGGTGAGGGGCCCCAAGAGATCTAAAACCTTGTCTTGGCAAGCCCGCCAAGACCTGTCAAGACCCTTTTTCGGATCTTTTGCAAATTTGCGCAAATACGTCGTCATGGTGGGATCCACCTCAGGTTTCTCCGCCAGGTGGTCAGCCAAATCTGGTCGTGGGCACTCGGAACGGAGGCGGGCACGTACCTCCTTCTCGAAGGGTTGACGTATGTGCTGCTGGACGTACTCCGTCACAGCCGGGGAAGGAAGCCAAGCCGTGGATTGAGGATGGACAATGTCCGCCGGCTCAAAAGTAAGTACAGGAGGATGTGTCGATGCATCGACAAAATGTTCTTTACATTTTTTCTTCTTGGGAGGGGGAGGAGCGGGGTCCGAGGACGAAGAGGACTGCAGGTCATCACTCTCGTCGTCTTCCACAATAGTGGTAGGTTTGGCAGAGGACAAGGACTGTGCCAACATCTTGAAGTCTGAAGCATGCGGATTAGCAGGTGAAGAGGAAGAGGCCTTCTTAGCCACAGGGACCCAACCCTGCTGTCTGGCATATTTTGTCAAGTGCCGCTTTAGAGGCGTGATAGCACGCACAAGAGCTTTATTCATTGAGTGCTGGACTCCCCGGTCTAAAGCCTCCACAAGATGTTGCTCCATGGTGTCCGGAGCCTCCTCATCAAACTCCTCCTCTTCCTCATAATAATATTCACTCATGTTTCACAAGGGTCGTGAAAATTATGCACACAAATGAGGAAGGAAAAATAAATAGAAGCCAAAGGCCAATTCAAAGGGGAGTGAAAAAACCCTCACAGTAAGCCAAACTGCAGAAAACTACAGACAAAAGGAATTAAAGAGTGGAGGGAGGGCTCACTGCCACCAAAAAACGTCACTCTAGGCAAAGCCTATGCAAATTATTACAGCCAGAGTCCTTTCCTCAGAAACTGGCGTCAACAGGGTCAATCCCGGAGGCTGTGGGCGTTAACGCCGCAAGAGACGTCCTTCAGAGAGCTCCGGTGAGGGAAGGAACACGGAGCGCCGGAAACAGCAAAACGCGCATGCGCGTTGAACCGGCCGCCTACCAGGAAGGAGAGCAGCTCGCGCGAACAGCGCGAGGCTGCTCCGACCCAAACTCCACTCCACAAATAAAAGAGAGCACGGCACAAAGCGCCCGATCTCAGGGTGGAGATGCCTCGCACCCGGCCGTGCCACCACGAAAAACGGAAAACGGGACAACCAAGCGGAACGCGGCAAGAGAGTGCAAGCAGCGCGAGTAAACGCAGAAACAATGCGGTAATCAAGCAACAAACACAAGCAGTGCAAGTAATATGAAGCGCAATATCAAGAACAATAGTAAGGTAAGAAACACTTAACTGGCTGCGGAGCAGCAAAGAAAGAGGAAGTGGGATTGTCTACACGTTTATTTATACTACAAGACTCTATGGTTATCACCCAAGTGTTTCTGGGTAATGTGGTTTTTTACTTGGCTGCTGGGCATTTCAATAAAGAAATGAGACTAGCATAATCGGAGCCTCCTGTCCTGCAATAGAATTTTATCACGTCGCATTCATTTTTAGCATCAGGAGCTTGTTCCACGCTGTAAAATCAGCACGAGCTGCACCACGTGCCAGAGCGTGCTGCCTCTTTCTGCTGTTCAAGTAGAAAACCCTTGATTAGATTTTCTACTCAAGTGGCAGGTTTCTGAACACGAACATTAGCGAACTGCCGTGACTGCACGTGTTGATAAATCACGCCTGGACTCGTCCTAGCGCTTGATTTTCTCGCTCATGATCACAACGTAGCATTCGTAAGATGCACGTGTGAAAAATTCTGCCACGTGGTAGTTTGCAGTGTGCTTTTGGAACCCTGCCGGCAGAGCGGAGTTTACTGCCTACCTCTAATCTTGACTTCATTGATGCTCAGCCATTAAAACAACAAATTACTGAAGTTGTTTCTTGTTCATAAATGTATAGGCCCTGACAGAACCATCTAGAAATTAGAAAATGTGGATGTTTTGAAGCTTTGGTTTTGATTTGTAAAAACAAATGTCCTGCCTTTTTGAAAGACTTTAAATTATTCCATGTGCAAGGCCAACAGGAGAAAAATGTCCTGCTTCGCATTCATTTCATGTTGCACATTCAATGTGTTTTAGGGCTCGCCTGCTGTGCGCATGCGCATAGCTGGCGAAGCTCTATAGGGGCTTAAATAAGCTTTACCTAGACTGGCGATTGACTGGCGATTTGATGCTGTTCCCCATGCGCTTTTAGGTCAATGCGCAAGCGCATTGACCTAAAATGCGCGTGCACATCATCAAATCGCCAGTCAATCGCCAGCAGCACTCCTCCACTGCTGCTTCACACCCTCATGCCGCTCTCCCCGCTCCGCCCCCTCCCCTGCCCGCCGTGTTGCATTTCTCATCCCCCCTCCCCACAGCAATTCCCTCAGCCGGCCGTACTTTCACTTTGACGGCCGTGTTCTCCTCTGCTCAGTGATAGTACTCCCTTATGCACTAAGGCTGCAGGCTTTCACTGTGATTATAGACTTCGAAGCAATACGCCTGTACTGTGAGAGTGCAGGTGTTTTGCAATATTGTGCATGACTAGTGCAAGGATGGTGACCTATTGCTTCTTGTTAGGGTGCACTAATACACATGAACACCGTGAGGGTAAACAGATGATGCCTGGTTTGATGGTGAACGGATCATTCCCCGGCGCATCCTTGTGTTGTACTTGTGTGTCTTTGCGGCCACTTGATGCCGTATTGCTCCACTGTGAATCTTGTGGATCCCCTTGTGGGCCTCTGGTGCACGTTGTCATGTGACATGTGTGGCGCTCTGTTGCCTTCGGGTCCAGCTGGCGGGATATCGAACTCACAACAATAATATTAATGAAAGACAGCAATGTAAAAAAGTACCTTCTTTTCGAAGTTTCACAAAAATGAGGTTCATTTTCATTATTCTCCTATGCATCCTTGTGTTATACTTGTGCGACTTTATGGCCACTTAATGCTGTATTGTTCAACTAGGACTCTTATGCATCCCCTCATGTGCTCTTGTAAACGTCATGGCATAACATGTAAAGCGCTCTGATACCTTCGGGTCTAGCTAGCGCTATTTAAAACTCAAAAGAATATATTATATTTTTGTGCTAATGTTATTGTAAGGTCTTAGGAGAGGCTCACACCTCAATGTCAGCACTAATTAGCATCCATCGCACTCGCCTCCAACCCCACCCCCCCACACAACTTCCTCCTTCAGTTCCATTTCACTGTCTCTTTGCTTCATCATCAGTGCCTGGGGAAACATTGGGAACAGAAAAATACACCTTTAAATCTTAAGACATGTTACAACTGTGTGTGTGGGCACAGAGTCCCTTTGATGTAAGGTGTGATACGTGCATTAATTCAGATTTATCTACTGACATCAGTTGAAAAACAAAAATAGAAAAACTGTTTTGCCGACTGTCCTGGAGATGCTACCTCCCTCTATTTGCAAACCTATAGTAAAGGAGCCCCAAAAACACATGATAGGAAATCATACAATGGCTGTACATGTCTCCAAAATGACACAATGGTACTTTCCAAACGCGCGTCAGCACATTTTTTTGTGTTTCTTGCACATTGTATGTCATGTTGCTTATATGTTCATTTTTAGCCCAGTGTATGATTGCATTGTTTTTTCATTATATGTTTTTCTCTGTCTTTGTCATTTTGGAGATATGTACAGCCATTGTATGATTTCGTATCACTCTCTTAAATGCCTACATTATACCAGTCTTAAACATGATCAATAGCTTCAATCTGGGCTAACATATTTACGCTGATGATAATCATATTCACTTTAGGATATTCAGTTAACTATGTGCCCTTACTGTTGTGTCGGGCAGTTGGTCAGCCACGACACTCTCGGTGTATTTTATTGATAAGATGTGGGTCAAACGTGCTCAACAATAATCACAGGAGCCTGCGCGCTGCTTAACTATCGGCATTACACTTACCACAGTGAGAAGAGTCGGTGTCGGACAAGGTAATATTTTCATGTTGGAAATTGGCTTTTGAAATAATCGAAGTTCATATGTCTGTTGTTCTAAACCACAAGTACTAGCTGTGTGACGGATTGGAACGCCGCATCCACCACCACCACCTCATCCACCATCACCACATCCACTGCATCCACATCCACTGCATCCACCACCACCGCATCCACATCCACCACCACATCCACCACCACATCCACCATCGCATCCACCATCACCTCCACATCCACCATGACATCCACAGCCACATCCACCACCACATCCACCACCACCACATCCACCACCACCACATCCACCACCACCGCATCCACCACCACCACCGCATCCACCATCACCACATCCACCGCATCCACCACCACCGCATCCACCACCACATCCACCACCACCACCACATCCACCACCACATCCACCATCACCTCCACATCCACCATGACATCCACCACCACATCCACCACCACCACATCCACCACCACCGCATCCACCACCACCACCACACCCACCACCACCACCACACCCACCACCACTACATCCACCACCACATCCACTACAACCACCACCCCATCCACCACTACCACCACCACCGCCGCATCCACCACCACCACATACACCGCATCCACCACCACATCCACCACCACATCCACCATCACCACCACATCCACCATCAAATCCACCATCAAATCCACCATCAAATCCACCACCACATCCACCACCACATCCACCACCACATCCACCACCACATCCACCACCACATCCACCATCACATCCACCACCACATCCACCACCACATCCACCACATCCACCACCACATCCACCGCATCCACCACCACATCCACCACATCCACCACATCCACCACCACCACCACATCCACCACCACCACATCCACCACTGCATCCACCACCACCACATCCACCACCACCACATCCACCACCACATCCACCACCTCATCCACCAACGCATCCACCAACGCATCCACCACCACATCCACCACCACATCCACCACCACCGCATCCACCACCACCGCATCCACCACCACCGCATCCACCACCACACCCACCACCACTACATCCACCACCACATCCACTACAACCACCACCCCATCCACCACTACCACCACCACCGCATCCACCACCACCACCACATCCACCATCAACACCACATCCACCATCACATCCACCACCACCACCACATCCACCACCACCACCACATCCACCACAACCACCACATCCACCACAACCACCACATCCACCAACACATCAACCATCACCTCCACATCCACCATGACATCCACCGCCACAGCCACCACCACATCCACCACCACCGCATCCACCACCACCGCATCCACCACCACCACATCCACCACCACCACATCCACCACCACCACTACATCCACCACCACATCCACTCCAACCACCACCCCATCCACCACCACCGCATCCACCTCCACATCCACCGCATCCACCACCACATCCACCACATCCACCACCACCACATCCACCACCACCACATCCACCACTGCATCCACCACCACCACATCCACCACCACATCCACCACCACATCCACCACCACATCCACCACCTCATCCACCACCTCATCCACCAACGCATCCACCACCACATCCACCACCACCGCATCCACTACCACCGCATCCACCACCACACCCACCACCACTACATCCACCACTACATCCACCACCACATCCACTACAACCACCACCCCATCCACCACTACCACCACCACCGCATCCACCACCACCACATCCACCATCAACACCACATCCACCATCACATCCACCACCACCACCACATCCACCACCACCACCACATCCACCAACACATCCACCATCACCTCCACATCCACCATGACATCCACAGCCACCACCGCATCCACCACCACCGCATCCACCACCACCACATCCACCACCACCACATCCACCACCACCACCACTACATCCACCACCACATCCACTACAACCACCACCCCATCCACCACCACCGCATCCACCACCACATCCACCATCAACACCACATCCACCATCACATCCACCACCACATCCACCAACACATCCACCATCACCTCCACATCCACCATGACATCCACCGCCACAGCCACCACCACCACATACACCACCAACACATCCACCACCACCGCATCCACCACCACCGCATCCACCACCACCACCGCATCCACCACCACCGCCGCATCCACCACATCCACCACCACCACCACATCCACCACCACATCCACCACCACCACCACATCCACCACCACATCCACCATCAAATCCACCACCACCACCTAATCCACCACCACATCCACCATCACATCCACCATGACATCCACCACCACATCCACCACCACATCCACCACACCACATCCACCACCACATCATCCACCACCACTTCACCACCGCATCCACCACCACCACATCCACCACCACCACCCCATCCACCACATCCACCACCACATCAACCACCACTTCCACTGCATCCACCACCACCACATCCACCACCACCACATCCACCACCGCATCCACCACCACCGCATCCACCACCACCACATCCACCACCTCATCCACCACCTCATCCACCACCTCATCCACCACCTCATCCACCAACGTATCCACCACAACCACCACATCCACAACCACCACATCCACCACCACCACATCCACCACAACACCACCACATCCACCATCACCACCACATCCACCATCACCACCACATCCACCACCACATCCACCACATCCACCATCACATCCATCACCTTCACATCCACCATGACATCCACCACCACATCCACCACCACATACACCACTTCCACCGCATCCACCACCACCGCATCCACCACCACTGCATCCACCACCACCACATCCACCACCACCACCACATCCACCACCACCACATCCACCACCACCACATCCACCACCACCACCACATCCATCACCGCATCCACCACCACCTCATCCACCACCTCATCCACCACCGCATCCACCACCACCACATCCACCACCGCATCCACCACCGCATCCACCACACCCACCACCATCACTTCCACCACCACATCCACCACCACTTTCACCACATCCACAACCACCACAACAACCACCACCACATCCACCACATCAACACCACATCGACCACCTCCACCACCACCACCACCACCACCACCACCACCTCCACCACCACCACCACCTCCACCACCACCACCACCACCACCACCACATCCACCACCCCCACATCCACCACCACATCCACCCCCACATCCACCACCATCACCACCACATCCACCACCACATCCACCACCACATCCACCACCACCACCACATCCACCACCACCATATCCCCCAGATCCACCACCACCACATCTACATGTGTGTGGCTCTGTGTGTGTAGGTGCAAATGCAATGTTCTTGGATTGTCGTCACAATAAAATACACTGAACATAATCTTCATAAAAGTTATTTCCAAACGTTTAAGCTATTGCCATTATAAATTACAACTTTTATTTAATTATTTACAAAATTAAAAGCCATTGTTATTTGTAATATCAATACATCTAAGTCACGTAAATACAACACACATTGCATTACAAATGCTATAGGTGTCACATTTGCAAAAGTTAAAACTATTGACATTGTAACTGACAAAGCTATTAATTTTGCTACTTTCAAAACCAACACATAAATAAAAAAAAGTGTCATTTACAATACCAATAGCTCAAACTTTCCTAATGCGAGACCTATTGCATTTCCAATGCTTGTTAAATTATCTGCGGCTGCATAAATCACTTCTAGCTGAATGCTGGGCTTTGTTGGAAATGTTATTCTGAGCTGAAACAACTTATTTCTTTGAACTTATTCTGATATCGATTCACGCACCCATGCTGTGTAGTTCTGCCAGAAATACAATAAGGCACATGGGATTATTTGCATGTTTGTTGTTTATTGTGAAAGCGTGAATAGAATGTACTATTCTTTGTGCCAACGAGCTACTCCCACGTTTTACTGGCTATGTGCTTTCACAATGCCGTAGTTTAATTGAACCCATGCTTTTACCGTGCCTTAGGATGTCTGTGATTCTGTTATTTCTTCTTTTGCTTTGCCATGTTTTGGTAAATTCTGTGTTTTTGCCTTGCCACTGTTTTTATTGATCTTAGACTTTACATTGCAAGGGTTTTCTGGTCTCTGCTTTGGTTTTGTTAACTGCAACTTGTAATTTTCTTTCCTTTACAATGATTTGGTAGTTCCTATGCACTAGCATTCCTGTGGTTTTGTGGATTCTGTTTTAGAACCGCTATCGTTTTCATCACGTCAGCTGTATTTCCCTATTCATTTGCCGCACCCTGGTCCGTCCGTCGGATGCTTTCGCATTTTAGCGGTTTGGTTTCACGTATGTTTTCTCTGTGCAATGTTCTTGACTGGCCTGTGCGTTAATCTAATCATATATTTTTTAACTATGTCACGTTTTTATTGATTATAGAGATTCACCTTGCCAAAGTTTTGTTGCTCTTATGATTTTCCCGAACAGCAGTTTTGGTGTTACGTATTTACCTCTCAATAGTTTTGTGTCCAATAATCTATCCTTTGTGTGGATTGGCTAGCCATATGTTTTTAACATGCGCCTTTGTAGGGAAATACACAACATTAAGGGACACATTCACGACTCACGAGGTGTCTTAACGTGATAAAGAAACGTATTACTTGAGACTATCAAAGAACAACATGATCTTATTGACTATTCTGAAAAACGATATGAAGGCAAAACCTTTAGGGCCATATTTATGGCTAAGTCACCCAGTGCAGCACAGAAAGTCACCTTGCTGCACTGCGTGACGGGGAAAGTGCATGAAAGTGCAGTTTTTAAGGCAATACGCTTCATTTCTGCCTTTTACCCTGTGCTGGAGCCCTTTTGGCAGCCTAGCGCCTATGGAGGCACACTCAAACCATAGCGCAAGGGTGCCTGCATTGAACGCAGGATTGTTTTTGTGCAGGAAGGGACACGTTTCTGCACAAAAACATTCCTGGAATGCATATTCCTCTTTGTTATGTGGTCTGTTGAATGCAACCCATATAGGAAGAGGAAGTAACAAGGAGAAATGAAGATATTTCTCCTCGTTACACTTCAGCTAAGAAGTCATATCCTTTTGGTGCATTCCCAGGTCTACCAGTTGTGGTAAATCTGTGAATACATCAAAAACTATGGGAGTTGCGTGGGAACACCAACGCAACACCAATGGAATGCCTTCCCAGGGCAGAGTAAGGCAGCGTTGCTTAACTCCAGATTTATGGAGCTAACCAGGGCCTTGCATGGCTTCATAAATAGCATGTAAGGTTTGTTCGCTCTTTCACTACCTACCTCATATATTGGCCCCTTGGTTTAGGAGTCAAAGAAGCTTGGAACAAGTGGAGATCTGAGATGCAACAGCAGCACAACCACTGCTATTGAAGAGAGTAATGAATATCACACTCTTTCCTCAGACCGTCCTCACGCAGGGAACTGGCACCAGTATGTGGAATTTGAGATCCTAGAAACTGGGGCCATATTACTAATTTGCTCGGCAATGAGCCTTTTGGAGGGAACTATTCAGTTCCAGACCAACCAAAGCCTCACAGACAAGAACTAGAATGCGCTCTATGAAGCGGTGAATTGGCACTCCAAATTATTACATCAGTGGACACAGCACTTACGCAAGTGCTGAGCAATGATAAATAAGTAAAATCTCCATGCTTTCACCTAGCCATTATTTTGCTATTGGATGCTTTCACTTGTTTTCTTTAGTCCTATGCTTCAGTCTGACATATTTTTGTTTCTTTGCTCCTTCCTATACGTACCTCTTGCCCTGGTTTTGATCTTGCCTTTTGCCCCTATTTAGATCTAGCCGCTTGCCCTGGTTTTGATCTTGCCTCTTGCCCCTATTTAGATCTTGCCTCTTGCCCTGGTTTTAATTTTGCCTCTTGCCTTATTTAGATCTTGCCTCTTGCCCTGGTTTTGATCTTCTGAGCATACCCTGCCAACTTATGGCGAACAAAGCGGTACAAAAGGGGGTGGTGATGGACTGAGCATCTGAACCAATCAAACACTCACACCCAGTCAACAGATCTGGGTTTAATCCATCACCGTTCTTTAGCCCACTCTGCCACCCCAGTTCAGACATGGCCATATGCAAATCAGTCTGACCCTGTGCCTCATGGGAACAGTCCAGCCCGAACTGCCAAGCCATGCCTTCCCTGGACCGGAAACAAGCTTCCGAGGATCGGTTTCTGGCATTTCAGACGTCTTCAGCCCGGGTTGCTTGAATCCAGTGGCAAAGTGAGCAAGGGACTCACGTCTGAGCATACCCTGCCAACTTATGGTGAACAAAGCGGTACAAAAGGGGGTGGTGATGGACGGAGCATCTGAACCAATCAAACACTCACACCCAGTCAACAGATCTGGGTTTAATCCATCACCGTTCTTTAGCCCACTCTGCCACCCCTGTTCAGACATGGCCATATGCAAATCAGTATGACCCTGTGCCTCATGGAACAGTCTAGCCCGAACTGCCAAGCCATGCTGCAGTCATGGCTTTCAGTTTTTGAAAATCCGTCCCGCACGCAATTTCGCAGACGCGAAATGGCAGAAAATCCGCAAATTACACGAACGGAATTTACGCTCATGCTTAGAAACTATACATTCGATATATCAACTGTCATATTCAACTCCATTTAAAGGTTATCAGGAAGGCATTAAACTGCCCTCAAAATAAATGTCCTTTCTCTCATCTTAGGAGTACAGCTTTGGCATAAATAAGCGTTCGATGCAGATCACATAGGGCTTCCCTACAAAAAACCTTTCATTGGTTCAAAACTTCGGATAATAAAGGCTTATGTATACACCTTAAGGAACATTTAAGTGTGGGACGGCTCACGAAAAGAAGGTTTGCATGCATAATCCAAAGAGTCTTCGGGGTATCTGTTCTATGATTTCGAAGGGGAAGGACCCTCAAGACCTGGCTGTTCGAATAAGCCTCCGGGGCCTGCAAGCACCTGGATATCCTATTGGGTGATTAGCCACACTTTATAAATCCTGATTGAATGGAGGACTGAAATTGAAAGGTTTTGCAGATTTTGTACTCATTACCCAACTAACTCTTACCGTGAACCTCCAGAGACCTCCAAGGTCTACACTCTGCTCGAAGCAGACAGGATCCAGACCCTCATCCAGGCAGCACTTGATAGCGGTTAGACCACTGGGTCCACATCCGATCACAGCAACTCTCTTCATCATGGCTTTCCTGTATCAAGACAGTATTCAGTCAAATTCACATGTCCTTTCAGTGCAAGATTAATTAAAATCTTTGCAAAAAGTCTGCTAAAACCATTAAAGAAACAATTTGCATAAAGACACTTATTGTTAAAATACATTCTTCAGCATTCAAGGGAACACATTGGCAGAACCACCAAAATCACTGAAGTTCATACAAATGGATTCTTACTCAATACATGTAATGGTGGCAGGCTCTCAATCAGTGTATGAGGTGCTGTGGAATACCGGCAGGTTCTCACTCAGTGAATGAGGTGCTGTGGAATGCCAGCAGGTTCTCACTCAGTGTATAAGGTGCTATGGAATGCCGGCAGGTTCTTACTCAGTGTATGAGGTGCTATGGAATGCCCGCAGATTCATTCTCAGTGTATGAGGTGCTGGGGAGTGCCGGCAGGTTCTTACTCAGTGTCTGAGGTGCTATGGAATGCCAGCAGGTTCTCAATCAGGGTATGAGTGCTATGGAATGCCGGCAGATTCTCACTCAGTGAATGAGGTGCTATGGAATGCCGGCAGGTTCCTAATCAGTGTGTGAGGTGCTATGGAATGCCGGCAGGTTCTCAATCAGGGTATGAGGTGCTAAGGAATGCCGGCAGGTTCTCACTCAGTGTATGAGGTGATATGGAATGCCCCCAGATTCATACTCAGTGTAGGAGGTGCTATGGAATGCCAGCAGGTTCTTACTCAGTGTACGAGTTGCCATGGAATGCCAGCAGGTTCTCAATCAGGGTATGAGGTGCTATGGAATGCCGGCAGGTTCTCACTCAGTGCATGAGGTGCTATGGAATGCCGGCAGGTTCTCACTCAGTGCATGAGGTGCTATGGAATGCCGGCAGGTTCTCACTCAGTGCATGAGGTGCTATGGAATGCCGGCAGGTTCTCACTCAGTGCATGAGGTGCTATGGAATGCCGGCAGGTTCTCACTCAGTGCATGAGGTGCTATGGAATGCCGGCAGGTTCTCACTCAGTGCATGAGGTGCTATGGAATGCCGGCAGGTTCTCACTCAGTGTAGGAGACGCTAACACATTCAGACAGATGTCAATGAAGATGTCTGTGGATAAAATGCCATAAAGTGCGTGCATGCATGCAGTGCAACAGGTTTTCCTATGTTAAATACAGAACTTGTCCTGGATTATAAAGAGCAATTTTTCTAATATTTGTGGCTGTATTTGCTGAATTCAGGTCTTTTATAATAGCCTATAAGATGGCATCAAGTCAGTCAGATGACCATAAAAATGTCAATAAGATATAAAGTGCATGCGTGCGCACTGTGCAAGTAGATTTTCTGACTATGTTGAGCGCAAACTTTTGCTGAAATATAGAAAGAAATGCAACCGGTCAGATGTTCAGGGCTATGTTTTCTGGATTCAAGGCCTCTATGATAGCTGGTTTACACGTCCGCCCCCTCCTGTTGAACGACCTATGCATTAACTGCCTGCGAGCTTCTAAGAGCATGGTGCAAGGGCATATACTTTGTAGAAGAGATTATTTTACTATTGTGAAAAGCCCACAAACACATTTTATAGGCCGATTGTGCCCCTTCAGTATAAAGTCCAGTGTTAGCAAGCCCCCAAAGAGAGACGCCATGAATTTGCTCGAGATATATTTTTGAGTAGTTTGTTTCCATACACATCTATTTTCCTATCACATTATATGTGTTGATCACCATCAAGCACGACTGTGTTGCGCTACTACATTTTTATACTTCAATCAACTCAGCTCCTGAGCACTGGTGGTGTGGGTTTATTTGAATACCGTATGGGTCACACACAAATTCTATAACTCCTTCGGCTGTAATGTGTCTAGGAGTTTATTCTAGAAGGTAATGGTGAGCCAGGTTCTAGGATCTACTAGGTAATTCTTGCTAGTTAAAATAATCTAAAGTGCCTGGCTTTGATTCTGTCAGTTTAAGACAGAATATAAGAAATGCACACTGTCTTGCAATAGTTAGACTAAATAGGTCAAATTCTATACAGCCTTGTTCTAGGGAGGCTGTATTTGGCAGAAGAAATATGGATTTGTACATTTTAACCATCAGGGCATTCAGAAGCTTTGCGTATTCTCCCAGCATATTTATACTCCCATATGCTATTGCTGGTAGTAACTTTGCCTTCCTGACCTGGAAGATTGGTTTTAGGCTGGGACCCCACAGATTCTTAGAGAAAGCAGCACATGCACATTGTTGGGTGTGTGCTTTATTCTTGATCAATTCCTTTAGGTGTGCAAAGTTTCCACTTGAATCAATTCACACACCTAAGTACCTATATTCTGGCACTCTATTAAAGTATTCACATCTCAGCTGCCAGGTTCCAGTTTTGATAATTCTCTTTACAAAAATGCTAATCTTTGTTTTTGTCAGAATGACTAAGAGATTGTTGGTTCTGGTATATTTGCTCAGTTTATCGTAACCACTGAAGGCCCACTCTTTTTCTGCTTGATATTACCAGATTGCTGGAGTATAGCAGACTGAGGGCCATATGCATCAACACATTTTCCCATAGACACATAATGGGCAAAACTCTTTGATGAATCTGGCCCAGAATAACTTAGATAGCAGACTTCCTCCCAACTTTGGGGGATGAGTATTTACAGACTCCAAAGTGATGCGAGATCCGATATACATATTGAAAAGTATGGGCGCTAAAACAAACTCTTGTTTTAACCCTATTGTAGCATTGATTTTTCTGGAGAGTAATCTACCATCACTCAGTTTTAGCCTTGCCCAGGTATCCATGTGCAGCGATTCTTTGGCCCTCAGCAACTGTGCTGCGATTGCCATGATGGTATCTTTTTCCACAGAGAATACCTTCGGACCCGGTAGAAAGCTGCTTTAAAGCAACAAAACACATTTATATTAGTGTTTACGAACAGGTGGTCTGGTTCATAAGACTGGAGATTTCCATTAGATGTGAAGTGCAACCTTGATTTTGTCGAAACCCTGTCTGGTTTGGGGGTATTAACCCATTTTCTTCTACCCAGCATTTAAGATTTTCTACTGTCCTATTGGATTTAAGCTAGCCTTGCTGATGAGGGAGATACCCTGACACCAGTCCTAGGATGCTTGCTTCCGATCCAGGAGGTACCTGGCTTGACAGTTCGGACTGGACTGTTCCTCTGGGGAGTAGGATCAAGAGTGATTTGCATATTGCTGGGTCCAAACTGGGGTGGCATGTGGGGCAAAAAAACAAAGGATTAAACCTAGATCTGTGACTGGGGGTGAATGTTTCATTTGTTCAGCATTCCTACCATCATCTGTTCTTTTTGCTCTCGTCACCCTAAGTGGGAAAGGTATGCCCAGATGTAGGTTCTGTGCTCACTGTTCTACTGGATTTAAGATAGCCGGGCTGAGGAGGGGTGATACCATGAAACCAATCCCTGGATGCTTGCTTTTGGTCCAGGGAGGACCTGGCTTGGAAGTTCGGGCTGGACTGTTCCCATAGGGAGCAAGGTCAAGACTTATTTGCATATGGCTGGGTCCAAATTTGGGTGGCGTGGTGATCAAAAATATGATGGATTAAACCCAGATCTGTGACTAGGGGTGAATGTTTGATTTGTTCAGCATATCGTCCATCATTTGTTCTTTTGGCATTTTGTAATTAAACGGGACGAAGTAACGTATCCCCATCATGCGCAAAAAACAGTTGAATCACTCTCCCTTCACCCCTCCCTCTAATTTCACTCCTTGTGAGACACTGTCCTTTGCAAAAGTGATCATGAATAACGTCCAGAAGATACAACCCAAATGATACTTTAAGAATCTGACCAAAAAGGAAAAAGAAGCAATCAAGATCTTGGCGAATGATGCATTCATAACCATAAAACCAGCAGAAACAAGAAGGAGACATTGTCATTCTCTCCGGAATGGACTACAGACAGGAATGCCTAAGATTATTTTGTCCTCGGATGCTTGATTCCGTTCTGGGAAGGACATGGCTTTTGTAGTTCGGACTGGACTGTTCCCATGGGGCACAGGGTCAGAGCTGATTTGCATATCGCCATTGTCTAACCCAGGGTGGTGTGGAGTGCAAAAAAACGATGGATTTGGGCCCAGATCTTTTGACTGGGTTGAATGTGTGACATTGATCCACATTCGGTCCATCACCTGTTTTGTTTGCAATTAAGATTATTTAGTGACACTAAACATTACCAACCCATTTGCCATGATCCTACTCCTAGATTACAACAGAATATCATGATCAATGAAGCAGGATTGTCTGGTTGGATTATAAAAAAATAAGCAGATTTTCTAGTTAACCAACAACCTATAATATCTTATTTATATTCTCTTCCCAAAATACACAAGGAAAGAAGACCACCCCCAGGCAGGCCGATTGTCTTTAGGATAGGTTCTTTGCTTGAACCCATATCCAAATGTTGTGATCATTTCTTGCAACCCATCCTTGAAATAACTCTGGCATTTCTGAGATATGCTAAAAATGTTTTAACCCCTTGGCCGCGGAGCGAATCCGCCGTGGCGCTGGGGTGATGGGGGGTGAGCGCAGCGCTGCCATGCTTGTTATGTTATGTTATGTTATGTTATGTTATGTTAAGGTGTGCTTGTAGAGCGCACTGTCACCGTGGGTTTCCCGGCGCTGATCTGATGCTGAGGGGACAAAGGGATTTAGCTGGATTGTGGGAAAAGCCAAGTTTTTAAGGATTTACGAAATTGAATGAGAGAATTGGAGGTTTTGAGCGGGGGAGGATGTGACAGAACCACGACGTCATGAGCCACGGGCAGCGTGCACTCATGACGGCGTGGTTCCATCAAGGTCCCGCCCACTCAATTTGCCTGAACTGGCGGGGAATTAATGCTCCATGGGTGGAGCGGCCGCAGCATGACGGAACCACGCAGTCATGAGCACACGCCGCCCGTGGCTCATGACGGCTTGGTTCCATCATAAGCAGGCAAGGGGTTAAAATAGATTTGAACCATCAGTACGCGAGGGACTACTGAACACCTTATTACATTGGATGTAGAAGCACTCCATACGAATATTCCACAAGATGCCACCCTCTGAGTTATTGATAAAATACCTAGAGCTGAGGTTTGGGACTCTACCAACCCAGTTCATTTTATTATGGAGTGTGCAACCCTAGCCCTCACCAAGAACTTTTTCTAATGTGAGAACCAAATATATCTTTAAATCCAAGGGAGATCAACGGACAGCACATTTGCCAGGGTCTAGCATGTTTATACATGTACAGCTTCGAAAAAAGAATTATACTCTATTCCAACAACTCTTTTCTGTATGGTATACAACTGTGGCAGAGATTAATTGATAACATTATTATATAGGGGAACTCAGCATATATACAGGAATTTAACAGGTGGATTAATGAACATGATCCTTATTTGAAATTTACAGAATCTCTCTCAGACAAAGAACTTCCAGTTTTGAACCTAATGATAACCATTGAAGATGGTCAACTGAGTGCAAGAACATTTTATAAAACTACAGACCAAAATAGCCTCCTCCTTTTCAATAGTCATCACCCATGATGTTTAAGAATTAATCTTCCATTTGGCCAGTACCTCAGAATTAGAAGAAATTGCAGTGATATTTCTACATGTAATATACAGGCAAATTACCCGATCATCAGATTACGCAACCAAAACTATCTGGATAATATTATTAACACTGCATGTCAGAGGGCTCTTAAAAATCACAGAGATGGCATTTTAGCACCCTGAACCAGAGATGTGCAACCCAAACTGACGTGTAACCACATATACTCCATCATCAAACATGATCAAGATCCTCAAGACCTTCTGCACCTCCATCTTCTGGAGGCAAGTTCTACAAGAGCAACCATGTGAAATGTGCATTTTGAACCGGTCCTCTGAACTTCTTCCAGGTAGGCAACTGCTGTCTCTGCTGCAGTTCCTTTTTTTGCCCTTGAGCCTCAGGGGTAATTTCTAGAGGCAGACAGATGTTTTCTGTGACAGGGCCATGTGGGTCACCAAGAGATAAGCACAACCAGGTCTGAAATTATGTTCTGAAATTTACCATCAATGCATACTCAGTATTTTCACTACTTAGGTAGACATGTAATTGCCAGTACAGTATCAAACAGTTAAGTTTTATCACCTACTGCGATTCTAAATGAGGCAATTTGTAATGGTAAAACAGTGAGCTATTTGTATTATGGCTTAGTTAACCCCTGTAAAATGTCAAGACTGTCCACTGTCACTTTTTCAGCAAAGTAATGTGCTTCCTTTCTTCTGGTTTTTCTTTTGGTAACAACACTAATATAGAATTGCATATACTGAAAAATCAATATAGTGGTTCCCTGTCTCAGCTCTATGGAACTCTCTATTGGTCCCCAACTCCATCACTGGCTCTTCCTGGCCAATCCAGTATATCACAAAGAAAGTCTCCTCACCTGAGCCAACACTTGGCCTGGGGTCTCCTCTTCAACCTGGCTGTAGTGAGGGTGGAAGCGCCCTCCTAAGAATGACTTAAGTGTTAAATAGGACTTTTGTTCTGACCGACTTTTTCGGCCCTCCTTTGAGGAAGGAGGATTGGAAGTGACTCTAATCTATTACCATTCTAGTGCAAGGGTTAGAACCATAAACAGGGCCTATCCATAGGGCACAGTAATGCTCTTTCGTACCCTTTTCCTTAGATCAGGGCTTATAAACTTATGTTAGGGGATAGATTCATTAGTATTAGTTATAATCCGTCCTTTTGCAAGAGTGTTAGTATACCTTCTATGGAGTTATGCTTATTTCGGGCCTTGTAGGCCTCAAACGGGAGAGACTCCATCTTGCTTTCTGCCCCGGCAGCTTGAGATGCTTCTAGGTCAAGTGTAATGTTTTAGTTTCGAAGTGTTGTTCGCTTGGAGAGAACCGGCTCAGGCTGGCCCTTATCGAAAGACTGTATTTTTCTCCACTCCGAAGACACAACATCAGGCCAGCCGGCTGGGAATGTGTCCTTGGTACGGGGAGGTACAAGAATTTGGTGGGCGGCAGGTTACTGGCAGTAACTTTCCATGAAAGGACAAGCTTCCATATTAGCGAAAGCATGATGCAGTGAGTCAGTCAGTCAGTAGGCGGCAGCTAGCCGTTAGCATCAATGCTATTAATTATTTCCAGGCAGACAGTCGCCATTTTGAAGTCCGAGAAAGATCGAGAACCTGATACTCTCTTAGAAAGATTGAAGTTATTTTAGTTGGAGCAGCTGGCGAGCTTTGACCCATACGATCAGAGCATTTCGAATGAAGCAGTTAATCAGAAGAACGAATACCAGAGTGGCTGAAACTAAATTATAAGATCGAAGCCGAGAAGTGGAGATGGTCCGTGATTGAGGGGAGAGAGGAGTAGTGCAGAACAGCCAGAGAGAAAGCAGCTAATGAAAGGAAGGTTCCAGTGACTTGGAGGGAAGCAGAGAAGACAGAGCATAGCGGTGCAGACGTGTATCCGTGACTGCCAAGGTGTGACTTTAAGACGAGCCAAGGCACAGACGAGAAGGGAACCTAGATGACTGCCGAACCCCGACTTCACGTTAATAAGGTGATATCTGCCCATATTCTATAGTGTGCACATTCTAACCTTTCACTTTCCTTTGCAGGATATATGTCATAGTATTGTATTGTTCTTTTTATGATCATTGTAATAAAGATACCCCAGTTCTTAGTGAACCAGCATGTGCCTCGTATTCTTGTTCAATCAGGGTAAACTGCTCTTCTAGTCAGGCATTGTTTTCATGAACGGATGTAATTCCCGGTCTGGTAAGTAGTGACTGAGCAATGAGGGAGAGAGGGGCCCCTTAAGGTGAAGAATAGATTGCACATCCTCTAATTTGGTAAGTTGTTGTATACTTCATCATATTGTAGTATCATATCCCGAGTAGCCAATGAGAGATTCCTTCCAAGGGTATTCATAGGAAAGTGGTCGTCGTTGGTAAGCGGCGTTAATGAGAACACCAGGCGGGAAACTGGTGCATAGGTCCGCCGGATTGTGGACCGGGCTGTGAGTGAGAGAACACCAAGGAGGACACTGGTGTGTAGGCACGCAGGATTGCGGAGGTGCCGAGCGAGCACCGACTGTGGTCAGTGTGTAATGGTAACTAATCAGAACTGCCCTAGGGTAGACTAGTCTGGGCCTAAGTCGCCGCGAGACTAATCGGTATGAGTGGGATATTGTAGAAAACCTATGAATGTATATTGCTAATTCCCCATCCTTAGGTACAAAACATATACATACCTATTGTAAATACGTCCTAAGGAGGGAGGTGATTACGTTCCGGCTGGGTTGGAGGTGCTCTGAGGAGCTGATCCTATCTGGTCCGAGAATCCGGTCATTACATCTGGCGTCACGAACTGTTTACGAAGCCTGTGTGCGCTGTATTGTTTTCATCTTGTTGGTTTGCGCTCGGCTCGTACGTGGTTTATTTTGTATGTTTTTTTTTTTTTTCATAATTGTATATATCTTTTTGGTGTGTCGAAATGTTTTCGCGCAAATCGAAATCTACTTTTAAATTGCCTGTTGAAATTCCCGGCTGGGAATCTACGCCTTACGAGGCTTTGGCCCGTGAGTGGGCCGACTCTTCTGGTTTGAGTGAGAATTGGACTTCTTGTTTGGAGCTGGCAGAGCCGGCTGATGTGGTTTCTTGCTTGCAGAAAGCGCCAGTAGTGAAGGGTGAGGAGCTTCCTATTTTAGGACGCAGAGGTTGAATTGTTTTGACTGCATACAGAATTCTTCATGAAAAGTTTGTAAAATTACAGCAACGTTTTGTGGATGTGGAGGAAAAGTTTGTTGAGGTGCAAAATGCGCATACTCTTTTGCGATGTCAAAATAAATTACTTGCCGATAAACTTGACACTTATCAGACTATTGCCGAAAGGGCTGCTGTTCGCATTGCGAAATATAAGTATAGACACCGCCGCGGTCGTGTTTCTAAACGGAAAGTGCGTCTGGTCGTGGCGAAAGCCGGACTGGATTGGAACCCCGATGAATGGGATGGCAATATCTGGGACTCGAATGATTCTGGTTCCTCGGCTGAGGAGTCTGACAAGCGCGAATCTTCTCGCTCCGGACGTGACTGTAAGTCTACTTCTTGTGATATAAATGATGATTCTGGCGACCGTGGTCGCTTTTCCCGTTCTGATGACGTTTCTCGTCCTGATTGTTCCTCTAAATCTATGGATCGGGCGTCTTCGGATGCTCATCCGGAGGTTTCTGCGCACCCGGTTTTTCGACGCAAATTACAACAGGCTCCTGGTAATCTGAATGGTATTCCTTTGGATAGCTTGGAAGACTTTACTCAACAGGAAGTTAGTGACATTTTGCAACGATTTCGACAACGGCCTGGTGAGGCTTTGCTTACGTGGATGGTGCACCTTTATGAATTGGGCGCTGCAGGTATCATGTTAGATGCAGGAGATGCCTTGAAATTTTGTTCTTTGAGTTCAGATTCTACTGTACAAGATTATTTTCGAAATTTTAATGGTGCCGGTCAGACTAGTCTACTCCAGTTAGCAACTGATGGCTGTAACCATAAATATCCTACTGAATCTGACTGGCCTGTCAATGACAAGCCGTGGCACACTTTGCGTGATGCGGCGCAGCGATTGAAAGAGGAGGTAATGAAAACTGCGATTTTTCTCAGTACTGCTGACAGGTGGTTGGATGGTTTATTGACATCTTCTGTGCGGAATCGCATTATCCGTTCTTCTCCTGTTGCTTATTATGATGACTTTGTTGATCAAGCAAACTGGCAATGCTTTGTCAATGGTGCTTGAATCTGTCCGTCAGCTTGGTGAGTTGGGTGACTGGTTTAAACCTGAGAGACAATCTCGACCGGAGGGTCGTACTGCTGGAGATTATAAGTTCTCTAGACGTGATATGTTTCTTGCGCTGTTGGCTGATGGTGTGAAAAAGGAGGACATTGACGGTGAGCCTAATAATCGCTTATGGGACATGTTTCGCAAGCGTGGTTTGGATCGTAAGGAGGGTGCCCGTCGTGTGCGAAAGAATGATTGTGATCGTGGATATTCTGATGACAGTGGGGATGAGAGGCGTCATGATGATTTTGATCGTCGTGGTGATCGACGGCGTGAGCGTGATGTGTCCCCTTGCCGTGAACAAGAGAGCGAGAGGGGGAAAGAGAAAGGGGGAGAGATGATCGTTTCTACAACAGATATAGAGATGAAAGGGATCAGTCCCCTGAGTTGAGGAGAAGGGAGGATCGATACAGATTGTCCGATCGAAACTCACAGTACCATGACAGGAATCCATTTCGTAATGGGGATGGATATGAGCAGGATATTTGATACCCAAAAAACATGAGAGTATTTATCCTGATTTGTCCTGGTTGAGGGAACGCAGTAAGAATGACTAGGAAATAGGTCAAGCTCCAGTACGCAGGTGGGCTCACAAAGACAATCGACCCTATGTAGATATTGACATTTTTTGGAAACATCGTAATATCCAAAGGGCCCGAGCATTGGTAGATACAGGAGCGGAGGCCACTCTTATTCATGGGAAATCAAAGAAATTCAAAGGCCAATTTTTCACAATTACTGGTTTAGGTGGAAAGGAAACTCCGGCAGTGCAAACTACACTTGAAATGAAAATAGGCAGAATTCCCCGAAAAGAATATTCTCTATTAGTTGTACCACTTTTGGAATATATAATTGGAATTGACATTTTAAAAGGAATGACTTTGCATTTAGATGACGGCTGTTATCAATTTGGAACTAAACATTATATATCGTCCAGACCCGTACGGGTTGGTCGTTTACGGATGCCCCCCATAAAAATCCCCCAGGCTACAAAAGTTGTTTCTCAGAAGCAATATCGTATTCCGGGTGGCCATGAAGAGATTAGTGCCACTATTCAGGACTTAGTTGATGCAGGAGTTATAACTCCGGTTACTTCTGCTTGGAATAATCCCGTTTGGCCTGTGCGCAAAAGTGATAATTCTTGGCGCATGACTGTTGATTATCGCGAGCTGAACAAACATACACCCCCTTTGACTGTTGCCGTACCGGATATCATTACTTTAATTGAAAGAATCCAAAAGCATCCAGGTACATGGTATGCATCCATTGATATTGCTAATGCTTTCTTTTCAATTCCGATTGCCCCCGAGTGTCAGGAACAATTCAGTTTTACTTGGGATGGACGTCAAATGACGTTTAGAAGTCTTCCTCAAGGCTACGTACACAGTCCTACGATCTGTCTCCGGCTGGTGGCGGAACATTTGTCTGAAGTAACTGTACACCTGCAAATTCAGGTATGTCATTATATTGACGACATTTTGATTCAAGGTGAAACACAAGATCAAGTTCAGACCCAATTAGATCAAATCCTTGAGTGCTTACGTGAAAAAGGTTGGGAAATTAATCCAGATAAATTACAAGGTCCATCCCAAAGTGTAAAGTTTTTAGGCATCAATTGGCATGAAGGTCACAGAGAGGTGATCCCGCAGGTTAAACAAAAAGTTTTAGACTTTGCAGTCCCAAGAAATCGGAAAGAAGCCCAGAGCTTCATTGGCCTGTTTGGTTTTTGGCGTCAGCATATTCCACACTTGAGTCAAATATTAGCCCCTTTGTATCGAGTAAGCATGGGCGGAAAATCCGTTTCGCTCGCGGATTTTGCGGATTTTCGGTAAATTCGCAATCCGCGAGATTCGCGAATCTCCCGCAAAATCCGCAAATCCGCGAGCAGCGGATTTTGCTCGCACTGTTCGCACTGTTCGCATGAGTTCGCGGCTTCCCAGTACAACTTCGCGCCCCGCGAATAAGTGCAAAATTGCAGAAATACGATCTTAGCAAAACTGAAACTACTTACCAGGTTCAAAAGTTCAGGCTCATCATTAGTAGCCATTTCCTGTAGTGCTTCCTGAGGGGCCCCTCCAGAGTTCAGTTGCCAGTTGCAACTATTATGTGACCCTGCTCTGAACCTCAGAATAGTTACACATATGCCACAAAGGTCCTGAATTACAGCTAAGGGAGACAAACAGGAGCCAGGCTGGAAGTTCAAATCCATTAATCAGCCCCTAATTCATTATTGTCAGTTGGGGCAGGGCAGGTGTTGTAACTAATTTTGCAACAATGAAAGCACTTAGCAAGTGCAAAAGATCACTAATCAGGAAGCACTAAGGAAGCAGGTGCCAGCTAAAAAAATATTCTGTGACACATTAATCAGCCCCAAATTAATTCAGGTCACTTGAGGCAGGGAAGGTGTGCTTGCGTTGCCACAATAATGTACACTGACTGGACAACCAGAGGGTGCTGTGATGAAACAGAGGGTGGCATGGGTGGGCCAGAGGGTGGCATGAGTAGTCAGAGAGTGGCAGTGGTGACAGAGAGTGGCAGTGATGAAGAAGAGTGTCCCAAACAGGCTGGACACGTAGAAACAACAAGTTCGCGAAACTTGCGACCCGACAGGTAAGTTCGCAATTTGCGACATTGTACAAAACCCTTGCGAACTGGCAGAAACCCGCGCAAACACAAAAAAAAAATCCGCAAATTCGCGAGAATTCGCGGATTTTGCGGATTGCGAGTTCGCAAATCCGCAAAATTCGCGAACGCGAGATTCGCAAAATTCGCCCATGCTTAGTATCGAGTCACTCGTAAAAAGAATGTGTTTGAATGGGGTGAACCACAGCAAAATGCGTTTAATCTGGCAAAAGAAGCGATTCAGTATGCATTGGATTTGTGGCCTGTGTGCGAGGGTAATGTGGATTTGAATGTGTCGGTGCAAGGTCTTTATGCAAATTGGAGTCTGTGGCAGAAACAAGGCAGACAAAAAGTACCATTAGGTTTTTGGACCAAAAAGTTACCTGAGGCTGGTGAGCGTTATACACCTTTTGAGAAACAGTTGCTTGCGTGCTATTGGGCTCTGGTGGATACCGAGCAATTGACTTTGGGTCATGATGTGATTTTGAGACCTGAAATTCCTATCATGCAGTGGGTTTTGAGTTCGCCAAAAACTCATCGAATTGGACATGCTCAAGAGGCGAGTGCGATTAAGTGGAAATGGTACATTCAAGACAGGGCACGTGTGGGTCCGAAAGGTGTGGCATCTTTACATGAGCAAGTGGCGCAGGCGCCATCGATTGAGATTGGAAGTGATTGCTCCGTACCTGTAGTACAGGAATCTCCTGTTAAGTGGGGTAAGCCATTTGATGATTTGTCCGTGGAGGACAGAAAACATGTGTGGTTTACGGATGGTTCAGCAAGGTTCATAGGAGAGAAACGGCATTGGAAGGCAGTGTCCTATAACCCGATCACACAGAAATTGTTGAGTGCAACCGGTGAAGGTAAGAGTAGTCAATTCGCTGAATTATATGCAGTTTACCGAGTTTTAAAGCAAGAATTGCCTGGCACATGTCATATTTTTACTGATTCCTGGTCCACTGCTGATGGACTGGCGGTTTGGTTACCAACTTGGCATTCTCATAATTGAGAATTGCATTCAAAAGAACTGTGGGGAAAAGAATTATGGCAAGAAATTTGGGAAATGCTCCCACAGAGTACTGTGACAATCTTTCATGTGGATGCTCATACCCCAATAGACTCCCTTGACAAATTCTTTCATAACATTGCAGATGAGAAATCTAAAATTGCTGAGGCAGTGGTGGACATGCAAGATTCTGATTTGGCGGGATTGGCGAAATGGGCCCACCAGAAAGCAGGACATTTTGGAGAGAGAGCCACTAGCAGGTGGGCTGCCGATCGAGGAATTTATATTCCTTTAAATTACATTAAAGATACCATTTTGCATTGTCCCATCTGTCAACATTCTAGACAACGAACAGTACCTCAAATTGTTAAAGGTCATTTACATCGAGGAAAATTGCCCGCTCAAATTTGGCAGATTGATTATATTGGTCCACTACCTATGAGCAAAAATTGCCAATATGTTTGTACAATTGTTGACACCTACAGTGGCCTTTTAGTGGCCTTTCCTTGCAAACAAGCTACCCAAGTGAATACCATTAAAACATTGGAATTGATTATACTTTATTATGTCGTCCCATTTCAAATTCAATCTGACAATGCATCCTACTTTCGTGGAAGATTGGTACAGGAATTTTGTGCGGAAAATAATATTGAGTGGGTGTTTCATATACCATATTATCCACAGGCATCAGGCCTTATTGAAAGAATGAATTGTCTGCTTAAAGAACAATTGCAAAAATTGACTGACAACAAGTATAAAAATTGGAGAGATTATTTGTTTCAAGCATTATTAATTCTGAACAATCGTCCCTTTTTGAATGATGAATCCCCTTTAATGCGTTTGTTTCCCCCAAGTATCGATGCGAAACCCAACACCATTGGCAATACTGTAATGTACTGGGAAATTTCCCCCGGAGCCCTGGCTCCATGTAGAGCAACCCCAGGTTCCGCAGGCTTGGACCTGCATGCAATGAATGACACTGTAATTAAGAGTAAAGATCGAGCCATTCTTGAAACCGGTGTTGGTGTCTGTATACCAACCGGAAATTTTGGACTGATTGCCCCTAGATCGGGCCTGGCCTTAAAAGACATTCAAGTACTCGGAGGAGTCATTGACAGTGATTATCAGGGAGAGATTAAGGTTCTCCTGCTGAATAGCAGTGAGGTTGATTTATCGATTCAAAAGACTGATCGAGTTGCTCAATTGCTAATTATGCCTGTTTTCAGTGGTGAGATTCAGAAAGGCACTTCCCCAACGTTGCTAACTGTGCGAGGCCAGAAAGGCTTTGGCTCTACTGATAACCCTGGAGCGAGAATATGGGTGCAATCGCCTAAAATCCCCCTGAACAAGCTGAAGTTATTGCAACCGGTCATGATAATACGATCCTTGTTATGAGACCAGGGAAAGATAGCTGGGAAGCTGTCCCGGCTGACAAATGTTACTTACGAGAATGAATAATGCCTGTATTTGATTTTCTTTCAGATCATTCTCTGGACTGCTGCTGCAGGATGTGCCGGCGTTGGACTCCTTTTGGCCTGCTACGTCGGGAGAGGAGAGAACCCACGGACTTTGGTTGATTGGAGAACCCGAGTACCGCATTCCTTCTCTGCGTGGGATTCATCATCAAACTTTTGGACAACTTTAGCTAAACGAGTTACCAATTCCCCTCGTTTTTGCTTGACACCGATGCGTTCAGTGACTGACATTCTAGCGACCTGTTTGGTTGCTGTCCCCGCCTCCCTAGAGACTCTAAAGCATATTTTTAATATATCAAATGCCCGACCCAATATCATTCTAGGCGATTTTGCAGCACATGAATATTGTCCCTTATGTATTATCCTTTCAGATTCAATGCCCCCAATTCATTCCCAAATTACCACCTATAATATCACCCAGGGTGACGTGTGTTTCTTTCTTACTTGTGATCCTAATGCAATTACTGAATGTGTAAAGTTGAAACTCAAAGCATCAACCACTTTTTCGACTCATGAACGCACTTTGTGCTCCCGGAGACCTCCGAAATCATGTACTTCTGTTAAAAATAATATGACTTGTAAAAGCATAGTAGTAGCCCCTAGCCACTACCGTTCAATGTTGCTACCTTCCGGTTGGCTGCTCTCATGTGGCAACACTTCTTGGCCCTATATTCCCGCAAATATTTCCGGAGGCCCATGTGCCATCACTAGATTGAGTTTGTTAATGTTTTCCTCACATCCTAATACCTATTCCCGTACAGTTCGTGATGCTATGATGTTACATGAGGATTGGGATTCTTCCCTACATCTTTATTCCAAGTCCGAATATCTTAGTTTGGCTATTTCCATTATTGGTGTCCCAGCATTGGCTGTTTATAACGCCAAATCCATCGGGAAAATGGCCTGTTGGATGGTCAAATCAATTAATCAAACTTCTACAATTTTATCGGATATGTTATTAGATGCCCAGGGTGAACGCCGAGCTATCTTGCAAAATCGTGCAGCCATTGATTATCTTTTGCTAAAACATGGACATGATTGTTCTGATTTCGAAGGTCTTTGTTGTTTCAACCTGTCTGACCACACTAAATCTATTCAGGCTCATATTGACAAACTTCATGACTTGACTGAGGAGGTTAGAAAATACATTGACCAGGGTTGGATTGACTGGCTCTTCAATTGGTTACCTGACTTACATGCCCTGCGACAGATATTAGGGGGTATTGTGATTTCTATTAGTATTTTAGTGGCTATTTGCTGCTTTATTCAGTGCATCCCTTCCCTACTCCAATATTGTAGATTCGGCATGAGGAATAGATCAGTTAGTTTTGTTTCCTATTATTCTTCCACAGATGTTAGTTCCGTATAACGAATGATTAGTAGACTAAAGTCAAGGGTGAAGTGTTCTGACCGACTTTTTCGGCCCTCCTTTGAGGAAGGATGATTGGAAGTGACTCTAGTCTATTACCATTCTAGTGCAAGGGTTAGAACCATAAACAGGGCCTATCCATAGGGCACAGTAATGCACTTTCGTACCCTTTTCCTTAGATCAGGGCTTATAAACTTATGTTAGGGGATAGATTCATTAGTATTAGTGATAATCCGTCCTTTTGCAAGAGTGTTAGTATACCTTCTATGGAGTTATGCTTATTTCGGGCCTTGTAGGCCTCAAACGGGAGAGACTCCATCTTGCTTTCTGCCCCGGCAGCTTGAGATGCTTCTAGGTCAAGTGTAATGTTTTAGTTTCGAAGTGTTGTTCGCTTGGAGAGAACCGGCTCAGGCTGGCCCTTATCGAAAGACTGTATTTTTCTCCACTCCAAAGACACAACATCAGGCCGGCCGGCTGAGAACGTGTCCTTGGTACGGGGAGGTGCAAGAATTTGGTGGGCGGCAGGTTACTGGCCGTAACTTTCCATGAAAGGACAAGCTTCCATATTAGCGAAAGCATGAGGCAGTGAGTTAGTCAGTCTGTAGGCGGCAGCTAGCCGTTAGCATCAATGCTATTAATTATTTCCAGGCAGACAGTCGCCATTTTGAAGTCCGAGAAAGATTGAGAAGCTGATACTCTCTTAGAAAGATTGAAGTTATTTTAGTTGGAGCAGCTGGCGAGCTTTGACCAATACGATCAGAGCATTTCGAATGAAGCAGTTAATCAGAAGAACGAATACCAGAGTGGCTGAAACTAAATTATAAGATCGAAGCCGAGAAGTGGAGATGGTCCGTGATTGAGAGGAGAGAGGAGTAGTGCAGAACAGCCAGAGAGAAAGCAGCTAATGAAAGGAAGGTTCCAGTGACTTGGAGGGAAGCAGAGAAGACAGAGCATAGCGGTGCAGACGTGTATCCGTGACTGCCAATGTGTGACTTTAAGACGAGCCAAGGCACAGACGAGAAGGGAACCTAGATGACTGCCGAACTCCGACTTCACGTTAATAAGGTGATATCTGCCCATATTCTATAGTGTGCACATTCTAACCTTTCACTTTCCTTTGCAGGATATATGTCATAGTATTGTATTGTTCTTTTTATGATCATTGTAATAAAGATACCCCAGTTCTTAGTGAACCAGCATGTGTCTCGTTTTCTTGTTCAATCAGGGTAAACTGCTCTTCTAGTCAGGCATTGTTTTCATGAACGGATGTAATTCCCGGTCTGGTAAGTAGTGGCTGAGCAATGAGGGAGAGAGGGGCCCCTTAAGGTTAAGAATAGATTGCACATCCTCTAATTTGGTAAGTTGTTGTATACTTCATCATATTGTAGTATCATATCCCGAGTAGCCAATGAGAGATTCCTTCCAAGGGTATTCATAGGAAAGTGGTCGTCGTTGGTAAGCGGCGTTAATGAGAACACCAGGCGGGAAACTGGTGCATAGGTCTGCCGGATTGTGGACCGGGTTGTGAGTGATAGAACACCAGGGAGGAGACTGGTGAATAGGTCCGCCGGATTGTGGACCGGGGTGTGAGTGAGAGAACACCAGGGATGACACTGGTGTGTAGGCACGCAGGATTGCGGAGGTGCCGAGCGAGCACTGACTGTGGTCAGTGTGTAATGGTAACTAATCAGAACTGCCCTAGGGTAGACTAGTCTGGGCCTAAGTCGCCGCGAGACTAACCGGTATGAGTGGGATATTGTAGAAAACCTATGCATGTATATTTCTAATTCCCCATCCTTAGGTACAAAACATATACATACCTATTGTAAATATGTCCTAAGGAGGGAGGTGATTACGTTCCGGCTGGGTTGGAGGTGCTCTGAGGAGCTGATCCTATCTGGTCCGAGAATCCGGTCGTTACAACTTTTTAAACATATTTGGTAGCTACTAGAGATTTCCCCGGTCACATTATTACTAATGTGTCCAGTCTTTTGTAGTAGTTGGAAAGCCACCTTCCAAAAAGGTGTGATCGTAGACAGAAACGTATATGTCTTTTGGATTGTACATAAAACTGAGCTATCAAGTAGAACAGGCTATGCTTGTTAACAATTACAAATTTAAAATCTGAATAGAGTATCCACAATAGGTATATGTCCTGCCACACACACTGCAAGGAGAACATTTAATCTAAAACCTTTGTTCATATTTTAGGAGTATGTGAGACACTATACATATATATTTTACTTCTCCTCTCTATCGTGCAACTGCACTTGGGCCATACAGCTAGTTATATTACCCGAGTGAAAGTTGTTCCAATGGGAAAATAATCTCAGTTGCCATTTAAAAAGAACACATGTAACTGAGGCTTTAACAGGTACAGTAAAAATAGAACACCAAAATGCTTCTTTTCCAGAGCAATAGGGGAAACATGGCAAAAAGATTAATTTACCAAACATACCAGACATCATAATTATTAAATATTCAAAAATAATTTTCTATATAGACCACAATGTACTATTTTGGTGTACTGATGATGTGAGCCTGACTACAAGGCGGCAAGAAATAAAATTTCCCAATACAAACGTTTCACGTCTACTGGAAGACTTAGAACTCGATCCCTCACTTTTTACTGTGATAACCAATGAGAAACTATAGTTTCAATTCCAAAGACTTCCTGAGAAAAGTAAAAACCACACCCAGTAAGAAGGAAGGAGTTCCTCTAGCTAACCTTTAATGAAATGGGATCTCAGTTGGCTCGTTATGAGTGTGTGATGCAATAGTCGGTGTTTAAAAGCAACGTTCTCAGTTTGTTCCACTTTTTGACAATGCAGTGAAGGAAATCAAGTGCTGATCCAATGCAGGGATGCGTTGGTGAATTTTGTTGTTAGTTCCTTACATGCTTTGTTTGCAGTACCAGTGAACCTTATTCTTAACTGGTATAGATTGGAGTGGGAATAGTAAATGTAAACCCTTTAGTGGCCAACAGCTTCCTCCAATTGGTTTGGGTTGGAGAGGGAATAGTAAATGTCACCCCATTAGTGTCCAGCTCTAGTAAAGTAGGGAAAGCGTTGGACTCTGGAGGAGTAACATTTACTATTCACTCGAGTCACTGTAACTGTAAGGAAAGTGTTGGATTGTGTAGGGGTAGAATTTACTATTCACACTCCAGTCCGTGCAACAGTAGGGAAAGTGACTGATTGCTGAGGTGTACAACTTACTATTCCCACTACAGTCTGTGCAACAGTAGAGAAAAAGTTGGACTCCGAAGGGGTAAAATTACAATTCCCACTGCAGTCAGTGCAACAGTTGGGAAAGTGTGGGATTGCGAAGGGGTAATATTTACTATTCCCACTCCAGTCTGCGCAACAGTAGAGAGAGAATTTCACATCAAACAAATAAAATCTTTTACCAATTATAATAAATGAAAAAAATAAATATTTAAATATAAAAATGATATATATACACACACATTTAAAAGAAATACATATTTATTACAATGTTTTATAAATGTTATCAATGAAAACTAATATTATTAATCTAAGTATATTACCACACTATACTCTCACAATCATAACCAACAAATAATCTTATTTACGAATAAAAAGTGTAATACAATTAAGGCATAACATAACAAATAACACCTTTTTAAGAAATGAATAACTATATTTACATTTATTACTTAAATACCTTCTACCCTATACCTCTATAAACTAAGTAACACACACATAAAATATATCTTCAAAATTATAATAATTACGCATTTTACATAATCAATTAAACAAATAATTACCGAATATTGAATTAATTATATTTAATTAACTCCCCACCTTTTATCCCTACAAACCTATCAACCCACACCTAATATATAACTTACAAAAGTTCATAATTTCATAATGTACATAATTTTTAATCAATTAAAAAAATATTAATTATTACATAATACATTAATTATATTTAACTTCCCACCCTCTACCTCTACAAAGCCAAGAACCTGCACCTAATATAGAACTTAAAACTATAATATAAGTACGCAGTTTACATAATTAATTTTTAATTAATTAGTAATAATTCAATATTAATTAAATTATAATTAAAGTACTTCCCGCCCTATACCCCTACTAACCTCACAATGTACACTTAAAGTTAAAATTAAAAAACGAATTGCACCACTTACATAATTAAATAGTAATTAAATAAATATTAATAAAAAATGAATTATTAATTGTAATTAATATACTTCCCACCCTGTACCCCTATAAACCCCACAACCCGTTATGGCACTACAATTACAATAAAATAATCAATTAAATTAAAAAACTGCTATAAATGTACAAACTATATTAAAAACATTAAGAATAATTATACAAACAATGTAGAACATATACAATTGAAATTTATACTAAAATACACAAAAAAAATTGAAAACGATATGAACATCAATATTTTTAACATCAATATTACCTACCTTAAATATCGATATTTTTGTCAGCGATTTTTTTTTCACAAAAGATTATTGCAACACCTTATTTCCATTTCGATATTTCCGTATCACAATCACAATATATTTTTGGGGATATTTTGTCTGAACATCGCTGCGTATACATATAGACTTTTTCGTGACTAGAGCCTGTGTTACCTTGGTGCACCTCCTGCATAATTTAGGATGTAGGAATATCAGACCATGCACAGGAACTACTAACATATTCAAACAGGGTTCGTCACATTGGCAAGGAGTGAATGGCAATGGAATACCTATGAGTATAGAGCACCGGAAGATAAAAACAAACTGCAGTCATGTGTGAACCATTTCCTGTCAGAATTTTAGAAATCAGTACTATCAGCCCAAACTCTATAGACAGCAAGAAAACTAGCATATGGGGTCAGATAATAGGGGATTCAATAATTTTGAAAAAAACATGCTGCACTCTAATCAAACTAGAATCGAAAATTGAGGATATCAGAGACGAGTAGAACTGACTCCCGATCCAGAAACACCATAACAACTAATCAGAGTCAAACACAAACTAAACTTCCTTGCACCTCATAGGTGGAATTGAAAATGTTTTTTGCTATTCTGTCCGTGCACTTGTTTGTATGTAAGTTAGAATTCGCGGCACCATTTTATGTTTAGCCACCATTTTGAATCATGCCACTGCTTATTATCTTCTGGTAAGGCAGGTGGTGGAAACTTTTGTTTCTCCAAGGTTAGGCCTATTCTGCTAATGAATGCACTGTTCTTATTAGCGCATACCTTTCCCACTAGATGGAGGTTTACTCCCACCAGTCTAGAGGCAAGCACGGCCAGTAAGACCTTGGCTAAGAGATACTATGTGCGTGGCCTCAGAATCAAAACTTATCCTACAGTACTTCGTCGTGTTAGCTAAACCTGCTCTGAAAGTTCCATTATGGGTGGGACTTCCTTGGTTCTGAAATGTACATAATGTATCGCTATGTTTGCTGTCAGTCCTCTCTGCAGCACCCCTAAGTGACTGGGCAGCCGGGACTCCACTCGAGTGTATCTGAATAAACATATACTTGGTTTGTATTCTTTACTGTCTGACTGACTCTTCATTTGGTATGAAAGGCTGAGAGGTGGTTGTGAGTGACCCGAAATGGGCCAATTCCTTCAGTTGGTGCCCGAACAGGCACTTCTTCAGGTGAGTGACCCGTCCCCTCCCGTGGACACATGGGGAGGTAGGGGCTATCGTTGGGTCAGACGGACGGATCAGGGATCCCTGCACGAGAGAGTTCCTGAACTCGGAGCTGCCCAATCTGTCCCGCCGGACAGTGCCTCTTCACGACTGGAGTCTAGAATGGTGAAACCCTTGGATCTGACCGTTTGGTCTGAAGAGTCGGCAGTGGAAAATAAACTTGTTTGACCAGCATATATCAGGTGAGTTAGTTTTGGTACTTTGTGGATATGGTACCATTTTGGTTTGTATTTGGCAAACTCTGATGACTGATTTTGAGTGAAAAGATTTTGCAAACATTTTGCAAGGCATAAATAGTGAACTTGTTTTCTTTTGAGAATGCCTGGTTTTAGCAAGTTACTTTGTTTGGACTGCTGTTGTCGTTCTACTGAGTGGAAGAAAGTCAGCCAGCGCCTCCAGAAAGTACTCCGATTTTTGATATGTATGTGAAGCATGGTCTTGGTCCTATTATGTTTAGTACGTTAGAGCATAAATACACGAGGGACAACGCAGAGTGCAGTGGCCATTGACAGGTACTTTGGATGAACACAAAATTGGTTTCTTAAAGGAAAAATTGTTTGCAAAGCGAAGTAGGCAGCCTTTGTTTGATTCTCTTCGAATGTGGCAAAAAAAAAGCTAAGCAGAGACAAGTGAAAGCAGAGAAAGAGACTTAAAAGATCAGAATGCAAACATTGACTCAGAAAGCTGTAGCACATGATAGAGAGAAGCAAGACATAGGGATTGAATGTGAAGATAGGAGATTTTTTGTTTTTGAACGTAAACAAGTGATTTGTTCCCCCTTATCTATGGAGGCTTTTGACAAACTGAGCCTCAGTATTAAATCAGGCTCCCCTCTGGATCCACTGAAGCCAGCTCTTATTAGGACGCTTTCCCCTCTGTGTCGGGTTCCGATACTTACCTTGATCAACCTGTCGTTGTCAACCGGGATGGTCCCCTCCTCGTGGAAGCAGGCGGTAGTCACCCCAGTTCTGAAGAAGGCAAATGCAGATCCTCTCTTGCCTGAGAACTACCGCCCCATATCTCTTCTTCCTTGGACTGCCAAAGTCCCCGAAGCTCATGTAAATTCCATCCTATCTGATCACCTTGCTCGTAACCAGATACTAGACCCTAGTCAGAATGGCTTCCAGGCGGGACACAGCACCGAGACCGCTCTGCTCTTTATGATCGAGCATCTGCGTTTGGTGCTCGACTCCGGAGCGAACGGCGGCGCTCCTTTTATTAGATCTGAGCGCCGCATTCGATACTGTGTCCCACCGTGTTTTGATTCAGCGCCTGGAGGAACCTGGAGTAGCAGGGACCGCCCTTCAGTGGTTCCGATCTTTCCTCTCTGATCGATCCTTTAAGGTGGCTATACCACCCTGCCAGTCCACCTTTCATCCTTTGGATCTGGGGGTCCCACAGGGCTCCTCGTTGAGCCCTACCTTGTTCAACCTTTATGTGAAACCGCTAGCTGCGATCGTCAAACAGTGGGGTTTGACGATGACCTCATATGCTGACGATACGCAGCTGGCGGTGACACTGAGTGGAGACCCTGAAGTGGATGCCCCCAGATTCCGAGCAGGACTTGTGGCAGTAGCAAATTGGTGAAGAACCAATTGCTTACAACTGAATGCCAAAAAAACAGAAGTCTTGATTTTGGGGAAACAAACGGAGCTCTGGGGAGATCAGTGGTGGCCTCCAGAATTGGGCATCACTCCCATCCCAGCTTCCGAAGTAAAGAACTTAGGGGTCTGGCTGGATCCGGCGCTCACCTTCACGGGCCAAACGAAGAAGGTTGCAGCCACCTGCTACGGCATCCTGCGAGGCTTAAGACCGGTCCTCAAGTTCTTTGATCCCTCCACCCGGCAGCTCGTGGTCCAAGCCCCGGTCCTATCTCGGCTGGACTACGGTAGTGCGCTGATGTTGGGGGTAAACCAGGCTGAGGCATCTAGGCTACAAAGGGTACAGAATACTGCGGCGCGGGCCATTGTTGGTCTTCCCAGGCATTGCTCTGTTTCCAGCACTATTTCTGCCCTTCACTGGCTGCCGGTCAGACAAAGGATTAAGTTTAAATCGCTCTGTCTGGCCTTTAAAATCATGAAGCTCTCCTCGCCGCCTGCACTTGCCAACTTGCTCATCCCCTACATTCCTTCGAGGTCCTTAAGATCGGAGGCTGTTCATCTTGCGGTCTGTCCCCGTTTTAAACTCAGCAGAATGGGTGGCCGCTCCTACCAAGTGCTTGCCACGGGGTTGTGGAACTCACTCCCAGTGCACATTCGAGCTTTGAATAATCTGTCCGCCTTCAGGCGTGCTATTAAAACTTTCCTGTTTCCTGTACTTGGGTAGTCGTCTCTCCTTTTTTCCTCTTCCTGCGTGTTATGTTTTAGTATCTGTCTAAGCGCCAGGACGCCCCTTTGCTGGGGCAGCTGTGCGCTGTATAAATAATGTTAACATAACATAACATAACATCTCTCCATACATCTATTAGACCTAAGTCCTCTAGGTAAATCTTAAGCCATCTCCTCATTTTTGGCAGAGTGGGTATTTTTTTGGGAGGGCTCCTATCTAGTGCGGGGTCAAGCAGAATGTTGAAATCACCACCAAGGATAATGGGCCCGACATATCTAGAAGGTGTGCATAGAGTGCCTGTAGAGCTGAAGGATCATCGACATTGGGCCCATAATACCCTGCAATCACTAATGATCTGCCACTTAAGCGGATATTTCCAACAGTCCGTCTCCCTTTTATGTCAGTTTTGTAGGAATCTACAGTTACTTTCACTGATAATTACCCACTTAACACAGCTTGTTTGTTCGGTACAGATATAAAAATCTACCCAGCGTTGGGTTTTCATTATATTCTCCCATTCGGATTTCAAGAGATGGGTTTCTTGAAGGATTATTATGTCCTAGTCCTTACATTTAAGGTAGTCTAGAATCCTTTGCCTTCTTGCTCTGACTCTGAAGCCAATCACATTCCATGAGAGAATTTTAATTCCCATAATCTAAAATGGTGAATTCACTTTTTCCTGTCCTTGCGTGATTCGGACCAGGTTTTTTTTGTATTTTTTCCCCGTAATGCTCCCACACCATATGTGCAATATTTTCTACAGAACCCGTGCATCCCCACCCCTAGTCTCACCCCTCCCATAGAGAACCCTCCCTTTATTCATTGGCAGGTATATCCTGCCTATTCAAGATCCCTACTCTATGGGCATTTTACATTCAAACTTTATGTGCCTTTATCGTGTTTAACAGTGCCTCTACCTTCTGCGGTTCCTTCAAATGGTACTTACGGTTATCCCACAGGATTCTCAGCAGTGCTGGGAATTTCATTTGTACATTTGCTCCCAAGGATTTTAATTCCTGCATGTATTGGCCTAACTGCCATTGGCCATCTTGTGTCGTCTTTGATATATCCAATCTTAATCGGAATGACCACTCATCCTTTTTATGAGATCCCACACTTATCGCCTCTTTTAGAATTCTTACTTTCAATGCGTAATTCTTGAAATTAACTAAAATCTTACTGGGGTTCACCCTATTTTTATTTTTCGCAAAAGGATCTCTATGAATCCTTGGTATGTCAGAGAGTTTGTCAGTTTTGATCCAAGAGAAGAATTCTTTCAGAAGGTGTATCACAAATGTTTTTATTTCACCTGCCTCTTGACCTTCTGGAATATTCAGGAGTCTTAGATTATTCCGTCTAGCCTGATTTTCTAGAGACTCAATTTTCCCTCTTAATTCCTTTTCGCTAGATTGCAGGGCCCCTGTGGTTTTTAGTTCTCACCTACACATCGCGCATGCGCTGCACAGGAAAGAGACCTAAAGCTGTCGATTCCCTTTTTGAGGTAAAACCGTGCACATGTTCCATTGCCTTCAATGGCAACGCGCGCATGTGAGGCGATTGCCTTGCGGAAGCGCGCGGCAGCCCATATGGTATTAATTATTGCTGCTGGCTCCCGCAAGGGAATCGGCAAGCCCCCTCCCACTGCTGGCACGCATGCTTGTTTTCTTTTCTCACCATATGTTCAGGACCACCACTGCAATTTTCAGAAAGTGTGCCTTAACTCAAGAAAAGAGTATACACCACGACTACCATATTTTAATGCTGTACCCTGTGTTTTTTTATGGAAACTAAGCGGTTTTTGTGTTTTGTTTCCTTGCCAGCTTCTCGGCGTGCATCTGCCGGGTCTTGGTGCGGTTTGTGATGAAGAAGACCTGCTTGCCTGCCCTCTTGAGGCCATTGATGACTTCTGGGCCCCGGGACTACCTGGTCCCCGTGCCAGATCACCCTGTCGCAGTGAAACAGCACTGTGTTCACAGTGTCCAACAGCAAGTTTTTGGTCTCCGCCCCTGCCAGTCGGAGGCATTGTGAAGAGGACATGCTCGGGTGTCGGTATTGTAGCGGTCCAAAACAGCATTTAACAGTTTCTGGGCGCTCGCAGCTTTTTGGATCCATTTCTCTGGGAAGCAAGTACATGAAAGAAACGTTGACGTCTTGTTAAATTATCTACTCATCACCATCTTTTCTTAACACAGGTAAAGGAGGCTACACCACAAAGAATAATTAGTAAAATAACAAAAGGCTATTAATCAAAATCTACACAGAAATCATCATGATATTTAATGTTGAGCTTATTATCAGGAAGCTGTGTGAAAAAGACATCACAACAGCAGGCGCAGTATCCCACTGAACTATCATGCCAGGTGAAGGCCTGATCTGTGTAAAGGTTGCATTTATTTTCGGAGATACCCAGAGACATTTTAAAATAATAAGGAAACAGTGTTAACACTTTAGACTCAACATTCCGGCTGAACTTGCATCGGCTCATTCATTTGTTCTATCAGGTTGGTTCGTTTAGCGCTCCATGCAAAAGGAATGGTCTCAGGTTGTTTAGTTCTACCGTCACATCCAGGCGAAGATTAGAGGGAGGATGAGGCAACCACTGATGTAAATCTAGACGGTCAAGTATAGCTATGTCCGGGGTGCCCGCACAAGCCAAAGCTTTTCTGCCAACCAAGCATTGCATTGTGGGATTTGTAGTCAGGGCCAGTCGTTGGCATATGCGAGCTGGGCCCAGGCCGCCGGCACCCCGAGAGGTAGAGGAGCAGTTGCAAGAAAACTCACTTCGACCTGGGACACAGAGATAATACGATCAGCGGGAGGGGTGCCAAGTGTGGTTTTGCACAGGGTGCTGCCTGACCAAAGGCCAGTTCTGCTCGCTGTCCACCTTTGCCCATTCTAAACCTTATCCAGATGTCATTAGTGCTGCAGGCTAAAAAGCCTTAGCGGTCTGATGTGGGTGCGCATTACATAGCACCATTTGGTAGCCATGGCGACATGAGCGGGGTTGAACGAACTCGATTTCCATTACTTTTTTTGCTTTGTTGAATGAGGGATAATCAGCTCAGCTGTTCTTGCCTTCTGTGGGCCCGAGATGTGATAGGGTGGATGGTTGGGGGGGGGGGGTCTTACCTACACTATTGTATCACCTCACCAGCTGCAATTGGGAATGGTTACTAGAAGACTGAGTCCTTTGCACCGGAACATTATGTTCCTGACTTGGATTTCAAGTCAACAACATCAGTTGGATTCTGGAAGTTGGAGTCTCATACTTGCCAGGAGTGCCACAGGTGATGTCACCCAGTTAGAGCTAGTTAGTCAACGACTTTGCATTCTGGGTTTGCTTCCTGCCACTGGACTTGTGGTCTATATGCCAGCTCTGGCGCAGTGTCCCGCAAGGCACAGGATTATTTATCAGCTGTAGGATTTTGTTTCATTTAAAGTGTAAACAGAGAATGTACAGTTTTGCATTCATTTGTAAAATACAGAGACATCAGGTAGCCACAAAAGCACATTTGCGTGCAGGGCTGGCTTTAGAACTGGTGGTACCCAGTACGACAATGTTTGTTGGTGCCCTCCAATGACCACCTCCACCATGGATTCCCTCACCCCCACCTTTCAGCAGTGCCCGTCGAGGCTCAATAGGCACTCCCTTTCAGATGTATTTAATTAGTTATACAGCGCCACTCATACCAGTGTAGGGTGTCAGAGCACTATGCATCACACACATTACACAGAGATAATAAATCACTTGTGTAAGTCAGCATAAAGGAGATGTCACATAAGCCAGAGGAGTGCAGGTTGTATGAGTGACACGTCATCCATACTGGTAGGCAGTATAGATAAGAGTGCTTGGTCTTGATAAGAATAGATTTCGACCCAAATGAACCCTTTTTGCAACATTAATCTATGCTCTAATCTATACTTTGCAGTGTGTATGCAGTACTTTGATGACAGTTAATACTTCACTGTTCTATGTTAGGATGTTAACTTATAAATTGCAAGTAACAAAAGGATGCGTTTTAAAAAAGCAGTAACCCCTTGACCTATTCACATTACATCCACTTTTTAATCTGCATAGTACACGTTCTTTGCACCAGGCATATTAATCCTCTGTGCGATTTTATGATCAGTCAAAACCTCAGCTAGTCAAAACCCCAATCTCTTTCCAAGAACAACATTAATCACTAAAGTTATCTTGACATTTTAATTGTTGCTTGGAAAATGCTGATAGCAAGGAACGCAGCAGCAGGTGCTTTTAAACCCCAAATAAACTTGCAAACATGGCGCCCCTGAAGTCATCACCTGGCGCAGTAGCACTGGTCACGTCGCCTTAGACCCAGCCCTCGTTGCTTGCGGATTGTTTCTTTTTGCCGTTTTACATAGTACGAACTCGGCTCAAGGGCACTGGAGTGCTTTACATAAGCATGAGTTACATTACACAAGGCTAGATTCTTTTATAGGCACAGGGGAGTTAAGTGATTTGCCCAAAATCACAGGATGTGGAGGCGACGCCAGGACTCAGACTCTAGTTCCAAAGTCAGCAGTTCTGGCCATAACAGCACACGCTCTAAAGTAACAAGCATTTGCAATGCCAATAGCTCAAACTTTAATAATGCGAGACCTATTGCATGGCAAATGCTTTTTTCTTTAATGGTAAGCCTTTTATCTAGCTTTTCCATGTTGGTCTCCAGAGTAGTGACCCTTTCCATTATTGTGTTCATCTTAGTCTCCAGTGTCTCACAGACCCCTTGAATTCTGAGTTGATTTTTTTCAGATGTGGCAAAGCTCGATCTCATCTCTGTGATCAAAATTTCCATGAACTGTTCTGCGGTTTTAAGCCCTGCTTTTGGTTTTGTGCCCGTGTCCTTTTCAACTAAAGTCCCAGGGGGTGTACATTCATCATTCTCCCCTTCCTTATCCTGCTCTAGGGTTGCCAGCTCATACTGATTGAGGCTATGCGGGATGCCTGCTGTTAGGTTCTTCTCAGCCATTATAAATCGTCATGAGCTTTCTTCTGGGTAAATAATCGTGCTCTCCTTCTCTGGGCTCAGCTCTTTCAATTCTTTGGGGAGGGTATGTTTTACCTTAAAGTATGTACGGAGAGAGGGGGTGATTTTTACCTTTTTTGTCGCTGCCTTGGGCTGTATTGAGAATATATTAGACTCCAGGATTTGTGGTGGAGACACTACTTTAATTTTTTCTTTGAGTTTTTCTTTTTCCTTTTGTAGTGTCACAGTATGTAGTGGCTTTTCGGAGAGGTTCCTGCTTCTTAGGCAATATCTTATCCCTCTCTTAGGTGATTTGTCTGTACAATCAATATCTACAATATCAATGACTGTGCTTTTAGACTCCCCAAAACCGTTGTTCGAAGCCAATTCCTGAGCTATTGCTGTATTACCCATAGATTTTATATCCAATTTCCCACTTACTTGGGTATCCGTTAGACTCCTCTCTATTTTTTTTTTTATTTTGCTCCGATCGTTTTTTAAGAGATTGGCAGCCCTGCTGCCTTTTGTTTGTTCTCCATTTCCTGCCAGTTCTTTCTCCCCTCCAACGGCCCTTTTGTTGCTGGGTCTGAGAGCAACGTTCAACCGAAAGGAAACTCTTGCTGCAACTTTCCTGCTTTGCCGAAGTACCGCCCCCGCCTTTGACCACACTGAGTCCCCGAACTTCACTGGGCCACAGCAGGGTCCCGACCAGGGACACAAGCGGGACTCCGCTCCAGCCACTGCTCTGTCTCCGCAGGACGCCAAAAACACCGGAGACGCCACAGGCCCCCCCCCCCGCATCCCGTGCCGAGTCACAAGGAGAATCCTGGAAGGCACAGGCGCCGACCGAACAAGAGGCTAAACCGGCAGTTCAGACAGTGAGACAGCGAGATAGTGTGGGGCATATCAGGCCGCTGGAACCTCAGAGGTAGATTTTTAACTTCCACTAACGCTGACACATAACTTATATTATGTTAGAGGTCTGCCCATGTTTGTAGGGAGCTCCCGACCGGCGTTCCTATCCGGCCTTCATGTTTTAATTGACAATTCAATATTAGGGGAAGTAAAAGAGGTCAGACATCTACCTGAACATTTATCAGTTCACTCTGCAGCATTAATGGAGATTGAAACTCATATTCACCGTATCCAGTCAAGGTGGACTTTAGATAATACATTACTTCTAGAAGATAAAATAATGGAGGATCTTAGGGAGGAAACTACATCGTATTTCCACTTAAATTTGGAACAGACCTCCAGTCAGGTTAGATGGGAGGCCTATAAGGCGGTACTTAGGGGAAAGCTGATCAGCTTAGCGGCCTATAGGAACAAACTAAACAAGGAGGAAATGGAGAGTTTAGAGGGTGAAATTCACAGATTGGAAAAGAACGTCAGTGAGGAAACATCAGCTGAAAAGGCGGAAACATCTAGGAGGGAACTAATTAAGGCAAAAAATAACTTGGTAAACAAATTAGATACCCAAATCAAGAAGAAATGAGAGGCCAGTAAAATGGCTCATTATCAATATGGGGAGGGGTGCAGCAAGCTTTTAGCTTGGAAAACAAAAACTGACCTAAATAGGAATAAGATTTCATGCATCCAAGAGGTGAATAATAGTCAACCTCTTACAGAAGAAGCAGATATTAAAAAAGCCTTTCATGATTTCTTCTCAGATCTATATAAAGATGACACGAATAACAGAGAGGCCTTAACCCAAGAATATCTCAACCAATGGGTTAAGCAAATTCTGTTAGAAGAGCAAAAAGAAGAAATAAATGCAGAATTTACTGAATTTGAAGTCAACGAGGCAGTTAAAGCTCTAAAAAGCGCAATGGCTGCCGGGCCCGATGCCTTGCCTAACTAAATTTATAAGGTCCTGAGAGGAGAACTTGTACCAGAACTCACTAAAATGTTTAATGATCTATTTATAACAGGACAAGCACCTCCTAAATCATGGAGTGAGGCTACTATCTGTATTATATTAAAACCAGTTAAAGACCCTAAACACTGAATCCTACAGGCCTATCGCTATGTTAAATTGCGATTACAAGATCCTTACGCATCTGCTAGCAAAGAGATTGGCAAAGTAGCAGGACAACTAATTCACATAGACCAGAAAGGATTTATAAAGGGTAGACAGATTCAGGAACTCACTCATGAATTAATAGGAGCAATAGATCTAGCAAATGAGGAAAATCTTCCCCTATCGGTTTGATACCTTTGATGCCGCCAAGGCGTAAGATAGGTCTAATTGTTTTTTTTTACATAGCACATTGGAGGCTTATAAAATAGGCAGCAATTTTACAAGAGAAGTTAGAGTTATATATAGCTCCCCAACCTCATGTGTGTTGATTAATGGGTCCCTGACGGAGAAAATACACATAGAAAGAGGTACCAGACAGGGGTGCCCGTTATCTCCTATATTGTTTAACCTTTACATAGAGCCCATGGCCTGTGCTTTAATATCTAATCCATCTATACTTCCTTTCAGTTGCAGGAATTGGGAAAAAAAGTTGCGCTCTACGCGGACGATTTAATGATATTTACAAATAATTTGACAGGTTACCTCCTTGAAAGAACAGCAACACTGCAACAGTTTGGAAATCTATCAGGATACCAAATCAATCAACAAAAGACAGAGAGGAGTAAAGACCCCTTGGAAAAACACCAAATACGATACTTAGGGATCCTAATGTGGGTTAGATTAAGAAGATTGTTCAAATAAACTTTAATAAAATCCAATCAGAGACCAAAAAAATGGTTAATGCATGGAGATGTCTTCCTTTATCATTTATAGGCCACTCTAATGTGGTCAAGATGATGATATTGCCCAAATTCACATACTTGTTTAACTCGATACCATTAGAGTTTAAAATAGATTTAATTGCTAAATTGCAGGGTAAATCAACAGCTTTATTTGGGCCTCCAAGGGAGCTAGAATCTCATGGAAGAAGCTAAGAAGGAAACAGGAACATGGAGGGATAGCCAGCCCAGACTTATTCCAGTACTACAGGGCATTCCACTTTATGAAAATTAGAGTACTTTTCAAAAAATGTAACTCTTTCCCAATCTTTATGCAAGCAATGACAGGTCCAGAATGAGACCATTTTTTGATACAAATTTGACCACACGAAATTCTTCAAGAAGATTAAATTAAAAATCTTGGGAGCAGCCATTAGATTGTGAAGTACTATCAGTTAATAAGCTGGGCCAAATCCCTAGGAAAAGATGGGATGTGGAATACAGAACTAGAGGCGAAGGTCCTAGGGACATTTGAGAAGAAAGAGGTAGCCTATTGGTATTGGGCGCTTATCGATGAAGGACGAGAGGAGTTCACATTACCTAACGAGATCTGGGGGAAGGCGCTGCTGTCGCAGGATGTATCAACACTATGGCAAGTATCTGCGGCTGCATGTGGAGATGTTATCAAATCCGCACCTTTGAAAAAGAACTTCTTATTTACTCTGCACAGAGCATACTGGAAACGCAAGAGGTTATCGAAAATGAATAAAGGGAGAGTAAGGAGTTGCTCTAAATGGGGAGAAGAGAGAGCTGATGGCATCCACATGTTTTGGCAGTGCCCGCACCTCCAGACCTACTGGGAGAATGTAGGCAAGATCCTTTCAGATATCCTCCATCATGAATTACAGGTAAGCACCCAATTGATATTATTTGGGGTAAAACTAGACAATAGTGAGGGACCTAGTCTTATCAAAAAACAAAGGAATCTATTATTTTTGTTGCTATTAGCTGCCAGACATGAGATTTGTATAAAGTCGGTCAAATCTCTCCCCCCTACAGTAGAAGAATGGTTGAACTCAGTCCTTAGCATAAATTTAATGGATAGAGCTGGGCCACATATCAAAAGATTGGAGTTTTGGAATAACTGGGAACAGTACTGGGCAGAGAAATTGACAAACCATGATTTGGCGACCTGTTGAAGTCCAATGATTAAGGGCAGTAATATTTTTGGGTGTCGGTTACAGATTTTCCACCTATGAAATGAGTGAGCAAGCCGTGGAAGAGATGCTTAATAGGCCATTAGGATACCCCTACGTTGGATATAGAATGATCCAAGTGCTGGGGAAGGGCTATGGAAGGCACAGACCACAAGGAAAGCTCTATTTAAGTGGTTACTTTAGCTATAAACACTCTATTTCTCAAAACATTGCGTGATGAGGATTAAAAAATTTTTTTTTAAAAAGAGGATAGAAGATTTTGATTACAGATTGATGAATCTTATCTGGTCCAGGGAGAAAATTATACTTTTGTGGAGGAATTATTAGATACTTGACCTCCACCTCTATATGCCCCGCAGAGGACATATCTTGCTGTTCCTTCAAAGTCTCAGCCGCATGCTCCTTCTGCTCTTATTACTGTTGATCCAACTGCTTTTACCACAGCTCCTCCTGTCTTTTCCTTATCCTCGCTGTCTACGGCAACAATGACTGTCAGTACCCCTACTTCGCCTATTGTTTCAGCGTCCCTTTCGCCAACTCTTACACCTACGATGCAGCCAGCAGCAACGTTGGTGCCTGTTACCTCTGTTACTGCTCCCACTCTGCTCTTTTACTCCCCAACATTAAGGAGTAGTGGGACACCAGTAGGTGGCATTGAGGAGCAAGACTAGATGAAATTTAAGGAACAAATAGGATGGATGTTAGTGCAGTCGGATATGGGAGATGATGAAAAGAGGGCAGTGGATAATCAGGCTGACCAGTGGGCTTGAAATTCCATTTATAGTGTGGAAGACGTGTGGAATGTGATGAAAGATTATGAGCCTTATGTACAACAGCATGGCCTTAAACATGTCTGCTACCCTGACTGGTCTTAGGGATCAGTGTTTCAAAGATCCGGCACCACAGATTTTAAATGATATTAAAGATCATGCATGTGTGACTAATATGGGGCCTGATCAAGTTTTTAGTAGTGTCACAATATTGATTACTTATTGGCTTCTCGCCAAAAGAAGGATGAGAGTGAATCTGATTTTTTCACTCGGTTTGAAAATGTGTTCCTGGATTATAGTGGGCAAGATTTGTCTATCGCAAGAGGAGGCTGACTATGTGTTAATATGCCTGTAGGGCTGAATCAGTGCGCGTATTATGAAGAGGAGGAACACTGGCCTAGCGAGTGCCCTGTGCTTTTGCAGAAAGTGGCGGTCCCTAGAGGACAAGGTTCTTATGGACGAAGTCGAGGAGACGGAGGAGAGGGCAGGGTTCAAAATGCTGCAGCCTCCCGGGGTCATCCTGATAATTACCTCGATGACCTTCGAGTGGACAGTATTATCATGATGATTATGATACAGATAAGGTGACAGGAATGTCTTACAGCTAGGACAGCCAGGGACAGAGTGAGAGAGCAGTTCCAACACTTGTTTATCAGCGCGGTCCTTATGTTACTGCGAACTTGCATGGCTCAGCTAAGGCATTTTTGGTGGATACAGGTGCAACAAATAGTTCTATTTCTCGCTCCTTGGTCCCTGGTGGCGCCTAGCGGGATTTTATTGTTGTGAAGGAATGTTCTGTCGGCCCCACAGTGGTCGAAGAACTATGATATTTGAGTGACATTCCCCATGCTCTCTGTTGTGAACGAGGAAAGTTTCTCTTCCTGGGACCCTCCATAGTTTCCGACTAATGTAGCCCGTCTTAATGAGTTGAAACCAACGGAAACGTGCTTATGGTTTTCCGTTCAAACAGCTTTGTACGCAACGCCCAATGTTTTGCCCAGTCTGTGACCTGCATATCGAGTGTCTATGGGGGTAGCCTGTTTCCCTGATCATATGCACCCACATTTTGCTGTACCCGATTCCTAGCTCAGCATGTGTTTTTCTCCATCTTTTAGACTTGATCCGACAGGGTACACATGGCACGCATGTTTTCTTGTCATTGGGCGACCCATATCGGTGTCTCCGGTCTTAAACCCAGAGTTCTTTAACAGTGCTGCCCTGCTAACTTCTATCTTGGTAAGTCCTTCTCTGAGCGGTGATGGACTTGCTGTATGAACGAGGCTGGGATCGCTTCAGGTAGTTCATTACATTTGTTATAATTTCAGAACAGCTATTTGCTACGCGGCGAAGTACCATCCTCTTCAGCACCGAACAAAATCAAAATTAAGTGCTTTCCATATACCTAGGTAAGTTCACGGTATATCTAGGGAATGCTAGACTTACATTGTTGTCTGACAGATATTTGTTTATGCCTTGCCGCCAGACTCCTCTAACTTTGCTGGGCCTCCCCCTCCTTTGTTCCTAATTTGTACCCCAGACATGCTGCGTGGGCTATTCTGTGACTCCTGTTGAGCAAATTTTCCTCTGGACCTTTTGGTAGGTGAACTATTTGAGAACACCACTATACCTCCTCTGGTTAGGCGGACATTTCCCTGCAAGGTGTATTATATGTTTTCCCTCCCCTCACCATCGTCCTCCCATTACTTGGCCCTGGGGAGGGCCGGGTTTATTAGCTAGAATCGGTTGGGCTCTCGTCCATATCCTTTGCCCAGTTGGGTCAGGTGGAGAGCAGGGTCTACCAATGATTAGATACAGGATTCTATTCCTACCCACCTTCATTGTAGCTTGGAAAGGGGTGTGATATGCTTTTCAGCTGTTTTGTTATTCCTAATTTTCTTGACTGTTTTATTTGTTCAGTACGACTCTACATTTTTGGCTTTGTGCAATTTTGTGGTCTCATTGCTCATGCCAATTTCCCTCCCAAGCGCCTAATTCCGGGGTTGTTTGCATTAATCGATTATTGTGGATAATTTTATCTGAAGCTGACTGTTTGAATGCCACTGTATATACTTGAATGCCTCTGTATATACTTGAATAGTGAAACCTACTATGTTTTTTTGCAATTAATTGTTCTAGACCTTGAATACCACTGTAGATAATAGAATAGTGAAATTTACTGTGTTTTTTTCTCAAACTAATTGTTCTAGATCTTGCTGCTGTCCCCCACCCTTCCCTAGTGTGCCCTGAGGAAGGTGTGGCCTAAGTCTAGGCCGGACACCGAAACGCGCGTCAGCGCCTGAAGCTAGTCCCAGATTACTTGAACTGGTCTCATCGCTGCTTGAGACCCTACGGGACCTTAGTCATCGTACCATCAGTCGGCAGCTATATTATGTTTAGAGATGGGTGATTGAATTGTTTTGATGTATGCTTGTTTTAGTACGATTGCCTGTATGTGTGAAGAGATGTGTGGGACACTTAGTTTTTTGATAATTTATTATGTATGTGTAATTAACTTTTAAAAAAAATCAGGAACCCATGGTGATGGGTTCAGAGACCTAGTTTGTATGTTATGGTTACTGCAGTAGTTATGTCAGTGCTTACCAAAAGAGAAAGAAAAATTTCTTTCTAGAGTTCCCTCACTCACCGGGGTTTCCCCACGGTGACATGCTTCATCATTGGGGCCATCCCAGTTCTCTACGAAAAGGGGCGTGCTGCATCTAGCGAACTACGCAAGAGCACTTTATTTGTGAAAGACTATGTGTGGTGTAAAGTGTTGTGGTGGTGGAGTGGGTGTGTGATTTAAAAATACCATGCTAGTGGGCCTCAACAATTTATTCTGCTCCTAGTTTGGTATATTAAAATGGTGTAACACTGCTATTTTACCTTAATTGGGTAAAATCAGTGTTCTTTGGTCAACATGTTTCAAGCTCCCCAAGCTTTTCATCAGGACCATACAGGGTCCAGCCCTGTATATACCACTCCTATATTCTAATAAATAGGATTAATTCGATATATTTTCTATGCGCTGTTAATTTAAAACATGCGTGTTATACATACGATTTGTATCTTAATGATGTTTCTGTAAAAGAGAATGACACATGGTTAGTGGCAAACATCCCCTTCTTAAGAGCAAGGGGGTCACACATGAGATTCACATTTTTTGTAGGGAGGTGGTGTCCCTTGTGCACCTTATTGGTGCATGCAGGCTCTCAAGTCCAGTGCAAATAAAAAAAGAACAGTGTGAAAAACGTGGTTTTGTGAATTCACACATATAAACAACACAGGACTTAATGTGACTATAGACAAGACACACAAAACAAATATATCCAATTTCATCATGGCAAAAGCATATTTACATGTATTGGTGCTAAATTGCACTTCATGGTCTCAGGCAGGGGCGGGATCACCTCGTGGAAGCATTGCTGTTGGGTTTTAAATGCAATTGTTAAAGTAGCGTTTCCACTGGAAAATCGCGTTTCTAGTGGAGAGTATAGGACCCTCGTTGCGATCGATACGGAACCATGTCCGTTTGCGCTTTGTATGCCTGTACTTACTTCCGTATCGGTGAAGCCACTTGGTGTTACCTATTCGTTCCCCTCCAGACCGCATATTGACGGCGGTAGGGCGGGCGGTGTATTTGAAGTCACCGCGCTTCCGGGTTGGGAAAATTATCAGAGCTAGAACGTTTAGTGCATCGCGGCCATGTTGGAAGGACGTTAGCGTGACGGAACGGGTCAAGGGTTGGAGGCATGTGTTTCCAAAAGACCCTGTAATGCCGTTATACAAGTCGTATTTATAGAGAAAATATTTTTATAATGGTGTTCGAATGTTTTGCTTCCATTATATTCTATTTAGAAATTTTTGGTAAAAAGAAAAACGTTGATCGTTTTTAGTGTGCTGGGTTTAAAGGAAAGGGCGATTAATGGTAGCATGGTGGCTGGTGCACTTAGTTCCTTAGTAGCATGTTGGTTGGTGCACTCATTTCTTTCAGTGTCATAGAGAATGGTATGACATTCGATTTTGTAAAGTTTCTTGGAAGTATCAGGTCAGGTTTTTAAATCTGATGAGTGAGTTACTGTTTTTATTACCCAACCACATTTTGATCCGGTTAGGGGTTGTTATACTTGGATCTGAAAAAATGTTTAAAGTGATCCCGAAATAATCCATTATTTGTAACTCTGAATGGATTTGGTTGGCATGGTGGGTCACGTTAGTCTCCAAAAGCACCCCAGGGAATGTCATTGTTTAGCCCGAGGGCGTCTGTGTGTAATCTGAACACCCATCTCTGTTCTCGTTCATGCAGAATTTTCTCCAGGTTGTCTTTGTTTCTTACTATCTCCAACACTACCCATGCCAAGTCATTGGGTGTATGATTATGCTCAATGAAGTGGTTCGTCATCCTTGTTGTTGCTCGTTTGCACCGAATGTTGCTCCTATGTTCCACTATGCGGGTACTGACCTTCCTGGTGTTCATACCTACATAGTGTAAATTGCAGGTGCATGTTATTAAGTACACCACCCCCCAGGTATTACAATTGGAAAAACCTCTTAGTTCCCATTTGGTGTTGTTGTTGAAAAAGACAGTTTTTGTCACTGAAGTTAAATGGCAGACACTGCAATTATTGCAGGGAAAGTGCCCACTAGGTAGTGGTTGTGATCTTACTGTAGGGTTTGTGAGTACTGGGCAAGTGTGAACCAAAAAGTCTTTTAGGTTTTTTCCTCAGCGGTGGCTGAACATGGGGGTGGGTATGTTTAGTCCACCACTGTTAACCACAGGCCAATGTTTCTGGATTATCTTCGTGACTGTATCAGATACTTGATTAAATGTTGTGATATAGATTGGTCTTATGTTTTCTGATTCTGGTTTCTCTTTTGGTTCCAATAAGGCATCTCTGTTGTTAATACCTGCCCGTTTCTTTGCTTCTTTTATTAGTTTATTGGGGTATTTTCTGCATTTCAGCTTTTTGCTCAAGTCTTCTGCTTGAATCATGTAGTCTTCCTTGTGGCTGCAATTCATCCACAGTCGCAAGAATTGACCAAAGGGGAGGTTTTGTCTGAGGTGTCGAGGATGAAAACTGTCATATGTTAATAGACAGTTGCGAGCTGTTTCTTTGAAATGGGTTGTTGTGATGAGACTTCCTGAATTTGCATATATGTTCAGATCTAAGAACACTAGGCTTGTTCTGCTCATGGAACTTGTGAATTTCAGGAAACGATCTTTTATATTTAGCCATGTCAAGAAAGAATTTGCTTCATCTTCCGTTCCTTGCCAGATTAAGAAAACGTCGTCTATGTAGCGTTTCCATGTCAGTATTCGGTGTCTGTATGGATTCGTCTCGTTCAGAATCTTGGTTTTTTCCAGTTGATGAACATACAGACCCGCTATGCACGGCGAAAAAGTGTTGCCCATGCTGGTCCCGTGCTGTTGTTTGTATAGCGTGGCCTCAAACCGAAAGAAATTTTCAGTGAGTGCTAGTTGGCAACACTCCATCACTACATGGCGTGGGGTATGGTATTTCCATTCGCTCTCAAACAGTACCTCTTCCAGTATTTGTAAAGTCTCTCTATGGGGCAGACTTGTGTATAGACTCTCCACATCCAGGCTGATGAGGATGCTGGATGTGGGGTCAAAATTCAGATCTTTCAAAAGGCAGAGCACGTCTTTGGTATCCTTTAAGTATGTATCAGTGTTTTGTACAAGAGGTCTTAAAAAGGCGTCTGCAAATTTTGATAGCGGTTCCAGAATTGAACCAATCCCCGAGACTATTGGTCTACCTGGTGGGTTATCAAGTCTCTTATGGATTTTCGGGATTGTATAAAAATAGGGTGTTATTGTTTTTTTATTATTCAGGAATTCTGTTTCTTTTCTACTTAGCCAGTCATTGGCCAGGCATTCCTCAATGAGGTACGCAATTGAAACTCTCAACCGCTCAGTGGGGTCCTCTTTGAGGATGGTGTAGTTTCTTGTGTCTCCTAAGAGGCGAAGGCATTCCTTTCTATAGTCTGCAGTGTTCTGTATAACTATTGCTCCACCTTTGTCGGCTGGTTTGATCGTGATTTGGTCATTTTTGGATAATTCTTGTATCGCTGTTAATTCTGCCTTGCTGGTGTTGTGGAAGACTGACTGTACGTGGATCCAACTCTTGTACCTCTTTCATTGCTGCTTTATCAAAAGCTAATATTTCCACTGGTAAACTGTGGGTTGACGGTACAAAATTTGACCTCTTTTGTAGTCCTGTATCACTTTTTGTTTGTTCCTCTGGTTTCTTGTCTTTAAAGAATACCTGGAGTTTGATTTTCCTAAGGAATTCTTTTAGCTCACAGCAAAGTTTAAATTTGTCTGTGAGTGGAGTTGGTACGAAACCTAAACCCTTGTTGAGTACTTGTATTTGTATATCTGTTAGAGTCAGAGACGACAAATTGACCACTAGACTGGGTTGTTGCTCGTTGTCGGTTCCGGCGGTCCCTTGCTCAGTGTGTGGCGTCCTGTTGTCGCCACTGGTTCGGCCCATTGCACGCTCTGGGTGGTTTTGTTTTAGGCTCGCTGAGTTGGACGGCCTCTCCCTAAAAAAGGTTTTCCTTGGTTTCCTTGGTTATTACCCCATTTCTGGTAATTTTGTTGATGGTACATGGGTGGGCCATAGAAGAAAGGTGGTGGTGGAGGACCATAAGTGTAAGGGTCTTGATACATAGGCCACATGGGTGCTGGGTTCCCTCTATGGTTCCTCATATTCCCTCTTCCTCGTCTAGGTCTCCTGTTGGGGGTGGTATTATAGTTATCTGCTCCTCCAGAGCGATCACAACACCAGCAAGGCAGAATTAACAGTGATACAAGAATTATCCAAAAATTACCAAATTACGATCAAACCGCCGACAAAGGCGGAGCAATAGTTCTACAGAACACTGCAGACTTTAGAAAGGAATGCCTTCGCCTCTTAGGAGACACAAGAAACTACACCATCCTCAAAGAGGACCCCACTGTGCGGTTGAGAGTTTCAATTGCGTACCTCATTGAGGAATGCCTGGCCAATGACTGGCTAAGTAGAAAAGAAACAGAATTCCTGAATAATAAAAAACCAATAACACCCTATTTTTATACAATCCCGAAAATCCATAAGAGACTTGAAAACCCACCAGGTAGACCAATAGTCTCGGGGATTGGTTCAATTCTGGAACCGCTATCAAAATTTGTAGACGCCTTTTTAAGACCTCTTGTACAAAACACTGATACCTACTTAAAGGATACCAAAGACGTGCTCTGCCTTTTGAAAGATCTGAATTTTGACCCCACATCCAGCATCCTCATCAGCCTGGATGTGGAGAGTCTATACACAAGTCTGCCCCATAGAGAGACTTTACAAATACTGGAAGAGGTACTGTTTGAGAGCGAATGGAAATACCATACCCCAAGACATGTAGTGATGGAGTGTTGCCAACTAGCACTCACTGAAAATTTCTTTCGGTTTGAGGCCACGCTATACAAACAACAGCACGGGACCAGCATGGGCAGCACTTTTGCGCCGAGCATAGCGGGTCTGTATGTTCATCAACTGGAAAAAAACAAGATTCTGAACGAGACGAATCCATACAGACACCAAATACTGACATGGAAACGCTACATAGACGACATTTTCTTAATCTGGCAAGGAACGGAAGATGAAGCAAATTCTTTCTTGACATGGTTAAATATACAAGATCGTTTCCTGAAATTCACAAGTTCCATGAGCAGAACAAGCCTAGTGTTCTTAGATCTGAACATATATGCAAATTCAGGAAGTCTCATCACAACAACCCATTTCAAAGAAACAGCTCGCAACTGTCTATTAACATATGACAGTTTTCATCCTCGACACCTCAGACAAAACCTCCCCTTTGGTCAATTCTTGCGACTGCGGAGGAATTGCAGCCACAAAGAAGACTACATGATTCAAGCAGAAGACTTGAGCAAAAAGCTGAAATGCAGAAAATACCCCAATAAACTAATAAAAGAAGCAAAGAAACGGGCAGGTAATAACAACAGAGATGCCTTATTGGAACCAAAAGAGAAACCAGAATCAGAAAACATAAGACCAATCTGCATCACAACATTTAATCAAGTATCTGATACAGTCACGAAGATAATCAAAAACATTGGCCTGTGGTTAACAGTGGTGAACTAAACATACCCACCCCCATGTTCAGCCACCGCCGAGGAAAAAAACCTAAAAGACTTTTTGGTTCACACTCGCCCAGTACTCACAAACCCTACAGTAAGATCATAACCACTACCTAGTGGGCACTTTCCCTGCAATAATTGCAGTGTCTGCCATTTAACTTCCGTGACAAAAACGGTCTTTTTCAACAACAACACCAAATGGGAACTAAGAGGTTTTTCCAATTGTAATACCTGTGGGGTGGTGTACTTAATAACATGCACCTGCAATTTACACTATGTAGGTATGACCACCAGGAAGGTCAGTACCCGCATAGTGGAACATAGGAGCAACATTCGGGGCAAACGAGCAACAACCAGGATGACGAACCACTTCATTGAGCATAATCATACACCCATTGACTTGACATGGGTAGTGTTAGAGATTGTAAGAAACAAAGACAACCTGGAGAAAATTCTGCATGAACGAGAACAGAGATGGGTGTTCAGATTACACACAGACACCCTCGGGCTAAACGATGACATTCCCTGGGGTGCTTTTAGAGACTAACGTGACCCACCATGCCAACCAAATCCATTCAGAGTTACAAATATGGATTATTTCGGGATCACCTTAAACATTCTTTCAGATCCAAGTATACCAACCCCTAACCGGATCAAAATGTGGTTGGGTAATAAAAACAGTAACTCACTCATCAGATTTAAAAACCTGACCTGATACTTCCAAGAAACTTTACAAAATCGAATGTCATACCATTCTCTATGACACTGAAAGAAATGAGTGCACCAACCAACATGCTACTAAGGAACTAAGTGCACCAGCCACCATGCTACCATTAATCACCCTTTCCTTTAACCCCAGCACACTAAAAACGATCAACGTTTTTCTTTTTCCCAAAAATTTCTAAATAGAATATAATGGAAGCAAAACATTCGAACACCATTATAAAAATATTTTCTCTATAAATACGACTTGTATAACAGCATTACAGGGTCTTTTGGAAACACATGCCTCCAACCCTTGACCTGTTCCGTCACGCTAACATCCTCCCAACATGGCCGCAATGCACTAAACGGTCTAGCTCTGATAATTTCCCAACCCGGAAGCGTGGTGACTTCAAATACACCGCCCGGCCTACCGCCGTCAATATGCGGTCGGGAGGGGAACGAATAGGTAATACCAAGCGGCTTCACCGATACGGAAGTAAGTACAGGCATACAAAGTGCAAACAGACATGATTCCGTATCGATCGCACGAGGGTCCTATACTCTCCACTAGAAACGCGATTTTTCAGTGGAAACGCTACTTTAACAATTGCATTTAAAACCCAACAGCAATGCTTCCCCGAGGTGATCCCGCCCCCGCCTGAGACCATGAAGTGCAATTAAGCACCAATACATGCAAATATGCTTTTGCCATGATGAAATTGGATATATTTGTGTTGTGTGTCTTGTCTATAGTCCCATTAAGTCCTGTGTTGTTTATATGTGTGAATTCACAAAACCACGTTTTTCACACCGTTCTTTTTTTATTTGCACTGGACTTGAGAGCCTGCACGCACCAATAAGGTGCACAAGGGACACCACCGCCCTACAAAAAATGTGAATCTCATGTGTGACCCCCTTGCTCTTAAGGAGGGGATGTTTGCCACTAACCATGTGTCATTCTCTTTTACAGAAACATCATTAAGATACAAATCGTATGAATAACACGCATGTTTTAAATTAAACAGCGCATAGAAAATATATCGAATGAATCCTATTTATTAGAATATAGGAGTGGTATATACAGGGCTGGACCCTGTATGGTCCTGATGAAAAGCTTGGGTCGCTTGAAACATGTTGACCAAAGAACACTGATTTGACTCAATTAAGGTTAAATAGCAGTGTTACCCCATTTTAATATACCAAACTAGGAGCAGAATAAATTGTTGAGGCCCACTAGCACGGTATTTTTAAATCACACACCCACTCCACCACCACAACACTTTACACCACACATAGTCTTTCACAAATAAAGTGCTCCTGCGTAGTTCGCTAGTCGCAGCACGCCCCTTTTCGTAGAGAACTGGGATGGCCCCAATGATGAAGCATGTCACCGTGGGGAAACCCCGGTGAGTGAGGGGACTCTAGAAATAAATTTTTCTTTCTCTTTTGGTAAGCACTAACATAACTAATGCAGTAACCATAACATACAAACTAGGTCTCTGAACCCATCACCATGGGTTCCTGATTTTTTGATACATGTAACTGGAGGCTGACCTAGCTTTGTTTATCCTCCTTCTCCCCCTGTTTCTTAACTATTTTAATTACCTTTTTAACAATTCGCTTTAAATAAAAATTTGAAAACAATAAAAATGAAATCTTTTTTCTAAAATTTTTGTGGCTCTATGATATACATTTTGTGCACCAGTCCGCTTCAAATAACTTTGAATATTTTGGGATTCAGGCCTTGAGCCCTTATAATTATGATATCTAGGCAGTAGCTTTGTTTGCTTTGGTCCTGGGGTGGCTCTATCTGGCCATAATAATGTTTCGGTAGGTTTTTCTGGTGTACCGGGTGTAAGCCCCAATTCAAATCCTCTTGCTTTGACTATTGGTCCTTTCACTGTGGATTCGCCATTCTTGTTGACATCTAATTGTGGTGAGAATTTGATGGGCTTGGATTTACTGAAAAAGTTGCATGCCATAATTTATTGTTCTGCAGAAGGTGTCTATATGACAATAGGTCCAGATGTGGTGTGCGCCAAGCTGTGTTTGTCTAAAGATGCACCCCTTCCTACTGACTTTAAAGACTTGCCACCCACTCTGTGGGCAATAGGCAGCACAGATGTGGGATTGATGCAGATTTCGCCTGTTGCGATCCGTGTTAAGGATGGTGACATTTTGCCCTGTATAAAATACAGCAGGAAGGAGAGTGAGCCCTGTTGCAAATTGTCCAGGATTTGATTGAGAAAGATGTGGCTGAGGAGACGACTACTCATATTTGTACTAGCCCTATTCTTCCGATTCTTAAAAGGGCACCCTCAGGTTTCTCTGATGATCATGCAGATGTTTTGTGATAGACTTGCGCAAGGTTAACAAAATAGTGTTTCCCCAGTTTCCGGTGGTTCCTGACATCACCCTCTCCTGACATTGATTTACTCTTCTGCTAAGTTCTTTTCTGTCATTGATTTAAAAAATGTGTTCTTTCCTATTCCTATCTATCCAGACAGCAGGTATCTATTTGGTTTTACACTAGCCAGCAGAAGCTTTAGATTCTGTCGAGCTCCTCAGGGCTATACTGAAAGTCCAACTATCTATAGTCAAGCTTTGAAGGCCCAATTCGACTCATACTTCCTGCAGGTAATGTATTGCTTCAGTATGTTGACAACCTCCTCATCGCTTATGACATAGAACAAGGTTGCAGGACACTACAGTTAAATTGTTATTGCAATTGGCACACCACTGACAAAGATTCCCTTTCCAAATGTCAGTATTGTCGACAGGAGGTCACCTATTTAATTCATCTACTGTCGAAGGAGGGTAGGAGATTGACCCCTGAGCACCATTGTTAAAATGCCCATTCCTCAAACTCAAAAAGATGGGCGCGCTTTTATTTGCATTACTTCCTATTGTCATCAATGGATTCCAAATGACTCCCTACTAACCAAACCCCTGCTTGCAGTAGGGGTGTGCAGAATTTGCATAGTCGTGCTACGCAAAGCTTCGCCAGACGGTAAAATATCTGAGAGCACGCATAGGTCAGTGACCACGCAGAATTGCTTGTTCCGCCCGTTCGTACTGCTTTTTTCTTGTTCGCGTATGCTGTTTGCGTGCTCGGGGAGAAATATCTCACAACACACATTTTGGAAGCGCGAACAAGGAAAAAATTCCACAAAGCTGTGGATCGCGGAAATTTGGGCAATTCCGGGTTCTCCGCAGAACGCGATATTACCAAAATTCCGCAGGTGCTGTGAGCGGAATGGAATTTACCACCCAGGCTTAGCTTGCACTAACCACTAAAGATATGCATGAGCCCCTGACTTGGATGCCTGAATGTCAGCAGTCTTTCGAGCAAAGAAAAGCTGCGCTTTGTTTGGCTCCTGTGCTTGGCACAACTATCTAAAGCAAGCCATTTGTATCATATGTCCATGATATGGCTGGTTGTGTGCTTTCTGTTCTAACACAAAAATTTGGAGGTAAGCAAAGGCTGTGTGCTTATTTCTCTGCTGTTCTTGACCTGTTGCAAGAGCCATCCCGAGCTGTCTAAGAGCAGTCGCAGCTGTGGTTACCTCGATAAGACAATCGGCTGGACTCATACTTAATACTGACCTCACAGTTCTGGTACTTCATGCTGTGGATACCCTTTTGAATAAGACTAAGACACAGCACCTCACCAGTGCACATCTGACGGGTTATGAATTGACACTCTTTGCCAAACACATCAGAATCAAATGGTGTGCCACTCTGAACACTGCCACGTTACTAACCCTCCCTTCTGAAAACGACAAAAATGAGAAACTTGATTGTATTTTCGGAATGGAAGAAGAGACGAAAGGACTGGTAGACTTGACTGATGTTCCCTTATCTGACCCACAAGGAGAACTATATGTCGATGGCTCTTGTTTCAAATTGCCAGATGGCACTACAATTGCGGCTTATGCTATCACCACATTGCGTACAGTCATAGAGACATCACAATTCCCTTATCAGTCAGCCCAAGCAGCTAAGTTAGCCACCCTCATTTGAGATTGTGAATTAAGTGAGGGACTGGTTGTCAATATTTATACTGACAGCCAGTATGCCTTTGGAGTCGCTCATAATTTCGGGCGACTCTGGGAAGAGAGACGGTTTCTTACTACCCATGGCAAAAGGATTCAAAATGGTCCCCTAATATTGAGGCTTCTATCTTCTTTGACACTACCTGAGAAGTTTGCAATAGTGAAGTGTAGCGCCCACAGAAATATCACTGATGACATAGGTAGAGGGAATGCTTTTGCTGGTCAAACAGCCAAGGAAACAGCATGGACTAAAATGCAGAGAATGTTTCTGGCAGGTCCTCCTAGTTGGGTGCCTGGAGGTGCTATGTTTGAGGACACGCTTGAGAATGTGAAGGAAATCTTAAGCGATGCTACCATAGAAGAACTAGAAATTTGGCAAGAAAGTACCGCACAATTGAATGACGAAGGATGTTGGATTGATAAGTCGGGAAAGCAAAGATGGATGTTGTCAAATGCATATGTTCTTCCTGTGGTCACTATGGCTAATGGCCCAGCCCATATCAGTGCTAAAGGTATATGCCCGTTGTTGGACCCTGTATGGCAAAATTACAACATTCCCAAGACAGCTGCACATTTAGTTAAATATTGCATGGTGTACATGATGCACCATCTTGGGAAAGGAACCACTACACCACTTGGCAATTTTGCACCACCCACTTTTCCTTTAGAGGTTCTTCAATTAGATTACATTGAATTGAACAGGGTCAATAATTTGAAGTACGTGTTGGTGGTTGTTTGTGCATTCAGTAAATGGGTTGAGGCTTACCCCACAAAAGAAAATACTGCCATTGCAACTGCAAAGGTTACTCTTGAAGGAGATCTTTCCTCGCTTCGGCTTGCCCCGTTTGATCTGGAGTGATAACAGAAATCACTTTAATGCCAAAGTCATACATGTAATTTGTGATGGTTTGCATATAAAACAAAAATTTCATGCTGCAAGCCACCCCCAGACGGAAGGCTTAGTTGAGAAGTACAACAGTACTCTCAAACTAAAATTGGCAAAGATTCAGGAAAGTACAGGTGGTTTTCAGTGACCAGATGCTTTACCATTAGCTCTTTTGTCAACAAGAACAACAGCACATTCTAGAACAGGATTTTCACCTTACGAGGTCGTGTTAGGAAGCCCTGCAAATGTCTGGGATTCCTGCGTCCTCGGAAGTTCACTGATTTTGAGTTCCCATTGTTGACAGAATACCTGTGCCAGTTAACCAAAAATTTGCAGTCTATTCACCAACAGGTCTGGGACTCTCTCCCAGATATACCAGAGGGACCCGGACACAAAATTCAGCCTGGAGATTGTATCCTTGTGAGAAATTTTCAACGGAAAAAGAGTGTGGCGCTGCACTGGTAGGGACCTGAGCAGGTCCTTCTAGCCACCAGAAATGCTATCAAGGTTGCTAGAAAAAAAGAACTGGATCCATGGTGTTCATTGTAAACGTCTGCCTCTACCCTCACCTTATGAGCAATGGGTAGCTGATGGCGTTGGGGACACGGAGTGTGAAAAGGTCCCTCAGTTCATCCCCTTCAGCAATGCAAAATTGACGTGGGACCAAACGGATGCTGAGAATGAAGATGTTCTAAATGCAGTGGTCCCTTCAGAAATCCAAGCCATTAAAGAGCCACTGTTTGTTGACCCCCGCTTTGCCTGGAGTAACCAGGTACAACTTGCATCCTCGACATGGGAATAGTGCACAAAAGGAGAAGTCAGATTAGACGGGGTGGACTGTGTAAGTTAGGGTGTACTGTAGTACCAACGGAGTCAGTTTAGGGTGAGATTTGTGCACTGTTCATGACATTGGACAGGATAAGTTGCATGTGCTCTCCTGGTGTGGGGTACATTATCCAGATTGTTGTAGGATTCACCAAGAGCTTAGGACAGAGCAAGCTCCACTGCCGGTGCTGTAGAGCACCAACGTTGATGAACAATAGGAGCCTGTACCAGTGAGGCTCAGACGGACACTGGAAACACTTGCCTTTATTATCTTTTTTATTGCACTTCTTTTTTTGCCTAATCATGCATCCTTTTGGTCGATCTGTGACTGAGGACGAACAGCCATTTGCACCTCCGCATTTAAACAAGGGTTGGTCGAAAAAGAGTAAAATAATTTGCTTATTAGTAGTTGTGATGGTAAGAGCAACAATACTTGGGCTATCTTGGTTCCTGAAGGAGAAATTGCTCGTGGACTCCTTGGTAGGTACTACTACCACTCCCCCTGAGCATATTTTTGTTACTTTGGCCCCTCACAAAGAAGACCATAGAAAGTCTTATACAGACATTGTATTTATACAAATGTTACATCAGGCCCATGATGTGTCTAATACAACTAGTTGTTGGGTTTATGGATTGCTCCCTTTATTTACTCATAAGAACAACAATATATCGTCCATGCCATTGTCATATATTGGTAGTTGAGAAGGGTGGTGTCATTTTTTTTAGTATTGAGCACTATCATTTCCAATTCTCTACTATAGGTATGACATCTGCTGATTCTCGCACTGTGGTAGAGTATATACATTTTCATTAGGGGTTTACTCCTATGGGATCAGCAGGGCAAGGGACCTCTGGTACATTATCCCCAAAATACTGTATGAACATATATGAAAAAGTGAAAAACGAAAGATAGCTTGGAACGGAAAGGTCTCATTTTTACAGGTTCAACACCTCTGAGTATTTTCAATTTTTCCAAGCACACAATGTTACCAAGGACAAACCGATACCAGTGTCTATGGTCAATCACAACAGCTAGTTTCTGTATCCAGGGGACTGGGGAGGTAAAGGTAAGGGAGAGTAAGTGCAATTACACCTATAGTCTGAGAATGATTAATAGTCCGCCTTTGATCACACCCCATAATGTTTATTTTATTTGTGGATCCCAAGCCTATGTCTGGCTTCCGAGGGGATGGTCAGGCACTTGTTATCTCTCTTGTCTCCTTCCTCCCATATATGTTGCTCCATCAAACTATTATAGAGATCATCAGTTGCAATGTAGGAGCACATTCCTGTCCTGAGTAAAAAGGGTTGTTGACACTGAAGATGGAGATCAGATGGACACCACTGCACAGCAATATGAGGATGCTATCAAAGGCCTGCTACCCTTTTGAAGCCCCATGGCTCATAGTCTTCAGCTTCATCAGTTAACAAGAGTTGTTGAGGGGGTTATCAGTTCAACTGCTGGAATATTGACAAACATATAACAATGGAGGAGTGCCCCCTGGAAAGAAAAATACAGAGAAGGATTACTTCTGTATCAAGAGCTTAAGGCTCAGGTTAGCACTAAGTGCCCCAACCCTATACCGGACAGTGTTTGTCCTTGTAGAAGACCCCTCACTCACCAACCTGGTTGGTGACATGCTTCATCATCGGGGTCCCACCCCATAGGCCGAATGCCCATAGGGTGTGCTGCGACACCTGATTACAGTGGAGCGGGTTTCTTGATTATATGTGCAGAAAAAATACTGTGATATGTGTATTAAAAAGGGCCAAGACTTATCACTCCAAGACTTTATTCTTGAGTGCTTAGACCCTATTAAAAACAATGTGGCACCTGTGCCTATTTAGGAAGGCTTTGGTGTCTCGAGAAGTGTGATAAAGTTAAAAATAGCGAAGTGTGCTATGTGAATTAATTAAAAATAGGTCTACATGTTTCAACCATTTTAAAAATTATTAGGTTTTCGTCAGGACCGTGATTTATGAGCGGGGTGGTCCGCACACGCTAAGGCGCGTCCAGCCCTCGTTCAAATTAAGACCACAAATTGTGGTCTTGTGTAAAAGGGTGTTTGATCCTGGTTCAGGAAAAAACCTGTGGGAGAAAAAACGTATAGGGTAGGGTTAACGTACTGGGGAAGACATAACAAGGGTACACGATAAACAAGTAATACGCTTGGTGGGTTCACAAAAGATAAGGTGACAGAAGAACACCTTATATATCAGGTCGTACCCGTGGTCTATCAGTAGTGATAGACGGTAGTGCTCAAACGGTATTCATTCGAGCATAAGTGTGTTTAAAAGGAAAAACAAACAACATTATTTAAATGTGCCGTTTTGCCGGGAAAAGTGAGGAGGAGGTGTGGGAGGGCGATCGCCACTAGAACGCGGTGTCCAAGCACACTCAGGCACTGCTGGAAGTGATAGACAACTAAGAAAATGTGCCGCAATTAAGCGGGTTACTGTCTAAGTGAAAATTACAAAAGAGTGAGCTTCTTGCTCAGCTTACACTTGAAGCGGTAACTATCGCTTCATGGGCATCAGGTAATCCAAGACGGCAAGTATCCGTCACCTGCAAAGTTAGAAAAAGTAACGGGCGACAATACAGTTAGATTCCGCCTCAATTAGATACATCCAGTGTCGGGCAGACGTATCTAACCGCATGATCTGTTATCCTGCAGTTGTTTCAAAAAGCACTTACTTGCGGCTTCTGCTCATCTTGAGTACAAACCTACTTGGTTGCTACTCACGAATGCCCCGTGGAGTGTTCACTTGGATCAGCAGTATCAAGAAGTAAGCTCTGCGTTACTTCCTGGATGGGCGTGGCGCTGGTCCGGGGATTAGAGCGGGCCAATCAGGGCACAGAGGCCGATCAGTGGCTTCCGCTGTGACGGTTGCCACAGCAACCGCGTTGGTGGATGGACGAGATTCTTAAAGGGACCACATCCATATGGAAAAGGACGGGGCCCTTAAAGAGACCCAGTCAGGTCAATCCATTAAGTTTTAAGAAAAACAATGGAGAGGACATTTCAACATAAGAAAAGGGAAAAAGGAACAGAACCAGTGCAAATGGACAAGGGGTCGGTCCAAAAGCTGTTTGAAGACAAATAATGGGAATTCAAGATTTTATCTGGACCTCAAAGTATATTTATTGCGCCGAATAGGGTTCATTTGGGAAAGTCACCCTAAAACTGTATGCCATGGAATATTGTCATTCAATCCTGTCTTGTGCATTGCAAGTCTATAAACCCACCTTTGTTCTTTTTCAAAAAGGCGTTGGGTTAAGTTGGCTCCTGGTTTAATTTGCTCAATTATAGTCCATAGTATTTCATCTGGGTTGTGCCCTACCGACAAATAATGTTCGGTAAGTTTGGTGTTGGCCTTTTTACATCGGATGGTGCTCCTATGCTCGCCAATGCGTGTTTTTATTTTTCTGCTGGTCATTCCCACATAACGTAGGTTGCAGGGGCAAGTCAGCATATACACGACGTTTTCACTGTTGCAGTTCGTGTGCCCCCTGATAGTCCAGGTTTTGTTGGGTTCCAGTTGTAGGGTCTTGGTGTTGTGGGTGAAAGGGCATACACTACAGTTGCCGCATTTGTAATGGCCAGTCACTTTTGGTAGGCCCCATGTGTTGAGACCTGTCTCATTCTCTACCACAACTATTCTTGGTCTATATTAAAGTCTTGGAGTGAGTAGTCTTGGCCCTTTTTAATACACATATCACAGTATTTTTTCTGCACATATAATCAAGAAACCCGCTCCACTGTAATCAGGTGTCGCAGCACACCCTATGGGCATTCGGCCTATGGGGTGGGACCCCGATGATGAAGCATGTCACCAACCAGGTTGGTGAGTGAGGGGTCTTCTACAAGGACAAACACTGTCCGGTATAGGGTTGGGGCACTTAGTGCTAACCTGAGCCTTAAGCTCTAGATACAGAAGTAATCCTTCTCTGTATTTTTCTTTCCAGGGGGCACTCCTCCATTGTTGTTATGTCCTTTTACGGGGACCAGGAGTTCCCACCACACATAACCTGTGCAATTTCCCTGACTCTCTCCATTGTTATACACATATTGACAAACATCACTGCTGAGCTTCAGGCTATGATATTGGTTACTTTACAGAACAGGATGGTGTTAGACGTTATATTTGCAGATTGGGGTGGGGCCTGTCGTGTCTCAGCAGCAGCTGCTGTGTTTACATACCTCTTCACGCTCCCAATGTATATGCAGTTATACAAACATTGCATAGGCTATCGTCTGACACACCAAGAGACAGGTACTTGGACACTATAAGGGTTGTGTTGGGACATACTCACATCTTGGGGTTGGAAGATCCTCATTAGTCTGCTGGTATTTTCTTCAAGTGTTGCCTGTGCATGCAATGGCTCCCAGCTTGCTGCTCCTATTGTGTCGCAATCCTCACCCGAAAATATCAGTTCATGATACTAATGCAGTAATTATGTTACAGAAAAGCATCAACAAAATGATGCACATTGACGAAAGGGATTTTTGGCTCTACTTCATCCTTGCAGCTTCTATCTCTGATACTGAGTATATGTACTGTTACATGTACTAGCATCCCTTTGCTCACAAGCCTGTTATGTTTTGTTTGCCCACTATATAAATACGTTAGCGAATGCTAAAAGGAGGGTCTGATGAAATGAAAATGTCTTTGCTATTCTGTCTGTGCACTTGTTTTTATGTAAGTTAGCATTCCCAGCACCATTTTATGTTTAGCCACCATTTTGAATCATGCCACCGACTGCTTATTGTCTCCTGGTAAGGCAGGCGGTGGAAAGTTCGGTTTCTCTAAGGTTAGGCCTACTCTGCTAATTAATGCACTATTCTTTTTAGGGCATACCTTTCCCACTAGATAGAGGTTTTCTCCCACCAGTCTAGCGACAGGCACAGTTAGGGTAACCTTGGCTAAGAGATACTAGGCGCCTGACCTCAGAATCAAAACTTATCCTACTGTTCTTCTGTGTATTAGCTGCACCTTCTCTGAAAGTTCCATTACCAGCGGGTCTTCCTTGGTTCTGAAATTTACATAATGTATCGCTATGTTTGCTGAGGTCAGTCGTCTCTGCAGCACCCCTAAGCGATTGGGCAGGCGGGGCTCAACTTGAGAGTATCTGAATAAATATATACTTGGTTTATATTCTCTACTGACTGACCGACCGACTCTTCATTTGGTATGGAAGGCTGAGAGGTGGTCGTGAGTGACCAGAGTGACCATAAACGGGCTACTTCCTTCAGAATGCACAATTATCAGCTGAAAGAGGAAACACTATGAGCGAGACGAGAATGTGGGCAGACATCTGCCATTGCAACAGAGATAGTTTGAATCACAATCAGGCATCCTGGCAATCTGCAGTGTAGACGAAGAACTCATCTCCCCCAGAAGACATAACCAGTGGGCCTAATTCACAAAGGTAAAGTTAGACCAAAAGTCTAACTTTGACCAAAAGTCTAATTTTACTACTTTTTTGTATTCACAAAAGTTACTACTAGTAATTTTACTAATAGTAACTTAACTAATAGTAAGGTTACTAGTAGTAAATTTACTAGTAGTAACTTACCTTTGTCAATACCGTAATGTATTAATGTTAGACTTTTGGTCTAACTTTACCTTTAGGAATCGGGCCCGGTGAGATTTCCAGCAAAATTGATGGCTTGGTGCCATGATCCTTTCATTTATTCCCCTATTTGAGGCAGGTTTCGTACTAGCAGGTCATCAGGAGACAATATGAGGGACCCTACAACACCTGCTTTGGAAAGATTTTGAGGACCTTGATGAAAAGGAAGACCTTTCATTAGATACTGAGAAGGCGTTTGATGGAGTGGAATGGGCCTATTGTTTACATATGTTTAAAATGGCATGAAAGGGATACAACTTTATAAACTAAATATACTGAGTCCACACAAACACTACACCTCAAATTACAGCAACAGATTTCGTTCGCACTCAATCCAGATTAGAATAGGTATGTCAACGTTCCCCTCTGAGGGCCAGGCCACAAACGCAAAAACTAAACTGACTCCATCTTGCTTGTATTGCTACAGTACTAATTTTCCTAAGCTTTAGCTTCAACGACTACTAATTAAGGGTATTTTGCAGAGCTCAGCTCCGGGTGTCCTGGGGTGACTAAGGGTAAGATATGATGTTCTTGTTCTGGTAATTGTAAGTATTTCTCAAGGTTTCAGCTGTAGTGGAATGAACAATTGTTAGCATTTCTGTTGTTGGACAAGTGTAAAACTTCCTATGCATAGAGTTTTTTGCCATACATTTTGATAAAGCTTCTGGAGCTCCCATCAGCCAAGTAAAACCTTGCTGTCAGAGAAGGATCTTGCTTATAAATTGTATTTAAGGTTTGGGCATTAACAGTTGCAAGACCATTGCTAGAGCGAATTTTCTCATTTATTAAACACAATGCATTCTAATATAAATGTGCATACATTTATGCAAAATTACTCACATATTGTGAATGCAGTTTGTAGTAGGTAATCATACTTAGGCAATATAAGCACCCAAATAAAAAATAATGTACTAAAGGAAGCCTAACTGTTGATGACATGTTAACCTCAAAATGCTACCATGTTGTATTGTTGTTTTGCAAAAGATATTTTCTCATTCACTGCAGATGCTGTACCTTTCAAGAAGCACTCTGTTGGTTAGTGAATAGGCAATTGTTTTGTATTAAACAACTGCTAGTGAGGTTCTCAGCTGGAGCAGAGGAGACAACAGAAAGGATAATTCATTGGAAGCACTGTCTGAACCGCAAAATGTGGACAAAGATTTTTTTCAAGGACTTGTATCTGTGGCCCATTGTGAAGATGTAAAGAACTAGCATGTTTACCAACTCTTAAGGATTTATTGAAATCCTACTGGATACTGTGATTCGAGAATGTGATACTTGTTTCAATTTACATTCTATTGTGTTATATTAGTGTGTGTTCCTAGAGTACTAGAGTCTTCTCTCGCTCGCATTTCTGCAGGGCCATGCCTGGGCTTCTTGAGACCATATCTCTCTTTATGAGAGATTACTTTAGAGCCCATTTCCTATTGTATTGCTGATTTATATTTGAGAATACTTTCCAGATTAATAATGTCATTATTTGAAGTGCAAAGGCTTTATGCTTATGTATTTATTTGCTCATCAGAACTCTTTATTGATTGGGCTTCTGAACTGACACATTCTATTCTAATTTAGATTAGGGAAATTACGTTATGGAACATGCTTGCAGGATTATTTAAATTTTAAAAGTCATATTTACCAATATTATATTTTTTGTTATATGGATATATTGATTGGTGGATTATATTAGTTTCTAATGGTAATGCTTAAAAGATTAGTCCTTAGTGAATAATGAAAACTTAAGAATTGATTAATAAAACCCTTTAACTCCCAAAAAAATCTCTTTATTGACTGTACCAACGTCTTTAAATAATGTTATAATTTATATGGATTTGTGGTAGATGATTGCTCTTTTTAACTTCTCCTTGTCGACAAGGGTCCATGCGACTAATGGCAAGATTTATTTAGTGATTATACAACTAAAGATCAAGATATAAAAAAGCAAGCCCTGTAATAATAAAACACTTTATTGTAAGCATTCAACATGTTATTTAAACTATCAAAGTCCTCTGAGTCAATGCCAATTGTGATGTCTATGAAAGACAAATTCTCCTGTTTCTCCGAGTACCAAATACATTGGTTTAAAAAGTGAAGCCCTCCTCATGTACAAAGCGGTTCGCGAATTCGGGTGAAATCGCAAAAAAAATCTGTGATTTCGCGGGGAAATCTGCAAATTCGCAGATTTTTTTGCTATTTTGCCCCACCGCTAGTGTGTGTGGGGGGAGCAAACGGGGGGATCCAATGCGAGTTCAAATGCCTCGTGTGTATAAAAGGACAGGCCCCGATCAGAGCAGCAGAAGAGGAGAAAGAAGCTTGTGGTCACAGGAACTGCACAGGGATAGAGCTCGTGAAAGTCAAGGATGCAAAGGCCTCCATCAAACGTCATAGCTAATTTTCGATGGTAGATATGGGGAGAACACACACCTGACCAGCCTTGACAAAGAGCTAATTTTTTTTGGACTGATTAACTTTGCCATCGCGCTGAAGGGCGTCGGGGTCACTCGAGTGAGCTGTCCATCATAGTGGCTAAAGGGCAGGAAGACGGTGCAAACCACTAGTGTGTTTGGGGGGGCAAACGGGCGGGCTTCTATGTGAGTTCACATGCCTTTTCTGTGTATAAAAGGACAGGCAACGATCAAAGCAGCAGATCCGGGGAGAAAGAAGCTTGTGGTCACAGGAACTGCACGGGGATAGAGCTCGTGAAAGTCAAGGATGCAAAGGCCTCCATCATGCATCATAGCTAATTTTCGATGGTAGATATGGGGAGAACACACACCTGCCCAGCCTGGACAAAACGCACATTTCTTGGGGGCTGATTAACTTTACCATCGCGCCGACGGGTGCCGGGGTCCCTCGAGTGAGCTGTCCATCATAGTGGCTAAAGGGCGGGAAGACGGTGCACACCACTAGTGTGTGTTGGGGGGGGGGGCAAACAGGCGGGCTTTTATGCGAGTTCACATGCCTCTTCTGTGTATAAAAGGAGAGGCACCGATCAGAGCAGCAGATCCGGAGAGAAAGAAGCTTGTGGTCACAGGAACTGCACGGGGATAGAGCTTGTGAAAGTCAAGGATGCAAAGGACTCCATCAAGCATCATAGCTAATTTGGTAGATATGGGGAGAACACACACATGCCCAGCCTCGACAAAACACACATTTTATTTGAGCGGATTAAGGAGTTACTGAATTTGACCTTCAACTCAGGCACCTGCTTTATCTATATCTGTAAGTGCTTCTTGCAGGAACCTCGTTGTCTACTTGTAACTATTCTCTGACCCTGCTTCGAGAGTAAGAGCAGGGTCAGAGAATAGTTGCAAGTAGGCAAGGAGGCGCCGCTCAGGAAGCACATACAGGGTTACAGCAGGTGCCCAAGTTGAAGTTAATTTCTTTGTAACCATTTTTTTAAATGGTTACAAAGAAATTAGCTTCAACTTGGGCACCTGCTGTAACCCTGTAAGTGCTTCCTGAGCAAAATTCGTCCCGCTCGCGAATTCTGCCGCGATTTCGCCAGATTCTCGGATCGCTAAATCGCGGAAAATCCGCAAATTCGAGAGCGGAACGAATTTTCCGCCCATACTTATTCTATATGAGGACCACAGTGTCCGTGAATGGCAATAACACCAGTTTTTACAGTTTTTCAAAGTATGAAACCTCACTGTATGTTTTTGTGGACACTTGGACCCGACAGCAATTGGTGCAGTCTTCCCCCAAACTTTTTACCTTCTCGGTTGTCAGGATTTTGTTATTGTTGGCAATTGGACTCTGTGCACTTTACCATTGCCAACTAGAGCTAAAGTGTTTGTGCTCTTTACTCAAAACATGGTAAGGTGGACAATTGAGTGCAAGTCCCTAGTAAAATGGCACTACTTGTGCCCAAGGACTGCAAATTAAGTCCTATAGCGGCCTCGCACCACATAGTGTGCCACCCACTTAAGTAGCCCCTTAAAACATGTCTCAGGCCGCCCTTTGCATCCTTTATGCAGTTTAAACTGTCAATTCGACCTGATAAAATAAATCTTTTGCCAAGTCACAACCTCCCTTTTAAGTCACCCCTAAGGTCATCCATAAGTACCCTATAGGGCAGAATACATTGGAATTAAAGGATAGGACATCTGGTTTTAAGTTTTACATGTCCTGGTAGTGAAAAACTCCCAAATGTGTTATTCAATACTGTGAGGCCCACCTCTCCCATATGATAATATTGGGTTACCTTATTACATTTAATACATACTAACTTTTGTTTGGGAACAGGTAGAAAAGTCATGTTTTTAACCCCTTCGATGCTCATGACGAGCTCAGCTCGTCATGAGGCACGGTTGAGCTGTGCTGATGACGAGCTGAGCTCGTCATGAACAATGGGAACTCTCAGAGTTCAGCACCGGGGGGGAAAACCTCTAGCAGCCAAGGTGTTAAGTAACAATCCTGAAAATGCCACTTTCAGAAAGTTAGGGCAAGCTGTATGACAACTTTTTGCATGACAAAAGGGTTTGCGAACACGCTTGCACATGCAAAAACAGCATGAGCCATGTACAAAGCCTATTTAGTGAGTCACAATTTCTTTGCAACTCGCTAAATAGGTATTGCGACTTGCTATTAGGAAGGGGTGTTCACTTCCTAATAGCGAGCGCAAACCCATGTATGAATGTTATGCGTCCCCAATTGCGGGCGCAAAACACTAGCAAATTACCACCCTCTTCAAGTGGGTGGGTATGCACTCATAGAAGGGAAGGGGACCCCTTCCCTTTTGCAAATGCATGGGAAAATATTTTTTAAGGGCAGGCAGTGGTCCCAGGGAACACTACCTGCCCTTAAAAAATGAAACAAAAACGTTTAATTCTTTTTTTTATGCATCCCGTTTACCTTCAATGAAAACAGGCTGCATTAAAAAAACTGCTTTATTTAAAAGCAGTCCCAGACAAGGTGGTCTGCTGTGCCCAGCAGGCCACCATACATGGGAGGGCCTGTCATTTCCTATGGGGTCTCAAAATGCAAGAGGCTCATTAATATTCATGAGCCTCTCAATTTGCAACCCCATTGGGAATCACAAACAGTGTGATACACACTGCTGTACATCCAAAATAGAGCCTAGCAAATTGTGAGTCGCAAAAAACTTGCAATTTGCAGGGCGCTATTTTGCGCATCATACATCTGGCCCTTAGTATTTTCTTGTCCTTAGCCTTTTGGGGCCTATAGCCTATGTCCCATGTCACATGACTGTTAGCAGATGGCCTTTGTATATTCTTCCCAGAGAGCGAGAAAAGGCGGGACTAGATGTTGGCAGGCTGGGCCACCCTGTCATGATGGGTGGGGTGAAGTTGTTTCCTGCCCCACTTACATTTCAAATGGCTGCTGAAGTACAATTACAAAGGCCCTTGACACCAGCCTATTGTAACCCTAGGCCATCTGACAGCCTGGGCAGGAAAAGGATGGAAGGAAATGTACAGAACGAGATGTGGGGGTAGTCTAGGAGTTTCCAGAGATTCCCACCAGGTATTAACATTTTGTTATTTTTTTATGAAGTTTCCAAAACTGTACAGTATTCCATATAACTACAGTGGATAATAGCAAGGCTGGTGAGAACTAAACAAGAACAAAAAGTGGAGGTGGACGGAGGAGATGAGTGGAGGGCACAACTTAGCAGAAAGATCAATGCAGTCAGTGACAATGTGAAAAGAGGGTCCATTCTACATAATTCCCAAATTATATTTTTGTATCCAAACATGGCTTCCATATCATAAACATCTACTTACGACATGTAACAGTCGATACTAATGGCTGTACCGTGATGCCCATCAGTGCTATCTTTGGGGGTGGTAGGCGTTCTTGAGCATAAACCACTCAGGGTGTTAAACATGATGTGGAAGGGCCTGAAGAACTCTGGCACAGCCAGGTGACGAATGGTGCCCAGATATCTTTAGGTCTGGACGTAAGGGGAATAAGCTCCCTAAAAGTGGACAGCTGTTCCTGACAAAAAGTGATGTAATTTACCGTGTGTCAATAGAGGGAGCAGAAGGTTTGCCCCAGTGTATAGCCACTCTCTCCTTTGTCAACAACAGCATCATAGTAAGGAGGGGGTGATCTGCAGGAGGAGCATCTTTTCCATATCCCAGTATGCCCACCAGATGTGTGTACCTCAGCTCCGTTCCAGTGTCCTCTCTGATATTATCATACACTGCACCATAATATTTTGCTATTGACGGGCACTGCCATGCTAAGTGAAGGAAAGTGGTTTGTGGTATACGGCATCTTGCAGTTGGTATCTGCTCTGAGACCCTTGTGGAAGATCTGCACTGGAGTTCAAATAATGCGGTGCAGGAACTTAAAATTAATGAGTTGTAGCCTGAAATTTGGGTAGAAGTGTTCGAGCTGCCCACAGCAGTTAGTCACTGCTCATCTGTGGTAGGTGGTTCCACATTGGACGGCCAGCTCTCTAGTGCCTTTGGGACAGTCGCCGTAGAGGTGCATTTTGTGATACTGTAAAGGTGCATGATTAACTTGCATGGCGATGGGTCAGTTAACACGTTCGAGTGAGGGGAGAGTAGGAGGTGGGGCTGGAAAAATATTATGTAGCTCATAATGTACAGTTGTTCGTAAATTTGTTGTGCATTGTTTTAAGTTTCAAATCGCATAAAGTCCCAAGGTGGTGGTGGGGGGGGGTCCCAGTTTTCACTAGTGATACAGTATGGTGCTACATAATTCAAAGGGTTTAGAAGAGCTATACTAGAATATTTGTATAACCACAATATTGATGATGCATTCTGATTAAATACAAAAATATTATATAGTGTTCTTTAGTCGCACATTGTAGCTATGTAGGGCAGAAACATAAGCTTGCTGTTTCAAATCATCACAAGAAAGGTATATTTTTGTTTTGACCTTTATATCTCTTGTTTCCTTACTATTCAAAAACCTCGCACACAATATTTTTCCAAAGGGGCATACTTTATTGTTTGGCACTAAACTGTCTGGGAGCCAGAGCCCTATCATGTAAGGCGAAATTTACCAACTAGTTTTTTCAAACCTGAAATAAATCAAGTTCAAGTTCAAGTTTAACATTTGTATAGCGCACTGATCACCCAGAGGGTCTCAAGGCGCTTGAGGGAGGGAGGGGGGTACTTTACTTATCGAATATCCAAGTTTTTAGTTGTTTTCTGAAGGAGAGGTGGTTCTGTGTAAGGCGGAGGTGGGTCGGGAGAGAATTCCAAGTTTTGGCCGCTAAGTAGGAGAAGGATCTTCCCCCCATGGTGGATCTATGGATGCGAGGAATTGCGGCGAGGGCTAGATTGGACGATCGTAGTTGGCGGGTGGGGGTGTAAAAGGACAGGCGCGTGTTGAGGCATTCGGGTCCTAGGTCGTAGAGGGCTTTGTGTGCGTGGGTGAGGAGGCGTAACGTTATTCTCTTGTTGACGGGGAGCCAGTGAAGGTCTTTCAGGTGACCAGAAATGTGAGCTTGGCAGGGGATGTCTAGCATGAGTCTGGCTGAGGCGTTTTGGATGCGTTGGAGTTTTTTCTGTAGTTTGGCTGTCGTTCCGGCGTAAAGGGTGTTTCCGTAGTCCAGTCGGCTTGTGACCAGTGCGTGGGTGACCGTCTTTCTTGTTTCGGTGGGGATCCAACAGAAGATTTTTTTGAGCATGCGTAGGATGTTGAAGCATGATGATGAGACGGCGTTGACTTGTCTGGTCATCGAGAGGGAGGAGTCTAGGATGAAGCCCAGGTTACGTGCGTGGTCCGTAGGTATGGGTGCGTTTCCCAGGGCCGGTGGCCACCATGAGTCGTCCCAGGCAGAGGGGGATGAACCTAAGATGAGGGCTTCCGTTTTGTCCGAGTTCAGTTTTAAACGGCTGTTCTTCATCCACTCGGCTACTTCTTTCATCCCTTCGTGTAGGTTGGTTTTGGCGTTGTTTGGGTCTTTGGTGAGGGAGAGGATCAGTTGGGTGTCGTCTGCGTAGGAGATTATGTTGAGGTTGTGTTGTTGCGCGATGGATGCGAGGGGACTCATGTAAACGTTGAAGAGGGTGGGACTGAGTGATGATCCTTGTGGTACGCCGCAGACGACTTCGGGGCCTCTGATCTAAAAGGGGCGAGGCGGACTCTCTGGGTTCTTCAGGCGAGGAACGAGATGATCCAGTCCAATGATTTTCCTTGTATTCCGACGTTGCTGAGGCGTTGTATAAGGTTACTATGACAGACTGTGTTGAAGGCTGCAGAGAGGTCAAGTAGGATGAGGGCAGCTGTTTCTCCGTTGTCCAGTAGTGTTCGAATGTCGTCTGTTGCTTCGATGAGGGCGGTCTCAGTGCTGTGTTTGGCTCAGAAGCCGGACTGTGAAGGGTCGAGGGATGTGTTGGATTCGAGGAAGGCGGCGAGCTGACTGTTGACGGCTTTCTCAATGACTTTGGCAGGGAATGGGAGGAGCGAGATGGGGCGGTAGTTCTTAAGTTTGGTGGGGTCTGCTGTGGGTTTCTTCAGGAGGGTGCTGAGTTCGGCATGTTTCCAGCTTTCCGGGAAGGTAGCGGAGTTGAGGGAGCAGTTGATGACGTCTCGGAGATGGGGTGCGATAATGGAGTCTGCTTTGTTGAAAATGTGGTGGGGACATGGGTCGAGTGGATGGAGTTCATTAGGCGGATGGTGTCTTCAGTGGTGATTGGGTTCCAGGCGCAAAGGTTGTTGGAGGGGGTTTTTAGTTCGAAGGTGGGTGGGGTGGACCTGTCTCCGGACTGGTTTTCAAAGCTGTTATGTATGTCAACGATTTTGTTGTGGAAGAATGAGGCTAGGGAGTCGCAGAGGTCTTGGGAGGGAGTGATGTCGTTGGTGCCGGCGATGGCGTTGGTAAATTCTTTGACGATGTTGAATAGTTCCTTGCGGTTGTGGGCGTTGTTGTCGAGTCGATCTTTGAATGCGGATTTTTTGGTGGATCGGATCAGTTGGTGGTGTTTGCGGGTGGCGTTCTTGAAGGTGGCCAGGTTGTCAGTGGTTGGGTTTTTTCTCCAGGCTTTCTTGAGGGTGCGACAGAACTTCTTGGATTTCTTAAGGTCGTCGTTGAACCAGGGGGCTTTTTTGCTACCTTGCTTGGTTTGATGTTTTTTCAAGGGTGCTAATTCGTCAGCGCTGTGGGTGATCCATTGTGTGAGGTTGGTGGCTGCAAGGTTTGGGTCCGATGATTTTGCAGGAGGGTTTTGGTGAAGCGATGTGAAGAGTTGGTCGGTGGTAATTTTGTTCCAGTGTCTGCGGGCAATTGGTTGTGGGTGGTTGTGGGTCGTAGTCTTTTTGTAGTTGAAGTGAACGCAGCTGTGGTCCGTCCAATGGAGAGCTGTGGTGTGATTGAAGGAGATGTGCTTGCTGGAGGTGAAGATTGGGTCGAGCGTGTGCCCGGCATAGTGGGTGGGGGTGTTAACAAGTTGTTTGAGTCCTAGATTGGCGAGGTTGTCCAGAAGGGTGGTGGTGTTGCTGTCGTTGTTCTTTTCCAGGTGGAAGTTGAGGTCTCCCAGTAGAATGTAGTCCTTGGAGGGGAGGGCGTGTGGGCTGATGAAGTCAGTGAGGTCTTCGCTGAATTGTGTCCGGGGTCCTGGTGGCCTGTAGATGAGGGTGCCTCAGAGTGTGGTCTTGTGGTCGGTGTGGATCTGGAAGTGAAGGTGTTCGGCAGCTGCGAGGTGATCGTCGGAACTGATCGTGATGCGAATGGTGTTCTTATGAACAATGGCGATGCCTCCTCCTGTTTGGTTGATGCGGTCCTTTCGGATGATCTTGTAGCCGTCCGGGAAGGCTATGGCGATGTCGGGTGCTGATGAGGCGTTCATCCAGGTTTCTGTAAGAAAGGCGATGTCCGGCAATGTGGTGTCGAGTAGGTTCCAAAGGTCAATGGCGTGTCTGTGGACCGAGCGGGTGTTGAGCAGGATGCACTTCAGGTGGTTAGTGTCGGAGCTCTGTTTGGAGTTTGTGGATTTGGTGTGGGTCCTGATGCAGTCGAACTTGCAGGAGTGGCAGGTGACGGGTCCATGGGTGTGTCCTGGGGCGGCTTGGTGGTAGTTTGGTGGTCGGCCGGGGTTAAGGTCTGAGAGGGTTGCGGTGTCATACGCTATGCGGGTGGGGGGGTTTGCGGGGACCAGGGGGTTTGGCGCTGGGCGCGGTCCAGGCGCGGACGGGCGTAGACGGGCTTACCTTTGGCGCACCTTCGGCGCGCATGGGGCACGCATGGGGCGCGCCTGCTGCGCTTGAATGCTGCGCGTAAAAGCATCTGTCATAAATAAAGAGAGGAGGGGGCGGAGCGAGGGAGGAGCAGCTGGGAGGCGGTAGCGGGGTGACGAGTGGGGAAGGGATTGCTTTGGAGCTGCTGTAGGGGAAGGGGGTGGGGCCGCGGGGGAGCAGCGGCAGGGACAGGCAGAGGGGCACAACAACAACAAAATGGCACCACAATAGTAATGCAGCCGAGATCGGGGCACAGTCAGGAGGTCACTAGCATTGATACCAGCAAATACAAATGGAAGCACAGATGCAGGGGTGCGGAAACAGGCGGATGAAATTGGCACTAATATTAAATTGAAGCTGAACAATGCAATGCTATTCTGGGCACAGGGGTACGATACTAGGCAGCCGGCACTAATAATAAATTGAAGCTGAACAATGCAATGCTATTCTGGGCGCAGGGGTACGATACCAGGCAGCCGGTCCACGCAGCTGGAATTAGGCAATCCAAGCAGATGGAAGTTCGAGGATGGCAGGCAAAAGGATATCAGGCACAGCGAGGAGCAGGAGGAGTTCCGGTTCTGACCAGGTCAGGTCGGTCACAGTTCCTCTCGCGTTCCTTGCCTTGGGATACCAGTGGGAGGGAGGAGCAGCTGGGAGGCGGTAGCGGGGTGGCGAGTGGGGAAGGGATTGCTTTGGAGCTGCTGTAGGGGACGGGGTGGGGCCGCGGGGGAGCAGTGGCAGGGACAGGCAGAGGGGCACAACAACAACAAAATGGCTCAACAATAGTAATGCAGCCGAGATCGGGGCACAGTCAGGAGGTCACTAGCATTGATACCAGCAAATACAAATGGAAGCACAGATGCAGGGGTGCGGAAACAGGCAGATGAAATTAGCACTAATATTAAATTGAAGCTGAACAATGCAATGCTATTCTGGGCGCAGGGGTACGATACCAGGCAGCCGGCACTAATAATAAATTGAAGCTGAACAATGCAATGCTATTCTGGGCGCAGGGGTACGATACCAGGCAGCCGGTCCACGCAGCTGGAATTAGGCAATCCAAGCAGATGGAAGTTCGAGGATGGCAGGCAAAAGGATATCAGGCACAGCGAGGAGCAGGAGGAGTGTCCGGTTCTGACCAGGTCAGGTCGGTCACAGCTCCTCTCGAGTTCCTTGCCTTGGGATACCAGTCGGATGGAGGAGCAGCTGGGAGGCGGTAGCGGGGTGGCGAGTGGGGAAGGGATTGCTTTGGAGCTGCTGTAGGGGACGGGGTGGGGCCGCGGGGAGCAGCAGCAGGGACAGGCAGAGGGGCACAACAACAACAAAATGGCACCACAATAGTAATGCAGCCGAGATCGGGGCACAGTCAGGGGGTCACTAGCATTGATACCAGCAAATACAAATGGAAGCACAGATGCAGGGGTGCGGAAACAGGCGGATGAAATTAGCACTAATATTAAATTGAAGCTGAACAATGCAATGCTATTCTGGGCGCAGGGGTACGATACTAGGCAGCCGGCACTAATAATAAATTGAAGCTGAACAATGCAATGCTATTCTGGGCGCAGGGGTAAGATACCAGGCAGCCGGTCCACGCAGCGGGAATTAGGCAATCCAAGCAGATGAAAGTTCGAGGATGGCAGGCAAAAGCATATAAGGCACAGCGAGGAGGAAGAGGAGTGTCCGGTTCTGACCAGGTCAGGTCGGTCACAAGTGTGCCCTTGAACAGGAGCTGCCTGGAGTAACAACATTTTAATGTATGGATCCTGCTATGTAAAAAATGTAACTTTGAAGAAAATGTAAAATCACATTCCAAACACAAACTCAAAAAAGGCTTGTGGTAGAGTGCCTAGAGAATTATGTACAAAACCTTTTTGAGGTCGCAAACGGGTCGAATTGCAGACTACTTACCGAATCGCAACTTGGTTTAACAAGGCAGTATTTTGGAAGGGGCATGTTCAGGGCCCAACTTCCAAATTCCAAATTGCAGTTTGTATGCATGAATGTTTTGGAACCGAATTCCAGTTGCAAAAGATTAATATGTTAATGCCGTCCCGAGGGAGGTTGTAACTTATTCACAAATGCGGCCCCTTAACCTTTAAGACTGTCAAAAATATGTAGAAATAGAAAAAAAAGCTTACATTCATTTCCTGATATATTTTAAACAAATAAGTTAGTCTATAATTTAAGTCCTGGTTAATATACAATATTATATACGGTATGAAAAAGCACTGTGCCATGAATAGAGCAATACAGTTGCAAAATGTGTGTGGTATGTGATGCATGTTGTGATAAATACAATTTGTTTATACAGCACTGTTGTATTTGTATTGAAGAAGTAGTATGGTTTAGACCGTGGCCTTCACTTTTCCTGATCCTAAATATATTTACATTTAATCACTTCATCACAATAGAAAAAAACCTTGGCATTGAATATAGTGATCAAGTATCATACTCCTAGTTTTTACAGTGCGGATCACAATGGTATTGCATAATCCGCTACCATACCACAGCACAAGCAAAGTATATAGTCTGTTCTAACTCAGCCAATGTGTGCCATTCAAGCAGACATCTTCATCCCTACTATGCACCCCACAGCATAGTGATCTCAATTAGCACAACCTTGTGTCCCCCCATCACTTAGTGTGGTGCAGGCAGTGAGCTTGCTCTCGTTACCTCCTTTCTTTTGCACTGGATTACTGTGTGTGGAGTCTGGACTGTGAGCGAATAGGCTGGTCTGAAGCAGGGCAGCACAAACCCCTGGGACGTACAATGCCAAGAGCATAGTCGGTGCCAGTGCAAGCTTGGAAAGCTCCCAGTATATCTATTATGTCTGCAGAGCAGTACATCTCCACTCCAAGTAATCAAAATCTGCATCAATCACAATTTCCATGGAACACCAGTTAAAACCACTGTTGCAGCATGCGATATAGCCTATGTGGGAATGTGATGTGAAAGAGGTGAGGTCTACCATTAAGGGAGATTTCTCCAAATTATAAGCAGCAATAACTCCACTCTTTGTCTGTCAATAGCTTTCCACATCAGCTTTCAACAACACCCTGAATAGCTGGTTCACGGTGGGGATATCCGATTGTACTTGTATGTATAAGTGGATGACTATGTTGCAATTGTGCAGAGCAGTGAGGATATAGGTGGGAAAAAGCACCTGCTGGAGCTCATTGGGGTAACACTTGCATGTCGTTTGATCTGCCACTCACAGATGAAAGTATATAAATAAATCAAAAGGATTGCTCCTTTCCTGGTATTATACTTGTTGTAATAGAATCAAAGTTTTGTTGACAAATATGACCCCCATCTTGCAGATAGCTAACTCAATTTGTGCTTTGACACTGGGCTCTTGGGTTAATGGACGCAATAGATTGTCTAGTAGTGTGGTCGCCGGAGAATGGTGCTGCATATTACCAGTGCTTTCTTTATGCTTTTTTCCAGAACCACCTAGTGCACCTGTTGGCTCCCTTGTCTTTGGAAAAGTGTGAATTCAAGGGGAGGAGGCAGGGCCATATGTCTTACCCCTATCAAATGTTGAGCCCAGGGGGGAGGATTCCAACAACAATGCAGATATTGTGCCCAGGTGCAATAAAAAATACAATTCAATGTCTGGTGTTTTCATATCCCCTTTTTCAAGTACTCGGGTGCATATCTGACCCCTCATTAAGAGCTTCCCCCTAATAGAAAAACCCACTATAGAATCAATAATGGTAATCTTACCTTTCTGAAGTAGCTCTGTGTTAGACCTGGCAGCCTTTGTGTGGGCTTCCTCTGTTTTGCCTTCAATGTTTTTTTTCTATGTGTTGGATTTCGTTTTGTTGGTCGAAATGCTTTGGGCACTTTGCCACTGCTGTTCAGTGTCAAAGTGCAAGTGCTCCCTCTGTAAATTGTTCTGCTGGATTAGTGTTTCCATGATTGGTCTATATGGTTTACTGTAAGTCCCTAGTACAGTGCACAGTGTGTGCCCAGGGCCAGTAAACCAAATGCAGCTAGTGGGCTTGCAGCACTGCTTGTGCCAACCACACAAGCCGCTTTGCAACAGAAACTCAGGCCTGCTACTGCGGTGCCTGTGTACAGTCTAGAACTGCCATGTTGACCTGGCAAGTGCACCCACTTGCCAGGCCATAACTTTCCCTTTTCTTACATGCGAGTCACCCCTAAGGTAGGTCCAAGGTTCCCCTGTGGGCAGGGTGGGTGTATGTGAAAGGTAGGACATGCCCTGATGTGTTTGTGTTAGTCCTGATAGCCTTACAATAGTATAAAACAAAATTGGCAGTATTTGACTATCTGTCCCCATGGGATAGAATGGGGAGTTTGCTCATAACATCTTAGGAGTATTAATCCCCATGGGAACAAAATTCAAAAATAAAGTTTGATATGCCTGAACTCCGAGTGTTAAGATGCATATTTTAGTGAGGGTGATTTTTACATTCTGGTTTTGAAAGTAGGCATTTCCTTGCCTAACCATCCAGTGTGCCTCTGCTAGGTTGTACATTGAATGTCTGGCTTTGGAGTGACCGGGGGCTGGGGTTGTGCACTCTGCTCAGACAGCCACTGGGGGGGGGAGGGGGTGGTTAGGTGTATCCTGCCTTTCGAGGGCGAGTCAGGACTGGGCTGAATAGACCTGGGCTGCATTCAGAGTAGGGGGAGGAGATTTATTTCACACCTGAATGGGCCTGGTCTGCTGAAGACAACACTGTCTCCGCCTCCTGCCAGGAAGCTGCACCAGTGAGGACAGAACTGGTTTTGGCTGGCCAAAGCGCTTCTCTGCCACAGAGAACGAAGGATTTTGTATTATAAAAAGAGGGGCCCAGATCCCAGACTTTTAGATCACAAGAGGATCCTCTGCCAAGGAGAAGAGCTGAAGAAACTGGAGGAAGAGTACTGCCCCCTTTGCTGTGTGATGTTTGGGGTTGGCCTGCAGTAGCTGTTTCTGCCAAGGAGAGGAACTGTGTGTGTATCCTGCTTCAGAAAGTATCTCCAAGGGCTTGGAAGTGGATCTTGCCCCCTGTTTAAGAGGTCTCAGTGTTGGACTTGGCCCTTCTGGCAGGTCCACCCCTGGCCTTTGCCCTGTTCTACGGAGGTTCTACACCCCCAGCGAGTGCCTACCTCGCTATTTGCCCTTAATCCTCGAGGGAGCCTGGCCCTCGTCATTTCCCCCGAGTTCACCGCCGCCGGCCCGGGACCCCTCGTGAAATGCTTCCCGGGCCGCGCTGGGATTGGCTGCCGGCCCAGGATTTGCTGCTGATGTCTCCCCGGGCCGCGCTGTGATTGGCCGGCGGCCCGAGGAGCTGGTGAGGCGGCTGGAGCGAACCGAGAAGGCAGGGTGCGGCGGGAGCCTACTCCGTGCCCCTGCTTCCCCAGAGAAGAACTGCTGTGTCCTCCCCCCTGGGGCCCCCAGGAGCGAGAGGGAGCCCCGGAGAGCGAGGAGAGACCAGCGCCGGACCGGTGAGTGCAGCGAAGGGGCGAACCTGGCGAAGGGGAGGGGGCATCGGGGCACACTGCCGGTGCCAGCCCCTCCCCTCCAATGACCCTTCTTGTTGTGCTAAAAGAGGCCCGTGGGCCCCCGGTGATATCGAGTCCCCCGAGAGGGACTCCGCCTACCTTTTCCTGACGAGCCTGCGAGGCTCGGTCCCCGCAACCTCATGGGCGAGCCCCGAGAGGCTCCAACGTGTCCCAGTGTCCCCGAGAGGCTCCAACGTGTCCCAGTGTCCCCGAGCCCTGAGAGGCTCCAAGGTGTCCCAGTGCCCCCGAGCCCGAGTAGGCTCCAACGTGTCCCAGTGTCCCCGAGCCCTGAGAGGCTCCACCATTGCCGTTTGTCCTCTCGAGCCGGCGAGGCTCCGCCCAGCATCTTTGTTCTAGAGTCCTAGAGGCTCCTTCATGGCGCAGTTATTCCCCCGAGCCTGCGAGGCTCCCACGATGCCCCTCAGCTGCCCAGCACTTCGTGGGCAGCTGCCACGTGTAGGTTTGTCCCTGGCTACCTGCAGCCTGTCCTGACATTGAGACATTGGGGGGGTACTAGCCCCCGAAAGGCCAGCTGGCCTGTGGGAAGTTATTGGCTAATGTTCATGTGATTCCTGAGAGTTATATTGTGTTGCACCTCTGAAGGTGCTCCTGATGCGTCATGTGCTTTATCCTTGGTGTTCCTTCCAGAATGTCCTATACCTCAAATATGTTGCTTATGGTTATAGTGAATCCTAATGCCAGTTCTAGGAAGTCCCTGATTGTTATGTGTTCTACTGCCAGTTCCATCATGTGCATATTCCTAGCAGTGGCCCCATGGCCCTGCCCTGTACATAGTCCCTTGTAAATTCTGCCTGTGCCTCTGGCACCTTGTAAAGCGTGTGTTCCTATGTGTCCTTTTTAATACAAAGACTATTTGCATATATACCTTGTGTGGAGTGCCTTTTGTGGGGGGGGGGGGCCTGGATGTTGTTGCTGGTGGGTGCGTGCGCAAATGCTTTACACATAGCCTCCGAGATAGGCCTTGCTGCTCGCGCCAGCTGGGGATCCCATTTCTTACACTCAGGAACAGCAAAGACCTCACCATCCTGGGCAGTCTCTGGAACCGCTGGTTTCAGTGGCTGCAGAAGAAAAGGGCAACCGACTCTGTCACCAAGTCCGTCGCAGGAGTTTGTGGAGGGCTCCACACCCTGCACCGCTCCACTTCACCTCAACCATGATAGTTGCCCCGACCGGCCCGTACCAACCTGTCGGCCGCAATGAGAAAGGCACTGTCAATGAGTCTGTCAGCGCTTTAGCTGGCCCGTACCGCCATGGTCAACTGGAACTGTTGGACTGACATTTTGCGCATCGTGGTAGCCCAGGACAGACCAACCGCCTCAGAAGAATTGTGTTTTGCAGCTATTTTTGTATTGTGTGTTGGTATTTTTCCCTTTTGTGGTCTTGTTGGTTTGGATAAAGTTTTGCTTATTTTTTTAAACTAGTGTGGTGTCCATTTGTAGTGTTTTCACAAATGCTTTACACACTGCATCTGAGATAAACTTGTCTGCTTGTGCCAAACTACCAAGGGGGTGAGCAGGGGTTATTTTAGAAGTGTATCCCCCTTACCCAGACTAGTAAGAATGGTCCCCACTTTGACAAAGTTGCAAACCTTTCCAACTAGTGACCCCTATTTTTAACACTCTGTATAAACAGAGTAGATAACGTTGGTTAGGGACCACCACCATCTTTATAAAAGCTAATTCCCCCCTATGGATAGCAGAAGTTTAATTCAGTAGTCTAAGTAGTCTACTAGTTTGGCTATTCTTTCGTCAGCTGAGCCATAATTCCATCTTATTATACTTACTTAGATAACTTTATTTCGGTCAAAGACCATAAAAGTGCAATAAAATACGTACAAGCACAATAATAAAACATAAATACTTCAGAATTAAAAAGTTATTAAACTTTGGTTATCAAAGGAATAATAAAGCATAAAAGCAGTAGTCCATTATTTCTTGTGGATAAATACAGTTCTTCTCCGCCACATGCCGAATAAAAACCGGGAGACGGCAAAAGCAATGAGAGGGGCAGTGTCATAAGTTAGGACTCTACAAGCATGTGCACAGTGTCTAAAACCCAAGTTTGTGCATAATGGGATAATCCAGCACTTCCGAATTTCACTGCATGCTGGACAAAAAAAGAGGATATGTATAATGTCTTCCCTCGCGTGATTACAGGCAGGGCAGTTAGCCTTCGTCGTTTTTGACCATCTGGATGTGAATGCCCCAACCGGTAAGCAGCCGTGCCTCAATTGAATATATAGTTTTCTTGCCAGTGGAGGCTGCACCAGGTCCAAAAACACCTCCATCCTGTATTCAACTTTTGTTGTAAGGAACTCAGTGGACAATCTGCCCAGGGAAGTAGAACAGTGTAGCAGTTTGAGGTTCTGCGATTTTACAGCTGCCATCAGTACAGTCCTTTGCATCCTCATGCAGCTGTCCTCCGGTGTATCCCAAAGTTGGGGAAGACCAATTTGGTAAAGAAGAGTCTTAACATGTACCAACCAAGGTATATTCTTGTTCTTTAGCTGCCCCCAGATAGTATTGAATTCTGCTCTAAATGGTTCAAGCTCCGGCACAGACCAGAGCCTTCTCCAATAGAGCAGAGGTCGAGCTGCCACCAGGTCAGTAATAGGTTCCAGACCCAGGTCCAAGCGTAATGGTAGCAGGGGCGTGCTTTGTAGAAGACCAAACAGATGTCGCATGAAAGAATGCTCGACTTTCGTTAAATTACATGCATTAGTGTGTCCCCAGAGTTCAGCAGCGTACAAGGCTGCAGACCTGACCTGTGTTTTGTAGATCTCTAGGGCAGGGGTAGCCGGTTTAAAGATTGAGGCACTATGGAGTCTGCCTACGCCACCCATAATCTGTGCAAGTCTCAAGGAGGATTTAGAGACTTGGTTGTCCCATGTAAAGTGTTCAGTCAAAGTCACCCCCAGATATATAAAGGTCTTAACTCGCTCAAGTGGGGTTCCATTCAATGTGGGGTTTGGGCGGGTGTGCCTCAGGGGGTTGAAGATCATAAACTTGGTTTTCTCCAAGTTGATCTCCAAACTCCGCGAGGCGCAGAAGGAAACAAACCCGTCCAGAATCCACTGGATGCCCGATGATGTCCGCGACAACAACAAGGTGTCATCCGCGAACATCAGAGCGGGCACCCTACCAGTAGCCAGGCATGGAGCATCGTTATCCCTGACACAATTAAGTCTATCTATCAGGCCATTGACATACAAGCTAAAGAGAGTAGGGGCCAGTACGCAACCCTGGCGTACTCCCCGGGTAACAGGGAAGCGATCGGATAGTTCCCCGTTTTTCCCACACCTCACCTGGGCGTAGTTCCCAGTATGAAGTCGGGTTAGGGCATCTAGTAAGTAAGGAGGGAGACCAAGTTCCTCCAACACCGTCCAGAGCCTCTCCCTAGGGACCAGATCGAATGCGGGCCGCAGGTCCACAAAAACAAGGTAGAGGCTGCCACCCTCTACTCTTGCAGTTTTCCAGTATAGGACCTGGAGTCGAAAGATCTGGTCCAGAGTTGAGACCCCTGATCTAAAACCAGCTTGGAGGGTGATCAAAGTTTTGTTTTCCTCCATCCAGCCCAATAATCTCTCCAGCAGGATTCGTCCCATCAGCTTCTGGGTCATGTCGAGTAAACTAATTGGTCTATAATTTGATGGGGCGAGCGGACAGCCCTTTTTAAAAATTGGAACAATCTCGGCTCCCAGCCAGGTCTCAAGTACTGGGGAGCCCTGTAAGACAGCATTGAACAGGACCATCAAATATGGGGCCCAGATTTTTGGCTGAGAGCGAAAGAGATCTCCAGGGAGCTTATCCAGACCCGGGGCCTTATTCGGGAGCAGTTTCTCAATTGCCAGTTCAACTTCCCTGAGTGTAATATTGTCTGAACTATAAGTGGGAGTCCCAGTAGGGGCATCCTTTCTCACTATTGTGAGACAGGATCCAGGTCCAGGGCCCAAGACCTGCGGCAGTCTACACTCGTGCGGGGGGTCTGGGGCCATGGGAATCTCGGGAACTTGGCTGGAGCTGTGGTTTTGACAGGGGGAAATCCCTGGACCCGGGGCCCCCAGCAGTCGACACTCGTGCGGGAGGTCCCGGGCCGTGCGGGTGCAAGAAACAGAGATCCCAGTGCCCGGGGCGCGGGGCCCCCAGCAGTCGACACTCATGCGGGAGGTCCCGGGCCGTGTGGGCACGTGGAACCAAACTCCCGAACCCTGGAGCCCCCGGCAGTCGGCTCTCGTGCCGGAGGTCCCGTGGCGCACAGGCCCGAGGTTCCAAAACCAGTTCTGGCAGCCCATCCTGTGCCTGACACCCAATTTCCTCCAACTCAGGGTTTGTATAGAGTGACTTAAAGTGTGCCTCCCACACTATAGGGGCAATATTCGAGACCCCAGTGTCTCTCTCACCTGTCACTGAAGAAGTAACAATTAGCCAAAAGGTCTTAGAATCTTTTAGGAGTAGTGCCTGTCTCAACTCTTCCCACCTAGATTCCTCCCACTCACTCTTTGCTCTAATGAGCACCTTCTTGTACAGCAGTCTAGTTGTTCTAATTTTAAGGATATCCCTAGATTTAATTGCTTGAGTAGGTCTTTCTTTGAGTTTTTACATGCGTGGTTGTGCCAGGGAAGTGTTTTATTCCGGCGCAACTTAGTCCCACTAACCGGATAGAATACATCCCCTAGATTCTCAACTAACTTTCTGTGGGTCTCTATAGTCTGCCCATGGGAGGTGGAATTACCCATATCGCTTATCAGTGGAACAGCTATCTGATAGATTTATGCGAGACGAGTAGGAGAGTCTAGGCAAGAAGGCCATTTGACTCTTCTCCTGTTATTAGATATAATGTGTGGTGGGACTATCGGAGTGGAATTAGAGTCAGGATTAGTTAGTCCAAATGCACCATCTTATTATGGCTTCAGGGTCTCGGTGCACCCGATACCTGAGGGACCACACAGAAGATTCCTCCCATTTCAGCTTTTGTCATTCTATGTCCTACTGGTAAATTGGGAAAGAGGGAGCATCACCATTTTTTCACACATATTTATACTTAACAGTTTATCAAATATCAGGCACACAGATGACGGGGAAGAGATTTACTACTGTGTTTTTAAGGAACAACAGGACATGATCGGCAAATAAGAAACAGGGTGTTCTTTTTTTGCCAAAGTATGTGCCTCAAGTAGAGCATGCCCCAGGGGTAGTGAAATCTTCGCAAGGTGGTGGCCATTGGTTCTAATGCCAGAGCAAAAATGGAGGAAAATGGGGCACCCCTGTCTGGTACCTCGTGTAACGTCAATGGGATGTGAATGCATGCCATTTAGTCTAATTCAAATTATGGGATGGATGCATAGTGGTTTAACCCAAACCAGATTTAGCCCAAACAGTCCGATTCTCAAAAACGCAGTGAAAAGGTATGTGCATTTAATCAAATCAAATGCTTATAGTGGCACCTACGAATGCTGCTATTGCTGCAACCGTTGGTCTAATTTGAGGTTTCATGGATAATAGAGCACAAAAAAATGAGAGACCTAAAGTGTTGCCGGATGAACCATGTCTGGTCCAGCAATACTTAGCCTAACTTGAACGGAAGAAGCCCAAAGCGAGTATTTTAATTAAAGGTTTACTATTCGTGTTGAATAACGAAAGTGAGCAATACGAGTCACATTAAGTAGGGGCTTTGCCTGGCTTGAGAAGAGTAGTTAATAATGCCTTCCTAACTGTGGGAAGTTATATTCTATTGCTAGTAAGTGTGATGTGATAATATCCAAGTAAAACTCATCTGGACTTCTCGATGTTCATTTTCCAGCCAAGCAAGTGCAATGGACTCTAAATGATGGAAAACAGCATCCTGCTGCGCAGAAAGCTGTGAGGTTGTATTGGACTCAAGGAATTCTGGACCGTAGAGAGGCAGCACAGAAGGAATACCATTTTTGCAATGAACACCCTGCCTATAACAGAAAGAGGTAGTGTGTTTCAAAAGTGAATCGACCCATGAAGACCTTCCACCACCCGGTCTACATTGTACTGGTTCTGCTGTGTGGCCGTGTGAGCCACCATGACCTCCAAATAACGCAAACACCTCCACCGCTACGCGTGGATGGATATGTCATCAAACAATATAAAAGGTGTGATTTTAAGTAAGGCAGACCTACTGGGTTTGTAAAAGGTTCAGGATACCAAAATAGTAGTGGTAGGGCCAAATGTCATTATTTTAGTCTTAGCACATCAACACATATAAAGCGAACCTACTAGCTTTGTCAAACATTTCACCAACATACATAGTCAAATGTTAATTTCATAAATTTACACTTTGTAATGATTAATATTAGTGGTTGTGATAAAAAAAGGCTTTATTGAGAATATTTCTAACGACAAACATGTCTTCCAGGCCGCAAAGTGCAGACAGAAGCAACCACTCGTGATCCCTACATGCCTGTCCATGCAGAAGCAGCATCTTTCTCAGCTGCTGCCTGGGCGGGAGGAGCAATGTTGTGCTCTTTGCCAGACAAAGTGGGAGCCGGAAATAGATGAGGAAGGGTGCCACATGCATGTCCCCTCCTTATACAAATACAGTGCTCCCGGGGAATGGATTTCATGGCCCTCTTTAAAGCTTAGGGAGAGGGGTCGCATGCCCTCCTCCCCTTTATAAAAATACCGGCCCTGGCAATCGGGTCTTCCATGCCTCATGTAAATTTGGAGAGGGAGGCCACACGCCCCCAGTATAGAAATACTGTCCCCAGGGTATAGAGTCCCGCGGGCCTGATACAGGCCCGGGGTGGGGGGCTGGGCAGGGGGAAGTGGCGCACGCCCCTTCCCAAAATTAATCCATGGGTCCAGGGGATGAGGTGACAGGGGCCACTATGAAGCTTGGAGGGAGGGGCCACATACACCCCAACCCATTGCATAAATAACGGTCCTGGGGGATGGGTTTCCCGGGGCTTCCCACAAGATGGGGAAGTGGGATGCACACCCCTTCACCAGAAAATGGCAATGCGCCATCCCCCAGACCCTGGCCCATACAGGTGGCTCATAAAAAGTATTTTTTTATATTTTTATATTAGCGCTGGTGTTCCAGGAATCCTCTTAGGATCTGCGGCACCAATTAAAAAAGGGGGGCACGGTATCCCTGCACATATATATATCACACATGTGATAACCTTCTTTTTTGTTCAGACTAACCAGAGGGAATTACATTTATCTTGCATTGTAAAATTGCTCTCCTCTGAGGCGGAAGCCGGAGGACTCCTCTTCTATCCTTCATTTTTTAAAAACAAGCTACACGCTACAAAAACGCTTTTAAAATCAATTCCTGAAACAGTGATAGTCTGCGCACAAGGCTTTCACTTTGTGTATTTTTTAATACAAATTGGTTATAGATAAATTGTTTTTACCTCTGTGACCAGCGCGGTGTTTAGCGCGTTGCTCCAGTCACCGAGAGCTGCCATACTCGGTCACAGTCACGTGACCGGACCCACCTCCCCCGCCATCTAGAGGAGGTAAGGGCTGCGCTCTAGGCAATCTAGCCCTCCCGCCATCTTAGACTACTTAAGGGGCGACCTGTTTCCTACCTGCAACCTTGCATTGTAAAATTGCTCTCCTCTGAGGCGGAAGCCGGAGGACTCCTCTTCTATCCTTCATTTTTTAAAAACAAGCTACACGCTACAAAAACGCTTTTAAAATCAATTCCTGAAACAGTGATAGTCTGCGCACAAGGCTTTCACTTTGTGTATTTTTTAATACAAATTGGTTATAGATAAATTGTTTTTACCTCTGTGACCAGCGCGGTGTTTAGCGCGTTGCTCCAGTCACCGAGAGCTGCCTTACTCGGTCACAGTCACGTGACCGGACCCACCTCCCCCGCCATCTAGAGGAGGTAAGGGCTGCGCTCTAGGCAATCTAGCCCTCCCGCCTTTCCCGCCCCCACGATGCATAAAATAGGAGGTACATCCCGTCCGCGCCGAGACCGGGCCGAGGGCCACGAACCCTGTCTCACAAAGGGCAGAAAGGGCAGAAGCTGTTATAAAATACTCTAATCAAGGTCTTCTTGCTCTCAGGCCATCTGCCAGTACTAGTTGTTCACATTTTAATCTCGCAGACTTCCACAAGAATCCCGCAATTACATGTCCTCATTGCAATTTCACTATTCCTCCTCTTACTAACATCAGTTCTACAATCAACTCTCAGGAGGAAGGAGTTAGTATATCCATAGCTCTCATCAATGTACGCTCTCTTGGTAAGCATAGGCAGGAAGTCTTTGACCTCATTAAGGATTCCAAAGTAGATGCACTATTCCTTACGGAAACCTGGACTGACGGTACCTCACAACCTGACCTGGCTATCGCAGTCCCAGATGGATATAAAACCTACTGTCAGGATAGGCCCAAACAAAGAGGAGGTGGACTGGCCATAATAACCAGAGACTCCTACCCAGTCAGGATAACCCCCATTCCATCCAACTCGTGTGAAGCCTTGCAATTTGCTATTAATTTCTCTCCCCAGTTTAATTTCAAGGGGATTTTGATATATCGACCCCCTGGATCCAAAACGGCTTTTTTATCCAGTATTAACTCCATGATGGAATCTGTAGCTACAGAAAGTGCTTTTACAATTCTAGGTGATCTAAATTTTCACCTAGATCTTACTCACCTAACCGACTCTGCCACTCTTATATCTGATCTGCAAACCTTAGGACTGAAACAACGTGTCATGTCTCCCACCCACCAAGCGGGCCACATTTTGGACCCTATTTTCTCAAACCTTGAAGGCATGCAAATAACAAATATCTTGCCCATGCCCTGGACGGACCACTACGTCGTTTTCGCAAAAATAATTACGCATAATCAGTGCAGTAATAGACCAGTTCCTGTGCCCAAACAGTCCTTTAAAGATTGGAAAAATTTGAACCATGACCAATTAAAAGTGACACTTGAACTTACCCGTCCTACACTGTCCCCGGAACCTAATTCAGCTCTTCAGCAGTTTTACACCTGGGTAGGCCAGGCTACGAATCAATCAGCCCCCACTAAAGAACGGTCCAGTAATAGATCTAAACCCACTGCCCCTTGGTATAATGACAAATTAAGGGCACAAAAACAAATAAATCGCAATAAGGAACGACAATGGAGAAAGAATTACGACATCGACAGTAAAAACACCTACAAAGAAGCACTGGTGCTTTATAAAGCCATGATAACAAAAGCAAAGAAGGGCTATTATAGCAACCAAATCGAGAACGCTAAAAACTCTAGTAGGCAACTGTTTCAAATTACCAAGGTACTGTCAGGTAACTCCCCTGATCTTACTCCCCCTCCTTCGCAATCACTGTGTGATGCTCTTGCCACGTTTTTCTACACCAAAGTAGATGATATTTACCAGGCCTTTGCTTCTAATCCATCCTCGCGCATAGGCAGTCTCCCTATCCCGCCCCCTGCAAACACATTCTCTAATTTTCAACCAGTTACCCCAGATCACATAAAAGCCATATTGTCCTCCATTAAATCAGGATCACCCCTGGATCCTTGCCCAATCTCAGTACTCCGGCCGGTAATGGAGGATATCATTCCAGTGGTCACCCAGGTCTGCAACACCATTCTTCTATCAGGCAATTATCCAGACCCCCTCAAAAACACCTTACTAAAACCCTTGCTGAAAAAACCTTCCCTCGATAAAAGTGAGTTAAAAAATTACCGTCCCATTGCAAGCCTCCCTTTCATGGCGAAAGTGCTTGAAAAAGCAATGAATTCCCAGATTTCCGAGTTTATAGAAAAACACCAGCTCCTAGATGACACCCAGTTTGGATTTAGGAAATTCCATGGGACGGAGACAGCCCTGATTAAAGCGGCCGACGATATCAGGTAATCAGGGACCAGGGGGGCACAGCCATTCTGGTCTTGTTAGACCTATCCGCAGCCTTCGACACGGTCGACCACAACATCTTGGTCGACCGGGTTGAGGGTTTTGGAATCTGTCATACTGCCAAAAATCTAATCGCGTCCTTTCTTGCCAAAAGAACGCAGGCAGTCATCCTAGGACCCTTTCAATCGGCCCAACTCTCAGCCCCATGTGGTGTCCCTCAAGGCTCATCCCTGAGTCCGACACTATTTAATATCTACGTGTCGGACCTTGCTAAAACCATCAAAGCACATGGGATGAGCCTAACTTCTTATGCCGACGATACCCAACTAGTGTTGGCAATTAAAGGGGACGGAGATCAAGTGGCCGAACAATTCAAGAAAGGACTCCTAGATATAGGAGATTGGATGTCAACCAACTGTTTAAAGTTGAACTCTGATAAAACAGAGGTACTTATTTTTGGAACTCTTCTGCCAGCATGGCCTTTGAGTTGGTGGCCTGACACCTTTGGTGTGCCTCCTATCCCCGTTACTAAAGTCAGGAACCTTGGCATCATCTTCGATGATGCCCTAAATTTTATGGACCATGCCAATAAAACGGTGTCTTCGGCACATCTAAAGCTTAAGATGATCAGGAAAATACACCCTTTTTTACCTGAATCAGCCATTAAGACACTGGTCACATCTCTTGTCTTGTCCTCCTTGGACTACTGTAACGGTCTCTTTTTAAATGCTCAAGCCAGAGTCATTACCAAATTGCAGACCATTCAAAACGCCGCCGCACGCCTGCTGGCTGGCAAAACCAAATTTGAATCCATCTCCAATAGCATTAAAGACCTTCACTGGCTCACCGTGCAGAAAAGGATCCAATTCAAAGCTTTATGCATTGTATTCAAGGCTCTTAACAATCAAGGTCCCCAGTTCTTAAGAGACCAACTTCAATTGCACAAACCTTCCAGAGCCTTAAGGTCAGCCACCCTAAACCAACTAGTTACCCCCCGTACCAAAACTGTTTCCTGGGGCGATCGCCGCTTTTTGGTGGCCGCTCCCAGGCTTTGGAACACTCTGCCTCTCAACATCAAGCGAAGTCCCACCCTTCTGCAATTCCGTAAGCTCTTGAAAACTTGGCTGTTCACTCAATAGTCCATCAGCTCAGAGGCATTTACAAGCAATTGGTTTACAGCGCCAAGACACCCACGGGTATAAGCAGCGCTTTAGAAATGTTAAAAATAAATAAATAAATAAATATATATTCACTTTTTTCTAGGACAGGGGTGGAGTGAAGTCCCAAAGTCCAAAAATGGCTGCTGCACATCCTTGTTGATGTAGTGTTCTGTTTCATCTTTACACTTTTATTTGCTTGTAAGAGTAGTCAAGTCAAGTCAAGTCAAAACATACTTTATTCGATTAAATAAAAATCATAAAAGTATACTATGCAAATACATAAAAACATCATACAGAGCTGTTAAGAACTGTACATTTAAAATTCATTAGCAATACATAGGGGTTGTGTAACACACATGATTTACACCAAATATCAACAATGTTTCACAATTCATTATAGAGTGTATATAAAATTAGGCAGAACCTGGAAATTTAATAATACTATCAGGCGTATGGCACACATTCAGCTATACTCGTCTGAAGTCTCTTCCGTCTAGCGAGAATTGATGCAATCAAAAAATTCGCTACACAGAACATGACCCGATGATTTTCCATTAATTGAAGAAACAACAATGCAGGTTTTAACTGTAAAAAGCCCATTTCTCTTAGAAGGGGCTTAATATATTTTGTCCTTCCTTCCAAAAAGAAGGGGCAAAAGAATACGAAATGTATCAAATCCTGGTCAGAGAAATTGTCACATTCACATGGCACATTATCCATTGGGGCACACCATTTCTCGTAAATACCCAGCAAAAAATGTGCCTGATTAAATCTAAATTTGGTCAGTAACCAGCGATGATATGGGCGTGTGACAATGGTCAGATATGGTTGCACTGATATTGAAGTAATCAACATAAAATGTGACCTTACTGTGGGTTTAGAGATTTCAGTCGATTCTCTCTCCATTTCTCTGATCTTAATAAAGTTCAGTTTTACCCAGTTGATGTCTTCTTTTTTCAAATTTTTCGGGTCTAAATATAGTTCCGGTCGACCTAAAGTTGCTGAAGATTTTTTAATGTAGGCCAGCCATTTAATATCAGCCCCTTTGTCCCGCCCCAGACAATCAGTAAGAATCTTATGATTCAGTGTAAGTTTTGCGTTAAGCCAAGTTCTAATCCATAATAAAAGCGGTGCCATATTTAGGATGTCCGCGATATATCCCATTCCCAGCTCAGAGTGAACCGCAAAGGATGGTGTGGATTGGGGAAGGCCCAGAAGCGATCGTAAAAATTTGTTTTCCTCTCTCTGTAACACAGTTAAATCTTTGTAGCCCCAGATTGCTGCCCCATACCTGGCTATGGCTATTGTTTTGGCTTTATATATCGCCAAGATTGCCTCTGGGGGTTTCCCACCCAATCTTTTCGCAAAGCCTAGGATAGCGGCCGATGATCTTTTAACTGCCATTCTTTTATTGGTAACTTGGGGGACCCAGCTACCCAGATCATCAAACACTACCCCCAGGTATGTAAAGATTTTTACTTTTGATATTACTGCGTCATTGCAAGAGAGGGTCTTGATCTTATTTCTACCTTTCCCAATGAACATCACATGCGATTTTTCTACATTAATCACAAGGTCTAAATTTCGCATAAAATTCCCAAAGGAATTTAAAAGACGTTGTAGGCCTATGGGTGTCCTCGCCAGTAGTACTGTATCGTCAGCATACAGTAGGACTGGCAATGGGGTACCCCCCATGCATGGAACATCTACAGACGTTGCAGTCAGATTAGCACCCAAAGAGTTAATATATAATGAAAATAACATTGGGGCCAAAATACAGCCCTGGCGCACTCCCCTTCCGGACTTAAAATCAGCCGTACACTTCCCGTCCTGCGACATACGTATGGCCGCTGTCAGATCTCTATGCAAGTCAGCCAGGAAGTACACCAGTGCCTGGTCTAACCCCATTTCCAGCAGCATGGTCCACAGCCTTGACCTATTGACTAGGTCAAAAGCTGTGGACAGGTCCATAAATGCCAAATAGATTGATCCCTTTTGGGCCACAGTGTACTTGCTGACTATAAGATGTAAATTGAGGCACTGATCTTCAGTGCCTCTGCCAGATCTAAAACCATACTGTGCATCGCACAAAATGTCATTGTTGGTTGCCCATGTAGAGATCTTGGCTAGGATCACCTTCCCTAGTATTTTAAAGGACGAATCCAACAATGATATCGGCCTATAACATCTTGCGTCCCCTCTCTGGCCCTTCTTAAAAATTGGGACTATTATAGACCGAGACCAGGTTTTAGGTAATCTACTTTTATCTATACTCGCTATATTAAAGATATTTGCGAGGACAATTGACCATGTAGTGGAGTTAGATTTGTACATGTCTGCTGGTACCCCGTCAGGGCCCGGGGCCTTATGAGCAGTTGTGTCCTCTATAGCCTTTTGGACTTCTTTAATGGTGAATCTCAGAGGTAACATTAATTGTTCACTTACTACTGGTACAAATGATTCTATCTGAAGGTTGCTACCATATATCTTTTCAAAATGGTTCAGCCATTCCTTTTCAGATATGTTCAATTCCAACGGGGAGTTATCCTTATCACTAAACAATGGTGTATTTACAATTTCCCAAAATTTGGTACTATCCCTTAATGTGGCCTTATCATAGAGCGAGACCCAAGCATTTTCCTTGATCTCCTTCTTACGGGATTCTACTGTGAATTTATAATTTTTCCGTAGTCTGGCCACTGCTTGTTTATCCCGGGGAGACCTTTTTAATTCTGCCAGTAGATCTTTATGAGCCTTTGAGCATTTTTTGTCGAACCACCCATACAGCTTTTGCTCCTTGGGTTTCGTCTTAGACGTTAAATCCGACGCTACTTGCTGGCAGATAGTTTCAAAGGAAGTAATGATATCACCCCCGCACCTAAGCGGGTCCATACAGATGTTAATTTCATCTCCCACCTCCTCGGTGAGTTTGGAGAAAAATTCTTCTGGGATAATTTTACTCCACTTAACCCGTCTCCCCTGGTCTTTGGCAACTAACTCCATACGTGGGGCAGTCCTGGTATTTGCAGATAGTATTGCTAGGTTTTTATTACATAATTCCATAACCACTAGGTTATGGTCACTAAAAGTTGTTTGCACAGCATTATAAAAAATTACATTCTGTAGCAAACCTGTTGATATAAATATAAAGTCTATGATAGTATTTGCGTCCCTTGCACTAAATGTGGCTACCCGGTCATTGATTTCAATGAACTCTGGTTCAGATAGATCAACATCTGCCAACAATTCTTCTAGTGCAGCCCCCTTTATAGAGTGTTCAAAGTGAGGGTGAGGGAGACAATCCATATCTGCATACACCCTATATTGACAGTTTAGCTGACACAAATGTATGTTAAAATCTCCAAACAAAATCAAATGGACGAAAGTAGTTTGACTCTCCTTATAAGTGGTTAAAAAATTTGCTAAATCGCAGATATTTACATTACAATGCGTACCATGAGGGGCATTATAAAAGTTAACGTAAAGGAATTTAACTTTATTAGGTAAGGTTATTTCGCAGGCCAAAATGTTATGAGATGTTGTGCTTACAATTTGCGCGACTCCCCTGTGTTTAACAGAGATCAGAAACATGAGCCCGCCTCGATCTCTCCCTGAACTGGAACCCTGGGCAGCCTTAAAATAAGAAGAATACCCGTCCAGCCAGAAGTTACATTCCCTATCCCAGGTTTCTTGAAGCGCTACTACCTCATAACCCTTTAGTTGTTGGTCGACCGGGTTGAGGGTTGAGGGTTTTGGAATCTGTCATACTGCCAAAAATCTAATCGCGTCCTTTCTTGCCAAAAGAACGCAGGCAGTCATCCTAGGACCCTTTCAATCGGCCCAACTCTCAGCCCCATGTGGTGTCCCTCAAGGCTCATCCCTGAGTCCGACACTATTTAATATCTACGTGTCGGACCTTGCTAAAACCATCAAAGCACATGGGATGAGCCTAACTTCTTATGCCGACGATACCCAACTAGTGTTGGCAATTAAAGGGGACGGAGATCAAGTGGCCGAACAATTCAAGAAAGGACTCCTAGATATAGGAGATTGGATGTCAACCAACTGTTTAAAGTTGAACTCTGATAAAACAGAGGTACTTATTTTTGGAACTCTTCTGCCAGCATGGCCTTTGAGTTGGTGGCCTGACACCTTTGGTGTGCCTCCTATCCCCGTTACTAAAGTCAGGAACCTTGGCATCATCTTCGATGATGCCCTAAATTTTATGGACCATGCCAATAAAACGGTGTCTTCGGCACATCTAAAGCTTAAGATGATCAGGAAAATACACCCTTTTTTACCTGAATCAGCCATTAAGACACTGGTCACATCTCTTGTCTTGTCCTCCTTGGACTACTGTAACGGTCTCTTTTTAAATGCTCAAGCCAGAGTCATTACCAAATTGCAGACCATTCAAAACGCCGCCGCACGCCTGCTGGCTGGCAAAACCAAATTTGAATCCATCTCCAATAGCATTAAAGACCTTCACTGGCTCACCGTGCAGAAAAGGATCCAATTCAAAGCTTTATGCATTGTATTCAAGGCTCTTAACAATCAAGGTCCCCAGTTCTTAAGAGACCAACTTCAATTGCACAAACCTTCCAGAGCCTTAAGGTCAGCCACCCTAAACCAACTAGTTACCCCCCGTACCAAAACTGTTTCCTGGGGCGATCGCCGCTTTTTGGTGGCCGCTCCCAGGCTTTGGAACACTCTGCCTCTCAACATCAAGCGAAGTCCCACCCTTCTGCAATTCCGTAAGCTCTTGAAAACTTGGCTGTTCACTCAATAGTCCATCAGCTCAGAGGCATTTACAAGCAATTGGTTTACAGCGCCAAGACACCCACGGGTATAAGCAGCGCTTTAGAAATGTTAAAAATAAATAAATAAATAAATATATATTCACTTTTTTCTAGGACAGGGGTGGAGTGAAGTCCCAAAGTCCAAAAATGGCTGCTGCACATCCTTGTTGATGTAGTGGTGGCCAATCCGATACTCTGTACCCCATGAAATCTATATATTTTTTAGGCTTTTTTTATGTAAAGCTTTGTGAAGCCACCCTTAGTGCCATAGGATGGCACAGACCCTGAGCGGTCTAGTTGTTATGGGGGGATCAGTGGTCCCCCCCGTGATGTCACTTCCTGTGTCTTGGGGGGAGGGGTGACTATATAGCTCAGGGGGCGAGGGTCAAGCGCCGTCTTTGTTCGTTGGCAGCTTCTCACAGGGACCCTCGCCCTCCCCTGCCTGGACCCTGAGCGGGTGACTGCCCGATGCCTTTTCCCTCCCATCCGCTTACCCTGCTTTCGGGCAGTAAGTGGGGGGGGTTGCTATTAATATTACTGTCTTTTGTGTTGCAGGCGGAGTTACAGGGCAATCCAATGCAGAAAGGTACAGAGGGTTACCCTCTACAGGAGCACCGGTGGTGTGAGAGCAGAATTATCCCCCAGGGAGATCCACAATGTCTCGGATCCTGGAGGGCGACGGTGCCCAGTTAGTCCTTCGCACGGTTGTAGACCTGAGCAACCGGGGGTTGCCACAACGCTCCGCCCCCGAGGGCGGGGGCGTGAGCAAGGGGCGGAATAGAGGTCCGCTGAGGGGAGGGGTTAGACCTTCCCCTGAAACTGGCAACGCCCCCGCGGTTAACACCCCGGGGGGTTATGGCTCATCAGGTGGGCGGGTCGCGAGAGGCAGCCTGCTCTGGATCGACCCGTAAGATAACCCAACATGGGCATATTGTATATGCTAATAAAACTGCAACAACTTTCTCCATCAAACTTGTGTTGTGTCGGTTATTGGTGGAGTGGTGTGTTGTATGAAGAAAGGTCTGGGGTTGGGCCGATATTGGCACTATGTCCATGAGATTCTTGCAGTTCAATATTCAAAGGGGTCGATACTCAATAGTAACACCGTTACAGCTCTTTTAAACCAACTGACTGCTGATGAACTATAAACAGAGTGTGGATTTCATACACCACATGTTTAGGATGGACAGACCATTCAGGCATTTTGGCATTTCCATTCAGACTGGACGATAGGGTATGCTTTTAGAGGTAGATGGGTCACTGTATGTAAGCTCTTAAAGCTCAATTTTCAATTCACTTGAAAAACTGAGCTGTATTTTCCACTGTTTTAACATTTTTTTCTCTAATATTTCCTTCGGAAGAGAACCTGCCCTATCCACCTTCCTCTCTCTAAGGGGCCAGGCTCAGCCATTAATTTCATATGCATGGGTCAGTGCCAGGCCGGTATGAAAATGTTTGCTAGGGTTAAACACAGCATACTATCCAACCCTGTACATACTATGACAGTGGCTTCGCTGGTGGGGATGGGCTGTCGTCCGTCCCGTACGGCATTCTTTTTGGGGGTGGTGGAGGTGAGCAAGTTGTCTCCCCATCCCCGAGAACAAGTTATATGTCAACCGCCATCCCACCCATGAACAAGTTGTCTGTCGACCGCCATGCCAACCCCCGCTCTTACCTGCACTAGGCAGCAAACTCAGGGATCGCCATGGCAGCAATAGGTATAGCTATGCCACTGCACTGTGATCTGAAATTTGTCAATGGGGGTAATGTTCTTCATTGCAATAGGAGGTGCCCAACACCCTTGTGCCTCCGGCTTACTGAGGTAGGTGAACAGGAGTACTGACGGGAAGTTCATAGCAGAGAGATTTGGAAGTCAACCCACAATTTACCCAGGTGGGAATATCTAAAACCCTAATATTCACCCTCACAGCATAGAGCAGATGAAACTAACTGCGCCCAGAACACTGGAAGACACTGGAAGCAACCGACTTATTCATCCAAGAAAGAATACTGAAGTCAACCATTCAGAAGAGAGTAGTTAAAACCAAGGGCAGCTCCTCCGTTTGAGCAGAGGAGCGTCGCTCCACCACCAACCAAAATGTCCCCAAAAGCCACAGAGATGAAAAATAAAATGATGATAAAGTTAAATACTTACTAGTTCATTTTTCAGCTACCCAGCCCGAACTGAGTGTCAAGACGGGGAGGGCCTGCTAAGTGACAGCAGCAGAGAGGAGGGTGCGCTGCCTGGGCACTTCAAAGTGTGCATGTCCCTTAGGCCAGCTGTCCTGCAATGGCCAGCCAGACATGCTCACTTTGAAACTTTGAAATCTAACCAAGCTGTCTTAGGGCAGCTAGGTTAGGTCAAGACCAGGTCTCCAGTGCCCTCAAGAGTGTCGAGAGAGGCCACTCCCTCCAATCCTGGTGCTACTCTCAAGCTGGTTAAGAGCAAGAGAGCAACACCAGGATTGGTTAGGGGAATTGGGGAGGGTCCTGCTAAGGGAGGCGGAGCTGAGAAAAAGAAAACTGGACCAGAGTAAGAAGGACGTTTATGTAGGGAGGGAGAGACTCAAGTAGGAGCAGTTTGCGTTCAGTGGGTGAATAATACAAGCAGTGTCGTGGGATCACAAGGCATGGAGGAGTGCTTCTGGGGTGGTATGATGTGGTTTGGCAAAATAAAATATTTGCCTAAGATTACACAATTTAAGTGGGGAAGCCCAGACTTATCCATGCATGGAAATCATGAAAGGACTCCCAAAAATTCCATGCCGGGCCCCTGCCTAAGAGCAAACCCAGCCTCACCACTCTAAAACTTCACCATCTGCCACTGGTTAAAACCAAACCACTATGCTGTTCAGAACAATTGAAACCCAATAGTACAAGCTGATCCAGATGTGTATGAACCATAAAATAGTAAAAGCCACCCTCCCAACCAAAAGAGAATAGGGTAGTATAGTGGAGGTTTTACCACTCACAAACCCTTGAGAGAACAGTGCTATGTTATGTTACATTTGTTATTTCCACTTATATCGCGCTCGGATACTACACGAGTGTCCCGGCGCGAACCTTGAGAGGAGGTACATGGTCAACTTAGTTAAAGAGGAGGGTTTTCAATTTTTTTTTTTCTAAAAGGGCAAGGTCCTGGATGCTACTAAGGGCAAGAAGAAGCGCATTCCAAGCAAAAGCTGCCTTCACGCTTAGTGAGCTGTCCCCCATCCTTTGTAGCCGAAACCGGGGAACCGTGGACAAAAGTTGGTGCGTATAGTGGAGTGGTCTTGAAGGAACATAAAAGGAAAAGCGGTTTTGGAGATAGCTTGGACCCAAGGCGTGGAGTGCACGATGGGCTATAACAAGGGATTTGAATTCCACCCGCTCAACAACAGGCAACCAGTGTAGTGCTCTCAGATGTTGTCTCACACTGTTTCTAGCGGGAATGTAGAGAAGGAGACTGGCAGCCGCATTCTGGACTGCCTGCAACCTGTATAACAGATAACCAGGAATCCCAGCATAGAGTGAGTTAGCATAATCTATCCGAGATAGAATGAGAGCCCGAGTGACCATTTCCCTTGCCACCCTAGGCAAGACATTTTGAGAGTTTTTCAAAGCTCAAAGCATGACCCGGCTAGCTTCTTAATCTGCTTGGGAAAAGGTGAGGTTCTCCTCAAACCAAATCCCCAGATTTTTCACAGGGTGGCCAGTCGACACTGGTAAGGCTGAGCCAGGCGGTCAGAGTGTTTCTCTAAAATTGGAGGGAAACTTCCCAAAGAGAAGAATTTCTGATTTTTTTTTTGCACTTGAGCTGTGCCAAAGACAGCCAGTAAAAGACTGAAGTCAGGCATTTTTGGGCAGCGTCTACAGAATCCTCATCTTTACTCCAAGTAAACAGAAGCTGGGTGTCATCAGTGTAAGTGATGGTTTTTGCACCAAGGTCCTCTGCCAATTGAACTAGGGGCATAACATAAATGTAAAAGAGGAGAGGGCTCAGGAAGTGAAAGTTACCACACTCTTCCATCCAGGGGAAATTGTAGAAGGAACCCACTAACCCACTCAGGAGAAAATACACCTAAAAGAGAATAATGAAAGCCATCTAAATGACCCACCCAGGAGAACGTAGTAGATGCCACCCCTCTCAACCCACCAAGGAGAGCATAGGCCAAGACATTTACAGACCCAAGAAAGAGTAGCTTAAGCATCACTTACTTACCCACCTATGAAAAATAATTGAAAGCTACTAGACTCACCATTCTAGGGGACATGGCAGAAGAGGCTGACTATCCCACTCAGGAGAAAATACACCGAAAAGAAAATCCAATAGAATCCCTACTATGACCCACCCAGGAGAGAATGGTAGTAGCCATACCTCTCAACCACCCAAAGGAGAAAAACTGAAACAAACCTGTACACCCACACAGGAAAGAATAATACAACAAAATCATACTCACCCACAAGAAAACATCGTAAGTACCACACTCACCAATATAGAGGACAATTGAAGAAGCATCCAACAATGTAAGTACAGGGAAAGTCACCCCACTAAAACTCTGAAGGGGATAGTGAAAGGTAAACTAACCAGGAAAGAGTAAAGGAAGCCAACCTCCCCACCCGCCAGGAGAGACTTGTGGAAGCCCACTCATTCATTCATCCAGGAGACAACAGTGAAAGTACCCTTCTTACACAGAGAAGACAGAATAGTGCAAACCAGCCAATTCACCCACCCATGAGAAAGTAATGGAAGTCAACCTTGTCACTCACAATGGAAGGAATATCAAAAGCCATAACTATCACCCCCTGGGAGTGACTGATGGAAAGTCAATCTGCTGATGTTACTTGGAAGAGAATACTGCAAATCATCAATACACCCTCTCAAGAGGAAATAGTGAAAGGCACACCTATATCACACTTAAGAGGGAACTGTTCAAAACAACCCACCCATCCTCCTTGGAGAAAATGAAGGTAGCCATTTTGCTCACTCTTCACACCCAGGAGAGAACAGGGGATATCAGCTCGCTCACTGCCCCAGGAGAGAATGGGGGAAGACATCCTGCTCACCCAGCAAGGAGAGACTAGTATAAACCAACTCAATAACCCAATCAGGAGAGAATAGTGAAAGCCACTAATGAACAGAATTTTCTCACTGTGCACAAGTCAGAAACCCCTCATCGTGTCAGGATCTTGAACACCACCCACACACCAGCAAGGATAGTAAAAGCTAACCTGCTCACCTACCCAGGAGAGAAAACTCGAAGCAAACACTAGCCCACAAGATAGCATAATGGAACTTATGCTGATTGCCTACCCCAGGAGGGAGCTTGCCTTATTCTTGGAACATATCGTTTGGGGTCAAGGACAATAAGATGTCATGTTTATGTTGTCCTTTGGACAAGTAGGTCCAATTCCCTACATCAAAACCCCTGTGGCCGTCAGTTCACAGCATTCCATCATGAATCTGTGCAAGAGCATTGTTTGCAGTTAAGATAAGATTTGTATCTATATGTCCATGCTTCATGAACTTGTATTTATGGATCATTATTTGCAAAGTCTTTATTGATAAGTTGAGCCCTCTAGGCTTCTAAGGACATAATGTGAACTTGCACTTTAACAGTAGTTCCGGTATAAAAATCTGTACGCAAGGTTGCAAAGTTTAACAATTTGAGGCTACCTATAAAGCAATCAGAATTCTCTCCGATTATATGCAAATACTTACAGATGCTTGAAAGCAAGATTGATGATTCTTGGTTTTAAAAATAAGATGTACACAAAAAATAGCAAGTAGAAGAAAAATGATTTGCTAAACGGTGCAATTTTAGTTATCATTTCTTGAAGGCATCATGTACTAAAATGTGTTTGACACATGCTAGCATCTCCAAATAGTTTTTAATTATAAAATAGCAGTGTAAAATCAGTTTTGGCAAGATGATATAAAACAAAAACAAACAAGCATTGGTAAAGAAAATAGAGCAGGTAGTGGTAACCAGCCTTTTAGTTTTGTCAATGCTTATTTGTTTTGACATGGTTTTTGTTACTTTTTTTGTTGTGGGAGCAGCTGGGCCCTATTAAATGTAACACAAACATAGGCAAAAAGCAAAATATTTTGGGGGACCCAAAAAGTGTACTTTGCCAGAGCAGTACCCGACACTGAAGATTCTACTTTGAGAGGCGATCTGCTCCTTGTGGAGGGGCAGTAGGTTGTCATTCACATATATATATATATTTATTTCTGTTTTCCACTTTTCCCCCAGACCGCACAATAAATATTATGGGTTTCCTTTGTTCCTGAATATTTATGTATGAGCAAACATACTCATGGATATTTGCTCATGAGATTTATGTATGAGCAAATATACTCTTGAATATTTGCTCAAGCAAAAGTGCAGTTCATGTACTTTTTCTAGGAGAACGGTTTCCATGCGAGTTTCCATGTTTACATCTGTAAATGATTGTGAATTAATGAAGTTGTAAATTTGGATTAATGCAAGGACCTATACAATGAGTGCACCTTTGTGACTTTCTTTCATAAATCGGCCCCCAATCAGGTCTAACACACAAAGGCCGATGGGAGAAATACTTGCAAAAAGACGAACTATTGGCAACAGCTCGGGGTAGTATTTCAACCCATTGCTTTTTTGCCCTCCATTCTACCTGGTTTTTGCCCTCCATTCTACCTCAGCTTGCACCTAGCTATATGCAGCTGCCAGGCTAGGTCCTCCCTGAACTGGTACACAAGCAACCCAAGACTAGTTTTGCACTGATTGGAGCTAGTTAATCTGGTGTAATTTGGTTCCAATAGCACAATGAGCATGGGATTCACTTAATGCAGTACATCAAACACACAAAGGAGATGGTAGAAATGCTTACAATAAATCTAACCACTGGCAGTTTCTCTGGGTAGGATCCCAACTCTTCGTCCTTTTGCCCAGCATGCCACCTCATCTTGGATCCAGCCATGTGCAATCCGTCTTGGACCTGGTCCAATAGGAGCAGTCTGGCCCAAACTGCCCGGCAACCTAAGAGTGGAAGACCTGGCCTGGCCAGTTCGGGCTGTACTACTCCTATTGGAGCAGGGTCGAGACTGATTTGCAAATGGCTGGGTCTAAACTGAGGATGGACTGGGATGCGGCCCCAAGTAATTAGCAGTGGCTGAGATTAATTGAAGCATTCAATCCATCACTTTTTTGTATACTTCTCCTTGCTATGTCTGGCATTAGACAAGCCTCTATGGCTAACTTATATGTGTAATGAGGAGTTGCTAAACATAGGTTTTAAGTGTGTTATAGTTAGCTAGACATTTCACTCATATAAAACCATTGACGTCAAGGAGAGCACTTGCTCGGTTTATACTGCAAATAAATCATCACTGCAACACGATTTACGGTGTGATAGCGTTTCCTTAATCTTCGTTTCAAGTGATTTTATGGGAGAGGTGGTCTGCGCCTGTTTGTGTCTGTGCTGATAGCGGTCAGGATATGTATTATATATATATATATATATATATATATATATATATATATATATATATATATATATATCTCAATCTGGCTTGAAGATTGAGTTCTGAATGGAGGATTTAGTAGCAATGTGATTGACTGTATAAGTGACAAATTGATTGGGTCTCATTAAATTCACTAAATATATGGGATAGTGATTAAATTGTGTGAATACCTGTATCACTATCTATTATTGTGCAAACTACTACATAAGTTGGTTACTAGCTATGTGAAAGTCTATATTAGTTATTAATTAGTTAAGTGAGTATTTGTATGGGATAGTGAATGAATGTGTGTGGTTGGGTGGGATGTGTCGAGTGTCCAAAGATGTGTAAATAGTTCATTTAGTAGGTATATGAGGTTAAGAGTGGATGTGGAAATAGTTGCTTGAGTGAGTGAATCTCTTTATAGGTGTAGTTATGAGTAAATATGTTTGTGAATGATATATGTACAACAAACTAGAAATTTAAAAGGCAGTGTATGTGACAGTTGCTGTATATAAATAAGTAAACCTAAGGATGGTGCAGCATTCACAAACAAGTATACCTAAGACCCAGTGATTGCATGAGTGACTGTATGGATAATAGTATTCTATTGATCTTTGTTAGCATGTATGACTGAATCTATACATAAGTGTTTAGATGTGTGCGTAGATTTAGGAATCACTAAGTGGATTTTTAGAAACTTGTATTAGTGTGTCAATGGTTTCAAATATGATACTCCATATTTTATAATGAGTGTTGAAAGGTTATGCTACTGTATGATGAGGTGTATCAGTTTATCACATGGATGATATCAGTGATGTAATTTGAGATGTCATCAGTGATGTCACGGGCCATGTCATGAATGATGTAATATGTGACATCCTCAGCAGTGGATTGCGGGCGCGCAAGTTATAGTTAGTACAACTAACTATAACGGGGGAATTTCAATGGTTTTATACGGGTGAAATGTCTAGCTAACTATAACACCCCTAAAACCTATGTTTTTTCAGTGAATTTTCTAATTCCTAACTATAACATGTCCGAAACCTATGGTTTTGTCAGTGAATTTCAAAAGGTTTTTTAAATGCTAATTCCTAACTATAACATATGCAAAACCTGTTTTTTTTGTGAATTTCAAAGGTTTTTTTAAATGAATTTTTTTTAATATATTTGTTTTTAAAAATATTTTTTAACTACATTTTTTAATTTTTTTTATTTTTAGATGTTATTTTTTAAATTATATTCCACATATTTCTTTATACATTTTTTTAAATAATTTTTTTATTTTATATTGTTTATAATATACTTAAATTATTTTTATTTATTTTTTTCCTTTTTCTTGGAGTCGCGCACCCAAAGCACACCCTGCTCGTTTACTGCGCGGAATGTGTCTGCCATTTTAAGGTGGCTTTCTAGGATCTGCTTAGGGTGTGCGACGGGTATGACTTTTCCAATGCGGTTGCTATGCGACTTGTGCACGACTTCTGTCGCATACGCGAGATATACGTATTACGCGATGTGACGGACGTGCGGTAGCGCGTGACGTCATATGCATACCGGACGTGATGGGTGCACGACTCCTGCGAATTTTTTTAATGTTCAAAAAGATATATATATATACATATATATATATAATATAAATATAAAGACAAGACATTAGCTGAGGTTATTATGAAAATAATATACTTTAACTTTCTAAAAAGGTACATCACTTTTTAATGAAATTTCACGAAGTCGTGCTGGGTGCGAGCAGGGTACATGCTGAGTGCGCGCATCCTACACGCACCCAATGTGACCTCAAAAAAAGAGATTAGATTGGTTCATTAGACTTCCTATTGAAACTATTGAAGGACCCACCCATTTCAATCTCTCTTCTTAGAACTTTTCTTAGGGAAAGACCTGCTGAGAAGATTTGCTGATCCTTCATTATTGGAGAAGAGATTGACCCGATTGAAGTATGGCTGCAAATCTACCACCTTCCTCTGATTCAGACAATTCATCAGAACAGGAATTTGTTCCAGAACCTCCCCCTAAAGAAAGATATACAAGTATTGTCTGGAAGTTTTTCACATTTCCTCCAGGCTTAAAGAAGGTAAATTCGACTAAAGTCACTTGCCACATTTGCAAGGCAGTGCTTTCGAGGGGAGACCCCACAAAAAAAATACTCATGGGGTACTGGAAGTATGCAGAAGCACTTACAAACAAAGCACCCTGTGAACTTTGCCAGGGAAAAATTAAGAAGACTAAGGAAGACTCCTCCTGATCCATCAGAAGTGCCTAGTACTAGTGGAGCAACACCATCAGGCTCAACATCCCCTTCGGACCTCCGACCCCAATTAGGGAAAGTCCGGATGACATGCATAAAATGCGGACGGCTCATTGCATATGGGGAGCAGTCGGTGGATCTGGTGTGCCGAGCCATTGATAACCACCATTTTTAGTTCTCTTTTTTCCTCTCCTCTCAGTTTTTAGTTATTAACATACATCCAAAAGATTACGAACATCAGAAACGCTTTGCATTTTACTTTTATCTGTTCTCAATTTTTCATGAACAGAATGCACCAAGGAACAAAATCTTTTCACGATTCTTCATAATTTGCTGTTGCAAAACTTCAAGAAAAAAAAACAACATTGACCGCTACATTAGCATAGCTGTTGACACCAGAAATATTTTCAAACTGATAACCAACAATCTCTTCAACAGAGTCCTTTTTCATTTTGCTTGCAATCACAACATTATCTTCTTTTTTTCCCTTTTCTACACCTTCAGTACAGATATTCTCATGCCTTCTTTTTTGCCCAACCACACGCTTTTCAAATACAGGATATTGACCTTAATTAGGAGCATATGTTCTTCTTAACCTATTGTACTCTCTGACACAGTTGGCATCTGCAGTAACTTTTGTATCATTAAAATCAATCAAAAACAAACAAGATAATGTTCTGACTCGCGACAAAGCAACATATGCCATTTCCTCTTTAAACACAGTATTTCCAATGTTCACCAAAGTACTGTCAACACTTAAACATTGATATTTATGAATAGTGACTGCATAAGCCAGGGAAACTGGAAACTGTTTTCTACGGACATATAAATCTTTAACAAGCAGAAAATGTACAGAACAACCACCAATTTCTTGAACTTCATCAATCTGATCAAATTTAATCTTTAAGAATTCAATACCATCTTTATTTTGATAATTAACAAAATCCACAACAAAATCCACAACTTTGCCCGTTGCTCTATTAACTAAACCTTTTTCTACATTCAAATTACGCCTTAAAATTATCCAACAGTTCCATGCATATAGATTCTTTTCTAAACCAGCAGTTTTAGATATTGATTTTTCTAAAGAATCCAATTTTGTCTTCAATTTTTCGGTCAAAATAATCGTGATTCCTTCATGCTCTTTTTAAATCGATGGCTTCCATTTTTATTATTTCTTCCCGTTTCAAAAGTTGTTCGTTGAATATAGAACACTCACGCAGTGTTGGCATTAAGCAGATTACAGATTTGTTTTCTGCAATTTTCATGCAAATTTTCTCAGGAACTACATTTTCATTTGGAAACAAATTAGAAAGTAATCGAGTCTGCAAAGCTTGCTTCCTATGTTCAGTCAGTATTGCAATTCTTATATCTTGGAGAATAGTTCTATAATCAACATCATTTGCCTGTGGCAAATTTGTAATGAGTTCTTTGTATTCAAAATATGACCAAATGTTCACGTTCCAAACACTACCCAGAGACTTTCTGGTGTCTTCACGTGCAAGTGTTTTAACTACTGGTTGTCCTTTTACAGGAGTCAGTTGTAGTAGATCTCCAAAAACTACGACATGTTTTCCTCCAAATAACACGTCATACTCTGGTTTAAGAATTTGCTGCATTCTTAAATGCACAAATGCAAGCATTAAGTTTGATACCATGCTTACCTCATCAATAATAAGTTTCATTTTCTTCAAGACTCTTGAAACTTCACAACAAGCTTCTCCAGATAGCTTGTGGTATTCCAATTTGTTTTCATGCTCTACTGGTAGCATTAGTAAATGATGTAAAGTAATTACTTTAATGTTGTGTGCTGCCAACCCAGTTGGAGCAGTGACAACACAAGACAAATGTGACTCAGTTGTTTTTTGTAGATAACTTGTAATTACTTCAATTTAAAAACTTTTTACTGTTCCCGCTTGTCCACTCACGTACATTTGGATAGGTTGAAATGACGTGCATGAGCACTCTTTCTTTTCATGAAGTAATCCACAGTCAATTTGTTGTCTCACTTGCTCATATATTTGTTTTTGCCTAGCATTTAATTTTCTTCCATGTTTTTTAAGTTTGTTACATCTTCTTGAGCTTGATGCATTGCTGTTTCCACCTCATTCATGGCGATTGCTGCTTCATTTTCAACAATTGGTGGTCCTACTGGATATTGACTCAGCGCAATCAGAACTTTGACTGTCTTGAGAACTGTCTCTAGAAATCTTAGCTGAAATTGTAGCTTCTTGATTAATTTCATTGTTCAACATTTTGACATAATTTGCAAAAGCACTGCATGGTTTGCTATCTTTACAAGCATTAAAGGAATCTTCATAGCTCTGGAAATCTCCAAGTAATTCCAGTTCTGAACGCCATGGTTTAAATAGTTGTAAAAGGGCTAAACAGTAAAAATTTCCTTTTTTCAGCAGTGTTGCAACTCAGCTTTCTGTGATTAATCAAATTTCCTTCGGAACCTATGGCTCCATATTTTCCATCATTGATGTTCTCTGTAGTACTCCTTTTAAAAGTGTAGTATTGCAACACTTCATAGAGACACATGTACTCAAGATAATGACTTCTGTCTGGGTATGTCACGGCTCTCGTGGTTGCTCCTCAGGATCGGATTGATGCTATAAAGGGGGCCCACCTCTAGATCATCCCAAGTCTGACTATCAAGTACACAGACTCTTAAGGAGATCAAGCGGGGGAAAAATAAGTCCGGAGGGGAACAGCTGGGCGACTGGAACTGGAAACCTGAAATATCCTACAGGTATGCTGAAGCAGAGAGTAATAGTAAGGGCGTCTTCTAAATCCCCTGGTTCTCCTACCAAAATGGGAATGTAGAAGACCTAACCGCCCCAGGAAGTAACTATCACTCTTTTCCAGTAATATCATAAAGTTTATGAAAAGATTTCCCCTCAGAGGTAATTATATGAACAGCCAAAGTCAAGGGTAAGCACTGGTAGCATAAGAGTCAAACCCTTACACTATTCATATATCACCTGAATGGAGTTCACCAAGTATGTTCCTAGTAATCAACCAGTAAAGAAAAAAGATACCCAGCACAAAACAAAAGTGTAGCAAACACAGCGTCTTTGCAGATACGTCTCTGCAAGCACAAACAGGGACGAAACTCCCTATAGCAACATGCGGCACCTGAGCCTAGGTGTCCGGCCAGGATAGGAGGATCTCACTCCTAATCGATAGTTTAGAACAGGAGAAAAGAAGCAGTTTTCACCAGGAATGTACGAGATACAAGCACCCCCCAAACCAGAGGAAAACCTGAAACAACGTTCTCCACTCTAGATACGGGCGCTTCCTAAGCCCCTCCAAGGTAATCCACAGGTCCGGTGAAAACCCAGTGAGGAGGTCACCGACTCTCCACTCTCAATACGGGCGCTTCCTAAGCCCCTCCAAGATAATCCACGGGTCCGGGGAACCAAAGATGTGAGCTACCTTAGCTTCACCATGGCCAACGCCGACTGGAAACAAGAAACACGAGCAATCACTCTTGCTCGCCAGGAGGAATAATCGGCAGCGTTTCTCTCCGAAAACGCCAGGATATTCCCTTCCGGGCGCATAGCGTCATTGCAGCGCGCCACGCTAAGGATCATGGGGATTGTAGTTTTTCGAGCCCTTACAGAACTCGGACTGCAGGCAGTGATCTACCAGCGGCCGGGGAATCCTGACAGTACACCCCCTCTCACAAGATTCACTGACTGCCACCAGGCTTGCCCGGATGGGATAAGTGGAACTTCCGCACCAGTCTAGGAGCATGTACAGCACCCACAGGCTCCCAGGAGTCCTCCTCCGGTCCATAACCTTTCCAGGACACCAAGTACTGGAGCTTGCCCCGCACTCTACGGGCATCCAAGATGCACCGTACTTCGTACTCCACATCCTGTTGTACTCTCACAGGCGCAGGGGCCGAAGCACGGGGACATTTCGCCGGTTTGAGCAGCGATACATGGAACACCGGATGTATCCTGAAATGGGCTGGGAGTCTCAATTTCACCGCCACAGGGTTAACGTGGCGAAGCACCTGATAAGGGCCAATAAACCTAGGGTTGAAGACGCTGTACCTGCGGAAACAGATATTTCGAGTGGATAACCAGACCCAATCCCCTTTGCTATACTCAGGGCAAAACCTGCGGTGTTTATCAGCCTGTGCCTTATATTTCTGTTTTGCCTTCTCAAGATTTCTTCTTGCTAAGAGTACTGTTTTCCGTAGCTGCACCAATCTAGACTGCAACTGAGGTATCTGAGCCTCTACGGATGGAACACTTAATGGGGCAAACCTAGGGTGAAACCCGTAGGTACAGAAAAACGGGGTGTAAGAAGTAGAGGAATGGGCAGCATCATTATATGCTACCTCAGCCGTCCACAACCAGTCAACCCATGCCTCAGTAGTGGTGTCTACAAAACATCTCAGATATTGTTTGAGGGTCTGATTTAACCTTTCGGTTTGCCCGTCCGTTTGAGGATGAAAGCTGGTGGACAAGGAAGAAGCAATGCCTAACCTGTCACACCAGACCTTCCAAAACTTAGCGGTGAACTGGGCTCCTCTGTCTGAAACTATGACCCTGGGAAGTCCATGCAACCTGATTATATGGAGGAGCAGTAAATGGGCAAGCTGACCAGCCGTGGGAACCCCTTTACAGGCAATGAAGTGACCCATTTTTGTTAAGTAGTCCACTACTACTACTATGGCTGTTATACCGTGATCTTTAGGGAGACCCGCCATGAAATCCACTGAAAAGCTCTCCCAAGGACTCACAGGAGTGGGCATGGTTTGCAAAAGCCCTTGTGCAGGTCGATGAGCGCTCTTAGCCTGCGAACAAATGTCACACCGTTGAACCCAAGCAAGCACATCAGGACGGATGGTGGGCCGCCAGTAGGTGCGTAGCAATTTCTCCAGGGTTTTTTTCCCTCCAGTGTGCCCAGCACACGGCAGATCGTGACACCATTTGAAAGCCTGTTGTCTCAGGGCTAACGTGGGAAGGAGCAACTGCGGGCCTTTTCTTGGTAACCCTTGACGGATTTTCCACTCCGGATGTAGACGGATCCATGTTTTCCAGGCAAAGGTTTGTACACCTCTCTTGACCTTGTGGAGAAAGTCCTCGGTGTGTATCACTCCCACCACCTTCTTGGGCTCAATGATGCTTGTCTCGGGTGATGCCGTTACCACGGGGTTGTTTTCCTGACGTTTGAGAGCATCTACCTTCCGATTGTCACATCCTGGACGAAATGTAACCACGAAATGAAATTCAGAAAAATAAAGCATCCATCGAAGTTGTCTGGGGGTGAGATGGCGTGCTGCTCGCATAAACTGCAGGTTACGGTGGTCAGTGTACACTGTGATCCGCTGAGAGGCTCCCATCAACCAATGCCTCCATTCAGTGAAGGCGTCCTTAATTGCTAACAGTTCTTTTTCCGCAATGGTGTAGTTGCGTTCCACGTTGTTCAATTTGCGGGACATGAAACCAATGGGATGTGAATGACCGGTACTCTCATTCCTTTGTGAGAGGACTGCCCCAACTGCTAGTTCTGAAGCATCAGCTTCCACCACAAAGGGGAGTTTCGGATCAGCATGGGTTAGTACCGGTGCAGAAGTGAACGCAGTTTTCAATCGGTCAAAGGCGGTTTGTTCGGCGATGCCCCACACAAAGGGAGTGTTCTTCCTGGTCAACTTAGTGAGTGGGGTTACCATGTCAGAAAAGTGTGATATGAACCGCCTATAGAAGTTTGCGAATCCCAGGAGTTTTTGAATGTCTTTGACGCAGTTTGGTCTAGGCCACTCCACTATGGCACGTACTTTTCTTTCTGCCATCACCTGACCTGATGGTGTGAGCATTACTCCTAAAAATTCGACAGTGGTGACATGGAATTCGCACTTTGTTAATTTGCAGTACAGTTGGTTTCGTTGTAAAGCCTGAAGCACCTGACACACGTGTTTTTGATGTTCTGGTTCATCGTTGGAATATATCAAGATGTCATCTATGTAGACTACTACAAAGATGTCTAGGAAGTCTCTCAAAACCTCATTCAAGAAGAATTGCAAAGAGGCAGGGGTGTTACAGAGCCCAAAGGGCATCACCAGGTACTCAAAGAGCCCATACCTCGTCTTGAAGGCGGTTTTCCATTCGTCGCCGCTTCGCATGCGCACTAAATGGTATGCCCCTCTCAGGTCCAATTTGGTGTAGATGTTAGCTGATCGTACTTGCTCCAATAATACTGGTATCAAAGGGAGTGGGTATTGGTTCTTTATAGTTATGGCATTCAATGCCCTGTAGTCGATACAACAGCGTAATTCCCCGTTAGCTTTTGGGATGAAGAAAAGCGGGGAAGCCGCTGGAGACCTGGAAGGTCTGATGAATCCCAATTTAAGGAGTTTATCCAAATATTCCCGGAGGTGTTCAGTTTCGGGTTGTGATAAAGCATATATCCTGCCACATGGAATGACAGACCCAGGTGTTAACTCGATACGACAGTCGTATTCTCTATGAGGAGGGAGCACTTCCGCTTTCGTCTTACTGAAAACCTCCCCATATTCCTGGTAACAACTAGGTAATTCTACCTCCTTTTCTGCCGCGGTAGAAACAAGGTGGGTAACTGCCAGCACCATGGAAGGTCGAGGATTCTCTCTGAGGCATTGTTCTTGACAATAAGGGGAGACAAAATCCAAAGACTGATCCGTTCACTTAATGGTGGGTTCGTGTTTCTTTAACCAGGGGAGTCCCAATATCACTCCATAATTTGGGGCATGAATGAGGTTGAATGAGGGACGTTCCATGTCATAACCCCCATACCACAACTCGTATTGAGGTGTATGTTGATTGATTGGCCAGATTCTAGTTCATGACCGTCTACTGCAAAAACGGCTTCAGGGACAGATTTTGTAACAGGAGTCACCCCCAGTCTACGAGCTTCCGCCAGATCCATAAAACAACCTGTCGCTCCTGAGTCTACCATGGCTCTGATGGACTTGGGTGTTTGGTCTATCCACAGTTCCATTTCCAGAAAAAATAGATGGTTTCCCACAAGGCCCTCTTCTGTTACTGAAGGGATGAAGTGCGTGCTCGAGTTCCTCCCTTCCTCTAAACTCAAGCGTTGGAGTTTTCCGACCCCTTGTCAACTGTGGACACCGTTCCTTGTCCTGAACGATAGCGACCTCCCTTAGGCTTTACTGGGCATTCGCGCAGGAAGTGTCCTTTTTTCCCACAATAAAGACAGAGCCCAAATTTGCGGCGATGGTCTCGTTCGCTCAAGGTTAGTGACGCTCGCACTACTCCGATTTCCATGGGTTCGGTCTTTCCCTCATGCTTTTCTCCACTGGTCGGTTTGTCACCCAACAGTAGTGGTCTGTCTTTTCTTCCTTGCTCCCCTTTTCTCTCACGTAACCTGTGGTCCAAACGCAAGGCCAAATCAATAAAAGCAGCACACGTCGTAGGTTGGGGTTCAACCGAGGGCCGAACCAAGGCTCCACTCGGACTGACACAGCCTACCTGGAGGCCGAACCAAGGCTCCACTCGGACTGACACAGCCTACCTGGAGGGCGACGAGTGTGGCCGCCATCTTTGGGGTAGGGTACGGTTGGCGCTCTAGCGGTCGGGCGAATTAAGGCCCGATTGCTATAAATCTGGTGAGCGTCCTAGAAACCGGGAACACTTTACTTTAAACCAGAATCGCTCCTGAGGCGGAAGCCGGGAGCTAGGCTCTAGAACTCGGTAAAATTATTGCTAATTTGCACATTGCTTGTTGCACCACGTTTCTATGCTCAACAAATCGATTTAAAAAAAAAACGATCTTTTTTAAAAAACTGTCACTTTCATTCTAAATTTGCACTCTGTATTTTATTGTACTTGCTCACTGTTGGGGGTGCAAGACAGCGCGTGTCAAGTCCACCGAGGGCCGAACCAAGGCTCCACTCGGACTGACACAGCCTACCTGGAGGGCGACGAGTGTGGCCGCCATCTTTGGGGTAGGGTACGGTTGGCGCTCTAGCGGTCGGGCGAATTAAGGCCCGATCGCTATAAAATGAAGCCCTTCTTCCGTCCGCGCAGCGGGCGGGCGCAGCGGGCGCGCCGATGGCGCGCCGGAGGCGCGCCAGAGGCAAGCCCGTCTGGGCCCGTCCGGGCCAGACCAGGCCCAGGGCCCGTTACTATGCCCGTGGATCCCCCGGTACCCTCGGCCTACTCTAGTGAGGAACTCTGTGCACTAAGATACTCCCTGAATCAGTGCGATTATCTTCCGGGGGGGACTGAACCTCTACGCACTCATTGTTACCTCTGCCCCGATCCTCCACCCAAAGCCACCAATGGCAATAAGGTTGGTAAAATCATGAAGATGGCATTGCTAAATTGCAGATCCCTGCCTAAACATGCGCTTGAGATCAATATGCTGATAGAAGAAAGTTGCCTGGATCTGCTCTTCCTCACAGAGACATGGTTATCCCCCCATTCAGAGTTTGACATCATCTCTGCCCTTCCCACTGGCTTTCTTGCCCAAAACCTGAACAGAAGCGAAGGAATAGGAGGAGGTCTCGCCATAATCCATAGAGATTCATTGACATGCAGGCTAGAGAATGGCGGCATCTCAGACGCAGAGAGCGCCTGCTTTAGTATTCAATTAACCCCCGCACAATCCCTCTCTGGAATTCTGATTTACCGCCCCCCGGGCAGCATTAAGCACTTTGTTGACTCCCTACTAGAAGTTACCCTGGCTGCGGCTGCCCAGGCTTCTAACTTTCTGGTACTCGGAGACCTTAATCTTCACTTCAATGACCCTAACGACAAAGTAGCTGCAGAGCTTATGTCAAATCTCAAATCATTCGAACTTAATCTTCTTAATGAGGAAGCTGCCCATAGCAAAGGACATCTGTTAGACCCTGTTTTTTCTAACAATGCTCAACTCCTAGTCTCTTCACCTTTGCCTATACCTTGGTCTGATCACTTTGTAGTGCCCTTTTCTTGGGAACTACGATTGGAAGTGACCGGCGCCCCTCCCCTACGTACTCTCCAAAGAGCCTGGCCGAAACTTTCAGTTGAAAAATTGAAATCGGCCCTTGAGCAATCTGCTCCTGAACCAGAATCTGAAGTTCTGCTCGCAGATCAGAACTTTCAGAATTGGCTCAATAATTCCCTGAATATGGTTCTGCCCCAAACTATGGTGACCAAAAAGAGTAGTACTTTTAAATCCCCTTGGTACACCACAGCACTGAGAGATCTTAAAAAAGCCTGTAAAAAGGCAGAACGTATCTGGAGGAGGGACTGGGCCCTCAGTAGCAAAACCTCCTACCAGGCTGCCTTGAGACTCTACAAAGACGCACTACAAACGACTAAGGCCTCCTTCTTTGAAGAGAAAATTAAACAGGCAGCCAACTCCTCAAGGGAAACTTTCAAAATACTTGCTCAATTGACCAAAACTCCATCGCCGATCACTTCACAAAATGATTCCACATCTAGTTGTGACCTGTTAGCAAAGTTTTTTGACCAAAAGATACAGAAAATACTAGACAGTCTTCCTCAAACAGGCTCTCCCCTGACTTCTGACCCCCCCCCCTCCTTCTACTTCTGGTCCTTTACTCAAGACTTTCTCGTGCATCTCCAGGGAAGACTTCTGCACGACACTTTCCAATATCAAAAGTGGCTCGCCCTCTGATCCAGCTCCCATGCACATTCTTAAGCAAATTATGAGTACCATCGCCCCTCTCGCTACGGATCTTCTGAATACCTCTTTCACTACCGGCATTGTCCCCCCGAGCTGGAAACAGGCTAAAATCAAAGCCCTCCTTAAAAAACCAGGACTTGATCCTGCCGACCTGGCAAATTTTCGCCCTATCTCATTGTTACCTGGATTGGGCAAAATCGCCGAAAAGTGGGTGAATCGGCAGCTCTCCGGATTTTTGGAGAGCAATGACTTGCTGGGTAATTCCCAAACGGGATTTCGCCCTGGGCAGGGCACAGATACTGCCCTTATAGTGGTGGCAGAAGAGGCTAGGTGCATCTTAGATTCAGGGGGATCAGCAGCTCTGATCCTCCTGGATCTGAGCGCTGCGTTCGATACCGTAGACCACACTACCCTTGCCCACCGTCTCTCCAAACTAGGCATTGTAGGGTCTGCCCTTAAGTGGCTGAAATCATTTCTCGACAATCGGTCCTTTAGGATCTGGGAGAACGGTACCACGTCGAAGCCCTTTCCTCTTCAATGTGGGGTTCCTCAGGGATCTTCCCTGAGCCCCACATTGTTCAATGTATACATGGCTCCGCTGGAAGACGTAGTGGCCCCATTTGGGATTAAATCTATCAGCTATGCTGACGACACTCAACTTGTCGTCTCTCTGACTCAACAAGGGGGATGCTCGGACAATCTCTCGAGCTGCCTCTCGGCAATCTTCTCCTGGATGACAGACTCCAAGCTGAAACTTAATGGAGCCAAAACGGAGATTATGCTCCTAGGCCATCACTTTACATCTCTGCCTTCTGAGCTTTGGCCCCCCTGTATGGGTGATCTGCCACCTGCAAAGGAGAAAATCAAAAGCCTCGGGGTCTGGTTTGAACCCCAATTAACATTCAAGACCCACGCTCAGAAAGTCGCAGGCAGCTGTTTCGGCCTGTTGCGGTCAGTGCGGAAAGTGCTCCCCCTTCTGCCTTTCCAATCTAGGAAGCTCCTAATCCAAGGTCTTATACTATCAAGACTGGATTATGGTAATGCACTCCTCCTAGCCGCACCTAAAAAGACAATTAACTCTTTGCAGCGGGTTCAGAACGCTGCAGCAAGAATGCTCATGGGGGCACCTAGAAGGGCCTCGGCCAAACCTCTTTTGAGGTCCCTGCACTGGCTCCCCATACAGGAACGAATTGTATTTAAGACTCTGTGCATCACACACAGGACATTGCAAGGCAAAGGCCCTCCTGCCCTAAGAAAGCTTATTAGCCCCTATAAATCCTCAAGGACCCTCCGCTCGGATGGGGGAGAACCTGGTCTCCGTCCCTAGAGTAAGAAAAGCCCGGACTGGAGGACGGCGGTTCTCCCTGAATGCAGCAAAACACTGGAACGCCCTCCCTAGGGAAATCCGGATGGAATCCTCCTATCCCAAATTCAGAAAATCACTCAAAACCTTTCTTTTTCCTAAAGTAGATTAATCCAAGTCCCCCCCTTCCCTCCCTAGGGCCTTTCTGCTTTTCAGTTAAGTTAGCGCTGGGACGCTCAAGGGCATCCATGCGCTTTATAAATCTAATTTCATTTCATTTCATTTCATTTATAAATCTAATTTCATTTCAACCTGGGCTATGACATCTTTTAGATTTTCTGTGAGTCCTTGGTAGAACAAGACCATTTGCTTTGCCTCAGGCCAATCGGTTTCCGCTATCAACCTCCTAAAGTGGTTCAAATAGGTAACTAAATCGGAATTGCCTTGTTTGAGGACAAGCAATTCCTTATCAGCGGAAAAGGTTTCTGCTCTCCTGTCAAAGGTCTTTTCAAATTCGGTACGAAACAAATCCCAATCATAAAGGATTGCATCGTTATTCTTGACTATAGGGACCGCCCACTGAGCTGCCTCTCCACCCAGGTATGAAATCAGAAAAGAAACCCTGGATTGGTTAGTTAGAAAACATTTGGGTTTACAGGTGAAATGTAACATCACCTGAGTCATGAATACCTGCACCTTTTTTCTATCTCCCAGAAATCTTTCAGGGGGAGCCAATGGAACAGGGGAAGGCATTTCTACCACTACTGAGGCAGGTTGAGGGGCGGGGGTCCCTGCATCAAAAGGGTTCCGCTGTAAGGCGTCCATCCGTGCCTGCAACGCGGCTGTTTCCTGGCGGGAGGTGGCTCATTCTACCTGCACTAAGCCTAGTGCTGCCAGTCCAACCAGGAGGAACAGAACTCTTGGGCCGATTATTCTGTCACGGCTCTCGTGGTTGCTCCTCAGGATCGGATTGATGCTATAAAGGGGGCCCACCTCTAGATCATCCCAAGTCTGACTATCAAGTACACAGACTCTTAAGGAGATCAAGCGGGGGAAAAATAAGTCCGGAGGGGAACAACTGGGCGACTGGAACTAGAAACCTGAAATATCCTACAGGTATGCTGAAGCAGAGAGTAATAGTAAGGGCGTCTTCTAAATCCCCTGGTTCTCCTACCAAAATGGGAATGTAGAAGACCTAACCGCCCCAGGAAGTAACTATCACTCTTTTCCAGTAATATCATAAAGTTTATGAAAAGATTTCCCCTCAGAGGTAATTATATGAACAGCCAAAGTCAAGGGTAAGCGCTGGTAGCATAAGAGTCAAACCCTTACACTATTCATATATCACCTGAATGGAGTTCACCAAGTATGTTCCTGGTAATCAACCAGTAAAGAAAAAAGATACCCAGCACAAAACAAAAGTGTAGCAAACACAGCGTCTTTGCAGATACGTCTCTGCAAGCACAAACAGGGACGAAACTCCCTATAGCAACATGCGGCACCTGAGCCTAGGTGTCCGGCCAGGATAGGAGGATCTCACTCCTAATCGATAGTTTAGAACAGGAGAAAAGAAGCAGTTTTCACCAGGAATGTACGAGATACAAGCACCCCCCAAACCAGAGGAAAACCTGAAACAACGTTCTCCACTCTAGATACGGGCGCTTCCTAAGCCCCTCCATGGTAATCCACAGGTCAGGTGAAAACCCAGTGAGGATGTCACCGACTCTCCACTCAATACGGGCGCTTCCTAAGCCCCTCCAAGATACTCCACGGGTCCGGGGAACCAAAGATGTGAGCTACCTTAGCTTCACCACAACCAACGCCGACTGGAAACAAGAAACACGAGCAATCACTCTTGCTCGCCAGGAGGAATAATCGGCAGCGTTTCTCTCCGAAAACGCCAGGATATTCCCTTCCGGGCGCATAGCGTCATTGCAGCGCGCCACGCTAAGGATCATAGGGATTGTAGTTTTTCGAGCCCTTACAGAACTCGGACTACAGGCAGTTATCTACCAGCGGCCGGGGAATCCTGACAGGGTAATATGTGTCCAACATATTAGTTTTCAAAATAGCTGTACTTTCTGGACCTTTTGCTGCTAAATATTCAATTTCTTCTACAGATTTCAGTGCTCGATTTCGCATTGCTGCAAGACCTAGACTCACATAAAGGATTCTTCTAGATTTGGAGTATAGACTTGCAGATGATAACCAATCTGAGCATTCATATGCTTCAATTTATCGATACGATAACATCTTCAAACTGAAACTGTATAATTTCTTACTTGGAGACTTCTCGTGAGAAATCTCTTCCCACATTTCTTTCAATTCAGTCTTTTGTGATATTTTAATAAAGGATGTAACATATCGAGCAACAGCAATAGAATAGTCGGCAACAAATTGAATATCCATGTTAGCATTTCACATGGACAAAATAACTGGTTGTAGTCATTTATGTATTTTGACTCTTCAATTCTTCTTAAGTTGTAAGAATTTTTAGAGACTTTCTTGTGATAGTATGTCGCAAAGATGACATAAAACTGTTCACTCTTCCTTTGGACATTACAGGACACAGAAATGCAAAACTACATTTGGTGTAGAAGTTGTCCTTAGATTTGTACTTTCGTCAACAGTATTTTCCACATCAGTGGCTTTGGAATCGTAACACTTGTTCTCTTAAGTTGTTTTCTTCTGTGCTTTTGGGTACATCACAAGTTGCATATTGTTCAATAAAACTCAAAACAGTATCATCCGCATCTGTTCCAAATTTGGGAACGTCCTTAATCCATGATAGCATATGTATATGAGGAGCACCTCTTGCTTGATACTCCTTTCTCCAAAAGAAATCCACAACTTCTCCAAGAGGACTTTTTTTGATTGCAGATAAAAGACATCATAGACTCAAATCTACGATTGAAATACCTGCATACATTAACAGGATCCAAAGAGCACAATTCTCTAGGTGTCTTGTATTCAATATTTTTTATATTTCGGAATTTACCTCTCAAAGACATTCTAGCAAATCATCCCAAGCGTACTCAGCACAGCTTAGGGTAAGTAACTATGCTGGAGTTCCTAAGTTCCGTAGCATACATTTCAGTTCTCCATGACGACGGTACCAATACTCATTAGTCCCACGCTGACATGGCTTTAGATTAATGAGCTGATATTCTAGATGATCATCTCTCTGGTGCACTTTATCAATAAAATCTTTAGCAGATACATTTTTCATATGTATTCCAGTTTTTAGAATATGATTGACTGCATATGAAAGTCCGGACAAGTCACTTTCAAACAAAAGATGAAATATATAAGGGATACATTGTCAAAATCTTGGATCTTCTGCATATAATCTTGCTGTGCGATATTCAGATGCAGGAATCTGCAAAGGACGTTCATCATATCGTCCTCCTTTTTCCTGTTGGAAACAACTGCGGAAAACAACGAGGTTCCAAACTCTCTTTCCACACACTCATGGGAGTTCCTTTTGCTTTTTTCATTTGGAACAAATCAATAGTGTTCCCCATCACTTCTTTTGAATGAAGTGAATGCACACTGTATTGTTCATAGATTTCTTCACATGTTAACATATCCACTTTTTCAATTTGTCCACTTGACGTTTCAGTATCTTCTGGTAAAACTATTTCTTCTTCTCCCATATAAACATTCTTATAGTATGTATTGTTTTTTGTCAAATACAATGTTGCCTTTTGCACTTTCCTAACATCCACTAACTCCTGCCAGATTTTCTTATTCTTAGTCGGCACACCATTAACAAGAATAACTAGTGGTTCACTTTCTACACACTCTACACCAACAGTTTCAATATTTTTCTTTAAATCTAACGGTAAACACACAACTCTTCCTTTTAATCCTCTTTGTAAATCTGAAGGAGGCAATTTACCTGTTTTAGGCTCCATACGAACAATAGCCTGAAAGGGGTGCACACATTGAATGAGCATAGACTCATACTTGTTTAAATCGATCAGTTCTGGAGGAATAGCAACCAACTCTATATTATTGTGAACAGCTCTAGCGGGCATTTTAGTCTCATCTAATGTGTTATATCAATATTTACAAAAACGCTGATCAGGACCCAAATCAAAACAATTCTCTACCAACAAATAAGTTGCAAATTCTTTCCACTTATTATTTTCTTTTTCACTTTTTAAATACAAATCAACACTCCTAGTCTGATTTTTGTAGTGAGTTTGGCAACAATAATTACAATAAAATTTGGCCTTTCTCCTTAAATCCCCGTAAACTTTGTAATTTCATTTTCAAATTTTTTTCTACAACTATGTTCAACGTTCTCTTCTATTAATGTCTGAGTTTCTTCACTCTCTTCTTCAGTCCCAAAGTAACAAAACTCAATATCATCACAAAACTTTTTCACATCTGATACAGACCCTCGCAAAAGAACACTGTTCAACTCATTTAACTTTAGTGCTGGACTTTTTGCATAATGCAATCTTCTCACTAACTTACGCATGAGTATGATGTACTGCCAACATCCTGAAATGGTGAAAAACACTTTGACATACTTTCCTAGAAAGACAAGCCAGAGAATGACCTTGCAAACCAGTATGTTTTCTCACTCTGCAAGGGTCTAGTCCTTGCAACACCTTAATCTTTAGTTTAACACTTCTTTTACAATATGCTTCTAAGAAATTGCGTAATTTATCAATAGATTCTTGTTGTACACTACAAATACTACTACAATCCCAAGTGTACACTGGGGCTTTAGGATGTCTGCCTAGAACTTAATCAGCTATCACTTCTTCTGCATTTCTAGGAACCATTTGCGCTTTCTCAATTGGACAACCATTTCTAACCTCATAAGCTCGACCACTGGTGTCAACTGCATGCAACAAATCATTGCTCTGTAAACAATTCTCTTCATTAATAAAAGGCTCAGAACTTGAACTGTGTTTCCATTTCCCTAAGAAAATATCACAAACATTACTTTTGTTAATTACTCTTTTCCTCTTACTTTTAGCCTTCATTAAGTGGATTGGTTTATCTAGCAAATTCTCTATAATACTAAAATGAACAATTTCCTCTTTACTTTAAACGCCTTTTCAACAATGCATTCCATATGCTGCTTCTTTTTATAAAATAGTGTTCTCTTTCTACATTTCTTTGTATGTTTCAGTAAACTATGGACTACTCTGATGTAAAATATTTTATTGCACATTTCTTTATATTGATATTCTCATCTTCTACTATAAATTGTGTCCTTTGTATGTACATTGCCTTTTTTTCCTTTTGTAATCTTTGCACTTTTTGTGTGTTTGGAACATTTTCACTGCTTTGAACATTTCCATTTTTTTTTCTGAAGCTAGTAATATTTTTCATGAAATCCTTTGTGGTCTTACCAGAAATCTTTCTCTTTTTAGACAGAGAGGGCCATTAGGATGACGGCGGACTTAGTCCGCCCGCCATCCTATCCGATTACGAGACTACCCGCCATAAGGGTGGGGGTCCCGTGGGGGGAATTAGGATGCGCCCGTCACAGTGGCGGGCGCATTCTGCATTTTTAACATTGTGGCGGGCAGTGCTCTCAGCAATCCTGCCACAATGCTAAAAATGCATGTAATGCATTTGCATACACAAAGCGTCAGGCACCGCGCAGTGCCTGACGCATTGTATATGCAAATGCAGGGGGGTGCCACAGGTACCCCCATGTGCACCCCCCACCTCGCCTTCACCATGGGGGCCCGCAGGGTGCCCCCAAAGTGAAGACCACCTGCCTTTCCGTGGCGGCGAAAGGCATCCCCCAAAGCCCTTACTAATATGGATGGCGGTGTCTGATAGACACCGGCACCTTATTAAACCTTTTCCGCCGCGGTCGCCTTGCGACCGGGGCTCAAAAGCGGCAGACGGTGTTTCCGTCTGCTGCGGTCCCCCCTGCCATATTACTATGGCGGGTGGAAATGGGTGGCGGGTGGGCAAGGATGTCTGGCGGATCGCCACCGCCCGCATGGGCCCCATTATGTTGGTCTTCCAAAACTTGTGGTTGAGTCTTTTTCAAGTAAGTATCTTTCTTCTGAGCTTTTATTCTTCTGTTTTACTCCGGCATGATAAATTTGATTTTTAATGATGATAAACCGTATCTGTAAATATTAATCATAAATAAATATTTATTAATAACTTTAAAAGTATACTTTTTTATTACTATACAAACACATTCCATATAAATTCTAACTAAGAAATGTTAGGCCTGAAGCACAACTGTGAAGTTGGTAACAGCAGTACATACATTGTACATACCAGTTTGAAACACTCCATTACACTAAAACCTGCAGCACTTGATAAGCACAGGTAATGAAACCTCATGGGACCACTGGTCCCTACATAGTAGTCCCGCGGGAGATTCCAATGATAGCGATACGGAGGATGAGGAAGAAGAAGGCGGTCTGAGCGATGTAGAATAGGATGGGGGGGGGTCGCAAGATCTAGGTCTCTTAACCTGGAATGTGAATGGGCTAGGCAATGAGCAAAAACGGGAATATATAAAGGAAATAATAAATAAAGTGGACATTGCCTGCCTTCAAGAGACCTGGACATGCGACGAAACCCCAACTTTTGATGGATACCTACAGTTACATTACCCTGCCAAGAAGAAAAGCTTTGGCCGTCCCTCGAGGGGTCTGTTGACACTGGTTTCAACAAAAGTGCTGAGGGTAGTAAAACCGTTGAAAACAAAATGTAAATGGGTTCAATCAAGTAGAATAGAACTTCTGACAGTGGAATCGAAACATAAAATGTTGACTTTAATGAATGTATATATGCAGTGGGATAATAGAGAGGAGTATGAAAAGGAGATGAGGTTTTTTTAAAGAGGATGTTGACAGTACATTGGAAAATTATGCAGCAAATATAATAATAATAATGGGGGATTTTAACCATAAACTAAATCCTAAAAAGGCTGACCAATGGAATAGTGAACTGTTAAAGGTGTACGGAATAAACCCTGCTAGCTTTCCATCTGGGGAGATCTTGAAACAGGACTCAGAACTAGTATACGCCCTAGGAGGTAGGGGTCTCCATTGTTTAAATGGTAGAATAGAGACAGACTGCCCAGCAGGGAAGACTTTTAAACTAGGTCTACAGAATTGTCCTATCGACTATATGTTTATGCAAGCCTGGAATTTCCCCCAGGTTAGGGGATTTAGGTTAGAACAAAAAGAGGTGAGTGATCATAAGCTTCTTCACCTAATAATATCTGGGGGAAGGAAATTGCAGAGAGAAACAGTGATTAACCAGGAGGTCGAGTACCCCAAACGGGTGACGACACGACTAACTGAAGAATACATGGAAAAACTGAAGGCTATGCAAATGAAAATGGAACCTGAAAATTTTGAGAAGAAAAATCTAGAATGGTTCATAGGAAAGCTAGAAGAAGTGGTCCAGTGCCTAAGAATAGAACTAAAAAGGGATAAATTCAATAGGGTAAAACTGTCAAACCGAGGTAAAGGGTTTTCTGCGGAGTGCCAAACCAAAAAAAAGGAGATACGGGCAGCACAAAGAAGGCAAAAAAAGAACTTCACACAAGAGAGACAGGAACATATAAACAAGCTGAAAAAAGAATTCAAATCAATGATAAATAACGCAAAAACGGCATATAAAGAGAATTGCTGGTTAGACCTATTAGAAGCAATAGAGGAAAAAAATGTAAGGCAATTTTGGAAATTAATAAAGGCAGCAGCCAGAACGACAGATGGAGAATTAAACTGCGTGGTGAGTGAGGCTGCATGGGAAGAGTACATAAGGGAACTGTACGGGGTAAGAGCTCCAAGAGAGTATGTAGAGACCAAAATATGGCAAAAAATATCAGAAGACTTAATATCCAAATTTAATGAAGAACAAGTAGAGCTTACTATAAGAGAACTTAAGCTAACCCGTGCGGCAGGACCAGATAATCTCCCTGCAATAATACTGAAGTCGGAGGTAAGATTTCTGGCCAAGATGTTCCATGTAATATTAAAAAAAGGCGAAATGGCACCTACTTGGAAGGGTGCCATAATTAGGCCAATCCACAAGAAAGGGAGCAAGGAGGCTCCACAAAATTACCGGCTGATCAACCTCCTAGACATAGGAGAGAAAGTATTCTCAAAAATTGTATTGAACCAATTGAACGCATGGGTAAAGGAGTTTCAAATAGTACCCACAGAACAGGTCGGATTTAGAGCGGGTCACTCTACAATAGATCATGGATTTGCTTTATGGGCTATGGCAAAGAAGTCGACGGAACAAAATGGCAAGCTATGCTGCTGTTTCGTTGACTTCCGAGCAGCCTTCGATTCAGTAGACCGGGCCTGCTTATGGGATACTCTAACGAAGATAAATATTCCCAAAGACCTCCTGACCATAATAAAGGAACTATACAGGGAAAATTGGGGGCAAGTCATTAAGGATACCATGGGATCTTTAACCCCAAAAATACCCATTGCCAATGGACTAAGACATGGCTGTGTGTTGGCACTTCAGCTTTTCTCTATATTTCTGTCAGACCTCCCGGCACATCTAGAGGTTGAGGGTAGTGCCAGCCCCAAAATGGATGGAAATAAGGTACCCTGCTTACTTTACGCAGACGATCTGGTAATAATAGACCAGACCGAGAGAGGCCTCCAAAGAAAGCTTAACACCTTTTATACATACTGTGCTAGCAAATTTCTAACAATCAATCTAGACAAAACAAAAACCTTATGCTTTGGGAAAAAGATAAGCAGGTTCAGTTGGTATATAGGCGATCTCAAACTGGAGACAGTCAATGAGTATCGATACCTAGGCATATGGTTCGATAAGTCCTTAAATTGGAACGCCCATCTGGAAACACAAAAAGCAAAAGCACACTCTTCCATATGTGGTTTAAAAAGGTTCAATAGGGATTATGGAGAGATGTCACATCGACCAATGCTTAGAGCTTTTGAGGCAATGATCCCCCCCCAAGTCATGTATGGAGCAGAGATCCTTTACTTGAGCGGTAAGGGATCCTGGGACGCGGTAGAGGGGAAATGCATAAAAAGTCTCCTATCTCTTCCACAATCTTCTATGAAACAAGCCATAAGAACAGAAATAGGCACAAAGGCTTGGGTGATACAAACACAGATGGCTGTAATCAGATTTTGGAAAAGACTGGAAGATCCAGAAGGGCAAAAAGTAGCCCACTGGTGTCGGAAAGAAATACAGAAAAGTGAGCTAAAATGGGCAAAGGCCAGTAGGGAAAGATTGGTGGAAATCTGTAAAAGGTTAAAGATCGATGTGGACCAGGAAACATTTCAAGTTCTCGGTACCAAGTGTGAGCTGAAGCAAAATGGGAAGGAAGTATCTAGACTGATTGATATAGATTATTTAGCAAAGAAGAAATCAGTAGCACATATGCTAAACGCTTGGTCCAACAAAAACTGGTTCCCCTACTTAGACATCCTACCCAACCGCGGATACAGGCAAGAGATTCTGAGGCTGCGGATTGGGATTAACCCATGGTTAATAAACAGAGACCTTAAAGCAAAAATTCTAGATCAGCAAAGGGCACTGCAGGTGTAAGCTGGGAACTAAAGGAGACCTGCTACATATACTGCTAGATTGCTTGACACTATTAGAACAGCGAAAACTGTGGCTGCATCCTGTATTCCTAAAACATGATATAAGAACAAGGGCGCAGGCGGCCAGCCTTCTAACAGAAATCCCCTCCATTGATATTGTAATTGCCCTTGGGACATTTATAAAGGTGGCCCTGAGTGCATTAAGAAATCAGGAATAATCTGTAGTAATGTATGAAATTTTAATCGAATGAAAATACTTCCTGTGGTAAAGGAAAGGAATGGGCTTTTAAATATAAGTTTTAAGGCAAATGTAATTTTACTGGTGTTTTGTATTTTTATAATGGTGCGTAAGATCTTTTTATCGGATTAATTTTTAAAAAGGTTTTATTGTATTTGATGTGAATATTCTATTCTATGTTACGATTTTTGCATTTGTTTAAAGACTATGGTCATAATAAACATACATTTTGACTTGACTTGACTTGACACTCCATTACACTAAAACCTGCAGCACTTTATGAGTACATGCATATTAAGAAAATGATCACAATACTATAAGGAGAGACACTGAGTGAATTCATAATTGGTTCACTGTTACTTTAGTAAATAGATTACTACTTGGTACATAAACAGTCACTATCGTTTACCAACAGTACAGATTTAGAGTTTAGAATACTGCAGTGGTGTTTGTGTAGTGTAGGGGGTCGTTGTTGAGTACTGTTCTAGGGTAGTGCAGTGGTGTTTGAGTAGTGTAGGAGGCCGTGCTGGGGTAGTGTTTTAGCGTTTAGGTTAGTGCAGTGGTGAATGGGTAATGTAGGGGGTCTTGCTGGAGGTAGATTTAGTGTTTACGTTTGTACAACGGTGTTTATGTAGTGTAAGGGATCGTGCTGAATTACTCTTTTAGGGTAGTACAGTGGTGTTTTGGCAGTGTAAGTGGTCATACTGGGGTAGGTTTAGGGAAGTGCAATGACATTTGGGTAGTGTATGGGGTCGTGCTGGAGTAGTGTTTTAGGGTTTAGGGTATTGCAGTAGTGAATGGGTAGTGTAGGTGATCATGCTGGAGGTAGATTAAGGGTTTAGGGTAGTGCACTAGTCTTTGTGTAGTGTAGGAAATCGTGCTATGGATACAGTCACTGCAAAGGTACATGTATTTATAAGTCTGCAAACACATAACCAACAAAATCATAGTCTCTCAATCTTCCCAAATGAACACTGAATCGCAGTGTGATTCTAGACAGATAACAATATTTCATATAACTGGAGTACTGAGTTAGTATAGTGGTGTTTGGGTAGAGTAAGCGGTCGTGCTGGGGTAGGTTTAAGGTTTAGGGTTGTGCAATGGTGTTTGGGTAGCGTAGGAGGTGGTACTGGGATAGTATTCTAAGGGAGTACAGTGGTATTTGGGTAGTGTAAGAGGTCATGCTGTGATGAATTTAACGTTTAGGATAGTGGAATGATGTTTGGCTAGTGTAGGGTCGGATCACCATCTGGTACCATTCTCCGTACGCATTCCTGGGGCAAGATCTCTGGAGCCAGCACCCCTGTACCACCCCAGGCGGAGATGGGCCACCTTTTCCCAGGCTAAATTCTGTGCGGCACTTACAAGAGGAGGGAGCCCTGGGGGGGAGGGGGGATGATGCGGACACTGCCAACACCAACCTATGTAAACATATCAACGAGGCGCTTGATTGTAGGGCCCCACTCTCCCGCGCCAAATCGGGTGGCCGCATTAAAAAAACAGCCCCGTGGTATAGTGATGAGCTACGAGTTGCGAAAGCAGCATTGAAGCGAGTTGAAAGGCAGTGGCGAGGGGCTTTTTCTACGGAAACTAGGGAGATATACCTAACTGAGAGGCGAACCTATCATGGACTAATTAGGAAGTCCAAAGCAGCATACTATACCACCAGAATTAGTGAAGCTGGTAATTCCACGAAGGAGCTTTTTTTACTCTATAAAACTCTCTCGAGTGGGAAACCAGCCATTGCCCCAGATGACTGTTCGGTGGAATCCTGTGATAGGATCGCGGACTTTTTCGCCGAGAAGGTAGCTAAAATTTACTCTGCATTTCCTAGTCACCCCATTGCAGGGACGGAGTTTGTGGAAAGCCCGAGGGAATGGGGGACAGACATATACTGACCAACTTTGTCACCCCGTCCCCGGAGGACCTTTTAAAAATCTGTAGATCCATCAAGTCTGGTTCCCCACTGGACCCCACCACGCCGAAACGACTAGTTGATAGCTTGCCAGTGCTGGAACAATACATCAGACACCTACTGGACGTGTCATTTAGGACTAGAAACAGGCGGTGGTTCTACCTCTTAGGAAGAAACCAAACATCAGCTTTGAAAAGCTGGAGAACCTCCGACCTATCTCCCTTCTGCCCTATCTGGCCAAAGTGGCGGAAAAAACGGTAAACATACAACTGATGGATTTCGTGGAAGAGGCTGCCCTCCTGCACGACACCCAGTTTGGTTTCTGCCCCCGCCATTCAACTGAATCAACTCTTCTGATGGCTGTGGAGACCCTACGTCAGGGGGTGGATGAGGGGCAGACCATGGCCCTCATCCTATTGGACCTGAGTGCAGCATTCGACACTGTAGCTCACACCACCTTGCTACAGTGTCTGAATAGTGGAGGGATATCTGGAGCTGCACTCGAATGGATCCAGTCCTTCCTGACGGGGAGAGGCTTTCAGGTCCACCAGGGCGAGTGTTATTCTAGGGAAATCGGTTTGGGCCAGGGCGTGCCCCAGGGCTCGTACTTGAGCCCCACCCTATTTAATCTAGATGTCTCCCCAGTGGCCCCTATTGTTGAGGGCCATGGTCTGCACATAGTGTCCTACGCCGACCACACGCAGTTGGTTATCTCCCTTTCACGTGCGCCCGGTCTTGCGGTGGACCGATTCAGAGCCTGCATGCAAGAGCTTGCAACCTGGCTGTCCACCAACTGCCTCAAATTAAATGGCAGTAAGACCGAGGTGCTCGTGATGGGGGGGAACCCATCTGTCTGGTCATCGGCGTGGTGGCCTTCATGCTTAGGCAAGGTTCCAACACCCTGTCAAGAAGCTAGGAACCTTGGAGTTTGGCTTGACACTGACCTGTCCTTTGGACCTCAGATAGGCCGTGTGGTGGGTGTTTGCTTCAGCATCCTAAAAACTCTGCGGAAGGTTTTAGATCTCCTTCCTACGTCAGCCCGTAGGATGCTGGTGCATGCCCTCGTCACATCGCGCCTGGACTACGGCAATTTGCTGTATCTGGGAGCAACCAGTAAGGCAATAAATCGCCTCCAGGTGTTGCAGAACGCGGCAGCCCGCCTCATGCTGAAATTTCCCAAAAGATCGGCTTCCAAAGCTGCCCTTCAGACCCTTCATTGGCTACCAGTAAAGAGTAGGGTCGAGTTTAAGGCCCTTTGTACTTGCCATCCAATCCTTACTGGGAAGGCACCAGCACCGCTCCAGAGTCTGGTTACCAGATACGCGCCCACGCGCGCCCTTCCCTCCTCCTATGGAGGCCTATTAAAGGTCCCTAGGATAAGAAGGGCTCGCATGGGAGGTAGATCTTTTTGCTACCTGGTGGCGAAGAGCTGGAATGCCTTACCTCTGGACCTTCGCCTGGAGCCATCTGAACCCGGCTTCAGGAAGAAGTTAAAAACACACCTCTATACACGGTAACCAAGCAGACCCTGCGGCCCAGCTTGCATGAGTTCTTCTGTCTTAGTGCGGGGACACGCCATCTGAGCGTAACCAGGCGCTTTATAAAACTCTCATTATTATTATTATTATTATAGGGTGTTGAGCTGGGGTAGTGTTCTAAGGTAGTGCAGTGGTGTTTATGTAGTGTACAGGGTCATGCTAGGGATAGTGTTTTAGAATTTAAAGTACTGCAGTGGTGTTTGTGTAGTGTAGGGGGTTGTGCTGGGGTAGTGTTCTAGGAAAGTACAGTGGTGTTTGGGTACTGTAGGAGATTGTGCTGGAGTGGATTTAGGATTTAGAGTAGTGCAATGGTGTTTGAGAAGTATAGGGGATTATGCTGGGGTAGTTTTAGGGTTTAGGGTAGTGCAGTGGTGTTTGGGTATTGTAAGAGGTCGTGCTGTGACATATTTAAGCTTTAGGGTACTGAAATGGTGTTTGGGTAGTGTAAGGGGTCATGCTGGGATAGTCTTCTAGCATTTATTGATCAGTGGTGTTTATGTAGTGTACGGGGTCATGCTAGGAATAGTGTTTTAGGGTTTAAGGTTGTGCAGTGGTGTTGGTGTAGTGTAGTGTAGGGGGTCGTGGTAGGGTAGTGTTCTAGGAAATAAAGTGGTGTTTGGTTGTTGTAGGAGATTCTGATGGGATTGGTTTAGGGTAGTAAAGTGATGAATGGGTAATGTAGGCAGTCGTACTGGAGGTAGATTACCGGTTTACAGTAGTACAGTGGTGTTTGGGTAGTGTAGGAAATCATACTGGTGGTAGTATCACTGCAAGACTACATGTACTTATGTGTCTGTAAAAACATCAAGCATGCATTCCATATATTTCAGAACTGCATTTTACCATTAATGCTAAACTCATTTTGGAAACACATAACCAAATAGTATTTTCTAATTCTACCAAAATGTGAGAACACAATACGTTTTTAATCAATTACATGTCAGGAAACGCATGAACTACCAAAATGCTTCTCTCAGAGTGATTCCTAAATGCAGACTCACTGTGTGAATCTACTCAAGCAACTCTATCCCTTGCATTTTACCAAAACACAGTTACCACTCAACAAGACTTTAGGTGACTCTACACACTGCACAAAACTTTCTACTACACATTAGTATAGAGTGCTTCTATCAGAATATTTCCTAAATGCACATAAGACTCACTGTGAGATTCTAGACAAACAACACTATCCATTGCATGTAGAAACTTGAATCATTTTTCCAACTAAAAAAAAATAACGGTTTCTAATTCTACCAAAACATGAGAACAGCATAGTTATCCATCTGCAAACACATAAAATACACAAATGCTTATCTCAGAATTCTTTCTAAATGCACACACACACTCACAATACAATTCTAGAGAAAAAAAGTATTCCCTGCACTTTAGCAGGACAAACACATTAGTCTGATTAAAATCAAAATGCACCACATACATTCCCTCACAAATTAATAACTCACCTTTCCAATTGTTTTGTAGAGTAAGAAGTAGATCAGTCACAGAGCAGATTTTCTTATTTAGAATCTCTGTTTTGAACACCTCTCACCAGAACCAATGAATGGCACAGTTTACCTCTCATTTTGAACACATATACACCTTCACATCAAATCACATTACTCCCCACATTAATTCAAAAGCAAACACACATTTCTATTGGTTACTATTTCAATCCTTTCCAAATGACATAAATTTCAACTCTGCCTTCTGCCTGTTAACATAGAAAAACTTCATGGAACACTTAACTGAGCACAAGGGTCAAAAGTTCATCACACATTATTGCTAATCAAAACAGCAAGTGTGCTTGACTTTTCAATATACCAGCTTATCCTATGTAATGTTCTTTTCAATCACTTGATGTTAACCAATAAGAATCATGCTTTTAAAAAACACAAACATGCACCCTAGTTTTCAGTGTAGAATGTTGTCAAACAACCAATCATTTCTTTTTTCAACACTACATGTTATCCACCATTTTAGAAAAATCTTAGTTTTCAAACTGCCACTTCATTTACAGAGAGCATCTGAGTGCATTCAGACTTCCCTTCAAGATGCAGAGTGTGGATTGTGGGACACAGCTATATTTTCTGGAGCCAAAGGTATGCAGAACACAAAGGAATTCACAAAGACCTAGGTTTACCAAATGTAGACATTAAATGGATTGTACAGAGAGGGTTAAGGTGGCACCAATTGATGCCATTGGTGAAATCCTTTTTACCTCTCCAACACCCTGACCTCATAATTGTGCACTGTGGTGGCAATGACCTAGGCACTTTGACTGGGTTAGGTCTGGAAATGCTTATGAAGGACACCTTTGGAGAATTGATGTCACTTTTCTCCCAAACTGCCTTTGTCTATTCTAACATATGCCAAAGGCAGAAATGGAACTGGTCAAATAATTTTTTCCACAGATTGAGAAAGCTAGGAAACATGTGAATAAATCGGTTTCTGCTTTTCTCCGAGACTATGGAATAGGGTCCATATACCACAATAATCTGGGTTTCAATATGGCATCTACAGGAGAGATGGTGTACATTTTACAGATGAAGGGAACAGAGTCTTCCTCTTGAACTTTAGACTCTGCATCAGCACTTACTTGTAGGTACTAAAATCTCTCAATAAATACAAGGGCTCTTTTTAGATCAGGACTTGAAGCGCTGATGCGCCGTAGAGTAGTTCCAGGCTCAGCTTCTCCTTTTCACTTTATGGAGATGGTGCCACTCCCACGACGAGGCCGCCGCTGCAAAATGAACACACATCAGCGCTTCAAGTCCTGATTTAAAAACTCTCCACGCGGACCTGAATTCTACTAAAGAAATGAATAAAGCTTTTAATGGACACGTGCGGTGGGCTCTTTTAAAAGTACTCCGGTTCCTAAAGGAGGGGACCACAGTTACCAGCATGCAATACAATCTGCCCAACGAGTGCACACCCCTTAGGGTGCTAATCAACATATGCATCCATGGAAATAAAAGAGGGCTGATTCCACCGCATCAACGTGAAGCCAAGCCTCTGATGAGATGCCGTGTGCATCGAAACGCGTCAGGCACAAAACATTTATCAGGCGAGTGTGGTGAGCCAGAAATGCAGACCGGATGGTAGACTTTGAAGCGAGTGTCCTCCCGAAAGCTAAAGGGCAATTCGTGTGTTCATTTTGCAGCGGCGGCCTCGTCGTGGGAGTGGCACCGTCTCCATAAAGTGAAAAGGAGAAGCTGAGCCTGGAACTACTCTACGGCGCATCAGCGCTTCAAGTCCTGATTTAAAAACTCTCCACGCGGACCTGAATTCTACTAAAGAAATGAATAAAGCTTTTAATGGACACGTGCGGTGGGCTCTTTTAAAAGTACTCCGGTTCCTAAAGGAGGGGACCACAGTTACCAGCATGCAATACAATCTGCCCAACGAGTGCACACCCCTTAGGGTGCTAATCAACATATGCATCCATGGAAATAAAAGAGGGCTGATTCCACCGCATCAACGTGAAGCCAAGCCTCTGATGAGATGCCGTGTGCATCGAAACGCGTCAGGCACAAAACATTTATCAGGCGAGTGTGGTGAGCCAGAAATGCAGACCGGATGGTAGACTTTGAAGTCAGTGTCCTCCCGAAAGCTAAAGGGCAATTCGTGTGTTCATTTTGCAGCGGCGGCCTCGTCGTGGGAGTGGCACCGTCTCCATAAAGTGAAAAGGAGAAGCTGAGCCTGGAACTACTCTACGGCGCATCAGCGCTTCAAGTCCTGATTTAAAAACTCTCCACGCGGACCTGAATTCTACTAAAGAAATGAATAAAGCTTTTAATGGACACGTGCGGTGGGCTCTTTTAAAAGTACTCCGGTTCCTAAAGGAGGGGACCACAGTTACCAGCATGCAATACAATCTGCCCAACGAGTGCACACCCCTTAGGGTGCTAATCAACATATGCATCCATGGAAATAAAAGAGGGCTGATTCCACCGCATCAACGTGAAGCCAAGCCTCTGATGAGATGCCGTGTGCATCGAAACGCGTCAGGCACAAAACATTTATCAGGCGAGTGTGGTGAGCCAGAAATGCAGACCGGATGGTAGACTTTGAAGCGAGTGTCCTCCCGAAAGCTAAAGGGCTATTCGTGTGTTCATTTTGCAGCGGCGGCCTCGTCGTGGGAGTGGCACCGTCTCCATAAAGTGAAAAGGAGAAGCTGAGCCTGGAACTACTCTACGGCGCATCAGCGCTTCAAGTCCTGATTTAAAAACTCTCCACGCGGACCTGAATTCTACTAAAGAAATGAATAAAGCTTTTAATGGACACGTGCGGTGGGCTCTTTTAAAAGTACTCCGGTTCCTAAAGGAGGGGACCACAGTTACCAGCATGCAATACAATCTGCCCAACGAGTGCACACCCCTTAGGGTGCTAATCAACATATGCATCCATGGAAATAAAAGAGGGCTGATTCCACCGCATCAACGTGAAGCCAAGCCTCTGATGAGATGCTGTGTGCATCGAAACGCGTCAGGCACAAAACATTTATCAGGCGAGTGTGGTGAGCCAGAAATGCAGACCGGATGGTAGACTTTGAAGCGAGTGTCCTCCCGAAAGCTAAAGGGCAATTCGTGTGTATATATATATATATATATATATATATATATATATATCCAGCTCAAAACTCCATCTTCCACACAAAAATTAAGGGACTGCATTCGACCAAGGTTGCTGCTTGGTTACTTTATTACTTTATTTTTCCGAGACCAAACACGAACACAGGACGCATTTCGGCTTCACGCCTTTTTCCAGCTGTGTACACAGTGCCGTAAGTTCAAAATCATTATATCCGTTACGAGCATAAAGCTTCAGGTGCAATTTACATAAACATAGATAACGGACTTAAAACATCAAACATAAGGTGAATAGAGGCGCCATATTGAAACATGCAATTTAGGCGAAGCAAGTACTTTTAAATTCATTGCTGGTAAATAATTAGCATCAGTCAATTTGAAAATGATTTCACAGTGATTCATTCATTTCTGCAATTCATTAATCCCTTCCGGGGATGTCGTATTTAAACCCAAAATTAATCATTGCTGGTACATAATAAGCATCAGTTCATTCATTTCTGTAATTCATTGATCCCTTCTGGGGATGTCATACAAACCCCAATTTTTATTTTTTTTGCAGAGTTTTATATAGCGCGAACTTGACCCGAACCGAATAGGGTATCCGAGCGCTTTACATAGCACCAGTTACGTCACATGAGGACACACATTCATTTTTGTTAGGCACAGGGAGATTAAGTGATTTGCCCAGAGTCACAGGATGTTTGGCGTCGTTACCGAGACTCGAACCCAGATCCCCAGGTCCGAGGTCGAACGCCCTAGCCGTTAGGCCAAATTGAGCCTTGAACGAGCATAATGGTACTCGAACTCATTTTAAAGCTATTCGGTCCAGATTAATTAATTCATTAATTAGCCGCTACATTTTTGGAGGTGCCTCACAGTTAAAGTTATAAAACCCTGAATGGGCAAACTTTAATACTTAGTTCTAAATGGGCTAGTCAGCAGATGCGTTGGCGCTTTATTGTTCTTTCAATCTATTCTTGCAATGCTATCTTCATATACATCAATAACACAAATATTAAAGAAACATTTGGATACTCAGACATTTCAATGCATAGCATCAACACTTATTATACTAAATGGATTGAAAGCTCTTCTTCAGTGTTCAAACTATTCGGGAAAGTGGTTTGCATAATTGGCAATCCGCGAATTTTGCGGATTTGCGGATTCGCAATCCGCAAAATCCGCGAATTCCCGCGAATTTGCGGATTTTTTTTTTTTTTGTGTTCGCCCGTGTTTCTGCCAGTTCGCGAGGGTTTTTACAATTTCGCAATTTGCGAACTTACCTGTCGGGTCGCAAGTTTTGCGAACTTGTTGTTTCTACGTGTCCAGCCTGTTTGGGACACTCTTCTTCATCACTGCCACTCTCTGTCACCACTGCCACTCTCTGACTACTCATGCCACCCTCTGGCCCACCCATGCCACCCTCTGTTTCATCACTACACCCTCTGGTTGTCCAGTGTACATTATTTTCGGCAAAGCAAAGCACACCTTCCCTGCCTCAAGTGACCTGAATTAATTTGGGGCTGATTAATGTGTCACAGAATATTTTTTTAGCTGGCACCTGCTTCCTTAGTGCGCCCTGATTAGTGATCTTTTGCACTTGCTAAGTGCTTTCATTGTTGCAAAATTAGTTACAACACCTGCCCTGCCCCAACTGACAATAATGAATTAGGGGCTGATTAATGGATTTTAACTTCCAGCCTGGCTCCTGCTTGTCTCCCTTAGCTGTAATTCAGGACCTTTGTGGCATATGTGTAACTATTCTGAGGTTCAGAGCAGGGTCACATAATAGTTTCAACTGGCAACTGAACTCTGGAGGGGCCCCTCAGGAAGCCCTACAGGAAATGGCTACTAATGATGTGCCTGAACTTTTGAACCTGGTAAGTAGTTACTTTCAGTTTTGCCAAGATCGTATTTCTGCAATTTCGCACTTATTCGCGGGGCGCGAACTCACGCTAACAGTGCGAGCAGCGCGAGCAAAATCCGCTGCTCGCGGATTTGCGGATTTTGCGGGAAATTCGCAAATCTCGCGGATTGCGGATTTCCCGAAAATCCGCAAAATCCGCGAGCGGAACGGATTTTCCGCCCACACCTAGTTTGCATATCTATAATGAATCTAGATTCGGGGGCATGGCCACGGAGCGGATGGGGGAAGACGCGTGAGCTGGGAGCTTTGCGCTGCATCGGGCAAAATCCTGATGCAGGAGGCTGAAACGAGCCCCTGAGAACCTGTGCGGGTATCACCAAAGTCCTGGGACTGCAGCAGCGATGAAAAAAGAAACCAACAAAGAAAGCACCAGACACCAGAGCTCGGTGAATCACTGGGGTGAGCGGCCAGCTGGACGGAGGAGTAAGATGGCAGCCATGACTGCGCCATGAAAAGAAAGAGGAGCCGGAGACGGCGTGTAAGTGGACATGGGGACATATCGGCGATTATACTGGCACAGCTGCGACGGTCCCACTCATGGCACACGGAGGGGGAATAAGGGGGTGAATAAAAAGCTGCACATCCTATCCAATACATTCCAACAGGTATAATAAGCTCCATTTTAAAATGTCTGCCTTTGTACAAATGCTGCCTTCCACACATCTCAGATCTACACCCTGTCCTGTTCCATTAGCATCTTCATTTAGCTGTAATCAGGAAATGCCAAGCTAGGGGAATAAACAACTCTTGTGTGGTAAACAACCTGCTTGCAAGAAAGCATGCTGTAGCCATTCACCCTGGGTGTGGTAATACTCCGGTAAATAATCAACAAAATAATCTACTTCCATATTGAAACTTGGGTGACAGGGGGTTCTATCACAGATGTTCCTGGCAAAAAAGGGGAACTTTTCACCCTGAAGGAACGGAGTCTCAAAACGTGCCTGCTCCTTGAAGTCTTACAACGAGGCACCTGCAGTAGCTCACTGAAGAAGGAAGAAAGCCTAGCCAAAATAGGAAATTTGGACAGAAAAGAAAAAAAAGGGCGTGAGCATCTTTGTGTTCAGACGCAGTGGAACCAAGCCCCGCATTCAAGATCACCCTGGCTAGCAGACAGCAAAGAAACCGCTGAGAGATGAGGTGGGAACTTGGCACTGGAGGTTGGGTAGGAGGGGTCACAGCAGTACTGGAGAGTTATCAATTGGCAGGCCCCTTTCCCACAAAGGCCTTTTTAGTCAATAGTTGCTTGCACACCTCAGTGGGCAGTAACCTCTGGGGGTGTGAGGGAATCTGCAAGCTTGCACAACTGTAGGGGTGATGTAGTCGGAAAAGTTGCACTTCATCGATTTCACAAAGGGTATTTTTTAATATTTAAATGTCAAAGTTGGTGAAGATTTGCAAAAAGTAGTGAAAAATCCCTGAAATAGTAGATTTTTCTGTAAAGACAAAAAGTGCAAAGCCATTTTTTTTGTGAGAAAAAAAAGTTGCCCATTGCGGAGCTGTGTGAGGATGAAAATCTGCGCAACTCTGTTAATTTTGCCACATTTTCAATATATCACCAGCTGAACAAATAATTCCCACAACCCTCCTGTATGATATTGACATTCCTAATGGCTTTTTGGAAAAATAAGAATATTGTACCCGCGCTGCTATCACAGCCAACCTTCGGAAGGCACGGTGCCAACTACCAGCGCTTCAGTTAGGAGAGGAAGTGATACCATTCCATGCCTAGCAAATATGGTACAGTTATCTCTATTTTTTAAGCCTAAATACTCTTATTTTTTGGGAGTAAATAAAAAGAGTAATCTTGTGTTCTTATATAGCACTTCATTTTCTACTGTTTTTACACTTATCATTTGATTTATATTACGCAAAATTAAAGATATTCAAAGGAAGCATGAAAGTCTGAGTTGGCTTTTCGGGATTTCAAAATAGTGAATGGCAGATCACAGAAGATGGCAAAGGCACCTAAACTGTTTTTATTGGCTTTTTTCTGGCCTTCACATGCTCCAACATGGTTGTTTAGGGGCTGTGCCTACTGCTGTCTCTGCAATCTACCCAACCCTCAAAACAACAGCTCCAAAGAGCAGTGTGTCTGCTAACAATTTTATTTTAGGGGTGCAATAATGTTTTAAGTGAGCTGCAAATTGAGACACAGGGGGCAGTGCCCCCCAATCCCTTAGAGTTTAGGGTGGCGCAGACACCCTTCCTTAGACTCCTGGGCAGTATACTCATCAATTAGAATCCGTGCCATTATATCTGTTTCTTTGACTTCAGGACAGTATAACTGTTCTTTAGACTCATGGCCCTTCTACCCACTACTTAGACCTGGGCAGTACACAGGTTGCTTTGATTCCTCGGCAGAAAACTTGTGGATTGAACTCCTGGTCCGGTTGCTTAGACTGCTGTGCAGTGTACCAGTTGCTTACACTGCTGGGCAGTGCACTTGTTGTTTAGACTCCTGGACAGTACACGGTTTCTTTAGCGTCCTGGGCAGTACACCTGTTACTTAGACTCTTGGATAGTACACTCATTGCTTACACTCCTGGGCAGTATACTTGTTGCTAAGAAGCCTGGGCAACACCGGTGTTGTTTAGACTCTTGGACAGTACACCTGTTGCTTAGACTCCTGGACAGTACACCGGTTGCTTAGATTCCAGGAGAGTGAGATGCCTGGACAGTACACTTGTTGCTTACAGTCCTGGGCAGTACGCTTGCTGCTTAGACTCCTGAATAGTGTACACTACACATTGCTTAGACTCTTGGGCAATACACTTGTTGCCCGGACACCTGGGCAGTACACTCGTTGCTTACACTCCTGAGCAGTACATGTGCTGCTTAGAGTTCTGAGCAGTACATTTGTTGCTCCGACTCCAGTGCTGTACACCTTTTGCTTAGACTCCTGGACAATAGACCTGTTGCTTAGATTCCTGGGCAGTACACCTATTGCTTATAACACTGGACAGTGTACCTATTTTATTTTGGGGGGGGTTATATAGCACGAACTTGACCCGAAGGTATCAAAGCGCTTTACACGAGCACCAGTTGCATTACAGATGAACCCATTCATTTTTTTTAGGCATGTGAAGATTAAGGGGTTTGCATTGAGTGTCCCTGTCGAAACTCGAACCCGGTTCACCAGCTTCGAGGACGACCGCTCTAGCCATTAGGCCACATCCTTTCCTATTGTTTGGACTCCTGGGCAGTCCACTTTTGTGCTTAGACTCCTGGGTAGTACACCTATTGCTGATAACTTTGGACAGGGCACCTTCTGCTTGGACTCCAGGACAGTGTACCTATTGCTTAGAGTCCTGGACGTTGTACCCACTGCTTCAACTCCAGCAGAGTACACTTACTGCTCAGACTCTAGGACAGTATACTTGCGGCTTAGAAGCCTGGATAGTACACTTGTTGCTTCGACTCTTGGGCAGTATATCAGTTGCTTAGACTCCTAGACAGTACACCTATTGGTTAAACTCCAGGGAAGTAAGTTTGCTACTTAGAATCCAGATCAGTACGCTAGTTGCTTAGACTTTTGGGCAGTACATTTGTTGCTTAGAAGCCTGGGCAGTACACTTGTTACGAAGACTCCTGGACAGTACACGTGTTGCTTACACTCCTGGGCAGTACACCTATTGATTATATCACTGGACAGTGCACCTATTGCTTAGAGTCCTGGACGCTGTACCCACTGCTTCAACTACAGCAGAGTACACTTACTGCTCAGACTCTAGGACAGTATACTTGAGGCTTAGAAGCCTGGATAGTACACTTGTTGCTTCGACTCTTGGGCAGTACATCAGTTGCTTAGACTCCTGGACAGTACACCTATTGGTTAAACTCCAGGGAAGTAAGTTTGCTACTTAGAATCCAGATCAGTACGCTAGTTGCTTAGACTGCTGGGCAGTAAGCTTGTTGCTTAGAAGCCCGGGTGGTTCACTTGCTGCTTACACTCCTGGTCCCTACACTTGTTGCTTATACTCCTGGGCAGTGTGCCCAATGCTTAAACTCCTGGGCAGTGTCCCTAATGCTTAGACTCCAGGAGAGTACACTTCCTGCTTAGAATTCTGGGCAGTACATTGGTTGTTTAGATTCCTGGGGAGTTCACTTGTTTCTTAGACTCCTGGGCAGAACACTTGTTACTTACACTTCTGGGCAGTACACCTGTTAATTAGACACTTAGGCAGTATACCTGTGGCTCAGACTCCTGGACTCTAGACATGTTGCTTAGACTCCTGGGCAGAACACTTGTTGCTTAGAAGCCCGGGTGGTTCACTTGCTGCTTAAACTCCTAGTCCGTACACCGGTTGCTTAGACTCCTGGGCAGTGTGCCGAATGCATAAACTCCAGGGGAGTACACTTGCTGCTTAGAATTCTGGGCAGTACATTTGTTTCTTAGACTCCTGGGTAGTACACTTGTTGCTTTGACTCCGGAGCAGAACTCCTATTGCTTATAATAGTGGGCAGTGTACCCATTGCTTGGACTCCTGGGCAGTACACGTGTTGCCTTGATGTCTGGGCGGTTCACTTTCTGCTTACACTCGTGGGCAGTACACCTGTAGCTTAGACTCCTGGACAGTACACCTGCTGTTTAGAATCCTCAGCAGTGTGCCTATTGCTAAGACTCCTGGACAGTACACCTGTTCCTTAGACTCCTGGACAGTACACCTGTTCCTTAGACTCCTGGACAGTACACCCGTTGTTTAGGCTCCTGGACCAGTATCCCTATTGATAACATTTGCCCATGATAGTGTGCCCAATGCCAATAGTGCCAGCTCTAAAACACCTGTCACCACTGCCATCCCTGAGCACTACATGCAGTGCGTCCACTGGCAGTAGTCCTTACCATGTTACTCACTTGTAAAACTGCGCGCCAGGAGCAGCATAAACATGTCGCCCTGGCCATTAGCTGCCCTGCCAAGTTCCCCAGGTCAATGCGTGATATGCTGCTTCAGTATAGGTTTTTTCTTTTTTAATTCTGGGACTTGAACCATTGTTTATCCTATAATAAAACATGACTACAGGTTCAAGAGAAAACAAGCATTTACAATGCAATGGTCTCGGTATCATTAAAGGCAGAGCTATTGGCATTGCTCATGACATTTGTTTTTTTTTCTTTAAATCATAAATAAATGGCATTGTCATTTACATTGGCAATACACAGCACTCTGCACTCAACAGCACACACCACTCTGCACTCAACAGCACACACTACTCTGCACCTGCACTCACTGCTCTGCACACTCACTCTGCATTCTGCACTCACTACTCTGCACTCTGCACACTCACTACTCTGCACTCTGCACACTCACTACTCTGCACACTGCACTCACTACCCTGCACTCACTACCCTGCACACTCACTACCCTGCACACTCACTACCCTGCACACTCACTACCCTGCACACTCACTACCCTGCACACTCACTACCCTGCACACTCACTACCCTGCACTCTGCACTCACAACTCTGCACTCACAACTCTGCACTCACAACTCTGCACTCACAACTCTGCACTCACAACTCTGCACTCACTACCCTGCACACTCACTACCCTGCACACTCACTACCCTGCACACTCACTACCCTGCACACTCACTACCCTGCACACTCACTACCCTGCACACTCACTACCCTGCACACTCACTACCCTGCACACTCACTACCCTGCACACTCACTACCCTGCACACTCACTACCCTGCACACTCACTACTCTGCACACTCACTACTCTGCACACTCACTACTCTGCACACTCACTACTCTGCACACTCACTACTCTGCACACTCACTACTCTGCACACTCACTACTCTGCACACTCACTACTCTGTACACTCACTACTCTGTACACTCACTACTCTGCACACTCACTACTCTGCACACTCACTACTCTGCACACTCACTACTCTGCACACTCACTACTCTGCACACTCACTAATCTGCACTCTGCACACTCACTCTGCACTCTGCACACTCACTCTGCACACTCACTCTGCATTCTGCACACTCACAACTCTGCACTCACAACTCTGCACTCACAACTCACACTATGCACACTCTGCACTCGCACTCACCTTCTGCCTCACAGAGGGCTGAAGTGAGCGCCGTTCTACTGGGCAGACCTGGGGTCGGGTGTGAGATTCTATATCAAAGTGTTTAGAGGAAACACACGATTTAAAGCGTAGTTAATAAAATGGGGAATCAAATGCAGAGGAGCAGGCAAAATGGCAGTATTAATCACCTGTCCCTGACCTGGTGGGAGAAGAGAGTAAATGTCCTCCTGGGTGATCAGTTGCAGACTTGGTTGGTATGCCCCAGTCCTCCTGAATGCTCGCTTCCAGGCCTAGCAGCTTTCATCCAGACTCTCACAACATGACCGCGCGGGAGATTCTGTCACACGCCTAGACCAAACCTGCTGCCGCAGCGGGAGCACATTGTTCTCGGACAAGTGGAACAGCTGGCGGTTGGGCTACAGGCACAGCAGTGGCCTTTTATTTCGGTTTTAAACGTCTGAGGTTCTCACAGCAGCAGTCCTGTAACTCCCGAACCGAAAACCTCCTCCCTCACAAACATCTTTAAGAGATTGCTTCTAATTTAAACCAATCAAAGAACATAATAAGCAATGCGGCTTGAAGGAGCATTGCTAAAAACTAATAGCTTTTAGGTATATTGTATAGTTAATAACATATGGTTGGGATATGCGGACATGAGTTAAGAACTCTGCGAGGTCTTGCCTGTGATTTTACGTGATCTCTAAGTTCACATGTATTTACTGACGACGTTTTAAAATGACCGTCCGAGTTAGAAGGAGTAGTAATCACAAGCTGAGGATCAACGGGCGTGAAACAGCGTGGTGGGCGCGCACGAGACGCAGAGCAGCGTGGGTGTGCACATCAGCTGAAGATCGCCGGAGAAGACACCGAGTCAGCCTGCTGCCGTGACTGACCGGCTGCGGAGGGAAAGAGTCCGGTGAGTGGGGGTAGAGGGGGGGCGGCAGAGAGGGAGTGGGCAGAGAGGGAGGGTGTGTGTGTGTGTGTGTGTGCGTGTGTGTGTGTGTGTGTGTGTGTGTCTGTGTGTTGGCGGCGCGTGCCTGCCTGTGTGTGCGCGTCCACAGACCCTGGTCGGCTCGTGCACCGCTCTATCTCCCTTGAGAGCGAACTCGATGACAATAGGTCTCGATGCCGAGACCTAAAAAAGGAACTGGGGAAGCACATCCTGGGAAACTTGGCAGCTATGCACGAGTATTCCCCATTTTAGTGTATAATCCATTTGGTGACCTCGGAAGGATGGACAGCTGAGTAGGCTTTTCCGAGAATACCACAGCCTGCAAATCACAGCCGATGTCAGTGGCCTCCATTTACTTCACCAAGCCATAGATCTCAAATTAGAATGTGATTTCGCCTGCCTAACTTTGCAGGCTGCGCTGTCCGACTTGGCAATATTAACAGGAAACAGCAGATCTTAGAACATTGCTGCTGGCAGAACGCCAGGACTGTCTGAAGCCGTCCCACGTGGTAAAATGTGACGTGGCAGCTTTATAAACCATTCCCTTGGTCGATCCACCAAACTCCCAGTTGGTTCTTGTACCTCCCTCGAGACCACAGTCGCTTCGAAGCGTGCCTGCTGCCAACGCAACGTAGCATAAAGTTTGATGTCACCCATCTTGTTTAAGATACATATTTGAGTGTTCACCGTGAAAATAACTCGCATATTGCTGGTTTCAAACATACTATTACATTTTTAAATGTTCTTGCTCTGACACTTAGACGTCAACAAGACCGCCGGTAATTGCCAGACGAGGGAAAACAAAACATTATTTTGTTTACAAATCGTATGTCAACATCCTCCATGTCTGCCCGTATACCTTATCCAGGCGATTACGTTTGCCATCCTATTGTGAAAGCACGCCTTGGTCGCTGACAGACGCCTTAAAGCACACAGAATTGCTTACCTCGGGTTCCAGACACACTCTTTGCAGACCGCAAGCAGTTTTTAGAAAACAACTTTTTCATCTGAGATCCGGCTCCATTGGCGAGCCCCCCTGCTGGACACAGCTAGCAATGTCCTTTTTCTAAACAGCATTCCAAATCAATGCAGGTGCTGCGTTCTTGTAAATTGGCCCTATCAGGGTCGCCGTTAACCAGTCAAGGCTAGCTAACAGCACTTTCGATTCTGTAACACAACAAAAAGCACCATATTGCAGAAGCAGATTGCAGCCATTCTGCACAACCTTAGAGTTTAAACTTCTTCATGGTCTTTGAATATCCCTTTTAAAAAGCAAAGCAAACCTATTTGCAACATTGTCGCTAATCATTGAACAAACCGATTTTGCTTCAAACTCGTTCGAACTTCCACATTTAAAAAGTTAACAAATTGTATGTAAACTTATGTAACACTACGAAACGAATGTGAAATCTGTTTGCTCCATGTTTTAGAATTCCCCGTTACACAAGAAGCAAAAAAATGGCACAAATGGAATTGCCCTGATTTTTTGCACCTTTTCAGTGGAGCAGTGAGAATGTCATTGGCTCCAGTGTAAGCAAGGGAAATGGTCCTATGGAAGCTGATTGGATACAAAATACAACAACAATCTTGGTTATAGCCCCTTTGGCCTCTGGGTCCCTGCGCAACTGCACCTGCTGAACAACCTGCGATGTCATTGATAGCTATGCCCCTGCACCTGTTGATAGTTTCTGGAATATGACCTCAGGAGTGGCTGAACATGGCCCTCATGACGTGGAGCCAACAGGAAGTCAGAGTATGGTATTCATGGTGGGGTCACTATATATTGTTTAAAAAATGTACAGGGTGTGGCAGACCAAACTCAATGTTTAATTGCACCTAATTCTAAACAGCACATCTAAAATCAGGGCTTTGAGAAATTCCATGGTGCTCCTGCATATTGTTATAAATATTTCGAAATGTATTGAAGAACATTTGGAGTAAATAAGAGTTTCTATGAACATGGAAGTTTTGATTCTAGGTTATTCATCAACTAATATTTCTAACAAAAGAGGGAGGGAGAGGAAAGGGGATTCAGTCTCCCCAGGTATATTACATAAACAAAGTGGAGTCCACTTAGGCGGTTTGAGGTGGTCCCCGAATAAGTGCTCCCACGTAGTCGTCGGTCGCAACACGCCGCATCCCGTAGAGGGGTGCAAAGACCCCTATGATGAAGCATGACACCATGCGGCCTGTTGGTGTGTGAGGGGTATTCAAATAACACTGAGTGTTCCCCACCACAGTAGGGACCACCTCAAACCGCCTAAGTAGATTCCACTTTGTTTATGTAATATTCATCAACTAAGACATAGGAAATTAAATTTTGGATAAAGAAAGTGCGCAGTCTGTCACATTCTACATATTTTACTTATACTTAATAAACAGCTTTTTACCCATAATGACCAGGCAAACAATTTCCCAATGTTCATTAACTTAATATACTGGTTTGATCTGTAAGGGGCACACCAATCACTACCCACCGTTGATTGATAAAATTACAGATTCTCCTAGCCATTTGGGAAAAAGATTCCTGGTTTTATTAAAGACTACGGGCTGCTGTGCCCCTGAGCTCGCCAAGGATCTGGTCTTGTGCAGTATTCTATTTTGTTCAATATTGCCCAGTATCGTAATTGTTCTGCCTGTTTCGTTCTTGCTCTGCATTGTTATTGTTGTGCCCCGTGTTTGCTGCCACCACCGCTGCCCGCTGTGCCTCTCGGTTTCGGTTTCTGTTTCTGTATTCCTGTTGTTGTGCCCTGCGCCCCTCCACCCTGCTCCCTGCCGCCGCTCAGCCCAACCCGGTTCCCTCCTGCATCACCGCTCCTCCCCTTCCCACTCGCCACCCAGCTCCCGCCTTCCAGCCGCTCCTCCCTCCCACTAGTAGCCTAGGTCTGCACCAGCGAGACGGGGAGCTGTGACCCGACCTGACCTGGTCAGAGCCGGTCGCTCCACCCGCCTCGTGCCTGACCCCCGAGTGCTGTTGCCTTCGCTGCCCGCTGTGCCTCTGGTGTGCCCCTGAGCTGCTGTGCCCCTGAGCTCGCCAAGGATATCTGGTCTTGTGCAGTATTCTATTTTTTCAATATTGCCCAGTATCGTAATTGTTGTGCCTGTTTCGTTCTTGCTCTGCATTGTTATTGTTGTGCCCCGTGATTGCTGCCGCCACCGCTGCCCGTTGTGCCTCTCCGGTTTCGATTTCGGTTTTTGTACTCCTGTTGTTGTGCCCTGCCCCCCTCCACCCCGCTCCCTACCGCCGCTCAGCCCAACCCCCTTTCCCTCCTGCATCACCGCTCCTCCCCTCCCCACTCGCCACCCCGTTCCCGCCTCCCAGCTGCTCCTCCCTCGCTCCGCCCCCCTCCATTCTCCACTTATGGCAGAGTGGCAAACGCGCAGCGTTCACGCGCAGCAGGCGTGCCCTATGCGCGCCGCGCGCCAAAGGTAATCCCGTCTACGCCCGTCCGCGCCTGGACCGCGCCCAGCGCCAGAGCCCCTGGCCCCCGCAGTGGCCATCCACCACGCAGAACATACAACACCACAACCTCACTGCCCTCAACACCGGCAGACTCCCCGACTGCCACCGAGCTGCCCCAGGCCGTACCCATGGACCCTTCACCTGCCAATCCTGCAAGTTCTGCTGCATCAGGACCCACGCTACAACCACAAACGCCAAACAGAGCTCCAACAACAACCACCTGAAGTGCATCCTGCTCAACACCCACTCGGTCTACAGACACGCCATTGAACTGTGGAACCTACTCGACACCACAACTCCGGACGTCGCCTTTCTCACGGAAACCTGGATGAACGCCTCATCAGCACCGGACATCCCCATAGTGATCCCGACGGATACAAGATCATCCGAAGAGACCGCATCAACAAAACAGGAGGAGGTATCGCGATCGTCCACAAGAACACCGTCCGCATCTCGACCAGCTCCGACGACACCCTCATAGCCACCGAACACGTCCATTTCCAGATACACACCGACCCCAAGACAACACTCAGAGGCACCCTCATATACAGACCCCCAGGACCCCGTACAAAATTCTGCGAAGACATCGCTGACCTTGTCAGCCCACACGCCCTCCCTTCCGAGGACTACATTCTCCTAGGAGACCTCAACTTTCACCTGGAGAATAACAACGACAACAACACCACCACCCTGCTTGATAACCTCGCCAATCTCGGACTCAAACAGCTGGTGAACACCCCCACCCACTACGCCGGACACACGCTCGACCCAATCTTCTCCTCCAGCAAACACATCTCCTTTAATCACACCACAGGACTCCACTGGACAGACCATAGCTGCGTCCACTTCCGCTTCAGAAAGACAACAATCCACCACCACCCGCAACAGGTTCCCCGCAGATACTGGAACAAAATTACCCTCCATCAGCTCACCACATCACTGAACCAAAACCCTCCCGCCAGATCTATGGACTCAAATCAAGCAGCCTTTAATCTTGCACAATGGATAACCCACTGCGCTGACGAACTAGCACCCCTGAAAAACAGTCTCAATAAACCAGGAAGCAAAAGAGCCTCCTAGTTCAACGACGACCTCAAGAACTCCAAAAAGAACTGCCGCACCCTCGAGAAAACCTGGAGAAAAAACCCATCCGCATACAAAATGACCGCCTTCAAGAACGCCACCCGCAAACACCACCAGCTGATCCGCACCACTAAGAAGTCAGCATTTAAAGACCGACTAGACAACAACGCCCACAACAGCAAAGAACTCTTTAGCATCGTCAACGAGCTCGACAATCCCAGCGCCGGCAACAACGACATCACTCCCTCTCAAGATCTATGCAATTCTCTAGCCTCGTTCTTCCACAGCAAGATCGCAGACATACATAACAGCTTCAGCGACCTGTCCTCTCCCCCTACCTCTGAACTGAAGCCCCCTACCACCACCGTCCGCGCCTGGACCCCAATCAGCACCGAAGACACCATCCGCATGATGAACTCCATCCACTCCGGATCTCCAACCGACCCATGCCCCCACCACATCTTCAATAAGGCAGACTCCGTCATCGCACCCCAACTCTGAGATATCATCAACTGCTCCTTCAATGCCGCTACCTTCCCGGAAAGCTGGAAGCATGCCGAACTCAGCGCCCTCCTAAAGAAACCTTCTGCTGACCCCACCGAACTTAAGAACTACCGCTCCATCTCTCTCCTCCCGTTCCCCGCCAAAGTCATTGAGAAGACCGTCAACAGCCAGCTCGCCGCCTTCCTTGAGTCCAACGGCTCCCTTGACCCGTCACAGTCCGGCTTCCGAGCTAACCACAGCACCGAGACCGCCCTCATGGCAGCTACAGACGACATCCGGACACTCCTCGACAACGGGGAAACAATGGCCCTCATCCTCCTGGATCTTTCCGCAGCGTTCGACACGGTATGCCACCGCACCCTAGTGCAACGCCTCAGGAACGTCGGATTACAAGATAAGGCATTGGAATGAATCATCTCGTTCCTCACCGGAAGAACCCAAAGAGTCCGTCTCCCTCCTTTCAGATCAGAGGCCACCGAAGTCATCTGCGGAGTACCACAAGGATCTTCGCTCAGCCCCACGCTCTTCAACGTCTACATGAGCCCCCTCGCATCCATCGCACGCCAACACAACCTAAACTTCATCTCCTATGCTGACGACACTCAACTGATCCTTTCCCTCACCAAAGACCCTATCACCGCCAAAACCAACCTACACGAAGGGATGAAAGACGTAGCCAAATGGATGAAGAACAGCCGCCTAAAACTGAACTCGGACAATACGGAAGTCCTCATCCTAGGAACATCCCCCTCTGCCTGGGACGACTCATGGTGGCCCCCGGCTCTAGGCAGCGCACCCAAACCAACGGACCATGCTCACAACTTAGGATTCATTCTAGACTCCTCCCTCTCCATGACCAAACAAGTCAACGCTGTCTCATCATCATGTTTTAACATCCTACGCATGCTCCGTAAGATCTTCCGATGGATCCCCACCGAAACTAGGAAAATAGTCACCCAAGCACTTGCCACCAGCCGACTAGACTACAGAAACACCCTCTACACCGGAACCACAGCCAAATTGCAGAAAAGACTTCAACGCATTCAGAACGCCTCCGCCAGACTCATCCTGGACATACCTCGACACAACCACATATCAAAACACCTGAGAGACCTGCACTGGCTCCCCATCAACAAGAGCAAGAGAATCACGTTCCGTTTCCTCACTCACGCACACAAAGCCCTCCACAACCTAGGACCCAGCTACCTCAACAATCGCCTATCCTTTTACACCCCCACCCGCCAACTACGTTCGTCCAACCTAGCCCTCGCCGTGATCCCACGCATCCGAAAAACCACCATGGGATGGGAGGAAGATCCTTCTCATACCTGGCGGCCAAGACCTGGAACTCCCTCCCCTCTCACCTCTGTTCTACCCAGAACCACCTCTCCTTCAGGAAGCAACTCAAGACCTGGTTATTTGATCAGTAACGATCCCCTGTCCCTTAAGCTCCTTGAGACCCTCTGGGTGAGTAGCGCGCTATACAAATTTCCGACTTGACTTGACTTGACAGCACTCCAACAGCCTACAATACTTATAATCTGGTCATCCCAGAAGGAAATTACATATAAGCAAAAACAATCAGCCAAAGTATAAGAAGGGGATTTCCGAAATGACTTCCTCCTTTCTTCATGCATGCATGACATCTACAATCCTTACGTAGAGCAGGACAGCAAAAACAACAGAAAGAATCCAAGGAAAGGAAATTAAGTTCTCTTAGATTTGACTCAGTTTCTCATTAAACAAGATCTCCATTTGAAACTGGTCCTTTCCTCCAGTCCACTCTGACATCACATTCTGGCATCTGGCTTATTGTCCCCGGTGCTAGAGATAATAAACAAGCATTTGCAATACAATAGGTCTCGCATTTACTCAACTTTAAGCTATTGGCATTGTAAATGACAATGCCTTTTATTTCTGTCTTAACAATCAAAACATAAAAGCTGAAAGTTGCATATATGCAAGACCTATTGCATTGTACAACAAGCATTGCTACTTACTTACCCATTGAAGAGAAATCGGACTATGTGGCAACCAGCATTTGTGAGCAGATGCCTTCTTCCAGTTCCGACTGCTATGGAGGGGGGGAGAGTTGTTGAAAAAACGGCGTGGGGGTCACCATTGGCTGCTTCTCCAGGAGAAAATAAAGTGTGCTGCTGCTATAATTAAAGCGTGCCATGCTTAAAAAATAAATAAATAAATATTAAATTTTAAAAGGAGCAAGTTCAGACTGCGTCGTAAAATAAATAAATAAGCATGGCAGCTATAGTTGAAGCAGACAGCGCTGATAAGCACATTAATAATATAAAAGCGGGTGGGTGCTGGGATGTCATGGGTGGAATACAGGAAGAGCATTAAAGAACCGACGTCTTGTGTGGGATAGGGGAAGAGCTTTAACCCCTTCGATGCGGCTGCGATTCCCCTGGTGTGCTGTAAACAGCACGAACAGGGGCGGGCCGTGACAAACCCCAGCCGTCATCAGCACACGAGCACCGTAGTCCATGACGGCTGGGGTTCGTCGTGAGCATGGAAGAGGTTAAAGAAAATAGTGCTCACCAACTTATAAAGCAGACCATGTAATACATACCACCAGTACAAGGTCCAACCGTGATTGGAGGTAACAAATGCAGACAAGGTGGTACCAATGAGGGATTAATGCGCCTATTTACGAATTAAAAGCCAGCATTTACAAAGGACAATGACACAAGACAACAACAAATATGGGCGGAGAGTGGGCGTGGCTTCCAGTGCATACCCTAATACAGCATGCCTCGTAGAGCGAGGTGACAACTGGGGTTAACCTGTGTTAGATACAGAGACAAAGTAAGGCAAGGAAGTAAACATGGCAGATGCAACCAGGTAACCCAAACGTGAGAACAGAGAGCAATCAATGGTAGACACAAAGAAGAAGGAAGTAAATCATGTCAGAAAACACAGTGGCTGCATCAAAGAAGATGCATAGGTTTGGCAGGGGTTTAACACAGATCCCTGCTGCCCCTCCCCCAACCCTTCAGGGGCCCCAACCCTTCAGGAAGTCCCCATTCAGTCCAAGGTCAATGAATATCTGTGAGATATGTGCTGGGCAACTGGATTTATATGATCATATTCACTGTAATAAGTATGTATCGGCTGCTGCACATATTCCCCCCTCTGCAGCTTACTCTGCAGATTTTTACTCAAAAAATGTTTATAGGTCAAACAGGTCTAAGTTAATAAAATGCAGAAACACGTCACTGCCTTGTAAGTCAAAAATATTGACTGGACACCTATCTCTGACTTTTTGCCATATTTGAATTAAAGAGGTGCTAATGAGGTGAAATCTTTGCCCAAACGGTGCTAAAATGTGTAAAAAAAAAAGTAAAAATAATTGTAATAGCACAAAAAGTGCTGCATAATGCCTCATAATTTGCCTTTTGTTGCCACATAATTTATCCAACCTTGCTGTATAATTTGGCCTTCTCCTCTTCCCCTGCCGCCTAATCCCAGTTGCTCTGATATGGGAGAACTAGGGGTCCCTGGTTACATTCTGCGAGGAGGGCATCATATTGGATCAAGCCACAGATGGGCTGGGTACGTTACCGTACAGTTCTGGATTGTGTTACCCAGTATTGTACAGTGTTGTGTGATCTTGTACGGAGTTCTGCAGTGCACATCTTGGTCAGACCGCACCCAGGTACGTGTGCAGGCCGCACATACGGGGTGGCGAGCAGCAACGAAAGCTATGGAAACCAAGACAAAGTATACAAATCCCTATATAATGAGACAGGGGAAGGGCTGCCGGGCACAAGAAGAGAGCGACACAAATGGAAAAGATGAAGAGAACACAGAATAGGGCCGGGGATGAGCTGTGGGGGGGGGGGGGGGGGGGGGGGTGAGACAGCAAAGAAGGGAAAGGGCGGGAGAAGAAGAGAAATGAGAAAGTAGAGAGTCAGAAAGAAAATAAGAGAGAAGGATGAGAGGTGGTGGAGGTTTTACAAGGTGACAATGTGAGAGGAAAGGGTGAGATGACTAAAAGAGAAGTAGGAGACAAGCGAAAGTGAGAACACATGGATGATGGAAGAGCTTGGGAGGAGAGTACAGTCTCTCAGGGACCGAGAGTGAACGAAGGAGGGGAATGAAGGTGGGGTAAGAATGGAATGACTGAATGAAAGGAGGAGGAGAAAGGATGGAGGGTGGGATGGTGAATGAAAGAGAGGGAATACGGGGTAAGGCATAATGCATTAGGGAGAGGGAGAAAGTGAAGGAAGGCGCCATTATGGGTGCGTTAGAGAGTGAAAAAGAGACAAATGGAATAGCGGAAAAGGGAGGAGAGAGGAAATGGCAAAGGAAGGAAGAGGGGGGGACTGGGAGGAGGCGTGAGAATGGAGTGGCAGAGGAGGGTAAGTCAAAAGTGGAAAGCATTGTGAGACAGATGAGAAATTCCACACTTTGAAAAAATAATTGTTGTTTTGTGAGAAAGAACACCGTTGGCACTGATGGCAACTGTGTACGGTTGTGACACAGAAGAGGTCTAAACCCTCCCATGCATCTGGCGTGGGTGAATTACCCAGAAATGTGTCAGGCTGTGCCGGCACTTAAATGCCCCTATGTCCTGCTAAAAACAGCATTATTGTAACCTGGTGCTTTGGTAAAGTGCCCATGGTTCAAGGCCACATGGTTTAAAAACTGCAAACATTAAATAAAACGACGATGAGGATGACGCTGCCTTAAGATGAGGAGACTGCCCCAGGCTGGAGCCCGCGGGCTGCAGCACAGAACCCCTGTCTGCCTCTAATGCTAGTGGCGTCATCCCCCTGTCAGGACACATTTGGGGACAGTGGCTTAGACAGAAGATAAGCCCCGAGCAGATCTCACCTTCACTCACTCTGATAACAGCTTCCACTTGTAACAGGAAAGAGGGGGATCCAGGAAACACACAAGGCCCATCCCCCTTACTTCCCACCATTAGTCCCTCGGACAGGGTCTCTTCAGCACTGGGATCAGGAACAAGTTTGGAATGGAAAAACAAGTATTTGCAATGCAATAGGTCTCTAATTTACCTGAGACCCATTGCATTGCAAATGGGTGGCAAAACGGGAGGGAGAGTGGGGGAGGGGGCATGGACGATGGGACGGAGGGGGCAGGCGGAGAGGAGAAGGCACGGACAACGGGGTGGGGCGGAGAAGAGAAGGCACAAACAACGAGGTGGGTGGAGAGGAGAAGGCACAGACAACGTGGTGGGGAAAAGACACTCCACACGTGGAAAATGAATACGGTTTAGTAAACATTATCTGCGCCATCTTGCCTTCTCTCCCGATGCCACACTTTTTGTCGTGCACACCCGCCATTTTAGGTACCTTGGTCAGAACCACCCTCTGCACGCCACTGACCCCCAGCACGGCTCTTCGCCCTCACAAGCACCCCCACGCACTGGTCACCCCCGCTCTCTCATGCATGGGCCATAAACCCTCCCCATCTGCGCGGCTCTGCCTCGGAATCCTATCCTGTTCCCAGCGCGACACCTCCCTTCATCCCTTTCATAGTCCCAGGTCCTTTGATACAAACCCCCTTCTCCTGTGTGCCCGTTTGTCTTCCTCGTTCCCAGGCCACCACCTGGCCCTGCGGATACTGTTTATTGCCCCCCCGTACAGTAGGAAGCTTCCCCCATTAAAGGACCCTCGAATTGATCAAAGCCCCCACCCTATGAGATCCGATCAACCCCACACATTCCGTGAATCGGCGGAATGTCCAGCTGCGCGATAATCATCACCTGTTGTGACCAGGGTGGGGACTTCAACTGTAAATGTGTGTGGGAACGGGCCTGAAGGGGAGATTCCGAGGATGTCCTTTCATACTTCAAAGCATTGGAAGAATGTGTTACATGCAATAAAGTTCGTAAACCTGTGTATAAGAGGCCAGGCCTCAGAGATGCGGTTAGAGCACCTCGTGACGATACTTGCTGTCCGAACTGATGTGTTTCTCCTCCGGAGAGAATAAAACTTCTGTTTCCTGCCTTCCAGTCTCCAGCGCCTGCCTCTTTGTTTGGTAAACTTGAGTGGGTATAGAGGCGGCTAACGCCGGGCAACTTCGGAAAAGGTCTTCTGCCTGTACCTTTTTCAACACACATTTACCTGGTTGTCTCCTGCGGCGGGCTCTGGCTCCAGCTGCTTCCTGGCCTTGGATTTTCAGAGGAACACCACCACCGCAATAAAAGAAATAGTACACAGCACATGTAACAACCAAGTAAAGGGGCCAGTAGCCATGGGAGGATACAAATGACGACATGGCTGTCATAAGGCGGAACTAACCAGCCTCATAATGAATCAGAAGACAGCATTTTCAAAGGACAAACACATAAGCCAATGAAAAATAAGGGCAGGGGAGTGGGCGTGGCTTCTCCCCATACTCTCTATGTACTGAACTACCACAGCTCTTTGTAGAGCACGCTTGAGTGCTGGCTCATGCTCAAACAAAAAATTATCATACCCAGGGTGGGTCAGTGGCAAAGCAAGAGGGGGGGGGCCTTTGCTCTTACCTGCACCTTTAAAAGGCGGCAGATGCAGAGACCATTGCCACCCCCTCTCCGCTCTCACCTACAGCTGTTGCGTGGCGGCAAATGCCCTGAATGCCACGGGTGCCAAAATGTCTAGCTATGCCACTGGGGTGGGTAAATTACAGTGGTGGGATAGTACTCGCCCTCATTGTCTTTAATAAAGTCAGGACGCACCTTTACAACTGGTTAGCAGAATCTGCAAGTTTCTTACAAGACCAGAGGCACAATTTATGCATGTTAAAAGCATATTAACAACTGCCATTGCAGTATGTTTAACAGGTTTGCAGTACAATGTTTTAAAAGTTGACACTCAAGACCAGTTTGCGGCTTTCAAGATGTCCTCTAACCTTGCTTCTGCCCAAAACCCCTTGAATGCCATGGCCCCACCAGGCTGAATGTGCTCTGAATTGTCCTGTGTTAACACCTGGCACTTAATTTACCCATCTACTCAATGCTGTTAATGTTACTGCAGCAAAAGATTCCTCAATGGTGTCAATAACAGAGGAGCCGATGTCCACACCTCTCTTGTTAAATTAACATACTGTTTGAGATACAGCACCACACAATTTGGGTGTGAGAGAAATTTTGGAAACTCCACATACGTAGATATATTTTCTGTCCTCCTTGTAATATTAAAATGAACACCAACTGGGGAAAATTACATAAAAGAAACACCCGGGCCTTGACATCTGACACCCTTTTAATAAAAACTAAATATATTAGAGGCCCAAACTTAACAGATGCAACTTTCCTGATGGATGCTGCTATCCTTCCAAGATTCAAACTAGTATAAAATGAGCTAACATCCCACACAGTGGAATACCTTAGCTTCGGAAGTTTAATGTTACTTATCCCTTTCAGCAATCCACACACCAATGCATGCTCCCCATATATGTTCTTACAGCAACCTTCTGGTGCACTGCAGACACTGCCGACCTATAACCATTAATTCTCCTGAAAGATTTCAGCCAGGGTAGGGCCATAGAGAGAAATAGTGGGGGTTCTCCAGGGAGCACATGGGCGGGAGGGTGGAGGGATCAGGTAAGGGCACTGGGTGGGGAGCAAAGGGTAAAAAAAATTATTATTTTTTTGTCCAAGTCGCCATGAAAAATCTTTTGAAAGAACATTATTTAGTTTAATGCTTAATGACACATGTTTTAGCTGATCAAGTTGTCTATCTGAAGATGTTGACATGGAATGTAAATGTGTTACGGGTAAAAAATAGAAGAGAGAGGATATTTCAGTACTTAAAAGATGCCCCAGAACACATTTTAATATTGCAAGAAACACACTTAGTGGAGGAAGAGATGAGGTCTAGGCCTATATGTAAAACCAAAAATTGGATTAAGGAGGTTATCTGTACTTCACAGCACAAAACTACGAAGGGTGTGGCAAAAATTTTAAAGAATCATCCTGCTTTAACAATTGAAGGGTCTAAAGTGGATAAACTGGGACGATGGGCCATAGCATATATAAAGTTTTACTCTCATAAATTCACGATAACAGGATACTATGGTCCAAACTTGGATGACATAGCTCCTTTGAATACTCTTTGTGTTCAGTTGTTACCTTTTCAAGACCCATTATTGCTTGCAGGAGATTTTAATTTAGTCCTGGATCCTGTAATGGATAGATCTCTACATAGCAGGGCTTTACTAAATTGCAGAATGAAGTTGTTACTGAAAATTATGATGAAACAACTAGGATGGATAGATATCTGGAGAGAAAGAGAAGGAGGTTGAAGAGGCTATACGTTTCACAATAAGAAGCATGGCCATAGATCCAGGCTAGATTTTTGTTTGATTAGCGAGACTCTTAGAAGTTGGGTGTCAAAAGTGAAACATTTAGGAGGTCATTTATCTGACCATATTGCTGTAACTTTAATGCTGAGACTTCCTAGTAAACTAAAAAGTAAAAGATGGACGTTAGATCGATCAATTTTGGGTGAGGAGGCAATATTAGAAAGATTGGTGGGAGAGACGAATGCCTTTTTCTTACAAAATATTGATAGCGCCCCTATAGAAATTGTATGGGACGCTTACAAGGCTTTTTTAAGAGGATGTATTATTTCTATCCATTTGCTAGGCAGAGGAAATACAAAGCAGAGATAAAAGAAATAGAGGACAAAATTCAAGAGCTAGAACAAAGGTGTATGACCAAGGAGAAAGTACAGATATGGACACTACAGATAGGCTACTATCATGTAGATTGGATTTGGCAGGGATACTGAATGGTAGACTGAAGAAGAATTGGGAAGCCAGTAAAATGGCACATTTTGAATACAGGGAAGGCTCTGGTAAACTTCTTGCATGGAAAACAAAGCAAGAATTAGTTAGAAGCAGTATAAGAGAAGTAACGTGTAACGTTACAGGAAAAGTGTGCCAGGATTCGGCGGATATTGAAGATGCTTTTCGAAAACATTTTGACAGAGTCTATAGAGAGGAACTTGTGCCTCAGGAGAGTATAATAGAAGCTTGGCTTCAGAGCTATCCACCAGAAACAGCAAGTGACGAGGCCTCCAGTAATATAAGTAAATAAATATCCCAAGCTGAGATTAGGAAGGCAATAGTGTCAGGTAAGAAAAGCTAGGTGCCAGGGCCGGATGGCCTTCCGGCCGAGCTTTATAAATCTTTAGTTGAAGATCTGATTCCAATAATAGAAAGGTTGTTCTCTTATATTTTTGATAAATGTGGGAATATGCCTCCCTCATGGAATGAGGCTACGCTGGTTTTGATTTTGAAGCCTACTAAGCCAGCGAACCAGTGTGATTCGTATAGACCAGTCGCTCTGCTTAACCTTGACTATAAGATCTTTTTTAAGGTTTCAGCAGAGGGACTGAATAGTATTATGAGCGGGTTACTCCACAGGATCAAAAGGGTTTTGTGCGAGGTAGAGGTATTCAAGATCTAACCTATAATTTGATTGGTGCCATCGATGTAGCAACAGAGTATAAGATCCCCTTGGCCGTTATCACGCTGGATGCCACGAAGGCATTTGATCGGGTTAACTGGAGTTACCTGATTTAAGTATTAGAGAAATCAAATTTGGGGGGGAATTCTGTAGGGTTATTTCAGCCATATATCGTGCCCCAATAGTTAGAATGTTGATTAATGGTAATACTTCTTCTGTAATACAAGTTCAAAGAGGCACAAGACAGGGGTGTCCTCTTTCACCATTATTATTTAATTTGTACATAGAGTCCTTTCCAGAAAGTATAAGAAGACAAGACCATATTTTGCCATTTAGATTTGGAAACTGGTAAAAAAAGGTCTCGCTATATGCTGATGATATTATGGTATATACATCAGATCTCGAGAAACCATTCCTATCATATATAGCCTGGCAGAGAAGTTTGGTAATATCTCAGGATATGAGATAAATCAGTCAAAAACGGAATGCATGGCGTGGAACTATACAGTTTGTTCACTTCAACCAAAGAAAGCAATGAGATATCTAGGTATACAAATCACCCAAGACATTAACGAGATACCTAGTACTTATTTACGAAAAATAGAGAAAGAAATCGCTGAGTCTCGGAAAAGTTGGACATACTTACCCTTAAAGTTGATAGGTAGAGTTAGTTTAGTAAAAATTGATTTTTACCTTTCAAAATATACCATTAGCCTTCAAAGAAGAAAGCTTGAGGAAAATTCAGTCAAAAATTAACTCATTCATATGAGCTTCTAAAGGGACGAGAATTTCCTGGAAGAAACTTCGGATAAGGAAAAATAAGGATGGCTTAAACGCACCGGATATAATTACTTACGCATGGGTCTTCTTAATGAAGGCTGGTAAGATGCTGATGGATGAGCCCAATTTCTCAGATATAGTTACAATGTATAGGGAAATGTTGCAGGGCTTAAAAGGAGCAGAATATGCATATCTGTACAAATTTGGAGACCCCCGTTACTTAAAAAAAGTTTGATTAAAAACATTAAGGGACTTAGCGACTACTTGGAGCAAAATCATAAAGCTTTTTAAAATGTGTTATTATAGCACTAAGGTGCCTATATGGGACACACCTGGCTCACTTGAGTAGACTAAAGACTCATTAGCTACCCCGCTAAAACTGGTTGGTGTAAACCGCTGGGAACAACTTATGCCAGAGGGAGCTTTGCTATCCTGGGAGGACCTAAAGTCTATAATGGATAATCGACTAGCGAAATTCAAATATTTGCAGATAAAAAGCTGGTCGCAAGTGATTGGCAACGTTGCTGGTACTACTAATGAGTTCGAGAATGCTTTAAGATCTACACAACAGAACAAGAAAGAAGTCGCAAATCTTTACTGGCTCTTGATAGAATTGGCAGACGGGGATTTCATCCTGCCAGTACAACTGTGGGGTGAGTGCTTGCCAGGCACAAGTCTAGAAGATATATGGCAAGTATCTTTTGAGGTATATTCTACAATTCAACCTGCCACCTTAAGGAGGAACCATCTTTTCTCTCTCCACAGAGTATATTGGTCTCCTCTTAATCTATCAAAGTTTGCAAAAGGTACAATTCCATCCTGTCCAAAATACCGGAGGGACAAAGCTGATGATGTACATATGTTTGTAAGCTGCCCTAGTTTACAGCAATTTTGGGGTCTGGTAATAAAAGGTATGGAAGACATATTTGGGTTCGATATTCAGGTGAGCAGTTTTTAAACATTTTTCGGCATCTTCCCGAACTACAATCTGTTGTCATTTGAGAAATTTGTAAATGTTGGAAGTAAATTTACCCCTCCAGCCTATTTAGATTGGTTTAATTCTCTGAAATATGTAATGAAACTAGATATAGCCACACGTAAAGAAAGCAATAAGAAAAGTGCCTGTTGGACTCCTTGCATAGAATGGATGGAGGGAGGATTTTTCATTTTTTTTTTTTCAGGGGTATGTTTGTCCAATGATTATGCCTGGGTCAGTTCTGAGGCCCACAGATAGAAGTAAAGAACAGATAAAGCATAAGAGGGTCTGTTTAAAGTGCAAACCATTAAATGAGAGCATTCGCACTGGTTCCAGGATACAAATTTAATTAGGCTCTGTCAAGATTTAATGGCGTATGAAGACAAAAAAAATAAATAAATAAAAAATAAGATTTCTTTCTCACCCCAGGGATGCTAAGATATGCAGCACCACATGTCCTCAGATGAAAAGTAATATAAACCCCTTTCCATACACTATCCCTTGCATAAATCCCAGGCTGGCGTGTGTGCTTTGCCCATGAAGCTCTGATGTAGCCTGAAGCTGCTTCCGAATGTCCTGGCACATCTGTGAACATACTGACAGGTTCCATTCCACTAGACTAAACCTGCCCTGCAGCACCATAGGGGCTTCTCAAATTCTATGGAAAAACTGGCAAATGGATGAGACAATTATTGACAGTTCGAATAGAATGAGGTACCAGGGCTGACTAATCCACAGTGTTATCATCACACCTTGGCTGTTCTCCTGCATACCTGGGCTAAGCAACTCTAAGTAAGTAAGTACGTTTATTATGCATGATTAATTAAAACCGTTGCATACACATGATAATAAATTCCATGGTAATTCAGTGAATAAAACCAGTGTTAAAAGGTCATTGAAGTGCTTTGTTTTAAAACTCGCATTTAGACATTGCGCTCTTCAACAGTTCTAAAGTGCATTGTGCATCAAGGAGAGCTGGGCTAACGGGCGCTGTACCAATTTAGGCAGCCATCATTATATGTCCTATTAAAATTTACGCTTTTTGCACTTACAGTTTTTGTCAAGGCAGTTGTGTTTATGTGTCCATAAGGTGCCGTTGCAGAAGCTTGCCAGGACAAGCAACAGTGGCAGACCAGCCCAGCTATTTTTATTTATTAAGCTGATGTCCAGTTATGATGCCTTTTTAAGTCTCCCAGTTAATATGTCAAAGAATTTGATGAGCCGGCAGTTTAACTGTGTCTCAGCTGGATTAAAGCCCAGTTTTACTGCCTGCCAGCATGTCCTATTGCTGTTCTGCTTGAAGATAGGTCAAAGTGAGGTTCCGTGACGATTTGAACCCGTGTTTTCAAGTTTGTCGGAAATACATAATATTAGTATCAGCGAACCGCAAATGATCCATTTAGCATATCCTGGTGTTTTCGCTACGATACGAGCAAGAGCACTCCTGTTATGAACACATTTCTGATCTACCCACGGCATCCATCTTAGATCATGTCCGCCATTTTGTGTTTCTTGCCCTCACATACGCAATAACCTCTGATCACTTCATTTCGATTAAGGACACGTAGCCTTAGCCGGAGATTCACCTCTTTCATGACACGTGTACCTTAAACCAGATCACACTGTAGCTGCATGACTTGACAAAGGCTGCCTCCTCTGCCCGAGGCCAGCCCACCTGAACTGGTTCTCGTGTCCATTGTCCCGATCATGATTAGGCGGCCGAAGCCGGTAGCCTTGCCCATTTACAACCCACAAACATCTCTTATCCCGCTTTTCTATCTCCTGCACCTGGCTCTGCTCCTTTCCTTCTGGGCCTTTATTAGGGGGAGGTAACGAACTTTACGATGAGGCGGTCCGGCTCTTGAATGCAATATTGACAAGGGATTGTGATGGACTAGTGGGAACCCCTCTTCGTGATGTTTGGCATCAGATATTATCGACAGTTCCTGTGTAATGCCAAATATTTATTGTTTAAGATACAAAGGTTTAGGAATGTACTGACATGTGAAATATTTGCCTGAAGCACAATTTTTAGTATATAAGGAGCAACCCTCAATGTACAAATCGAACAGGCTCCTGGTTACTGCCCATGCGTAGTTTCTGTGACTTCTGTGTCCCTGCAGTAATAAACCTTTGGTCTTTGACGCCACCATCGAGAAGCCCGTGTTTCTGTTCATTTGCGCACCAAGGCAGGTGGAACTCCGGGGTCTTTGGGTGTTGTTCCCTGACACCTCTGGACGGAACCAAAAAGTCCAGAACTCCAATTGGCGCCCACGTGGGGCGACGTCATTCGGTACCGGTCCAAAAGCCTGAAGAGTTCGAGGAGCTTCGTGTGAAGATTTCCGAGGGAGGCGCCCCACTTCATCGATCCCGGCATATCGCAAAAGTGGCTCGAAGTTCTCTTCCACGAGGGTTCCCGTTCAGGACGGCTGCAGTGGGCCGTTGCCTTGACCGTCGCCCTGTCTTGGACCCGAGGTGCAGCCCTTAGTACAGCGAAACGTGAAGGGTTTCTCCTTGGTGACGTCTTCAGTGCCTCAGTTAAGTATTTAGTGATAGCTAGCTGGTTACTTTGTGAGGATTGTTAAAATCCTTGATCGGTTCTTGGTTTGGTTTGGTTTCGTAAGATTATCACTAGTTGTTCTGGTTACGATAATCTATTTGGTTCAGTTTGGGTATCGATACATTAGTTTGGTTTTGGTAGGCCTAAGTTCTTGGTTCGAGTGCACATATTTGTTCCGTGTTTTGTTTGTTTTGTGTTCCAGACTGAAAATGGTAAGTCGGAAAATGTTGTCTTGTTTCGGTTGCAACCATGACTCACGATTGGAGGATTCCTGTCTGGTTCCTCCGATTGGGACTCCCCTTTATGACTTATATTGTAAACATGGTGTGGGTCCTATATCTTATAATGAGGTATGGGTCCGTTACTGTAAGAAGGATGGTGTCCTTAGTTGGCCACTACATGGTAGTTTTGAACCCGAGATTCTTGATAATTTAGAAGCGAAATTGTTTAGGAAGAAAGCCCGGCCGGCAATGTTTGATTCTTTCCGTTATTGGCGAAAAGAGTCCAAACAGAGAGAAATGAAAAGGTTGAAGAAAGAACAGAAAGAGAAAGAAGAGCTAACTCTAGAGCAAGCAACTAAACAATTGCAAGATAATGAGTGCGAAAAGGCCATAGATGTAGCAATTAGAGAGCATAATTTAGCGATTGACAAGTGCTACCCTGCCTTGCCATCGAAAACAGCTAAGATACTGGAGGATCCCGAAAACGATCCTCTGTTGTCTTATCTGTTACGGTCACCTCCACCGTATGCACAAGGTGCTACGGCCCAACTTGTACCGAATGTCCAATTGCCGGTTGCTGGACAACCTGGTGTTCTTGTTCCTCAGAATCAAGTTCCTGTACCTCCTGTGGTTAATGTGAATGTTCCTACGGCTCCTCCTCTTCCTGGGTTGCCGACTTCTATACCTGTATCTGTCTCGCTTACACCTACTACATCACAAACTATTTTTCTCGATACTCCTACTGCCTCGCTATCTGTTCCTACCTCTACTGTGTTCTCTATGTCTGCAAGTGTGTTAACTCCACTTTCTGTACGTCGAAAAATAACTGATTCTGTTGCTAATATACTGTCTCCTTTATATAAATCTTTAATTAAGACTCCTACTCCTGATTCAGTTCAGAGACGTAGTCAGCTACCAAGTACTGAAGAACGGGGAGTTTTAGATTCCACGGCTCTCAGATGGATTACGAAAGTTAGAAGATATAGTACGAGAGATGTACTAGATACGTTTATGCAGTGGAAGGAACCAACGCAACGGTACGTCTTTGATGAGATGTGCTCGTTGTTACGTGAGGAAATAGAGGAAGATGATGTTGAATCAGACTTGGAAGATTTAATTAAAATTCAAAAAGAGTTTGCTGCAGGAATGATAGTGGGTGATAATATAAAAGAAGCGATGGAACTTATTTTAAGTTTTAGGAATGATCCATCTCTTCGTTCGCCGAGAGATTTAGAGAAAGGTAAAATGAAGCCAAGTCGCCAATATCCTATGAGGGAGGTTCCTCCAATTTGGCGCGAAGCAATACAACGTGATGATAATGCGGGTATTGCAGCTGCTCCAGCACAGTTCCAACGAGTGTGGATACACATTCCATGGAAGCGAGCTGAAGTGCTAGCGGTGAAACAGGCCTTGCCAGATCCGCGTAAAAATCCAGCTGGATATTACAAGGAATTAACACAGACAGTTGAGGCTTGTATAATGAACTTAGCGGACATCGATATGTTATTTGGCAATGTAGTTCCACAACCAGTGTGGGCTAAAATTCGTAGGGAGGATCATCAAGCAGCCTTAGGTGGTGATTGGGCAGCTATCACTGCAGCGGATGGTCAGCAAACGGGTGGTGCAAAACCCGAACCCCTAATTGCTAATCTTCCAGGTAGAATAATTGACTTAATGAAGACTCTGATGCCTGCGTTGCGTGTTAATTGGGATAAATTATCCGCATGCAAGCAAAAGAAAGATGAAAGTGTCTCCGACTTCTTCACGAGGTTCGAAGAGACTTTTGTAGATCATAGTGGTCAGGATATGAGCACTGAAGGAGGACAGAGACTGTTTGTCGATAAATTTGTGCATAATTTGTTACCTGAATTATGCAATAAATTAAAGGATTCAGAGAGCGCGTGGGCTGTTTCCACAACGGCGCAAATACTTGCGACTGCACAATACTACGAAAATAGGGATAAAGAGGAAAAGGAAAAATCAGAGAAGAAAACGAAAGATTTAAAGACTAAAGTTCTTTTACAGCAGGCGTATCCGCCTCGCACGAATCAGACTAATATGCAACAGAATTCGTATCAGAGGGCAGATTTTAGTTCAACCAGGCCTCAATACCAGTGGAATCAGTGTGCGTACTGTAAGAAAGAGGGTCACTACAAAAATGAATGTCCAATCTTAGCGCAAAATAATGCAGCAGCAGCTCAGAGAGGTCGTGGTGGTTTTGTGCAGAATTCTAGAGGTCGAGGGCGAGGTGCTATGCCTCCGCAAACGAATGATCGTCCCTCCAATCACTTTGATCAACGAAATGTACAGTCAGCTCAACAAAATAGATCTCAGCAATATCTTGTTGAAGATTATTGTGAAGTGGATGAGGGATTTCAGCAAAATGGGTACTAGGACAGCCATGGACAGAGAGAGGGAGTAGTATCAGTTCCAGTGGATCAGAGTGGGCCTTATGTCGCAGTAGCAACATCAGGTGTAGTCGAACCGTTTCTGTTGGATACTGGTGCCGCAAAAAGTTCTATCATTCATGCGAAACTCCCTGGCGCACCTTTGTCCGGCTCAACAAATGTTTCCGTAGGTTTTTCAGGCGCCCCTGTTTACAACCCGATATCTGGTCCTTTGTCTATTTCTGTTGGACCGTGTCAATTGAAAGCACCCTTGATTTTGACGACAGGTTGTAATGAAAATCTGCTTGGTTTAGATTTGTTAAAACGACTATATGCGACATTGTACTGTTCTTCGGAAGGGGTACAGCTTACTTTGGGTAAAAGAATCACTTCTCCGATGTACTTGTCAATGGACGCACTCCCGCCAGAGCTGCGCTCACTCCCTGATTCTCTTTGGGCGACTGGTCCTAATGATGTAGGCCTTTTAGAAATACCACCGTATGTAGTAACTTTGAAAGCAAATGTAAAATTCCCAAGAATTCCCCAATATAAAATATCTAGTGAAGGAGAACGTGCACTTTTATTGATTGTGCAAGATTTGATTAAGAAAGGTGTGGTTGAAGAAACTCGAGGAAATGTTTGTAATAGTCCTGTATTGCCGATTCTGAAACGAACTGATCCTACGAAACCTCCAGTGTACAGGTTTGTCATAGACCTTAGAGAAGTTAATAAAATTGTGGTTCCGCAATTCCCTGTGGTTCCAGACATTACTGCATTGTTAACATTGATTCCTGCTACAGCCACTTGGTTCTCAGTCATCGACTTGAAGAATGCCTTTTTCAGCATTCCGATAGCCGAGGAAAGCAGAGACATTTTTGGCTTCTGTCTAGGAGGTCGAAGTTTCAGATTTAAACGCGCTCCACAGGGCTACTGTGAAAGTCCATCTATTTATAGTCAAGCATTAAAAAGCCAGTTAGATCCTTTTGTCCTTCCTCCAGGTTCTGCCCTAGTACAGTACGTAGACGATCTTTTAGTGGCTGCAGATGACAAGGAAACTTGCAAAGCAGCTACAGTATCGTTATTGCATCATTTGTCTGATTTGAATCACAAGGTATCACATTCCAAGATGCAATACTGCTGCCAAGAAGTGACCTACCTAGGTCATCTCTTGTCAAAGGAGGGAAGGAAGTTGACCCCAGAAAGAATAAAAGCAATTACGCAAATGAGTGTTCCACGCACACAGAGAGAAGTACGTGCCTTTTTAGGTATTACCTCCTACTGTAGGCAGTGGATTCCAAATTTTTCTCTTTTAGCGAAACCATTGGTAGCTTTGACTGGGAAAAATGTTCCGAGTCCGGTGCCATGGTCTGATGAATGTCAAGAGAGTTTTACTGAATTACGAAAAGCCTTGTGTTCAGCTCCTGTATTGGGTACACCTGATTACAGTAAGCCATTCACGCTCTACGTTCACGAGAGAGAAGGTTGCGCGTTGAGTGTCCTGACACAGAAGTTTGGTGATAAACAACGCCCTTGTGCGTATTTCTCATCAACATTAGATCCGGTAGCCAGAGCGTTGCCTAGTTGTTTGAGAGCTACAGCGGCAGCTGCGGCTTCCATTCGGCAATCTGCTGGTTTGGTGATGAACAACATGCTAGTGGTCATGGTTCCTCATGCAGTGGATACACTCATGAACCGAACGAAGACACAACACCTTACTAGTGCGAGATTATCTGGTTACGAGCTGACATTACTAGCGAGTCATATTCAGATCAAAAGATGTAATGTATTGAATCCAGCAACGCTGTTGCCGGCTGATCAAGAGTCGAGTGATTCTGAGCCACATGACTGCTGTTTTAAAACGGAGGAAGAGACAAAAGGACGCATCGATTTGAAAGATACTCCGTTATCCGATCCGGATGGTACGCTGTATGTGGACGGGTCATGTTTTAAATTGGAGAATGGTGATGTGACTGCTGCTTACGCGGTAACGACGTTGAAGACGATTGTGGAGACTGCAAGAGTGAGTCAGAATTCTGCCCAAGCTGCAGAATTAATAGCTCTAACGAGAGCATGTGTTTTAGCTGAGGGAAAGAGAGTGAATGTATTCACAGATAGTCAGTACGCATTTGGCGTGGCCCATAGTTTTGGCCGGTTGTGGAGAGAAAGAGGTTTCATTACGTCCCATGGGACTAAGATTCAACATGGTCAGCTAGTTAACGACTTGTTGGAATCTCTAACCTTGCCGACTGAAGTTGCAATTGTAAAGTGCAGTGCTCATAAAGCAATCACGGATGATGTTGGACGTGGGAATGCTTTTGCTGATGAAATTGCTAAACAGACAGCTAGAGACATGATGAGTAGAATGTATGTTGCAACGTCTGCAAGATGGATCGCTGAGTCTGGGATGTGTGAAGATACAATGGAAAGTGTGAAAGAGATTCAGAGAGAAGCAACTGAGGAAGAGAAACGTGTATGGAGAGAGAGTACGGGCAAGTTGGACTCGAATGGATGTTGGATTGATTTGACAGAGCAGCAGCGTTGGATGTTGCCGGATGCGTATGTGCTTGCAGTAGTGACAATGGCGCATGGAGTAGCGCATATAAGTTCTAAAGGGATATGTAAGATGTTGGCTCCGGTCTGGAAAAATGAGGGAATCAGTAAGTGTGCAGAGAGAGTGGTGAAAAATTGTATGGTGTGCTTGATGCATAATCCTGGCAAGGGAACTCCAACTCCAGCTGGTCATTTCGCTCCTCCTTCCTGCCCCTTTGAAGTGATTCAGTTAGACTTCATTCACATGGAACGCTGTAATAATTTAAAATATGTCTTGGTGGTGGTTTGTGCTTTTTCCAGGTGGATAGAAGCATACCCACTGAAGGACAATACTGCCTTATCAACTGCCAAAATTCTTCTCAAAGAATATTTCCCTAGATTTGGAATGCCACGGATTGTATGGTCAGATAACGGAAGTGAGTTTATAGGGAAAGTTATGCAGAGTGTATGTGCAGGCCTAGGTTTGAAACAAAAATTTCACAGTGCGAACCATCCCCAGTCAGCTGGTTTAGTGGAGGGTTACAATGGCACCCTCAAGCTGAAGATAGCTAAAATACAAGCATCCACAGGTTTAGCCTGGCCAGACGCACTTCCTTTGGCTTTGTTATCAACAAGAGCAACTGTACATTCTAGAGTGGGGCTTAGCCCATACGAGGTAGTCTTTGGCCGCCCAGCAAATATCTGGGGTGTGCCAAGGCCTAAGGAATTTAAGTCTATAGAATATCCTATGTTGATAGACTACCTTTACGACTTGACTGCTAAATTGAGTCTTATTCATCAACAGGTTTTCGATGCTTTGCCAAAACCTCCGGAGAGTCCAGGGCATCAGCTGAAACCAGGAGATCTGGTTGTCATCAAGAACTTCGTGAGGACGAAGAACCTTCAACCAAGATTTGTGGGGCCCTTTCAGATCTTACTGACAACGAGGACAGCAGTTCGTGTAGCTGGCCGCAAGCATTGGGTGCACGCATCTCATGTTAAGCGTGTACCCTTGCCGCTACCTTACGACGACTGGGTGAAAAAGGGAATTGGTGCCTCCGAAACTGAAAGCACACCGAAGTTCATCCCTTTCAGCGATGCCGAATTGATTACTGACACTCCAAAATCCGACTCTCCTCCTGAAAAGACTCTTTTGAACACTGAACATTTGTCTCCAGCATCAGAAGAAACTTTGCTATCTGCGAACTTAAACACTGCAACAGCTGCTAGTGATACACTATTTTCAGATCAGACAATACCTGCGAAGCAGAGATACAACCTGAGAAAACGTAACATGGACAAATAAAGCAGGCAACTGCATATTGTGATTTTGATATATTGAACATTTGCCTTCAGCCAGGAAGTTTGCTATTGTTTATTATTTTTTAAAATTGCCTTGCCGTCTGGGTAGCCGTAGGGTCGTGGCTGTGTGCCTAGTTTGAATCTGCAGGGGTCTGACACAAGGTCGATCTTTCTGTTGGTTCTGGGAACTCCCAGGGCTGACAGAGGCATTTTCATCTACGTACACATCATCAGTGGTCGCGAGCGGATTGTAGAAGATGGAGCTTCCTGCGCTGCAACGAGAAAATGTGATTTATGTTCGCAGAAACAGACTTTACAGAATTCTTCGTAGCAAATGCTTTTTGATGCAATGTGCCGTTACATTTTTGATTATTTTAGCAACATTGGTGGGTGGAATCGTCTTTAGTATAAATCTGATTTTTGTGCCAGTTACTACAGTACCTCCCCTTGATCCTGCCATTTCTACTGTTTCTTCTATACACTCTTTTCACTCGTTTCCTGAACATGAGCAAGCCCGACGCACAGAGTTCATTAACAACACTTTTGTACAGCTCTTGCACCAACACCAATTGGTAGTTAACACTACAGACTGCTGGGTGTGTGGCTTGATACCCCACACTATGGATAAAGGTATTCCCTATCTGGTTTTGCCTTTCAGCTACAATGGATCATTTCAGGCCCTTCAAACCATCTTTGCTTATGCCCTTGAGACCTATCCTCCACGTCCACCACGTTCCACTAGATATAACTCTGCCAACAAAGCTTTAGTCCAGGGAATTATTGACATGATCAAGGATGTCAATAATACTCCATCATACCCTAGAGACGAACTACGAGTGTATTTAAGTTGGAATACTTCAGAGTATCGCCTTAGTTTAGGAGAAAGCAAGCGTAAAAGCTCAACTCCAATCTGGGTCGTACCTCACCGAGGTCAGGTCTGTTTGCAAGGGAATGGGAGAAATCCGAGAGCTCAGCTAGGGAGGAGTGAGTGCGTTGAGACTTATGTGTTTCCGGCTAACTCTTCCCCTGCCTTCCTTACTGCTAGGGGTACCTACTTCATTTGTCGAGACAGAGCTTATACATGGTTGCCTGCTGACTTTTCAGGTTCATGCTATATTGCTCGATTGTTGCCTCCAACATACACTGCTTCATCTGATTACCACAGAACCAGAATAGCGAGAGGTGTCTTCAGCAAGGAAGATACTGCTGGTCAGGAAGCTGGAGACTTCTTCAAAGGCTTCCTTCCGTTCTGGGGGCCTATGGCCAATAGTAGAAACATACGTCAGCTAACACGGGTAGTTGAATCTACTATTACTGAAACTGCTGGTGCCCTTAGCAATTTGACAGCTGAGCTTCAGGCGGATAGACTCATGACGTTGCAGAACCGTATGGTTCTAGATGTTATACTTGCAGATCGAGGTGGGGTATGCAGAATGATCCAATCGAGCTGCTGTGTCTTTATTCCTAATAATGCTCCAACAGTCTATGAGGCGATCTCTAAGCTACACAAGATTTCCGACTCTATACATGTAGACAAGGGAAACTGGTCCTTTATGGAGTGGTTTTGGACTCTGATCTCAGCGTGGGGATGGAAGGTTCTAATGGTCATCGGTGTCATCTTAGTATTCCTATTCTCATGCTGCCTGATTATCCAGTGTGGTCCTGCTCTGTGTAGTTTTTGCGCTGCAACTTGTCTCAGAAAACCACCTGCGTTTGGAGAAAAGGCACGAGAAAGGATGATGATACAACAACATGTCACTGACCTGATGAGTATAGAACTAGACTCTGATATAGACTGAGTAATTGCCTATGTAAGGGCAAAAGGAGGGTCTGAGGTTCCGTGACGATTTGAACCCGTGTTTTCAAGTTTGTCGGAAATACATAATATTAGTATCAGCGAACCGCAAATGATCCATTTAGCATATCCTGGTGTTTTCGCTACGATACGAGCAAGAGCACTCCTGTTATGAACACATTTCTGATCTACCCACGGCATCCATCTTAGATCATGTCCGCCATTTTGTGTTTCTTGCCCTCACATACGCAATAACCTCTGATCACTTCATTTCGATTAAGGACACGTAGCCTTAGCCGGAGATTCACCTCTTTCATGACACGTGTACCTTAAACCAGATCACACTGTAGCTGCATGACTTGACAAAGGCTGCCTCCTCTGCCCGAGGCCAGCCCACCTGAACTGGTTCTCGTGTCCATTGTCCCGATCATGATTAGGCGGCCGAAGCCGGTAGCCTTGCCCATTTACAACCCACAAACATCTCTTATCCCGCTTTTCTATCTCCTGCACCTGGCTCTGCTCCTTTCCTTCTGGGCCTTTATTAGGGGGAGGTAACGAACTTTACGATGAGGCGGTCCGGCTCTTGAATGCAATATTGACAAGGGATTGTGATGGACTAGTGGGAACCCCTCTTCGTGATGTTTGGCATCAGATATTATCGACAGTTCCTGTGTAATGCCAAATATTTATTTTTTAAGATACAAAGGTTTAGGAATGTACTGACATGTGAAATATTTGCCTGAAGCACACTTTTTAGTATATAAGGAGCAACCCTCAATGTACAAATCGAACAGGCTCCTGGTTACTGCCCATGCGTAGTTTCTGTGACTTCTGTGTCCCTGCAGTAATAAACCTTTGGTCTTTGACGCCACCATTGAGAAGCCCGTGTTTCTGTTCATTTGCGCACCAAGGCAGGTGGAACTCCGGGGTCTTTGGGTGTTGTTCCCTGACACCTCTGGACGGAACCAAAAAGTCCAGAACTCCAAAAGTAGGGTTCTTCTTATGTCCTTTAGGTTGGGCAGATGCAGATTACGTGCACAAGATCCTCTTTTCTTCTTTCGCATAGACGGCAGAACTGTGGTCCTGATCTTCTTGTCCATGGCGGTAGGTGTGGGAGAGTGGGTAACATGCCCAGTCGCAACTTTAAGAATTTTTCTTTTGTCCTTGTTTTGAATCCCACTTTCAAGTAGGATTGTGGTTTGAGAATGTCATAGTCACAAAGTACTGTCCAACTATGGGCCTTTTTGCTAGAGATGCCTTGTCTTCCAGAACAGATACCTTTTTGTTACCTTTGTCACAGTCTTTTTGAAGTTCTGGTGGTCTCTGGATGTTTCTCAAAGGTTGGACAGTCTCAGTTGCTTTAGGGAGTCAAACAACTACTTCCTAGCAGGTGAATTTTCATGGCTAGACAGCTAGCTCCAAAAGCGCAAATTTAGCAAACCTGCCTCTGCCCTCCGTATCTTGTGCCAACTTTTTATATATTTTCCACTGATTTTGAATCCCAAACTCTAGGTGTATTTGGATGGGTGAGACGTATTTTGGGAGGTGAAAAATTGCTCTATCTGTGTTAGCTATTACTTTGTACAATGCTACTGCTTCTCTCGCTTTTAGCGATTTGCTCCCGTATGTTAGTGCTGGTTGTAGTTTTGCACGTAACACCTGCAGTAAGGGGTCAAAAGTTAGATTGGGCAGCATTTTATTCAGGGGCTTCATTGCTAGATAGGCCATGGTGCCCTTCCTACATAGGGACTCCAGCTGAGGGTTGACTGAGCCTTTCTGATCCAGCAAGATTCCTAGATATTTATAGCTGGTTGTCTGTTCAAGACATTGCCCGTCTAAGTAGCAGTTGATTTATTTTCTTCTGTGATAGTTTATAGCCATGATTTTTTGTTTTCTTAAGGTTTATCTTTAGGGCATTACGTTGGGAGAAGCTGTTGGTGATGTTCAGGAGATGTTGTAAGCCGATGGGGGTCCGACTTATCAGTATCAAGTCTTCCACGTATCACAGATTAGACAATGAGGTTTTACCCAGTTTCGGGCATGTGAGGTGCACTTGTCCAAGTCCCCTGGGAGATCGGCTAGGAAGAGGTTAAAGAGTTGGGGCACTAAGACACACCCTTGCCTTAGCCCTTGAGAGGTGCGTCCCTGCTCCAAGTTTAACCCTAATACAGGTATCAGTATGCAGCAGTTTCAGCTGGTCTAGAAGGGATTTCAGTATCCCCCAGCTGCCCAGTTTTTGCCATAGTTTGGGGTGGTCTACAAGGTTGTAGGCTGCTGAGTAATCGATAAAGCAAAGAAACAAGGGATACTTTGCCACTTAGACCCCGTCCGTCAACAGTGCAAGCGCCATGATATTAGTAGTTGTACCTTGTACACGGCAAAAAACTGTTTGATTTATTGGGATGATGGAGTTTTCTGAAGCCCAAGATATTTATTCTTCCAGAATTGTTCCAGCATAGTATTTTGCCTCAATATCGATTAGGGCAATTAATCAGTAATTGTTTGGGGCTTTCCTGTCACCCTGTTTGAAAATAGGGCTAATTATCGATCCTTTCCAGGACCCTGGAATTGTGAGCATGCCTTTTATGTTATTTAAAACTGCTGCTAATGCCTTGCTCCAGTATTCTACATCGTACTTGTAGAGTATTGGAGGAATGCTGTTAGGGCCTGGGGCTCCTGAAGGTCTGCCGTAGATATTTGTCTCTTGATCTGTCTTGGGGTTCATTCATAGCAATCTTCGTTTTTGAGTGATGGTGAATCGGGGCTGCTACCGATTCTACTCCCAGGTGATTTTGCCTACTCCTGATAGAGTCATTGTGCGTTGATTGCATGGGGTTTTGCATTGTATCGCCCTTGTTCGTAGTGCCCTGTTTTATAGTTTGTTCCAGGGATCTTTATCAACCCCTTTTGCAAAGCAACTGGAGGTCATGGTCAAGGGCAGAAAAGCATAATGTGTTTCTCCAGGCCAATCTAGGGGAAAAGCATCTGCTGCTAGGATCTCTGGTTCAGACATTTAGCTGAAAACCATTTACAGCTGAGGTTACAGTCTGGAAGCAAATAGGTGTATATCAAAGAGATCCCACACTTTCTCCAATGTCCCAAATATCTGCTAACCTAAACCTAATTTGATGCTGTACACAGATTCCTTGAGTACCAGTCTGCCACCATGTTGGATGACGCCGGATGATATTTTGCAACCACTGAGGTTCCCTGCTTGACAATAAATGCTCACAGAGTCTTCACTAGCTCTCCAAGTGGCTTTGACTGTGTCCCCATACCTTGATGATGTACTTGCCTGCAGTCAGACTGTCCATATGAAGGAGTACCCCAAACTTTACCTTGAAATTCACCTGGGATTGAATTGCAAGGAGTACATCCAAATCCTGGGCACACGTATATTAGTGTGTACATATGAAGTAGCATTAACATAAGTCCATTCAAAAGTAAATGTCATACAAGTTCGCAGAAATGTTGTTTCTTTTTTCTTTTAATTCGTGTCACGTAGAATAATAACCAGCAAAAACAACCAGCTGACACGTGTTTTGTCTATGAGGATACTCCCACAACTTCGTCAGGGCTGGGAATGATCCAAGTAATGGTGTAAACAATAATAGCAAGGCGTGGGGATTCATAATGGAGAGTGAACTCTCCCACAAGGTGACATAGGTGAAGACAGCACCCATTGACAGTGGAAATCCTATATAACCCAAGGATTGTTACATGGTTACACATATGACATTGTAATGTTGCAAAATTGATACTGAGGAATTGAGGAAGTGTGCAAAATATGTGCCACAGCGAAGTGCAATGTGACTTGATGTGCAGCTGATAAGCAATTGGATGTACTATTTGAATGTAGGAAGTTTTCCTTCAAGCATATAGGGGTTACAAGGGTTTCCCCTACCTGGCTAGCACCGTAAACTCAATTGAGTTTCTTAGCACTTACGCAAAGTGTAGCTGAGCACCGCCACTTCCTACTTACTCAAAACCCTCCCTTTTGATAGCTTGAATTGCAAGGAGCCTGCAAGTAGAACTGAACTATTTATGTACATTGAGGACTTATCTTAGACCATTTTCTTCAATCGAGAAGTTGCCACACCTGGCGCCCCATCCCCAGAGTCTTGCATCTGATTCTAGGAATAGATATTGGTATGAGAGAAAATAGCCTGGCAGTTCCAGGCATCTAAATGGGTTAGCCACCAACCCAATTCTGCTTTTGCTTCTGTATCTATTTGAACCATTTATGAATATTCCAGAACTCTTTATAGATGCCTTATTTTTAATCTCTAGAGAGCGCTGAAATAAAGGTCCCCCTGAAATATCACCTGAATGCATGATAACAGGCTTACTAAGCTTGCTAGGCATCTTAAGGAAATCTGGGTCTGTGCTAATGCTTCCTCAACTCCTTCCTGATCATGTTCAACTTTGATTCTGGATGTATCAACACTCCTTAATGCAAATCTATAAGGAACCCTAAAAATTCCATCCTACTTGGCAGAACCAAATCCAACTTTCTATATTTAGTAAAAAATCCAGTCTTTGAATCCGATCTACCACCTTCTGAACCAAACTCAACAAGAGCGCCTCCTCCTATTTAAAAAAAAAATCATATCATCCAAAAAGACTAACAACCTGGGATCTGAGGACAGCTGTTACTGTTTTTTAACAACTTGTCGAAGTTTCAGGGTGCTGAGGAAAGACTGAACGAAAAGAAATGGTCTGTACTCATGAAATAATCATCTTTTAAATCCAAGCTCACCATCCAATCCCCTGAAAACAGAATATCCCTTATGCAAATTACTGTTTAAATCTTGAAATGGAAGTAAAGAACAAACTGGTTGAGATCCCTCAAGTTGGTCACTAATCAGAACGTCTTGTTTTTCTTTTGAAGCAGAAAAATATTGCTGATAAAACCTCTAGAGCTGGCAAACTGTTCTGAAAAGGAGTGACATAGAAGTCTATCTGGAGGCCCTTTAGTGTATAAAGAACCCCATGGTCCATAGAAATACTTTCCGATTCCTGCACAAATAGAGCTAGGGTGCCCTCTTCTTTTGCAAAAGGGAGGGAGAGAACTCCTTGTGGTTCCACTCTCCTCATTTGTCTCCCATAGAAGTCAAAGCATCCATCCCTTCTCCTTTGCTGGAAGAACACCTACCTGGAGTACCTGCACTGCAGGTTGTGGTAGGGTCCGAAGATGAATGACTGGACAGCGAAGCAAGCCTCTTACCCAACAGGGCCCTCGTAGAAATCCACCCAAAAACTCTCATCAAGGATGACTGGGGTTGGACGCCACGTACATGGATAGATTATTTCCTCCTCCATAGAGTCCGGGGATCATTGCTTGAGGCTATACCGGATGTATCGATGGAACCAGACGATTTTCCCCCACTCTCGCTTGTTAAAATCTGGCCAGACAGTACTCACTTAGTTTCACACATATATCACCGGTCGCAATCCCTCCGCTCTGCAGTAGGTGCCAAATCACGGACAGCCTGGGAACTGGACCTTGGTGCACCAATAACTGACAACTTGTGGCAATATTGTTGTGTACAAACACAATACATCTTGAATAATCATAGACATAAATTATTACATTTTAAATACCTACATAGAGTTTATGTAATCCCAAAGTTATTATCCAAGATGAACCCTAAAGTATCAAGCACATGTGCTAGGTGCGGTGACTCTGAGGCTGATTTTTCACACCTCGCATGGAACTGTACACCAGTGAGGGTGTATTGGGAAGAAATCATTTGCCACTTGTCACTCATGGTGGAACAAACTGTACAACCCACGCCACTAACAGCATTATTGGGGAATTTTAAGCCACTAAAGAGAGGTATTAGGAGATTCACTACAATTGCCATGCTCATTGGAAAACGTCTATTTTATCTACATTGGGGGCACAGCACAAACACCAACCGTGAAGGCCTGACTCCTAGACCTTATTCACTGTGACATCATGAGTGATGTCTAAGCCACATTATTAGCCCCACCTCACACCCTTGTGACATCTGGCAACCGCTGAAGAACTATTTACATAATACCCCCTTAATGTAAGTTGAAATAGGCATACCTAAGCAACTGTGCGAAGTGCCATGCTCGGAAATTTGAAATGGGTGCTAACTTGGTGGCTCGATAATAACAACCACTAAAAATGAGATTAACCCTAATGGACTGTGGACATTGTTATGATAAAAATAATGGATATGCCACATTGTGATTTTAATTGTATATTTGCTCGGGAAATGCTCCTCTGTACTCTGTTTGGTTGTTAGGATATGGGAGTGTTATATATTGTCATTGCAGCACTTTATGGCCTGCACAACCTGTACATTAACATGCACTCCCTGATTGATTGTTCTCTTTGAAAGAATACAATATATTTTTGTTTTAAAGTATGACTGGGGTTTATCTGAAGAGGAGAATGCCTGCACATAATGACTGATCTATTTTATAAATTCATCTCAAAAGGGAGTCCTGTGTATTCTGAGAGACCTCTAAACCAGCCAACTCTCCAAGTTTTTGGTCAATTTTACACAAAAAACCCTTCCTTCCCTCATTAGACAGGTCAGCATTAGCATTACCCAGGAAACAAATAGCCCTCCAGGCCTCACCTGAAGATACCTTGAGGTCTTGGGATTCCCCTACTTTTTTTGCCTGGCCTGTTCTGCACATAACATTCTTGCCAGCAGACCCAGAGTGTCCAGAAGTTTGTCTTGGCAGAAAGCCCAGGCTGTGTCCACCCCTTTCCTGGGATCCTTGCACTCTCTGCTGAGAAAAGAGACAATCTTCATGGCAAGCATTGGGGTAAGTACCATTTCATCTGAAATCATGGGCCTTGGACTTTCTGTCCTCATCTTGTCCCTAATAGCCCTATTGATAGGGTTTTAAAATGTGGTTTTATATAGCTGTTAGAAATTGGGTTGTTGGTTCACTGTGGTGTGAGCCCTGGTCATGCAACAGCCATAATCCCTTGAAGGGTGAACCACAAAAAGTCACTGAATCAACTTGTGCTTAACCCTGGGTAATTTGGCACAAAATGCAGTCAGACTTAACTTGGAGGCAATGTGTACATTATTTATTCGGCACACAAACAGTAATAAGTGAAAACTAAGGGTGGGCAGTGAACTCTGCTACGCCAGCGGTGTTTGCAGAGTTTTGCCATATTAGAATTCTGCAAAAAACTCTGAATCCACCACGTGGCAGAGTTTGCACTCACAAGTAATTAGCAGTAGCTTACAGAGGGTGGTGGTACCTGTTCATACAAGGTAAAAGTGCCAGGGAAGACACACATTCCCTACAATCAACAAGGTCATAATAAGGTTACAAATTAAACCTGGCATGCAGCATTAGTATCATTATTGTTTGCACTGGAGTTACTTGTAAACTTGTAAACTACTGGCAGTCCTCTCATGATTTCGATCAACTCGTTCACTCCATTTGATGTTTTTTTCCCTTTATGTAGCTGTATGTTTTTAGCTGTTTCTCGACAATACGGGTCCTAGTATTACCTCCTAAGTCTCTGACAGTTTGGCCTGTGCCCCCACTGTCTGCAGGGTCTGGCTTCTTGTGGCCCTGATGTGCAGTGATGGCGTGCAGGAGAAGCAGCAGCAACAGTAAAGGAGTGAGCACTGCAACCATCATTTATCCACACTTCGTCAGTTCTCTCAGAGCCCTCTGCTCTCTTCACAAGATCACCGGAAACAGACAACTCCACTCAGGGTGGTTGCTGTTAGGACACTTCCGATTACTGCCTTGCACTGGCTGCCTCCACTGCCCCTGGTGTGAGGTGGCTGCAGCTGCACTGCAGAGCATCCCTTACCCCCAGCATGGATAAGGATTTCTGACTTCCCCCTTAGTCTGCAGCATCTCTGCCTCCCCGGGATCGCATCCAGCCCCCACGCCTGGCACACAGTTGTGCCCCTCTTCCTCCCCAGCAGACCTTGGGACTGCACGGGCAGGTCTCGCCGAGGTCTATGCCCCCACCCTCCCACTTCTCACCCTTCTGCGTCAGCTCTCTCCCCGTCACACATCGACTTCCTCCCGTCTGTCACCAGACAGCTAAGGGTCTGCTCAGCTCTTGTTCCCGCTGCTCATCTACTCTGTCTGCTCCAGGGCACCGTCCTCTGTTGAGCCAATGCTGACTCCCATGAGCAGCCAGGGTGCCCAGCACATAGCTCTGGGAGACAGGATAACCCCCTCCATGGTACTGGGGGCAGCTGTGTGGGTGACAGAGAGACTAGGTTGCCTCTTCCACAGCGACTGGTACAGCTACCCCTGAGACCCACCAGCCTGCACCCTGATGGCCCAGTGAGGGATTGTCCCCTGCTTCCATCCCCGTGGCCTGGAATTTGATGTGGTCTTTTCAGTGGCTCTGTTTGCTGTCCCTGGATCTCTTCCCCCTGCCTCCTGCATCTTATATAGCGGACCATGGAGACCATGGACAAGGAATGTGGGGCCTTGGGGGTCTCTTCCAGGCCATCATCAATGACATGAAGGTAAAAGCTGAGAGGACTTCACTCTTGACCAGTAAAACCACCCTCTATACAGCGTGCACCATGTGCAAAACTGCTTTTTGGCGCTTTACCCCCCACCCCCATTTAATCTGCCAGGCGTTATAAAGCCCTCTTTGTCCTCCTTTAATATGTAAGGACAGCGGGTGGGTGTAAGGGTGTGAGGCGGGGTTCCTCTGTGGCATTATTCCGCATTGCATGGTGTAGGCAGGTTTGCTTGCGAGTGTGTTTGTGTTTTGGGAGCAGTGCATCTGTCTTGTGGACTGTCATGTTCATGCAGCACGTGCTTGCAACACATAGCACACAGACATGGCTTTTGTTGCATCTGCTGCAGAAATTCCCTTTCAGAACCCCACCAATCATTGTACCTGCTAATGGGAAGATGTTGTTCTCTGCAAATAACAATTCTGGGGCATTTTCCTGAAATTCTCCCATGAGAAATAACAAATATGTGCAAATCATACTAGAACGAGTGAAGTGTGTGCCTGTTGCTGTAGTGTTCTGCTCTGCAGCTGCAGTCTTTCTCCTTGGCAACAGCTATGTTGCATGGGGAGGGGAGTAAGGTGGTGCGGAACTCCACTGAATTACACTGAGTTTTTATGCAACTCTGTGGAATTCCATGTAGTGCAACTCCACGAACTCAGCCCACCCCTAGTGAAACCACATTACAAGAAAAATCCCACATCTATTAAAAAAAGTAAAAGTAAATTTTAATAAAAAACTTGATACCAAAACAACAAAAATCCAACCAGTAGAACCGGAGTTCTGAATTTTTAAAGTAGTTAGTAAAACCATGTGCCCAAAAGATCAAAGGGCCAACTGCAGACATGTAGTTGTGCCAGACCAGGTCATAGTTGAACAATGTAGCCTGCCACTTTGGTTTGGATGCAAGAAGTGGGTTGGCTCTGGTCAGCGCTTAGTTTTGGATTTGGAAGAAACTTTGAGAAAAATGTTCTGAGAAGGTAAAGTTTAGCAGGGCAAGGCAGCAGGTGGTGTCCGATGAGAGAACGTCATTGTCGGGGAGCCTTGGGTCAAAGCCATGATGAGGATTTCCACATTCAGACTTAGTCTCTGTGCTAGAAGTCGAAAATCTCCATGGGGACAAAGCAGAAGTCTGTAACAGAGGACAATACCAGGGGCTCAGTTACCACTTTGGTGAAGGAGCTTGATACAGGGTTTGCTGTTTCGGAGAAGAACTTAGCCAGAGAAGCTGCAAAGTCAATAAGACCGGCGATGTACCTCAGGCCAATAGGTGAGCAGGTTGATCCCGGTCTCCTGGTTCTCTGAGCAGTTTTTAGCAAAAAAGTTTCTAAATCCTCAGTTTTGGGCTTTGGCCATCTGGACACATTTAGCACCACAACTAAGGGTCCAGGACTGGTGGGACACCACTCAAGGGTTCAGGACTCACTCAGGCTGGGTCCAGTTGTAGGTTCAAGATGGTGGGAGTCTCTTGTGTCCTTGTGGCTCTGAACAGGAGGCCAGCAAACTAGCCATTGGTGTCAGTCTGGTAGTCTTGGGGTCAGTTGAAGATGCAGGGCTGGCCTCTGAGAGGTCAAGGCAGGCTCCAAGCTGCAAGACAGCCCGTCCAGATACAGAAAGCAGTCTTACAGAGTGCACATCAGGTCACAGCAGACGTTAGTCCTCGGAGAGTCCTAATACCAGTCCAGGAGTGAACTGAAGAGTGGGTCTGAATGTCCTATTTTTATACCCTGGTGCCCATCATCTGGAAGGTGGGAGAAGCTTCTAGAAAGGTTCTTTGAAATGCATGCAATTCCCTGACTCCCCTACCCTGACTCTAAGTTGGCTGCAATGCAGAGGTGATAGGTCATACGTGTGAAGGCAGACCACACCCTGTTCATCTGCAAGTGGTGCTGGATCAACTCTGCCCCCATCTTGCCAGAGGATGGCCCTTTCAGGTGCACCCAATCAATCTATGGTCTGACTGTATGGGAGGAATTCACAAGGTCTAGCTGTCAGTTGCACCCAGTCATGTGACCCAAGACAGGCTGCAGGCACAAAAGGGCTAAGGGCAAGAAAACATCAACTTCATAAAAGAGGCATTTTCATAATTGTAATTAAACATCCAACTTTACCAATAAAGGGAATTTTTCATTATAATTTCACAGATACCAAACATGAACTTACTACCTAGTCCGAATCAAAAGTTAGCACTTATCACTTATTAACTATCATTAGGACACCTAATGCTATCCTGTGGGACAGGTAGACCTCACAGTAGTGGAAAACGGATTTAGGAGTTTTTCGTTACTAGCGGTGGTAAAGTGCACAGAGTCCTGAAGCCAACAAAACAAATTACATCACAAAAAAGGAGGTAAGTAGGCAAAAGGTTTGGGGGAAGGCTAGCTCAAGGCTGGTAGATCTACAATCACCATCAACAAAGGATGAAGGGCGACACTCTGCAGAATGTGAATGTTGTAATATTCTAGGGTCAAACATTGGGATCCTTACCATATCCAATATAACCTTTTGTGGTTTATCTATTTTCACCTTATTTACATTTATCCTCATCATCATAACCTGTATCGTCATAACTCAAATCATCAACACATAATCATTCACATCATCAAAAGGTCTTTTATTCTGAGCATCACTTGCACTCCTGTAAGAGTCCATACCAACTGAACATTTGGTCCATTTTCCATTATGGAATTGAACTACCACAAAATATGTCATGTTCATGACCTTCTAGCTCCAACAGGTGCTTACTTTTCGTCGGTTATTTGCCGCCCCCTCTCCTGTGGGCACTGTCAAGGTATACTTATAACGGTTGCCTTAGAATTCCCTAAATCAGTGGCTACACTTTTAATCAAGATGACATCACTTTTGAAATAGAATTTGACACCGAATTGTCCAAAAACTCACCAAGTAAATATTTACTTCTCTGTTTTTCCATTCTTCTCTATACAGTCTTTGCCACCTTCCCTTTCCATAACGAACTGACAGTCACAAATCCCGGGGAATTGAACCCCCAGGATAGTCTTATATATGACCTTTAATAACCTGGAGAAGTACTCCCTTTCGAAAACTGACGCAAAAATATAACCTTTTGAAAACTATAATCAGTGACATTTGAACAAAAATCCATGCATGATATGTTATTACAAAAAAGAAAACAGCTATTTATACTTTCATTTGGTTAAAAAAATTTATTCCAAAAGAGACCCCTTCAAAATCAGAAACTAGGCGCCAACTCAGAAACAGAGAGACACCAGTTTCGAACCCCCAAATCTGAAACGGACTCACAGCGTGGTTGCTGCCCTCCAGCTGAACAAATAAACGAGAACCCATAAAAAGCTCACTTAACAACGTGATTAAAGCCCGTTGCACCGCGCTGCTCGTGGTTACCAAGTATCCAAATTCAAAGCCATTTTGGGGAAACAAAATTAATATGGACTCGAGCAGACGCCGTATCCCTGCAACAAAATATCCTAATTATTCTCCCCAGAAGGTAAAGCCTCGCACTAACGCTTCGTCACCAAGCAGTTCCACAAAAGAAAACTAATTCTGAATATCCCACAGCAACTCGGTCTTTTCCCTAAAACGCTAAGCATGAGTAGCTGCAGGAAAAGAGAAAGTCAGTTGGGATTGGCGCTATTAATACTGTAGCTGATTGTTTTTGTTATAATTTATTTATTGCTGGCGTATGCAGGATTATGGCAATTGTAGTGCTGTACAAAAAAAATTGTAAGAAAAGAGACTGCATTATATCAGCCTCCGGTCTCGTTATAAAGTTTCCAGGAGAATTAAGGTATGCTCCCGCCACATCCATACTTGCACCAAATCTCGTCATATTAAAAAAATAATGTAGGGAATGCCAGTGGTCCATGTAGGAACATTGAGACAACACAATGATCTTATCTCTCTCGACTCATTGTCTTAGTTTGCCAATTCCAGGTACCTACATCTGAACTGTGTCAGGTATAAGTACCACTATCAAACCAAAATAAGTGCAGATGGAGCAATTAATTATATGTGACATCAGAAATTGGGCTATTGGTTGAGGAAGTGAAATCCTATTCAAGCAGCAAGCACAATCCATATCAGGGTGAGGCACAAGCAAACCCCAAGTTAACCTGTGCTCATCCCTCTGGTAGCTTGGCAAAAAACAGCCAGGCTTCACTTAGAGGCAATGTGTAAATCAGTTCTTCAGCACTTCAAACAGTAATAAAGTGAAAACACAACAGAAGAAAATTCCCACAACAATATATAAAATAGAGCAAAATGGTAGAACCGGAGACTTGCAATTTTAAGTATATAAGTGAAAATAGCACCTAAAAGCCTAAATTGCCACTCGCAGCTTTCTGGTAGTAAGAGACCGGGAGAATGTCACAAGTTCAGGCAGACCGTGATGAAGCGCAGGTCAGATACTGGGACCAGATCTTTCCTGCTGAAAAGTTACCCTCTCAGCCAAGGACAAAGAGTCCTGTTCGTGGTGGAGGAGGCCACGAGGAGCAGGGAAGCATTGCGGACCGTCGTCAATGTGAATCAAAGAGCTGGCCTGGCATTGTGGATGGTCATTGCTGTAGTGCAAAGATCATTTTGTCATTGCAAACGGTTGGGCCAGAGGTTCATGATGGTGCTCCCCGTGAGCAGTCCATGTTATAGCGTGAAGAGACAGGTTGACAGAACTTTATGTTGGAGGGCAGTAGTAGACCAGGACCTGAGAGGCACCACATGGGCATCAGGAGATTATTCCAGATGGATCTGGGCCCTGGTTCAGGTAGTGTCTCTGAACAGGAGGACAGCATGCTAGCTCTTGAAGTCACTCTGGGACCTCTGGGTTCAGGTCCAGTTCCACTGACTCAGGCAGGAGGGCAGGAGGGCAGGATGGCAGCAGGGCAGCAATTCAGCAAGGCAGCAGTCCAGCAAGGCAGTAGTCCAGCAGGGCAGCAGTCCAGGAGAGTGGCAGTCCTTTCAGCAGCACAGCAGTCCTTCATCTTGGCAGAGTGTCCACAGGTACAGAAGTTGGTGTCTGAGGTCCAATATTTATATCAGGTCCCTCCTTTGAAGTAGGAGAAACTTCTAAAGGTTTCCATGTGAAGGGACCAGGTAACCTGCCTCCCCCGCCCTGGCTCCAGAATAACTTCAGGGGGTATGCAGCTCTTTGTTTGAAGGCAGGACACCGACTATTAAAGTGTAAGTAGGGCTGTTGCCAGAACCGCCCTCCCATTCTGCCAGTCATATTCCCATCCAGCCCCCCGTCTCTCACTTTTGTGCATGGTGTCTAGGAGGAATACACAAGCTGGGTCATGTGACCAAGTGACAGGCTGCAGCCACTAAATGGCTAAAACCGGAAAATCAATAAAAGGGAGAGGGACTAGGAGCTATTGAAGGTCCAGCACACCCATGCAGGACCCACATATCTGAACCACCGTCTCTCATTGCACGTGCCTGCCAGACATCCGCCCAACTGGCCTTGGCCACCATCCCATGGATCCACAAGACCAAAACCGAACTAAGATTCTTTTCCTACCTCGCCACCAAGACCAGGAACACCCTGGATCTCCACCTCAGGAAATCCCAGTTGCTGACCCAATTCAGGAGGGATCTCAATACCTGGCCCTTCAATTGAACCACTGCGCCCGGACGAATCAGCAGCCCCCCATGCCTCGTGACCCTCACGGGTGAGTAGCCGGACTATACATGTCAGGGGCTGATGCGATTGCGCCAACCTTGCAGACGGAACCTGAACTCCCAAACTACAACTCCCAGAAGGCCTTCTGGGGGAATCAGGATGATTTAATCACCTTCGGCGCTAGGAGCGTCGTATGTGATTCTGACTGTTAGGAGTTCGGGTTTGCTTCAGAGAGGCCGCTCTGAAGCCTCCTGTTTCATGTACCTTCCCTACTTGGATCCTGTGGGGGTTCTTAGACTAAGGATTGTGAGGCTGCTGGCTCCCTAACTAGTGAGCAGATGATCGCGTTTTGGCTCGGCTCAGAGTGAACGCGGTAGGAACATTCCTGTTGGTGGCTATTGGGCTCCTTCTCCGGATCGTTTGGATCCACTTTGCTCGGCTGAGCGTTTGTTCGTTTCTGCTTGGATTCTGTCCCGCTGGCGCCTCTACGAAGTCTCCAAGGTACTGTTCTCTGTGCGCTCCGCCGCTGTGGTTTAAACAGCCAGGATTCTTTCAGTGCCTGCTACAATTAGCCAGTAACCATTAAGAAATGGGGTATGAAGAACCGGGTTTTCAAGTACCCAGCGGCGTCAGGGACACGCCTGAAGTCCTCTAGGTTCCCTTGCCTTGGTATACAGAGACACTGAATACTTCTAGGTGGCGTCAGAGATCAAATTTATTAGCTGCAGCTAGTAGCAGAAATCCCAGCAATACAACACGGTGTACAACTCAAGAAACTGCTCAATTTTACTAAGGCGAGACATCCCTATTTATACACAAAAAGGCACATTTAAAATGCACGCCCCTGCACCAAAATTCAACCAATAGAAAATACATGGCATCACACAGCATCATACAGTAAAGCTCATTTTACAGTGTCCCAACCAACAAGTTAATATTTAGGCATATCTAAATAATAATCTGGAAGGCCCGCACAAACCCTTAATTGAAAGCGTAACCCATAAAATGAAGAAACAGTAAAGAAAAGTAGTTTCAGATAATGTGCAAGATAACAGAAACGTATAGAAACTTAAAAGTTAACAAATGTCTTGAATGGTGATTGGGAAATTAAATAACGATCTTGCAGGGAAATTGGCTTGGCAGGGTCAATTCCTAGGTGAAAGGCCAGCTTCTGAAATTAACTCCAGTGCACGAAGAAATCCTTGGTTAATGTATATATATATGATTCACAATAGGTCAGACTGCTTTGCTCACAGACTAACTTCTGAGGCCTACATAAAAAGTAACACCAGATGGCAGTCAAGACACATGGCAAAAACCCATGTTTCAGAAAAGAAAGTTTTTAAGGAAAGAAACCATTTAAATATTGTTTAAGATAAGATATGTGCAAGGAAACTAAAGGTTAACGAGGTCCTGAACAGTGATTGAAAAACTCAGACAACGATCAGCTAGTGAAACTGGTTTTGCAAAAGGTCAGTTTCAGGTGAAAAGGGTTACTCTCTCTGCAGTTCATTCAGAGTCAGAGAAACCCAAATTAATATATGCACAATCTCAGAAGGCAAGGCCACTTGTTCGTTGGGCCTACTTCACTGGCCTACATGAGGGCAAAACTAAAATGCAGTCAGGTTTGAGAATTACAGAACCACAGACCCTCCTTTTGCCATTACGCAGGCAATAACCTAAACTCATGTCAATCTGAATCTAGGTCTATATCTATTCTCATCAGGTCATCAAGGTGTTGCTGTAACATCATCTTATTATCCTTCACATCTCTTGGGACTGGTCTTCTCACACAGATCATAGCACAAAGACTACAAATGGCGGGACCACACTGGATGCATAAACAACACGAGAAAAGGATAGCTAACGTCATACCAAGAAACGTCAGAATCTTCCATCCCCATTTGGATGACGACTCCCATAACCATCCCATCAACGAACAGTCTCCTTTGTCCACATGAATAGACTCAGAGATATTATGTAGTCTAGAGATGGCTTGGTACACTGTCGGGGCATTATCTGGTATGAAAACGCATCAACTAGATCTAATCAATTTGCATACCCCACCTCTATCTGTGACTATAATATCTAAAGCAAAACGGTTCTGTAATGTCATAAGGCGATCCGCTTGAAGTTCAGCTGTAATATTGCTAAGGGCACCTGCAGTCTCATTTAGAGTGGCCTCAACCACTCTCGTAGGCTGACGAATATTCCTACTATTAGCCATAGGACCCCAAAAGGGTAGGAAACCCTTAAAGAAGTCTCCAGCTTCTTGTGCGACAGTATCTTTCGCATTGATTACACCTCTACCATATCTTGTCTTATGGTAGTCGAAAACAGCAGTGTATGTAGGGGGAAGCAAAAATGCCACATAACATGTGCCAGAAAAATCAGATGGCAACCATGTGTATGCTATAGCGTGACAAAAATATACGTGCCTTTAGCTGGCACAAACGGAGGAGATATCTGGGACGTATAAACATATGTGTGAACACACACACTCTTACCAAGCTGAGCTCTCGGATTCTGACCCTTACCTTGCAAACAAAGATGACCTCGGTGGGGTACAATCCAAATAGGAGGAGACCTTCGCTGTCTTTCTTTCTCCGTCAAGCTAGCACTATATGTCGTCTTATTCCAACCGACATATGCTCGTACCTCATCTCTAGGGATAGCGTTATACACATCAATATCTCTAATCATATCAACTATTCCCTGTATCAAGGCATTATTACTTGCATTGTCTTTGACGGAACGTACAGGAGAGGCTTCATTCGCATAGATAAACATTGATTGGAGTGCCCAAACTGACCCGTTAGGCGAAAAAGGCAAAACCAAATATGGCATTCCCTTATCTGTAGTATGTGGCATAAGACCACACACCCAACAATTAGTGGTATTTATGACTAGCTGATGCTGGTGCAACATCTGTATAAACGAATTGTTCACAAATTCTGATCTTCGTGTCTGTTCATGTTCAGGTAACGTACGAAACTCATGTGGAGAAACAGTAGAAAAAGAAAGAGTAGGTTGAGAAGTTGGTGCAGACGTCAATTGTGTAGAAGGAACAAACCAGAATATAGTAGCTAATAGAATACATAAAAGTATTAAAATAGATAAAGCTATACCACACTTGGAGAGCAACATTCTATAATATCGGTTTTTCATCTCTTGCCTTTTATCATCATTCCTCAATACAAACTCCATTTTCTAATGTCGCTCACGCAATCTTGACAGAGTACTTAAGCTGTGATTATTAGCAGGTCGTAGGGACACTGCAAGTCCTGCAGACCTACTGCCACTACTCAGGTCACAAACTGAACCGTTGGTACTCCTTCGTGACCCAGCAACTGGCAAATGGTAACCAATCAAAAATTTAACAGAAAACCATAATACAATTTCAGAAAAAAGCAAGAGAAAAAGAAAAACAAAAGTCAAATGCAAAATACTCGAAGAAATTGTCTCTTTTTGATCTCAGTGTGGAAAAAAAGAATGTTCAAAGTCTCTTTATTTATTCCGAGATCGGAGGTTGTAACGTGATTTAGTCGGCACAGTTTGGTCCGTAAACAAAAGTTCAGGTTCGGTAGTGTCCAATCTCAAACGTGGAGGAACAGCTTCTTGCAGCACATTGTCATCCTCGCGTTATGACCGTGTCCATGTCAAATGAGCATCACTAAATGGAACAAATCTAGAAGTTTTTTCACATTCAGAATCGGCTTTACCTCCCCTTACCCACTTGTCATATGGTAAGGGCAATGGAACTTTTTTCGTATGGGTGGCATGCACCCAGTTTTTCTTGCCAGCTACTCTAACAGCAGTTCGAGTCACTAACAAAACTAAATGTGGTCCAGTCCACCTCGGCTCCAAATTCTTTGTTCATTGAAAATTCTTCGTTTAGATAAAATCACCAGGTTGGATCGTGTGCCCTGGATCTGTAGTAGCTGTCGGTAGACTGCCATAGACCTGTTGGTGGAGAACACGTAATTTAGCAGTCAAGTCATGTAAGTAATCCACCAACATAGGGTACTCAATACTGCTGTATTCTTTAGGACGAGGCACACCCCAAACATTGGCCGGACGACCAAACACAATTTCGTATGGACTAAGTCCCACTCGAGAATGCACAGTCGTCCTTGTTGACAAAAGAGCCAACGGCAAGGCATCCGGCCATGTAAGACCAGTGCTCGCTTGTACCTTAGCTAATTTCAGCTTCAAGGTACCATTGTAACATTCAACAAGTCCAGCAGACTGGGGGCGATTCGCTGCATGGAACTTCTGATTTATTCCCAATCCAGCACACACTTTCTTCATGATTTGACCCACAAATTCACTCCCATTGTCCGACCATACAATTCTCGGCAAACCATACCTAGGGAAGTACTCTCTCAGCAAAACTTTGGCTATAGACAAGGCAGTATTATTCTTTAGTATTATCCTTTAGGGGGTAGGCCTCTATCCACCTGGAAAAGGCACAAACAACCACAAGGACATACTTCAAATTGTTGCATCTCTCCATATGTATATAATCTAGCTGCATCACCTCAAACGGATAAGTGACCAGCTGGAGTTGGAGTTCCCTTACCAGGATTATACTTCAGACAAATCATACAATATTTCACCACGTTCTCTGCACATTTCGGAATTCCAGCATTCTGCCAAACTGGAGCCAACAACTTGCATATTCCCTTCGAACTTATGTGAGCCATTCCATGAGCCATTGTAACCACTGGGAGCACATACGCATCTGGCAACAGCCATCGCTGGTGTTCTGACAACTCAACCCAACAACCTGTTGAATCCAACATACCCGTAGTTTCTCTCCAAACACTCACTTCTTTCTCAGTCGCTTCAGCCTGAATCATTTTCACACTTTCTATTGTGTCTTCACACATTCCACCAGCCATAACCCAATTAGCTGGGCCTGCAACATACATACGGCTCATCATGTCTTTCACCGTTTCCTTCGCAACTTCATCCGCAAACGCATTCCCTCGACCAACATCGTCCACAACTTTCTTATGCGCACTACACTTCATAATTGCAATCTGCTTTGGGAGAGTGAGAGATTCCAAAATTTCATTCACCAACTGCCCATGCTGTATTTTGATTCCGTGCGAAGTAAGGAACCCACGCTCTCTCCAAAAATGCCCAAAACTATGGGCAACACCAAACGCATACTGGCTATCGGTGTAAACATTCACTCGCTTTCCTTCTGACAACACACACGCTCTAGTCAGTGCAATCAATTCTGCTGCTTGCGCAGAATTCTGTGGTATGTGTGCTCTCTCAACAACTGTATGTAAAGTTGTAATAGCATACGCTGCAGTCGTTTCACCATTCGGAAGCTTATAACACGAACCATCTACCCATAGGGTACCATCAACATTTGTAAGGGGTGTATCCCTTAGGTCAACTCTAGCTTTCGTTTCTTCCTCTGTACGAAGAAAACAATCATGCTGTTCCTGAGAATCCGTCTCTGTAGAGATCGGTAACAACGTAGGTGGATTCAGCACATTACATCTTTTAATGTGAACATGACTAGGCAACAATGTCAACTCGTAACCTGACAGACGTGCACTAGTAAGGTGCTGTGTCTTAGTCCTGTTCAATAAGGTATCCACTGCACGTGGGAACATCACAATAAACGTATTGTCCAATACCAAACCAGCAGACTGTCAGATAGAAACAGCTGCTGCAGTAGTAGCTCTCAGACAACTCGGCAACGCCTTAGCAACTGGGTTTAACGTTGCTGAAAAATACGCGCATGTGCGCTGCTTGTCCCCAAATGGTTGTGTCAACACTGACAACGCACAACCTTCTCTCTCGTGCACGTACAACGTGAAAGGCTTACTATAGTCTGGAGTACCCAACACAGGAGCCGAACACAATGCATCGAGTAGTTCAGAAAAAAAAATTCTGACATTCGTCAGACCAAGAAAGAGGATGCGGAGTATCTTTCAGAGTCAATGCTAACAGAGGTTTTGCCAACAGTGAAAAATTGGGGATCCACTGTCTACAATACGATGTAATACCTAAAAAGGCACGCACTTCTCTCTGTGTGGATGGTACATTCATTTGCGCAATTACTTGAATCCGTTCTGGGGTCAATCTCCTTCCCTCCTTCGACAAGAGATGACCTAAGTAGGTCACTTCTTGGCGACAATATTGCAACTTTGAAGGTGATACTTTATGATGAAGGTCAGACAAATACCGCAGCAAAGAAAGAGTAGCCTCTTTACAAATCTTTTCATCATCAGCAGTAATCAACAAATCATCTACGTACTGAATAAGAGTAGCACCAACAGGTAACACAAAACTGTCAAGCTGAGTTTTCAACGCCTGACTAAAGATGGAGGGACTTTCACAATAACCTTGGGGAGCTCTCTTAAACCGGAAGCTTCGGCCTCCTAAGGAGAAGCCAAAAATATCCCTACTCTCCTCAGCAATAGGAATACTGAAGAAAGCATTCTTCAAATCGATGACAGAAAACCAAGCTGCCGAAGCAGGAATCAAAGTCAACAAAGCAGTAATATCAGGTACCACAGGAAACTGTGGCACGACTATCTTATTTACTTCTCGAAGGTCGATCAGAAACCGGTACACAGTTGGCTGAGAAGCATCAGTACGTTTAAGGACAGGCAAAACAGGACTGTTACAAACATTACCTCTCATTTCCTCAACTACACCTTTCTCAACCAGATCATAAACAATCGCTCAAAGAGCTCTCTCGCCATCACTCGAGATCTTGTATTGGGGAATACGAGGTAGCCTAGCATTCGACTTAAGGGTGACAACATAAGGTGGAACCTGCAAAAGACCAACATCATTTGGACCTGTAGCCCAAAGTGTATCAGGAAGCGAATGCAATTCCAGTGGCAAACAATCTTTAGACAAATACATTGGAGAAATCACTTTCTTACCGAGGGTAAGTTGTACTCCTGAAGGAGAACAATGTAATGTCGCATATAATCTTTACAGCAAGTCCAAACCCAACAGATTCTCACCACAACCAGTCGTTAAAATAAGTGGAGCTTCCAATTCACAAGGGCCAATCGAAAGGGACAAAGGACTAGAAACCGGATTACGAACTGGGGCACCTGAAAATCCTACTGAAACATTGGTCAAGCCAGACAAAGGTGCGCCAGGAAGTTTAGAGTGCATAATAGAACTCTTCATCGCACCAGTATCCAAAAGAAAAGGTTCTACCACACCTGATGTAACCCCTTCAACATAAGGTCCACTCTGGTCTACTGGAACTGACACTACTCCCTCACTTTGTCCTTGGCTATCCTAGTTATCATTATAACCAGAACTCTCACCTTCGACATAGTAATCCTCAACATAATACTGGGCAGACTGACCACTCGGAACATTCTGTCTGTCAAAATAATTCGCAGAATTCTGTAGGGAAGAGGAACGCTCATTCTGAGGGATCACACCACGTCCCCTACCCCTAGGAGCTTGCTGAAAACTACCACGACCTCTCTGAGCAGATACACCATTCGCACGCTGTAACAAAGCCAGGCAACTATTCTTGTAATGACCTTCCTCTCTGCAATACGCACACTGATTAGGGCCAGGAAAGAATCGCTGTACATAAGGCTCAGGCTTCTGTAACAATCTCTGAAATTGTGGAGGTTGCTGAAACTGAGGCTGATTCTGACGAGGCGGATAAGCTTGCTGCAAAAGAACTTTCGTCTTTAACTCTTTAGTTTTCTTCTCCACTTTATCCTTCTCATCTTTATCCCTATTCTCGTAATATTGTGCAGTAGCCAATATCTGGGCCGACGAAGAGACAGCCCATGAACTCTCAGAGTCCTTTAACTTATTAGAAAGTTCGGGAAGCAAATTAAAGACAAATTTATCCACAAACAACCTTTGACCACCCTCCGTACTCATATCCTGGCCACTATGACCAATAAACGTCTCTTCAAACCTAGTGAAGAAATCAGATACACTCTCGTCTTTCTTCTGCTTACATGCTGCTAACTTATCCCAATTCACTCGTAAAGCGGGCATCATCGTTTTCATCAGATTAATAATTCTACCTGGTAATTCTGAAACTAGAGGTTCAGGTTTAGCACCTCCCTCCTGTCTACCATCTGCAGCAACAATATTCGCCCAGGTATCACCTAATTCAGCAGCATGATTCTCATGACGAATCTTCGCCCACAAGGGTTGAGGGACTACATTACCCATCAACATATCGATGTCAGCTAAATTATAATACACGCTTCAACTGTCTGGGACAACTCCTTGTAATAGCCAGCAGGATTCCTACGAGGGTCAGGTAAGGTCTGCTTAAGAGCCAAGACCTCTGCTCTCTTCCAAGGGACATGTACCCATACTCGCTGAAAATGAGCCAGAGCAGCCTGAATACCCTGATTTACATTAGCCTGAACTGCTTCTTTCCATACCGGAGGAACTTCTCTCATAGGGTACTGTCTCACTTTCCTCCTAACAGAGGAATCAGGTTCATACAATGTCTGAGGCGAAAGCCTAGATCTGAAAGCAAGTATCATCTCTACAGCATCGGTATTATCAGATTCCACTATCATCCCTTTAGCAAAATCTGACTGAACATCGAGCACATCCTGCGGAATCGGACCCAACTCATTATCTTCCCATTCCTGACGCAGAAAAGTACACATTACATCAAAAACATACCTTTGCTTAGGCGGTTCCCACTGAAAGAAAACATCCATAACTGCTGGCAAATCATACCTCGGAGCATTTAAAATCCACCTATGAGCCAACAAATCCAACACTGTCCATTCTTCAGAACTAGGAAGCTGACTACGACTCTGTTTACGTTCCGAAACAGGGGTCATATTCAGTGACCCAAACAATGGTGACAACAGATTAACAACAGTCTCGTCATTCGATTTCGAGCAGAAGGGGAAGAAGTAGACATAAGAACAGGAGAATAAGTATTCTGAGGCAAGGAAGGTGTAGGGACAAGAACAGTAGAAATCGAAGATGCAGAAGCAGAAGGCAAAGGAGTTTGAGGCAAAGCTGATAGCAAGGCTGGCGACCCTAGAATGGGTTGCGCAGGAGAAGGCAAAACCATCTGTGGAGCCCCGGGTGGCTGAACAACAGCAGGAGGGTGAACACCAAAGGGTGGAACAACCGGGGGTAATAGAGGCGCAGTAGCACCCTTCACATAGGGAGGAGGCAATCTCAATAAATGAGAGATCAAAGGATTTTTTTCAAGGTCTTCCATCACTTTCGGAGGAGAAGATGGCAAGGCCGGATAACATTTATCTGTGGCCCTGCAACGCTGTCTATCTAAGACTTCACTCGCACGCTCTTCTCCATCTTCCTTAAACTGTCTAGCAGCTTGTAGTACTGACATATTCTTATCTTTCTTATCTCTCTTTGCTTCTTAATTTCTCGCTGTTTGGCTTCCTTACGCCAAAGGCGGAAAGAGTCAAACATTGCCGGCCGGGCTTTCTTCTTAAATAGCTTAACTTCTAGATTGTCTAAAATCTCTGTTTCAAAACTACCATGCGGGGGCCATTGCAAAACACCATCTTTTTTAGTGTAGCGGACCCATACTTCATTATAAGTAATAGGGCCCACCTCGTGTTTTGAGTAAAGTTCATAAGTTGGAGTTCCAACCAGAGGTATCGGACAGGAATCCTCCAATCGGGAATCCCTGTTACTACCACAAACAAACCAATTACCAAATTTACCAAGACCAGGCATCTTGCTCACTAGTCTGGTTTCAAACTTCAAAGGGAATCAAAAAATGATACACTCGTAAATATACAAGCCCTTCGGCTTTGGGTACTGCAGCAACCAAATCAAAAACCAACCAAATCAAAACCAAGGAACCAGACAAAGTCATGTGAGCGACCCACTTATACTTAACCAAATATCTGTCACGCCACCAGAAGACCGTCTATCGTCTCGCTTTACAAACATCAATCGGAGGGTCCAAGACAAGGCGACAGTCAGGGCAGCAGTCCTTCGTAGCCGTTGGAAAGCGGGAAGCCTCGCAGAAAAGTCCTTTGGTTCACGTCGACATGCAAGGGTCGATGAAGTAGGGGCCCTCCTCCAGAATTTCCTCTCGTGGCTCCTCGCAATCTTTGGGCTTGTACCGGTACCACTGAAGTCGCCCCACGTTGGCCGCGCCAACTGAAGAACCGGGTTTTCAAGTACCCAGCGACGTCAGGGACACGCCCAAAGTCCTCTAGGTTCCCTTGCCTTGGTATACAGAGACACGGAATACTTCTAGGTGGCGTCAGAGATCAAATTTATTAGCTACAGCTAGTAGCAGAAATCCCAGCAATACAACACGGTGTACAACTCAAGAAACTGCTCAATTTTACTAAAGGCGAGACATCCCTATTTATACACAAAAAGGTACATTTAAAATGCACGCCCCTGCACCAAAATTGAACCAATAGAAAGTACATGACATCACACAGCATCATACAGTAAAGCTCATTTTACAGTGTCCCAACCCACAAGTTAATATTTAGGCATAAATAATAATCTGGAAGGCCCGCACAAACCCTTAATTGAAAGCGTAACCCATGAAATGAAGAAACAGTAAAGAAAAGTAGTTTCAGATAATGTGCAAGATAACAGAAACGTATAGAAACTTAAAAGTTAACAAATGTCTTGAATGGTGATTGGGAAAGTAAATAACGATCTTGCAGGGAAATTGGCTTGGCATGGTCAATTCCTAGGTGAAAGGCCAGCTTCTGAAATTAACTCCAGTGCACGAAGAAATCCTTGGTTAATGTATATATATATGATTCACAATAGGTCAGACTGCTTTGCTCACAGACTAACTTCTGAGGCCTACATAAAAAGTAACACCAGATGGCAGTCACGACACATGGCAAAAACCCATGTTTCAGAAAAGAACGTTTTTAAGGAAAGAAACCATTTAGATATTGTTTAAGATAAGATATGAGCAAGGAAACTAAAGGTTAACGAGGTCCTGAACAGTGATTGAAAAACTCAGACAACAATCAGCTAGTGAAACTGGTTTTGCAAAAGGTCAGTTTCAGGTGAAAAGGGTTACTCTCTCTGCAGTTCATTCAGAGTCAGAGAAACCCAAATAAATATATGCACGAACTCAGAAGGCAAGGCCACTTGTTCGTTGGGCCTACTTCACTGGCCTACGTGAGGGCAAAACTAAAATGCAGTCAGGTTTGAGAATTACAGAACCACAGGTATCACCCAAAATAGTCCAAGGACCTGGGTATCAAATGGTAAACATAAAAATGGTCCTAGACTTATAATTAATATACAAAATGAATCAATTATTTGACAGCTATTAGTCTATTTATTTATTTATTTATTTTTGACACTTGTACAGCGCTTTGTTACCCGTAGGTGTCCTGTCCTGTATTGGAATTAATCCTGAGTAAAAAGAGAGAGCGAAATGTTCTTGTCTATGCATATTTATACAATTTACCCATCAAATGTTCCAAAAGATGCTCATGCCGAACATCCACATTTATTTGAATATTTACAATTTCTTAAAAAGCTTTATACATACATCAATTGTACCTTATTCCTTTAATGTGAATTATTAAATCTTTCTTCTATTTATCTTTCCTTTCACACAAACACTTTTTTCCTGCACTTTGCTACTGCGCCTTGCAGTTGTTTCATTGATGTATGTATAAAGCTTTTGAATATTAATTATAAGTGTGTCATCTTTGTAATCATTTTGAACCCAGTTCTGCAAATCATTATTGTAAGATTTGACGCAAAAATGCGAATCGCACACTATTAGTGTCGGGAATTCACGTTCTGCATTTTCAAGTGCCATCTTTAAAGATCTGATTTCAGCTCGCTGAGCCGAACAGTTTCTCAGTGATTCAGTTTTTGTTATTTTCGGTCTGAATTTACCGCAGAGCCAGCGACCTTTAACAATCGCGCAGGCTGCATTGTAGGATTTATCAACTACATTGTAATGCTGTACAAATCTGTCTGTATAGATTATACAAGAGTATTGTTGGAGAGGCAGAATTTCGATTGGCAGAGGATAATCTTCTTCATATTTTAAATCATTCAGTTTTTTCATGTTCGGGACAAAATAGTATGTCACGTCTTCTGCCGCCAGAGAATTTTCCCACTGTATCCATTTCGGATCTAGTGTCACTGTTTTTAGATTTACTGGGCTGAATAGCGCATCGAAGGCTGATTCTGCTGTGAAAACAGTTATTCTTTTGCCTTGGGCTAGGGCTCGTTCTCTTGCTACAGCAGTTTGAAATGCCTTTACAGTATTTTCTGTAAGACTGAATGTTTTTTCTGCTTTTGTGTACAAATGTGATTTGTAAGCTATTGGTACCTTTTCTCCATCATTAGAGGTCAGGTACATGAATCCGCATCTTCCTGGGATGACCCGGATTACAAGGTTGCGTGTATTGTCACGTGTTTCTAATTTTGTTTTAGCTAACATGTCTGTTTGCAGTGATCTCAAAATTTCTGTGTGTTTTTTAGTCCAGTTGATTGGTTTAAAATCAGGTTTTATTAATTCGTAGAGAGGTTTAACCCTCTCTGCATAGTTTAGAATGTAAATTCTTCTGAAATTCAGGAAGCCTAGAATCGATTGTAAGTTCTTCAGCGTTTTTGGTGCTTGGAGTACAGCGCACTTCTCTAAAAAAGTTGCCTGCTAGGCTTTTGCCTTCACTTGATAATTCGTATCCTAAAAATAGGACAGTTAGATGGGCAATTCGTGACTTTTTAAAGTTGAATTTGTAACCCTCTGCTGCGAACCCAAGTATTATGGTGTTCACTCTTTTCAAGTGAGTATCCAAGTCGTCGTCTGTGAGATAGATGTCATCGACATAAGATAATGCCTCATCATCATATATTTGTAGTAACTCTGTTACTCTGGCTAAGAATAATCCTGGGCTGTTCTTGAATCCCTGTGGGAGTCTACAGAAATTTTTCTGTGATCCCATTATTGAGAAAGCGGTCAAGTACCTGCTTTCTGGTGCAATATTTTGACAAAAGAACCCATTAGAGATGTCTAATGTTGTTTTGTATTTTTTGCGAACTATGTTGTTCATTAGTGCCGCACTGTGCGAATTTTGTAATGCAAATGTTTTGCAACATGAGTTAAGGTGTCTGTAGTCCAAGACTAGACGATACGAATCGTCTGGTTTCGAGACAGGAAACAAAGGATTGTTCATTTGAGAGGTGCATGTTTCAATCACCCCTTGGTATTCAAGTTGATCTAAAATCTCCCTGACTTGTTTTTTAGCTTCTTGCTTAATCGGGTACTGCCTTTGTGCAGTAGGTTGACATTTTAACTGGATTTTGTGAGGAGAGTCCTCATCCCATCCTACATGATTCTTATATAGTGCAGGTGCTTGGGCTACTGCCCATTTCCTTGCATATATATATTTAGTGTGAATTGGAATATGATTTGAGAAGGCAGGCATAATCATTTCTTCGCCATGAGGGCACTCTGACAAACTCTGGGGGCCAATCTTTCTCGGCTAACAGGATGTCATAGCCCTTTGAGAGGTTATCACAAAATCAGTGCTTAATTTGTGCCAGTGCTTTCCGGTGCTTAGCACCGGCACTTATTCTTCAGGGCCGGGTCTATACTATGCGTCTAAATGTCAAAAGGCATTGAGTTAAAGTAAACGTAAAATAATCTCCCTGACTCACAGCAGACGCTGTTGTTCCTCCCCCGAGCCTCCGGTAAAGAGTTTTGAGGCTGTGAGAGCCAATGATAGAAACATTGCAGCTCCATTCATGATGCGAATATTAAGCCCGATTCCAGCTATGTCCATGGTGCGAATATTAGGCTCCTTCGTTCAGTGTTGCCCGGTGGGCGGGACACTGAAATTGGGCTGGATTTGATTCTGCTGGTAGGGGCTGTGCTCGCAGCGTGCGTGTGTACATTAATTTCAAATTGCCATGCGTTGTCAGACACAAACCAGACAGTCCCCATCAGTTCAGGTCGACGTTGATGGCTGGCAGCAGCAGCAGGCCCACCACCAGTAACCGTAAGTAGCCAAATCAATGCTGCTCGCTTGCTAATAAACATATTTACACACGCAGCTGACACCACACTTTCACATGCAGCGCCGGGCCACCGCCGCACACGTTGGCACTAACTGCCATTTCCAGCTTGCTACTGGTAACTAAATATTTGGCCCTTAGAAGCAGACAGTGGTTGCGGCATGGTGGCTGACTAGATTTAAACAGTTCTCCAGCTACACCTCCAGAATTCTAGAGTAGACTACACTTCAGGTGACACTCATACCTTTGGTGTCCGTTTTTAACAAAAGGACTTTCATTTTCTAGGGAAAAAAGCCTGCAATGCAAATGGATTTTTAAAAATATGCAAATGCTAGTTTTCCCATCATTGCACTGTGTCATAGTAATGTTTCTCCTATTCATCCGCTGGTGCAAAGCTACTTGGCACAGGGCTGCAATAAAAGCGGACCCACAATGGCTCTGCTTTGTTCAGCAGAGCATTTACTGCGAAAAAACGTTTACAAATTAAGAGTTAAGTGGCAGCTGCTGAAAGTGCCCATAACGGAAAAAAGGTACACACTTTAATTTAAACACCAGCAAATGGATTAAGGTTTTCACAGCCAAAACCCTCACTCCTCGTGTTGGCAACGCCGAAGTTGTTAGGAAACAACAGGTGGTATGGCCTGAGAACCTGTGCGCAGCACCACATCCTCACCTCCTTCTCCCAGCCCAGCCTGCAATGCTCAATGCACCAAACGTTGTTAAACCAATCTCAACAGTGCAGAGGCAGTGCCCCGGCTCTCCCTCGCCCTCCCCTCCCCTCCCCTCATAACTCGAGCTGTGCTTAAATATCGGCCTCAAAGTGCGGAACAGAAATGAGTTGTCAGCTTGTTCCTCTTGCGGGCTAGCAGGCAGGACATCACTGCAGGGCGGAAATGATTGAGGGTTACCCTGGGCCTGATTCTTTGTGACTGCCCCTGTGCTTGCTTCTAAGAGTCGGTGTAAAGCATGGTACACCTGTGAGCACTTCAACACTAGTGATTCTGGGCATCTGGTTTCTGGCCAATGCAGACTTGTCAGGCTAACCTACATTGTACTTTTTGTTCAGGTGCTCTTATATCGCAGCTGTAAAACTAACACGTCTAACACTATAGAGTGGGCTTTGAGTCCACCCCTTCAACCACTGTCTTTCTTCGACTAGCCTCTTTGAGCCATGGGCTTGAGACTTTATAAACCACATCTTGCCTCAATACTGCTTAGTAAACATCTCTCACCCAATGTTATTGGCTGCCTCATTGTACCCCCCCGCCTCTGCTCCAGTTCTTGCATTGATGTGCATAAAGGACTACATTACAACTGTTACCTTCTCTGCCTGCTCCCACTGGAATATTCCCAAGTATCTGTCTGTAATGTAGTAATGCCCCTTGTGTAAGCAAATTAAACCCAGATCTACTGCCTTTACTAATGTTTGTGGTACTTACCCCCTACTGCTCACCTTCCCATCATTGCATTACCTTTGGATATATAAATTTTAATTTTTGTTAGCCAACATCAAGGAAGAGTAGATATAACTGAATTTAGAGGAAAGTGAGCGTAGACTGACAGGGGAGCAGGTCGCAAGGACACACCCCTGATCTTAGGAAGAGTTCCAGCACAACAGTCAAAGTGCTAGCCACAGAGAATCGAAACCCTCAGAAACTTCCATAGAGTGCACCTGGAGCAGGGTGCAGGGTGCAGGGTGCAGGGTGCAGGGTGTATCATAGGTGTTGCCTGCGTTCCATTTACATGACCTCTGGTGCTCATCACATTAGTCTCCGAGGGCACCAATGTGGCCTTCTTAGCAAAGAGCAAAGCTAGCATCTGGCATACATGGAAAGGAGCTGATCTCTCCAGTAAGACAATGACGGGAACAGTTGTCGCCACTGTGCAGGAAGATCTTGCCACCGTGATGTTCTCAATGTGATGTGGGGTAGGTAGGCGTGGCTTATCAGATCAAGGAGTGGATGAGTGTCTTTAGTAATAGGAAACTGTAGGGCAGGCGAAAGGCACCATTGTAATGTGGAGAGGAGTCAGTAGGTGATGGAGGGTAGCCACTTACTTGGTATGAAGTGTGAAGTGAACCGAGTCGGAGACCTGGTCTCTCAGTGGAGAGTTTAATTTGCCAGGTAGTGAAATCCTTCTGCTCTCGTTGCAGTTCACCATTCCCTCAGTGACAATGACACCCTCCGCATAGCTGTCAAGGTTTCAGATTCCTATGAGTGCCATTTTCATAATTTCTGTCATTTCAGTGTAATTATGAGTGACATTTCAACGACTATGAATGACACTTTCTGGAGAGAAAAATAAAGCAATGAAGATTAGAGAAACTTGTAAATATCAGACATTGCACCCATTTGTGCATTGAGATTGTCTGACTTTTATGTTTTGAGCTAAATCATCACCCTTTATTAAAGCATCCGCTACATTATGCTCCCAAACAGGGAGGTGCATGACCATGACTGTTCAACACCTTTGAGCAATGTTTGTAACCGGAGTCCAAAATATCTATAATACTTTAGCCCTCCTATTCTTAATCCCTAAATTCATTACATTAAAGTTTCTTTTCAAATGTGTATGTCTTGAACCGCCTATCAAAACCTTACTATGAGGAAGGCTCCCTTGCTGAAATTCAGATCTGGTATTACATCTGACTTTTACCAGTTCCAGTTGCGGATGTGAGTTGGGGTCAATAGAGTAAGTGGGTGGAGCCAGTGGAGGAAGTGGGTGGAGCTGGGAAACGTAGGTGGGGCTTCCGACAAACATTTGAGCACCTGCACTTCATATTTTACAAATTAAGCACTGCCCAAAATAGACCCCTTATTTTCCTAGTCTTATCTCCCTCTATACGCAACGTTATTTCGTATATTTTATGACGTCCGCTAAATCTGTGTAACAACTGGATTTTTGGACCAGATGGGATCAGCTCCTGAGAGCCCCTCTAACCCAGCCGGAACGTAACCACCTCCCTCCTCAGGACCATCTATCCAGGCACCTGGGTACCTACCTGAGGATGGGGAACTCGCAATATACAAGCTCATATCATCAGAAACACCACTAAATCTATAGGGATACTAAGAATACTCACTGATTACTAAGGACATCCATGCCCTACACTACACTCATACCTCATAGTCTCGCGGCCACATGGGTCCAGACTAATCTACCCTGGGGCAGTTCTGATTATCTACCATTACACACTGATCACCCTCAGTTCTCACTCAAGCCGCAATCTTGCGGGTATACACACTGCTCACCCTCAGTGCTCACTCAAGCCGCAATCTTGCGGGTATACACACTGCTCACCCTCAGTGCTCACTCGACACACAATCCAGCGTGCCATATACACTGGGCTGCAGCCCCAGTGCTCACTCTCTTTCTATTGTGTCCCCAATCCAGCGGAACTACACACACCAGTCTCCTACCTGGTGCTCACTCACTTACAATCCGATCTGCAATCCGGCAGATCTACACACTGACCACAATCAGTGCTCTCACTAACGCCACTTAACAATGACGACCACTTTCCTATGAATACCTTCAGCTCTCTGTCTCTCTATGTTGGGAAGTCTCTCTCACTATTCACTAAGGGTTCGCTACTACAATAATATCATGGGATGGCCGAATTACTTAGTGTCAACAATTCCCTAGCTCAAGGGCTCCTCTTTCTCCCTACTTGTTCAGACTTACCGGATCAGGGGCAGCATCTGTTCTGGCTGTAACATCTGACTAGAAGAAAAGGTTACCTGTTCTCTGAAATAGGAGACACTCTGTTTGCAGGAGTAAAAACGCTCTCTATCATAAAAACCACAAATACACACTAGTTCACTAAGAACTGGGGTCTCTTTATTTTAACAATGATGAAATACACATACACAAATCTGCGGGGTCTCTATGACTAACAGGAACTTTAACACATCGCTGAAAGAAAAGGATTAGACATACAGTAGCCTAGGGAATAAGGACAAGATTAAGGGGTAAGTGTAAAGGGGACTAGTTTAGACTACCTCACCTATTAGAAGGAAGATTTCTCTCTGACTCTGGTGGGATCAGGGCTCTCTCTGTCTCTGGTGGGATCAGTGCTCTCTCTGTCTCTGCCTCCATCACCACAGCACCACGCCTCTGGTTCAATTGCTCCAGCTGACAGCCTTAGCTCCTCCATCTGCTTTGATGCTCTCTGACAAACTGGCAGTCCCAGCTGATAGTCACTACTCTCTCTTCAGCTTCAGCAATCATCTGCCTTATTTCTCCATTCCAGAACTGCACTGCATTCTGCAGCTCCAGCAGCCATCCTGCTCTCTCCTCTGCAAGAACCAAACTGCACTGACCACTCCTCCTCTCCTGCTATTCGCTAATATGGATTCCTCTCCCCTCATGGAAATTTCCAACAGAGGGCTGCCTCCCACCGAATTCCTGTGCTAGCTCCAGAGCTCTTTGCGCAACCGCAGTGGCCAGCTGCTTGTTACGTCTGGGCCCAAGAGACAAACACATTCCTCGGATAAGAAGCAGTCCTGACTGGTTTTCCCCTAGCAGTCAACAGCCTTAACTATAAACTTTACCTTTACCCCTGAAGCCTCTCAGCTCCATCAAAATGGAGTTTCTCTAGTTCTGGACCTTGTAGGCCTAAGAAGGATGAAATAACCCTTAGCTCTGTCAGAGTACCTACATAAACCATACCAATGTGTAATATAAAGTCAGGACCACAGGATCCAACCTCTACTATAAGCAAAAATGACAGGCCAAAGCCAATAGGCAATAGATGGCGTCTTCTATGTCTGAAAGAAAGGGCTTAAAAGGGCCAACACAAGCTAGGAATACATATCCTAGATGTGAGCAGGATTAAAGTCTATATCACTGCCAACTAGGGCCAAAAAGCCTGTCTATACATTCCACCCTTAGACTTTATTTTGCGAACATCTATAAACAACAACATCCAAATAAACAAACATCAACATAGTCTATCAACAAAACCAAAAACCAAAAAACTCTCTGAAATGAATGACAACTTAAGAAAATTCCACCTGAAACTTAATGTAGGGAATACAAATCCAACAACCAACTGAAAACAAATCAAAGCACCCTTGACTTGAATGCTAAAACATACCTAAGATTTGATCTGATAACAACAGAAACTAACCAAAGCATCCTCAAACTAAATGTGCCTCAACTTCTAGTGATAACTGATGAAATCTAGTGATATAGGGACTTAATTGTTGAATGAAAACAGCAAGGGGCCTAAATGGGGCCTACCTACTTCGGTCAACTGAAGAACTAAATGTGCTTCAACTTCTAATGATAAAACAACAAAGGGCCTAAATGAGGCCTACCTACTATGGTCAACTTAAGCTAATGATAACTCATGAAATCTATTGGTGTAGGGCCATGTTTGCGGAATAAAAATAACAATGGGCCTAAATGAGGCCTACCTACTTTGGTCAACTTAAGAAAAAATTTGGTGAAATCTGAGAAATAAATATGACAAACGGTTCTCAAGGTCTGGGCAAACATTAATAATAAATGTAGGACATAACCATACTAAAAGACACACCTCCCAGGACAACTGAAAGTCTAGGGTAACCACCCTTGGATCAATAAAAGTGAAAGTGTAATAACAGGAAAATAAAGATAACCCCATTCCTACAAAATAGCTGGTGTAGCACTATGCATATTAGGTAATGAATCAAAGAAATGTATCTAAATGTGGTGCATACATAAAAGCACAAAACAGTTAGCACCTAGTTTCTCACTGTATCACACTGTGGAACACATGTGTGCACCACCATTTAAAAAACACAATCTTTGTGTATCGATCTTTCATTGGCAAAAACTGGTGTGCAGAAAACAGGAAAACTATAAAAGGTGAAAGATAAACCAGTGTAGCAGACTAAAGCAAAATACAAATGAAACAGTGCAGTCATGTGGCACTGCATAAACATTAAAATCAGGAACAGGACTATCAGGTGGGGCCTGTTCGTGGTGATTGCAAAGAAAAACATGGGAATAATGCAGGCCAAGGAATTACATAACAAAATCCTTTTGTGGGAAATATTATCATAATGGGTTCTTTTAGAATAAACATTTTTTAAAAGATGACTATTGGCTTTGTCAGCCAACTGCAGGTTGTAAGTCTAATATCAAGAGTTCAGAGTTCTTTTAGCATAATTTTGGGGTTCAAGGCAGTCAATTGTGGGTACATCAGTGTAGGTCACCACCCTGCATCTTCATCTGTATCCGGTACCAAGGAAGCACTTCCTCCGCCGTTCATCCACCACCATTCCGGTCTGGTCTGGTTCCACCTTCCAAAAATAACAAACTAACATAAAAAAAATGAAAACAAAAAAGTAAAATAATAAAAGGAGTGGGAGGGGGGTGGGCCGACGCACACACCAAACACCACAACCCAGCAACCTAGAACGAGAAAACCAGTATCATTAATCTAACAAGAATAAATTTTCCATTTAAAAAGCACCCCAAGTGCTTTTCTTTTTTTTTTTTTTTTTTTTTCCCCCCATCAACATCAGAATTACATATTCATAATACATTGCCAGAGAAACAGAAACATAAAAAAATAATCTTAAGATTCAAAACACATTATCGCCAAATTTAAAACAAATAGAGCATTTATTTCAGGTACACAAAGAGCTTTAGACTGGGAAAAGTAAGTAAAAGAAAAAAATAATTAAAAAAGGAAAAATGGGAAAAATTCATCTCAGACACAATAGAGAACCATCATTAAGAAATATCACATATTCTTAATTGCATCTGACTTTCCCCCTATTTCATCTTAAATCTCTCCCAGCCTCCTTTTCCATTCAATTATCGGGGCCCATATCCTCCGTCCAGCTTCTTTTTTTTCCCTCCCTCTTTTATCATATAGGGCCATTTCTAATATATATATGGCCAGTACACGAGAGATCCATTGCTGTAATGTTGGAGGGTTAGGGTCCTTCCAGAGTGTAGCTATGCATAGTCTGCTGAGAGTCATAGCTAAATACAGAAACTCATGATGAAGAACATCTACACCCGCCCTCGCTACACCCAAAATCATAACTTCATCTGTCAATGTTAAATGTATCCCCAAAGAATCGGAGAAAAATTGTTCCAAAGATTTTTTATATATGTCCAGAGAGGGGCATGATGCAAACATATGAATTGTATCTGCTTGCGTGGATTGGCATCTCGGACAGATGCCCCCGTTATTTCCCCCCCACTGCGCTATTTTATGAGGAGTGTAATAAAGTTCAAACATAGTCTTATATTGCTGAGATTGTAAATTTGCCACTCTTAAGACCGAGTTTGACAGTTTTAATGACTTCTCTGCCTCATTTCCTGTTAGACCTAGTTTGACTCTCCACTTCACGTACATTCTATCACAATCATCCTTTTTATATTTACAAATTTCTTCGTATAATTGCGAGATGGAGGATCCCCCTTCATCCCTTACACATTCCAGCAGTTCGATTCTTTGAAAATTCATATCTCCTCCCTATGTCTTTACCAGAACTGACCTCACTTGTAAAAAAGTCTCTGCGCCCTAGGTTATATAAGCGTTGTGCCTGCTCAAAAGAGATCAGACCGGTTGCCCCTATAAGGTCCCCGATAGTTTTAACCCCTAATGCATCCCATCCCCTCATAACTGGGTCGTGAAATACCCCCGGCAGTGATGGGTTCCCATACAGAGGGGTATAATAATTAATTCTCCCTAGTTTTAATTTTCTCCTTATTCCAGACCAGACTGATCTTGCGGCCACCAAGGTCTTAAGCCTTACTTTTTTGTGATAGCTCCTCTCCTCATATGTGAGTAACCATTGATTAGAGTTTTTCACTACGAGTTCATATACGTCTGGGATCCCATCTCTACCTCTCCATCTGTCTTTAACACTCCCCCCCAGCATACCTCTGATGTATTGCAGGACCGTTGCTCAATAATATGCCTTAAAGTCTGGTAGCGCCAGCCCACCTCTCTCTCTTGGGAGTGACAGAAATTTTTGGCTGCGGCGTGTTTTGCCTTGGCCCATATAAATCTGTTTGTTACCTTTTCTAGCTCCCTGAAACAGCTATTGTTAAAGATTAGCGGTATGGTCCTAAATAAATAAAGCACTTTTGGCATAAACACCATTTTGATAACATTGCAGCGGCCAATTGTTGTTAGGTGTAGATTATTCAGTTTGTCAAAATCAATTTTGGCCTTATCTATAATGGGGCTTAAGTTCTTCGATACCACTTTCCAAAGGTCTGAGGTTATGCAAACCCCCAGATATACTGCTGTCTCTACCACTCTTGGATCGACCAAAGATACTTTCTGATTTATTACTACTTGGGTCTTATTTACATTTAATTTGTACCCAGACAGTCTTCCAAATGCAGCCGCTTCCTGTTCTATTTCTGTTAGTGCTGACATTGGTTCACTTGATGTTATGGCCAAGTCATCTGCATATCCTAGTATTTTAGTTTCATGCCTGTTCATTACTATGGGCAAGATGTTTCTGTTCTGCTCTATCCTCCTGATGAATGTATCTATGTATAGAGCGAAGAGTAGCGGGGAGCAAGGACACCCTTGCCTAGTTCCTCGTCCAATATCTATTATACCACTCAGCTCCCCCATGGTTCTAACCCTTATTCTTGGATTGTAGTATAAGGCTTTCAGAGCTCCCACATAGCCCTCCCCCAGATTCAGCTTCTCCAGCGCAGCCCAAAGAAATCCCCATGAGACCCTATCAAATGCCTTCTCAGCATCTAAAAGAATCAGCGCCATAGGGTCTCGTGAGGATGCCGTGCCATCAAATAACGTAAACACTCTTCTAACATGTTCCGCTGTTCCTCTCCCAGGGATAAACCCGTGCTGCCATGGAGAGACAATCTTGCCAATTACTGCTCCTAGCCTATTTGCCAACATCTTTGAGTAGATTTTCACATCGCTGTTCATTAGGCTTATCGGCCTATAAGACCCAGGATTGGTTGCGGGCTTATCTTTTTTCAGAAAGACTATCATAGTTGCCTCTCCCCATGACTCAGGAGGTATCGCGCCCTCTTGTATATTTACAGCCAACTCATATAGTTCTTCTTCTATCTCGGCTAAAAATGTTTTGTAAAACTCCAAGGGTATAGAGGCTGGGCCTACCGCTTTACCAGATGGTAAGTCATAAATTGCCCTCTGTATTTCTATTTTATTAAATGCCGTCTCCAATGTCCCCCTGTCCTCTGTCGTTAGTTTCTCTAGTCTGACACTCCCAAGATAATTATCTATATCCTCACTAGGTGCCATATCGTCAGCTTCATATAGCTTCTGATAGTAGTCCCAAAAGCTAGCACATATACTCTCGGGTGTTGTTGCGACACTTCCGTTCTCGGACCTGATCTCAGAGATATCCCCCTTAGTAGCAGCCTGCCTTATTCGAACAGCTAGCATGCGGCCTATCTGCTCACTATACTCATATTGATCTTTCCTTCATGCCAAATATTTCCCTGCTGCTGTAGACACAAATAGTTCCCCAACCGCTGCCTTAGCCATAGCAAGCTCGTATGTTATTCTAACAATATCCTGATTCGCCCTAATTGCGCTACTAAGTTCATGTTCTAGTCTAGCAACTGTCCTTATTCTCGTTTCTACTTCCTCCCTCTCTGCTTTATTCCGCCTAATTGAGTACCTGATTGTCTCCCCCCTTATACCTGCTTTTAGGGTATCCCATACTACTGCAGGGGGAGCAGAGCCTTTATTTAGTACCAAAAAGTTTCTGATCCATTCTTTCATTAGGGCGGTATATTCTGAATCCTGTAACAGGGCTCTCTCAAAGGTCCAATTTGTCATCTTCTTTTGTTGGGCAGCGGTTGTTATATCTAAGATAAGCGGGTTATGGTCGGACATTACCCGGGGTAGTATGCTAATCTTTGCGGTGGATGCTACTGCTAGTGATACCAGAAAATAGTCTAGCCTTGCCAAGACCTTATGAGGGGCAGAGTAATATGTACTACCGGTCCCTAAATTATTTTGCAGTTCCCATATATCTACTAGGCCATTGTCACACATCAGTTGAATCAATGCTCTGTGGCTTCTCTTCTTCCGACCGGAGAATTTCACCGGATCATTCTTCCACAAGCCATTCAGTCCATTCACATTTAAATCTCCACAGACTATTAATGGCAAAGGCCAGTTGGCTATTTCTGAGTTAACAGAGTCCATAACTTCCGGGTCGTCTACTGTGGGAGCGTACAATGAGCATAGTGTGAAATTAAAGCTCTGTACCTGGCACTCCACCAAAACCCATCTACCATAACGGTCTGATTTTTGCCTATTTACAACCACACATCCATGCCTTGCTAAGATCGCTACCCCTCTTGTTCTTGTTCCTTGTGTCGTATATGATACTAATTGGTATCCCAGCTGTTCTAATAGCCCTTTTTGAGAGGCCTCTATGTGTGTTTCTTGTAGGCAGATCAGCTCAGCGTGTAGTGTTCTTAAATATTCCCTCATTGCTCTTCGTTTTTTTCCATCATTTAGTCCGCAGACATTCAGCGAAACTATCCGCATAGGCATCTCTTTTTCATTTTCGCTCTTCCCCAATCAGTTTTTGTTAACCTGGCGTCTTTAGTTTCTTCTATAACCTGATGTGATGAAGTTTTTTCCCCCCGCTTTTCCCTCCCCGGCCATTTCTTATCCCCCTGACCCCTCCCACTTCTTGTTCCTCCCCCCCTACCATTTCCCCTCCCTCAGTCCCCCTCCCTTCCCCCCTTACCATCCTATGAGGCTTGCTGGGTCCCCGAGTACCCAGGTGTGGGCGTCAGTGTAGTCAGAGTGCGCCTCAGTGCGCCCCGCGGGCAGGCCCTTTAAACTTTGGACGTATCGGGTTGGTGGGGTCAGTGATGTAATCAGGTATTTGCCCCAAACCATTATTTGAACACAAATATTCATACCAAATTTCAGATGCATTTATTCCCTCCCCAACCCCTTTTGATTACTCCCCATGCTTTTGTGTTCATAGACTAGTTCCTGATTTGCATTTATGTTCCTGAATTCCCTTTCTCAGTTACTGAGATTTCTCTTAGGTAAGCTTCGGCTTGAATTTCGCTTGAGAAGCTTCTTGTTGATCCCTTATATATTATTTTTAGCCGTGCTGGATTTTGTAGGTAGACTGTTGCTCCGACTTTTTCAAAGGGTGTGATTAATTGTCTCATTCTCCACCTTCTCTCAACAGTTGCGTGGGCGAAGTCTGGTCTGGTGAAGAACGTGAAATCTTTATGTTTCCTCTGCTTTGTGGGCCTAGCCAGATCATAAAGGGCTTCTCTTAAAAGGAAATTTCCAAAGTAAACCAATATTGCCCGGGGGTATTGACGTGATTTTTGTGTATGTTTGGGTAGCGTCAACGGGAATCGATGGGCACGCTGAATTTCTCTGTCCAGGTCCCAGGTACCAAGTTCCGGGAAGGCTGATTTCAGCAGATTAATCATGGAGCCCCTAGGGTCGTTCTCCTCAAAGCCTTCTGGTATTCCAAGGAACCTCAGATTGTTTCTCCTTGATCTGTTTTCATGGTCTTCCACTTTCATCATGAGGTCCTTTATGATTCCATCGTGCTCATTCTCCTGTTTTTGCAGCTTAATTACATCCATTTCCAAATTTTCTGCGCGTGCTTCCACTGAAGCCATTCTATCCGAGATCTCGGTACAGATGTTGCCGACTTTTTTAATTGCCCCTTGTAGCTTCTCAATGGCAACGTGATTTCTTTGGGTTTCCTTTTTAATGTCCTTATGGAAATTTTTTATGGAGCTCAGCACTTCACTCAACAATGGCTTTTCATTGTCGAAAGAAACATCCTAATTAATAAAAAACATTATTCTGAAGTCAAGGAATAATTAAAATTTGTTTGGGCAAAATCTAAATTTTTCATACACAGCCAGAAGGGCTGGGGCTAAGCAACACCCTAATCCTCTGTGAGACAGCCCCTCCCTTCAGAAAGATGTTCATGCTCAGAGTTTTGAATCCGCTCCAAAAAATACGCAGAAGCCAGGCTACAGTGTGAAGTAATTTGAATCACTGCCAAGTGCTGATCTCATTGCAGGAGCAAGGCGCTGCCAAGCACTCGGTTCAAGCATCTCTAGTCTCTAATCAGGGAAGCTCACCCAGGCCTTCAGTATCTATCAGTATCTATCTAACTCCAAGGGCCAAGAGTCTGCCAACTATTCTGCATGTACAAGGATCCCTTATCTGAAGGCAATGAAGCTGTCTGCGCCGACAGCAAGGAAGAGCGACTTGACCCCTCCCTTACATAAACATTTCTTTCGCGGAAGAAATTGGAGGTTGGCCAATGATAACAAGACAGGCACTGCTCGGCGCTCCAAGAGGGAAAGGCCCTCCCTTCACAAAACAGCTTTTCTCTGAGAGCCAGGCGAATTTCAAGGTCAAAAAACACATTCCCTGGAAGTCAAAACAACTCTGTTCCCATGAGAACCACTGTTCTCAAAGTAACTAAATTAAATTGAAAACTTGACGAAAAGCATCCTAATATTAATAAGTAATAAGGGCATATATTTTTTGTAACTAAGTGACATGCTAGCATTTTAAAATAATTCAGTACTGCTACTAGCTGCAAAGGAAAAAATATTAGCAGATACATTACAGTTTAGTATTGGAAAATAACATGTGAAACACCATAATTTTGCATTGCAGGCCAGATTCATCAGTGTTTTCAAATAGTCATTTTTCTAACTGAGTGGGCGCACTCATACAATGGTCTGCTACATATCAGAAACATTTGCATTTGAAAAAGGTGCAGCTTGCATTGGAAAAATAATAATGAGAACACATTTGTTTTAAAAACACACGGTTGCATTTCACTAATTAAAAGCACATGTTACCGTGCACTGTTGGGCAAGAGTAATTATTCACAATCTGTGATCATTCTAAAACATCGGTTGACATATTTCTTTCTAGTTGGAAAACCCTCTACGAAATAATTAATGAAAACAGCCCGTAGCGTGCACTCTAACTGGGCCATCTTTTTAATCATTTATTCATTTCAAATCATGCATTCAAAAATAATTCTCCACACGTCTGTGGATGCATATCAAGTGGCACATTTAAAAGAACACAGCTCCCTCCGTGCAAACCCTTATCTCAATCCGACTGGTTGATTTATAACTTACCGACCTCTAAGGGTCAGACACATGAAGTCATCAGTTCCAAGGCAAACCCACACAAATTCGTAGACGCAATTCAAAAAGAATGTTAAATGAACACAGCTCTACTCTTAGCTCAAGATGTTACCCTTCCGTCAACAAGCTGACAAAGCACATAGGCAGATTCAGCAACCAATGAAAGTCAAATCAAACCATCATTCATCTAAACACTCACTGACTTTTAATGTCAGCTCAAATAACCATGCATGTTAAACAGCATGTTAAAATAAATACTGCCATCTCAATACAAGATATTAACCCTTTGGCAGCTCAAGCACAATCATTCCCCAATGTCTGCAGTACATGGGAAATTCAAGAACTTATCTCTCCACGTTTTCATATAACACGTGCACACATCTACAAAACAAATCCCCCAAGCATTTGAAAGAGATCCAGCTCTCTCCTACCTAACGCAACAATAACATGCTCTGTACAAGCCATAACCACATGGCGCTATTCACAAGCCATATTTACAAGATAGTCAACAAGTTCAAAAAATGACATGCTCCACACAAGGAATATATGCAAGGCGCAGTTCACAAGGAACACAGCAAGTCAAAATGAGAACATGCTCCCCACAAGCCACAACTACATGGCGCTATTCACAAGCCATATTTACAAGGAGCTATCTACAAGGAACTCCATAAGTCATATTACATTGAACACATTACACATTGCACAGCATAAGCAGACGCAGCAAGCAATTTAATGGGCAATTTAAAAGCATTTTTCACGCACATTTGTACAAGTGGATCATCACAAAGATGTTACTGGCTCCCTCATGTAATGTCACCATTCAACCCTGAAAGGTCAAACACCAAGATGAAAAGCATTTCCTCCACCCTGCATAAGCCAAATGCCATGATGTACTGCAATCTCCTCACACTGCAACTGTTCAAGCCCATAGGTCACACAGGCTTCATAAACTGCAAGACTACGCCAGATGGAACTGGCGATCAGGGCACTCCCCCACAACTTATGGGAAACCATCCAAGCACATGGCCAGGTCACACAGGCTTCGTAAACTGCAAGACTACGCCAGATGGAACTGGCGATCAGGGCACTCCTCCACAACTTATGAGAAACTCTCCAAGCACATGGCCAGGTCACACAGGCTTCATAAACAGACGACTACGCCAGATGTAACGACTGGATTTTTGGACCAGATGGGATCAGCTCCTGAGAGCCCTTCTAACCCAGCCGGAACGTAACCACCTCCCTCCTCAGGACCATCTATCCAGGCACCTGGGTACCTACCTGAGGATGGGGAACTCGCAATATACAAGCTCATATCATCAGAAACACCACTAAATCTATAGGGATACTAAGAATACTCACAGATTACTAAGGACATCCATGCTCTACACCACACTCATACCTCATAGTCTCGTGACCACATGGGCCCAGCCTAATCTACCCTGGGGCAGTTCTGATTATCTACCATTACACACTGATCACCCTCAGTGCTCACTCAAGCCGCAATCTTGCAGGTATACACACTGCTCACCCTCAGTGCTCACTCAAGCCGCAATCTTGCGGGTATACACACTGCTCACCCTCAGTGCTCACTCGACACACAATCCAGCGTGCCATATACACTGGGCTGCAGCCCCAGTGCTCACTCTCTTTCTATTGTGTCCCCAATCCAACGGGACTACACACACCAGTCTCCTACCTGGTGCTCACTCACTTACAATCCGATCTGCAATCCGGCAGATCTACACACTGACCACAATCAGTGCTCTCACTAACGCCACTTACCAATGACGACCACTTTCCTATGAATACCTTCAGCTCTCTGTCTCTCTATGTTGGGAAGTCTCTCTCACTATTCACTAAGGGTTCGCTACTACAATAATATCATGGGATGGCCGAATTACTTCAAGTCAAGTCAAGTCATAACATTTATATAGCGCACTACATACCCAGAGGGTTTCAAGGCGCTTAGGAAGGGGAGGAGGATTATTTGTCAAATATCCACGTTTTAAGCTGCTTTCTGAACGCTAGGTGATTCTGGGTGAGGCGAAGGTAAGCGGGGAGTGAGTTCCATGTTTTGGCAGCCAGGTATGAGAAGGATCTGCCTCCCATGGTGGTCTTGTTGATGCGAGGTACAGTGGCGAAGGCTTGGCTGGAAGAGCGAAGTTGGCGGGAGGGGGTGTAGAAGGACAGTCGAGAGTTGAGGCAATCTGGTCCGATGTCGTAGAGTGATTTGTGTGCGTGGGTAAGCAGTCGGAAAGTAATCCTCTTATTGACGGGTAGCCAGTGGAGGTCTTTAAGGTGACCAGAGATGTGTTCGTTGCGTGGGATGTCTAATATGAGCCTGGCTGAAGCGTTCTGGATGCGTTGGAGTTTTTTCTGGAGTTTTGCGGTGGTACCTGCGTAGAGGGTGTTTCCGTAGTCCAGTCGGCTCGTGACTAGAGCGTGGGTGACTGTTTTCCTTGTTTCGGAGGGGATCCAGCAAAATGTTTTTCTGAGCATGCGAAGAATGTTAAAGCAGGAAGAGGATACGGCGCTGACTTGTCTGTTCATTGAGAGTGAAGAATCCAGGATGACGCCAAGGTTCCATGCGTGGTCTGTCGGGATGGGTGCATTTCCGAGGGCTTCCGGCCACCAGGAGTCGTCCCATGCAGAGGGGGATTTACCTAAGATGAGGACTTCTGTTTTGTCTGAGTTCAGTTTCAGACGGCTTTGTTTCATCCATTCGGCGACTTCTTTCATTCCTTCGTGTAGGTTAGTTTTGGCGGTGCTGGGGTCCTTGGTGAGAGATAGGATCAGTTGAGTGTCATCCGCGTAAGAGATGATGTTGAGGTTGTGTTGGCGGGCGATGGCCGCGAGGGGGCTCATGTATACGTTGAAGAGGGTGGGACTGAGTGAGGATCCTTGTGGTACGCCGCAGATGATTTCAGAGGCCTCGGACTTGAATGGTGGGAGGCGGACTCTCTGGGTTCTTCCGGTGAGGAACGAGGTGATCCATTCCAGTGCCTTTCCTCGGATTCCGATGTTTCTGAGGCGATGTAAAAGGGTGCTGTGGCAGACTGTGTCGAAGGCTGCAGAGAGGTCGAGGAGGATGAGTGCGACTGTGTCTCCATTGTCCAGTAGAGTTCGAATGTCGTCTGTTGCTGCGATGAGGGCGGTCTCAGTGCTGTGTTTGGCTCGGAAGCCAGATTGTGAGGGGTCAAGTGATTTGTTGGCTTCGAGGAAGGCGGCGAGCTGGTTGTTGACAGCTTTCTCGATGACTTTGGCCGGGAATGGAAGAAGCGAGATGGGGCGGTAGTTTTTGAGTTCGGTGGGGTCTGCTGTTGGTTTTTTCAGAAGGGCGGTGAGTTCAGCGTGTTTCCAGACTTCTGGGAAGGTAGCGGAGTTGAAGGAGCAGTTGATGACGTCTCGGAGGTGCGGAGCTATGACGGAGTCTGCTTTGTTGAAGATGTGGTGAGGGCATGGGTCTGTGGGGGATCCAGAGTGGATGGAATTCATCAGGCGGATGGTGTCCTCAGTGGAGATTGGGTTCCAGGCGTTAAGGGTGTTAACGGGGGGAAGATGGTCAGCTGATGGTAGGGTGGGTTGGCTTCCGGGTTGGTTGTCAAAGCTGTTGTGGATGTCAGCAATCTTGTTGTGGAAAAAAGAGGCTAGGGAATCGCAGAGGGTTTGAGAGGGGGTGATGTCGTTGGAGTTGGCTGAGGGGTTGGAAAATTCCTTGACGATGTTGAAAAGTTCCTTGCTGTTGTGGGCGTTGTTGTCAAGTCGATCTTTGAATGCTGTTTTCTTGGCTTTTCGGATCAGTTGGTGGTGAGTACGGATGGCGCTTTTGAAGGCGTCTTTGTTGCTGGTGGATGGGTCTTTTTTCCAGGCCTTTTCAAGGGAGCGGCACAGTTTCTTGGACTTCTTGAGGTCGTCGTTGAACCATGAGGCCTTCTTGATGCCAAGTTTGTGTTGACGTTTTTTCAGTGGTGCTAAGGTGTCGGCGGTGTTGGATAACCAAAGAGTGAGGTTGGAGGCGGCTTCGTTGGCGTTAGAAGAGAGGGCTGGGGAGGTTTGAAGGAGCGATGTGGAGATCTGCTCTGTGGTGATTTTGTTCCAGTTTCTTTGTAGAGTTGGTTGGAGGTGGATGATGGGTTTCGGCTTGTTGTAGGTGAAGTGAACGCAGCTGTGGTCAGTCCAGAGGAGATCCGTAGTGTGGCTGAAGGAGACATGGTTGCTGGAGGTGAAGATGGGGTCGAGAGTGTGACCTGCGATGTGGGTGGGGGAAGTGACCAGTTGTTTAAGTCCGAGGTTGGCGAGGTTGTCCAAGAGGGTGGCGGTGTTGCGGTCGTTGATCTTTTCAAGGTGGAAGTTGAGGTCTCCCAGAAGGATGTAGTCTTTGGAGGGGAGCGCGTGTGGGGTGATGAAGTCCGTGATGTCTTCGCTGAATTTTGCGCGTGGTCCTGGTGGTCTGTAGAGGAGGGTGCCTCTGAGTGTGGTCTTGGGGTCGATGTGGATCTGGAAGTGAAGGTGTTCGGAGTTGGCGAGGTTGGCATCAGAGCTGGTTGAGATGCGGATTGTTTTCTTATGGACGATAGCGATTTCACCTCCTGTATGGTCGGTGCGGTCCTTGCGTGTGATCTTATAGTCATCAGGGATAGCGATGGCGATGTCAGGGGCGGAGGAGGCGTTCATCCATGTTTCTGTTAGGAAGGCGACGTCCGGAGAGATGGTGTCTAGTAGATTCCATAGGTCAATGGCGTGTCTGTGGACCGAGCGGGTGTTGAGAAGGATGCATTGTAGGTGGTTGGGGTCGGGAATCTGTGGTGTGGTCGAAGCGGAGATGTTGTCGGTGCCGCTGAATTTGCAGGAGTAGCAGGAGAAAGGTCCATGAGTGTGTCCAGGAGCGGCTTGGACGCAGTTGGGGGCGCGACCGGGGTTACGGGCTAGGAGGGTGGCGGCATCGTAGGTAACGCGGGGGGGCTGGGCAGCGCGAGGGGCAGGGGGTCTGGCGCTGGGCGCGGTCCAGGCGCGGACGGGCGTAGACGGGCTTACCTTTGGCGCACCTTCGGCGTGTACGTAGCGCGTGGACGCTGCGCGTGGGGGCATTTGGCCATAAATGGATAGTGGAGGGGGAGGGGCGAGGGCGCTTCAGCTGGGAGGCGGGGCGGGCTCAGTAAGCACAACAACAACAACAGGGACAAAATGGAGGGGGGAGCAGGGCAGGGCGCCGGGGGTATATCTCGCTAAAATGCACTTACAAAGCTGAAATAATGCAGGCAGGCGAGGCAAGCACAAACTTAATGGCAGGCGACAAGATAAACAGTGGCAGAGTAACAGCGCGAGAATGCTCAAATAATGCAGGCAGGCGAGGCAAGCACAAACTTAATAGCAGGCGACAAAATAAACAGTGGCAGAGTAACAGCGCTAGTCAGCACAGCTTCTACGATACCGTGTCTCGGTAGCCTCGGCAGTGAGACAGGGGAGCGAACCACTCAGGGCAGAGGCGATGAGGGGTCACAGCGCTGCGAGGATCGAGGGCGCCGTAAATAAGTAGTGGGAGGGCGCTTCAGCTGGGAGGCGGGGCGGGCTCAGTAAGCACAACAACAACAACAGGGACAAAATGGAGGGGGGAGCAGGGCAGGGCGCCGGGGGTATATCGCGCTAAAATGCACTTACAAAGCTGAAATAATGCAGGCAGGCGAGGCAAGCACAAACTTAATGGCAGGCGACAAGATAAACAGTGGCAGAGTAACAGCGCGAGAATGCTCAAATAATGCAGGCAGGCGAGGCAAGCACAAACTTAATAGCAGGCGACAAAATAAACAGTGGCAGAGTAGCTAGCTACCTAGCTCAAGGGCTCCTCTTTCTCCCTACTTGTTCAGACTTACCGGATCAGGGGCAGCATCTGTTCTGGCTGTAACATCTGACTAGAAGAAAAGGTTACCTGTTTTCTGAAATAGGAGACACTCTGTTTGCAGAAATAAAAACGCTCTCTATCATAAAAACCACAAATACACACTAGTTCACTAAGAACTGGGGTCTCTTTATTTTAACAATGATGAAATACACATACACAAATCTGCGGGGTCTCTATGACTAACAGGAACTTTAACACACCGCTGAAAGAAAAGGATTAGACATACAGTAGCCTAGGGAATAAGGACAAGATTAAGGGGTAAGTGTAAAGGGGACTAGTTTAGACTACCTCACCTATTAGAAGGAAGATTTCTCTCTGACTCTGGTGGGATCAGGGCTCTCTCTGTCTCTGGTGGGATCAGGGCTCTCTCTGTCTCTGCCTCCGTCACCACAGCACCACGCCTCTGGTTCAATTGCTCCAGCTGACAGCCTTAGCTCCTCCATCTGCTTTGATGCTCTCTGAACAACTGGCAGTCCCAGCTGATAGTCACTGCTCTCTCTTCAGCTTCAGCAATCATCTGCCTTATTTCTCCATTCCAGAACTGCACTGCATTCTGCAGCTCCAGCAGACATCCTGCTCTCTCCTCTGCAAGAACCAAACTGCACTGACCACTCCTCCTCTCCTGCTATTCGCTAATATGGATTCCTCTCCCCTCATGGAAATTTCCAACAGAGGGCTGCCTCCCACCGAATTCCTGTGCTTCCTCCAGAGCTCTTTGCGCAACCGCAGTGGCCAGCTGCTTGTTACGTCTGGGCCCAAGAGACAAACACATTCCTCGGATAAGAAGCAGTCCTGACTGGTTTTCCCCTAGCAGTCAACAGCCTTAACTATAAACTTTACCTTTACCCCTGAAGCCTCTCAGCTCCATCAAAATGGAGTTTCTCTAGTTCTGGACCTTGTAGGCCTAAGAAGGATGAAATAACCCTTAGCTCTGTCAGAGTACCTACATAAACCGTACCAATGTGTAATATAAAGTCAGGACCACAGGATCCAACCTCTACTATAAGCAAAAATGACAGGCCAAAGCCAATAGGCAATAGATGGCCTCTTCTATGTCTGAAAGAAGGGGCTTAAAAGGGCCAACACAAGCTAGGAATACATATCCTAGATGTGAGCAAGATTAAAGTCTATATCACTGCCAACTAGGGCCAAAAAGCCTGTCTATACACTCTGGTATCTGCAGTTTCTACTTGAATGTATTCATTTGTGTCCACTGTCTCCAGATGATTCATCAGGATCTTGCGAGCTATGCTGATTTCTGCTGCGCTGTCTAGCATTGACTGTGCCCACTCTCCGTTTTTCAGCTGTGTCCTCAGTATCCTCGGCATGTTTGATTACTTTAATACTGGCTACCTTCTTTTTTGGAAATTGTAATTTTTTACTTTGAGCAGGTTCCTTGTCTTTGGACTTGGCGTGCTCTTCCCTGTGTTCTGACCGTCCTCTTCTTTCCGATTTCTGCGAAAAAGATCGAGAGGGACGTGTATCAATATCTTGATATCTATCAGGCTTTTTCAAATTATCCCTATTTCTAAGGTTGTATCTTTTTTCAGAGGGCTCCCCTTGGGGAGACTGGTGTTCTTGATTCTGAGTTCTTTCTCTCCGCCGATGAGACCTTCCTCTGGACTGGAAACCTTTTTCTTTGGGAGTGGATTGTTTATTTCCATCCCAGCTCTTTTTAGGAGTGTTTAGATTATTTTTAATAAATAATTTTTCAGGATTTTCAAGTAGTTGGGGTTTTACTGGTTTCCCACCCAAACTATCTCTACCTAGTTCTTCATAGCATTTTTCTATAATTCTGGCAAGCTCAATTGGTTGATCTGTTATATCTGTTTCTTTCAATTTTTGGCGGATCGCCACAGATGCTGCTTCTCCTTTTATGTTGGCTAATAATATAGCAGAGACCTGCTTGAAGTCTTTCAGTAATTTCATACCAAGACTTAAAGCAGGTTCTGGACCGTATTCATTCTGAATTTGTTTTAGCACATCTGGTATTACCGCCATGGACGGAATACCATGTGTTTTTGTGTAAATGGAAGCAAAGACTGTGCCCCAAATGTCAAAGTCCTCCACATGTGGCGTGACCCCCATTGGAAGGCAGATAGTCAGAATTCTGTGTTTCTCAATAGGGGTAGTATTCGGGAATACTGCCTCTATTTGAGTTATTTTCTGTGCTAGCCAGAATAGAATTTGTTCCCGTTTTGCGGGTGTTTTTCCCAGACATGAATGTATGTTCTGTGGTGTAATTTTATTTGTGTTCCCCTGATGAGGGGTCAGCTGTGGAATATTAACAGCTGGTTGGACTGTTGCTGTCTGCATTACATATTGGACTAGCTGTCTGTGTATTTTAATTAATAATTTTAGCTGTGCTAAAAGTTCTTCTCATGACATTTTATCAATGTCTGGATGTGGTGTGTAGCTGGCTAGAACCGGCCACGTTGCTCCTGGTATACCTAGTGGACCGAGCCTGGTGATGTGATCATTATGTTTTAGGGCGCCTTTAAACCAGAGCAGGTGCTCTTGGTAATTTAGTGGTATTTCAATATCCTCGAAAGGAGTATATTCATCCGGTGGTTCCTCTTTTTTGTAATAGTGGAACTCGTGTGTTGTAGCGTTTGCCGCTGGAAATTTTATCCATGAATAGAATACCTCTGTCTGCCGCTATTCGTGTGCCTCTATCACGAAAATGACTGTACCACCTCGTGATGTCAGTCCGTTCTCTATAAGTTTTAAGGTTATAGTTTTTCTTACAGTTGCCGGGATGATAATTGCACCCGGTTCATTTTCATTAAACCCTGTAACATCGAAACCCCGTTGATTCGCATCTACTGCAGCTTCATCGGTTTCGTTGTTGTCGCCGTTATTTGACATTGTTTTAATGAAAGTTTGCAGAGCAGGTTTCCAAGGAGACAAAAGATTAGGTGCACAATATTTTCAAACACTGTATCCTTCAATGTTGACTAAACCAGAAACTCTACATAGGAATCTCTTCCTACTAAGTTCCGGCAGATTTTAACCTTTCACCCACTCCAGACGTCTATTGGAGTATTTACGGGAGAAAGGGTCTGTGTGAAAAAGCACGACTGAGTTACTCTAACGTCTTGCGTTTGTTTTATCGCCTTACCAAACGTTGGGCGCCATGTAGTGTAGTTCCTATTTTCCCTATAGGCCGTGTGCATTGGAATAACATAAACAGCAGTTTAGACGTAGGACTGAGGTCTTCTAGGTCTCTACTGACTGTGTTAGACTTAATTTAGGTTTGCGCCAGCTAGCTCAGAGGTCACTGGAAACTTTCTTGACTGAATAGGAGTGATCAGCTTCCCTGGCTCAGACAAGAAGGGATTCAGCTTCCGACAACCGCATAAACATGACAACTTTGCTCCCTCAGAATAAGAGTCAATCTCTAGAGTCGTGTGAAACAATAGACAGCTATTTCACTCAGTCAGTTGTGCATATTTAACTTCACCAGGGAGCAGAGAATAGAGCGACGGGCGTTTTCGATAAAAGATATTATTTATTGAGCAGTCTTCCTTCTCATGTAAGAGAAATGAATTGCCACAATTGCAAGACTTGTTATAAAGTAAAGTACGTACAGTAAAAGGAGTATTATGAAATAATACTGTAAAAGCATTGATATGGTTTCCTAGCCATAAGACACTTTAAAATGGATAAAATATATATACATATATACATAGGGTAACATACTCAACTGGTGCTTCTAAAATACGCCTACCCCGGTGTACCTGACCTAAGCCTAATACGTGGGAAGGAGTAAGTAAGTAGCAGTTTAAGTTAAGTAGGTTTGTTGCCAAGTATCTGTTCAAGAATTCTCTCTAAGAGTTTAGTCAGCACTGTACCTTGGGAATAGAATGTAGGAGGTCTGGTATCTCCCTCTCAGGACTTGATATTCCAGTCACCCACAAGGGTAGGCTGGAAACGCCGGAGCTGGATTTTCTCGGCAGGAGAAAAGACATTGTCTTTCTCAGCGCGTCAAAGAGGAGGGGCAGCGTCCGTGGGCTTCTCGCTTCTGCTGGGCTCTCGGAAAGTAGATTAGCTGCTCTGCTCCAGAATCACCACCGTGTGTTTGCTTAAGGCAACGTTGGTATAATTATACCTGAAAGGTGCCGAGTTTGACGTAAGGTTTGGACATAAGACGTCAATAAAGATGTCACTAAGAACTGGTCGTTCTTACAGTGCTCGCAGGAGTTCTATTACAAATCAAAACAAAGCAAGCGGGGCTTTCCCAGGTTGCTGGGGGTTTGGTGTGTCGAAAGAAATCGGTGTGCTCTCTAGGAATCCAAGGAAGTAGCTTCTGCTGTGTCATGGACTGCAGAGGTGATTTACTGAAAATATGGCTCTGAATATTAAGCCATTATGGGGATATTTATTGATTATAGCCGTATTGGGGCATAAGGTCACAATATTGAATCGGGTTCCTAGATAAAACACATCACTCTGAGCTCATGTCACCAGCTCTACGTGTACCAGCGTGAGATGCAAACATCAAGCCTGCTGTTCCCTTTCAGGGTTTTTCATTTTAAGGTGGAATATACTTTACTGGAAGGGCCTCTCTATAGTTACTGCAACATCTTCAAAAGATAAACAGTTTTGCCATTTCTTACAGGTGATCTCCCATGATGTAAGCCGAATACTGGTAGGTGCTTTGTGATTGCACATTAATGTTTTTAGATTGGTCGATGTCATTAGGGGTCCCTCTTTTTCAGTCATGAGTTTTATAAACAATAGAATGCATTCTGTAAGTTGGAGTCCTTTTAAACATTGTATGGCAAATTTTAAAATGTCAATGCTTTGTAAAAGGAAATGATAGACCTGAGTAGGGTGTCCCTGGTGACATAGCCTATCTGGTAACCTAGCTAGGCTATGAGCTGTCTCCAGCTTTGTACCTGATAGCTCTTAAACTAAGTGCCTACATGCTGCTTTCACACTGAACAAGTTGAATCAAATACACTGGCCACTGACAAGTCTGAATCAGATCTTTGAGACATTAGTAAAGCAAAAGCCAATTGAGCAGTGCGGGCTGGTGCTATTTCAGAGTGGTGAGGCATAAAAGTTGGGAATTAATTGATTATAGCAAGTGGGTCGTTCTGACATAAGGGCTTTCAACCCATAAATCGTTCACCCAATAATCCTCCCAATAATTCATACATGTTTCCATTATCTACTGGATTCATTAGTTCATAGATACATCTATCCATCCATCCTTCTTGAGACTCTCCTATTCAGTCTTCCACCATCCCATCCATCCATGAATCCATTCACTACAAAATCATCCATTCATTTGTCCATCATAGGGAGCATTCATCCGTTCATTCAAGTATACATCGACTCAACCTTTTGCACACACTCTCATTCAAATCTTGCTCCCATCCATCCATCTATGTATCCTTTCACCACTGGCAAATCACCAGAGCATCCAACCATTTTAGGAAGCTCTCTCACCCATCAATCTATCCATCCATCCATCTTGATTAAAGTACATTTGCTCCCTGTATTTCAACCACATTCTCAATTACTCTGTACGCCAGACAAGCAAAACACAATACTGTTTTGCCGCCTTTGATCCCAGAGAATTTCCGTTGTAATCTCATTTGTTTTGTTATTAATTTTCTGGTGTTCAAGTGCTTCATTCTAATTAGAAGAAGGTATGTTTTGGAAGCATGAATCATTAACAGTTATGGTATCAGTCTAAATCAAACCTGGGTGGACGTGCCTTCCTTAACTTAAAGTAAATCAGGTTAACAAGGGACATATTAAATTGGTTTTTCTTCTTATACCCAGAATAGGTTAAACTGTGTCTGCAAGAGAAAGATCGACTGCGATGGAATGCGAGCTGCAAATCCTGAGCATAACAGTGCTGCAATTGATTCCAATTTGACATTTATCCACAGTTTAAATTGATATACCTGTTTATCGCTCATCTGCACCTCATGGTGATATCCCTCAATGCCATGAGACGGGGAACCGCTAGCACATACGTGCTGTACATGAATGCAGGCTGAGCTGTCCGGATGCCTGAACAATGGTACTGTGACAACTGGTCAGGCAGGGGCGGAGTCAGTCACATGACAGTAAAGCCAGTGATTGCTTCTGATGGAGCGAGCTTCAGAAATAATTTTATTCTGGCTCGTGAAGTTAATCCCTTGTAACATGAACTAATATAATAATGTGTTATTGCATGTTTGTTGTACTAAATCAATCTAGATTAAACGTTCATCATTGCATTACACGCGGGTTTAATGATAAATGTGCTCTTGTTGCATTTGCAAGTACGTTTTATAATACATAACTAATGTTGTTTTGTTTGTCCTATTGTCTTTGTCAACATTAATGCGGCTGATTTATTGATGGCATGTGCCTAATTTATATGTGCTACTGTCTATGTTATGTTGTTGTCTATGTTGTGTTTGTTTTTCTTTTTATCATTTCAGATTTATGAAGAATCCTGCTGGACCTTATGAAGAATAGTAGATTATAAATGTGCTGCTTTTCTATGTGCTTCTGCTAGGTGACTTATATTAACGGGATAACATTAGTAATGGAGGTTGGGTAACAGAATGACTTTCTTTTCTTGTATTAATTATTCTTTTGTTTTTGTTTGAATACTAGCCCGAGAGAAAGGCTTGAGACCTGGTTCTGGAAAATGATGGTTAGCCTGACTGTGAGCAGAGCCAAGCACAGCCATGTTGAAGCTTTTGCACAAAAACTTTTCTCTGAAATAAACTGAAGCTCAAACAAAGACATTTGTGCGTAATGTGCTCTGAAAGATATTTTTTCAAGGCTAAGGAAGTGACAAGAGATGGTTTGGCTGAGCTATGGAGGAAACTGTGAACTGACTTTGGTTATTGTATCAATCCTTCGGAAGCCGGTGTCGCTTCATGTCAATGGACAATGACGGGTGACGTTTTGGTATTTGGAAGCGGTGGCCTCTCGGTGGTCTGACAGACAGCAACCAATCAGGGTGCTGGAAATTATTAAAAATATATCGTTTAGTTAGATTAGTGAGTTAGAAAAAGTATAAGAACTTAGCCCATTGAGGGGAGCGGGGCTGACTGTTCCTGAGGGCGAAGTGCTGTCCGATTTTCCTTGGACACGTAAGAAATCCAAATGCATTTTTAAATGTCTTACTTTTACAGGTCAGCAAGCTTAACATAGGGAATTTGGGTTAATGTTTATTTTAATTCATTAATTTTGTGCAATTTTGATGTGTCAGACTTTTGTGCCAATAAACTAATGGATAATACTGAATTAATAAAAAAAAAAATTGAATTTAATAAATGAGCTAATAAAGAATTTTGAAACTGAAACATTGACATTTTAAAAATAAAAGACTTAAAACATCAAGCTGGTCTTGATTATTTTAGTCGTTACAATCAGTTAATCCATTGACCAAAGTGGCCTAATTAAATGTGTTTTTCTTGAAATCTATGAATAAAATGTTTTACTGCAGTTGTATATAATGTACATAGTTTGTTTAGATAGTGTGATTAATTAGGTCACATGATTCAGATGCTCACTTTTCTGTCTCTGTTTAATGGGCCTTAGTTTGATTAGTATGGTGAGTATTAGGTGGAGATTGGTGCTTATAGAGGGGCAGAATTTCTATAGTGACGCTGGATCAATTCTCTGGTAGCAGAGTTCGGTTTCTATGGTAACTGACATGTTACATGTTAATTACATAGGATGCATGTCTAAAACATGTTGTTAAGTTTGTTCATTTGTTGAATGTAGTCGAAAGGATTTTTCCTGCAGTGTGAAAAATTCCTGGTTGTTTGCCGGCAAAGAGTAGTGTGACTAGAAGAGTTACACAGTGCATTTGCTCTGTTTCAAAATTGTGGTATAGAATATATCGCAAAGTGTTGTGGACGTACAGCACAAGTTTAGGGACCTTAGATGTGACTGGTTAAATGTAATTGTGAGAATCGTCTATGAAATTGTAGCATTAAGCATAGGGACCTGGAGAGCCCGTTTTAAAACTTTTTGTGAAAAGAGTAATAGAATTATTCGAGCTTGAGTGAAGGGTAAGATGGCGTCGTCTATTCTTATTAACGTTTGACGATTTCTGTGGTTGGTTAAAGTCCTGCCAAGATTTCGTGTGTGTGTGATCAGGCTTTTCTGTTTGAATGCGTGAATGATCGTATAGAAATAGCGTCGTCTATTTTATGCGAAAAGAATTCTGAATGTTTGTAAAACTATTACTTTATTTAGTGAAACAGACAAGTGGTTTGTTTATTTGTAGTTTCTAATTGAAATTCATTGGAAAAGTATTGTTTAAAATGGCGCTGTGAAAAGCTTTTGTGAAGGAGGGGTGAGTTTACGGAGTAACACACAGTGAAGCTGCAGCGGCAGTGTACGTCATTTCGGTCCGCGCTGTGATTGGCTAACATACGTCACAGGAAGCGCACTGATTGGTTCACGTGACAGTGACGAGCTGATACCAGATTGGACAGTTCTGAATACTGTATTTTTACTGGTTGAGCAAGGTGGTGACGTAGCTTGACCTGATTGGCTTGTTGGTGTCTTTCGCGCACGGATTGGCTGAAGTAGCGGAACACCAGGAAAACATTTCGAACGTTTCGGAATAAGTGATTTTGATTTAAAACATGAGTTATTGGTATGATAAAGAGAAAACGAAGCCTTCATGGTTCCAGAAAATGAAAAATTTATTTAAACCTGACAAGAAAATTGAAACGCGTGGTGGTAAATTACTTCATAAGTACAAAACACCCGCAGCCTATATGGAAGGTGAATATGGTTATCATACTGTAATTTGGTTTGAAAATTGGATGCATTATACACAAAAGGATGGTGTATTAGCATGGCCGGAAGATGGGTCATTTAATATGAAAGTTTTGAGGAACCTGAGAGAAAAGATGATGGATCTTGTGCAAAAGGCTAGACCTACAGAATTTGAGGCTTTAGTTGAATGGGAGGTTGAGATGATGGAACTTGAACGTGAAAGTAAATGTTCAGCACCTAGACATTCAAGGCAGATTTTAAATAGAGAAACACATGAGGATAAAGTGAGACGCTGGAGAAAAGCAGACATGTATGATGGTCTGTATCCAGTAAGAATAATGATCACTAAAGATCCAGGTCAAAAGGAAGCTCAACAGAAAAGTAGACTTGATGAGGAATTAGATGATGCAATTTTAGAGGACATTTATTCTACTAAACGCAAACCGCCACCTTATCAAATAGATTCTCAATCCACCCCGGGAGTTTCTACAGGAACTTCTCCAAGTGCACCTCCTCTTAGGGAAGCTAATGAAGGTTCACCCAGATTTTTAAAATTACCTGAAAGAGTAGGGTCAATAAATAATTCTAGTACACCCAGAGAAAATAGAATTTCAGAACAGAGAAATAATTTTCAAAATAATCAGGAAAGAATTCTTGCTGATATGCCAGAAATGCCAAGTTATAATAAAGCAAAGGAAGATTTAATTCAGCAATTAACAAAAAGCATGGAAGCAGTGACAGTACCAGTAACAATTGGTCCTGTTGTGCCAGTTTTGATCAAGGAGAAAATAGACATTCTGCTTTGACAGTCCCATTGAATGCAGAAATTCAAAAAGTGGCTGAAAAATTCTATTCGGAACTTTCAGAAATTCACAGAGAAAAATCTATGATGCCAAATTTAACTTTAAATCGAAGATTAACAGGTTCTCAGACACCATCCGTTGCAGAATCAGATCCAGGTCCCTCAGAAAGCGGGTTAAATAAAATAGATTTAACACAAAATGCATTGTCTCCAGAAGCTCTTGAATTTAAAAAGCTTGATGTTGCAAAATTAAAAGCTGATTTGGAGGAATTAATTATTGGCACGATTGGTACTGACAGTCTGAAATTGTATCAGGATGATGAATTACTTTTTATTTGTAAGAGTATTCAGTGGAAAATGAAAAAAAGGTATGAGCAACTGGAAGAAATGGCTGCTGAATTAGAAATTGATCTGAGCAAACAAAAACATTTGCAGAAACATTACAGAGTGTTTTTTTCTGAAAAGGATATTGATAATCTCAATACTGCTGGAAGAATGACCCATATTAAAGAATTTAGAGTTTTTCTTAAAAGATTAGGTGAATTAGGAAAATGGAGAATGAAATGGTCAAAGAATAAAGAACAAGACAAAAGGGTCAGAAGTGAAACTGTTTCAGAATTTCTAATGAGGGAAATAGCAGGTGGAGGATATGTGCATGTCCCATGGTCAAGACAGGATATACTGTTGTTTACCAACGATTTTCCTCGGCTGAGAGAAAAGCCTGTTGAATGGTATCGACAGGTAGACAGACTCATTAAAGTGTCAAAAGTTCTGTGGATTGATCTGGATGGATTCTTTGACATTGTTGTCCCATCAGATCTTTGGACAGAATGCAAAGTTTCTGTGGGTTGGCCGAAAGAAGAACCTGCCCGAGACACAATTACAGGTGCTCCATCGAAAGATGTTATGGAAATGTACAATAAAGTAATTTATTGGCTGAAAGGAAAAATTCCCCTTGAAAGAAGTAGATTGGGTTAAAATTGACAGAACAAATCAAGAGCCAAAAGAATCAGTACATTCTTTTTATGAAAGGTTGCTGTTAGTATTTAAACAGTACAGTGGCTATGAAAAATTAAGTGAAAAAGACATGAGCCATTTTATTTATAGATTCGTCTACGGCCTGAGACCTAAAATTGGTGAGATGATTAAAAATGGAATTGTGTGCTGGCAATCACTTTCGGTTGATGATATCCTGAGAAAGGCAAAATATTGCAGTGATGAGATAGATGCCAAATAGAAAAATCTTATGTGGGCAATGTGGGCACAAGTGAAGGTAGCTGAGCAACAGCAAATGGCTTTTGAAAATAAAAATGCGCAGCAGAATCAAGGCAAATTTAAGAACAATTTTAATAATAAACCTAAATTTAATGTAAATGTTGAAGAGTTAAAACAGAAGCTCCCATCTTTTAATTGCGGCGAAAATGGACACTGGACGTCCAAGTGTAAAAACCCACCCAGAAATTTTAAAAATACTTCATTGAATTCACAGATGCAGAGTGAGTTAAATCAGCAGCAACAGCAGCAGCTACAGCAGCAGTTAAACGAGTTATGTCAGCAGCGACAGTTACAGCGACAGGTAGCGAATCAGCAGAGCCAGATACAGCAGAGCCAGATTCAACAGAGCCAAATTCAGCAGAGCCAGATTCCACAAGCACCATTTCCAAACAGTGTAAATGCTCAAAGGTTTACACCAGAAACAGGTTTCTGTGGAGGTAATCAGGTAAATAATGGGTCGAAAATGAGTATGTCAAATGCTTCTCAGCAGTTTTGGATGAAAAATAAGGAAGAGAGTGATTCATCAGAAGATTATTCATGACGGTGCCTGAGAGAGGAAGAAGAGTGTGTGCTTGGACCCACTCTTTTTTTTTTTAAAAACCTTTACTGATGCATTCAAAGTATTACAAGCGCAGGCCTACAACCACAGGGGCCGGCCGCAAACTCAGCAAAACAAATTAGAATTTATGCATATATCATCGACCCTGGCAACAGCTGCGAAGAAATTATAGCGTGTAATAGAATGCGCCACCAGTCCAAGGGATATATCAGAGGTTTAGTTTTTTCTTTTTTGAAGAATCAGTAGTAGCATTACTATAAGAGGCGTCACACCATACCATAAGAAGCAATAAGAGATGAGGGGATGTACCACGCACTGCAGTCAAGAACAGGTAACAAATAATACAGCCTTAGTCACGCAACGCCTGAGATAGACAGACAAGGAGTACAGATTGATCCATTAGCAAGCGATCTAGTGCGAGCACCATCCAGAAAACCCACTCTTAGGAGACAGTAAAGCTAAAGCTGGTATAGACGCCCGATAAAGCAAGAAATGAAATGAATGAAATGAAATGAAAATTGCACTTGTATAGCGCGTAACTACCCGGAGGCCTCGCAGCGCTTGTGACTGAATGCTTAACGCGAGCTCAGGGTAGTTCAGCAGGTTTTGGCAAACAGGTGCGTTTTCAGAGCTTTCCTAAAGGACATATGATTATTGTTTTCTCGAAGAGAGAGAGGGAGAGAGTTCCAAAGTCTGGCCGCAGTGTGGGAGAAAGAGCGGCCACCCCAGCGGGCTCTGTTAACTTTGATGGAAGTTTCCAGCTGGAGGGTACAAGAGCGAAGGGGACGGGACGGGACATAAGGCGTGACCATGGGATGTAGAATTGCGGGGCCTGTTCGATGAAAGGACTTGTGCAGGATGCACATGGCTTTGAATTGCACTCTTGCCGCTACTGGGAGCCAGTGGAGTTTCTTTAGGGCCTTCTTCGCTGACTGCCAGCGGGGCAGGTTGTAAAGTAGGCGGGCAGCGCTATTTTGTGTGACTTGAAGCTTCTGAGTGACGGAAGCCGGGGCTCCCATATAAAGAGCGTTCCCATAATCCAGACGGGAGAGTATCAAGGCCTGGACCATGACCCTTCTCGCCTGGAATGGGAGCAGGGGGAGCACCTTGCGCAGCATCCTCATTAGACCGAAGCAAGTGGCGGCAGTATTGGTAGCTTGAACCGAGAAGTCGAGTGCTTTGTTGAGCCAGATCCCGAGGCACTTTATCTGGGACTTAGGAACGGGTGGAGAGCACAGACATGGTGGCCAGATGGATGCAAGGGCAGAGGGGGAGGGATTACCCAATAGGATGATGTCTGTCTTCTCCCCGTTAAGCTTCAAACAGGAAGATTGCATCCACCTGGCAACAGCCTCTAGACAGGGGCCTAAGGTGTTGGACGATCCCTCAGAAGTGACAGAAGGAGAAACAGCCGACCCTACTGAGAAGAGGAAAGGAAAAGAAAGGGACCATAGAACAAAACAAACAAAAATAACAAACCCCCCCAACACCCGCCACCCTGCACCCCTGTAATGGCTACGGCCTACCCCACTAACAGCGTGCCTGTCGCCCCAGAACTAACCCTAAAGAAAGGAAAAGAAAGCGGAGGAGGAGAACAACATACACACTCCTGATCTACCTTACCCCCCGCCATTAGCGACCTCCCCAAGACATATTAGCCACTGTTTGAAGCAAGTATTTAACCCCAACCTGGGGAGGACATCAACAGAACCACCCGACTCCCGTACGATATAAGGTACAATGCCGGCACAGATCACATTACGTAGCAAACCCCAAAAGCCAAAGTCAACCCTGACCAGTACGGTTCTTTACGAAAGCCCTTGTCGCCCAAGCCACAGTCATCATAAGGAAATCGAAGCATTCAGAACAGTTCAAGTCAATGGAATCGGATCGAAGACAGGATACAAGATGGCGACATCCACAAATCCGGCAAGGAAAGATGAAGAAGAAAGGCAAACCTCTCCGATAGTCACTGAAGAGCTGTTTGTGGCGATCAAAACCTTTAGTAATTAACGATGATCATAGGTGCGCCATCTATGAAGCCAGAGTCATCAAAGTGGGCTAAACCAGGCTTCCGCCCGGGAACCTCACAATGGTAGACAGAGTACTCCAAAGGAACCACAGTTTGCTGATAACATGTCGGAGCATCGTCCTCCGGTCTCAAACAGACATTTTCCAGCGTTACAGACATCCGAGCGTACCTGACGGTGACTTGGGAGTGGAGTGCCCCATTGGCGGCCATTCCGGACCTCAACGATGGTGTGTCGTCCGTCCCCTCCATCCCCTCTCGCGAAGTGACGTAGCAGGGTTCGAACCCCGGACACAACTCCGAGGCACCAGGCACACCCAGAGCCGATGACAACAGCGGGTGCTCTCAAAACTGGCAGAGTCGACACCTTTGCCACCCGCGGGGGCCAAGCCCGTCAACCCCGTCCCCCCAGCACGGTCTCCTGGCGTCTGACCCCCGACCGCGGCTACTGATGTTCACTTGCGTCACTGTACCGTCTCCTTAGCGTAAGCCGGTCACTGAGTTGCCAATCGGAAATACAAAGAAGATCCGAGTTCGGGAGGCCGGACGCAACCCTGGTCCCACAGCCGATGTTGATCAATTCTAACCCGGATGGGCTAGAAATCGACGTCCCGGTGTCAGCCCTGGAGTAGGCCAAGAATAGAACTCGACATAACTTCGTCACCCGGTAAGTTGGAAAGTCCGGTATTGCGCTGCAGGAGTCAGGTGCGGGAGTCCGGCATGCGGAAAGGCTGGTTAATAGGATATACGAGCTGCCGGCGGAGGTCGGTGGAGCCGGGAGCTTATTCGGCCATCTTAGTTCGTAGCGTAGCTCCTCCCCCCTTGGACCCACTCATGAGGTAGATCAGTCTGGTCCATTTGTTAATGGTAAAGTGAATGATGTGGATATCACTTTTCTAGTGGACACAGGTGCTACCCGTTCTACTGTTAGATCAACAGAAATTGAAAACCTTCCTCTCTCTGGTGAGTCCATCCAAGTTGTAGGTGTAGCAAATCAGCAAATTAAAACAAGTCTGACAGAACCTGTAAAAGTTGAGATTGGAAATACAAAGATAAACACAGGTTTCTGGTTTGTGACAGTAGTCCAGTAAATCTGTTGGGTCGTGATATATTGTGCAAAATGAATTGCAAGATATATTGCTCACCAGATGGCATCGAGTTACAAACATCAGAAGTAGATGGTCTTTACAAATTAACAATGTTGATGGTCGAAGACGAAAGGAAATTATTATTTCCTGTCTTTGACAAAAATGATTTGCCAGAAGAGCTCAAAAAGCCAGTCAAACCAGAAATTTGGGACTTAACTGGAAATGATATGGGTCTTATGAAAAATGTGGATCCAGTAAAAATTACTGTAAAAAAAGGAATAGATTTTCCGAATGTTCCACAATACAAAATGAAAGCTGAGACAATTGAAGGTGTCATTCCAGTGATTGAAAAATTCATAGGTCAAGGTGTACTAAAAGAAATTGAGAGCAGCCCATGTAATTCACCGATAATGGGTATCAAAAAGCCGAATGGAACGTACAGAATTGTTCAAGATTTAAGGAAAATTAACCAAATTGTTGTTCCATGTTGCCCAATTGTTCCAAACCCTCCGGTAATTCTTTATCAGATTCCGCATGATGCAGAATGGTATACGGTCATTGACCTATGTAATGCCTTCTTTACAGTTCTACTGCATCCAGAGAGCCAGCAAATGTTTGCATTTAGGTTCCAGAATCGCATTTTAGCATGGTGTTGTATCCCACAGGGGTATACTGAGAGTCCATCTAGCTTTAATAAGTTATTAAAGAAATCCCTGGAAGATCTGATTTTACCTGGAAATTCAACATTGGTCCAGTATATTTATGACCTACTCGTGGCAGCAAAGACACGAGAAAATTGTGTAACTGACACCATTACTCTTTTGAATCGATTGGCATACGAGGGACATAAAGTGTCACCTGCGAAATTACAGTTTTGCAAACAAGAAGTAAACTATCTTGGTCACAGAATTGCAAAAGGAATCAGACAAGTGACTATTGAAAGAATTAAAATGATTCGAGCAATACAGCCCCCGAACAACACAAAGACAGGTCAGAATGTTTCTGGGAATGGTTGGATATTGTCGTCAAATGGATTAGTGGATTTTCGGTATTTGCAAAACCACTACAAAGATTGACAAAAGCAGACATAAAAGATCCAATCAGATTGTCAAAAGTTGAATTAGAAGCCTTTGAACAGTTAAAAAGAAGTTTATGCGAAGCTCCAGCTTTGGGTATGCCAGACTATGAAAAAGAATTTGAATTGTACTGCAGTGAAAGGGGAGGTTGTGCACTGTCAGTCCTGATCCAGAGACATGGAAAACTGAGAAAACCAATTGCTTATTTCTCAGCTGTTTTGGACCTGTTGCAAAAGCTTTGCCAGGTTGCTTAAAAGCAGTGGCTGCAACAAGTGTAAGTCTTGAACAGAGTGAGGGTATCATTATGGGATTTACTGTAAAAGTATATGTACCTCATTCAGTTGAAATTCTTCTTACCGGAAGCAAAACTCAGCACCTAACCAGTAACAGATTGACAAAATATGAAAAGACAATTCTGGGATCAGATAATGTTTCTATTGCAAGATGTGTGAATTAAAATCCTTCCACATTATTGCTGGATGGTGTTGTTACTAAGGTTAATAATGAAACTGACATTGATCATGAGTGCCTGGATGTTGTAGATTACTGCACTAAACCTCGTCAGGACATAAAAGATGTTCCTTTACCTGAATCTGATTTGGTCTATTTTGTTGAACAGACAAAGAAATTCTGAGAGCAGCATATTCAGTATGTACTGTTTCAGATGTTGTAGAGGGTTCACCTCTTGATGTGATTCGTTCAGCTCAAATTGCAGAATTAATTGGTTTGATTCGAGCTTGTGAAAAAGCAGCTGGTAAGAAAGTGGCAATAGTGACTGATAGTCAGTATGGGTATGGCGTAGTTCATGACTATGGTCAGCTCTGGTCTCAAAGGGGTTATTTGACCTCTGCGGGAACGCCAATCAGTAATGCAAAATTGATCAAAAGATTGATCGATGGCATTTAATTACCAGAACAAATTGCTATCGTAAAATGTGCAGCTCATAAAAAAGGTGAGGATTACATTACCAAAGGTAACGCTTACGCAGATGAAATTGCAAGATACTGTGCAAAGAATAATTACTCAATCAATCGGGAAAAAGACAAAAGTCACATGTTGAACTCTCTCATGCTAATATCTGTAGTTGAAACATGGCAGGGAGTAAAAGAATTACAAGATGAGGCAGATGAAGAAGAGAAAAACACATTGTTGAAAGCAGAGTGCAGACAGCGAGAAGAAGATGGAGTTTGGGTCTACAAAGATGGCAGACCTGTAATGCCAAATTGTATGATTGCTGACATGGCACGGATGTACCATGGTCCAGGGCATTTAGGGAGAGATTCCATGATCAGACTATTCAGAGAGACAGGGTTCAGTCCAAAATTCAGAATCATAGCAGAGTCACTTTGCCAAAGATGTTTGACCTGTCAACAAATGAATCCGAACAGGAAAACTGTTGTAAGTTTGGGAACCATAGGACGGGAGGGTGGTCCTTTTACCAGATTACAGATGGATTTCATTAACATGCCAAAGCATAAGAAGCTGAAATATGTGCTTGTATTTGTTTGTCTGTTTTCAAGATGGGTGGAAGCTTTCCCAACACGTCATAATGACTCAGTCACTGTGGCAAAATTGCTTTTGAGGGAGATCATACCTAGATATGTATGTATAGGCATTTATATAGTGCACTACTTACCCGTAGGGTCCCAAGGCGCTTCGACCGCTGCGAAACCCTTCCTGGCTTCCCTGAGAGATGGTCCCTTAATGGGTATCTCCAGGGTGAGACCAGGCATCCCCGGCGGTCTGGTGGGGCCGTTAGTGAAGATGAGGCAAGCTAATGCCCAGAGTTGCCGAGTATGATCGCTGATCAGAGTGGGCACCGAGGCGAGAGAATTATCGAGTCCGCTGACCCTGGTCCAGAAACCTGCCGCGCCGGGAATCGAACCCTGGTCCCGGGCCGTCCTCTGCTCTCGGGTCTGCCGCCTCTAACCAGTGAGCCACACTACTTCACATATATATGGCTTTCCGGTAACTATTGAAAGTGAAAGGCTTTCCGGTAACTATTGAAAGTGATCGCGGAACGCATTTAGAAAACAGATTGCTAAAACTGATTTGTGAAGCTTTAAACATTCAACAGAAGCTGCATTGTGCATACAGATCAGAAGGATCAGGTGTTGTAGAGCAGATAAATGGAACAATAAAAAACAGGCTTTCAAAAATGTGTTTAGCCACAGGAGTGAAGTTGACAGATGCTCTTCCACGTGTTCTAATGTCTTTGAGAAGTACTCCAGAGAAAAAGACAGGCCTTAGTCCCCATGATATCTTAATGGGCAGAGTAATGAGGCAAGCATTTGTTCCAGTTGGCAAGCTTTTAAGTATTAATGATAGTGCAATCATTGAATACTGTCAGAACCTTTCTGATGTAGTTAATTCTGTATTTCATCAAGTGGGAACAGATGTAATAACTAAGGAGAAAGAACAAGCTCATGATCTGTTGCCTGGAGATTGGGTGAGAACCAAAGTTCATCAAAGGAGAAACTGTTTAGTACCTAGATGGCAAAAGGCAAGACAAGTAATTCTTGTCACAACAAATGCTATAAAGTGTAGAGGATTGAAAAGGTGGGTGCATGCAAGTCACACCATTCGTGTACCACCTCCTGACAATTCTGATGAAGAAAGTGAGACAACAACTGATTCTGATTCAGAAGGAGATCCTGAAGATCAAGAATCTGATGATCAGCAAGAAGATCAACATCTGGAGGATCTAGATGCAAATCAGGCCTTGAGTGAAAAAGATCTGGAAATTGTGACTGGATATCAAGATGTTGATGAAGATCTGAAAGAAAAGGAATCTCGAAAAGAAAAAGAAGATTCAGAAGAAAAAGACTCTGAGCAGGATAAAAATCTAAATCAGGAGAGTATTGAAAGGCAAAGGAGTAGCTCTGTGTGCAGGAGCAAGAATTCTGAAACTGGGAAGCTAGAGGTGATCCCTGAAGAAGAGGAAGAATTACCAAGTACCAGCTGTAAGGATGATGTTCCTAATGGAGTGAAGCTGCCGAGTAAAGAAGTTCCTAGATACAGATTTGAAGTCTCAGAAACAGACACAGATGGGAGTGATGAAGAATCTGAAATAAGAAAATTCAGGAAAAGAGCTTGGAAAGCTGAAAGTAACGAAAACGTGCCAAAGAAAAAAATCTTGAGGAAAGGAGATATTTGGACAGATGAAAACCTGAAATTCAAATTAGTAAAGAAATCAAAAGAACAAATTAACGAAATTTCTAGTCAGGGAGGTGACTCTGATAAGAAAGACGAAATGAATAAGAAAATTGAAGTAATCACTCGTAAGACAAAAAGAATAATAAAGCCAAATCAAAAGTAAAAGTCCCCAGAGTGGACGTACATCATAATCCCGCCAATTGTTGAGGTAGGAAGCAGTAGTCAAGAGGATTTAGAAGAAGCTAGTGACAATGATTGAAGTGGTTTAATTTGGATAAGAGTTTTTAATTCCTGGCATAAGGCCGAAGAGAATGTGTTAGGTGACACAAGGTCGAAGAAATTGTGTTAGCTGAAAAACACACGTTCATGTGACGAAAGGTCGAAGAAAAGCTGTTTTAGGGTTCTTTTAAAAAAAAAATTAAAAAGGGGGGATATTTTATATTTTAGTTTTATAACTCATTACTTACATTATTTTAAATTGTTGTTTTTGTTTATTCATTTAAAAATGCCTAGCTCTGATACTTCAAGGTGCTCTATTTTGAAAAGATGTTGCAAAATGTCTTTAATTTGTGTGGTTCTCTTAATACTGGTTTGGTTAATTTTAGCTGCAGTATATCCTTTTGGTATTGATAAACAGAAACTTAAGACAAATATAACAAGTAAGGTAGAGACTAAACATGAAAAACATGCTGGCAAGTCTAGCAGAGTTATTGAGCATAATCCAGAGATCCATCAAGATAGATCTGTTGGAGATTTTTCTAGTAATTCATTTTCTAGGCTTTTGTCTGAATATGTTAAAGTAATGAACGTAAAGGATTGCTATGTCTGTGTGAAGCTGCCTGCTTCTGTTTCAGAGGGGGTTACTTATAACATGTTACCTCACACTTATGGCATCACCTGTAGTGTAATTGCTAGCCTGTTTTATCAAACTGGTCGACTGGAGTATTACTACTCAGACTTTGATGAGATTTTTGCAAACCTCAAAGTTGTAAATAGCTTAAACAAAGTTAAGCCTGCGAAACAGATGAGGGAATTCTTTTTGGTAACTAATGAACTTAATTATGAATATGCTTATAGAAATAATTTAACATGCAAGATGAGAGCTGAGGAAAAGACTTTCCTGAATATGGTTGAGGAGAGAAGGGCTATTTACAAAAGAAATGAGGTGCTAAAACATGCTAAGTCCAAGTTCTGGCAGATGGAGGATGCTAAGCTTAATGGTGTTAACACAAATGCAGCCATACATATTGATGAACCAGTTAGTGGTAAATTTTGCATTAGAAGAGATAATACGCTTTATGATAACTTTTTTGTTGGTGCTAGTCAATGTGAAGATACTTATCGTATCATAGGGGGGTGGGGATTTAAGGGTGGTAGAGATCCAATTTTTCCAGGAATTTATTTTATTTGTGGTAATAAGGCATATTTTAGCCTCCCAGACCATTGGTATGGGACGTGCTATCTTGGATTAGTTTTTCCAAAGATCTTTCATGTTAACAGAAACGAGAAAGGTACCTTTGAATTTGGTGAACACCTGAACAGGTTGAAAAGAGAAAGTTTTACAGAAGTCATGGGAGACATCTTTGGTGCAGTCATTCCCATGGTAGGAATGACCATGAATTCAATCAAAATTAGAAAGGTCTCCACAATTGTAGATAGATTGTCTACAGATACAGCAAGTGGTTTTCAATTAGTCAACACAGAACTTGTTGCTACCAGAAGCATGGTTATGCAGAATCGTCTTGCATTAGACATTCTGCTTGCAAAAGAGGGAGGAGTCTGTGGGGTTTTATGTGGTAAATGAAGGAAGCAGAGTCCACTTGATAAGTTAAGATCCTTTATTGCAGGTTCCTTCCAGGTTAGACAGACAGGTTAAGTTGTAAGGTAAACCCCACTAGGAGCCAGCTGTACGCAGCTCAGCCTCAGATGACCAACTGCCCAGTAAGTAATAGAAAGGCACAGTCAGCTAGAGGGACACCCTAGCATTCTATGATGTCATAGATAACGTAGTACAGTCTAGCCAGAGAAGAACAGTGGAGAGGACATTTACTACATTTTACATGTCCAGCATTGTTGTACATATATTCCTGACAAGAGTCGGAATATAGAGTCGCTTATTAAAAACATAACAGAATTTCATGAAGAAATAGAACCCCTGGAGGAAGAAAATTTCACTGAACGAATAGGCAAAAGGATTGAAGCAATTAAAGAATGGTTTTCAGAGATTGGTGGCTCAATCATCGGCAAAGTGCTCTGTACAGTAATTGTCATCATTATGGTGATGTTGCTGTTAAAGATTAGTTGCATGATTCACAAGAGAAAGAAGCATCAGAAGGAAAAAAGGAGGATTTATAAACTCAGAAAGGAACAAGAGAAGGAATATGAGTTAGAAGAGATGCGAAGGGCTCAGTTTGAAAGTATCAAGCAAACAGCAGAGACAGGGGTTTAGGGAGACTAATACTGAAAGAGCTCAATATGTGATGTCTCTAAATTGGGTTCAACATTTTCTAATTTTGGGTGTTGTTTGGTGATTTTGAAATCACCAGATGAGGGAGTTGATGGAGCGAGCTTCAGAAATAATTTTATTCTGGCTCGTAAAGTTAATCCCTTGTAACATGAACTAATATATTAATGTGTTATTGCATGTTTGTTGTACTAAATCAATCTAGATTAAAAGTTCATCATTGCATTACACGCAGGTTTAATGATAAATGTGCTCTTGTTGTGTTTGCAAGTACGTTTTATAATACATAACTAATGTTGTTTTGTTTGTCCTATTGTCTTGTTTTATTAATAAGGCTGATTTATTGATGGCATGTGCTTAATTTATATGTGCTACTGTCTATGTTATGTTGTTGTCTATGTTGTGTTTGTTTTTATTTTTATCATTTCAGATTTATGAAGAATCCTGCTGGACCTTATGAAGAATGGTAGATTATAAATGTGCTGCTTTTCTATGTACTTCTGCTAGGTGACTTATATTAATGGGATAACATTAGTAATGGAGGTTGGGTAACAGAATGACTTTCTTTTCTTGTATTAATTATTCTTTTGTGTTTGTTTGAATACTAGCCCGAAAGAAAGGCTTGAGGCCTGGTTCTGGAAAATGATGGTTAGCCTGACTGTGAGCAGAGCCAAGCACAGCCATGTTGAAGCTTTTCCACAAAAACTTTTCTCTGAAATGAACTGAAGCTCAAACAAAGACATTTGTGCGTAATGTGCTCTGAAAGATATTTTTTCAAGGCTAAGGAAGTGACAAGAGATGGTTTGGCTGAGCTATGGAGGAAACTGTGAACTGACTTTGGTTATTGTATCAATCCTTCGGAAGCCGGTGTCGCTTCATGTCAATGGACAATGACGGGTGACGTTTTGGTATTTGGAAGCGGTGGCCTCTCGGTGGTCTGATAGACAGCAACCAATCAGGGTGCTGGAAATTATTAAAAATATATCGTTTAGTTAGATTAGTGAGCTAGAAAAAGTATAAGAACTTAGCCCATTGAGGGGAGCGGGGCTGACTGTTCCTGAGGGCGAAGTGCTGTCCGATTTTCCTTGGACACGTAAGAAATCCAAATGCATTTTTAAATGTCTTTCTTTTACAGGTCAGAAAGCTTAACATAGGGAATTTGGGTTAATGTTTATTTTAATTCATTAATTTTGTGCAATTTTGATGTGTCAGACTTTTGTGCCAATAAACTAATGGATAATACTGAATTAATAACATTTTTTGAATTTAATAAATGAGCTAATAAAGAATTTTGAAACTGAAACTTTGAAATTTTAAAAATAAAAGACTTAAAACGTCAATCTGGTCTTGATTATTTTAGTTGTTACCATCAGTTAATCCATTGACCAAAGTGGCCTAATTAAATGTGTTTTTCTTGAAATCTATGAATAAAATGTTTTACTGCAGTTGTATATAATGTACATAGTTTGTTTAGATAGTGTGATTAATTAGGTCACATGTTTCAGATGCTCACTTTTCTGTCTCTGTTTAATGGCCCTTAGTTTGATTAGCATGGTGAGTATTAGGTAGAGATTGGTGCTTATAGAGGGCCAGAATTTCTATAGTGACGCTGGATCAATTCTAACCCCACGTTTGGACTGTAAAGCTTAAAACAAGTTTACAGCAGTATTGACTTTAACGGGATGAATGGCTACAACCCCTGCCCCCCCCCCTCCCTCTCCTCATTGGTTTGAGTTTCCTTTAGGTTTGACTGGCAGGTGGAGCTCAATTCAATAAATAACATTTTACCAATACGGCTTTGACTATGGCGACAACTTGCAGTTCCGTATTTTTTTGGCTTTGCAAATGTTTCATTCCCTATGATGTGTTCCTCACCTCTGCAGGAAAGCATTTTTATCATCCCAGCTTCTAATGATAAAAACAGGGACATAGGGGCATATGTAGGTTTTCCATTTTGCGATTCTCAAATAGCGATTTTTAAGGAATCGCTATTTGAGAATTACAAAATGGAATTTTTGCAAATTTCTCAAATTCCTTAATTGCGATTAGCAAATTGCGAAACACAATTAAGGAATGGGTGTCTCATTCATTCCTATGGGCCAAGAGGCCCATAGGAATGAATGGGAATACATTCTCAAATTGCGATTTTCTATGAGAAAATTGCAATTTGAGAATCGCAATTCCAAGGATGCCAGGGTGTCCAAAGGACACCTGTTGCACCCCTGGAATGTGCATGTAAGGGCATGTCTGTGCGTCACATGGCACTTTGAATTTAAAAAAAAATGCATATTGACAGGAAATCGCAAAATACCATCTATTTGGAGTAGGTGGTATTTTGCGATTCCTTAAGCCAAAATCACAATTTTCAAGGCACCCCTACATAGCATTTAAGGAATCGCAAAATTGCAATTCCTTAACGGCCACATGCATCTTCCCGACCTTTTGCGAATTCCAAATTGCGAAAAATAGGGAATCGCAATTTTGAATTCGCAAAATGGGATGCATGTATATTTTCGCAAAATATTTGTGATTCGGTAAAAATCGCAATTTTTACCGAATCGCAAATATTATGCGAATTTAAAAGTGCGAATCGCAATTCCCATTGATTCCTATGGGCCAAAAGGCCAATAGGGATCAATGAGAAGGCTTTAACAAATTGCGATTTTCTTTTTGAAAATCGCAATTTGTTAATGCATTCCAAGGGTGCAGAGGGGGGTCCAAAGGACCCCCCCCTGCACCCCAGAAATGTAACTTGAAGTGCATGTTTCACACGCAATTTGAGAATCGCAATTCCAAGGATGCCAGGGTGTCCAAAGGACACCTGTTACACCCCTGGAATGTGCATGTAAGTACATGTGGCGCACATACATGCCCTAAGGGCATGTCTGTGCGTCACATGGTACTTTGAATTTTTTTTAAAAATGCATTTTGACAGGAAATCGCAAAATACCATCTATTTGGAGTAGGTGGTATTTTGCGATTCCTTAAGCCAAAATCACAATTTTCAAGGCACCCCTACATAGCATTTAAGGAATCACAAAATTGCAATTTCTTAACGGCCACATGCATCATCCCGGCCTTTTGCGAATTCCAAATTGCGAAAAATAGGGAATCGCAATTTGGAATTCGCAAAATGGGATGCAGGTATATTGTCGCAAAATATTTGCGATTCGGAAAAAATCGCAATTTTTACCGAATTGCAAATATTATGCGAATTTCAAAGTGCGAATTCGCAATTCCCATTGATTTCTATGGGTCAAAAGGCCCATAGGGATCAATGGGAAGGCTTTAACAAATTGCGATTTTCTTTTTGAAAAACGCAATTTGTTAATGCATTCCAAGGGTGCAGAGGGGTCCAAAGGACCTCCCCCCTGCACCCCAGAAATGTAATTTGAAGTGCATGTTTGACACACACATGTCCTAAGGACATGTGTGTCTGAAACATGAAAGTTTAAAAAATGAATTTTTGAGCATTTTCAAAACTTTTCGCAGATTACCACGAGGTTCAACCTCGTGGTAATTTGCACCTCCTAATTGCTAATTTGCAATTAGAAAAACAATCATGCATTGCTTTTAAGGAATCGCAAATTTGCGATTCCTTAAAAGCAATCGCATTTTTGGAAATCACTAATAATAGCGAATTTCGCAAAAATGCATGATGCATCCCAAAAACTTATTTAGGAAGTGCAAACGGCCGAATTTACCGATTCGCACCGTTTGCACTTCCTAAATAGGTTGATGCATGTGGGGGAGACTGCTTGAGAAAAATAAGGAATCGCAATTTTAGCGATTCCTTATTTTGCTATGTGGCCCATACATACCAAAACGCCTTTTGCGATTCGCAAACGCTGGAATTCTGTGAATTCCGGCGTTTGCGAATCGCAAACGGCTTCCTACATATGCCCCATAGTGTATTTAACAGATGACTGCTGGACCCCCACAGTAGGTGAGTAGTGCCAGGCCCAGAAATAGGGGCCAGTGCACCCTCTGGGTAGGGAGGCCTGAGGGCACCCAGACACTCGTGAGGAAATGACAAGTGAAAACTGAAAACTGAAGGTGACTGATATTCCCAACTCTCATCATGACCAATGCTGTTACTGGTGCTGTGCATGAGGGGAAAGCAGCGTCATCACGGCGTCACCATGTAAGAAATATGACCAATCACTGTGTGGCATAAAAATCCATCAACAAAGTGATTGGTCATTTCTTTAGTGATTCCACCCATGTGCTGCCTTCAAAGACTGTATGTCATTAGTGACAAAGGTCCCTGTCAAGGAAACATAACGTCATACACCCAGGCCTGCAGTCAGAGCCGTGTGTGTGTGTGTCCAAATGGAAACCATGTATTTATTTAAACAATCGAATAACACAAAAAGCATATAATATAATGCAGTAAGCACGAGGTGGCGGGGTTTAGAAATCACCAGATTTCCAGACCTGATGGGCTAGAAATCGAGGTCCCGGTGTCAGCCCTGGAGTAGGCCAACAATAGAACTCGACATAACTTCGTCACCCGGTAAGTTGGAAAGTCCGGGATTGCGCCGCAGGAGTCAGGAGCACTTCATGTGCGCGGGAAAGGATGGTTAACAGGATATACGAGCTGCCGGCAGAGGTCGGCGGAGCCGGGAGCTTATGCGGCCATCTTGGCCCCTCCCCCCCTTGACCCACTCTTGAGGTAGATCAGTATGGTCCATTTGTTAATGGTAAAGTGAATGATGTGGATATCACTTTTCTTGTGGACACAGGTGCTACCCGTTCTACTGTTAAATCAACACAAATTGAAAACCTTCCTCTCTCTGGTGAGTCCATCTAAGTTGTAGGTGTAGCAAATCAGCAAATTAAAACAAGTCTGACAGAACCTGTAAAAGTTGAGACTGGAAATTACAAAGATAAACACAGGTTTCTGGTTTGTGACAGTAGTCCAGTGAATCTGTTGGGTCATGATATATTGTGCAAAATGAATTGCAAGATATTTTGCTCACCAGATGGCATTGAGTTACAAACATCAGAAGTAGATGGTCTTTACAAATTAACAATGTTGATGGTCGAAGAGGAAAGGAAATTATTATTTCCTGTCTTTGACAAAAATGATTTGCCAGAAGAGCTCAAAAGGCCAGTCAAACCAGAAACTTGGGACTTAACTGGAAATGATATGGGTCTTATGAAAAATGTGAATCCAGTAAAAATTACTGTAAAACAAGGAATAGATTTTCCGAATGTTCCACAATACAAAATGAAAGCTGAGACAATTGAAGGTGTCATTCCAGTGATTGAAAAATTCATAAGTCAAGGTGTACTAAAAGAAATTGAGAGCAGCCCATGTAATTCACCGATAATGGGTATCAAAAAGCCGAATGGAACGTACAGAATTGTTCAAGATTTAAGGAAAATTAACCAAATTGTTGTTCCATGTTGCCCAATTGTTCCAAACCCTGCGGTAATTCTTTATCAGATTCTGCATGATGCAGAATGGTATACGGTCATTGACCCATGTAATGCCTTCTTTACAGTTCCACTGCATCCAGAGAGTCAGCACATTTTTGCATTTAGGTTCCAGAATCGCATTTTAGCATGCTGTCGTATACCACAGGGGTATACTGAGAGTCCATCTATCTTTAATAAGTTATTAAAGAAATCCCTGGAAGATCTGATTTTACCTGGAAATTCAACATTGGTCCAGTATATTGATGACTTACTCGTGGCAGCAAAGACACGAGAAAATTGTGTAACTGACACCATTACTCTTTTGAATCGATTGGCAGATGAGGGACATAAAGTGTCACCTGCGAAATTACAGTTTTGCAAACAAGAAGTAAAGTATCTTGGTCACAGAATTGCAAAAGGAATCAGACAAGTGACTATTGAAAGAATTAAAATGATTCGAGCAATACAGCCCCCGACAACACAAAGACAGGTCAGAATGTTTCTGGGAATGGTTGGATATTGTCGTCAAATGGATTAGTGGATTTTCGGTAATTGCAAAACCACTACAAAGATTGACAAAAGCAGACATAAAAGATCCAATCAGATTGTCAAAAGTTGAATTAGAAGCCTTTGAACAGTTAAAAAGAAGTTTATGCGAAGCTCCAGCTTTGGGTATGCCAGACTATGAAAAAGAATTTGAATTGTACTGCAGTGAAAGGGGAGGTTGTGCACTGTCAGTCCTGATCCAGAGACATGGAAAACTGAGAAAACCAATTGCTTATTTCTCAGATGTTTTGGACCCTGTTGCAAAAGCTTTGCCAGGTTGCTTAAAAGCAGTGGCTGCAACAAGTGTAAGTCTTGAACATAGTGAGGGTATCATTATGGGATTTCCCGTAAAAGTATATGTACCTCATTCAGTTGAAATTCTTCTTACCAGAAGCAAAACTCAGCACCTAACCAGTAACAGATTGACAAAATATGAAAAGACAATTCTGGGATCAGATAATGTTTCTATTTCAAGATGTGTGAATTTAAATCTTTCCACATTATTGCCGGATGGTGTTGTTACTGAGGTTAATAATGAAACTGACATTGATCATGAGTGCCTGGATGTTGTAGATTACTGCACTAAACCTCGTCAGGACATAAAAGATGTTCCTTTACCTGAATCTGATTTGGTCTATTTTGTTGATGGTTCCTGTCTAAGAACAGACGAAAAAATTCTGAGAGCAGCATATTCAGTATGTACTGTTTCAGATGTTGTAGAGGGTTCACCTCTTGATGGGATTTGTTCAGCTCAAATTGCAGAATTAATTGGTTTGATTCAAGCTTGTGAAAAAGCAGCTGGTAAGAAAGTGACAATAGTGACTGATAGTCAGTATGGGTATGGCGTAGTTCATGACTATGGTCAGCTCTGGTCTCAAAGGGGTTATTTGACCTCTGCGGGAACGCCAATCAGAAATGCAAAATTTATCAAAAGATTGATTGATGGCATTCAATTACCAGAACAAATTGCTGTCGTAAAATGTGCAGCTCATAAAAAAGGTGAGGATTATATTACCAAAGGTAACGCTTACGCAGATGAAATTGCAAGATACTGTGCAAAGAATAATTACTCAATCAATCGGGAAAAAGACAAAAGTCACATGTTGACCTCTCTCATGCTAATATCTGTAGTTGAAACATGGCAGGGAGTAAAAGAATTACAAGATGAGGCAGATGAAGAAGAGAAAAACACATGGTTGAAAGCAGAGTGCAGACAGCGAGAGGAAGATGGAGTTTGGGTCTACAAAGATGGCAGACCTGTAATGCCAAATTGTATGATTGCTGACATGGCACAGATGTACCATGGTCCAGGGCATTTAGGGAGAGATTCCATTATCAGACTATTTAGAGAGACATGGTTCAGTCCAAAATTCAGAATCATAGCAGAGTCACTTTGCCAAAGATGTTTGACCTGTCAACAAATGAATCCGAACAGGAAAACTGTTGTAAGTTTGGGAACCATAGGATGGGAGGGTGGTCCTTTTACCAGATTACAGATGGATTTCATTGACATGCCAAAGCATAAGAAGCTGAAATATGTGCTTTTATTTGTTTGTCTGTTTTCAATATGGGTGGAAGCTATCCCAATACGTCATAATGACTCAGTCACTGTGGCAAAATTGCTTTTGAGGGAGATCATACCTAGATAAGGCTTTCCGGTAACTATTGAAAGTGATCGCGGAACGCATTTTGAAAACAGATTGCTAAAACTGATTTGTGAAGCTTTAAACATTGAACAGAAGCTGCATTGTGCATACAGACCAGAAGCATCAGGTGTTGTAGAGCAGATAAATGGAACAATAAAAAACAGGATTTCAAAAATGTGTTTAGCCACAGGAGTGAAGTGGACGGATGCTCTTCCACTTGTTCTAATGTCTTTGAGAAGTACTCCAGAGAAAAAGACAGGCCTTAGTCCCCATGATATCTTAATGGGCAGAGTAATGAGGCAAGCATTTGTTCCAGTTGGCAAGCTTTTAAGTATTAATGATAGTGCAATCATTGTATACTGTCAGAACCTTTCTGATGTAGTTAATTCTGTATTTCATCAGGTGGGAACAGATGTAATAACTAAGGAGAAAGAACAAGCTCATGATCTGTTGCCTGGAGATTGGGTGAAAACCAAAGTTCATCGAAGGAGAAACTGTTTAGTACCTAGATGGCAAAAGGCAAGACAAGTAATTCTTGTCACAACAAATGCTATAAAGTGTAGAGGATTGAAAAGGTGGGTGCATGCAAGTCACACCATTCGTGTACCACCTCCTGACAATTCTGATGAAGAAAGTGAGACAACAACTGATTCTGATTCAGAAGGAGATCCTGAAGATCAAGAATCTGATGATCAGCAAGAAGATCAACATCTGGAGGATCTAGATGCAAATCAGGCCTTGAGTGAAAAAGATCTGGAAATTGTGACTGGAGATCAAGATGTTGATGAAGATCTGAAAGAAAAGGAATCTCGAAAAGAAAAAGAAGATTCAGAAGAAAAAGACTCTGAGCAGGATAAAAATCTAAATCAGGAGAGTATTGAAAGGTAAAGGAGTAGCTCTGTGTGCAGGAGCAAGAATTCTGAAACTGGGAAGCTAAAGGTGATCCCTGAAGAAGAGGAAGAATTACCAAGTACCAGGTTTAAGGATGATGTTCCTAATGGAGTGAAGCTGCTGAGTAAAGAAGTTCCTAGATACAGATTTGAAGTCTCAGAAACAGACACAGATGGGAGTGATGAAGAATCTGAAATAAGAAAATTCAGGAAAAGAGCTTGGAAAGCTGAAAGTAACGAAAACGTGCCAAAGAAGAAAATCTTGAGGAAAGGAGATATTTGGCCAGAAGAAAACCTGAAATTCAAATTAGTAAAGAAATCAAAAGAACAAATTAACGAAATTTCTAGTCAGGGAGGTGACTCTGATAAGAAAGACGAAAAGACTAAGAAAATTGAAGTAATTACTCGTAAGACAAAAAGAATAATAACGCCAAATCAAAAGTATAAGTCCCCAGAGTGGACGTACATCATAATCCCGCCAATTGTTGAGGTAGGAAGCAGTAGTCAAGAGGATTTAGAAGAAGCTAGTGACAATGATTGAAGTGGTTTAATTTGGATAAGGGTTTTTAATTCCTGGCATAAGGCCAAAGAGAATGTGTTAGGTGACATAAGGTCGAAGAAATTGTGTTAGCTGAAAAACACACGTTCATGTGACGAAAGGTCGAAGAAAAGCTGTTTTAGGGTTCTTTAAAAAAAAAAATTTAAAAGGGGGATATTTTATATTTTAGTTTTATAACTCATTACTTACATTATTTTAAATTTTTGTTTTTGTTTATTCATTTAAAAATGCCTAGCTCTGATACTTCAAGGTGCTCTATTTTGAAAAGATGTTGCAAAATGTCTTCAATTTGTGTGGTTCTCCTAATACTGGTTTGGTTAATTTTAGCTGCAGTATATCCTTTTGGTATTGATAAACAGAAACTTAAGACAAATATAACAAGTAAGGTAGAGACTAAACATGAAAAAACATGCTGGCAAGTCTAGCAGGGTTATTGAGCATAATCCAGAGATCCATCAAGATACATCTGTTGGAGAATTTTCTAGTAATTCATTTTCTAGGCTTTTGTCTGAATATGTTAAAGGAATGAACGTAAAGGATTGCTATGTCTGTGTGAAGCTGCCTGCTTCTGTTTCAGAGGGGGTTACTTATAACATGTTACCTCTCACTTATGGCATCACCTGTAGTGTAATTGCTAGCCTGTTTTATCAAACTGGTCGACTGGAGTATTACTACTAAGACTTTGATGAGGTTTTTGCAAACCTCAAAGTTGTAAATAGCTTAAACAAAGTTAAGCCTGTGAAACAGATGAGGGAATTCTTTTGGTAACTAATGAACTTAATTATGAATATGCTTATAGAAATAATTTAACATGCAAGATGAGAGCTGAGGAAAAGACTTTCCTGAATATGGTTGAGGAGAGAAGGGCTATTTACAAAAGAAATGAGGTGCTAAAACATGCTAAGTCCAAGTTCTGGCAGATGGAGGATGCTAAGCTTAATGGTGTTAACACAAATGCAGCCATACATATTGATGAACCAGTTAGTGGTAAATTTTGCATTAGAAGAGATAATACGCTTTATGATAACTTTTTTGTTGGTGCTAGTCAATGTGAAGATACTTATCGTATCATAGGGGGATGGAGATTTAAGGGTGGTAGAGATCCAATTTTTCCTGGAATTTATTTTATTTGTGGTAATAAGGCATATTTTAGCCTCCCAGACCATTGGTATGGGACGTGCTATCTTGGATTAGTTTTTCCAAAGATCTCCCATGTTGACAGAAACGAGAAAGGTACAGAACTTGTTGCTACCAGAAGCATGGTTATGCAGAATCGTCTTGCATTAGATATTCTGCTTGCAAAAGAGGGAGGAGTCTGTGGGGTTTTACATGTCCAGCATTGTTGTACATATATTCCTGACAAGAGTCGGAATATAGAGTCGCTTATTAAAAACATAACAGAATTTCATGAAGAAATAGAACCCCTGGAGGAAGAAAATTTCACTGAACGAATAGGCAAAAGGATTGAAGCAATTAAAGAATGGTTTTCAGAGATTGGTGGCTCAATCATCGGCAAAGTTCTTGTCATCATTATGGTGATGTTGCTGTTAAAGATTAATTGCATGATTCACTAGAGAAAGAAGCATCAGAAGGAAAAAAAGAGCATTTATAAACTCAGAAAGGAACAAGAGAAGGAATATGAGTTAAAAGAGATGTGAAGGGCTCAGTTTGAAAGTATCAAGCAAACAGCAGAGACAGGGGTTTAGGGAGACTAATACTGAAAGAGCTCAATATGTGATGTCTCTAAATTGGGTTCAAAATTTTCTAATTTTGGGTGTTGTTTGGTGATTTTGAAATCACCAGATGAGGGAGTTGATGGAGCGAGCTTCAGAAATAATTTTATTCTGGCTCGTAAAGTTAATCCCTTGTAACATGAACTAATATATTAATGTGTTATTGCATGTTTGTTGTACTAAATCAATCTAGATTAAAAGTTCATCATTGCATTACACGCGGGTTTAATGATAAATGTGCTCTTGTTGCATTTGCAAGTACGTTTTATAATACATAACTAATGTTGTTTTGTTTGTCCTATTGTCTTTGTCAACATTAATGCGGCTGATTTATTGATGGCATGTGCTTAATTTATATGTGCTACTGTCAATGTTATGTTGTTGTCTATGTTGTGTTTGTTTTTCTTTTTATCATTTCTGATTTATGAAAAATTCTGCTGGACCTTATGAAGAATGGTAGATTATAAATGTGCTGCTTTTCTATGTGCTTCTGCTAGGTGACTTATATTAATGGGATAACATTAGTAATAGAGGTTGGGTAACAGAATGACTTTCTTTTCTTGTATTAATTATTCTTTTGTGTTTGTTTGAATACTAGCCCGAGAGAAAGGCTTGAGGCCTGGTTCTGGAAAATGATAGTTAGCCTGACTGTGAGCAGAGCCAAGCACAGCCATGTTGAAGCTTTTGCACAAAAACTTTTCTCTGAAATAAACTGAAGCTCAAACAAAGACATTTGTGAGTAATGTGCTCTGAAAGATATTTTTTCAAGGCTAAGGAAGTGACAAGAGATGGTTTGGCCGAGCTATGGAGGAAACTGTGAACTGACTTTGGTTATTGTATCAATCCTTCGGAAGCCGGTGTCACTTCATGTCAATGGACAATGACGGGTGACGTTTTGGTATTTGGAAGCGGTGGCCTCTCGGTGGTCTGACAGGCAGCAACCAATCAGGGTGCTGGAAATTATTAAAAATATATTGTTTAGTTAGATTAGTGAGCTAGAAAAAGTATAAGAACTTAGCCCATTGAGGGGAGCGGGGCTGACTGTTCCTGAGGGCGAAGTGCTGTCCGATTTTCCTTGGACACGTAAGAAATCCAAATGAATTTTTAAATGTCTTTCTTTTACAGGTCAGAAAGCTTAACATAGGGAATTTGGGTTAATGTTTATTTTAGTTCATTAATTTTGTGCAATTTTGATGTGTCAGACTTTTGTGCCAATAAACTAATGGATAATACTGAATTAATAAAAAATGTTTGAATTTAATAAATGAGCTAATAAAGAATTTTGAAACTGAAACTTTGAAATTTTAAAAATAAAAGACTTAAAACATCAAGCTGGTCTTGATTATTTTAGTCGTTACCATCAGTTAATCCATTGACCAAAGTGGCCTAATTAAATGTGTTTTTCTTGAAATCTATGAATAAAATGTTTTACTGCAGTTGTATATAATGTACATAGTTTGTTTAGATAGTGTGATTAATTAGGTCACATGATTCAGATGCTCACTTTTCTGTCTCTGTTTAATGGCCCTTAGTTTGATTAGTATGGTGAGTATTAGGTAGAGATTGGTGCTTATAGAGGGACAGAATTTCTATAGTGACGCTGGATCAATTCTAACCCCACGTTTGGACTGTAAAGCTTAAAACAGTATTACAGCAGTATTGACTTTCACAGGATGAATGGCTACAACCCTGCCCCCCCTCCCTCTCCCCATTGGTTTGAGTTTCCTTTAGGTTTGACTGGTAGCTGGAGCTCAATTCAATAAATTTTACCAATACGGCTTTGACTATGGCGACAACTTGCAGTTCCGTATTTTTTTGGCTTTGCAAATGTTTCATTCCCTATGATGTGATCCTCACCTCTGCAGGAAAGCATTTTTATCATCCCGGCTTCTAATGATAAAAACAGGGACATAGGGGCATATGTAGATAATTTCCATTTTGCGATTCTCAAATAGCGATATTTAAGGAATCGCTATTTGAGAATTACAAAATGGAATTTTTGCAAATTGCTCAAATTCCTAATTGCGATTTGCAAATTGCGAATCGCAATTAAGGAATGGGTGTCTCATTCATTCCTATGGGCCAAGAGGCCCATAGGAATGAATGGGAATGCATTCTCAAATTGCGATTTTCTATGAGAAAATTGCAATTTGAGAATCGCAATTCCAAGGATGCCAGGGTGTCCAAAGGACACCTGTTGCACCCCTGGAATGTGCATGTAAGGGCATGTCTGTGCGTCACATGGCACTTTGAATTTAAAAAAAAATGCATATTGACAGGAAATCGCAAAATACCATCTATTTGGAGTAGGTGGTATTTTGCGATTCCTTAAGCCAAAATCACAATTTTCAAGGCACCCCTACATAGCATTTAAGGAATCGCAAAATTGCAATTCCTTAACGGCCACATGCATCTTCCCGACCTTTTGCGAATTCCAAATTGCGAAAAATAGGGAATCGCAATTTGGAATTCGCAAAATGGGATGCATGTATATTTTCGCAAAATATTTGTGATTCGGTAAAAATCGCAATTTTTACCGAATCGCAAATATTATGCGAATTTCAAAGTGCGAATTCGCAATTCCCATTGATTCCTGTGGGCCAAAAGGCCAATAGGGATCAATGGGAAGGCTTTAACAAATTGCGATTTTCTTTTTGAAAATCGCAATTTGTTAATACATTCCAAGGGTGCAGACGGGGGTCCAAAGGACCCCCCCCTGCACCCCAGAAATGTAACTTGAAGTGCATGTTTCACACACACATGTCCTAAGGACATGTGTGTCTGAAACATGAAAGTTTAAAAAATGCATTTTTGAGCATTTTCAAAACTTTTCGCAAATTACCACGAGGTTCAACCTCGTGGTAATTTGCACCTCCTAATTGCTAATTCGCAATTAGAAAAACAATCATGCATTGCTTTTAAGGAATCGCAAATTTGCGATTCCTTAAAAGCAATCGCATTTTTGGAAATCGCTAAAAATAGCGAATTTCACAAAAATGCATGATGCATCCCAAAAACTTATTTAGGAAGTGCAAACGGCCGAATTTACTGATTCGCACCGTTTGCACATCCTAAATAGGTTGATGCATGTGGGGGAGACTGCTTGAGAAAAATAAGGAATCGCAATTTTAGCAATTCCTTATTTTGCTATGTGGCCCATACATACCATACGCCTTTTGCGATTCGCAAACCCCGGAATTCTGTGAATTATGGCATTTGCGAATCGCAAACAGCTTCCTACATATGCCCCATAGTGTATTGAACAGATGACTGCTGGACCCCCGCAGAAGTTGAGTAGTGCCAGGCCCAGAAATAGGGGCCAGTGCACCCTCTGGGTAGGGAGGCCTGAGGGCACCCAGACACTCGTGAGGAAATGACAAGTGAAAACTGAAAACTGAAGGTGACTGATATGCCCAACTCTCATCATGACCAATGCTGTTACTGGTGCTGTGCATGAGGGGAAAGCAGCGTCATCACGGCGTCACCAAGTAAGAAATATGACCAATCACTGTGTGGCATAAAAATCCACCCACAGAGTGATTGGTCATGTCTTTAGTGATTCCACCCATGTGCTGCCTTCAAAGACTGTATGTCATTAGTGACAAAGGTCCCTGTCAAGGAAACATAACGTCATACACCCAGGGCTGCAATCAGACCCGTGTGTGTGTGTGTGTCCAAATGGAAACAATGTATTTATTTAAACAATCGAATAACACAAAAAGCATATAATATAATGCAGTAAGCACGAGGTGGCGGGGTTTAGAAATCACCAGATTTCCAGACCTCAGGCATTTGTTTCCAAAGTGACTTGTTGTGATACATTTTTTACATTAGTCACAATGAGGTAAATATCTTATGCTCCACATGTAACATAAGCAAAAGGTAGGGGTCAAGATGTAATTGTCGACAATGTTTCGATCCCCAACTGTGGTCGGGGGATCATCATCAGGACAGAAAAATCTGAATGCTTGAGAGGTAGCCTTATAAAGGCAAGAAGGGGCGGTGAGGAACAAGGAACATAAGGAAGGGGGTCGGGAGGGGAAAATAGGGGTGAAAAAGAAAGGGGGATGAAAGGAGATAGAAAGCCGGGTTTGAAAGGAATGGGTGAGTAACAAGCAATGCAAGGCATGCGATTAGTTAAAAAGGGGGATACTGGGGTTATGCAGTGGGTGGTGTTGTCGTGAACCACGTTTGCAACAGGCTGTTCAATTGTATTAGTAGGCGTGAAAATGGGAAGGTTGGGCCATGCTGAGTGAGGGTAGGAAATGGGAGTATTTGTCCATGGTAGAGGTGCTGGTCCAAGACTGCATGTGAAATGTGGCGATTGATGGGCCTCCAAGGACAGGTAGATCTAAACGATCAGGGGAGGGCACCCGATGGTGAATTAAAATTCGCGGGTGGAACCACCGAACTTACTGTCAGCTCAAAAGTAGGGCTCAGAGGTCAGAGAAGTGATGGATCTGTTCGCTGCTACTGGGTGCCATGGTCCGGGGTCGTGCGGCCATAAGGACGATCTGAAACAAGTGAAGCGGATAATGGCAGGGATCATGCAATCATCAAACAAGGCTAATTAGGATTTTAAAGTTAGGTAGGTGCGAGGGCCAACAGTAGTTAGAAAGTGTCCGGTCATGGTCCTAACCTCAGAGGTCCAGATAAGCGTGATGATGGAGATCGGTGACCAAAGAACAGGAGCCCAGGAACGCCGTGCGCGTATGCCGGTGTCCATATTAAGTATGGCAGTGCCTAACACGAGTGGCATGCGCGACAGGTGTGATGATTAGATGGCTATGTGGGTAAAAAATCCTAGGCCATCAGCAAAGTAAATGACCAATTATTCCAGAACCAGTGGTTGTGAAGAAGAAACGAAAATGGACTGTATACAAATATATATTTAATAAGTATGAATAAAAATCATATAGAAAAACAAACTATATGATAGGGTAAAAGTATAATTCATAAAAAACAGACACAGGTGTTATAAATCAATACATATCCTATAAATCATGCACATTACAGAAAACAATACATTCACATAGGTTAATGGCATAAAAAGTACTGAAAGTTTAATCATTAAAAACTCGACGCGCGTTTCGGCAGAAAACCGCCTTCTTCAGGAGTCTCTGCTGATACTCTGGAAATACATATACAGAAAAAAAGATATATAACAGGTCATAGTTTTGTTTTTATATATCTAGCATCATTATTAAACAGTATATGAGAAAGTTAAAAAAAGAACATATGGACAACAGGTTCATATTATATCTATCAAATTCGTCAATCTTCACAGCCTAACAAGTTAAGACACTAAATTTGGTCATTTATTGTCATATGATAGACAAATATTTTCAGCAGTATTGTGCAGTACTTAACTTACAAAAATCTCATTATTCTATATATAAGGTATATTGCACTTTATAGTTCTCTTATTGAGCTATGTAAACATGACCTTCATAACAAGAAGATGGACACAATAAACTTCTCTTAATTTAAAACTAAAGTTCCATGTGATATAGACAAGAACTTACATTGATATATTTTTTAGAAGTTGGTGATATCTTCATACATACGAGTAGTCAGAGCCACTTGATAAAGGCTAATACCTGATCAAAATAACAAAATAACAAAATGGATTAAATAAGGGTGATTGAGAAATTTAGGGGAAAAGGGGAACAATAGGTCACTTTGAACACATAGCGCCACATGGATGGTGAGTCTAACGTATTCCTCATATTCCTTTCGGTAGATTGTGTCAACTAGCGGGGGATAGAAGAATCTAGGGGAGGTGATTATGATATACAATCACATAGGCCTATCTAGTGTAGAATGCCAGCCTAATTAAAACGATATATCTATGCCAAGGACCGATACTAAACAGGATGTAACAACTGACAATCGAAAAATCTAGATGGTTTCGAAGAGAGGTCCCAACATTATTTAAACATGTGGACTATTATTATGACTGCGGACATCTTACTCCTACATAACTAAAAAATGTATATAGAAACTACATATTGTTGTTAGAAATACCTGGTTTAACACTGACATCATCATAATTTCAGACACGATGATCCTGTACAACTGCAAGGAGGATAAGGCCGAGGTTGAGGAAGGATCTCAAAGTCAGCATAAACGAAGAATAATGTATTGATGAAAAACGGGACAGATGGGAAGAGGATTGAAACATGACCACGTAAATAGCATGTTAGCAGTTAACTAGAGTAGAATTATTTCAATTACACGTTTGCTAAAAAGCATCCGTGAATAACGAGTCGATACATGTAAAATAAAGGAGGAATACCTATGGAATTCTGGTGCAGGTTTGTAAATTCATACAGTGGATATCCACATCCGCAATTGGTAAAAAGGTTCGTGACTGCAGTTTAGAAAAGAAAAGCACACAATGGCTACCAATAAGTAAAAAGACTGCTAATGAACCTATACTAGCTTGAATTCACTGGTCTAGTAGAATGCTTGTGCGAATAGTATCGAAAAATTGGCATCGCATACGGTATATAGCGGACACGGACCTTGTGTATTCAAGAGAATATATAAAATATGTCTCTTAATCCGTACTCTATGAATAGGAGTTAGGTCAAAGCGGCGTCTGACGGTACCGGATATTGCAAAACTGCAAAGAAAAAAAGGGAGGTATTCTAAATAAATGAAAAGGGACCTGATATGGGCTAAGTTAAAAAGAACCAATTCGCAAGTCATATGTCTAATGACATCTGCGGTCTAAAAACCATCAATAGTATTTACCTTACATAGGAAGGAATCTTATGGACAGCAGGATGGTGCTGCTCCAAAAGGGCGAGACGTCACGTCACGTAGATACCTCCAGCCGGGAAAGTAAACGTTGCGAATACGGGCTGACATTTAAAGCCCCGATAATGGCGCGAAAAATCTTGGCTTGAATGAAATAGTAATGGAAAGCGGTAACGGACTAATAACCACACAGAGTGAAATAGGCCTGTTCCAAGATGGCGCTCTATGTTGGAAGCAGCGTGTAATGAGTAAATTATTATGTTATATATGAAGACAGGATGGAATTGTTTATATAGGCCGAGAAATACTTACATAAATACTTACATAGACGGAATTATTATAATTAATATAATTCCGTCTATGTAAGTATTTCTTGGCCTATATAAACAATTCCATCCTGTCTTTTTGCCAATTGCGGATGTGGATATCCACTGTATGAATTTACAAACCTGCACCAGAATTCCATAGGTATTCCTCCTTTATTTTACATGTATCGACTCGTTATTCACGGATGCTTTTTAGCAAACGTGTAATTGAAATAATTCTACTCTAGTTAACTGCTAACATGCTATTTACGTGGTCATGTTTCAATCCTCTTCCCATCTGTCCCCTTTTTCATCAATACAGTTTATTAGTTTATGCTGACTTTGAGATCGTTCCTCAACCTCTGCCTTATCCTCCTTGCAGTTGTACAGGATCATCGTGTCTGAAATTATGATGATGTCAGTGTTAAACCAGGTATTTCTAACAACAATATGTAGTTTCTATATACATTTTTTAGTTATGCAGGAGTAAGACGTCCGCAGTCATAATAATAGTCCACATGTTTAAATAATGTTGGGACCTCTCTTCGAAACCATCTAGACTTTTCGATTGTCAGTTGTTACATCCTGTTTAGAATCGGTCCTTGGCATAGATATATCGTTTTAATTAGGCTGGCATTCTACACTAGATAGGCCTATGTGATTGTATATCATAATCAGCTCCCCTAGATTCTTCTATCCCCCGCTAGTTGACACAATCTACCGAAAGGAATATGAGGAATACGTTAGACTCACCCTCCATGTGGCGCTATGTTTTCAAAGTGACCTATTGTTCCCCTTTTCCCCTAAATTTCTCAATCACCCTTATTTAATCCATTTTTTATTTTGTTATTTCGATCAGGTATTAGCCTTTATCAAGTGGCTCTGACTACTCGTATGTATGAAGATATCACCAACTTCTAAAAAATATATCAATGTAAGTTCTTGTCTATATCACATAGAACTTTAGTTTTAAATTAAGAGAAGTTTATTGTGTCCATCTTCTTGTTATGAAGGTCATGTTTACATAGCTCAATAAGAGAAATATAAAGTGCAATATACCTTATATATAGAATAATGAGATTTTTGTAAGTTAAGTACTGCACAATACTGCTGAAAATATTTGTCTATCATATGACAATAAATGACCAAATTTAGGGGGTCATTAGGATCGCGGACAGACATGAGTCCGTCCGTGACCCCAGAGCATGAGGTATCGTCCGCATGGGCTGCGGCGTTTCCTCTGTGCAGATTAGGATGTGACCGCCAGGGTGGCGGTCACATCCTCTATTTTTAACATTGCTGCGGGTGGAGCTTCAAGCTGCACCCGCAGCAATGTTAAAAATGCATGCACAGCATTTGCGTGCACAAAGCGGCAGGCACCGCGCGGTGCCTGCTGCATTGTGCACGCAAATGCAGGGGGGTACCATAGGTACCCCCCATGTGCACCCCCCACCCCCCACTACACCTAGGGGGCCCGCAATGGGCCCCTGCAGTGCAGTTACACATGCTTTTCCATGGCGGAAAAGCCGCCGCGGAAAAGCATGTTCCCAAGCACATCCTAATCTGGCTGACGGTGTCTAAGAGACACCTTCACCATTTTAGTGCTTTTCCGCCGCGGTTGTAAGCCAGCTGCGGCGGAAAAGCTGCGGACCTAAACCATGACCCACCAGCCATCCTAATGTGGCGGTGGGTCCTGGTGGGTCCGCAGAGGATTTTCCGCATCCTCCGGGCCGGCGGTGGCTTCCGCCGGCCCGGAGGATGCGGAAAATCCTCCATCCTAATGACCCCCTTAGTGTCTTAACTTGTTAGGCTGTGAAGATTGACGAATTTGATAGATATAATATGAACCTGTCGTCCATATGTTCTGTTTTTTAACTTTCTCATATACTGTTTAATAATGATGCTAGATATATAAAAACAAAACTATGACCTGATATATATCTTTTTTTCTGTATATGTATTTCCAGAGTATCAGCAGAGACTCCTGAAGAAGGCGGTTTTCTGCCGAAACGCGCGTCGAGTTTTTAATGATTAAACTTTCAGTACTTTTTATGCCATTAACCTATGTGAATGTATTGTTTTCTGTAATGTGCATGATTTATAGGATATGTATTGATTTATAACACCTGTGTCTGTTTTTTATGAATTATACTTTTACCCTATCATATAGTTTGTTTTTCTATATGATTTTTATTCATACTTATTAAATATATATTTGTATACAGTCCATTTTCGTTCCTTCTTCACACCACTGGTTCTGGAATAATTGGTCATTTACTTTGCTGATAGCCTAGGATTTTTTACCCACATAGGTGTTTACCCTGCCCTAGGAGTCTGTATTGATACCCAGGGGGTCCTTGTTTTTCTCGCATTCGTTTACCCACAGCTTGTCTGTGTAGGGCTGTTTTCCTCCGTATCATCACAATATACATCAATAATTGTCAGTACTTACTTTCGTTCTCTGCCCATATTTTGTGTCAGAAAACGTCTTTGAGAACAACTATGGCTCAATTACCAACATTTGGCTTCTCTGATGAAGTTTTTGCCTCTCTTGTTGGAACTAGTGCAACTCCCATTAATGGAGGTCAAACTAATATATCAAATAATGAAGATAGCCGAAAACTTACCGAACTAAAAAAGAATCTTACCCGTATGGAAGCCCATGGGGAATTTATGCTGGCTTATCTAAAAAATGGCATTATCCCCATTGGATTAAAAATTTGGAATATCCCTGGCCTTTTTGTGAATCATAGGCCATTTCTAGAAAAATGGAGCCTTATTGCGAATAGATGCTCCAGGGATCTCATGATACTTATCATTGAGACAGCCAAAGAGTTAGCTATCGATATTAAAAAAGAAATCGAGGCATTAGAAACTAAACTTAAAACCTCTAGCAATATTGAGGATGCTATGAAGAAAATAGAAGAGGCTAACAAAGAATTGGAGTCATTCAGTACATACTTAAATAAACGTAAGAATGACAAATTAGCCAAAGACAAACGTTACTATACTCTGGAAGGAACCTACCCATACTTGAGACAGGACTTTTACAAACAGAACCATTATGTTGACGACATCAGAACAACACCCCAAAGAGTAAATAACTTCACTGACTCTTCTGACTCAGAGAATGAAGGCCCCAATAACTATTATGAGGCAGAAAGTAACTCTAATCAATACAATGGCCCTCGTCCAAAACAGCCTTTTTTGTCCAACAGGGGCCCAAGAAGAGGGAGACCCAGAGTCCACTTTCAAAATCAGACCAGAGGCAACTTCCAACAAGCCCATCACTTACAACAGCATCAACACCAATATCAACACCAACACCAACAACATCAGCCCCAGGAACCCCAATTCATTCACGAGACGCGCAATCGTCAGTATTGGGGTCAAGGGATGTAATCCCGATCTTTAACTTGTCTTCTAAGAATATCGATTTCCCTACTGAATCGTTACTGTCTAAAGGCCTGTCTTATGTTCCCCATTCCCAACTGAATGTCTTTGAGCTTCAAAAAGATATTATCTCTTTCTTCCGCAAAATTAGGTTAAAAAAATTATTTTCTATGCACACAGATAGCAATGAAACATCCCAAGAAATCAGCCAACTTTCCTTGCCATCTACTTTTAATCCTTCACTAGATCAGCTAGGTCCGGAGGTTGCCACTTTCGAACTAGTTGTCCTCCAACAACTCGAAAGAGCTCTCCGCTATATACCTAAACCTATCTACAACCTCAGCAGAGAAGAATCAGACTCTCTTAAAAGTCTCAGACAAGATAACACCTTAATTGTCAAGAGCTGTGACAAAGGGGGTGGTATTGTTCTGATAGATACGGATAAGTATGAACAAAAAATGAAGACCATGCTCTCTGACACAGCCACCTACTCCCCAGTAAGAACTAACCCTATAACATCTATTTCTAATAAAATCCGTAACCTTACCACCACAGCGCTTACCAATGGTGATATTAGTCAAAAGGAATTTGATTTTTTGAACCACCATCAATTCAAAACAGCATGCATTCATGGCATGCCAAAAATTCATAAGAACATAATTGACCTACCCTACAGACCCATTGTATCCACGATAGGCACTAATACGGAGCCTCTGTCCAAATTCATTGATTCATTCTTACGCCCCCATATACCTAAGATCACTTCATACATTAAAGATACAGGCTCCATGATATCCAGAGTGGAAAACCTACCTTTTGATCCTAATAATGACTTATTAGTTACTATGGATATCGAAGCGCTGTATAGCAACATCCCCCAAAAAGAAGCCATGCTTGCCACAAGTTGGTTCATTGATACTTTCAACATTAATTGTCCAAAAGACTTTATACTGGATCTCCTACATATTGTTCTCACTGAGAATATTGTAGAATTTGGCAATACCCTTTATCGCCAAATTAAAGGCGTTAGTATGGGGGCTTCGGTCGCCCCATCTATTGCCAACATCTATATGGCAGCCTTCGAAACCAAAGTCATCTATAATGAAATAGCACCATTTTTTGAGTCCATTTCCCATTGGTCCAGATATATCGACGACATCTTCTTTATCTGGACCAATGGGGAAAACTCACTCCGTGAATTTCTAGAATGGATCAACTTGGCAGATGGAAATCTTAGATTTACGGCCCAATATAACAACAATCACATTGAATTCCTAGATATAGTCATAAAACACCTGACAAACTAGTTGTCGATCTTTTTGTTAAATCCACTGCGAGGAACACTCTCCTCCATTTCAAAAGTTTTCACCCTCGGTGTCAAAGAGAAAGTATACCCTTCTCCTAGTTCCTTCGAGTCAGAAGGAACTGTTCCAGTCTAGCTGACTTTGACATACAAGCGAGCATTATGCGACAGAAATTTTTAAGCAGAGGCTACCCACATAGGTTAGTCAGAGATTCATACAAGCGAGCAAGATTCTACGACAGAGATTCACTACTTAGATCTAAGCCACCTACGACAAACAAGCAATTAGTTTGCATTACAAAACACTCTACCCTCGATAATACGGTTCGACATATTGTAAATTCAAATTGGCACATCTTGAACTCCAACCCAACTAATTGCAAATTAGATAAACCCATGTTTGCTCATAGGAGAAATAAAAACCTTAAAGATCTGATTGTACACTCTCGCTTCACAGCTAAAAAAGTCTGTTCAGAATTTGTTCAAAGATCACTTACTGACAACTTTCCAGTCAGAGGCACTGTTAGATGCTCATCCTGTAAATCCTGCAATAACATCATAACAGGTGAGTCCTTTGAACACAATGGTTGCCCTGTTAGCGCCAACGATATGTGGAACTGCAAAACGGCTAATTGCATTTATTTCATCATGTGCCCATGCCAGCTGGGCTATGTGGGTGAAACCTCTAGACCCATACAGACTAGACTTACAGATCATCGGTCAGCCATCCGTACGAATAAGAACCTGGCACCCCTAGTCAAACATTTCGTAGAAAAACACCACAGACCAGATGAGTTTAAATTGCGCATTCTAGAAAAGATCAGACTTCCAGATAGCAAAGGTGGTGACAAAGTCAGAAGAAAAAGGGAAGTCTTTTGGATTTTTGCCCTGGGAACCTTTAAGAAAGGACTCAATGCAGAAATCCCTTGGGAGAATGCCATAACTTAAATTTCTAGTCACTACTGTAATAGTTTACGTTCTATCCCCAAGTACCCTTAGCTGAAACGATTTAAATTAGGTCCCTATAGCAATAAGACTGTCCTTATATTTTGTTGGCAATATATACATGTCAACTCGAGTTATCCAAATCATTAAGATCAATACTATTTCATTTGTATAAAGGTACCCCTGTTTCTATGATTGGGTGTATCTGGCCTTTACTATAGACTTTACAACTATGCCCTATTCTTGACATATATATCAATGTACTTTACTCGCAATCTAAAGCATGTTCCATAATTCTAAACATGTTCTTATGTATATATGCTTATCTCTGTACGACCGAGCTGATTTGTTTTTAATTATTTTTCGGCAAACCAAAGTTAATATCCGCTAGAAAGCATACCCTTCTTTACCTGTGGGCGCAATATCAAGTGGCTCTGACTACTCGTATGTATGAAGATATCACCAACTTCTGAAAAATATATCAATGTAAGTTCTTGTCTATATCACATGGAACTTTAGTTTTAAATTAAGAGAAGTTTATTGTGTCCATCTTCTTGTTATGAAGGTCATGTTTACATAGCTCAATAAGAGAAATAAAAAGTGCAATATACCTTATATATAGAATAATGAGATTTTTGTAAGTTAAGTACTGCACAATACTGCTGAAAATATTTGTCTATCATATGACAATAAATGACCAAATTTAGTGTCTTAACTTGTTGGGCTGTGAAGATTGACGAATTTGATAGATATAATATGAACCTGTTGTCCATATGCTCTTTTTTTAACTTTCTCATATACTGTTTAATAATGATGCTAGATATATAAAAACAAAACTATGACCTGATATATATCTTTTTTTCTGTATATGTATTTCCAGAGTATCAGCAGAGACTCCTGAAGAAGGCGGTTTTCTGCCGAAACGCGCGTCGAGTTTTTAATGATTAAACTTTCAGTACTTTTTATGCCATTAACCTATGTGAATGTATTGTTTTCTGTAATGTGCATGATTTATAGGATATGTATTGATTTATAACACCTGTGTCTGTTTTTTATGAATTATACTTTTACCCTATCATATAGTTTGTTTTTCTATATGATTTTTATTCATACTTATTAAATATATATTTGTATACACTCCATTTTCGTTCCTTCTTCACAACCACTGGTTCTGGAATAATTGGTCATTTACTTTGCTGATGGCCTAGGATTTTTTACCCACATAGGTGTTTACCCTGCCCTAGGAGTCTGTATTGATACCCAGGGGGTCCTTGTTTTTCTCGCATGTGATGATTAGATGGGCCAGTAGATAGAGCGTGAAGATCCATGGGCGTTATATTGGGGCGCTTCCGAAAGACAGAGTGCTGGTTGGGGTGTGAGAATTGCATTGAGAGGCTAGTAAGAACAAGTAAATTGCAATGCTAAAGATATTAAAGCTTAACTTAGTTGCACTTTGTAAAGCGACCCACACATGAGAAGCGAGACAACCAGTGGAGTAGGAATAAGCATGGTATGAGCCATAATGACATAAAAACATTCATAGGGTATTACAAACAATCATGCATAGCTAATGCCAACAAATGCAGTATTCAGAACATTATGTAAACATGATCAATGCCCTGCAGGAGCATCAGTATCGCCACTTGGGGTACCCAGCAGGTAGATTGGCAATAATGTGAGTATAGACAACATATTCAGAATAAGAGGGCAAAATCTATAAACCAAAGGGAGTAAGTGGAGAAGACAGAGATTCAGAACGGTCGATTGGCAGAATTGTAGTTGATACCAGAAGTTCAGCAATGGTATGAAATTAGACAACAATATGAATTAACTTTAGAGAAGGAAGAAATTGATAGCAAGAACAGAGATTAGGCCACTGGGTAGAATTGTAGTTCAGACCAGTAGGTCGGCACTGGTATGAAATTAAACAGGTATGAAATTAAACAACAATACAAATTACTCTAAGAGAACAAAGAAATTGGTAGAGATGCATTATGTCCATCACCTGTTATTTTTGCATTTGTTACCCCGAGTGGGACGGGTATGCTCAGACGTGAGTCCCGTGCTCTCCATGCCACTGGAATCAAGCTATCCAGGCTGATGAGGGCTGAAAACCCGAAACCGGTCCTTGGATGCTTGTTTCCAGTCCAGGGAGGACCTGGCTTGGCAGTTTGTGCTGGACTGTTCCCATGGGGCACAGGGTCAAGACTGATTTGCATATGGCTGGGTTCACACTGGAATGGCATGGTGAGCAAAAAAACGATGGATTTAGGCCCAGATCTCTGTACTGGGGTGAATGTATGACATTGTTCTGCATTCTGTCCATCACCTGTTGTTTTTGCATTCATTCTTAAGATGGCACACAGTGCATCCCCCACAACGATAGTGGCCTAGCCTGGGTGGTAGGCCCCAAATCTCAGTCAGTCTTTTTGGTTGGTAATGCTGCTCTGAACAGGTGATCTTTTATATTTTTGTTTTTGCAGAAGGCGTTCCAATGTCATTTTGCCAGCATTCAAAATTGGCCAGTGTTTTTTGATACATTTTTTGACCTGATTGGAAATCGGAGAAAATGTTGTCACACATACCATCCGTTCCTTAGTATTTTTGGGCTCTGGAGTGAGCAGTGCCTCGTGGGGGCAGTACCATGCTCGTTTCAGTGAGTTTTTAACAAGTTTGCGGGGATAGTCTCTACTAATAAATTTGCTATATAGAGTTTATGCTTTTTAAAAATAATCCTTTTTAAAAAAACAATTACTTCTGATGCATAGGAACTGTGAGTAAGGTAGGGAATCTCGTAGTGCATGGGGATGATGGCTGTTATAGGAGAGTTAGGTGTTTTTCTCAGTAGGTTTACGGAAAAGGGTAGTGTATAGTTTATCCTCCTGGGATATGATCAATAGGTCAAGGAAGGCAACCTGCTTTTTGCTATGTGTCAATGTAAACTTGAGACCATTACAATGGATATTTAGCTACTCGAGGAATAGCAGCAAGGAGGCGTCATGCCCTTTCCAAATCAGAAAGAGATTCATTGGGCTGTGGGACAGGCTAGCCTTTCCCAATGAATTGAGACTTTACTCTCATGGTTTTTATACTTAAAGCTGAGGACAAAGCAAGTGAACCAAGCGCTCCAAAGGAGACCAAGAGGGCTCCGCTGTGATGCCCCTGGCTCCATCACATAGTGCTAGTTCAAGCACAGAAATGCGCTAGTCAAGTTGTCTATAGTTCAAGACCAGTCCAACTTAACATGTGCTCTGGATTTTGGCTGCCAGCTTTGCATGAGCAGCCGGGTGCCCAGTCTTAGGAAAAGACCTATTTTCTAAAATTAGGCACTGGCACCTCACACAGGAATCAATGCCCCTCCCACCCCTGAAGAGGAACCACCCCACCAATTGAGGACATTGTATGCTGAACCTCTTCTATGCTGAGTTCCACCATGTATCTGCAGCTTCATTGGAACTGATTACACAAGGAAGGGACATCTCAAGCATACCCATCACTATTATGAGATAAGGGCCATTTGTACAGTCAAAATTGTTATAGATTTAAACAAATATTCACATGGTGCTATGTTTTATTGTTTATTTCTAAAGTGGTTTATGCAACTAGCGTAGGCTGAAGCATTAGAGAGACCTTGTCTATTTTGTTGCATGCCAGACCTGAGTACATGGTTAGTAGAGTATGTTGTTGTTCATGTGGGTCAGAAAGATCACCAGTGTTGACGCTGCAGGTTTGCCCCTGGGCTTCAGAGTGGCTGTTTTACAGACCAATCACAGGTTCAAAGGTTAGCACTTATAACTAATAGTATCTCCACTGGACAGTTGTAGGTGAAAAGGTGGGACTCGTACTGGAGGGTGAGCACCCATTAATTATTTTATGCATTTTCAGTTGATACGATATTCCCTTTAACCTACAAATCAGTGAATGTATGTGCAATGCATATATTCATATATTTCTGAGCCAATTGATCACACCATTTCTCAATGTGATGTAATCAATGTAAATCAAATATCTTCTTAACTTTTATTTTTATGGGAATGGATGCAGTTGGTAACAGTATATTATATAACATTTTCATCATATCCCACTAGTTTAACCTCCTATGCTACCACTGCTGTGCTTAACACGGCCTGATTAGACACCGAAATCCAGATTTGCCACCCTATAGGGTCACATTCTCATCTTTCGCATTCCAGGCCTTCACCACCTGCTTACCATTTGTTGTGAGATCATGTGGTTTAAGATTACTGTCACCTTACACATTTTTTTCAAAAACGTTATTTATAATGTTTTGTCAAACATCAAAATAAACCACAGAATCAGCATTAATCAGTCTTCACATGGCACACAAACATATCAGAAAGAAGTTACATGCATTGAAATCCCCATATGCAGACCAGCTTGATGAATACATTTCTGCACAGTTCCACAAAGTAACCCACTCTCACCCTCCAGCGTTCAGCCCGTCTGGGGCGTACAGATAGTTTGCTGTTAGAGAGGTCCATTGCCCCACATGATCCACACATAGGCCAACTATATGCAATGCTCATGGTATATACAGTCTATGCTACAATTTGCTGTGCTACACTCCAGAGGCCTCCTCCTGGGTAATCAGCGGTCGAGCTCCCTGGTCATCTTCAATGTGTTCCCGGAGGTATGATATCAGTGGTTCCCAAATAGCCCTGGGGTGGAACATAGCCGGCAATAGTTCTGCATAGGCTGTTAGTTGGTCTTCACCATATAAAAAAATAATTTAGCCAGTCTTTGAATTTGGGAGCTCTCCCCTGGCCCCATATGCAGGCCACCTTCCGCTTGGCCAGAAGCATACCTGTAGTGGTGAACTTCCTGTGCGCCTTAGGAATTTCCGCTGTATACCCCAGCAACGCATGTAGGGGGGAAAGTGGCAGGGGCATTGCAATCATCTCAGATCATGCTTCCAGCACCTCCCACCAGTAACCTTGGACCTGGGTGCAGGTCCACGCCAAATGTAAGAAATCAGCCCCCTCTTGATGGCATCTCATGCATCGGTCATCTTCTTGGAGCTTGTAATTAAGTAGCAATATGGGTGTAAAGTAAGTTCTGTGCAAAAACTTAAAGTGTATATTGCGCAGCCTGCTGCTATCTGTAATATCTGCAGTCTGCGTGCAGCAGAAATTCCACTGCACATCTGTCAAGGGGGATTCAGGTCCCGTTCCCACACGCCCCTGGCACCTGGTGGCACAGGCAGTCTTTCCAATAGAGTCGCCCGGTAGATGCAAGACACAGCGTGTGAGGGGCCGGACATCTTTAACATGGTGTTCAGGACCTCTAACTGGGCAGGATCTTGTGGGAAGCAGGGTGTATTGGCTCGTATTTCATGTTTGAACCTTATATAAAGGAACGTCTCTGGGGGTAACTGTCCGCCCGACCAATAGCTCCCTTTGATCCTTGAACTTTCCCTCATGATACAGATCACCCCATGTGTGCAATCCCTTCCTGCCCAGCATGTCCCAGCATACTGCTTCCTGTGTGACTGGGGTGTGTGTGCAGCGGCAAAAGGGAGGAGTAGAGTAAGGCCTTATCCATTTCCTTAGTCAATCCTTTCCAGGCGTTATTGGTGCAGGAGACTGTGTGATGCAATACTTTCTCACCTGGGACTTGCACCCCCAGCAGGGAGGTTAGGGGTGTAGGTGACATGTAGCCGGGGTTACCTCCCACCGCAGGCCAGCTTGATGAGCAATGATCAAAGAGTGTTAAAAACATTGCGCCCTGGGTAGTAGGGTATGTTAAGAAATAAATAGAGTAACTTGGGGGGTGGAGGGGGTATTCATCTTCATCAGGGCCATTCTGCCTGACAAGGAGAGTGGAAGGGTGATCCAACGGTCGATCCATGTGGTAATCGTTTCAATCACAGCCCCATTTGAGCTAATCGTCTCCTGAGGGTTCCTGGTAATGATGACCGCCAGATACTTGATTTTGTTTTCGCACCAGCTCAACTGGTAATATGGGGTAAATCTAGGAGTGTTAGGGGTGGGTGGGAAGATATGCGACTTGCTCCAATTCATCTCTATCACAGATAAGTGACCAAACCTAATGAATTCTCTCAAGATGGGATTGAGACTTACACTGGGATGTCGGAGGTAAAGGGTAATGTTGTCTGCATACAACAATTTGAGGATTTGACGGGAGGGGTAGATTATGGCATACTCTCTATGGTGTTGCCTAATTTTAGCTGCTAGGGACTCAATGGCCAAGGCAAAAAGTAACGGGGATAGCGGGCATCCTTAGAGAGTGCCCCGCTTAATGGAGATTGGGTTAGAACATAATAAATTAATCCAGGCAAAGAAAGGGTGAGGAAGGCCCATTCTAATATGCATCAACAACAAAAGAGTGTTCCTGTTCTGTTTAAGGTGGAAAAGAGCACAGAGCACAAGAAAACAACAAAGCCCATTAGGTTTGTTAGGAAAGCCCTCACTCACCGACCTGGTCGGTGACTTGCTTCATCATCGGGCCCCACCGGGTGTGACCGAATGCCACCCCGGTGTGCTGCGACGCCAGAATTACTGCGGAGCTGGTTTTGTGATGGAAGGGCTATGTGAGAAATTACGTGAGTAGTGTAAAGTGGTGATTTTAAAATTGCCTTGTATGTATCAAAAATTTCATTTTAATCAAAGATCATCAAGGGCAAGGTTAAAAAATGTGTTGGTGAGTAGGGCCAACTAATTAAATGGTCTACTCCCACTAGCATTAGGTGAAAATGTGAATGGTCAACATGGACATGTTTCAGCCGGTGTGGTATCATTAACCTGGCATTCGTCAGGACCTATGGTGTAAAACCTCGGCGGTATGGGCACTCTAAGGCCCACCCAACCAGAGGACTTGAAAGTTAAAAGTCTGTGAAGTGCAAAAAAACAGGGGGGCGGGCTTCACCACCCGAAGGTAGGACGCACACACCTCCAGCCTCTAAATTTTAGAGACCAAAAATAAAAGCACCTGTGGGGGTTAAAAAACAGACAGACAACACAAGACAAACAAACAATTAGAATATTTTGTCGATAGATTTAGCCGATTTCAGCTTATTACTTGTGCTCATAGTGCCAGGGTGCACAACTCATACATAATAGCAGAGGTGCGTGGCTCTGCCAGTTGCTGTGGCTACACGGTAAGTCATATCGTTAATATGGTGGCACTGTCATGGTAGATTGCCAATTTTGCAGAATCTAACGGTGTAAGTGCACAGGGGAAGGGTTTAGATAAGTGAAAAGGGAGGCGAAATGGCAGTGAGAATAATCACGCAACACTTTATCACTCATCGATCAATGGGCCAAATGGCCAGTGACCAGTCAACAAAGGAGCAGTAAAAGAGGTGAGAAAAGGAAGATTCTCACTTCACCAGGGATGAAAATCCACCCCATAGACCGCGGGAGGGAGGGGACGGCGCATTTGGCACATCCTAAAAGGCATAAAGAGGGGAAGAAAGAGGGACACCAAACCAAGTCAACACGCAGTTAATAGTACTTAGCTTCACTTGTTCTTTCACCCAGAGTCGTACTCACGCCCACGGCGTCCGTCTCCTGCAGGTAAGCCTAATCGCCCTCAGGACCGGGTCTCGTCGATCCGGTTGAGAAGAGCGTAGGCAGTTTTATGAGGTACCGGCAGGAAAAAGGCGCGATTGCGCTTCCGGGAGTGGAAGCGTTCGTAAAGCGCATGCGTGGAGAATGCCACCGCGGACTAGACCGCGAGCCTGATCCGGGAAGAATGCTCACTTCCGGAGCAGAGGCGTGGATGGAAGCGCATGCGCAGGCTCGGTACGCATGGCAGTTCGGGTCAGTTACACTGATCGTTATACGCATGCGCAGATAAAGTGTGTCAAATGCGGGGGAAGTAAATAAAGGAGCGCAATTGGTTGTAGTGCGCATGAGGGGTACACATACAGTCAGATTAAAGCCCAGGTGGCCCATGGGTTAGGGTTTGCAGTAACCAGAGGGATTTTACAAGATCGATCATGTAATAAATCTAGCTTATGAAAGTTAGATAGTTCATGGGACACAGACATCACAGATAGGGGGAGTTAATGGGAACAGATACAAATCATGGGATTCAGATATTATTTCAGAACAGAGCCCCAAGGTATATCGTCATTGAGGCCATTGGTATGGGTGCCCAGGCGGTATACCCAACGCTGTTCCTTTTCAAACAGTCTCTCAGGTATGTTGGAGCCCCCAACGATTTGTTCAATCACAGTCCATTTCAGGTCGTTGGTGGTGTGATTGGTTTGGAGGAAATGGTCACTCATTCTTGTCGTCGCTTTTTTGCACCTAATATTACTTCTGTGCTCACATATCCGTTGCTTAATTTTTCTGGTTGTCATGCCAACGTATCGAAGTGAGCATGGGCATGTGACGAGGTACACAACATTTACAGAATTACAGTTAGTATGGGCTTTTTGCCACCAAGTTTTCCCGGGTTCAAGAGTCAAGAATTTTGTAGGGGTTGTCAGATGACAGACAGAACAGTTTGAGCAAGGGAAGTGGCCTGTCACTTTCGGAAGATTCCAAGTGTCAGTAACACTCCTCATGGGGGTTATGGGTAGTTCTTTGGGTCTGGTGTGGACCAACGCATCCTTGAGACTGTGCCCTTTCTTAAAAGAAAACAGTGGTTTCTGCCAGTCCTTCTTGATGCTGGTGATAATTTTCCAATTCTTGTTTATTGATTTTTTCATTTGGTTGGATAATGCACCGTACGTGGTTACACAAGTTAAGGGGACTTCCGTTGTTGTTTTTATGATGGGTTCCAAAAGGGCTTCCCGTGGTTGGTTCCGTGCACATTTAAAACCTTTATTTAGGAGGTGACTGGGGTAACCTCTTTGTGCCAACTTGGTTGTTAGATCAGTTGATTGACATTTAAAATCAACTATGTTGCTGCAGTTCCGGCGGATACGTAAATATTGTCCGTACGGGAGATTCTCCCTTAACGGGCGAGGATGAAAGCTGGAGAACTGTAACAGATTATTCTTAGCTGTAGCTTTGTAATGGGTCTTGGTAGTTAAGGTTGTTCCACTCTTAGTGATGACCACATCAAGAAACACCACCTCCGTAGTGCTCACTGTATGGGTGAATTTCAGGTACCTGTTGAGGGTATTGATCCAGCTGAGGAAATCCGTTAGCCTTTCCATGCTGCCCTTCCAGATGAGCAGCACGTCATCAATGTACCGTTTCCAGTACATGATGTTTCTGCAGAATGGGTTGTTAATAGACAGTATGTTTTTCGCCTCGAAATCCGCAACATACAACCCCGCTATGCTGGGGGCAAATGTACTGCCCATCGAGGTACCCGAGCATTGTAGGAAGAGTCGCCCTTGGTAAGAGAAGAAATTTTCTTTCAGTGCGATTGTGGCACATTCTGTTATAAATTCTCTGGGGGTATTGTATTCCCAAGTGGTAGAGTACAGGGCAGCCTTTAGTACCGTTATGGTCTCATCTTGCGGGATACTGGTATACAGGCTCTCAATGTCTAAAGTGGCCAAGATGATGGTGTCTGGCTCAAAAGTAATGGTCTGCAGTTGATGTAGCAGGCTTTTTGTGTCCTTGAGGTATGTCGGTGTGTTTTGGACAATTGGTTTCAAGAACTGGTCACAGAAGGTGGACAAGGGTTCTAGTATGGACCCGATTCCTGACACAATTGGGCGTCCGGGGGGCGGCAACTTGTTTTTATGAGTCTTCGGGAGTGTGTAGAAGTAAGGAATGGTTTTCTTACTTATCGAGAGGAAGTCTGCTTCATTTTTAGATATATGACCCCTTGATTCGGCTTCCTTAACCAGATCAGTGATGCGGTTCTGGAGTTCAGGAGAAGGATCTGCGGTAAGTGGCAGGTAATTGTTGGTGTCACTTAGTAATCCTTCGCATACCCTCTCGTAGTCCGTCGTATTTTGGATTACGATGCCGCCGCCTTTATCGGCTGGTTTTATGGTGATAGCGTTATTGTTTTTTAGTTTTTCAAGTGCCCGGTACTCCTCGGCACTGAAGTTGCCATAGTGATGCGGTTCAGGGCTTGTTTCCAAATCCAGGAACACTGCTTGTTCGAAAGCTGTGATAGCAGCTGGTACAGTGTGCGGAGGGGGTACAAACGTCGATTTTGGTCTCAGACCAGTATCTCCTTTCCGCATTTCTGCATTAGGATCCTCTTTCCCTTCAAAGAAGGCCTTCAGTTTCAATTTGCGGAAAAAGTCAGTGAGTTCGCAGTGTAACTTAAATTTATCAGGACGGGCTGTAGGTACAAAGCCCAGTCCTTTCTCTAATACTCGCTGTTCCGCGGGTGTAAGTTCGATGTCCGACAAGTTGGTGATTAGACTTGCTGGTTGCTGGTCCCTGGTTGCGGTGTCTGGCTCCTCGTGCGGTTCCCGACAGCTTCGTCTGTTTGTCAGGAGACTTGGTTGGGGGTTCTCTTGTTCTTCCCTCTGCCTCTGCGGCCCCGTTCTAAAAAAGGCTGTTGGTATTGATTTTGGGGAGGTGGGTGATGCCACCCTGGGTTCCAACCCATCATCGGAAATTGTGGGTGTGGAAAGGGGAATGGTGGTGGCCCGTATCCAGCATGTGGTGCCATTGCCCAACTCGGTGCTTGGTTGTGATTCTGGTATCTTTGATTGCCTCTGTGGCCCCTATTTCCTCGTCTCCCTCCTCGTTTGTATGAGCCTGTGCTAGACCCACTGCTATTGGAGGAATTATCATCTGTTATATCTGATTCACTCAAGCCCTTTGCTGTTGCTGTGTACTCAGGGTCAGCGTAAGGGTAGGTTTTGTTGAATTCAAATTTCTTAAGGTCTTTCTGAAATTTGGTTAGTTTGGACTGCAATAAGTTCTCTTTATATTCGTTCATTTCACGATTGATCTCATCCAGTTTCTTTTTGTAGCCGGTCACAGTTGTTTTAAATTGTGATTCCGTCTCCTGTATTTCTATCAATAGGATATCAGAGAGACGCAGGGCAGTCTTAATGATCAGAACGAGCCAATCACGCGTGCAGTGCCACGCGATCATGGCCCAATCTTTCCGAAATTGCGCATCATCTAGAAAGATGCGAGGGGCATTGGTCACCAGGAGGCCTTTTGGTGCTGAGTTTGAAGTGAGGTATTGCTTCATAATCGTCCCATGTAAGATGGTGCGTATACGATCACGTTTTTGTTCCGTTAATTTCTCCCAGTCTGAGGTGTGTGCTATGGCTTGTGAGATTGCCGGCTGAAACATGTCCATGTTGACCATTCACATTTTCACCTAATGCTAGTGGGAGTAGACCATTTAATTAGTTGGCCCTACTCACCAACACATTTTTTAACCTTGCCCTTGATGATCTTTGATTAAAATGAAATTTTTGATACATACAAGGCAATTTTAAAATCACCACTTTACACTACTCACGTAATTTCTCACATAGCCCTTCCATCACAAAACCAGCTCCGCAGTAATTCTGGCGTCGCAGCACACCGGGGTGGCATTCGGTCACACCCGGTGGGGCCCGATGATGAAGCAAGTCACCGACCAGGTCGGTGAGTGAGGGCTTTCCTAACAAACCTAATGGGCTTTGTTGTTTTCTTGTGCTCTGTGCTCTTTTCCACCTTAAACAGAACAGGAACACTCTTTTGTTGTTGATGCATATTATAATTTGGGGACTAAGAGTGTTCGTGACTCTCCCTATCTCTCTTGTTGTTTATAAGTATTAAGCAGCGTACAGCTGTGAGAGTTCTTCTCTTCTCCTTCTCCCCTTTCCTAAACCAGGAGACGTTCTCCTGGTTTACCCTCAACCCCGACTTAGTGCCACCCAATATTTGCATAATGGCGAATCTGGGACTGACCTACTCCGAAGCAGAAATAGATGCGATAATGGCGGATGCCAATCTCTTTGCAGACCCGGCAATCTCACAAGCCATAGCACACACCTCAGACTGGGAGAAATTAACGGAACAAAAACGTGATCGTATACGCACCATCTTACATGGGACGATTATGAAGCAATACCTCACTTCAAACTCAGCACCAAAAGGCCTCCTGGTGACCAATGCCCCTCGCATCTTTCTAGATGATGCGCAATTTCGGAAAGATTGGGCCATGATCGCGTGGCACTGCACGCGTGATTGGCTCGTTCTGATCATTAAGACTGCCCTGCGTCTCTCTGATATCCTATTGATAGAAATACAGGAGACGGAATCACAATTTAAAACAACTGTGACCGGCTACAAAAAGAAACTGGATGAGATCAATCGTGAAATGAACGAATATAAAGAGAACTTATTGCAGTCCAAACTAACCAAATTTCAGAAAGACCTTAAGAAATTTGAATTCAACAAAACCTACCCTTACGCTGACCCTGAGTACACAGCAACAGCAAAGGGCTTGAGTGAATCAGATATAACAGATGATAATTCCTCCAATAGCAGTGGGTCTAGCACAGGCTCATACAAACGAGGAGGGAGACGAGGAAATAGGGGCCACAGAGGCAATCAAAGATACCAGAATCACAACCAAGCACCGAGTTGGGCAATGCCACCACATGCTGGATACGGGCCACCACCATTCCCCTTTCCACACCCACAATTTCCGATGATGGGTTGGAACCCAGGGTGGCATCACCCACCTCCCCAAAATCAATACCAACAGCCTTTTTTAGAACGGGGCCGCAGAGGCAGAGGGAAGAACAAGAGAACCCCCAACCAAGTCTCCTGGCAAACAGACGAAGCTGTCGGGAACCGCACGAGGAGCCAGACACCGCAACCAGGGACCAGCAACCAGCAAGTCTAATCACCAACTTGTCGGACATCGAACTTACACCCGCGGAACAGCGAGTATTAGAGAAAGGACTGGGCTTTGTACCTACAGCCCGTCCTGATAAATTTAAGTTACACTGCGAACTCACTGACTTTTTCCGCAAATTGAAACTGAAGGCCTTCTTTGAAGGGAAAGAGGATCCTAATGCAGAAATGCGGAAAGGAGATACTGGTCTGAGACCAAAATCGACGTTTGTACCCCCTCCGCACACTGTACCAGCTGCTATCACAGCTTTCGAACAAGCAGTGTTCCTGGATTTGGAAACAAGCCCTGAACCGCATCACTATGGCAACTTCAGTGCCGAGGAGTACCGGGCACTTGAAAAACTAAAAAACAATAACGCTATCACCATAAAACCAGCCGATAAAGGCGGCGGCATCGTAATCCAAAATACGACGGACTACGAGAGGGTATGCGAAGGATTACTAAGTGACACCAACAATTACCTGCCACTTACCGCAGATCCTTCTCCTGAACTCCAGAACCGCATCACTGATCTGGTTAAGGAAGCCGAATCAAGGGGTCATATATCTAAAAATGAAGCAGACTTCCTCTCGATAAGTAAGAAAACCATTCCTTACTTCTACACACTCCCGAAGACTCATAAAAACAAGTTGCCGCCCCCCGGACGCCCAATTGTGTCAGGAATCGGGTCCATACTAGAACCCTTGTCCACCTTCTGTGACCAGTTCTTGAAACCAATTGTCCAAAACACACCGACATACCTCAAGGACACAAAAAGCCTGCTACATCAACTGCAGACCATTACTTTTGAGCCAGACACCATCATCTTGGCCACTTTAGACATTGAGAGCCTGTATACCAGTATCCCGCAAGATGAGACCATAACGGTACTAAAGGCTGCCCTGTACTCTACCACTTGGGAATACAATACCCCCAGAGAATTTATAACAGAATGTGCCACAATCGCACTGAAAGAAAATTTCTTCTCTTACCAAGGGCGACTCTTCCTACAATGCTCGGGTACCTCGATGGGCAGTACATTTGCCCCCAGCATAGCGGGGTTGTATGTTGCGGATTTCGAGGCGAAAAACATACTGTCTATTAACAACCCATTCTGCAGAAACATCATGTACTGGAAACGGTACATTGATGACGTGCTGCTCATCTGGAAGGGCAGCATGGAAAGGCTAACGGATTTCCTCAGCTGGATCAATACCCTCAACAGGTACCTGAAATTCACCCATACAGTGAGCACTACGGAGGTGGTGTTTCTTGATGTGGTCATCACTAAGAGTGGAACAACCTTAACTACCAAGACCCATTACAAAGCTACAGCTAAGAATAATCTGTTACAGTTCTCCAGCTTTCATCCTCGCCCGTTAAGGGAGAATCTCCCGTACGGACAATATTTACGTATCCGCCGGAACTGCAGCAACATAGTTGATTTTAAATGTCAATCAACTGATCTAACAACCAAGTTGGCACAAAGAGGTTACCCCAGTCACCTCCTAAATAAAGGTTTTAAACGTGCACGGAACCAACCACGGGAAGCCCTTTTGGAACCCATCATAAAAACAACAACGGAAGTCCCCTTAACTTGTGTAACCACGTACGGTGCATTATCCAACCAAATGAAAAAATCAATAAACAAGAATTGGAAAATTATCACCAGCATCAAGAAGGACTGGCAGAAACCACTGTTTTCTTTTAAGAAAGGGCACAGTCTCAAGGATGCGTTGGTCCACACCAGACCCAAAGAACTACCCATAACCCCCATGAGGAGTGTTACTGACACTTGGAATCTTCCGAAAGTGACAGGCCACTTCCCTTGCTCAAACTGTTCTGTCTGTCATCTGACAACCCCTACAAAATTCTTGACTCTTGAACCCGGGAAAACTTGGTGGCAAAAAGCCCATACTAACTGTAATTCTGTAAATGTTGTGTACCTCGTCACATGCCCATGCTCACTTCGATACGTTGGCATGACAACCAGAAAAATTAAGCAACGGATATGTGAGCACAGAAGTAATATTAGGTGCAAAAAAGCGACGACAAGAATGAGTGACCATTTCCTCCAAACCAATCACACCACCAACGACCTGAAATGGACTGTGATTGAACAAATCGTTGGGGGCTCCAACATACCTGAGAGACTGTTTGAAAAGGAACAGCGTTGGGTATACCGCCTGGGCACCCATACCAATGGCCTCAATGACGATATACCTTGGGGCTCTGTTCTGAAATAATATCTGAATCCCATGATTTGTATCTGTTCCCATTAACTCCCCCTATCTGTGATGTCTGTGTCCCATGAACTATCTAACTTTCATAAGCTAGATTTATTACATGATCGATCTTGTAAAATCCCTCTGGTTACTGCAAACCCTAACCCATGGGCCACCTGGGCTTTAATCTGACTGTATGTGTACCCCTCATGCGCACTACAACCAATTGCGCTCCTTTATTTACTTCCCCCGCATTTGACACACTTTATCTGCGCATGCGTATAACGATCAGTGTAACTGACCCGAACTGCCATGCGTACCGAGCCTGCGCATGCGCTTCCATCCACGCCTCTGCTCCGGAAGTGAGCATTCTTCCCGGATCAGGCTCGCGGTCTAGTCCGCGGTGGCATTCTCCACGCATGCGCTTTACGAACGCTTCCACTCCCGGGAGCGCAATCGCGCCTTTTTCCTGCCGGTACCTCATAAAACTGCCTACGCTCTTCTCAACCGGATCGACGAGACCCGGTCCTGAGGGCGATTAGGCTTACCTGCAGGAGACGGACGCCGTGGGCGTGAGTACGACTCTGGGTGAAAGAACAAGTGAAGCTAAGTACTATTAACTGCGTGTTGACTTGGTTTGGTGTCCCTCTTTCTTCCCCTCTTTATGCCTTTTAGGATGTGCCAAATGCGCCGTCCCCTCCCTCCCGCGGTCTATGGGGTGGATTTTCATCCCTGGTGAAGTGAGAATCTTCCTTTTCTCACCTCTTTTACTGCTCCTTTGTTGACTGGTCACTGGCCATTTGGCCCATTGATCGATGAGTGATAAAGTGTTGCGTGATTATTCTCACTGCCATTTCGCCTCCCTTTTCACTTATCTAAACCCTTCCCCTGTGCACTTACACCGTTAGATTCTGCAAAATTGGCAATCTACCATGACAGTGCCACCATATTAACGATATGACTTACCGTGTAGCCACAGCAACTGGCAGAGCCACGCACCTCTGCTATTATGTATGAGTTGTGCACCCTGGCACTATGAGCACAAGTAATAAGCTGAAATCGGCTAAATCTATCGACAAAATATTCTAATTGTTTGTTTGTCTTGTGTTGTCTGTCTGTTTTTTAACCCCCACAGGTGCTTTTATTTTTGGTCTCTAAAATTTAGAGGCTGGAGGTGTGTGCGTCCTACCTTCGGGTGGTGAAGCCCGCCCCCCTGTTTTTTTGCACTTCACAGACTTTTAACTTTCAAGTCCTCTGGTTGGGTGGGCCTTAGAGTGCCCATACCGCCGAGGTTTTACACCATAGGTCCTGACGAATGCCAGGTTAATGATACCACACCGGCTGAAACATGTCCATGTTGACCATTCACATTTTCACCTAATGCTAGTGGGAGTAGACCATTTAATTAGTTGGCCCTACTCACCAACACATTTTTTAACCTTGCCCTTGATGATCTTTGATTAAAATGAAATTTTTGATACATACAAGGCAATTTTAAAATCACCACTTTACACTACTCACGTAATTTCTCACATAGCCCTTCCATCACAAAACCAGCTCCGCAGTAATTCTGGCGTCGCAGCACACCGGGGTGGCATTCGGTCACACCCGGTGGGGCCCGATGATGAAGCAAGTCACCGACCAGGTCGGTGAGTGAGGGCTTTCCTAACAAACCTAATGGGCTTTGTTGTTTTCTTGTGCTCTGTGCTCTTTTCCACCTTAAACAGAACAGGAACACTCTTTTGTTGTTGATGCATATTATAATTTGGGGACTAAGAGTGTTCGTGACTCTCCCTATCTCTCTTGTTGTTTATAAGAAGGCCCATTCTATCCAGGATGGCAAGCATGTCATCCCACTCCAGATAATCAAATGACTTTGTGGCATCTAAAATAATTTTGGCAACCGAGCTATCAGGGTCGATGTCATGAAGGAGTGAGAAAATGGTGCGCAGGTTGTGGGAGGTGGCCCTGCCAGGGACAAATATTATATATAAGTGACAGAGAGAGACCCCTTGTTAAGACCAAGGGAATAGAGTACTTGAATCAAGTTAAGCAAAAATAACCCTTGGACACCTATAAAAGTAACAGCAACAATAGCACCCCAACCGAACGGTCACCGGAATATAACTTCAATTAAAAACGGGATTCAACAATATGTCCAACCACCGTTATAAAGCAAAACCCCATTAATACACAATTATCTTATGATAAATCACTCATAAAAAAATTCACATGACATGTTTTATTAAAACATGAATTCATAAAATAATAATTTTAAAATTTAATAACACAACATAAATATCCTGAGCAAATTCGTTACACATTTCATCAAAACAATACAATAAAGCACATTACCCCTAATATCCTAACAAGAAAAAGGCTAGACAATACACCTTGTCTTTGGGAACATATCCTGGGTACACACACAGTAACCTAGCCCGGATACAACAATTATTCTAATATCTGCAGTTTAGGTTCAACCCTGGAATCCGTTGTATGATACTTCGATGCGTTTCGTTGGTTAGGTCATTCTTCCATCTTTTTCAAGACTAAAATGTCAGAATTCTCATTAAAATGTCAGGTTTATATGTCCTATACGTGACAAGACAGAAAAAAGATATATCTTTATATTTCTAGTATCCTCAATTTCATTGAAACTAAGGCAGACAAAGCAACAATATTCTTGCTCTATTACTACCAATGATTTGTATTCAAAGACCTATCTGATTCTATTTCCAAATTATATTAAACAATTGTACCTGAAACATCATAAATAAAACAGGCATTGGAATCATCATTACATATACAGTGATTATATTCCCTTAGTATGATGTATATACCCACTGTAGATAAACCATAAGCTGATCATACTAGGCATTGCATCATTCTTAACACACTTATTTGTTGCAGTTATTCTATCTTTGTTTGGTGGCCCGGTCCCTTAAACTTTCAGGGTTACTTCTACTTCCTGTCCCAAACAGAACCGATTGCACTCACAGGACAAAGCCGCCAGGTCTGGCAAGACCAAACCCTCCATGAGCAAGGACAGTCAGTTGGCATAACTTTAGCATGTATCTTCGTCTAGCAGTTAATTAAAGATAGAGGCCTGTAGGCCTCGCACTTATCAGCAGTCTTGCCTGACTTGAGTATGGATATAATTAGAGCTTGTCGCATGGAAAGAGGGAGATGCCTTGAGTCTCGTGCCTCTTCAAAATACTTGTTTGAGGATGGGAGTCAATTGTTCACTGTAGCATTTATAAAACGCTGCTGGCAGGCCCTCAAGCCCTGGGGCCTTGCTTGAGCCCAACCCCATTATTGCAGCCGAATCTCATCCTCCTCAATGTTCCTGGATAAGAACTCCCTTTGGGAGTCGCTGATCCAGCCCAAGGCAATGTCTTCAAAATACGTGGCTATGTCTGGGGGAGTCCGGCCAACAGTATGGTAGAGCGTGGTGTAATATTTAGGGAAGGTGTGGAGTATTTCCCCGGAGTCTGTGTGTCTCTGCCCCTCTTCGTCCATGATTTCCAGGATTTAGTAGGCAAATCTAGGGACTCTGCTGACCGTCCCCAGGGCTCTGCCAGGACTTTCGCCCTCACCTTAGGATCTGGCAGTGTGATATTTTGATCGGAATTTTGCCTCACGGTCAGCTTCCTCCGAATATTCTACTAGGAGCTCTGTGCTAGAGCGTCAGGCAAGGATGCGTTTGTGACTCAGTTCTTTTGATATCTAATTCTAACCTGTGCAGCGTGCCCCTAATGGACCACAAAACCCCACCGCTCCTTGCTATGCATAGACCTCTAATAGTGACCTTAAAGCTCTCCCAGACGCATGCAAGGGTAGGGACGCTGTCAATATTACATGGGAAGAAGTATACTATCTTCTAGCGCAATTCCTCCTGAAAAGGCGCTGTCTAATAGGGTTGTGGGTATGAGTTTCCAGGAGCGGTAGGAAGATTCCTGGCCTGGTGGTTCCAGCTTCATAAGAACCAGGAAATGGTCAGAGAGGGTGGGATCTAGTTGTGTTACCTCTCTGAGCCATGTATTTAAACCGGCCGATAATAGCCAGTAGTCTATGCGGGACCAGCTATAATGCACAGTCGAGGAGTATGTGCCTTCTTTCTGCATTGGGTGTAGAGAGCGCCATGTGTCAAAGAGCTGATGATCAGCCATTATGGCAGAGAGGTGTTTAGTAGCCCGTGGGTGAGATGTTGAGTATGGATATGAACGATCAATGCTCGCCCCCCCATATGATGGATTTGGAGCTTACTCCAAAATGTGTCCCCATACCTGAGTAAGGTAGTGTGCATCATCAATGTTGGGTGTGTAACAGCTCACTAAGGTAATCATGTGTTCCACAATTCTATCCCACATTATGCTGAATCTGCCCTGAGGATCTTGTAAGGAGTCCAGCGGGCAGTAGTCCAGACCTTTCTTAAACAAAATACTGGTGCCTCTGGAATATGTAGAAAAGGTGAAGAAGCAGCTGTGCGCTGCCCATTTTCTGCCAAACGTTGGCTGTACCCGGGGGACATGTGTGTCTCCTGTAGCATTGCCACCTGGACATGTGGCCTATCTAGATAATGTAGGACCTGTCTGCACTTGCAGGGGTCACGGAAGACGTGCACATTCCAAGTCATGCAATTAACGGTGGGTTTACGAGTTGGTGTTACGCTAGCCATACAGTTTTAGGTAACTGCGAAAGTGACATGTATAGGGCAGCTTTTGCGAAGAAAATATGGTCCATGCACATAGCATGCAACTGCCCAGTATACAATTATAAGTGATAACATGCAAGACAAAACAGTATAACATTCTGATTAAGCAACCCCCTTCCCCCACCCACATCTGCAGCCCAAACCTGCAGGGCATATAATCCCCCCTAACACCAAAAACCAACAGCGTAGGCATTGTGTGTGGCACTCTGTAGAAGTATCGCCCCGAATCACAGTTCCTGTCTTAAGCAGAAAACAAGGCATAAAGGGGGCATATGCTACTAGTCTCTGCACTAGCCATGTAAAAAATACCCATTAATACATCAAATAGAAGGTGCATAACATTCACAGGGGGAATTCCCTCTGGTGGTACATGCCAGAGAGGCCGACAGCGCACCTCGCAAATGCAAGGGAGACCGGAAGAACAGTATCTCAGTAGACGCCACAGCTCTGAGTCCCTTGACATAGGGGCTTAGCAGTGCAGGTAAAGTTTCAGAGTTCTTAGGGCAGTTAATGTCTCACCTCACTCTTTGGTGTATCAAAGGGAACAGTCTTACCAGTTCACAGTTACAGCTCCTCATGATGGGCGAGGAGCGGCCGGAGGGTCAGCAGCCAATGAAGTGGACGGCCATCTCCTGCAGGTCTTCAGGAAACCCTGGATATGCTGTGGGCTGCTGGAGATGTGCGTCTTCCCTCGGTGCTGGACGCACAGCCTCGCCGGCTAGAGCACAGCATACTTTCACTCCTTCATAGATCAGGTCTTGCTTCTCCAGCGCAAGTCTAAGTGCAGTGTCTCAATCCTTGTAATTTAGGATATGTGCCAGGATAAGGCGCGACGGCGCGCCCGACGGCGTTCTTGCCATAAGCAATTTGTAGGCCTGCTCGATGATCAGTACCTTGGAAAAGGCGTCAGCTCCGAAGAGGTCCAGTAGCAGACGCTCAACATAGTCCTCCATACCACCAGTGGCCGTAGACTCCGGGACTCCCACGATGCTCAAATTGTTTCTGCTCGAACACGCCTCCAGGTCCTTGTTTTTTGCCGCTATGACTTGAAGAATTTTCTCCATGCATTGTAGTTTGGCGCTACTATCTCCGGTGGTATCTTCAAGAGTGGATATGCGTTGTTCAGTCTCAGGGATCCGGCCATCATGATTTTCCAGTTTCTGCGTGAGAAAGTCTGTGCGTAAGTTTATGGATTCCATCTTGGACTCGATGGAGGTTAAGGTTTGGTGGATCATGAGGAGGATAGCTTTGAAGTACTCATCTTGTGTTTGGGCAGGGGGAGGCTGGTCGTCGTCTCGTTGCGACTCTGCATCCTCAATAGGGGCTTGCATCCACACTGGGAATTACATCTTCGCCTGTTTGCCTTCGGTGTGACCCATTATGCACCTCTCCCCTGTAGGGTTTGTTCTGGCTCTCGCGTAGTGATCAGAGAGAGCCCCCTGCAGCAGCAAGTCAAAGACGGTAAGGAATCACAGGTGATTTTTAAGGGACCGTCCCTGCTCCAAACACCAGAGTCTATGTGGCGCTGCACTGCTTCCCTCCACTCTAAAGCATTAGCCTATTTTTAAGCCTGGGGGTGCGCAACACTCACCATGTAAATGTAAATTGATACTTGTATAGCGCACTACTCACCCGCAAGGGTCTCAAGGCGCTTGTACGAATACCGCAGTGGAACCCATCCTGGCTTTCCCTGTGAGGCGTCCACTCCTGGGCACCCCCAAGGTGGAGGCCAGGCATCCTTAGCGTTGTGGGGGCCGTTTTGGAGATTAAGAAAGCTATTGCCCAGAGTTGCAGAGTGGGACTCCATGATTGGAATAGGCACCGAGGCGAGAATTATCAGGTCCGTGGATTTTTTGAGCCCAAGACCCGCCGAGGCGGGTAATTGAACCCTGGTCCCGGGCTAGACCTTTGCATCAGGGTCTGCCGCTCTAATCATTGATGGTGTTGTAAAGACACGGGTTGACCCAGCAAGTCCCTGGGACCTGGGTGAATGATTGGTACAAACAAGATGGTCCCAGAAAGTAAATAAATCAAAATCACTTAAATGAATTCGATAGGAATTATAGCACCATTGTATTTAATCACAAAGTGTCATATAAACTTATTTATAAAAATGAGTACACAGTTCAAATATATACAATGCCCCTAATGGGTAGGACAGGGAAGGTAGTGTTGGGATAGTGAAGGTATAGGGAGTTATAATACAAGTCATTTGAGTCCAAGTAAATCAAAGCATCATCATCAATAAACACAATGGAGAAAAAATTCATCGGTCCATTAACACAAACATGCCTCAGATACAATAAAATCACAAATGATATGTTTGGGAAGAGGCTGAACAAAGAAACGGAATGTCGACGTTTCGACCCAGGTAGATGCAGGTGTGACTGTGACCTTGCTAGAGGGTCTTCATCAGGACGGTGGAGCAGGGAAGGCGGGGCAAAGAATCTATATAAAAATAAAAATCATAGATTTATATTGTTGAGGGTCTAGTAAAGATCCATAATGCTTCTATAGTTATAAAAAGGAACGAGAGGAAGTGGGTTCTTGGATATCATAACACTCGAGGAATACATATACGGTGACATTAATAGAGAGAATGCAGGACTCAGTCAACAGGCATTGGGAGCCCTGAAAAGGAATTTGTGCCAAAATTAAGTATAAACAAAGCCGATGGTAACAAGCTAATTTCAGTGTGGCAACTAAAGTGACATGTCCACTGAAATAAAGGTTAGTACGTACATCTACTGAAAGACCAGGTGCCTACCTGTAGTTGTTAGAAGGGGCACCGTGGAGCACACAGACATTCTCAGTGGGATTCAGAATGTGGCTGCGTCTAGAATCAAAGGGAGCCATCAATGCATCAAGAGGTAACTGGCGGATCATACGCCATATAAAGAATACAAAGCAAGGGATCAATGTAATAGCGAGCAGAGCCATCATGGAAAGACGTCTAGTCCGGTACCTCAAAAATTAGATATGGACGATGGAGATATATACATTGGGTGAAGTTGAATCTCTAGATGTAAGGGGCACATTCTAATTAAAATTAAAAAGCGCACTACATGAAGGAAAGGTCACACAAGACATGTACAAGGTACCTATAATACGCAGCATGTGTATAGCTGTCCATACCTTAGGTCACATGAGTAGACAACCTGGTGGAGTGGGGTTCAGAGTAGCGATATTCAGCCTACCGAAGGTGGCTTATATTAAACGCGGAGCAGCCCAGGTGAATGACAGTCGAGTCTGGGAAAATATTGAACATAGGCTCGGTAAGTACTAAATGTTTCACAGACATACCGAAGGATACAAGTGAAAAGATGTAAAACCCAGCACCTACCTAAGCGTGGTGACTTAAAGCGATATAGTGTCACTGAAGATGGACAGAATGTCCCAGTTGATCAGTCAGACACTGTACAAAAAAAGGAGGGGGAGTTGGAGATAGTGAGGTGTATATTCACCTAACCAAGACAGTTGTCTAAGGATTAGCCTGCCGATCCAGCGCACATACCTGAGGTGAAGAAACAGGCGTCTTTGGCGGGTGGGGGTCCGGTGCAGAGGTCACTGGTGAGACAATGTTGTGGCGGAATGAGTCTACCAGCGTGGCATACGGGTCTGTAAAATAACAGAACCAGTAAGCGTGCGTTAATACCCATAACGTATAAGAGGAGTCAGAAATAACGGAATGGAGCCGTATTACTCATACCTGTATGTGCTGCAATGTATGAAAGCAGAAGTCCTCGGTACGAGCAGGCGCCACACAGTGTTATGCTGTAAGCTTCTGAAATGCGTCCCGCTCACGTGACCAACGTGAGGTCATAAAAATAGAAAACGGACCAATTCCCAGATAGCCATTATCGTGACCAACGTGAGGTCATAATGATAGAAAACGGACCAATTCCAAGATGGGGTGTTGCGACGGTGGTGCAATCGTCACAGTGTTACCATAAAGTCCTATTAGTTTCTAGATGTAGGTGGTCGCAGGGGTAGAGAAATCACTAAGGTTTTCGGGATAATCAAAGAGCAGCCTTAATATAATCCGCCTTAATGTATGTAAGGTCACTGGAAAAATACCAAATATAGAACGCTGGTTATCATTAGATTGTGTAACCGATCAAAATTGGTGCCAACCACTATGTCAAATAGAGGTTCGATCATCAAAATAAACAAAAAACATTCATTATTGCAACATTAGTGCTACAGAGCAGGCAGTGGCCATTAGTATGAAAAGACAGTCAAAAGTTGGTCATAACAGTTCTAGATAGAACTAATCACATACTAATACAAGATGTTCAACCAGATTCAGAAACCAACACGGCGTACCTATCAGGCACGATGGTAAAGGCCGCGTGAGGTATAGATTATAACACATGTACAAAAAGTTCCAAAAGTTCAAATGGTCGCTGATGCCAGAAATGTATACTCTGAAATGAGTTGGGGAAGTCACAGATTGGCCATTTGTGCAAACGTACTTTCTGTTTCATTAAGTCCTGACCTCACAGAATCGAAAAGGAACATCCATTTCGCCTCACGGATATTGAGGATGTTGGAGAGGTTGCCGCCCCTGGGTCCTAGTGTGACCTTCTCCAGAATAACCCACCTGAAACTGTCTGGTGGATGAAGTTTAGTCTTAAAATGCTCTATTAGAGGGGCTCCCATTACCTCACATCTAATACGGCTAGTGTGTTGCAAAATCCTAGTCTTTGCTTTCTGTTGCGTTTGCCCTATGTAAATCAAGTCACAGTCACAAATGATCGCGTAGATTACATTTTGGGTGTTGCAGTTTGTCAATGTTTTCAGAGGGATCTTGTGACCTTTATATTCAAAAACCTTGGTTTGGATTGTGCTGTCACACGCTTTGCACCTAGTGCACTTTTGATGTCCCGTGACAGGGGGGAGATTCCAGAGTGATAACACAGTTGTTGGTTTAGGTGGAGAAAGAAATGATCTGATAAAGTGGTCGCCGATATTTTTGCCTCTTTTAAAAGCATGTAAAGGTAGTGACGGGTATCCAATATCATCCGATATCAGTGGCCAATGTTTATTTATAATTTTCTTGATCTTATTGCTCTCTGTTGTAAAAGTGGTCACACATACCATCCGGTTATTTTGTTGATCAGAGTTCATCTTAGGCTGTAGGAGGCATTCTCTCGGGTTGTACCAAGCCGGTTTTTTGGCTCTTTTTACTAGGCGTCGTGGGTAGCCTCTTTGTATTAGTCTGTTCATCAGGTCGTCTGCCTGTTCCATGTAATGTGTTTTTTCGGAGCAGTTCCTGCGGATACGCAGGAACTGCCCGATAGGTAAATTGTCTCTAAGAGACCGCGGGTGGTGGCTTCGGTATTAGAGGAGCGAGTTGCGCTCTGTTGGTTTGCGAAACAGAGTCGTCTTCAGGGTTCCGTCATCATTGCAGATCGTGAGATCCAGGAAATCAACACTGGTTGAATCAGATTTAAAAGTAAATTTAATATCTGTGGACTGTGAATCCAGCCAAACTTGAAAGGCAGATAACTCAGTGGCAGTCCCATTCCATATGCATAGGATGTCGTCTATGTACCGGGCCCACAATCCAAGATGGTGTTTGTGTGGGTTCCGGCTATTTAAGATGATATCTTCTTCAAAGGCTGCCATGAAAAGAATTGCCAGGTCTGGGGCAAAAGTAGCGGCCATGGCTACGCCCTTGGTTTGTAAATAGAACTGATCTTGAAATATGAAGAAGTTCTTCATCATTGCCAGACTGAGAAGTCATATTATAAAATCAGTCGGCACAGGCATAGGGGCTGTCCTTTGATTGAGATAGCGTGTCATGGTAGTAATGGCCTCCTCTTGAGGGATACTTGTGTATAAGGATGTAATATCACAAGTCACCAGCATTTGTTTATCAGCTTCATAGCAAAGGCCATCCACAATACTTATCGTGTGCATCGTATCACGAAGATAAGTGGGCGTTGCCTCGGCCAAAGGTTTAAGAAAAAAGTCGATATAACGACCCAAAGGTTCCAGCATTGATCCGCATCCGGACACAATGGGTCTGCCCGGTGGAGCCCTCAAATCCCTGTAGATCTTTGGGAGAGTGTATATCGTTGGTAGTCTTGGAGTCTGTTGGTTGAGAAAATTGAACTCCAATTCACTAAGGAATCCTTCATCCAGACCCGTCTTGGTCAGCGTTAGAATCTCAGATGCAAGTGCCAAAGATGGATCAGTGTTCAATTTTTTGTAACTGATACCATCATTAAGTTGTTTGTAGATCTCACTTTTATCGTTCTGCGTGTCCTGGACAACAATGGCACCGCCCTTGTCGGCAGGCTTGATTATGATTTCACTGTTGTTGCCAAGTGATCGAAGGGCTAGCTTTTCTTCCTTATTGATGTTGAATAGATGGTACCGGCGTTGCTCCAAATTTTGATTAACATCACGCAACACCACCGCTTCATAAGCTAGGATTTTGTGTGACATGGTGTTGGATGATGGTACGATAGTGGAGGGAATTCTCAAGCCAGTGTAGGAATTGGACTGGAAAGGTGCCTTGTTTCGAAAGAAATATTTGAGGCGAACTTTTACGAAGAACTTGAAAAGTTCTGACCTGATGGTGAATTGGTCAGGGATGTTGGATGGTACATAGGAGAGTCCCTTGCCCAGAACGCTGAGTTCATCATCGGAAAGTTGATAGTTAGATATGTTGATAACCGGGTTAGGTGGAATCACCATCGGTACACATTGCGACGGGTGGAGATCTCGCCGTGCTGTTCCGATTGGAAACGTACTTGTTTCTGGGGTCTGCCTCGGCCTCCATCCCAGTTCTGGTTCCGCTATTTCTTTGGTTATAGACTGTACTTGTTCTCCCACGGTCTCCAGTCCCACCACCATCCAGTGCCGGGAGCAGTTGTTGGCAACGAAAAATTAATTCGAACAAGGTGGCATGGCCATCTGTTCACTCGTTATCTACAAGAAAATATAATTCCAGTGGGTCTCCAAATTAAGATCGAGCCCGCCATTTTTGTTGAAGTCCCAAATTCAAAGAGGGCTTCAGTTACGTTGCCAACAACTGCTCCCGGCACTGGATGGTGCTGGGAGTGGAGACCGCGGGAGAACAAGTACAGTCTATAACCAAAGAAATAACGGCACTCAAAGCTGAGATTAACGGTGACAAAGCCTTGACCAACGCTAAGGAGGCTCTTACAGCACTGGAAGCCACATTAAAAGACTTTGATTTAACAACACAGAACAAGAAACTGGAAAAATTGGCCAGGGATCTCAGACTTTACGATAAGAAAAAAACCTACCCCTATTTACAGGAGGATTATTATCGACAAGATTCCCAGGGCCGTTTTATCAACAAGGGCTTGGGGCACATACGGGGGAGGCGTAATTACAAGACCTTCTCCGACTCCTCCTATAGCTCCAACGAAGAGTGTGATCAACCCGGACCTAGCCACTCACATACTGGACAGGAATATAATTATCAACCTCGCCAGCAACCTTTTTTAGAACAGGGTCAGGGGCAATGGCAGCCCCCCAGGAATCGAGGCCACAATTGGTCCAGAGGTTACCAACGAGGACAACAATCAGGGAACCAGAATTGGGATGGAGGCCGAGGCAGACCCCAGAAACAAGTACGTTTCCAATCGGAACAGCACGGCGAGATCTCCACCCGTCACAATGTGTACCGATGGTGATTCCACCTAACCCGGTTATCAACATATCTAACTATCAACTTTCCGATGATGAACTCAGCGTTCTGGGCAAGGGACTCTCCTATGTACCAACCAACATCCCTGACCAATTCACCATCAGGTCAGAACTTTTCAAGTTCTTCAGAAAAGTTCGCCTCAAATATTTCTTTCGAAACAAGGCACCTTTCCAGTCCAATTCCTACACTGGCTTGAGAATTCCCTCCACTTTCGCACCATCATCCAACACCATGTCACACAAAATCCTAGCTTATGAAGCGGTGGTGTTGCGTGATGTTAATCAAATTTTGGAGCAACGCCGGTACCATCCATTCAACATCAATAAGGAAGAAAAGCTAGCCCTCCGATCACTTGGCAACAACAGTGAAATCATAATCAAGCCTGCCGACAAGGGCGGTGCCATTGTTGTCCAGGACACGCAGAACTATAAAAGTGAGATCTACAAACAACTTAATGATGGTATAAGTTACAAAAAATTGAACACTGATCCATCTTTGGCACTTGCATCTGAGATTCTAACGCTGACCAAGACGGATCTGGATGAAGGATTCCTTAGTGAATTGGAGTTCAATTTTCTCAACCAACAGACTCCAAGACTACCAACGATATACGCTCTCCCAAAGATCCACAAGGATTTGAGGGCTCCACCGGGCAGACCCATTGTGTCCGGATGCGGATCAATGCTGGAACCTTTGGGTCGTTATATCGACTTTTTTCTTAAACCTTTGGCCGAGGCAACGCCCACTTATCTTCGTGATACGATGCACACGATAAGTATTGCGGATGGCCTTCGCTATGAAGCTGATAAACAAATGCTGGTGACTTGTGATATTACATCCTTATACACAAGTATCCCTCAAGAGGAGGCCATTACTACCATGACACGCTATCTCAATCAAAGGACAGCCCCTATGCCTGTGCCGACTGATTTTATAATAGGACTACTCAGACTGGCAATGATGAAGAACTTCTTCATATTTCAAGATCAGTTCTATTTACAAACCAAGGGCGTAGCCATGGGCGCTACTTTTGCCCCAGACCTGGCAATTCTTTTCATGGCAGCCTTTGAAGAAGATATCTTAAATAGCCGGAACCCACACAAACACCATCTTGGATTGTGGGTCCGGTACATAGACGACATCCTATGCATATGGAATGGGACTGCCACTGAGTTATCTGCCTTTCAAGTTTGGCTGGATTCACAGTCCACAGATATTAAATTTACTTTTAAATCTGACTCAACCAGTGTTGATTTCCTGGATCTCACGATCTACAATGATGATGGAACCCTGAAGACGACTCTGTTTCGCAAACCAACAGAGCGCAACTCGCTCCTCCAATACCGAAGCCACCACCCGCGGTCTCTTAGAGACAATTTACCTATCGGGCAGTTCCTGCGTATCCGCAGGAACTGCTCCGAAAAAACACATTACATGGAACAGGCAGACGACCTCATGAACAGACTAATACAAAGAGGCTACCCACGACGCCTAGTAAAAAGAGCCAAAAAACCGGCTTGGTACAACCCGAGAGAATGCCTCCTACAGCCTAAGATGAACTCTGATCAACAAAATAACCGGATGTTATGTGTGACCACTTTTACAACAGAGAGCAATAAGATCAAGAAAATTATAAATAAACATTGGCCACTGATATCGGATGATATTGGATACCCGTCACTACCTTTACATGCTTTTAAAAGAGGCAAAAATATCGGCGACCACGTTATCAGATCATTTCTTTCTCCACCTAAACCAACAACTGTGTTATCACTCTGGAATCTCCCCCCTGTCACGGGACATCACAAGTGCACTAGGTGCAAAGCGTGTGACAGCACAATCCAAACCAAGGTTTTTTAATATAAAGGTCACAAGATCCCTCTGAAAACATTGACAAACTGCAACACCCAAAATGTAATCTACGCGATCATTTGTGACTGTGACTTGATTTACATAGGGCAAACGCAACAGAAAGCAAAGACTAGGATTTTGCAACACACTAGCCGTATTAGATGTGAGGTAATGGGAGCCCCTCTAACAGGGCATTTTAAGACTAAACTTCATCCACCAGACAGTTTCAGGTGGGTTATTCTGGAGAAGGTCACACTAGGACCCAGGGGCGGCAACCTCTCCAACATCCTCAATATCCGTGAGGCGAAATGGATGTTCCTTTTCGATTCTGTGAGGTCAGGACTTAATGAAACAGAAAGTACGTTTGCACAAATGGCCAATCTGTGACTTCCCCAACTCATTTCAGAGTATACATTTCTGGCATCAGCGACCATTTGAACTTTTGGAACTTTTTGTACATGTGTTATAATCTATACCTCACGCGGCCTTTACCATCGTGCCTGATAGGTACGCCGTGTTGGTTTCTGAATCTGGTTGAACATCTTGTATTAGTATGTGATTAGTTCTATCTAGAACTGTTATGACCAACTTTTGACTGTCTTTTCATACTAACGGCCACTGCCTGCTCTGTAGCACTAATGTAGCAATAATGAATGTTTTTTGTTTATTTTGATGATCGAACCTCTATTTGACATAGTGGTTGGCACCAATTTTGATCGGTTACACAATCTAATGATAACCAGCGTTCTATATTTGGTATTTTTCCAGTGACCTTACATACATTAGGGCAGATTATATTAAGGCTGCTCTTTGAATATCCCAAAAACCTTAGTGATTTCTCTACCCCTGCGACCACCTACATCTAGAAACTAATAGGACTTTATGGTAACACTATGACGATTGCACCACCGTCGCAACACCCTATCTTGGAATTGGTCCGTTTTCTATCATTATGACCTCACGTTGGTCACGATAATGGCTATCTGGGAATTGGTCCGTTTTCTATTTTTATGACCTCACGTTGGTCACGTGAGCGGGACGCATTTCAGAAGCTTACAGCATAACACTGTGTGGCGCCTGCTCGTACCGAGGACTTCTGCTTTCATACATTGCAGCACATACAGGTATGAGCAATACGGCTCCATTCAGTTATTTCTGACTCCTCTTATACGTTATGGGTATTAACGCACGCTTACTGGTTCTGTTATTTTACAGACCCGTGTGCCACGCTGGTAGACTCATTCCGCCACAACGTTGTCCCACCAGTGACCTCTGCACCGGACCCCCACCCGCCAAAGATGCCTGTTTCTTCACCTCAGGTATGTGCGCTGGATCGGCAGGCTAATCCTTAGACAACTGTCTTGGTTAGGTGAATATACACCTCACTATCTCCAACTCCCCCTCCTTTTTTTGTACAGTGTCTGACTGATCAACTGGGACATTCTGTCCATCTTCAGTGACACCATATCGCTTTAAGACACCACGCTTAGGTAGGTGCTGGGTTTTACATCTTTTCACTTGTATCCTTCGGTATGTCTGTGAAACATTTAGTACTTACCGAGCCTATGTTCAATATTTTCCCAGACTCGACTGTCATTCACCTGGGCTGCTCCGCGTTTAATATAAGCCACCTTAGGTAGGCTGAATATCGCTACTCTGAACCCCACTCCACCAGGTTGTCTACTCATGTGACCTAAGGTATGGACTGCTATACACATGCTGCGCATTATAGGTACCTTGTACATGTCTTGTGTGACCTTTCCTTCATGTAGTGCGCTTTTAAATTTTAATTAGAATGTGCCCCTTACATCTAGAGATTCAACTTCACCCAATGTATATATCTCCATCGTCCATATCTAATTTTTGAGGTACCGGACTAGACGTCTTTCCATGATGGCTCTGCTCGCTATTACATTGATCCCTTGCTTTGTATTCTTTATATGGCGTATGATCCGCCAGTTACCTCTTGATGCATTGATGTTTCCCTTTGATTCTAGACGCAGCCACATTCTGAATCCCACTGAGAGTGTCTGTGTGCTCCACGGTGCCCCTTCTAACAACTACAGGTAAGCACCTGGTCTTTCAGTAGATGTACGTACTAGCCTTTATTTCAGTGGACATGTCACTTTAGTTGCCACACTGAAATTAGCTTGTCTAAACGGCCTTGTTACCATCGGCTTTGTTTATACTTAATTTTGGCACAAATTCCTTTTCAGGGCTCCCAATGCCTGTTGACTGAGTCCTGCATTCTCTCTATTAATACATACAAGAACTGTGCACACGTTAGATAAACAATTGTGTAAGTTTCGTATAACAGGACAAAAAGGAGATGAAGCTGTTGTCTTGAAGAAAGCTTTATATGGTTCTTTTTATAGAATGTAAACGCCAGCCGACACGTGTTTCATCAACAGGACAAAGCCTGTGACTCATCAGGGCTGAAATTGGCGTGGCAGGTCGTCAGCTGAAGAATCGAGTGGTGAAAATAAAACGGAAGCCGTGTTCTAGGCTTGATACAGGATGAGATGTGGCGGGAACAGTCGGGTACAACTGTCATCCGGATTCGCATGGACGTGGAAGACAGAGTCGTAACTGGAGTCCGTGGAACACCACGGACTCCAGTTACGACTCTGTCTTCCACGTCCATGCGAATCCGGATGACAGTTGTACCCGACTGTTCCCGCCACATCTCATCCTGTATCAAGCCTAGAACACGGCTTCCGTTTTATTTTCACCACTCGATTCTTCAGCTGACGACCTGCCACGCCAATTTCAGCCCTGATGAGTCACAGGCTTTGTCCTGTTGATGAAACACGTGTCGGCTGGCGTTTACATTCTATAAAAAGAACCATATAAAGCTTTCTTCAAGACAACAGCTTCATCTCCTTTTTGTCCTGTTATACGAAACTTACACAATTGTTTATCTAACGTGTGCACAGTTCTTGTATGTACAGTTTATAGTGTTTCAGCATCCTTTGCTTGAACATTAGTTAGAGGTTATAGGGTTTTCCTCTACACTGTATGCACCGTCTTACACTATCAGCATCTATCATCATACCCTACTTGCACTGTTTGAGCGCCCTGTTCTTCCTGTACATCTAAACCCATAGCAGCGAATCTTCATTCTCTCTATTAATGTCACCGTATATGTATTCCTCGAGTGTTATGATATCCAAGAACCCACTTCCTCTCGTTCCTTTTTATAACTATAGAAGCATTAGGGATCTTTACTAGACCCTCAACAATATAAATCTATGATTTTTATTTTTATATAGATCCTTTGCCCCGCCTTCCCTGCTCCACCGTCCTGATGAAGACCCTCTAGCAAGGTCACAGTCACACCTGCATCTACCTGGGTCGAAACGTCGACATTCCGTTTCTTTGTTCAGCCTCTTCCCAAACATATCATTTGTGATTTTATTGTATCTGAGGCATGTTTGTGTTAATGGACCGATGAATTTTTTCTCCATTGTGTTTATTGATGATGATGCTTTGATTTACTTGGACTCAATTGACTTGTATTATAACTCCCTATACCTTCACTATCCCAACACTACCTTCCCTGTCCTACCCATTAGGGGCATTGTATATATTTGAACTGTGTACTCATTTTTATAAATAAGTTTATATGACACTTTGTGATTAAATACAATGGTGCTATAATTCCTATCGAATTCATTTAAGTGATTTTGATTTATTTACTTTCTGGGACCATCTTGTTTGTACCTACCGCTCTAATCATTGAGCCACACTTCTCCATGTCCCAATTGCGTCTCAGGGCGCTTCCATGGAGTAGGCAGTGGTCCAGTGTGACCTGTCTGCCGTATAGGCCCTCTCCCCTAACCCGAGGCAGCAATGTGGCAGATGTAGAGTCACTTGTCCAGGCAGTATGGGCAACTCAGGCCCTCACCGCAATTCACCGCCTCAGGCTCCGGAGCGCGTCAGCCACTGCAGCCGATGTGCAGATTGTCAGCAGCATTAGGACCCATATTCACCCTCCCATTTCCGCACCAAGCCCGGTTCCGAAATTCTGGGAGGGACCTCACACCCGCTGCAGTAACTCTGCACCCCTGGGCACTGCGACTCGTCCCGCAGCGGTCCAAAGCCACCTGCTGGTTTAAGGATTATCTCGCTGCCCGCACTTCAGGTCATAAGCGGCCCAGATCTGGTGCTCCGGCTCACTTGCGTGTAGTCTAAGCGAACAAGCGTAATCGCAAAACACCCTGCAGATTATCAAGGCCCCCCGGCTCACAAGGCAGATCCTCGCAGCAGTGTCATCCTCAGATAGCCTGCCCCTGCACCGTTAGACACGGGAGCAGGGCGTCAAGGTCTTGGGCACCCACACGTTCTCCAGGCTATAGAAAGCACATCACTGGAGCCTCAGTCCCCTCAACGAGGTCCCCAGCATTCACTCAAGCCAGCATCTCTGACAGGCTGCAGCGAGATAGCACAGAAACACCTTGGCCCCACTGCAACCAGCCTCAGCGGGCACCGGTACTCAATACGCACAACAGGCCACAGTTTATTGCTCAGGGCAACAAATCAAGGCCGCTTGGGGATTCAGGCCTCACCTCTTCAGCATCCAGGTGCCCCACCTCGCGGACCCCGGCCGGACTTGGGAACAGGCCATTATATCGTCAGAAACAGCACTGCAGGGGTTCCAAGGTGGCTTTTCCGATGCTCGCTGTGTTCACAAGCAGTTTTCCGTGATTTTAAATCGAGTGGGCGCCCTGTATGCACAGGATGATGCAGGATGTTGCTCCAGGGCTGACAGAGTCTCCCTAAGGTTCCATCCAGCCATCTTGTCCGCCAGCTCTCTAGCACCCCCCACCTTACACATTTGTTGAACAGCACTCCGCAGTCTTTAGGCTAGTTTGCGCTATTGAAATACCACATACGCCTATATCCTTAGTACACAAACCAAACGTTCTCTGAGGGTACCTTTGTGGCCTTCAGGCTTTACATGAATCCTAAATGAAAAACATGAATCTGCATAAAGTAGGAAGGTATCAAAGATATGTGCTTTGGAAACAATGCTATCCGTTAACATGATTGTGGATAGAATGATTTTAGTGATTTTAGTGACACTGAGAGGATGTAGAGCTTCCAGAAAAAGGGAAAACTGTATACCATTTGGAAGAATTTTGCTCCATTCACTAACAGCTCCACTAGTTAGTAATTTCCTGGAATTTCAACATGCTCCATCTGACATCAGATGGTGTATTTTGGAAAAGATCCATATATCAAATGCTAATGGAGGTGAGAAAATAAGAAAAAAGAGAGAAGTCTTTTGGATTTTTTCGTTAAAAACTTTTACCCATGGCCTGGACAATGAATTACCATGGGAAAATGCGATCCTGTAGGATAGCTATAAACATTTCCAACCAGCGTATAATAATAGGCCCCATTTGGAACAATATGACCCTTTATTCCGCTTTAAAATAAATTAGCTAAAAACAATATAAATAGGTTAAAAGTTTTGTAACGTATGGACCCTTGTGTGTTTATTTTACTGTGGAACTATTTTCATACCTGTGACACAATGTAAATAGATGACCGCCATCTTGAAAAAGCGTATTATCCCAAACCAGGGTATTTACCTTTAAGAAACTAGGTAACCGCCTCAACCAATGAGAATCCGCCTCATATAAAGTGACCTAAACAGCAGCACGAGGTTTTTTGCCCTGAAGACCGATACGCTGAGCAGCACTACCTGACACGCTGTTTGACTCCCTTTTACCGGTAAGAGACCGTCACGTTTCCACACCGGACCTAGCTAACGAAGATATTTAGATACTAATATATGGGGGTTTCTTTTAAAATAGATGCATCGTGTGCACGGCTAGAAAATAATTTGCGAGCGATTAACATATCCCCACGCCATCTCTGGATACGGTCAGTTTAAATTACAAGTTTGTGTCTGGACCGGTACTGCGTACAACCATGCGCCTTAGGTAAGAGCTAGGTATGCTGAAAAAACATTTAGTTAATGCCTCCCTTGCGCCTCAGTCTAAATTGCTTATCTTTCTATTCATATAGATAAAAGTGATTAGATAATCGTATATCAAGATATTTATATGTCAAGCGCCGCGAAGCTTTTACTCGCTGAATACCAACATCCTCATTTAAGGGTAAGATACGACTGAAACCGGGTGCCTGGCATATAATGAATAAAAGACAATAAGAGGAACTAGTCATAAAAAGGTTTTTTCTCATCTATAGGAAGTCGCCTCCCAATGAACATTAACCGCTCCACGGACTTACAAATAGAATTGATATCTGGAGACGTACCCTAGCTATTCAGATAAGGTGAGAACTGCTATATCGAACATCAGTATGTAGCTTAAGCTCAAGTGCAGAGCTAAAACCTAAAGGTATTGAGGATTAAAAATTTAAAGTAAAACAAAAAATGTTTCAATTGCAGATAGTTGTTTAATTGAAATTGGAACATCCAACTACATGTCAGGTCATATCAACCTGCTATATAGAACTTGAAAGGTAAGACCATGAAACAACTGAGTAATAATGTCAACCCAACCTTTTTGAAAATGGACTTCTCTAATATGGTGCATTCTTATTTTTAGACGTCAAACCATCTAGATCAAAGACAGCATAGAATCGGCAGGGCAACTGGAAATTAAAATTTATTTGAACTAAACTAAACAGGTACCGAATTATGAAATTCTTTATAAATGTCCAATTTTAGAGGTATAGGAATCTTTATTTAATTATTAGTGATAAAATCCCATAGAGCATAGAATAGTAACTCTGAATCACTTTTTTATTCTCCTTTATTCTCTTTTATACTTTTCTTTATAGGTTCTCCTGCTTTCTAAAAATCTTTCTATCCCTGATATAATATTTAGAATTTATGAATTTTTTATTGCAAATTGAAATTGAGACATATTAAATGCCAAGATTCATGTACTGACAAAAAACAGGTATATGACGATCACTGTGCTAAATGGTATAATTAATATTATGAATACGCAGGAAATGTCAATCTCACTCTGTATCGATAAAGAATAGTCTTACAATCATTATTGTGTTATTTGCGACTATAAGATAAAGACATTTGTGATCTGTTTATATCATTCCTAGAAAAGTAAGAGCACATAGGCTTAGATATTAGCATGTGTAATTAAACACTGAGCGGTATATCATGTGTTCTGAATAACCCACTGGCAATAGAAAGTTTTGGCAAACAGTAACTAGTATTTCTGAATTGTCTTAATATAAAGAGACCAAATAGTAAAATATTTTTACAGTCTCTTTCACAGCATCATGATGGTAAAGTCCTGATGAAGACACAGTCCTCGTGTCGAAACGCGTTGACAGGAAACCATCCACTTTTTAGAATATAATTCTTTTTAACTGTGAAAACATATGTAAAATTACAATGTTATTTTATCGAGTCTTATCAATGAATTAATGATTTTTATCATTTCTCTCTATTGTATTGAATTAAAATGTATTTCTTAATTTGAACTAGTTGTTTATTATTATTGACTATAGTTTGTCTGCCAACTATATTGTGCCAGTACCTTATTTGTGTGCCTGGGAGTGTTACTTTGCATACATTGTTTACCCTGTCCCAGGATCTTGATCCATATCAGGGGGTCCTTGTTTCTTACATAGCGGACTTGGGAACAGGCCATTATATCGTCAGAAACAGCACTGCAGGGGTTCCAAGGTGGCTTTTCCGATGCTCGCTGTGTTCACAAGCAGTTTTCCGTGATTTTAAATCGAGTGGCGCCCTGTATGCACAGGATGATGCAGGATGTTGCTCCAGGGCTGACAGAGTCTCCCTAAGGTTCCATCCAGCCATCTTGTCCGCCAGCTCTCTAGCACACCCCACCTTACACATTTGTTGAACAGCACTCCGCAGTCTTTAGGCTAGTTTGCGCTATTGAAATACCTCATACGCCTATATCCTTAGTACACAAACCAAACGTTCTCTGAGGGTACCTTTGTGGCCTTCAGGCTTTACATGAATCCTAAATGAAAAACATGGATCTGCATAAAGTAGGAAGGTATCAAAGATATGTGCTTTGGAAACAATGCTATCCGTTAACATGATTGCGGATAGAATGATTTTAGTGATTTTAGTGACACTGAGAGGATGTAGAGCTTCCAGAAAAAGGGAAAACTGTATACCATTTGGAAGAATTTTGCTCCATTCACTACCTGACTGCATCTGAATATCCTGTGATGCTGTCAGTTTAAAAAGGCACATGATGACACATGTGATGTCATCAAGATTAAAAAGTATATGATGTCACTTCCTATGATGTCACAAGACAGGGTAATAGGGCATGTGATGTCACTTCTGCTACCCTCAGCATTTTGGTGAATCAACGCCTACGGTACTAGCATATATTTGAAAAGAAATTCAAAATAAAAGAGCTGTTTACTAAATAGTGAGGCCTGGATAGATGTGCTTCTGGTGATATTGGCAAGTTGAAAAATCTGCACGATCGCCTCAACCCCTGTCCCCAGGGCTGACCAAAGATGGATGCCTTCAAATATATGGAACAAAGAAATACAAAGACTTGACATTTTACTACAGATACTTTAAAAATAATATTCTAATTTGAAGTGAAATTTAACTTCTACGAACCTCTCTATTGCAATACAAATAAAAAGAACTTCTATTTCGAACATATTTAGTTCCTCCTATGTCAGGTGCTACGTTGGACTTGATCCTTTCCTGAGGGTCATCCCCAAACATTTTGCCTTCCTTCTCCTATTTATTTTTTTGCTAATCTCGTTTTTGCTGGCCTTAGCCTCTGCACACTTTACCATTGCTATCCAGTGCTAAAGTGCTTGTGCTCCTCCCTTAAGAATGGTGGAATTTACCTATACCCAACTGGCACATTTAATTTACTTGATAGTCCCTAGTAAGTTGGGACTGCATGTAGCCAGGCCCTCTAAATTAAATGCTACTGGTGGACCTGGAGCACTGTTTGTACCACCCACTTAAGTAGCTCTTTAATCATCTCCCAGGCCTGCCTTTGCAGTTTGCGTGTGCAGTTTTAAACTGCCATTTCAACCTGGCAAAATAACCCTTTTGCCCAGCCCAAACCTTCCTTTTTTTTTTTTTTTAAATTTTTGAAAACCTTTATTGTGCATGAAGAAAAATAACAAATACGGGCCTACAACCATCCGGCCGGCCACGAACACTCAGTGTAGCACTACAGCATACGTTATGGCGACACAGTACTGCAGCAGAATAGCAAACATTGAGAGCAAGAAAAACTGGAGGATGTCGCAGCACCGTGGCACAGGATGAATGAAGGTTAAATTTTAAAGTTTTATGTTATGCAACTATCGTTCAGGCCGTAGTGTTCCGTACTGAAAAAATAAAAAATATAAGAACAAGGTCCATGCAGGTGGGACACGACGTTGGCAACTAAGTCAAGCAATTCGTATATCAATAATCAAGTCTCCGCCAGGCAGGATGGTTACACATTATCCATGCTACAGAGTAGCGCCTATAACCCAACCATATTAGCACTGTCACCCTACACCCAGCACTCCCTGACATGGGCAAAAAGGTAAAATCATAGAGGAAAAAAACAGGTCCCATAGAAACTAACAAAAATGAAACATAACCCCCCACCCTACACACATGCAGAGGCTATGGCCTACCCCCCCTCAAGCAGCGTGCCTGTCGCCCCATAAACCCGAAATTTAGGAAGAAGTAAAGTCTGAAGAGAGGAGAAGAGACAGCAAGAAATGCCGAAAGAAGGAAAAAAGAGACAAAAAAGGGAAAAATGTCACTCTTGAATATAGGGAGGGAGAAAAGGACAAGCTAATCTACCACTCCCAAAAGAAGGAGGCGGGGAGGAGCCCACCCAGTAGCCGATCTCCCGGACTCCCAGCCATCTGCAACCCTAGCGCCTTGCGGAATAAACAATCAGCATCATGTAGGAGAGGAGGAGCAATGCTGAGGAAACAGGCAAGGGAAACCGGAGCAGTCTCAACACAATTTCCGCCCGCCCCTGTATCTAGCACCTTGAGTGAAGCCTAGCCCTGGCCCGATTTAGGACGTCCCCCCGTGCCCGCCCACCCCGAGAAGCCTGATCCAGCAAGAAGAAGGGGAGAGCCCTCCCCCACAAGAACAAAGGAACAAAATGGCCACTCTCGGCAATGGAGAAAGGTCCCGAGACTAAAGAAAATACACCAGTCCCAAACCAGTACAATACTGAAATCGAGCAGCCAGATGTAACCCACAACACCACGCAGAACGGCAAACAGTGAGGCCCCCACAAAAGAAGCACAGTCAGGCAGGATAGGCAAACATAGTGGCAGCAGTCTCTGGGGTTCCGTGGGAGGGGTTGCTCTCTGGGCTGGAGAGGGAGACAACGTAGCAACACACAAGCGGGAACATTGTAACCCAGTCTCCTGAACATCACGAGGTTGTCGAATAAGTCCACACGTTTCCGGCAACAATTTCGCACTGACCGGGATCAGGGGGGGCTGTGTCGCGGAGCAGGGGGAGAGGATGGGCAGAATATATTCCGATCCAGCCAAGCAGCATTCGACCTTCTCCTCCAACTGTAGCGAGTTCGCACGCCATTCGCACCGCAGTTCATCTAAAGCCAGGAGAACAGAGGCGAGGGTAATCTGTGTGCGGTCGTCCATTTCCTCCGCAGTATCTGCCTCCTCAGACAAGGCAGCTCCCAAAGCAGATCCACAACGGAGCTGTCGGACAGAAGCCAGGGCGCCACCCGCCATCACCACAGAGGAGCCGCCTCTCAGATCCCCACCTTCGAGCATGTAGCGTTTTCAGGCAGTACCTGGGCAGGAGAATATGAGCCGCTCCCCCGAGGCAGGATAGGACCACGTATGCAGGATACCAACAATGGGGGGGGCTCCTTGCCAGCCGACACCGGAGAGGCGAGGAAACGGGAAGGCTGCGGCCACTGAGGCGCCCACGGCATGCGCTAAGCAATGAAAGGGTGTCTCACCGCTGGTTCCGTGTGGAGCAAGTCAGGAACACCGTCGGCAGGCAAAGCCAGTCACTAGAGCGCGCCAACACAAAGGCCGACCCTCCCGTCAGCCAGTCCAGGATAGCAGAGCCTCCGCAGGGTAATCGTCTCCTGCGGCCACAGCAGTCAATGGCGGCGCTTTGCGATGCAGGGCACGGGTCCGGGCCAGGGTCGTCTCCCACACAACTCTCGACGGTTCTCGGTCCGCCGAGCGGGTAGAGACACCGGAGGAGCACCTCCGGAATCAGAAATCCTCCTCGTTCAATCCGCCGGTGCAAAAGTACAGGATAGGGTTCAGGATCATTGTGCGGGAAGCAGGGGCGCAGGGAGCCGGGAGATTACACGTCCGTCTCCGCGGCCATCTTGGCTCCTCCCAAACCTTCCTTTTTAATAGATATATTACTCCTAAGGTAGGTAGAGGACAGCCCAGAGGACAGGATACAGTGTATTTAAAAAGTGTGGCATGTACTTTTATGTTTTACATGTTCTGGTACTGAAAAACTCCTAAATATGCTTTTTCAGAGAACCATGTCCATTCGCCACTTCAAATAGTCCTGCACGTTTCGCATGCAAGACCTACCCCTCTCTGCCCTTCTGTGAGACAGAGAGAAATAGGTCCTCTACGCGAAACCGAGCAGGACTATTTGATGCCGCACCTAGGATGCGATTCTCTGCCTTGATCTAGGGGCCAATCATCACAACACCAGTAGGGTTGGATTCTGAGATGTAGTTAGAGATTCAGCATACACATAAGTATAGTGAATCCAAGCTGTTTTCATTTACACCTCAATCACATATCCAGCTTTAGTGTAGGGTAGAGGTTTACGTTCTGGTCCTGAAGAAATGCCACAGAACCCTTCTGGACCACACAGGCGTGAAACATGTCAACTAGGTCTGGGCGGTAAATTCCGTTCCGCTTGCGGAATTTGGGTAATTTCACGTTCCACGGAGAACGCTGAATTGCCAAAAATTCTGTGATTCGCAACTTCGCAGAATTTTTTGCTTGTTCGCGCTTTCAAAATGGGTGTTACAAGATATTTCCCCCTGAGCAAAGGGGCGGAACAAGAAATTCTGCGTGTTCGCAGAACTTTTGCATGCTCACAGAGATTTTATACCGTTTCGTGGAGCTTTGCGTAGCGCGAGTACGTACAGTCGGCCCACCCCTAATGTCAATCCCAATGTGAAAACCCCACTATAAATACTGTGGGACTGTCATGGCTCAAAAACTTCCTAAAGACAGTACTCACATTCTTGCTTAGGCTCAAAAACTTCCTAAAGACAGTACTCACATTCTTGCTTTAAACTCTGCCAAGGGTACCACTTTATAAAAATCACATGGTACACCTTATGTAGTTTAAATTCACTGTTATAGACACTACCCTACTTTCATGTTCCCTCTCTCATCAATGCGGCAAAAAGTGAAGAGCTCCATCAAAGAGCTCTCTTGTGGGGCCCGTGGGGCATTGCTGCGTCAGCCCCACAAGGAGCATAAGCCCTATGATGAAACATGACACCCATTTTGGTGTGTGAGGGCTCTATCTTCCAAAGAGGAAGACTCTCTTAAACTATTTCACATTCCAACCGCCCCCTCCTTTTTAGGTCTCGCCAAGCTCAGCGCATGCGCTGTCTAGGAGAGGGCTCTTTGAATGACTTCAGACTTCCAAGAGCCTTCTCCGTGTGGGTGTGCCTCCTCCCACACATCCCATTGGCCTTTGCGTGTGGCTTTCAATAATTGTCCATCATTTGTTTGCTGTAACCCTTTTCGCCCTAAGTGGGATGAGTACGCCCACATGTGGGTCCCTTACTCACTGTGCCACTGGATTCAAGCTAGCCTGGCTGAAGAAGGGTGACAAAATCTGAAACCAGTCCCAGGATGCTTGTTTCCGGTCCAGTGAAGACCGGGCCTGGCAGTTCGGTCTGGACTGTTCCCATGGGGCAGAGGGCCAAGACTGATTTGCATATGGCTGGGTCAAAACTGGGGTAGCGTAGTGGGAAAAAAACAATGGACTTAACCCAGATCTTTTGACTGGGGGGAGAATGTTTGTATTGTCAGCATTCCATCCATCATTTGTTTTCTGTAACACTTTTCCCCCTAAGTGGGATGGGTACCCTAGACGTGGGTCTCTTGCTCACTGTGCCACTGGATTCAAGCTAGCCTAGCTGAAGAAGGGTGACATACCCTGAAACCGGTCCCAGGATGCTTGTTTCCGCTCCAGGGAAGACCTGGTCTGGCAGTTCGGTCTGGACTGTTCCCATGGGGCACAGGGTCAAGACTGATTTGCATATGGCTGGGTCCAAACTGGGGTGGCATAGTGGGCAAAATAACGATGGATTTATTCTTTTGACTGGGGGAGAATGTTTGCACTGTCAGCATTCCGTCCATCATTTGCTTGCTGTAATGCTTTTCAATAATTGAAAGGACGCAAATGGCCAAAGACAGGTGCATGTCCCACCTCTCCTCAAAAATGTCACTCTCATGGCTTTGGGGGAGTGCAGGGTGCCATCTGTTCTGTATCAGGCTTCCAAGCGGCGGGCACGATGGTAGTTTTCAATTACTTGATAGCTTTTTCTGTGTCGACCTGTTTTGATTCCAATGTATATTTATCCAACGTGAATTACCCTCCACTGGTTGCAGTTGGAGAATAAACTTGTATTCTGTAGTAGGGGTAACGTGATATGGATCACAATGCAAAGCGAGCCAGTTGAAAAGAAGCGTGCTGGTCATGTTCTTTTCCAGTGTAAAATAATAACAAGAATGAGATATATTAAGTAGCTATTGTACACAAGTTTAAAGTATTGCAGATTTTAAAAGGGCATAACCCATTGTGTCTAAACCGAGTGAAAAAGTTACTATTGAATGACGGGGTTACTGCTTACTGCTTACATACTCCACTTTATATGTCACTAATAGCGTCCAAAAACTACAAATGACACAACTCATGGCAGTCAATATGTGCATCATAAATCATAATACCTATAGCGGCCAGTATTTATGCAGCACAATCCAATGTTGGGACTCTTAAAATCAAATCGGATGTTTAGTCAAATATACTTTCAATGTAAAGGCTCCCCCATGTGTTTGTTTGGAGAAACTGCACCCTTTCTAAAAATATATCTTATTCTGTTGTGTTGTACTGCATTTGCATCTATCTGTAACTTAGGCTGTAGGGTGACAACCCGATATGGAGGCAAATTCTGGGCTGTGACTGAAAATTCAGGAAAAGTGCAACATTCAGGGAAAAATGTTGAGGACAAAAGGGCCAGTTTTGCGACAAATCTGAAGAGGTCAAGCGATAATGTAAAACTAAGTAAACTGATGGGCTACACAAGTATAACTCAAAATAGGTTTATATTCTTTGATTTGGCTAAAACATAGCTGTATTGAACAGACATTCATATTAAATTGATCTAATTTAAAAATTAAACAACTAGCAAACATATATGCACTAAGCTCAATTTGATAGCTGGCCTAAGGGGCAGATGCCACGGTATTCAACCTGATTACCATGAATGAAAGTACCAGAAGCAGGGGTTTGCTGCTGAACATGAAGTTCGAGGTAATAAACAGCAGTGCTTTTAATTTTACTTTCTGAAAGTGTGCCTTTATCAGAGGTGACAGACTTCAGAAATTCTTTGTTTCCAAGAGAAAATAATAGCAATCTGTGCATGAATGTTCCGTTTTCACAAGTTTGATGTTCGGGCACCATCACTGTGATACCTTTTCATTATCACATGAAAGTTGTCTACAAAGTAGGAACATCTGGGCCTTCGGGCACAGGTTTTTGACAATTACACCAGAGGCAATGTTTCATAACACACAGTCCACAACCGTCAGCAGGCGAACGAGAATTGACGCTGCACCGTCATCGGGACGTCAGGACATCCCCACGTAGACCACCAGCCGTGGCTGTCATGCAATGTTCTTGCAACTCTGAGTGGCAGCGGTATTTATTTTGCTCCCTCTCTTTAACATTTTTTTATATTTTACATTAGCTCAGCAACTGTGTGAATTTGCTACAGTGTGAGAAAATAGGTGAATATGTAAAGTGTGCAGTTTTGCAACTTCCAAAGCAGAGTCATCTTGTAAAAGAAAGAGGCGATATATAATAAAAAAAAATCAAGATAGCTAAAAAAAGAACCAACACCCTATCTTCTAACATCCCCGTCTGCAGCACCTGACCTCTCGCCACTATCAGTGGCACAATGCTGTGTTCATCCTAGCGCATGCGCTGCTCTAGTAAAGGGCGCTTGGAATCGCTCCAGACTTCCAAGAGCCTTCTCCTTGTGGGTGTGCTCCTCCCACACATCCCATTGGCCTTTTCGTGTGGCTTTCAATAATTGAAAGGCACACAAATTGCCAAAGACGGGTGCCTGTCCCGCCTCTCCTCAAAATTTTCACTCCCATGGCCTAGGGGTCTTCCTCTGGGGTCTGGAATAGAACTGACAGGGCTTGTGAACTGGGCTGCCTCTAAGCACATTGTGGCAGGACGATGCGCAAGGCTGCCTAGGTTCTGGTCTTACAACAGAGGGGTTGTGTGTTTCCTGTTTTTTTCCACTAATTTGTCTACTTAGGAACCGTTAAGATGCATGTACTCTTTAAGTTACAGCCCTTTTGCTGTTTCTTACACACACTCAGTCTGCACCATTTTCATGCAACAAAAATATTCACTCTTTCTTTCACACCCCGTGTAGAGTAAATGTATAGCTCTTCAATACCTAGTAGCACAGCACCCAGGATAATGTGCTGCATGGCTAAACACTTACAAGGTCCAAAAGGTGAGACCTATTGGCTGTGCCAATGCTTGTTTCACTTTAGGAACAGCAGCCCTTTCTTTGCAAGAATACTTTAAGATAGGAGCATCAATCAATCAATCAATCAATCAGGGGCTTGTATTGTCACGGATACCAGCTTCCTCAGGATCAGGGTGATGCTCAAAAGGGGTCCACCTCCTGACGTCCCCACACTCTGACTATAATACCTACAGAGCATAAAGGCAGTCAAGCGAGGGAAAGAGTAGGGTAAGCACAGCAGTAGAAGGGACAACCTGTAATGACACAAACACAGAATTAATACAATACCTCTCTCCGTCTGGCTACTCTCATATTATTCTCACTAGAGTCAGAAACATACCATAATCAAGAATCATCCCAGAGGTGAACCCCTCTTCTTACTTGACTAAGATACTTCTCTTTCCTTATGAAGGTATTCACATCTATAATACAACACACCAGTTAACATCCCTGAGGTGGGAATGCACTCTCCTGTCATTTCATACGTACCATCTGTCACACACCCTTTATCCCAAAAGAAAGACCAACTCCAGCACCAGGAACAAACTCTTAAGGTAAGAATAATTCAAGAGTCAGAGTTCAATGTTTTCCTGCATGCTCCAAAGAATACCAGAAGAAAACCATAATATTGGAACTCCAAGAAACCTGTCCATAAATCAGCGATTCAGTTTTGGTGAGTTAGAAATGAATCCTTAAGGCAAGACAACGAGCCCCAGAGTGGGCAAGGGAGAGCTTACCGGCTTATTGTGGTAAACATAAAAATGGTCCTAGACTTATAATTAATATTCAAAATGAATCAATTATTTGACAGCTATTAGTATATTGGAATTAATCCTGAGTAAAAAGAGAGAGCGAAATGTTCTTGTATTTTTAATATGGAATGACACCATAGAAACATTACAGGAAGTGATTCTGAAGCTTAACCGAGTGAACCCCAGAATAAAGTTTACTCACAAAATTGACAACAAAACAATGGATTTTTTAGATGTCAGAATTATCAAAAAACCAACAGGATTTGAGACTGAACTGTACACCTAGCCAACAGACCGTAACAATGCATTGAGTTACACTAGTTTTCACCCCAGAAGCTTAGTAAAAAATCTTCCACTATCCCAGTTTATCAGAATAAAGCGCATATGCTCAAATTCGGATACATGCCGGATGAAGTTACATGAATAAGCGCAAAAATACAAGGAAAGAGGTTATCCCACAGCAGAATTACAAATAAGTATGGATAAAGTCATGCAGATGGATAGACAAGAGCTATTGAAACCCAAAATCAAAACAACAGGCAACAAAACAGTTTTTGTCACCAAGTACACTACGCAGTCGAAAGCCATCAAAAGCATGATAAATCGTAGGTGGGAACTGCTGTCCACGGAACCTGATTTCAACAACATTTTCTTGGAGAAACCCATGCATGCCTATACTAGAGGACAAAATCTCAGACAAATACTGAATCGTAAACCAGATACACAACAAGAAACATCCTACAAAGGAACAGTACGTTGTCAGAACTGTACGCATTGCAATAATGTCATGTTGGGAAGTTCATTCACACATCCTACGACGGGAGCACAAATTAAACTGAGACACACAAGTGATTTTAACACCCAGCAAGTAGTATACGGAATCAAATGCCCCTGTGGCTTGATGTATGTCGGCAAGACTGAACGGAAGCTGAAAATTAGACTAACTGAGCATAAAAGCAGGATTCGTAACTTAAACTTATCATCACCATTAGTTATGCATTGGAGAGATGCAAAACACACCATCTCACAAATCCGGTTTCTTATTATTGAGAGTGTAGCTACACGTCCAGGTATTGACAATCACCAAAGGTTGTTACAACGCGAACTTTATTGGATAAAATACCTAAATACCATGACCCCCATTGGTCTTAATGACCGTTATGATCTATTGTGTTACCTTTAAACTTCAACAGGACATTTGCAGAACACATAAAAATGAACATTACTAAATGTCATAGTATCTTACATACGATGGTTACTGTGAAGTATCAGAGTTGACAGTTTGTTAACATGTAGTGTTCTAATTACAGTTTACAGCTCGAGACGATCATGATTTACAAACATGTCCTGATGTCATTTCTATACAAAAATGTGTTGGAAATATCAAATCTATTTGAGTTGGACATCAAATGTATTATTATATTTAAGCATGATGTGATTGATATTTCACCTAGGTAAATACCACATAACAACTTAACACTTTAAGCCATGAATATTCAAATACACAACTGATATTTGCACACTAAGTGCAAATAATGCGTGATGACTGCACACCATCAACTTACACTATATAACAACATAACAAGCAATACCCCTGATTTGGACACACCAATATTTATTTTTAGATTGCCTTAGCAATCATTTATAACATAGAGAGTCACAGGACTGGGAGCGTTAGCCACAGAATTATAGCTAGCAAGGTGAGAACCAATTATGCATACATATCTTGGACGGCATTAGGCGAAGATATGCCCCAGTTTTAGATCACGACGGAGTTCGTCAGTATTAGGCGAAGATTTGCCCCAGCTTAAGATGGCGACGGAGTTCGCTAGTAGTGGGATTCGTGCTTTGTTAAAGCAGTCTGTCATCGATTTTTCAAGACGCGTCAGTGACGATTACACTGTATAATGCAGATCAGCAATTGCGGCCTCCGCGCATTGAATAGAGAGAACACCGGGATAACATAAGGTGGCAGGACGTCCTATACAGGTAACCGCGGACCTAGCGAAACAGCAGATTAAGCATTATAACGTTGGCTAAAAGCGGCGGGCACTGACAGTGTTATTTCCGTTTATTTTGTAGATCGGGCATTGGAAACATTGAGGTATGTGCATCTTGCATATTGGCAATCTCTTATAGACGAATGTCTGGTAATAAAAAGGTTGTGACATAGATTATATGTTTTGCAGGCATTACAATTGCTCTGTCAGCCTTTCAGGTATGTTGGTGAAACATGGTGTTGTATACATAACAGATTATGAGCAGTTATATTTAAGTGTAGAAAGATGGGAGAGTTTATCATGTCTATCATTTTATTCTGGCAGCTTATCGTCAGTTAACACAAGTGAAGGTACGTGGTAAGCCTAATAATTTATATTTTCGTGCAACTTTTGTTATAAAGTTGGATACCAGTTTAGTTTACATTGAATACATACAGATATATTTTTATTTTCAGCCCTTAGGCGCAGTGAACTGCCCACACAGGTATGAGTTCATAAACTTATTACACTACATCCACGGGCGTCCTCATAACATCACTACACTTACATTTGTTTGTATTTTATTTTTTCAGCTTGCCCCTGAAGAAGGTACCTTTGAGTACCAAAATGCATTGGGCAGTACTATGAAACGGGCAGTAATATTATGAAACTGTGTTGACAAAGATTCAATGAAATGAGTATTGTATAAGGACATCCATAAGCAATGGAGAATTACATGAAGTATTCGTTGATATGATGTATTGATTAATATTAACTGAAAAAAAGTATTGAAAACCATGATAAAGTGAATTATGAATTAAAATAAGAAACTGTTATATGGTATAAAGTCAAGTCAAATATTTTTAATGTTGAAGGTGCACCACACCAAGTGAACAGTGCGCGACTGGACGTGCTTGTAAACCCGTCATAACCCATATTATCAAACAAGGAGTGACTCCCCTCTCTAGCCGCGGCACCGATTGTTTAATCCTGAAAAAACAGATAAACCAAATATAACGGAGTGCTCCTCACACACCCCTAATCTGTCTTGAAACAAGCACTAAAGACCAGTTTTATGATCATTGCTAAAGAAGGGAGATTGAATGTACAGCGTAATAAACCTACTGTTAGAGAATATCCCCTATCTGGATTTTGTAACAATCCCACAGCACAGGTTTATTTTGCTATGGTTTCGGCTCAATTATATCCCTTGCATGTTGCTGGTATCTTTCTTCGAACAATCTCACGTGCTGCCCATGTGATGACACCTCACGACAGTCTGAGTTGCACATCTTTTTTTTGTGTAAATTTAATTGTAACCAACGGAAAAGGTTTTTAATTCCGCTTTTACGTAAGAACAATTTTAGACAATGTCGTCTGGCCCTGTATTTTTTACAAATGCTGCCTGATCCCCTCACCTGTTACAGTGTTGCCTTTTTTTATGTATGTGTCTCAAATCCAGGAAATCATCTAATGACTGATACTGATGAATTGCTGTTTTTTAACTTGTTTAACTGTGATGCATATATATATACTTTTATGATTAACTTGTATTAATCGTATACAGTAATTTTGATATGATGGACTGAAGTAGCAGCGTATTGGAGAACAAGATTCTCAGTGAGTACAGGACTTCGACTGTGTTGCCACTCCGTTCTGTAACTGATTATATAGAGCTGAAACAGGAAACAGGAATCCGTCAACAGGAAGTTCTTCAATCTTGGATTGGAAACTAAAGGAAGGTTCTGGATCGTTTTAGAAAGTTTTAGAACATTCTGGAAGGAAATGTAAGAAACAGTTTCAGATCTTTCGCAACAGTATTTAAGAATCGTTTTGAACACAATTATAAATTCTCATGGTTCATTTAAATTCACATCTTTCTTCACCATTTAGTCTTTTCATCCTTTTATCTAATTCCCAAAATGTGGCTGACGCCGAAGTGGCTGGGGCGTAATAAAGCCAGTGAAGGGTGAATGCCACCAAGTGAAGGCAGCCTTGAGTCTAGACCATTTACTGTCAGCCTCTCCATGTTCACTGAGTGGAGCAACATTGGCTCCACTTTGCAATTATGACAGTATAGAGTATCTTTTAGTTGTTAGTTAATATCGCCTTTGTTTCATGTTAGAGAATTCTTTTGGAGAGGTGTTTAGAGCCTGGAAAAATGGATTCCAAGCATTAGCAAAGGCAACACGTCTGTCTTTTTGGTTGATTGATGATTTTATATATGGTTGTGCAAATTGGTGAGGGATGAGTGCATGAATGATTGGATGAATGACTGTGTGAGTAATTGAAAGCATGAATAGATATATTAATGGATGAGTGAGTGCATAGATGGACGAATAGATTTAATGATGCATCTGTGGAAGGCTGGATGAATGGTTTAGTGAGTGCATTGATGGATGAAAGGATAAAACCACAAATTAATTCTTTCAATTTGAGAAGTGGGTGCAGGTCTGTCACAGAAAACACTGCAATGCCATGCTAATGGCAGATTGTGCCATTAACAAATGTCATAAGATAATTTGTCAGCATGGCCAATGTCATTTTGGTGACTTTCCAGCAGGCTTGCATTTTCAGTTAACAGCACTGATCTCACTGGGACATGCTGTTTCACTGCTCCAATTATAAGTTGGGGCCTAGTTAATCGAAGCATGCTTACTGCTGTTGGTTAAAAAAACAAGTCTATCTGAAAGTTAACAGCATGATAACGAGCCTACTGACAGTTATGAAGCTTCTTTGCTTAGAACAAGCCATCCTACCTTGCAAACCAATCAACCTACCTCAACCAAAACGTTAGAAAGACGTTATTACGCATAGAATATTGTTGATGGATGTCGTTTTTACTGACTGTACATCTCTCATGATTAATGATTAATTAATTGTCTGGTATTCTTTTGTTTACTGTGAATAAGATGAATGACATACAACAGAATAGAAGGAAAAAGCATAAGGTTCACGAACAGGACACTAAAAGATTCACGTTTGTTTTCTGGATCTATAGCAGGGAAGCATCATTCATGAGGAATATTATGAAATGAAAAAGCAGATTATCCAGTGCAACATATAAATAGCAAAGAATAATTTATTTAAACACAGTAATAAATAACATCAGGAGAAAATAAACTAAGAAAACCAATTCAGCGAAACTGAATGAAGTACAAGAGGGGCATAAAAAGAATATATACAAGGTGTGAAATAATTTATCATAAAACGTTTTTCCATAATGGAATTATAGCAGAAGGCATGAAAAAGGAAAATGAAGATATAAATACAGAAATTACATGCAAATGGACTGTACATAAGAGCAAATACGCAAGGTTGAAAATGTTACATTTTTACAATGGAACTACCAGGGCAATAATGTCAATGTTATAGAGAATGTCAATTTTCACTTTCATGATCTTCTTGAAAAAGGAAACTGTCGAGTGCTAAAAAGTATGAAGGTGTACAAATTTACCTGTATTGAAATAATGATCAAAGATTAATATGAGCACCAACAGTGAAAAAAAGAAAAGAAAAATCAAATGTTAGAAATTGAATACAATTTTGAAATAATATAATCCTGAATGACTACAATACTATTGTGGACTAAATATTGAAATTAAGTATGTTTTGTTATTATATCATCAAAGTTTAAAATATTGGTTACTATATTTTTTTTTTCATTATGGTGTTTCATTGTATTGTGTTGTTTTCATTTTATATTTGTTGTTGTGATGGGAATGTCCCCTATTTGGTACATGGGAAGCGGCCTGACCTGAGAGCCTGACTTAGTGTATCTGGTATCCTGACTTTTTATTTTAGCACTGTGTCATAATAATCTAACTATGTGCATAGACTTAATCCTGTCCCTGGCGATGAGTGGTCCTGGGCTTGTCCTGTGACCTTGAGACAAGCACCAAGCATGTCCTCATTGTTGACAGGAGACCACTATCCCTGTCACAGGTTGAGCGCATAGAACAGCAGTGGTAGCATATCATGTTTAAACAATCAATATTGTGACTGGACCATATTATCTGGGTCACCTGGGGTGAGGCACACAGGCCCACCGTTGACCATACTTACTCCCCCAGTTGGGCTGGTAACAGCCAGGTGCACAAACCTCACACCTATTTGTGCCTCTGCTGTGAGTATCACACCATGGATACAGTCCCAGTTCTAAACACTGTGTAAATTCTCTACCTACCCAAAGGCTGTGTCTGGAGAGAGGCCTGACAAGGATAATTGAAAGAAGAAACACACAATACTTGTTCTACAGTTTGAGATAATGGATCCACATCTCCTGTCTGGAAGTTGTATATGTAAGCGGGACCCAAACTACCCCACTACGTTCCCGTTCCAAGTTCTCGATGATGAAGACTGCTGTGTAACCAAGGCTGATGTCTACCTGATAGCCAGTTTCCCAAAGGTGAACAGATATCGCCTAAAGACAGGAATACCTGCAGGAGTAGCTGCAGGAGTAGCTGTGTGCCTGCCCTGAAGTGCTTAGAAGCCTGACTGCCCACTGAGAGAGGGACATAGTCCAATTGGCTTACAAAAAGAGACTGTCTAGGAGAAGAGTGAGGAAAAATAAAAAAGCCTACCAAAATCTGAGTAAAAAAGAACGCTTAGCCCTTGAGGCTTTAAAAACTAATGATGAAATAGTGATCAAGCCGGCGGATAAGGGGGGAGGAACAGTCATCTTGAGCAAAGATGGATACAACTTACAATGCCTAGCCCTTCTATCTGATACGAGGTTCTATCAAAAGATTGATTCAGACCCAACTGAAAGACTCAGGAATACCATTTCGATCATGGTAAATGAAGCAGAGACCAAAGGCTGGATTACACCTAGGGAGGCAGACTACCTGATGACAAAAGAGCCCGTCACTCCCTATTTCTACTCTCTGCCTAAACCGCATAAGAACAGAACCCCACCACCAGGCCGTCCGATAGTTTCGGGCATCGGATCAATATTAGAACCGCTTTCTAAATTCGCGGATGAATATCTCAAACCGCTTGTCCAACAAACACCAGCATATTTAAAGGATACGCGTGACCTTCTAGTACAAATTGAGAAAATGCCCTTTAACTCAAACACGATGCTCCTTGTGGGCCTAGATGTGAAAGCTCTATTTACGAGTCTCCCCCAAGATGACACCATACAAGTCCTGGAGGATGTATTATTCACGAGAGAATGGCAATTTAAAACACCGAGACATTTCATCCTCGAGTGCTGTAAACTAGCACTGAAAGAGAACTTCTTTGCCTATGGTGAGGACTTGTACCTCCAAATCCATGGAACCTCCATGGGGAGCGCCTTCGCTCCCTCGGTGGCAGGGCTCTACGTTAGACACTTTGAGGAACTACACATAACAAGCAATACCAACATGTTCTCTTCCAGTATATTATTCTGGAAGAGATACATTGATGATATCATAATGATTTGGGACAAAAAGCTGGACCTACAGACTTTTATGAACTGGCTCAACAATCTTGACCCATGGTTAAAGTTTACACACACAGCTACAAGTAACAACCTTGACTTCTTGGATATAACCATATTTGCAAAAGACAATGTGTTGCATACAAAGACCTTCAGAAAACCAACGGCCAAAAACAGTATTCTATCTTATAAAAGTTTCCATCCAAAACCATTGAGGGATAATCTTCCCTACAGTCAGTTCCTGCGCCTAAAGAGAAACCGCAGTAACAACGCAGACTACAGAATGCAAGCTAAAGAACTAAGCGACAGACTGAGGCAGAGAGATTACACAGAGAAAACAATTAGACTCTGTAAGAAAAGAGCAAGTAATCAACCGAGAGAGTGTCTTTTACAAACATTCCAAAAAGAATCAACACCAGATTTGACTACCTGCGTCACAACATTTAGCCAGGCTTCTTATGAAGTAAAGAAACTGATAAATAAGAACTGGCACATCCTCCACACAGGATCTTTCAATTGGCCTAGACCAAGGTTCGCTAATCGAAGATCGAAAAACATCAAGGATGTCTTAGTACATACCGACCGATAAGAAAAGCAAAAACGGTCCCAACCAGAGATATAACCATGTCACCTGTAACTGGACACTATCCGTGTGGGTCATGTGTAGCATGTAAAACAACAACAGCTTCCAAAACATTACAACTTTCTGACACACTCCTCTGGCAGCAGCGTCAACACACGAACTGCAATTCGACACACGTCATTTATATGGTAAGCTGTCCTTGTGACAAGCGTTATATCGGAATGACATGTCGTAAAGTAAAAACAAGAATTGGTGAACATCGGAGCAATATTAGAATAAAAAAGAATACCACCAAATTGTGCTCCCATTTCGTGCAAGCAGGTCACTCCTGTGATGACATCCACTGGACAGTAATTGAAATGCTCAATGAAAAATCTCAGAGATGTGAAAGAATATTATTTGAGAAGGAACAGAGGTGGGTGGAACGCCTTAAAACCTACGAAAACGGCCTCAATGATTCAATTCCGTGGCACCAGTTTGCCAAATGATATTGTTTGGAAATATCTATAAGCACACTGACTCACAAAACTGCAAAATCAAACTTTACCGACTACTTCTAAAATATATCATCGAGTGGACACTAATGACCCATGTCAACAACTCCATGCACGAATAAAGTTTGCTTCCAAACATAAAAAACAAGAAACTCCGCTTGATACACCCAGAATACGCTGCTTTGAGCGCCTGCCCCTTTAAAAATGATTACTCAGTCTGAGTTTCCCATTTCCGGGGGCAGAGTCAGCACCAGACGAGGTTGCTACCACACGCGGGTAATGGCGGAGCGAGGCTGTAAAAACTACTGAATCCCGGTAAGGTGACCTCGAGTAACATCTACTAATGCGACACATTTCAAACACAAGCTCTGTGTCCAGTGGGTTCCCCCCGATGCAAGCGAGTGCCTTCCGGTTACAAGGTAGGACAACGCGCTGCGTTTACGATCAGTCCTTCTCCCTCGCTCAATAGGGAAATTAATACCTACCCTTGCGCCCCTCTACACGCTAGCGCGTAAAAGATAGTGACTTGTTCTTCCAAATCTTAATGTTTGCTAACATAATTGAAAATCAGCGCTTTCATATGCCAGCGCGTCAAATCCCCAGCTTTACAACTATGTCACTAGTGTAAATAAACTCTACCCTGTTACCCCTCCTTCCATCGAGAAAAGTCTCTGGAATCAATGAATAATAATTTTATTCAACTAAATGCGCAAACCTGAATCAGGATGTTTCAAACAAGTGTGTATTTCTCTATGTACTCTCCCTATTCTATTTCAGAAACTGGAGTAGTCTTTATCCCTGGAATTTATACAGGTTACTACTAAAAACAACACAAATGGTGTGAGTAAGAAGTTCATTGTTTGTTTATGTGTTAGTCCTGACGAAAGCTCTATAGACCCCTAGGGCCGACAGAGCTGAAACATGTCGACGTTTGTGTAAAATGTTTAAACTACTTTGATCCAGTAACTCGATCAATCTAGTAGTATCGGGATTATTTTAACCGACCTGGAAATCACACCAATAATAAAAATCACTCAGGGTGATTTTCCAGTTTTTAAACCTTTTTTCCTTTTTTTTGAGAGTTTAATTTTGACACACTTTTTTCACTTCTCTGGACACTGCACTATAGACCAGAGGTGCCTCGGGCTGAGGCTGGCAACATCACTATTTTGGAGTAACCAATGATAACTGCCAACAACCCATATGCGGGGCGGAAGAACCAGATATACCGCACAAACCACATCGGCATAGGGTTTTTGAGGTTACTCTAAAAACTTTCCTTACCATTGGTCTGATGTGTTACAAGTGTCTGTTTCTCCTTTTTGATAAATTACCGAAGAGTGAGGCCAGCCTATCTCCGGTGGTTATGAGATATCCTGGTGGAAGCTGGCTCTTTGACAGTGATCTCGGAGGACCCTTGTAGCTACGGCCGCCCAAGACCCTTGCAGAGGTTCCTGGTGGGTATTGTGATACTACAATTGCATGGCTGCTGAAGGTCTGGCCGAGCTGCGACTACTGATTGCCAACAGTCCAGTTGGGCCTGCTGCAAATATGAAATGCTGAAGGAGCAGTCAGGGCTGTGAGTGTTAGAGGTTGTGCCTGTGCTATATTAACGCTGCTGCAGTTTGCCCTTGTCTACAGGGGAGAATCCTGGCAGGGCACAGAGAGGTAGTGGGAAGGTTGTTGTGCCCACAAGGGATAGTTCCCGGATTCATTCATCTCATAAAGGAGCATTGGCATCAGTAGTATTATATAGAACTGTGTGATTGAAGTGCTTTCTTTGTTATGAAGACCAGCAGAGTGGAGTGGTGGGGCTCACTGGTTAGAGGCGGCAGACCCAAAGCAGAGAACGGCCCGGGACCAGGGTTCAATTTCCGACGGGGCAGGTTCGTGGACCAGGGTCAGCTGACTCGATATTTCTTGCCTCGGTGCCTACTCTAACCAGGGATCACACTCGGCAACTCTGGGCATTAGCTTGCCTCATCTCTATAACGGCCCCACACATTCGCCGGGGATGCCTGGTTTCACCTTGGAGATACCCAGTAGAGACCATCTCACAGGGATAGCCAGGACGGGTTCCCCAGCGGTCTACAGCGCCACGACGCCTCAGGGCAGCAGTGCGCTTTACAAGACACATTACATTACATACAGCACTGGATTGGGCATTCACTTATTGTGTCTATTGGTTGATTATTGAGCTCTGTGTTCAAGTGCCCCAACTATTCTTGCCTGAGAAGGCTGGTATTGCCCACCCTCACTACCCTGGAAGGATGTCAAGTGTGGAAAGGGCTCTACTTGGCCTAGTTGCAGTACCCTAGTAGGACAGTGGCAAACGCCTTCAACCCCCAACGGTTGAAGCCAGGTGGTCCCTGCATGCCTGGTTGCCCTTCAAGCAGGGTCTTACATAAGCAATATTTTAAAATGTATATTATTATTACTTTTTTTTGTTGCATATTTTATTCATCATCTTTTGGTGGATTTAATGCAGGATTTAGTGGGTAGTGTTTTGTAATTATATATATTTTTTGTTAATTCCCAATATTGATTGAACTGGAGCATGAATAACCAGTGATGCCAACCGTCATTTCCACATTGTTTAATGGATTCCTTATGTCAGACAATTCATGTGCGTGCTTCTCTGAGGTCAGTAGCAGTTTTTTGCTGCCCACAATGCTGCAGCCATGTGTTTTTAATTGTTTATCTGTGTTGAGCTTAGAACACATTGATGACTGCCACAGTGATCAAGCTGGTCACTTTTGGTGGTCCAGTTTTGAGGTGAAGTCGTTGCAAATAGATACAGTCTAGGGGCTTTTTCACATCACTGGGCTGTCCCTTCACTCCCCCTTTCAGCTAACAGTGTGGACTACTAGAGTGAGACTGGATGTCTCTTCAATGCTGGTGGATGTGCAGGTATAGCCGCAATCCAGACTGAAGCATGGATATAGTAACTTGGGATCCCAGGCGAGCAAAGACCTGCCACAGCTGTGCTGCCCACAGTGAAAAAGTTTCTGCTTGGTTGGAGAAGTGGCACGGCAAGCCTACCTGTCAACATACCGGGAAACTTGATCACTCCAATATCTGTTAATATTTGAAGTAAGTTTAGTTTGTAAAGTGCAGGGACACTGGCACTGTTACAGTCCCTGCGTTGCTGGCTGTGAATGCTTATTCATTCTGTTGCTACGGAGTGATGATCCTGGCATTCCCATCTCCAACATTCTGGTTAGTTTGACAACAACACAGGTATCCTTGCAAATAAAAATATTTCAGTTTATTTGCTTTTTCTATGCAGTCCACCTGCCAAAGGCTTTATTTACTCATTTCGTGCACTACATTTAGCCAGGTGGTCACTTGAAATCGTTGTCTGAAAGAGCAAATAAATAAGTATTCAGGCAGTCCTTTATTGATTTGTTCATCTTCAGATTGTAGATTTACTTTGTTAATCCTTTCTCTATAAATGTTACATTTGGGAGCATCTCTGAATCACATGTGCACACAGTCTCCTGTTAATAAACAATATGATCTAGAGAAAATAATGTAGTTTTAGCTCCTTCATGTGGAAGTGGAAGAATGTTGGTAAAGATGCAGTGTTCTGTATGCATTTTCACCAATGTTTCTTAAACTGGAGTTACAATAGTAAATCTGACCCCATCCCCACTGTATGCACTTTTCCCAATATTTGTTGGACTGCAGTTACAATAGTACACATGCTCTCCATGTAGAAAGTTTCACCAAAGTTTGCTCAATTAGAGTTAAAATAGCGAATCTACTCCTTAATGCAAAAATGGTGCTTAGTGCTTGTAGAAGGGAATGTTATTTCAAAATATATATATTTAAACGTTTTTTTAATGATTTGTGATAGTATTTACAAAATTATGAATTTAGTTACATAGTTATGACTATTATTTGTAATATGTTTAGTAATATAAACAGTTTTTAAGTGTTATTCAAAAGTATTTATTATTATACTTTCAAAATATAATATACATTAATACTGTTATATTTTGATTTCCAAGTTACATTTTTTGTATTAATAATTTGTTTTAATTAATATTTTTCATCAGTACTTCTTTCTATTAATTGTTACATTTATATTGAAATTACATGTATTTTTAACAATTAAAATGTTTACATGATTAAAAGTTGGTTACATGTCATTTTTATTTTATATGCAGTATAGCTGTAATACATTTAAAAACAATCTTTTCTAAATTACAATGTTTACATTTAAATACATATACTTAATAATGCCATGTTGATTATTAACTCTGCAATATTTTTGGGGTTGATATTCTTGTACTTTTCATAAATATTTGTAAAGTCAATATTGTGATTGCCAATATTTTTAAATGATATTTTTGTACCACACTACTTTGTGGGCCTTACATCACATACAAGATTGTACATTACTTCATTCACCTATAATTCTGGATGGTATAATGTGATATAAAGTACTGCAGTAGGTATTCAGAATACAGTCACAGCATCCTAATATAGACTTAAACAAAAGTGTGTTTAGTGTCTTAGGGCCCGATGTAGGTGGCCATTTCCCAGCCGGTAACGGCCGAATTCGACCGTTACCGACCGGTAAATGGGTTTTCAGATGTAGGGGGCCTATATTTTACCGATTCTGTAAATTTACCAAATCGGTAAATTTACAGAATCGGTAAAATACCGAATCGGTATATTTACCGATTCGGTAAATGCACATGTAGGTGGCACTCCTAAGAGTGCCACAGGCCCTTTAGAATCGGTATTTTACCACCCAATCCTATTGGGTGGTGAAATACCGAATTCAGGTGTGCATGCACATGTGTGCATGCACACCAGTGCCATGTGACACACAGACATGCCCTTAGGGCATGTCTGTGTGCCACATGGCACACGTGCCTGAATTCAGGGTGCTAGAGGGTGTCAAAGTGACACCCCCTGCACCCTTGCAAAAATCGGTATTTACCGAATCGGTAAATACCGATTCGGTAATGACCATTGATTCCTATGGGCTGCAATGCCCATAGGAATCAATGGGCTTTACCGATTCGGTATTTACAGAATCGGTAAATACCGAATCTTTACGATTCGGTATTTACCGAATCTGAAATACCTACATTTCCCCCTTCGAATTTACCACTTCTTAAATACCGAATCGGTATGATTCGGTATTTTAGAAGTGGTAATTTAGAATTACCTACATCGGGCCCTAAGTCTATATTGAACCACAATTTTGCTAGCTAAACATGTAGTTACCACTCGCTACAAAGTTCTGCCCCATTCTTCTTGTTGAAATATATTACTTACTATTGGTTATGTTTTCAGTTCAACTCTGTTGTGCGGTGCGTTGTATTTTAAAACAAACTTTTTGCAGTTTTTTACATGATGAACTCGCTTTGAAGGTATTGGAGTGCTTTACAGGAGATCCTGTTACATTACACCAGGGGTCACCATAATTTTTTTTTTACTAGGCACATGGAAATTAAGAGCCCAGTTTAGAGTTTGAAGGAGAGGCTACTCTGTCGCTGTTGCGACAGAGGCTGCTCCATCACTGTTGTGACCTTCTGTGCATGCAAAACTAATGGTCTGTCCATCTCATTTAAAGTTGTGCAACGTTCAGTATGTTGACAGCAGAGACTAATCCAAAAGAATAATGACCATTGAAGGTTTTGCCAGTGTCCGCCCTCCCTTTTTTGAGTGAGTGGACAAATGGTACATTTTCACTGTCCATCCCTTCCAGATAAAACCTGGTGGCAAGAAACTGTGAAAACTGCAAAATGATCCCCACACCATGGGAGAAAACTCCACTGGTGTGGGGTCTGTCTGTCAATCTTTCAAAACATTTACAGCAAACGCTGTGATGGAGGTTTCTATAAATGCAAGAGATGTGCAATGGGCCGGCGGACATCTCTAAATTTAGCGTGCAGAATACTCTCGCCATGGCGATGGTACTTAATTCATTGTCCACAGCCTAACTCAGGCCCTAAGTGATTTGCCTGGAATCACAGTATGTAAAGCCAATGCCGAGACTCAAACCTGGTTGGCGGTTCCAAAGTCTGCAGCTCTGCCCTTAATGTGGTCACTCCATCCTGCAGCGTTCTGGTTCAACATTTAAGTTTCCTAATGCTTTCTTGCAGCATATGGCCGGGATGCCCGCCAGCCCCTCCCAACACAATCCCCAAGGATGGGAGAAGTCGGACACAGGTTAGAACTTTTGGAAGGCGGGAGGGAGTCACCCTCCCGGCTGTATTTATTAAAATATGAAACAAAATTTAAAACATTAAAAAAAAGTTTCATCATTATGTACAATTTTACATTTATTACATTTCGATGAAGACATGTTCTTTGGCTAACCTTAACAGATCTCTAATACAAAGGTTTCCTAGCCGAGTCTAACATCCTGAAAATGCATATATTCTAAATTAAAATTGTACATCCTAGCATTAAGGGCCAACGGCAAGGTCTTAACCGGTGTCAGATCCCTACTACCAAAACTCTCGCCCTCACGGTGTGAGTGGCGCATGCGCAGAGGACTCTACCCTCATTGCCAACTGTAACTTCCCTTGTCATGGTGGGGGCCCCCTTTCCACTCGACGCCATCTTAAAGGTCGTCCAAGTTCCCGTGTGAGGTATCTGTAGGAAGGACAGCGTGGACTCCCCCCCATCCCCACACTCTCTATCCGCCATCGCGGATATCCGGCCCCCGGGAAATTAGTAGGAGGGGCATCTAGCCGCCTCCCCCCTGGGAGGGGCCTATGGCCGTCTCCCCCTAGGCGACCCATCCTTAGTGGGTGCCGCCTCCCCGTGGAAGGGGCCAATGGCCGCCTCCCCCCGGGCGCTCCCATCCATTCTGGGTGGCGCCCCCCTCTAGGGACCTTGAAATTACTGCTCACCGATCATGACCTTACCGCCACGGGCCGGATAGTTGACCGACTATCCGGCCCCCCCTACTCCTCCTAAAGGTCATGCTTCCTTAAACCTCTTATCTATTTAAACAACAAGGGGACCCCAATTGGTATCAGCGAGGGACCTCGGGGAAGTTAATCATGTAAAAACAACAATGGTCCCTGGCAGGGAAATGAATGATTGAAAAATGAATATAGACTCAGTCAGTTCTATATTGATGAAGACATACCCAGCCGGGCAGTGGTCTTCCAAGTTTTATATTTTAAATGAGGACATAGAAAACAGAATAACACCTTCAAAAGTTCACGTACGTGGGGCACAAGCCTGTACCCAACCACGACCGTGCACAGACAGAGACATACACAAAAGGGCTTTTACAAGGCAAAATCAACAATCTCTATAGGGTTCCAGTTTTTGGACAGAGAGATTACTTATAGGTACCATTACAATGTTTCATTTTGTACATTTTCACAGGTATATGGTACACACTGGGTCGACGACGTTTCGGACCCCCTTGTTAAATAATGGGGTCCATCTTCAGGACAAGGAAATGGTTGCCTTTTTAGTTATTAGCCTCTTTAGCCAGGGAGGCAGTTAGCAAGTTCAAATAAGAGCGAGCAGGTAGAGGATAAAAACGGGTGTAGGCAATCGGTCACAACGTCCTACCTCACTCCTGCTTAGACCCTCCTTTACCTCCCGTCCCGCTGTTTTTAGATCTACAGGTACTCTCCGGGTGTGAGGACTTCCCACAGCCCGCACACGCATGCTTGAACCTACATGTTCCCTGCGGTCTGTTACAGTTGCCTCGATTGAAGCCCCAACAAACCCCACGCTTGCCGCCATTCCCGCCGGTCTTGGGCTGGTAATCCCCACCGGCGCCCGCTCGAAAGGGCACAGCGGGCTTTTGGCGGACGAACCCTGACCCGCTCCCGCCTGGCGAGGACGTACCTGCCGCCCCTGGCAAGAGCTGTTTGTGCCATGACACCGAGTCTAGGCAATCCCAAGTCAAAGTAGCATCGTATTCTTTTGCTTTCCGGAATTTCATATCGTAACCTTTCCATTCCTCCCCCTCATACATTGAATAAAAATCCATAATACGATTTTGATAGCAAGTTAACTCAGTCATTAGCTCGGGTTTTCGTTCCCCCATGACTGCAATAAATATAGAAAAGGCCTTAACCCAGTTCGTTACTGTCTCATCCACCCTGAACTCCGCCATCTTGGCGCGCCAGACGCTCGGGTGCCATAAATCCTTCTGGGTTTTAGCATATTCCATCTCGCGATGGTCAGTCAATAATGAAAACATGTTAACATATTTGTCTCCCCATATTTACTCTTTCGTGGCCATAGGGATGTGCTGTGCCACCCTCTCCCGCCTCGAGGGTAATGAACCCTCCCCCGCCATTGTCAATGCGAAATTACCAGGTTCGGCCGTTGATCCCGCCGTCTTCTCGCCACCAACTGCAGGTCCTACCGGTGCCACCTGTGGGGAAACAAGAGGAACATTCACCGTTGCGGCCTCTCTCGACTGCCGCAATTGCTTGATTATTAGTCTGGCCTCCTCGGCCGGGTCTCCCGGGGCCACTGCTCCCCCTGCTTTTTTCTTGAGCCATGGCAACACCGCTGCCAACTGGATGGCCAATTCGGGAGGCATCTCCTCATCATTAGCGGGAGTAATCACAACCGGGATCGGCAGACCTATATCTGGATTTGGTACCGGGTTGTCTGCCGGCGTGACGGGGGCGACTGGGGGTACCTCTGGAACCGGGACCTCCCCCGAAACCGCCCTCTTCTTGACCCGTTTCCCTCTACCCTCGGGGACGACTCCCGGCAAGGCCGGGCCTATTACCTTCTTAGCGTGACCCGAGTTGCTCAGTGCCGCCAGCTGTTTTTTGACCTCCGCCAAACCTCGACCGATCGATTGGACCTTTCCGAGTTTTCGGTCCATGCAAGCCATCCGGTTTGACAATAGGCGTAATACCTTATCCGTCTCGGAACCCTTTCCTGCTTTCTTGCCAGCCATGGTTTCGAGTATTCTGCTCCTAGTCGATCAACGAGGTCCTGGATCCTTCGTACTCCAAGTAACAACAAGATTACAAGTTCTCAAAATTGCCGCTTGTTCCGTCGAGGGCTCACGAGCAACGAGTGGGTGCAGCCTTCAGAGCACAGGAACAAGAGGACGCTTCTTCGGATTCCCGCTCTATTTATTCTTCTGCGGGAGGGCGTGTACCCTCCTCCGGTACGCCTACTGGGCGTGGTCTTCGGGGTAGGTGTCTAGGACAACCCCTCTTGGGCGGGAAAAGGCGCGCCCCGGCTACGCCGCTTCGGGCATACCAGCCGAGCCACGCCCCCCGCCCAAAATGGTTTCCCGGGTGGATCGGGGCACCCAACCATACGTTCGGGGGGACCGAGTGGTCGCCCCTTTCCATTTGTCGTGCTTTTGAATCTAGTGTCAGCTTTGTAGTCTCTGTTTTACATTTCAAATGTGGTGAGATGCTCGCAAACAGCATGACTGTTGCAGCTTGATAGATTTTGAAAGGGAGAGATGGAAGGAATGGTGTGATAGGAAAGGGGGTGATTTATTCTGAACAGTAAGTAACATTTTAGTAGAATTAATACATGAACATGTGAGGCACATTTTGAATAAATGCAGAACTCATTTATAGAGTCTGTTATGCATTTGCAAGAAGCAGTATCACCTGCACTGACAGTGATATGTTTGATTATGTACTGTAAAGGAAGAATATTGGAATGTTGTATGTTACAATACTTCTATAATCAGTTAATGTAGTTATTATTTTAAAAACATTTTAGATGGTATTTTGCCCCTCACTGATATCCCAGTTGTGAGAAACTCGCAGAGCCCATATAATGCACATTAATTCTGACCTGCAGCACTGTGCTCTTACAAAGTATATCACCCTGCACTATGCGCTGAATTACCCAGTACTGGGATATTTGCAGGGCTCCCATAGTGGACATCTATTGTGACCTGCAGCAGATATAGCCGTGTCATCAATATGGTGATGCCCCAGCACTTATATAAACCACTGCACATAATCAGGTAAAATATAGCCTTTCAAACATATCCCAAGATTTTGGTTTCTGTGTGCACAAAAAGAGCTTCAAATAACCACCATGAGAACATTGGAATCCCATTCATTACTGTATGAGCAGAGCTCAAGCAAGCCACCCCTAGGCATGTACCTCAGATTCCACATTTCACATAACTCATCGTCAGTACTGCTCAAACGTATTATTATATCAACCATCCTCTTGGAACATCCGGGTCCCTTGCTTGCTTCCAACTCAGTGACACCTCATGTCTACAGTCAAGGTCGAAAAATTAACTTGGCATAGTTCACAAGAGATGTGTCAAGAAAGTCCTGGGGGAACTATTGTAAGCTGGCGTGCCCAATCCCTGCGCTGGCTGTGTACTCGCGATTCCACCACATGCCTCTTTACACCACCCCCAGCCAATCACTTTCCCTTTATCTCCCTGCTGCATGTGCCTGCTCTCTCCATTTGTCAGGTTTTTTCCGTCTTGCACTTTTTTCTTTTTTCTCCCTTGTGTGTTTTTTACTTTCTTGCTCTGGGTGAAAAACTGAAGGGGAAATATAATTGCTGCTACCAAAAAATGAGTGCCAGTGGGCCCCACCCACAACCACCGGCTCAAATTAAAGACTGCACAGGTCTCACACACAGGTTTCTTAAAAACCGTGCTGAGAGGGTCACCGAAGGATTTAGTGAGCATAAGATAGATGGTCCTGAAGGATCTTGCTGGTGAACCTTGTATTACTACATTTAAAAAGATAATGGTTCCAGCAGCATCCATCCAAAATTCAGAGACTGCCCTTAATGACGTCTGTTCTTTATTAGATCTGTCTTGACAATGCAACTGTAGTGAATTGTATTGCAACATGTACATGACACTTACTACTTCTATGTGGAGAACTAAAGCACTTGCCTATTTAGGTAGTATGTTACGCCATGTAGGGTATGTGGTAGGCAAAGTGTTGTCCTTGTTTTGATCTTATATGGGAAGCGTTTCTATATTCTGTGCAATGACCACTGAGGTGTGGTTATCATGGTAACCGGTTACTGCACTTGCTTGTCAAGTCTGAGATAGTTTGTTTTACGTTGATAGTCCTGAGCAGGCATAGGTAGGAGAAGGAAATTGTGGGGATATCTGCCTTTGGACTTTGTTACTATCATTCCAAGTCCGATTCTCATTGTGAGATGTCAAGTAGCTTGTTGGGACCTTCTGTGGTGAACTCAGTTACAGACCTCCATTGGCTAGTGGTATGCAGCAGATGTCTTCAGTTGTTCCATGCCTCTGTTGGTGATCAGTGGTTCATTGCTGTGGACTTGTAAAATACTGGGTGGTAGACATGACTCATAGCTGATCTGTCTTTTGCGAGTTTAAAAGGGTCAAGCAGTATCAGGGAATTATTACGCAGCCTGCATCAACCTCAATCGCATGCCTCAACGCTGAGTGTCATGGTACTAGTATTCGTTGTACCGGCCTGGAGGGTTACCTATGTACTGACTAAGGCTATGCAATACTCAAGCTAGACATGGATCAGCTCTTCTTAACTTAGCTGGACAACGAAAGTTGTGTGTTGGTTGAGTTGTTCCACATCTATGAACTGAAGACTGCAGATGGTTTTGAGCTTGTACTATGCTTAAACACTCTGCAAGAAACACAGACAGAAAAAGTGAGAAGATTTGGAGTTCAGTGGAGTTGTAGATGTGTTCCAATTTAAAATAGCAGCTCTCCAGCTAAAGACTGGGAAATAACCAGGTTTCCCAGGTTACCCTACTTCTGTTTTGAAAAGATTAAAAAGTATGTACCTTTAATTACCCCAAATGCATGCATGCAGAATCTCAATGGAGTCTGGAGCTACTACAGGAGAATCCAGAGTAAAATAATTATACATGGAAAAGCGTACTGAATAGAAATTTTACAATGCCCTCAATACTCTCCTCTTTATTACTCTGCTTGTTTCATAAAATGTGTGAATACTTTATTTTTAGCCCATCATTTTACCACAAACATTGAAATCATTATCTGCTCCTTGATTCTTTGAAGTGAGAGATTGGCTTGTTGGTTCAATGGGGAGTTACCCCTGATCAAGCAACAGCAATAATCCCTGTCAGGGTGAAGCACACACATCACTGAAATAACATGCGCTGAATCCTCGGGTAGAATGGCACAAAATCAGTCAGGCTTAACGTTGAAGCAATGTGTCAAGAATTTGTGCAGCACACAAAGAGTAATGAAGTGAAAACTCAACACAAGAAAAATCCCACACCAATTTAGAAAAATAGACAAAATTGTTTTTTTTTCTACACAAAAATGACAAAAATCCAATCAGTAGACCCGGAATCATGAATTTTTAAAGTTTAAGGTAGAAACTAGCACCTAAAAGATCAAAGCACCAACCGTGGATATCTAGTTGGCAAGACCAGGCCAAACATGAAAATATCACCAACTGTGATAGAGTGCGGGTCTGATACAAGAAGAGGATCAGGCCCAGTTAGTACTTACCTTCGTACTTGGAAGAAATTTTGAAGAAAATGTTCAGAGAATATATAGTTCAGTGGGGCAAGGCAGCAGGCAGGGTCCAAGGAGGAGCTGTCGTGGGCGGGGAGCCGCTGCACTAGATCATGGTCATGATTTCTACCTTCTGACTTAGTCTCTTTCATTGAAAGTCTAAAGTCTTCAGCCGGACAAAGCTAAAAGCTGTAGACTATGAGAGTTCCAGGAGGCCGGATATCCCTTAACTGAAGGACCACTGAATAGAATTTGCTGCTGTGGAGAAGAATGTAGCTGAAGCTACCACAATGTTAGGTCGACCGGCAATGCACCTTGGGCAGATAGACAAGCAGGTTAGTCCATGTTTTTCTTTGGTTTTCAGAGCAGTTTTTAGCCAATACTGGTTAGGGATTTTGGCTATCTGGCCACCTTTAACACAACAACCAAGGTTCCAGAACTGGAGGGGTACTACTTGGGGGTGTATGACTCACTCAGGCTGGGTCCAGGTGGGGGTTAAAGATGGTGGGAGATATTTATGACCTCAAGACTGTGATCAGGAGGCCAGCAAACTAGCCCTTAGAGCCACTCCGGTAGTCCTGGGTGCAAATGATGAAGCAGTGTTCAAGCACCAGAGAAGGCCTCTGAAGGTTCCAGCAGGCTCCAGACAGCAAAGCAGCCCTTCCAGGAGTGGCAAAGCAGTCTTGTGAAGTACACAGCAGGCCAAAGCAGCAGGTAGCCCTCTGAGAGTCCTTCTTCAGGTCCAGAAAATGAACTGACGAGTGGTTCTGAGGGTCTCTTTTTAATACCTGGAGCCTTCTATAAAGTGGAAGATTCTAGAACTGCACTTTTGAAGTGCTTTAAGTTTCCCGACTCCCCTGCCCTGGCACCAAGCTGGCTGTAGGGACAATGCAGCGGAGACACAGCCTTTTCAGTCGCAAGTCGGGCTCTGCCCAGGTCCACCCCCCATCCTGCCAGTTGATAGCTAATACAGGCACACCAAACTCTCTACAATGTGGCTGTCTCGGAGGAATAAACAATGTCCAACTATCAACTATACCCAGTCATGTGACCCAGGAAAAGCTGAAGGCACCAAATAGTTTAGGGCAGAAAAATGCCAACCTTCTAAAGTGGCACCTTCACATTTTTTATTTAAAAACAATTTTATCCTTAAAGAGGATTTTTAACTCCAAATTTATAGATGCCGAACATGAAATGCCTGTCTGTCCCCAATCAAAGGTTAGCACTTATTACATTTAATAAGGCAACCCAATGTTATCCTATGGGACAGGCAGGCCTAACAGTAGTGAAAAACGAATCTAGGAGTTTTTTACTCCAGCCATGTAAAACTTAAAAGTACATGCCTAACCTTTTAAGTACAATGTACCCTGCCCTATGGGCCGGCTATGACCTATCTTAAGGGTGACATGTGCAATAAAAGGGGAGTTTAAGGCTTGGCAAGGAGGTTATAATGCCAAGTTGAATTTGCAGTTTAAAACTGGATTCAGACTTCACTGGCAAGCCTGAGATATGCTGTAAGGGGCTACTTAAGTGAGTAGCACAGTAAGTGCTGCAGGCCCACTAACAGTATTTAAGTTACAGGCCCTGGGTATATTGTATACCACCATACAACAGACTTGTAAGTAAATTAAAATGCCAAACAGGTGTAAGTCAATTTAACAATTTTCAAGGGAGAGCACAAGCATGTTAGCACTGGTTAGCAGTGGTAAAGTACACAGAGTCGCAAGGCCAACAAAAACAAAATCAGAAAAAAAGTGAAGAGTAAAGGTAAAAGGTTTGTGGGGTGACCTTGCAGAAAGTGTCAGGTCCAATCCCACCCTTCTTGGTAAAGCTGGCATTATTGTTATGCACTGTCATGTTAATGTATATGTTACATAAAGGGCAGCAAAACTAATATAGCTAGCTACATAGCTCAGCGACCTAGGTCTCGCTGCTAACATTTGTAGTAATCTGAAGGTATGACTTTGGATACAGCCACGGATAACTCTGTATTTAATATTGTTGAGGTTGGTAAACTGCGTACCATTAACTTGGGATAAAAGCTCCAAGTTTTCCTTCGATGAAAATATGACGGTCCTATTTTCCATGTGCTTTTGTCTTTTGAGTATAATCCAAAACATTCTCCTTAGCCTTAGTAACATCTAGGCGTGATTATTTTAATTCTCTACTGGTAGGCCTTCTGAATTATCTTGTGCAGAGACATCAGATGGAACAAAATGCAGCAGCCCCCTTAAACGTTGAGCTGAAGAGAAGATCTTCCATTTATAAACAATTGCACAGTTTCCATGGCTACCTATTGCAATAGGAAGTCTATTCAAGGCCTTGTGCCTGTGTCACAAAACCATTTACACACCTATAGGAGGAAGCTACATGTCCTTTTTGTTATTCTCTTGGTATCTGCTTGCGTGGAATCTGCACTGCAGCACACATCATTGGTGGCTGTTCCCAGGTTCCAGAAAGCCAGGATTGGGGGTGTCTCACTCTCCAAGGATGGTAACCTATTGCAATCACCCTCCTAGACTGGAACCAGTCTCATCACTTTTTAGAAAACAGTTAAGGACTCACTTATTCAAAGCCTCTGTATAGCACCTGCTTTCTTTGTAATGGTATTAGATTGCCTTCCACTGCTTTTGGTTACCCATTAAGCTCCAGGAAACTACTTACCAATGTATTTGTGTGCGTAATAAATACTATAGATATGTGCATTCATACAAATCATACAAACAAATTACCCTAATAAATCTAGGTACAAAAAATGTACAAAGTCCTTGGCAAATCATCTGTACAAATACATGCCAGGGAAAAGAGATACAGATCAGTCAGGTTTTATCAGAAGCTGCCAAACACATGACAATGTACGCAGGGCCACCCATCTGGTAGAGAAGGCAAATAGGAAAGGAATCTTTGCAATTATGGTCAGACTTGATGCCAAAAAGGCATTTGGCAGGTTTAGTTGGTGCTTATTGAAGCCAAAACTACACAAGCTGGGGCTTGAAGCAAGAACCTGCAGCTGGGTTTATGCAACCTGCAGAGAATCACTGGCAAACATCTTGGTAAACTGAGCCAGGTCAGAGGCAATAAAACTGCAGAGAGGAACGCTTCAGGGATGTTCCTTATCATCTCCCTTGTTCTTCCATTCTATTCAGCTCTTGGTAACTAAAATAAGAGAGAACCCAAAAATATGTTGAACAAAATCGGAAGGCACACAACTTAAACTTAGCTTAATTGCTTACAGTATGCTCCTCACGCTGACTGAGCCCAGCAGATCTCAGGCATCCACCAACTGTCAAAGTTTGAGAGACTAACTGGGTTCAAAATTAATGAAGACAAGTTTGCGATATTAACATTGGCTTCCCTCAAGAAGAGGTTGGGGCAGTGCATGAAAAATTCAAATTTATATGGGCAGGAAAATTCATTCCATACTTAGGCCTTAAAAGAACTTCTTCACTGGCCAAAATGGTCAAAGTTGGTTGGTCAATTTTGAAAGGAGAAATTCAGTCAAATGTAACAAGACTGAACATTCTGCCATTTCCATGGCTGGGGAAACTAGCCATGGTTAAAATTAACTCTGTACCATATCCCCAACCTATTTTAGGCCATGTCAACTCTCATAAAAAGGGAAAAAATAATTACAGTTTAAAAACAATTGGAGCATTTGAATTGGGTGGCAAGGGGGCCAGGGTATCCAGAGAAAGTACGTCAGCATCAAGATTCAGGGGAGAGGCAGGCTCTCCTGGACTTCTGTAGATATCACCCGATGGCACCCTTGAGACTCCTTAAGCATGGACGTCTTGGGAGAAGGATAAGAAGTAGGTCTTCATGGACATGGCACCAGTGCCCTATGGCTCTGCTTTCTAAAGATGCTGCTCTGAGAAATGCCCCTGTTTAACGTGTATTCTTGGACCTCAAATGCTCGCTCAATAGTGTACTCATGGTCAAACTCTCATCTGCAATAGAAAACGAGTCTACTACAAGCTAGTGGTTTGAGTCCATTAAACCGCTTTATATAGACAATCTTGAGGAGATCAGATGGGGTTCAAGTAGAGATTTAACCAAACAGTTTAAGGCGCTTAATAATACTTTGCAAGGCTGAGTTCTTTTGCCTGCCTTGTTCTGTTCATATATCTTTAGCTAAACTTTACAGATGCACCTAGACTGAACCCCAAGCCAGTGATGACATTTATTCGTAAATAATTCAGTTATTAGAGCTAGCACTCCAATGGGCCACTTACACCTTCTTTGCAGGTTTGTGGCTTTATTTCTTGACAGAGATCTCACCATAAAAAAAAATACGTAACACAGAACACCCACTAGTCTTTCAGCCCTGCACTGTGCTAAATTATTAATGTAAAATATTACTAAAAAATACATGGCCTCAATTCACTCGTGTATATTTACTAGCATACCTAGCTGTAAGTCTACATCTTTTTTACTGTTCTTCATTTTTGAGTGTGAATTTACACTTAGGTGCTGACTTACATGTCTCCTACTAAGACAGTGGTATGTGTGTAAAATTACTAGCAGCATCGTTCTGCAGTTTGGGGTAGATCTCTGCCACTGTGGTATTCGAAAGAATGGAGAAAATGATTAAAGTTTACTCTTCTTCAAATACTAATTTTAATATTTTAATGTAAATATATAAATGTAAATGTTTTAAGATATTAGTTATTAACCTAGAACTAATAAAATTAGCTCATTAAGTTAAATATATATTGGACAATTGATTATTTTTAATATATTAATTTTAAAATATATTTTTTTATATAATTAAATCAAACAAACCACAAGTTAACATTTATTTTTATTTATTGTGCATTACATTTTGTTAATAGTGATGTTTTCAGCTAAAATGATTTACTTTAAAATGCTTTATAAAAGTGTAAACATTTATTTCAATTGTTTAAAACGTGTATTATTTCATTATTTTAAAATAATGCAAATATTGCTAACAACTATGTATATATAATTTACTTTAAAGCAAGATATTTTAGCTGTCAAGCTTATGAAATTTACTTAACATTAATTCTTATGGGCTGTTTAACTCCATATTTCCATTGGGTTTTTTGGGGGGATGTGTTTAAGTACATCGGAGCGGCCATGTGAGTTGCTTGAAACACTTCAAGGATGGGCTGGCTATTTACTACTAGTTTGACACCTTTATGGCTGTAGTACTTTTGAACTGTATTTGTGTGTTTGTATTAGTCTGCCTTTCCCTAAAACCTCTCCTTAAATTTCCTCAAACCCCTTCTATTTTGTAGTACTTATTCCTTATTTTCCAGCCATATTTCCTGGTCTATTTCATATTTACTACCAAACCATATACCTTTCTGCACGGAGACATCCACCCATGTGGTGAAGACCGCTACCTAGAAGAGATAGAAGAGTGGGAGGTCTCCACACATAGACATTTTGTAGTAAGCAAGCAGTATAACTATAGTACTAATTCATACACTACCAAATCCAGCTTGTGAATAGCCCCTGTTGAATTTCATTATGTAGTTCCTTTTTACTTTTTGCTCAGAGTGGTATCCTGGGGCACAAGAGACATTGGGAATACTGTTCCGGGTATCTATAAATGGCTGTTGCTTCCAAACTCAGTAATCACATGTCTGAAAAAACTGGACCTGGTTCTACAGGGTTCAAACCCAATCCTGTTGCAGCTTTATTAGGAATGTTGGATAAAAGACAAATCATTCCTTATTGGCACATATGACTATTTTTATAAATTGCAATTCGATTTTGTGACAATGAGAGAACCTATTGACAATTTCCATAAAAAGGAGCTGTCTTTGAATGGAATAATTTCCATCAGAGGTATTGTGAAGAGGTCAAAAGAAGCATTTAGCATTTAGTCAAGCTTAGCTATAAAAGGTTTTGTTCCTGGCACTAGGTGTGCAGTCTTTTGGGAACTATTCTTTCCAAAATGGATGATATGGCTGAACCCTGATGTAGGCTGAATTTGATTATTTTGTTATTGATATGTGGATCGTTTTAAATAATTCCTGAGGCAACACCCTTATTTCAAAGTTTGATCATGCACCAATGATTCATATATTGTTGTGCGCTGAGTATCAATTCCAATTAGAAGACATTGCCAAGTTGAAATGATTTAAGAGCTGATTGTCTCAGTTGCAGTTCCAAGAACAAGCTGTGATTCATGAAGATGTTGATTTCAACTACATTGTGGCCCATGTGGATATTGTAAAGTATACTTACTTACTGCTTTGTACCTCAGGAAGAGTGGAATAGGGCAATGCATCAAGATGAGGGGATGACTGTGGCAACAACATGTTAAGAAACAAAGGCCAAGGAAAACTATTGTTTCTGACAAAGTTCCGGAATTTTGAATAGTTGTCCCTTTATTTGAGGATGGACTGATGTGCCAGTCCAGTAAATTAGTTTCATCAGACTCCAGATGCCACACGCTGATTTCAAAGAAATACAAAGGTTATTTGAGGTAACCCCAGAGAAAATAAAAAGTAGATACAGGTTTTGGTGGCTGGTTATGGGTACACGTGTAATCCAAATGCAATTGGATGTTCATCTATCCCGGTAAGTTCCAATTGGAGCTCCAATTGGTCCACAGGAAGAACTAGTTCACCAATCTTATGGGCCCTTTCTGTAAGGTGCCATTTGGTATAGTTATGTAATCGTGACCACATATATGGTGTGCAGTATTGCAAGAATGAAGTTGGAGACTGTTAAGAATCAAGAAACCACGTTTTGTACAAGTGAAAACTGAGATTATACCTGTTTTGTCTGTGACAGAACGGTCAGTAAATAATGTTTGTGTTTGGAATAAACTCATGGATCATGAAAAGGGTTGTTAAATAATTGTTGTGTGTGAAATGTAACCAGGAGAACGATGACCTTATGAAATGGACTGCGATCACACACTATGTTAAGGGGAGGAGATTAATCTGGTACTGAATGTATAATCATGAAAACTAGGAGTGGGTGTTGCTCTGTTTCATGATAGGACTGTTCATTAGAAAGGCAGTATAGTGTATGATATGTACTTTACTGAACTGGGTGATTCTGGATTAAAATAATTTTTCAGCTCTGATTATATCTTCCTAATTACCCGTTTGGGGGTGTTCTTAAATTTGTAAACTTCCTTTCTCTGAGGGAGAGAGGAAGTGTTGCATCGGGACCTCTGTATTATATGTCACTTAAAATGCTATCATGCCATATGGAATGTTAAGCTGGACAGGTTGCTTCAGCTACTGGTTGGTGTAGTTCTGGGCTCACTTATATGCTCAGACAGAAAATCTCACCTTTCTGACCATGGACCATCAAACCCAAAGTTTCCATGTACTTTTTGTAGAGAACTAAAAACATCAAGTGAAATTGGGTTCTCGCCAAAATACACTAAGGGACTTATTTATTAAGAGTTGCATCAGTTTTGCACCACGCAATGGTGTGTGAAAGCGATGTCACCCTTGAGATGCAATTTATCAATCCACGCAAGGCCACCTTGAATGGCCCTGAGTAACCAAGTGGCTGGCACCTGTTTTCGTGCCATTTGACTGCTGAGAAGGGTTTTTCCATACCTACCTGACAGTCATAGGAAGACACTGGTCCAGGCGTTAGTTATCAGCAGATTGGACTATTGCAATGGTCTTCTCCTATCAGCTAATGAAGAACAGATTAACAAATTGCAAATAGTCCAAAATACTGCGGCGAGGCTTGTCCTTAACGTTCCACCTAGGACTCCCTCCCGCCCTTTGCTGACTAAGCTCCATTGGCTTCCAATGTGGCAACGCACTAAGTTTAAAATCCTATGTACCATCCACAAGTGTCTGTCAGGTACCGGTCCCAAGTATCTGACAAAAGCCTTCTCACCTTATGTTCCCGGACGATCTTTACGTTCCAGCAATCAACAGCTAATACAGGTACCCAGAATTATAAAATCCAGGCAGGGAGGCCGTGCCCTGGCCCACACTGGACCTGTCCTCTGGAATTCACTGCCCCACATATTGAGACAAATCACTAACCACCTAGCCTTCCGAAAATCCCATAAAACTCATTTATTCATAAACATCTAAACCCATAATCATAGCCTAACTGTTCCTCTGACCATGGATTAGCATGAGTTACACTCTTTCCTGGCAAAAGCGTGGAGATACCCCTTTGGGGGTCTATTCAGGCGCTATATAAGAATATAAATAAATAAATAATAAATAAACTTGATAAATTCAGAGTAATACAGTGCAGCACAAATATTGCCGTCGCATAATCTGCCCCAGGGAGGCATTCCACCGGTGGTGCATGGGTGTACCCATGCAAAACCTACAGTTTTTGGCGCGTTTCCAGATTTACCATGAATGAAAGACCTGGGAATGCGCCAAAACTGCTACACCTACCCAAGTGAAGCCCTAAGGAGAGGACATTTGTTCAATTTATCCTCGTTTTTTCCTCTTTCTGTGCGTTCTTCATTTTGCAACACACATAGGATGTGAAAGATGAATCAGGGGATTGCTTTTGTGCAGAAAGCTGCCCCTTCCTGCACCAAAACAATCCTGCTAACAGCGCTGGCACCCTTGCACCATGGTGCAAGAGTGCCTGCATTGGTGCTAGGCAGTACATTGTGCACCAGCACTGGGAAAAGGTAAGAATGCGCTGTACAATGTGAAGTACTGCATATTCCTGCCCTTCCCTATCACGCAGTGCAGCGCAGCAAGGTGACTTCTTGCGCTGTATGATTATAATGATTAACCAAAAGAGGTTTTGGTATGTACCAAGCTGCTGTGGTGGACATTACACTCTATTCCATTTGCATTTGTATTTTTTTTTTTATCTATAACTGTTTCTGTTGTTTGCAGATGGTATGTTTATTTTACCAGATAAATGCCCCTCTGCTGAAAATGCAGAGCTTGACAAAGCAAAGAGTAATTCATCAAAAATAGCAAAGACTAGAGACAGTAGTGACACCTTTGTATTCGACAAATCAAACGAACACGATTATGCCATACTCCCCAAAACATGGGAAACAAAGTCCTGAAATTATGAACACCTTCGCATGACTACACCTACCCACGAAAGTTAGCATCACAAACTTGCAAAACTACGGTACTAAATACACTTACACCTGAAATACCAAAGGGCATGTGGACATAGGCTCCAGCAAAATGTAAATTGCATCAAAATTATGATTAATACTCTCATCCACCCAATACCGAACAACAATAATGATATTTAAAATCAAAATGAGGAACAATCACAGAGAAATGGATCAAAATATAGATTGTAAGAACGTAACGTAAAAACAAGATAATATTAGCAATGCAGGAAAGAAAAATCACCCATTATGTCTACAAAATTAACACAGGTCTGGTTTTTACATCACAAAAAAGAAAGGCAAAAGGCCACGAGGCAACACATGCAAGTATATACCATAAAGTCAAGGGTTCTAGCATTAACATGTAACAATTTGTAACTCACTACTAAAGTGATGCAAACAAACTGCAACTACAAACAGGCATCTCCACCAGCCTCCCTGCCTTCTGTGGCTCTACTTGGTTCCCACATTTCATTTTTTTTCTGTTTACATAATCTTTATGGATATATCTGTCACGGATAACTAGACCAATATCGAATACAAGTTCCCAAGAGGTATATTAGTGGGTACACACCAGTTCACCAGAGCTAGCAATGGAAAGTGATGGGGCATCACATACCACTGAACGTCGTTCAGTTAGAGAAGGTAGAACACAATGTCGACCTAGTCAATAAGCAAGTATGTCTCACAATAGTCTACTTATTTCTTGAGGTAGGCACACAAATCGGTGTGCGAGCCCTCAAGTGGAACTTTCAGGTTTATTACATCACTTAGAAACATGCCTAACTGGGTGAGACATTGCATCTTACCTCTGCCTTTCCTCACTGATGCTACCCTCTGGAAATCCTGACTTCCAACCATGTCCATGTCCTTATTCATGTTTTCACATTCCTGTGCTCATGCATGTGCTTATGCCCTTATTCATGTTCTCCCCTTCCTGCATGAGTTTCTTAATGCAAGGGGAATTCATCCTACAGAGAGTATTTCCGGTGATTGTCAGGACTGCTTCCCCTCCCTGGCCTAGATGATGAAATCAAAAAGTCATATATCCATATTCGTTAATGTCAGTGTAGACCTAATGCATAACATCTGGCGTATCTGGATGTTGCTTGAAGAGCCACCCTCTGCCAAGGTTCAAGTATGATCCTCAGGCATAGATGTATGTGTCCTCCCTTCCTCCAGCGTGGTGTTTTGGAATGGTGTAGTCTTGCCAACTTGACTCCCACCTATGGTTGATGATAACTATATGGAGGAAAAATATGACTCCAAGATTCTGTGGTTGATTGTCTAAGGAACTCGACGCACATGCATGTTCTTGAGAAGTGGGGTGGGAGTGCCTAAGGTAAAAGTCAAGGAGTATGGCCTCTTAGTACTTGGGCACAGACACATATTGTATTTGATGCAGTAGTAAACCTGAATGTTCCTATTTATTAGCTCCATGACTGGGAACAGATATCTTGTAGGACAGGGCTGTTGTCATGGTCGGAGGTGAGTCAAAATGCAGGTAATGATGTGCATGCCACCTGCAGATTGAGACCCCAAGTACTGTGCTGCTGAGTGAACACATAATGCTGCGAGACATTCTGCCGGATGTATTCATCAGCATGTTGTGACGTGCATGTGTTGTGACGCATGAATATGCATACACATATGCATGTGATGTAACACACAGCAGTAATTTTGAGGGTTAGAGCAAACACTAGCGCGTGTGTCTCTCTTGAGAGACACTGTTGTTAACAAAAAAGGGCTTGGATCCTGCCCGTTCCGTACCCATTTGTTGGCTTGCATGGCACTTTTCTTTACAGCCTCGTAATTTGTTACTATAGGCCTAACATAATTTTAACACATTTCTATTCCTCTATGCGGAGCAGGGACCAAGCACTGATTGATTCAACTTAATCAGTGCCCGTCCGCTGCTCCTGATGTGATTGAGGTGCTAATTTGTTCTTATTAACTTCAAGCACACCACAAGCAGAAGGCATGTGACTGGCAAAAACATGCCTAGTAGAACAAGCAAAAATGCTAAGTTTTATTTTCTAAAGTTAGCTTTCTTTATTTTGCCAAGTCTTTTTTTTAACTTTTGTTTTTGATTAGGGGCGCTGTTCTCCAAAGATGAGGATTTTTTTTATTGCACATATGGTTTCTTATGTGCAATTTCTGAAATTATGCTTTAATACATAACAGTGCAGTATACTCCAATCCGCCCCACTCCAATCTACACCAATCCACCCCACCTCACCCAACACCAATCCTCCCCACTCAATCCAATCCATTCCATTCCATGCCAATCCAAACCAAATCACTCACCCCAACCCAGTCCACTCCACTCCAATCCACAACACGCCACATTCCAATCCACCCAACCCACCCCACTCCAATCTGCCCCACTCTAATTTGCCCTATTCCAAACTAAAACAATCTGCCCCACTCCAATCCAAAACAATCAGCCCCACTCCAGTCCAAAATAATCTGTCCCACTCCAATTCAAAACAATCTGCTCCACTCCAATCTGTCCCACTTCAGTCTAAAACAATGTGCAAAAAAACGATCTGCCCCACCTAATCTGCCTCAACCGAATCCAGAACAGTCATCTCCACTTCAATCCAAAACAATTTGCCCCTCTCCAATCCAAAACAATCTGTCTGACTCCAATCCAAAACAATCTGCCCCACTCCAGGCTGCCTCACTCCAATCCAAACTAATCTGCCCATTCCATTCCACAACAATCTGCCCCATTCCATTGTGCCCCACTCCAATCAAAAACAAGCTGTCCCACTCAATACAAAACAATATGCCCCAGTCCAATCCAAAACAATCTCCCCATTCCCTTCTGCCCCACTTTAATCTGCCCTACTCCTATCGGTCCCAATGCAATATGCCCCACTCCAATCCAAAACAATCTGCCCCACTCCAATGTGCCCCACTCAAATCCTCCCCACTCCAATCCAAAGTAATCTGCCAAATCCAATCCACCCACTTCAAGTCACCCCACTCCAATCCAATCAATCTCATCCCATTCCACCCACTCCATCCCAATTCACCCCACTCCATTCCACCACTATCCACCCCAGACTAATCCAATCCGCCTCACTGCACACCAATCCAATCTACCCCACTCCAATCCAATTCAATCAAACTCACCCCAGTCCAATCCACATCACTCCACTCCAATCCAACCCACACTAATCCAACTCACCCCAATCCAGCTAAATCCAAACTACCCCACTGCAATCCACCCCACTGCAATCCGCCCATCCAATCCACCTCAATCCAATCCACCTCCCTATCTAATTCACCCCAACTCAATCCAATCCATCTCAATCCAATCCAATTTAATGCAATCAATACCACTCAATCCAATCCACCTCACTCCAATCCAATTCACCCCACTGCAATCCAATCTACTCCACTCCAATCCACCCACCCCATGCACCTCCAGTTTACCCACTCCAATTCACTGCCCTTTGATTCACCCCAATGCACTACACCCCACTTTAGTCCACCCCACTCCAGTCAACCCCACACCAGTCCAGTCCACTCCACCCCACTTCAGTCCCCCACCTCACCCCAATCCACTCACTCCAATCTAATCCACCCATCCAGTCTAGCCCACTCCAACCCCCCCACTCAACTGCAGTCCATTCCACAACCACCCTACTCTATTCCAATTCACCCCACTCTACCCCAATCCATTCCACTCCAGTTCAATCCACCCTATTAAGTCCAATCCACCCAGCCGACCACACTCCAATCCACCCCACTCAAATCCAATTCACCCCTCCAGTCCAGTCCAATCGACCCCTCCGCTCTAATTCACCAAACTCTAAACCACTCTCTGTAATCCAATCCACTTCACCCCAATCCAATCCACCCCAGTCTACGCCAATCCAATCCACCCCACACCAGCAACCCGCTCCAAAACACTCCACCCTATTTCACCCCACTCCACTCTACACCACCCTACTCTTTGACACTGCACTTTGACACTGCACTCTGACACTCTCTGCCACTGAACCACGGAACTATACTCCTCACTACTCAACTCTACAACACTCTGCTCCCCCTACTCCAACCTATGGCACTCTACTCCAACAATTCCAGTCTATGACACTCTACTCCCCCAGTCCACTCTAAGACACTCCACACCACTAACTGTTAGCCATGCTGAACAGCAGCCACACTGGTATACAACATGGCAAAAACGCATTGCCAAAGCCAACAGCTCTTGAATAGGCAAGACCTATTGGTGTTGCCAATGCTTGTTGTTTACCGTTGTCATATGGTAGATAGACATGTTAGAAAGGTAAGTAAATTCAAATCAAGCTGCTGTGCCCTTGCTCAAAAAATAATAAAACATGAAGTAGTAGAGAAAGTGGGGCATAAACAAGGGCTTTAGAACAAATCACACAGAGATCAGGTAACACTTTGCAGCTTCAAGACCCTATAAAAAAAGAAAAGAAGCAGGGAATAGAGCAAGTAACACATTCATTCCCATTGGAAGGAAGCATTGGAAGGATACAACTCAGCCAGCCAGACCACTGTTATAGCAAAATGGTCCTTGGTGGAACAAACACACAGATAGAGAGTAAAGCCATAGAATCAAAAGTAGAAATCACAGTTGGACAGCAAAGACATTAGGTAATGAGCAAGGGGCTGACCCAAAACAAGTTCCAAATATAAGATGTGTATTGGAAACAATAGGTAAGCAAACAAAATGTTAAAATGATTTGTAGCTGACAAGTAACAATCCCAATCCTTGAATCTTTGCCCTGTTTTCTCACCCCTCTTGCTTTATCTGATTCATGCATATGCAGGTTGTAGGACTTGGCCCTTTTTGGCTAAAGTTCCTTAAAGTTTTTGCTTTCCTCCTAGACATTTTTACTGACATGGTGTTGCCGACTTAGATGCTTTGGGTACTTTGCCACTGCTGATCAGTGTCAAAGTGCAAGTGCTCCCTGTATAAAGTATAATAGTAATTGGTTGTCCATGATTAGTATGTTTGCCTTACTAGTAAAATCCCTAGTAAAGTGCACTATGTGTGCCAGGGCTGGTAATGCAAATGCTACTAGTGGGCCTGCATCACTACTTGTGCCACCCACAACACTAGCCTTAAAGAGGGAACTCAGGCCTGCTATTACAGTGCCTGCACGCGGTTTGTTAAACTGCCGTGTTGTTCTGAACTAGTGCACCCACTTGCCAGACCTTACCCTTCCCTTTTTATGCACATCAGACACCCCTATGGTAGGCCCAAGGTAACCGCTGGGGAGGGTGCAGTGCATGTTCAAGGTAGAACATGTACTAAGGTGTGTACCATGTCTTGAGCGTGAAATAATCTCCATTTCGATGTTTCACTGTTGAAAGGCCATCTTGCCAATAGGACCGAATGGGTAGTCTGTGTAATATGTTTTCCAACCTATGTTCCCTAAGGCTTAAGATGGAGAGGTGAAGTTTATTATGCCTGAACTCACAATGTAATAACACATCTTTCTATGAATATGGTGTTCGCATTATGTGTTTATAAGCCACACTTTTAGAAGTGTCTCGGTTTTGGTGCTCTAACATTTCTGTGTGTCTCTGCCTGGTTGTGGATTGACTGTCTGGATTTGAAAGAGATAGGATATGGGGAGTGTCTAAATCCAGGGGAGGAGGAGAGACATCAACCGTCTGACCGTCATCTGGAGTGGAGGGAAAGTAGTATTCCCTAGAGGTGAAGAGGCCTGGTTTGCTGCCATAAAACAATTGTCCCATCTCCTGCTGAGTGATTGAGAATCCAGACCTCCACTAATCAAAGGAAGAATGTGTCACTAGCAGAGAGGCACCCAGAACTGGTTTGAACAGAGGTCAGGACCCCCCCTGAACAAAAAGACTTCAAAGCCATTGAGGGGTATAACTATGAGAGCTGAAGCCCCTGAACTTTGGAGAATGGCTTGATCAAGATTGAACAAGACTGGAGCAACTTCGTGGTCAAGAGGAACCTTTACAAAGGAAGAAACAACTGTAGAGACTGAAGGAAAGGACTGACCATCGCTGTGTATTCTGGGGCTGGCCTGTAATTTGCTGTTTTAACCAAGGAAAGGCTAAAGGGACTTTGCTGTGTGCTGTGTCCCCTGCTTGAAAGGACTTTGCTGTACTGTGTCCTGAAGTAACTTATCCCCAAGGGCCCGAAGTGAGCTGGCTCCCTGTTGCAGAAACACAGGAACACAAATGTTTTCAGGGGAGTCTCAGAAATGCTGTGTGTGTGTGCTTTTTACAGCCTGAGACCCTCGTAAGGAGTGCCCATTGATTGTGGGCACCTGGAGTCCAAGCGATGCTCAGAGACTCTGCACTTGTGTGCTTTTTGCAGCCTGAACCCTTCATGAGGATTGTCCTGTTATCCTGTGCACCGGAATTCAAGTGAGTCTCAGTGACGCTGTGTGTGTGTGCATTGTGCAGCCTGAGACCTTCTTGAGGATTGCCTTGTTAAGGTGCACACCTGGAATCCAAGTGAGTCTCAGCGACGCTGTTTGCATGTGCTTTGTGCAGCCTGAGACCTTCGTGAGGATTGCCTTGTTATTGTGCAACCGGAATCCAAGTGAGTCTCAGCGACACTGTGTAAGTGTGCTTGGTGTAGCCTGACACCTTCGTGAGGTTTGCCTTGTTATCGTGCACCCGGAGTTAAAGTGAGTCTCAGCGATACTGTGTGCATGTTCATCGTGCAGTCTGAGACCTTCTTGAGGAGTGGCCAGTGATCTTGCACCCGAAGCTCAAGGGAGTCTCAGTGGCACTGTGTGCGTGTGCCCTGTGGCAGTCTGAGATCTTCATAGCAGTAGCGGCCCGGACCGGCAGCCCCGGAGGAGCTGAGCTGCCGGCCCAAGCCCCCTGTTGCCAATTCACAAAGATTGCATCGGTGGCCCAAGTTGCTGGAAGAGGAGAGGAGAGTGAGGTCACATCCCCCAGGTAACGTGTGTAGATACCTGGGGTGGGGTGTGGGCTCAGTGGGAGACGCTCTCGGCCTCTCTCTCATTCTGGCAGCGCAAGCCTCTGCTTTGGCTCGTATCGCGGCCCGTACTTGCCAAGGAAGTGGCAGGACCTGGCCGGAGTGTGGAACTGCACTTTTTGTTGTACCATACCCATGTTGAGGGCAACTGTTGACAGAGGCTAACTGCGAGTCAGCAAGAGTGGCGGGGAGACCGCCTAAGGCACCGTGATCGGTGCTGGAGTGTATTACGCATTACTTTATTTCTGCATCACGGAGTACCTGATTGTCGTATTGCACATTGCATAATTTCTGCATACCGAACTACCTGATTGGTGTATTATGCATTACATTATTCCTGCATAACAAACTACCTGATTAGTGTATTACGCATGGCATTATTTCTGCATAAAAAACTACCTGATTAGTGTATTACGCATTGCATTATTTCTGCAGAATGAAGTACCTGGTTGTTGTGTTACGCATTGCATTATTTCTACATTGCAAAGTGCCTGATTGCTGCGTTACTCATTGCATTATTTTTACATTGCACAGTACCTGATTCTAGCATTACGAACTGCATAGCATTGTATTAGTACTACAGTGGAATGGTTAGAAGTGCTCCTTATTATCACTAGAACTTACAAGGGCTGGGTGGCATAACAACCATCCCAGCCAGGAGGATTATCACACATACTCATATGTTGGATTTATATTGTGTGGTCTTCTCATATAACTTTTTATATAAAATGTATACTATTATTTATAAAACTCGTGTGAAGTCCATTTGTGGTGTCATCATTGACATGCTGTGAGCGTGTTTGCAAATACTTTACACATTTGCCTTGAAGATAAGCCTGGCTACTCGTGCCAAGCTACCAAGGGGGTGAGCGGGGGCTATCTCAGAAGGTGTCCTTCCTTTCACTGACGTGGAAACGAGGGTCCCTATTTGGCCTAAGGTACCAACTTCAGCCAACCAGGGATCCCGGGTCTAACACAGGTCTACCTTGATGACCCTCCTAAGCACCTGTAACGCCTCCTATTTATTAACCGGTGTGTCTGAATCCTGAGCATGTTCCCATTGCAACATGTGAGTAGAGGTTTGCAGTGCAGTCTCAGTCGTAGCCATGTGAGTCCATCTTTGATTTGGGGCCTGATTTATCTGATTTTTACTCCATCACAAACTTGACGACTATCTTATCTGCCTTATTACAAATGAAATCCTCCCATGGCACTTGTAATAAGGCCGAAGGGATAGCCCTCACGTTTGTGACAGAGTAACCTGTTTCTCAAACTATAAATCAAGCCCCTAGGTTTTTTTTATTCACTGGCAGTCTTATAGGGCACAATTTCAGATGTACGTTTTTGCGCTTGCATATAGGATTCCTTGCACGCTTTAAGCCACAGGGGCAATAGGACGCATCAGCCTTATAGAATATAGTAACTTGCACAAAACAAAGCTCCATTCATTATTTCTTCCCTTCCCACCTTCCTTCATGAGTATATTGCTTCAAGTTATTGTACTTTCTGTAGCAGCTATTTTAAAAGTTATTAATGACACAGGAATTATCTTGACCTCATTGATGCCCAGCCAGGGTCGGACTGGGACAGACAATTGAACTGGGTACCAAAATAAAAGTACCCCATATTAGCGAATCAGGGAGCTAAAAAAGTGGCACATGTTTGCTAGTTGGGGCAGCTTTGAACTTGCTAAGACACGCTCTATAAGTGTTTTGCAAGGTATGGAAGACTGCATGGAATGTGAGCTTGCTGCAGGTAAAGTGTATTTTAATATCAGGAAAGACAACAGTAGAAAGGAGCCCAACGGACCATAAAGAAGACCCACAAAAAGCCCTAAAAACCTAGGCAAACTGATGTGTCACAGAAGCTCATCAGGCACTGTAGGCCAGTCCAACCCTGTGCCCATTCATTAAATCAACAAAATTCTGAACTTGTTTCTTGCTTACATATTTAAAACCACTTAGAATAACTTCGTGGTTTGACGCTTTGCTTTTTAATAATAAAAAAGACGCTATATTTCTGAAAGTATTTCAAAATATTCTATGTACCATGCCAACAGTAGAACACATTCCTGCTCTGCATTCATATTATGATGTGCATTCAAATATGTTTTGGTTATCTGTGAATGCAATAAATCTCTTCTTGCTGAATGTTTCGAAATGTTATTCTGACCTGAAATGACTTCTTTCCTTGAACGTTTTCATTTGTAATATCTCCTCAGCCAACAATACAATAAATCATTGGGGATTATTTGTATGTTTGCTGCTTATTCTGAAACCTGAATGGAATGTACTATTATTCTGGCCAATGATTTAAGCCTCGTTTTTCTGCCTTTCTGCTTTGATTCTGCCTGTGCTTTCACACTGCCATATTTGGTGAATTCTGTACGTTTGTGTTGCCACATTGTTGTTGCCCTTATGCTTTTGCATAGCCAGGGTTTCTGGTCGTATGCCTACCTCACTTGATGTGTTTAAATGATCTATTCCTATGTATTGTCGTGGTTTGGTTTAGCCTGTGTTTTTACATTTCTGTGGTTTCGTTAGATATAGAGTTCTATATTTCCACCGTTTGCCTTGCAACAATTGTATTGTTCTAACTCTTTTATTTTGGAATAGTTTTGTTGATTGCAGGTTTTAACCTTCCTGTGATTTGGTGGTCGGATGTTTTCACATTGCTATGGTTTTATTGAACCCGGGCCATGGATTTGTTGTTTCGATTCTTTGTTATTTTACTGGCCCTCTTTTTCCCTTGCTTTGGTTTTGTTAACTGCTACTTGAAAGTTTTCCCCTTTGCAATTATTTGGTAGCTCCCATGCACTTGCCCTCCTATGATCTTCTTGGTTATGTTTTTGAACCTCTATTGTTTTTGATCATATGCCTTCATGACATGCGAATTACATTGTCCTATTCATTTGCCCTATCCTGGTCCGTCTGACGCTTTTACCTTTCTGTCTGGTTTGTTGTATGCTTTCCCTGTGCCATGCTTTTGATGGTCCTGTAAGTTAATTTACCCATGGATTTGTTAGTAATTATTTTTAACTATTACATGCACTGTGCCATGTTTTTGTTAGTCTTATGATCTTGCTGAACCCCAGTGTTGGTGTTATGCCTTTGCTTGCAGTAGTTTTGTGTTTCCAATATTTTTTACTTGGTGTGGATTGGTTGGCCCTACACTTTCAGGATGCACTTTCGTATGGAAATTCATTACTTGAGCCCATGAACATCTGATTGACTATTATGATCGGGTATGTGCAAAGCCAACAGGTCTTGCCTACACCTACGCAAGAGCTATTGTCTTTGTCAATGTTCTGTTTAGCCATGTTGTACAGAAGGGCGGTCAATGCTGGCCATGTCTAAGCACTTTTTTTTTTTTGCTTCACTGTCAGCCATGCTGCACAGCAGCCGCGCTTCTGTACTACATGGCTAAACGACATTGGCAAAGCCAGTAGCTCCTGCATAAGTGAGAGCTTATGGCTTTGCCAATGCATTTTGTGAATAGAGCATTATGGCTCCCCAGGGCTCTGAGGCAAGATCGGAGTCTATGAATAAACGCAGCCCTTAAACTGTTGCTCAGATTACAAATGAGAGCAGCAGCCTGGATATTTTATACATCCTGCTGAAATACCGAGGTGTCTCACAAAAACGACCAGTCACATAGGAGTTGGATGGATCCTGTCCTTTTCTTGCTATGAAGAGAGGCAATTTGGGGAGCATGGCTTTGGTGCCACCTAAGATGGCCGCCTGAGACAGGCTTGAGTCTTCGTTGCACTCTTCACGACCGCCAACCTGATCTGCGGTGGCAAACTGTTTTCCCAAATGTAAAAACATCAGAGACATTCATTTTTATAAGTAAATGACCAGGTGAAGCCTTTTCTGCTTTTCTGTTCGTGCCATGGTTGTTGAGGTGCTCGCGGTGGGCATTTTGAATTGCCTCTTCTCAGCCGCCTCACATTGGACACCAATATTCTGAAACATGCATTGTTCAGACCAAATGACTTACACTCTCCCATTCATGGAGAATTTGTTTTACTTTTAAATGTATAGGTAATCACGCTTCTTGACTACGTATTATAGATATACATTTATTAGTAAGTGTGATGGCGATACTTTGTGGATGTATGTCACTAATTAATCCAGTGCTCTCAATCATATCGTGGGCTGCCTGTCACTATTACTATTATATTATCATATGCACTAACCCAAATCCTCTCTGTACGGTCGCTGCATGGGTAAACATCCTTTACTGTAGCATTCAGAGGTATTACTTGGAATATGAAGGGTTTTATTAATCCTATCAATGACAGAAACTGTTATCCCACTTGGCAAAGTCTGCTCCAGATTTAGGGGGAGATGTACTAAGATTTTATGCAGTATTTGCATCACCAAAGTGATGCAAATCGGCACAAATTCTATTTTTTTACAATTAACTTTCCAGCACTAAACTTGTTTAGCTCTGGGAACAACAAGGAAGTATCGTAAGCAGCGCATAGCACTGCTTTGCATTACTTAGCACCAAGGGGGCGTGCATGGGAGTTACTATGGAAATACCCAAGGTTTCTGATGCTAAACCCTATTTACTAAGTAAAGTAGACAGGGTTTAGCATCAGAGAACTGCGCCCTTTTGAAGAAGCCTCAAGGAAGGAAAAATGCTTTAATTTCTCCTTCCTTTTGCGCGTATGTAAACCGTTGTAGAAATAAGGTTAAATAAGTTGATATGACAAGGTAGAGTAGATAAGTGGGTTTAATAAACCTCATCCACAAACAGCAAAGATCAACTGACAAAACATCGAGTTCTCGGCAGGAATCAAGATGCAGGGTTCTGAAGTCTTAGAATACAGGTAAAAGGTTCTAGGGTCTTAAAGGGAAAGAAAGGATAACATCACACATCTTCCTTCCTAACAATATAAAAAGATAAAAGAAAGGAAGAAAAAACAATTTTCATAAGATGTGACTTCAGTAAAACAAATAATCAAAGACTTTAAAATAAGCAGAAAACTTCATGTGAAGTAACATCTAAACATAGTCTTTCAAATAGATAGGAGCCCTACGAGCTCTTTGACTCCTCTTGCATGAAACTAAGGACCCATCAAGAGACCTGTTAACAACATGATGAAATTTGCTACATGAGCCATCATTGTACACAGAGGCATCAGAAACAGACAACCTGGGATCAACCACAACCACACGACTCTTATTCCAAATTCCCCCATCTTCCGTCTTAATAGCATTCTTAAAAATCTTAACAACAGCTCTAACATCAGTGTATTTCAACCACGGTTTACTTCCTACCGGAGTCTTAATTTTTACAAAATCACCCACTTTGACCTCTTGATACGCCACACACTTTTTCTTATTAAAATATTCCTTGCGAGCAGTTTGTTTATATAACTCTTTACTTCTCCATTCTCCAATGTCATTATGTACCAGACCTTTATTGAAACTCATCCACCCAGGACACCACAAAGTATTTGGAACTCTCCCTTTGAATAACTCAAATGGAGACCTCCCAGTAGAAGAATGAGGGGCAAATCGATAAGTATTATTCCTGTCCTGAAGAGTTGACTTTCAATTCAAACCAGAAGACCGAGCTAGCTATATCGACTCCTTAAGAGTCTTGTTGACTCTTTCAACAGCACCATTAGTTTCTGGATGGTATAAGGAACACCTCTTATGTACCACACCACACTTTTTTAAAAAGTCAGAAAACAAAGTTGAACAAAATTGTGGTCCATTATCAGACAACAAGCTATTAGGAAAGCTTTCTTTATTAAACAGACCCTCCAAAAACTTAATGACAGAATCAGAGGTAATCTCTCTGACCGCACAAACTTCAATCCATCTAGAGTAAAGATCAATGAGAACAATTAAGTAAGGAGTATCAGAAACACCAGTTAAAGGACCCATAATATCAATTGCAACTTCATCCCAAGGATGACTTGGCAAAACCCTTTTAACCATAGGCATTTGCTTAGTCTTTAAAATGTTGTCACTGGCACAGCATTCAACACAATCCCTGACCATCCTCTCTATTTCTAAGTCCATGCCAGGCCACCAGAATAGCATACGAAGATCTCTTTTGTTTTCACAATGCCTAAATGACCGCAATGGGCATGAGACAACAATTTTTTTCTTATGCCACCAGGAGGAACAAGTTTAGTACCACGAGTTAATAAACCCTCACTCACAGAAAGTTCATCAGAGACCAACAACCACGGCTTTTCCAAACGAGAATTATTCTTTAAAGAAAAAATAACCTTACAAATCTCTTCATCCTTCTCCAACTCCTTCCTCCATTCAGATTCTTCTATAGCACCATCAGTCACCTCACACACATTGACGTATTCATCCGACTCACAGATATCATCTGTCTCAAAATTCTCAGTATCAACCAACCTAGATAAACAATCAGCTGACTTATTAGCTACACCCGCAATATACTGAACTTCAAAATCATATTCCTGTAGAGAAACAATCCATCTTCTGATTCTCGAGGATATAGCATCCAAACCTTTCTTCAAGAAAACCTCTCTCAAAGGCTTGTGATCAGACAGAATGCAAACTTTTGTACCCCAAATCAAATTCTTAAATTTCCTCAATGCCCAAAGAATTGCATGAGACTCCTTCTCTATCACAGAGTAATTACTCTCTGAACCTTTAAGACATCGTGAAGAACAGCAAATAAGAGAATCGTTCCCATCTTCCTTCTGAACAAGCACCGCTCCTAGACCTTTGCCACACGCATCCGTAAATAAAACAGTGGGAAGACCTGGAACAAATGCATGAAGTGAAGGAGCCTTGTTTAATTCTTTTATCGATACGTACAAATTCACTCATGCACTCAGGGGACCACTCAAAAACAACATTCTTTGTCGTCAACCTTCTTAGATTATGGGTTTTGTTTGCAATATTTGCAATAAATTTCCCATAAAACTCAACCATCCCCAAAAACGAGAGTAATTCCTCCTTATTAATGGGTTCTTTCACCTTGTCGATAGATTCAACCAAATCTTTCTTAGGAAAAACACCATTACCAGTGATACGGTGCCCCAAATAGTTAACTTCCTCTACTCTGAACTTGCATTTGGACTTTTTAAGAGACATGCCCGCCCCATCTAAACATTTCAAAACAGCTCATACGCGTTTATCATGTTCCAGAATGTCTTTACCATAAATCAAAAGATCGTCTTAATAACACTTAACACCAATCAACCGTCTTAAAATTTTGGACATTATTAGTTGAAAAACTGAGGCCGCTGATACGAGGCCAAAAGGCATTCTCTTAAATTTAAAAGTACCCATGGGTGTAATAAAGGCAGTCAGATCTTGAGAGGACTTATCTAGCTCCACCTGGTGGTAAGCGGAAGCTAAGTCAAGAGTAGTGAAATATCTTGCACCTTCCAGGGTGCCAACCATCTCATCAATGTTAGGAAGAGGAAATCTATCCATCACAACTTCTTTATTTAGGGATCTTAAATCTATGCATAGACAAATTTCTCCTGTCGGTTCTTAGCGATTACAACAGGAGCAAGCCATTCTGTGGCTTCAACTGGTTCAATAATATTCTTTACAAGCTTATCTAATTCTTCTTGAACTTTGTCTTGCTCCATTAGAGGAATTCTCCTAACCTTTGCTACCACAGGAAGAGCATTATCATTTAACTTAATATGATGTTTGTAACCACGCAAACATCCCAAATCTTCTTTAAAAACATTAGGAAACTGTTTAGCTAAAACATTTGACAAATTATCATCACTCTTGGCATGTACAGAATTGGATACTTCCTGAATTTGAACCTCAGGAGAGGCATTAGGATCAAGTTTTACCCCAAGTTGACGTTGATGTAGCCACCCCAACAATGCATCACCTTTTTTTGAAACATAAACTTTTCCAACAATGATGTGGCAACCCAATTTTATTTCAGCCATAAAGTAGCCTAACATTTTAATTGGTTTCTCACTATATCCCAAAGGGGAGATATCACATTTCATCAATTTTACTTTTTTTGAAAAGAAATAATTAAATAATTTCTCATCAATTAACGTTATTTTAGAGCAAGAATCAAATTTAAAATTTATCATAGAATCTTCTACTCTAACTAGACACGAGGGATGATCTGACTTGTCACCGCTCACCTCAAAACATATAGATCTTACTTGAGGTTGAGGCCATCTTTTTTTTAGAGCTATCACCTTTATATGTTTTCGTTCTGCAAAATTTGGCATAATGCCCTCTTTTATTACACAAGTTACATATAACTTTCAAAGCAGGACAAACAGGTGAATTTGCTAAATGACCAACTTGTCCACATCTAAAACAAGAAAACGTGTTATTCAAAACAGAATTAGATGTGTTAGAAAACATGTTTTGGTTCTCTTGTAAACTTGTTCTTTCTTGTTTCTGAATTTGACATATAGTTTCATCAATTTTTTGTTCATCCTTCGAATCCGAACAAGTTGGCTTCTCTTTCTCTTTCTTTAATTTACCAACACATTTAGTCATATGTTCTACTTGCTTTGCAATAACTAGAACTTCTTCGAGAGGAGGTTCATCCTTCAACCAGAGTTCCTTCCTTATGTCATCATGTGCACATCTCAAAACAAATTGATCACGAATTCTTTCGTCTAAAGTTTGACCAAAGTTGCAAGAAGATGCCAACTTCCTTAGAGAGGATACATATTCTTCTACTGTTTCTTCTTTTTTTTTGTTCCCTTAGCCCAAAGTGATATCTCTCCATTATAGTGCTGAGTCTCGGTAAATAATGCCGATCAAGTTGAAGAATAGCAATCTCATACTCATTCAAGTTTCTTTGTTCGGCAGCAGATAAATCAGGTAAATGTTCTAAAACATCTTGTCCCTCTCCGCCAAGACAATGTAGAAGAAGAGAATGCTTCCTTTCTGCACTTAAATTCATTCCACAAACTCTTGCATAATTTGTAAAAAAAAATTCTCAATTTTTTCCATTTTCCATTGGGTTCTCCAGGACATGTTAGGTAAAACGCAGGTTGAGTAACATTTTGCATTTTATACTTCTAATGAAAATATGTAGTAATATATTTTACAGGATCAATTCTTTCTTTATTTAAAAAAAAATGAATATTTAGCTATTACTTAAGCTTGTACTCTTCTTTTTTTTTTAAATTGAGAAGATGATTTTTCACTGTTCAGGGTAAAACTAGAATTTAATTCACTTTAGATTATTGTTTAATAAAGAATGTGTGTATTTTCTTTATTCACTGAGTGAAAAGAACGTCATAGAAAAAGTCTTTTAATAAATGAATGCCTTCCAATAGAAGAATGGAACATACGTAGTGTAATAATGGAGAATGGAACACTCGTAGTGTAATAATAGTCAATTGTCTCGAACGCGCGTTTTCTGCTGGAACGCAGCATCTAAGAGGTAGAGACGAACAGAATTGAATGACGTGTATAGTGGAGACGTTTTTGCTGGAACGCAATGTGAGAGACGTATAGCTGGAACGCAGCCCCCGTATCGTTGAAGCGAGCTTCTTCTGCGTAAGCAAAGTCGTTTCACGCGCTCAGTCTTACTTCAATATTTTCACCAAATTAATTTTAAATATGTCCCGTTTTGTTTATATAAGGATATTCCTCCCTCCGCTCTCCTCACCGTTACAGCAAATCTGTTCAGACGCTGTGAAGTCAACGCTTCGCTTCCCGATGAAACAGCCGCCGGAGGAGAGGCAAGGTCGGTTTCTTTTTTTGTTGCTGTCGTGTTGAGGTCGTTTCCAATCATCACCAGTAAAACGTTGTAGAAATAAGGTTAAATAAGTTGATATGACAAGGTAGAGTAGATAAGTGGGTTTAACAAACCTCGTCCACAAAGAGCAAAGATCAACTGACAAAACATCGAGTTCTCGGCAGGAATCAAGATACAGGGTTCTGAGGTCTTAGAATACAGGTAAAAGGTTCTAGGGTCTTAAAGGGAAAGAAAGGATAACATCACAGTATGCTGCACTTTACAGCACACATACAAAGACAGAAACGGGTTAAAGTTAGTCCAAGCATTGTATTTTCTACTCAAAGGCTATCCTTCCAGTACAAAACCAATGCTTCACTCGCAGAGACACCCTTGTACTGTGGTGAAAAGGTGTCTCTACGGCACACAGCAGCTGATTTCAGTGCTGGAGCTAGGGAAAGGGGAGGAAAGAGCCATATTGCTGTAAATATAGCTCTCTTTTCCTCCTTTTCACACAGTGCAGCACAGAATTTGGGGCTGCTGCATTGCGCTGCATGAATAAGTGGTAAATCTGGCCCTTAGTTTTACCTCAGGAAACCCATCTTACTGAAGCTGAAGCCTTAAAACTCAAGCATGGTTGGGTTGATCCTGTGTTTGTGTTTCACAATTCCAATCAAAAGAATGATGGTTTTGTTGTATAAAAGAAATCCTTAAATCTTGTAGAAGTATCACAAGAAAAAGATGGTATGGGTAGATGGATTATTATTAAACTTTTAAACACAAAAAATTCCTTTGACTGTTACATATATTTATGCCCCAACTCAACCTGATTACACTTTCCTGCCAACAATAGCACAAAAGAGCACGCAATATAATGATTCATACTAACTTCTAGGAGGAGATAGTAACCAAATTAAGGATCCATTTTTAGATAGACAATACACTGTCCAGTTTTTTTCATTATAAAATGCACAAAACAATTCTATACTACTGATTGTCATAATACTCTGGTTGATTCTTGGGGACTCTCCAATCCCACTTCCAAATACTACACTTTTTATGCTGCTTCACATGGTCCTCTTGCAAGATTAGACCACATTTTTCTAAACCTCTATCACATCACATAATACAATCCTCAATTAGTACTCTCAGATCATGCCATGGTTATCATTCAATTGGACCTGGTTTCTCCCAACCTGATCTTCATAGATGAAGATTTAACAATTCACTGTTGAAGGGCGTACACTTTTCCACCTCTTTTGTCTCATTTGCTTCTGAATTCTTTCTGATCAATGACTCCTCTAGCACTTCTACTCTTTTACTATGGGACACATGTAAAGCAGCTGCACATGTTTTTATCATTGAATATGGATCCAAGATAAAGAAAGTTCGCAATAAAGAAGATATATCATTACTTACAACCATTAGGACCTTGAGCAAAAGTATTTGTCCCTTAAATCGAATACCGATCTTCAAAACGTATTAAAAGCCAAATTACACTTTAAAACTTTATCCACTAATGATGCCTCATCCATTTTGTTAAGAAGTAATGCCCGGCATTATGGTGGAAGAGATAAAGTTGGCAAATTATTAGTTAATTATCTCAAAGTGAAAAAACCAAGACTCCATATAGATTCATTAACAGACTTGCAAGGGGTTTTACTGATTAAGCACAAAGATATCCTAAAAGAATTTGTCAACTTTCACAAATTTTTACTTACTCCCAAAAATACTGCAAAACATTTTCATATTGAAGACTATTTAGAACTGACGCTGAACCCTGTTCCTTCCCATTCAGATTTTTCTTCTCTAGAGATGGAACTAACTTTACATAAGATTTCAAAAGCATTGACCTCTCTTAAAAAAAGGAAAACTACAGGTCCAGATGGATTTACTGAAAAATGTTTCCTAAACTTCTCCAATATTAACTTTCCTTGTCTATCACGTTTGTTCAGCCACTTCATTGATTCTGGCTCTACTTTCGGCACCTTTTGAGAAGCCACAATCTGTTTGATACATAAAGATGGCAAGGATCCAACTTTATTTACACATTATAGGCCGATCTCCTTAGCAAATGTAGATTGTAACATTCTCGCTAAACTCTTAGCTATCCATTTAGGTTCTTTTCTTCCGCACCTTATTAGAAAGGAGCAGTCTGGATTCATAAAATGTAGATTAGTATCAGATAAAACTAGATTATTCCTTAATTTACTTAGTAAATTACCTTTCCTCAAAACCCGTCTTGTAGCGATAACTATGAAGAAAGCTTTTGGTAGGATCAATTGGAATTGTATGTTAAACTCTTTGTTTGTCAGGGTTTTTTCCCTACAATCATTGCTCTAATTTCTCTTTTATATCAATTCCCAAGTGCATCTGTCCTTGTTAACGGTGTGGTTTCTCCATATTTTTGTTAATATAAAATGGTGTTCAACAGGGTTGTCCTCTTTCCCCATTATTATTTGCCCTTGCTCTCAAACCTTTCCTTTCCCTTATTCGTCTTAAATCATCTATAGTTGGATTTCGTTATGGTAATTGTCATCTGAAGCTAGCAGCTAATGCGAATGATGTTCTCCTCTTTCCTTTGTCCCCAGGAACATCCTTTGCGGTATTACTTAATGAAATAGCCCTCTTTTCCTTTGTTTCATGTTATGAGATTAACACAGCTGAGCTGGCAGAGTGGCACTACATGGAGTTCCATGGGTGTGCTTAAATACTCAGTGGAATTGCGCTCTGCTCCACCCTACATGCAGACCGTCCTCAGCTTACCTCTGTCGGCGGCCTATCACCCATAGCGGTGATCCTGGTGTTGTTTCCTCTACTCCTTCCTGACTTCGGGGTGCCTCATCAGTGCAGGATTTGTCTTCCAATAGTGGGTTGTGAAGCTTCCCTTCACTGCAGGACTTGCGAGTACTGCGCATGCGCATACATGGAGAGTGGAGACCTTAACCCGGGCTCCACTCTCCATGTGCGCACATGCAGTCCTTGTGAGTCCTGCAGCGAAGGGAAGTTTCACAGTCCAGGACTGGAAAAAGAGACAGCACGGGTGGGCACGGAGAACGCGACAAGTCGAGATCCAGGAAAGGAGTATTCGGGCAGGGGCAGGGCTTGTAAGGGGTGGGTGGCAGGGGCAAACTCCGCCACATGGCGGAATCAGAGTTTTTTTTCCAAGTTCACTATCCCAGCGGAGCACGGCACTGGCAAAACTCTGCAAACTCTGCTGTCAGAGCGGAGTTCGCCACCCACCCCTGGTTACAACAAAATTTCTCCTCCTTAATAAATACACCATTGAATATACATTTCGAGAGAATGGTTTTTAATGGATGTCATCTTCCAAAATGAAATACCTGGGTATTTGGTTTGCAAAATCAGTGCAGGAGTCCATTTCAATTAACTTTAAGGAACTATTCACAAAAACTGATAGGGTGTTTAGACTTCATTAAAATTAGTATTTCCCTCTTGTACTTATTTCTAAGATGCTGGCCCCTATTTCCCAAAGATACCTTTAAGAATATAAACTCTAGGCTTACAACATCTTTGTTGAATAATATGAAACCAAGAGTCTCTTTGGCTTGTCTACAAAAATCAAAACTTGAAGGAGGAGTTAATTTTCCAGATTTTAATCGCTATCATGTAGGTTTTAGTTTATGTCAGGTCTCCTTTTGGACTTCTGATTAATCTTTTTTCTCCTTGAAGAGTTCATTTGGCGAAACCTGTTTTTCATCCATTTTCTCCAAAAGAAGTTCTTTTTCTTCTAAAACTTGTCTTATTATATCCCCTCTCTTTAAGCATACTACTTCCTTAATAAGATTAGCATTCCTTTCTGTTATATTAACATCTTAGATTTTCTTTAATACACACATATGGCATAATAAGCTTATTAAAATCAAAATTGGACAGATAGTTTGCCATTATTGGAGGTCTAAAAGTATTATGTGGATTGCACAACTATTTCAAAACAATGCTCCTTTCTCTTTTCCTAACTTTAAGGGTACATTCCTATCTCCCCAATCTTTCCACACCCATTTATCACTACTTATTAGCTCTGTATTAGATGCTGTTTTTTCCTTTCGAGAGATCCCTCTTTCCATATCACATTTCTGACCTTAGCAAATTTCTTACTTGCTTATTGTAAAGCATCTGTTATTTATAAAGCTATTTAATCCTCTTCTTTCTCTCCAACCAAGTCCAAAGCTCAACTCATTTGGGAAAAAGACCTTGGGGTGACCTGGCATACTTCCTTCTGGAACAAGGTTTGGTCACTTATCTATAAAAATTCTTGAACAGCCTGTATTATTCAGACTCAGTTTTTTTTATTTACCATAGATTTAGACAGTTTATGAAGCAGCATGAGTTTAACATAGCAAACGACCTCACAATGAATAAAAATAAGACCAAGGTAGCTATATCATTTGGATGTCATAAGCCGACATTTACGTGGTATATTGCAATAGACAAGATTGAACTAGTTAAACAATGTACCTATCAGGCCATGGCATGTTCTTTGGTAGTAGAGGTATGCAAGAAAGCTCCGAAAAGGACATTTTGTATTAACTATTTCCCAACTAATGATGGTGGCTGCGCCATGGATATATGACGGTACCAGGCGTACTTTTAAAACGCGTACCGTTACACCGCTACTTTTGCTACGCAAGTCGTTACAACGACTTGCGTGGACGGGCGCTGGATAGTAAATTTTTTAATTTACTATTCCAACTCCAGTCCCCGTGAACTCTAGGGAAGGAGTTGGATAGTAAATTAAACTATTTACTATCCTGGAGAGCCCTCCAGCGCAAGTCGTTGTAACGACTTGCGTGGTAAAAGTAGCGTGGTAACAGCACCGCATTGTAAAAAATGCGTGCTAACCGCTGTATACCCTGCGCCATGGACCCTACTATTGTGGGCACAAACAAAATGAGAGCCTGTGTGCTGTATGGTTGAACAGGTTGGCTTTAGTCCTGAATAAGCAAAGCCAAAACTATATTTATGGCATGAATGAGGAATGTATTGTATCTGATTAAGTCAACTAAGGCAAGAATGATTCCTTTCTTCTTTTGATACCTTAATATACATTAATTATAGGAAGTACTTCGATTGCCTGAAAGTGGAAGGAAGCATACTTAAGCATTTATAGCGGAAGGAGCAGCTCAACGAGGCACAAAAGGTGTTTTAAATGTGTTTACAATCAAGTATCTCATCTATAAGTTTAAATTGTCTGTCTTAAATGTTTTTGTAACTATCTATGCAAAGGGAACAAAGGAACCAGTTGTTAAAAAAAGATATAAAATCATTTATACTTTTTAGTGGACTTATTAAAAGCTACTAACTACAATAACGTCGAGTATATCATGGAATTGCTTACAATACAGCGGCAGGCCTGCAAAGAATTTTAATATACCCCTGCTCCAAAAAAAGTTAATTATCTTATTTACCATTTAAGCACTATGATTTATGAAGAAGAACGAATGCTTGCAGACTATGCAATGGAGAGGAATAACTTTGGAGCATATCTCTGTTTATGTCGAATTTACTTGACTTTGGAAAATATACTGATAGCCAACACTCAAATTAGAAGGCATAAGGACAAATCAAGAGGCAACGTTTTGTTGGTTTAAAGGTTTTATTCCAAAATTCGTCGAACTGGTTATTAGATTTTTAAACAAGGCTCAAATAATGTGGGAGGTGGCCGGCCAGCAGCTGGATTTTGTTTATTAATGTTAGCACTCATACTGCAATATTTATTTGCATATTTAAGTGTTATGGGGCAGGTTCGATTTGCAACTTAAACTAAAAGAATGCATTATTACTTCGACTACTACACTGAATGCAATACAATTCTTAAATAACAATAACAATTAACTTATAAATCTTGCCCCTCTAAAATGCTCAAGAAATAAAACATGCAAAATAGAAGGTGGGGGCCATTACAACAATGAACATGCGCTGCCACTCTGGCGTTGATGGGGCTTTTTTGGCTTTGTCAATGCTTGTTTTATTTTGGCATGGCTTTTGTAAAACTTTGATGAGTGCACAGCAGCTTCACCAACAATAATCTTGATAAAAAGGCTTAAAACAAAAATATGTTTTTGGGCTCAAAAAGTAGATCTTGTCATAGTAGTCCCAGGCACTTGACGGAAGATATGTGGTTATGCTTCTTGTGAAAGGGCAGAATGTTGTCACTCACAGTGAAGTTTCCCAAAATCAAAAGTGGATTGATTCATTACCCCATGCTGTAGTGGACAGAAGAAAAAGGTTAATATGATAACAACAGACCAAGGGGGGGCATGGCCAAAAGCTGATTATGGCGGCTGCACCCTAGAGGAGCTCCCGGCTGGGACCTGAGTTATCCTGATTTTCTTGCCTAACCCTGGGGTAAATTACTCTGAAAACCTACCCTGAAGTGTAGCACTCACGATCGGGTGTGTCTCCCTTCTAGAGTGAGTTTCGTAGACCCGGTAATTGTGGAGCTTTGCTAAGCAAGCCTGCCGCCGGATGCGCCTGTTGCTGCCGGGAGTCCGGACTTCTCATGGGGCGGTGCCTTGGTCCTCGTCTGGATTGTGGCTGAATGATACCTGCGGTCGGGCTGTCGTGTGGTGACTGGAAACCTCTCGCTACCGTAGGCGCCCTTATTTTAGCTGCCCTGCAGCCGGATTGTCACCAGACGCTGCGGCCTGAGGATACCTGGAGCCCGCGGCTTCCTATGAGGCGCTGCTTGGAGGTCTCGTCCAGACTGCATTTACGCGATACCTGGGACCACGCTACGATGCAGTGGCATAACAACTTTTTGCTTCTCTCTGTGCTTAATTTTGGACTCTGACTATCCTGTGAGCGAACTTCTGTGTGCGTCTAGGCCTGCATACCCGAAGAAGGATTGTCGTGAGGTTGGTGGTGCACCTTTTTAAACCCTGTGCCAGCCGCCATTTGCCGGTGAAGACTCTTTGTGCGCCAACTAAGCATGGGCGGAAAATCCGTTCCGCTCGCGGATTTTGCGGATTTTTGGTAAATTCGCGATCCGCGAACGCTCGCGAATTTACCGAAAATACGTAAATTCGCACGCAGCAGATTTTTTTTTCTTGGTGATACAATTTTGCGGCGTGCGGCGTAAGTTCACAATTGCGAACATGTATGTGCGGCGGGCAGCAACAATCTTGCACTCGCGAAATTACAAAATTTGCAATTCTGCACAAGAAATCCACTAGCAAGCAGCATAGACCTTCTAAAAATGATGATTTTTATCAGAATAACTCCTCAGGTTGACATTTGCCTGCCCTTTTTTGGATTTGAGGTCTTTTGACTTTCTTTGGATCACTTCTGGATTAGAAATCAACTTTCACAAGCAATTTTGTTTGGGGCATTACATTTGCTGTTCTGCAGAAAAACGAGTTTTGCTAAACTGAAAACACTCAGCAGGTGCAAAAGTTCAAATTCATCATTAGTAACCATTCCCTGTAGTGTTTCCTGACTGGGGCCCCTCCAGAGTTCAGTTGCTAGTTGCAACAATTGTATGACCCTGCTCTGACCCTCACAGCCGATCATAGAATAGCTGCAAGTAGGCAACAAAGGTCCTGGAAAAAAAATTGCACTGCAACAGAAAGCAAATTACAGATAAGGAAGCTGGTGCCAGACTGGAATTTTAAAACAGTGACACATTAATAAATCAACCCCAAATTAATTCATGTCAGTTGAAGCAGGGCAGGTGTGCTTGCTTTTCCCCCCATAATCTACAGTGATGATGATGAACCAGAGGGTGGCATTGATGTACCAGAGGGTGGCATGGATGAAACAGAGGGTGGCAGTGTTGAAACCGAGTGGGCTGTGAACCTGTGATGATGAACCAGACGTAGAAACAACATAGTCGCGACCGTTGCGTGCCGACAAGTAAGTTCGCAATTGCGAACTGGTACAAAATCCTCGCGAACTAGCAGAAACCCTTGCGAACACTATAAAAACAAAAAAATCCGCAAATTCGGGAGAATTCGTGGATTTTGTGGATTGCGAGTTCGCAAATACGCAAATTTGCGAACGCCAGATTCGCAAAATTCGCCCATGCTTAGCGCCAACATTGGCACGTCTTACCCATTGCCTTCCCCGTCTAGCCCAGCGGCCCCTCATCCCCCCTCCCTTGCTGTTTATGTGCAGAGCTGAGGAATTGCCACTGACCTGATTGGGCTTCCATGTGCTGTGGCGCCTGAGGGAGGAGGCCTGCCCCTTGCTCTATTGCTAGTGACTGCCTACCTGGGCCAGCACTACTTGCCATATACTAAGGCTGGCCGGTTTTACTTGGCTCTTTGGAACCTCCTGCTGCGAGTGCTGGCTCACGACGTGCTGCCCATGAGGATCTCCACAGCGGCCGCCAGGCCTTAAGGTGAGGGGACGGGGGTGGAAACAAGTCGCTCACGACGACTGGGACCCACTTCCTGCTCTCCTCCTTCATCATTGCATGTGGGCTTGATTGATACCCTTTTCCATTCCTCACAGGACAGTTGTGCCCTGCCTAGGTCGGCAAGGGGCCGTGCGGTGACTCCTTTCCGTGGTGACCCAATTGCAGTGATCAATGGAGTGGCTGGGATCCTACTACATTGCTACATCGGAGATATAGTGGCGGAGGATTGCTACCGCGGTAGTTGAGTGGTGGCCATAGTTAATGGGACACCAGCTGCTGGGGTATACCACTAGCGGTTACACCGTGAAGGAGAAGACAGAGCAGTGATGCGTTGGAGGCCATAAATGAACTTGGAGAGGGACAAAACAGTTGCGTGCGAGCCCTGGGACACAGTTACAACTCCTGCATGCGGTCCCTTCGGGGGAGAGTGGACTGAATAGGTGGGAGCAGACGCTTTGAGCCTGGACTCCAAGTGTTGGAAGAAGCCTGTGGATAAAACTGATAGGGGAAGCTGCAAACGGCTAGGAGCAGGTGAGAGGTAACCCTGGTTGCCAGAGGGCTAGGAGGAGTGACAAGAGCGGCACCGGCCCGAGGAGAGCCCTCACTGGTATTGGCCCTGGCCTGGTACCTGAGATAACTATGTGTAGAGGGAGAGATCATAGGAGAGGCTACACTGGGGCAGGGACCTCCAACGCAACCAGTAATGGGGAAGCCGCTGGGGAAGCAAGGGGGAACACACCCGGAACTGGAGGAAGAATCAAGTGCGCAAGTAAGACGAGAAGTGGTAGCTTCACAGCAGGAGGGGCTGATGCAGCAACAAGTAGACCAAATCCTTAAAGCTATCACTGATACTAGAGACGCTCTCCACTAGGACATTGTGCATGTGGCGCAGGGGCTGGGTCTTCTCCGTGCAGATCATGCTAAGCTTGCTGACCGGGTAAAGCAGGCAGAAGCAACCTTAGATGTTTGATGTTTGATGTTTGTTGGTTTTTGTATAGCGCACATACACTCCATGGAGCATCTTGGCGCTGCTGATTTCACTGCAAAGATGAAATATTTGGGGATGGTAGCTGAGCTATAGATGTCCTTAGATTAGAGTCTTACATTTTGCATCAGATAATCCGTAAATCCATGTTTTTAGAAGTTTTTTATAGTTTTTTTCTGATGGTGATGCTCTAAGTTTAGCTGGAAGGGCATTCCAGGCCTTGGCGCCTAGGACTGCTAGGGATTTGCCACCCTTGGTGGTCAGTCGAAACTTGGGTATGGTCATTAGATTAGCAGTGGCTGATCTAAGTTCCCTATTTGGGAGGTATCTGTGAAATTTGGTTGACAGATATTTGGGTCCGCATTTATGAAAGCCTCTGTATGTGATCAGAAGGACTTTGAATAGTATCCGTTTTTGGATGGGGAGCCAGTGCATCGCATTCAGAGCAGCTGATGCGGATGATTTCCTAGGCCATCTTAAGACAAGCCGGGCCGCCGCATTTTGAATCATTTGCAGTTTGTGCAGGGTAGATTTAGCTGCTCCTGCGTACAAACTGTTGCAGTAATCGATTCTCGATGTTATGAGAGCGATTGCAACCGTACGGCGGGCGGCCAGTGGGAGGTAGTCAAAAAAATTTCTGAGGCCCTTGATTATGTTGAAACAGATACCGGCCACTTCTTTGGATTGCTGTTTAAAGGACAGCATATCGTCAAATTTTATACCTAAGTTGCGTGTGGCACTGATGGTATTGGGAGGGGCTTCTGCGTCTGATGGCCAGCATGTAAGAGGGGAAAAGATGTTATATTTCCCGAAGGGCAGGATCTCTGTTTTCGCAGAGTTGCACTTTAGATGGTTATTGTGCATCCATCCAAAAGTCGCAGTTAGGCAGTCTTTCAGTATCTGTTCAGCCTTTCCTGTATCTTCATCTAAGACCAGGACCAATTGGGTATCGTCTGCATATGCAACCGTAGTTACATTATGCGTGGCAATTAGGTTGATCAGGGGTGCCATGTACAGATTGAACAAGGTTGGGCTCAAGCTAGAGCCCTGGGGCACCCCTGACCTAACCTCCTTCTCCTCTGAGTAGAAGTGTCCCAATTTGGTTATTTGTTTTCTGTGGAGCAGAAAATTTGTGAACCATTTCAACACGGTGCCCCCAATGCCTGCCTCAGCTAGGCGATGTAGTAATATGGTGTGGGACACCGTGTCGAATGCTGCAGATAAATCCAGGAGAATCAGGACTGCCTTCTTCCCCTGGTCAAGAGCCGCTCTAATGGTTTCTGTCGTTGACAGGAGTGCTGTTTCTGTAGAGTGATTGGCTCTGAAACCTGCCTGGTTTGGGTGTAATATATTGTTTGTTTCCAGAAATGATGAGAGTTGTTTATTTACCAGGGATTCGGCACATTTACATAACGCTGGGAGTTGTGAGATGGGTCTCAGATTAGTTAAGACGGATGGATCGTGTAGTGGTTTTTTTTGTAGGGGTTTTACTATCGCCGTCTTCCATGTGCTGGGGATTTCCCCCGACTGGAGTGAGGCGTTTATGATGGAATTAATCATGGGGTTGACCTCACTTTTGATTTCATGGACTAGTGCCGGAGGGCAGGGATCCAGTGGTGATCCTGATTTAATTTTTGACATAGTATGGGATGTCTCATGCAGATCGATTGTAGTAAAAGAATTCCATCTAATTTTATCTGGGCTGGTTTCTACAGCTGGATTGTCGGTGTTTTCAATCACTTCAGGAAAGTGTTTTATGATGTTAACTATTTTTTGTTCAAAATAATCTGCGATTTCATTGCAGAAACTCTGTGATGGAGGTATTTCCTGTGACAAAAACCCTGGATCTCGGAAACTCTTTACCACATGAAAGATCTCTTTTTGGTTATTCTGAGATGTATCTATTTTGTTAGTGAAATAGTTTATTTTATTTTGTTTGATTTGAGCATGATATTTTCGTCTGGCTGTTTTATACTTGTCTTGGTCCTCTTTTTTATAATATTTACGCCATGTACGTTCTAGCTTGCGTACTGCGCGTAGTGTCTCTTTGAGGTCTTTAGTATACCAGGGGGCAGAGACTTTCCGTTGTTTAGGTTTTGATTTGGTTGCTCCTCCCGAGGTTATTTTCTCCCCTATTTTTCTCATCCATTTTTCATAGTTGAGATTATCCGAAAACACATTCTCAGTGGTCAGAGGTTTGTTTTCTTTAACCCATATGGGTAGATCCGGATGTTCGATTATTTTTGTCCAACAGGGAGTTGGTTTCTGAGGTCTGGGTCCATTTGGTTGGGTTCTGTTGGCTTCCCTTGTTGTAAGGTGAAATGGTATAAAGCTATGGTCAGTCCACGTCTGAAGCAAAGGGGTAGATACCTTGATAGTCTCAAGGTTAGAGCAGACACAGTCTAAGGTATGGCCAGCTATATGTGTGGGAGCTTTCGTGAGAATCTTAAGTCCAAGCACCTGCATGATATCTTTAAAGCATTGTGCATTTGGGTCTGTCATATTATCAAGGTGAATGTTTATGTCTCCCAGTAGTGTGAAATTAGCTGCTTTAAGCGTCAAAGCAGTAATTACCTCCCCCATGCTATTCAGAAAATTGTCCATTGGTCCTGGGGGGCGGTAGATTAGTGCTCCAGGGAACATGAAGGAGTCATGGGCCTGTATATTGAAGGCTAAACTTTCTGCACCTTTAATATCCTGTAACTCGGAGATGCTGCATGTGAGTGTCTCACGGTGTATTATAGCAATTCCCCCTCCTCTATGTATCGGTCTGTCGAGTCTTTGTATGTTATAACAAGAACCCACCCACAAGGCCTTAGAAGCTCAGAAGGCGGATGTAACGCATCAATTGCGAACTCTAGAGCGGAGGGCTAAAGACGCAGAAGGGCGGAACCAAAGAAATAACGTCCGCATGGTGGGGCTGCCGGAAGGAGTTGAAGGGACCAATATGGTGGACTACTTGGAGAAATGGCTAAGAACTGAGGTTGCCCCTGAGTGCCTTACCTCCTTCTACACTCTGGAAAGAGCGCATAGATTGCCAGCTAGACCGCCGGCTCCTGCCAGACCCCTCAGACCGGTGGTGTTGAGACTACTACATTAGAAAGATACGGACCTCCTACTGCACAAGGCTCGCTCTTCGGGCCCCTATAAAGTGGACAACTGCAACGTGACACTATTCTCGGATTACACGTTTGATATACAGTGCTGCTCTGCCTCGTGCTTAGAGGTCAAGAAAGCGCTCCGATATGAAGGTCTCCAGTATTCCTTGATGTTTCCAGCAGGGTGGAAGTGGACGGTAAAACATATTTTCACGACAACCCTGACGAAGCCTGGAATTGGCTGGAATCTTACAAGCGGGCACTGGCGAAGCGGGGCGCAGCATGAGTACACTAGCAGAGGGGCCACGCCCGCGCCGGTCGTGACGCATCCGAAGACGCCATACTATAGCTCAAACACCCTCGGACACCCAAACAGAGAAGGAACGATCGGCTGCGTTATTGGCTGTCACGTCACAACAATCTCTCAAGAGAAAAGAGCAGCGTCGCCGGTGGCGACAGAATCAGAAAAGGGCACCATGGAGTCGGACTCTGAGGAGTCAGAAACGGGAAGTGTCTGATTGCCTCACGTGACACCTAGGACTGCAGAAGAGATTGTAGATGCCTAATATAGTAGACTCAGGTTATGAGAACACTCGGGAGGGGGGGATTGTTTTATCATCGGCTGATTTCCCACCTTTCTGTGAGTGCCTAATGGGTGGCGATTGGAGGGGTCATCGGGGTTGGATGGGTGTTCTAAAAATGTGGTTCTCTTTCCCATACGGTCCCCAGAGGTGTTAGGGCTTAGGCATTATTGGGGGTACGGTGAAGGATAGAGGAGATGAAACATTGTGTGTTTGTTAAAGTGTTAGTTTGGATGGGTACTAAATTTGTAGAGCCTGTTCTAGGGTGGGGTCATTGGGGGTATTCACGGTTTTGTTTTGGGGTAGTTAGAACCACTGGTGTATTCCGATGGTGCAAGCGGTTACCTGTGAGAGTTGGATCTCGACATGGGGACATTACTTAATCTGAAATGTATAACCTGGAATGTGCAGAGGCTATACACAATGGTTAGACACCATAAAGTGCATGCTTATCTGGTACGTAGGGGGGTTCATATAGCCTTCCTCCAGGAAACTCATCTTAATCAAACTGAGGGGCTGGTGCTGAAGCGTAGATGGAGAAGGCAACATAATCAGCTTTTGCAAAGGGAGCACTAATATGGGTTAGAGCAGGAGTCCCATTCAACCGACAAACCATGTGGTGGAGGTTTGTGGTGATAGTGGGTCACCTTAATGGCGCGGATGTAACACTGTGTAGTATATATGCCCCTAACGTGGATCAGATTCTTTTTCTTAGTTGCCTGTCTGAGAGATTAGCACCCTACCTGACTGAACCAGTTTTTATCTGAGGGGCCTTCAACTCCATAACCGATACCACGATGGATGGATCCCACCCCCCACTGCCCGAAGCCCCTATACATAGACTCTCCAAGGCTAGGTGTGCATGGCAGGAGGAATCGGGGTTGGTAGATACGTGATACACGCATCATTTAGAAGAGCAGGATAATTCCTATTTTTCCGCTCTGCATGAACATCCATGCTAAAGTGAGTCACAATGAATACCTCATGAGAACACTTTCTGACCACAATCCATTGCTGGTAAATATACACTGGACCCGGGAGAGACCCGTGGTACCGACCTGGGGGTTACGACCAGAAGCAATGGAGGACCCTGTCTTCCGTGAGGAAATTAGGACAGGCATCACCCAGTATTTTAGCGAGAACGAGGGCACAGCAACAACATTGGCACTTGAGTGGGATGCCTTAAAAGTAGTAATAATATGTATTGCTAAAATGGTGGGAGTGCGGAAGACACTCGTGAATGATGTCGAGACTAGGAGTGGGCAGAATTTGCGTAATCGCGTTACGCAAATCTCCGCGAAACGGCAAAAAATCTCTGCAAACACGCAGAAATTCCACGAACACACGGAATTGCTTGTTCGCGATGCTTTTTTCCAGTTTGCAAATGCTGTTTGCATGCTCGGGGCGAAATATCTCACGAACACGCAAAGTCACGGAATGCATAATTTTGGGCAATTTCGCATTCTCGGCGGTATGCGAAACTACCCAAATTCCACAAATTCCGCAAATTCCGCGAGCAGAACGAAAATCACCGCCCAGGCCTATTCAAGACAGCAGAGCAACGTTTGCGAACAGCTGAGAGGAATCCCCCAGAGAATCCGGTTGCACAAGGGGAAGTTTTGGAAGCTAGGGAGGCGGTAGCCACGCAGGTGGAACGATTACGCTGCTTTGATTATAGGTCCTATCTGGCAAGGGTACATGCGGAGGGGATAAAGCGGGCACCCTACTTGCATGGCTAGCTAACCTGAATCCCCAGGGCTCGCTTATATTGGGACTGAAAGCTCCGACAGGAGGGTCGATATTCACCCAACATGGAATTAATGAGTTGTTTTTGGATTATTATACTGAACTATCCCGAAGCAAATTGAGTGATGCAGGGGACTTCATATGGGAGATCTTGTCAGACTTGGCATTGCTGTGGCTAGATGAGGAACAGGCAGACCTATTAGGGCAGGAGGTTACAATATAAGAAATACAGGGTGCAATCAAGCACATGGCATGCAACAAAACACAGGGAGTAGATGGGTTGCCCATAGAGTTTAATTCAGTATATGTTGACTGTTTAGCACCACGGCTGCTGGCAGTGTTCCAGGAGGCGCGGAAAACGTAAATGTTGCCGACTTTTACTAGGGAAGCTGTTATTATCCCCTTACTAAAACCTAGGAGGGACCCCTCGGATAGAGCAGCGTATCGCCCACTCTCAATGTTAACCACTGACTATAAAATTTTAAGTAGGATCCTTGCAACTCGACTCCTCCCCTACATGGTGCAGCTGGTCCATCATAATCAAGCGGGATTTATCCCCACCCGGAATACCTCCGCTAACGTGCGCCGTTTACTCCGCATCTTGGGGGAAGATCACAGACCTGTACCTTCCGCGATGATCCTTTGGGTAGATATTGAAAAAAACATGACAGTATGGAGTGGCCATATTTGTTTCAGGTTTTGCGGGTACTGGGTCTGGGGGAGGCTTTTGTGAGATGGACAGAGATCCTCTATAGATTACAGCGCGAGTGCAGACGGGAGCAACAGTTTCATCTTCCTATTTAATTGGGCGAGGCACGCGGCAGAGGTGTCCGCCCTCGCCCCTGCTATTAGCATTGGCCATCGAACCACTGGCTGCACAGGCCAGGTAGGGGAGACACTACATTGGTCTAGAATTACAATGAGATATGCAGTACATATCGCTTTATGCAGATGATTTACTCATGTTCCTGGCCAATACGGAGGACGCTCTAGATGGGGCAACATCTCTACTGCGCATATTTGGCTTGGCTTCTGGTCTGCGGGTGAACTGGGCGAAGACCTGCCGGTTCCCTGTGGATAAATCGATAATGAGCCCCACACAGGTGGAGGACATTCGGTGGGAACCCCGCTGCCTACCCTACCTTGGAACTAACATCTATCATTCACAAGCGGATCTTTGGAAGGTAATATAGGCAGAGCTTTGAGAGGCATTAAGAGTAGTCTAACGTTCTGGAGTACTCTGGCTCTTTCGGTAGCAGGCCAGGTAGCATTCTTGAAAATGGTGGCACTCCCCCGGTTGCTGTACTATTTTAGGATACTGCCGATATGGATACCGAGCTCGTTCTTCAAAATGCTTCGCTCTATTGTAGGAGGGTTCTTGTGGGGAAACGGTAGGCGGCGGGTGGCACTGGACAAAATGATGCGACAGCGAGGTGAGGGGGGATTGGCAGTCCCAGACTTTGAGCTATACTGTTTGGCAGCACAACTGCAATGGCTCACCCAAGCAGTGGACAGGGAGTTCAGGGGCCCGGATAACCCCGAGGGTCGGTGGATTCAACGTCATATATTGTCCTTTATTATACTTCAACAGCGACTGCACCTTGGGAAGTTATCCCATGAGGAGCTGACGCTGCGATTGTGTTGGAACCGGACCCAGCACAGTGGCGAGATTACCCGCCCATATGCTCCGGAGATATCCCTGGGTATGTGTACTGTACTTCCACATGGGGGGGACTGGACCGCTCATGCCGCATGGGAGGAGTTGGGGGTACAGGCATTTGGAGACCTGTATGAGAATGGCGTTCTCTTACCCTTCCAGACCCTGCAGGATAGATACGACCTTCCAGGGAAGATTTTTTATTTGCACTCCACCCTAGTATCAGCAATTCAACACCATTGGGGAGGGGGGCTGTTGGAACCGCAAACATCTATGGCGGACCAATACATTGTGATGGCAGCGCGGAACCTTCAAATCTATCACGTGCCTATATAGACGAATGATGAGTGAGGAAACAAAACCATTGAGCCAATTACAACAGAAATGGGAGGTAGACCTTGGTAAGGAGATTCCTGAGACAACATGGACCCAACTAGTCGAGAGAGCATGGAAGAGCACGCGCAATGCCAGGTTCTAATTGGTTCACTTCTATATATTACATAGAGCATATTTAACTCCATCTAAGATCAATAGGTATTTTAAATTGGATACAGCTCAATGCCCGGGGTGCAATCTAGAAGGACCGGAGTTTCACCACATGATGTGGAGTTGTCCCCAACTGGGAACGTATTGGGGGAGGTGGTTGACCTGCTACAGGAGGTCACAGACCGACATATAGAGCCGGACGTGGGTGTGTGCCTACTTCACTGGTTCCCACATACAACTGAAACGAAAGTCACAAACACGTTCTTGGACTTAAGTTTATTGCTGGCTAAGAGGGATCTCAAAATGCATTGTAAATCCAAGCAAGGGATGGAGGGCAGAATTATTTAATGGGCGACAAGTGAAAGCACAGTTTGGTTCCAGCAGGTTAGGAGATCTAATAATGAAAAAGCGCTAGAAACTGCGAGGGCGTGGGAGGCATTAGTTGCAATATTACACGATCCCGAGACAGACTCGGATGAAGATGCAGAGCTAGAAGCTCAGACGGGGGTGCCCCAAAATATTGAACGATAGGGGAGCCATTGAGATGCTTATGTAGCGCAACAGCAATAACGGGATAGTGATAGAACGAGTTGAGTAGACCAGAGGTTGATGAGCTATTTAATTTTGAATACTGCAGAACATTGTTTCTATTATGTTTGTTGTACGTAGACTGAACCCACCAGTGGCAAGGGGTGGGGAGGGGCGGGGGAGGGACTGGCTTGTTTCCTAATGATGCGATTATCTGTCAGCCAACAGTGACTTGCTCTGATTGTTAAGCACACACTCTTGAAGGTCCCTAGCGTGGAGGCTAATGATAGCATGTATGGTTGCCCAGGCACGTATTTTAGAGGTAACCCTGGTCGCCATCCTTTTAAACTAAATCATTACATGTCATGATTCTGAAAACATGGGTACATGTGGAGGGTAGATATACTTTTCCAAAACTCTCGATACAAGGGTCCATACTGATTTCAAGATCAATGAAAGGCCAAATATAATGACAAAACGTCCTTCTTCTCTGGATTACAAAGGGAACTAAGAGAGTTTGGTAGAATAAAGGCAAAATTAGGTACTGGAGCATCATGAGCGACCCAATATCAGATAGAGCGCCAAAACAACCACAAAGGCTTCTTATTCTACTTGATATCAGACCTCACCCTAATCGGCACCTGGAGAAGGTTACACTAAAGAAAAAGGGCTTACTCATTTGTCCCCGGTGTACAGGGCAGTGTATGCTTCTGAACTTTGTCCTGACTAGAGCCTGTGTTACCTTGGATCACCTCCTAAAAAAATGTGGATATAGGAGTATCAAACTATGCAGTGGGTCTATTGGAACTGCCACAGAGTAGAAATTGATTACATCTCTATCATTATAGAACACGAGAAGACAAAGGCAAATTACAGCTATATGTGAACGATTTCCTGTTAGAAAATTAGGAATGAGTAACATCAGCCGAAACTCTGTGGGCAGCAACTAAAGCTAGCATAAGTGGTGGGATAATGAGGGGTTCAGCCATTTTGAAAAACACATGTTATACAAAAACTAAGCAATAATCTAAAATGAAGGATAATATAAAAGATTATAACTGATTCATGAATGCAGAAATGCCACAACAACAAAGTAGACACAAACACAAACTATACTCTCTTTACAATCCACAGGTGGAATGCACTCTAATCCGCTGAAAGATGAAATACCTTTAAACAAGGCGAGAACGTGGGCAGATTTCTGGCATTACAACAGAGACAATTTGAATCAGAATCGGTCATTCAGGTAATCAGTGCTGTAGAGGGATAACTCATCTCCCTCCTAATAGATATATTCACAGAATGTAGACCCAGATGTATGACTAACTAGTTGCAAAATGCGGTTTACAATTTGACAGCAGTATTTTTGCGACAAGTAAACTAATAGGTCAGTTCACAAAATGCTGTTTCCTAGTGGGTTGCTATCCAAGCTACTTCATGAATATTAATGAAGTAGGTGTCAAATTGCATCGCACTATGATTTGAAGACATCAAAGGGAAAGTAGCCTGTTGGTGTCAGCAGATCATCATGTTTGTGATCACTTTTGCAAAAAGCAAAGGTTTAATAAAGAATTCTGCCTATTTTTTCAGAAGGAAATGGAGCTGCATTTAAAAAGTAATTGCTTTTTGTTTGTTTGTTTCAAACATTTATTTCGGCCACAAACGTAGCCATTAAGTGCAGCCGACAAAATACTTCACATAGCAGTTGAAAAGTACATCACATGGCAAATAAAAAGTACATCATGAAATTAAAAACACTGGATGATCTTAATCACTTTAAGGAGCATACATCATGGACTCCCAAGCAACAAAATACAATTAAGATATCAGTATGTTAACAGTAATTTGTGTATACATCAAGCCTAGGCAGAGTTCGGAGAGTTGTGCGGAACTCCGCACAATGACCAAAAACGCCCCCAAGCCACACGGAATTTAGCGAGCGGCGGGAAGGATTACCTTGCGCCGTTAACACTGATTTTTAGAAGTGGTTGTTTGTCCTGCGCATTAAAATCAGTGCAAATGGTAGTTCCCACAGTGCAAGAGGGTGCTGCTTCTTTCTGCTGCTCAAGTAGAAGTTCTACTCGAGCGGCAGCTTCCTCAATGCAAGCGTAAGGTTTCTTAACGCAAGCAGCAGCGACCATCCGTGATCGCCCGCATTGAGAAATCTTGCAGCGAAGTGGTCTAGTGTTGGATTTTCCTTGTTCGTGCTCATCAACTTACCGAAAAACTCACTGCTCAGGCTTAGTATACAGAGGGGTCACCCCACTTGATGGACACCTGACTGAATGACCAAATAAAGTGCAAGTGCCAATTTATTGTGGAATAGATAAGTAACATCATAACATTGCTAACGGTGTTTAATAGCTACTTTAGTACAGGAAGAATAAAAGTATATTAAAACAGCATTAAGTTCCTCCGATTAATATCACATGTTAAAAAAGAGTGTATATTGACACCGTTTTCTGGGGACTCGAGGGCTGACAGAGAAGTTTGAATGTCCAGTTTCCTGATAATGGGAAATAAATACATGTTGCTAAAACCCCCAAAAAATTACACAAAAAGATAAAATGTACCAAACTTAAGGGTGAAACTTAATCCCATGGGCATGCCACAATACTGGGAACATCATACTGCCCCAAAGGAAAACTCAGGTGCCATCTCACAAAACCTAGGCGAAAATGCATAAGTAACATTTTCTCCGTAGAAGAGTCAATCTACCTCAGATACAGAGCCATACCCGAGTTGAGGTGTAGTGTGGAATGCTCTCTGAAAGTAATTTAGGAGAACTGATTCACTTCTCTGAGGTGTGTCTATTTGTTTTAAAAAGGGATTTTACATGAGCCATATCCTGCTTGGGAAAGTTTCAGGATTGTCGAAAAGCTGCAACTCCTCCAAATCCAACAACACAGACTTCACATAGTGAATCCAGGGGATATTCAGCCATCTATCCCAGGACAAGCTGTCTAGGACTATTTCCTTATTGAAGGCAGCATGCAGATCGGTTCATATCGAGCCCCACAACAACAGTGGGGCTGAATTAATGGAGACCTCTGCATATTCCATCCTTGCTTCCGGTGCAAAATAAAGGTGGAACAAGTAGTTGGGACGCCCAGAAGTCTCCTCAGTACTCTATTTTGCACCCCCTGGAGTGACCTTGGGTTACTATAACCCCATATGCCTGCACTGTACATTAGAATGGGAAGACACCCTCTCCTACATACCTCCAGTAAGAGTACCGCATTTTCCCCCCCAATGCATCTAGGCAGGTTAAAAACATACTTGACCGACCCTGAAAATGTACGCCGTACCACAGAGATACAAGATCACCAATTCCCCTTCAAGTCAAAAACTATGCCTAGATAGGAGAAATCCTGAGTAAGAGTCATGGAGTGGCCTTGCAGCTAGATACCCTGCATCTTAGTTTGCTTTAGGTTACACGTCAATTTTAAAGTTTTGGAGCATTTAGTTGACACGCCCAAGGAACCCATAAAGATAAATTCATGGACTCATATTTTTAGTCCATTGGGGGTTCTAGACCGCAAAAAAGCGCCATCTACGTATAGTAATATGGGGACCTTTTTGCCGCCTATGGAAGAGACATCAGAGACTTTAGCAGACAGGGAAGTACCTATGTCATTCATATAAAGCAGGAACAGCAAGGGGACTAAAACAAACCTCTGACTACCCCTCGCCCTATTTTAAATCCCTCTCTCCTCTCTCCAGAAGGACCAAACCTGACAGAGACAGAGAGGTCATAGTGAAGGCCTCTCAAAAACAAGACCAGGTCACCATCGATTCCCATATCAATCAATATCTCCCAAAGCTTGATCTCACTACACTGTCGACAGTGTAGGACAGATTCATGAAGGCCAGCTAAATGGAGCTATGCTTGGCGATGGCATATTTGCTTATCAGAAGGTGCAGGTTTAAACATTGCTCCAATGTGCCTAGCCGCTCACAGATTATCAACAGTGAATGAAACTGCACACTTCAACTACGTTTGCAGTATTTTGTCTACACAAATTCCAAAATTGACACTAACAGAAATCAAATCCTTGATAAAGAATGTAATATAGGGTACAATGAAACTGAGACTTAAAGTAACTAAACTACTCACATCAACCACTTCTAGAGGGCTGAGCCTACCTCATATTAGATCCTACTACCAAGCGCACCAACTAGAACATATTGCCAGAATACAACTCCACAGACAAGTCATTATGGGTGTAGATTTGAAAAATCTATTGCCAAAGAGCATGGCAAACAACCCTTAATTTACTGGTAGTTCATTACAGAATATATGTCAGTGTGCACGTCTGTGAAGCAATAGACTTATTAGAAAATGGAGCGTAGGAAATTTACTGGAGGAACTGAGAGGAAGCCAGAGTTCTTACTATGAATGACCTAATAAACTAAGGACACTGGAAACTGTTTGCCAAATTCTGAGAGGAGGTCCAACTACACATGAGACATTATTGGGAATACAGACATATGGTGCATTGTATACATACAAGACAGGGAATCTCTCCCACACATTATTCATTTCACAAATACAAAAATACTTTTGGAGTAAATTTAAGGGAGTGATTTCGTCCCTTTATGTAAATATTTTAAATAATATATTCGCACTATAAACACAGGAAGCATTTAGGAGCACATGGCAAGTCCAGTATCCGGAAGAGGAATGGAATAACATTTTTACTGTTTCACGACAAGGGACTCAGAGAAGTGAGATTCAAATGGTGGTACTTTAAAATACTAGATGAATGTCACTGGCCCTATTATAAGTTACAACATTACACAAGTCTGACCTCCAAATGTTGGTGATGTAAAGACCCAAATTGCAATGGAATACACTATCTATAGTGATGTGTCTCCATCACCCAAAACTGGGCTCAGATTTGGCAGCATTTGAGAACTTCTTGTTGGATCCAATATCAGACCACAGTGTCGCTGGCACTGTTGCACAACACGTCAGGCACATGGGGAACAACAACACACTCGGGTTTTTTAAGGATCTGGCAGTGGCCAAATTATGTACCCTTAGACTCTGGAGAACATCTACCATTCTAACACTCATGGACTGGCAAACAGAAATGGCAATGATGGCAGGACACGAAAGTAAGATATAAACTCAATGACGAATTGGAAGACTTTGAAGCCATTGAGGGTGTGGAAAGCTGGTGCCAAAATGAGGTACAGATTGGGTAAACCCATGCATGGGCTTGACTCGGGCGTAGATGCATAGGTGCTTTGAGGTGACGGGTGGCGGCAGTCACAGACTCACATTTTGGTCTTGGCTTTGCAGAGGAGGTACAAACAGAACAGCTGGGCCACTCACAAAGTGGGTATCACTGTCCCTGAATTCCCACAATGTGCATATCAGTCTTCCTCAGCGTTGGGTCAGGGCACAACAAACCTTGACTGCTGCAATGGGTCCAATATCTCGGGTATTGGTCCTGTGTGGCTCTGGTTGATCCTTCAGGAGTACAGGGTCCACGTCCTAGAAAATTGCGGCATCAGACTGGCCAGGATAGACATCTCAGTGGACTGCACCTTACATCTTTGGTGCTTGTGGCTGCACAGGAGTAGCTCCTCTACTCCAAGGGATTTTCTTCAGGCAATTGGCAAAGCACTGGCAGCACCCAGGTGTCTTGGAGACTGCACATCGCCAGGACGAATCTGCTTCTTCTACAATTGTTGGGGGCAGCAGTCAGGCTGGCAGGGTTGGCACCTAGTCAGTTGTTGCTCCTCAGTTCTCGTGGCGAGACACTTCTCCTTCTGTTGATACAATGGAATCCGAAGTTCTGGCATCATGAGGTTCCCTAATTACTAAATTTAGGGGTGTTAAGCCAATGGGCTTCTTACCCCTGGGGCCACTACACTCCAGATGACCACTACCTTTGGGGAGTGGACATCACCCTGCCCTAAAGTTCCTTCCACCACACACAATATAGTGTTAGTGTCAGACTTGGTCACCCTAGAGGTGTGTCCAGCCTGGCAGTGCAACGTGCCTCCTACATAGCAAATGTTTCCATCTGTCCAAGAGTCAAAGGGCTCTGGACATAGGGGGTTGGCTTCCTCTCCTGTGAGAGAAGCCAGACTCACATACCAGAGGTGGTGGGCCTCTTTGAAACACCCCTGCTCGGGAATTCTAATAAGTTGGTAATCCTGTGGGAGGGGGTGTGAACACCATCTGCCCAAGGAAGCTTTATTTCTGACCTCCTGAAAGCAAAAGCCCTCACCCTTGGAGGTCTCTGGTGGCATGCTGGTAAAAGCTGGTCAGTCAGAACACCAGTGGCTGGTAGGTTTTCAGGGGGCACCTCCAAGGTGCCCTCTGGGTGCATTTAGTAATAAATCCAACATTGCATCGGTGTGGGGTTCTTAATACAAAATGTATGATACCAAAGTTTCCTATTTTCAGTGAAGTGATCGTGTAGTTGGTAAACTGGTTTTCATCAGTGTCCAGCACATGCTTTTAACCCCTTGGGCGCGGGCGCGATTCTGCGCCTGTGCAGCCATTTTTAAGAGTGGGCGGGTTCATGACGGCCCCCAGCCATCATCAGCACACGCCCACCGTGATGCATGACGGCTGGGGGTCGCCATCCGCATGCAAGGGGTTAAAATGGTTTCCCTGATCACTTGCAATATCTAGTCCTGTGCAGGTATGTCCTCACATAAACTATAATGCACCCTGCCTTGAGGCTCAAAGGCCTGGTGTAGGGGTGATATACATGGGAGTGTGTCACGTTGTGTTTTTCACTCATTGTTTTGCACCATGTCACATAGCCTGCAATGGCAGTTTGTGTGGAATTTTTTCTGTGGGTCCCTTAGGGTGGCATATGATATGCTGCATCGCTTAGAGACCCTCTTTACAACCTGCTCTAGGTACCTGGAGTACCATTTACTGGGGCCTTACAGGTGTGCTAAAGTCCTTTGCCAATTATAGCACAATTAGACAACACCTTGTTTTAGGTAAGGAGTACTGGCACTAAGGTCTGGTTAGCATCTCTCTGTGCACTGTCAGAGTCGAACATTAGCCTCTAAGGGAGCAAAAAGTGTGTATGTGTGTGTGTGTGTGCGGGGGGGGGGGTTAGCTGGAACAAAAGCCCAGCCTCCTACACAGAGGAATATTTAATGGCACTGACACTGAGATCATTTTTCATAGCTCCCTTTACAAACCATCAGTACCTGGCAAACAACCTTACAAATGTGGAAGACATCCAACCACACCTTGAACAATCACATGTACCCGGAATCAAGACATATTCTTTTATGTCAATCCAGTATTCCCCAAGATGTAGCAGACATACTCAACATGACAGTCCAAAGTATAGGTCTCACACACCAGAGACTCTAGGAAAATGGGGAACTATCAAAACCTTCAAATGCCAATGATCAGACACTAGACACAACATTGGTAGACTCATGCAATCTACATCATTGATTACCAGGATGACCGATTGTGATTCAAATTGTCTCCATTGTAATGCGAGAAGTCTGCCCACGTTCTTGCCTTGGTGAAATTAGACTTTAGTTTGTGTTTGAGTCTAGTTTGTGGTTGAGGCATTTCTGGGTTCAGGAATCAGTTATATTACTCTATAATATCCTTAATTTTAATTTCTTGTTTAGTTTGCGTGTAACTAACTATGATATCCCAAGATCAAATACAGATTTCCTCAGTCTTGACACTACTTTACATTCCTTACCCTATTCAAACAATCAAAACAAGGGCCCTTATTTCTGAGTCCTTGCGTCAGTTTTGCGCCGCCGGTGCGTCACTTTTTGTGATGCATCAGCGGCATAAAAAATGTGCCTTGTTGCGCCATATTTTAAAACTGACGCATCTAAGTAGATACGTCACTTTTTAAACCCCTGCGCCATATTATACCTGCGTCAGGTATAATGTATGCAGAGGGGGCGTTCCCCCACAAAAAGCCTCGTAATAGTGATGCAGTGAAATCTATGAGATTGCACTGCGTCACTTTTAGGATGCTGTTGCGTCCAAATCTTGCGCCTGCCTCACAGCAGGCGTAAGACTGACGCCAGCCCTTTCACATGGGGCTTTCCCCATGTGAAAGGATGCATTGCTGGAGTTGCATCACTTTTGTGACACACTCCACCAATGCGTCACTTTTGCGCTTACAGATACGTCAGAAATACTGACGTATCTGTAAGTCCTTGCGACATGATGCGTCATACATTAAATATGACGCATCATTGGTGTCGCAAGGAGTGCGCAGTGAAAAGTGACGCATCGCTGTTTTCACGCAGCGATGCGCCACTTTTTATAAATGAGGCCCAAGATATCTAAGTTTAGTTCAGTTCAGAATGAAGAGTCTCAAAGAACTACTAGTTTAGCATATACATTGAATGTATATTATGTATGTGTAGTGAATGTTATTTGTAGCAATGAAAAACCTTTTTTTTTTAATGTTCCATCAACCCCCCAACTATTCAGACTGCCAAGGGAAACTATTGGTAAAATGCTGCCACACAGATAGATTCTTATACACAAATATGCTGACAATACACAGCTCAATCATAAATTAGCTAATCCATCTGCCTTTACAACCTTTGAATACTTCCTCAAAAATCTGGCAAACTGGATGAGTTCCTTTTCCGTGAAACTAAATATGACACAGAATCACATTTATCCTCCTCTTTTTCAGAGAAACACTGCCATTGGACCTAAAATGGCTCCTTCCACTCTCACAACTTGACATTAGTCCTAACATGGACCCGTCAGCTAAATCCACCAAAATGCCACTATGTACCTTTACACTGCAAAACAATGTAAAAACCTGCTGGATTCCAAGTATTTCTACAAAAGATCTAAAACTGTACAACCCTCATACTAACTTCAGAACAGCAGAGAAGGCCATAATCTTCTTTCACCTTGAAAGAGGCAGCGCCCAACGTCAGTTCTCCTGAAATGCGCTCCGGCGCTTCTCAAAACATTCTCCATGAGGCATCTTGCTGTGTCAAAGGGGCAAAAAGATCCAACCACATAAACCCAATCCTAAAAGAATTGCATTCAATCCATCTCGAACCCAGAACTGATCTTAAGATGGCCTGCATCACCCATTAAACACCACATCTCAGCATGTTCAGCTACTTATAAACAAACCATGCCCCTCTGGAGGAGGGTTAGGTGGTGGAAATTGGGTGACTGGTTAAGGGAGGTGAACCCCACTTAAGCTGCAACCCACATTTCTGTCATGGTGAAGTCACAAAAAAACCCAACTTAACCTGTATATAACCCTCTGGTAGCTTGGCACAAAGCAGTCAGGCTTAACTTAGAGACAGAGCGTAAACTCTTTACATAGCACTTCAAACAGTAGTAAAGTGAGAACACCACATAAGAAAAATCTCAAACATATACCAAGATATAATACATTATTTGACACCAAAACGACAAAAATCCAATCAATAGAACCATTTGCTGAAATTTGCTGTTCTAGCCCCGACTTTTTGGAACTCTCTCCCCCTGCACATTAGATCTGTCCCTTCCTATCTGGAATTCCACAGGGCCCTTAAGATCTTCCTTTTTTCACAAGCATTCCCATCTCAGTAATCTTTCTTCTCCAAGCCTCTGGGCTAAGCATCCTCTAGCGCCATGAAACCGCTGGGTATACGAGCGCTATATAAATTCTTTTAAATTCAAATTCAAAAATATATATGCAATTTTAAAGATTTCAGGTAAGTAAAGTGCCTAAAAGAACAGAGCGCCACTTCTCGGTTATATGGTTCTGCTAGACCAGATGAAAGACTCAGGCCAACTGCAATGGAGTGCAAGCCCAATACGGGTTGCAGGTCAGTCTTATTGAAAGAGTTACCATCAAAAGTCCAGCATGAAAAGTTTTGTTCACAGTAGAGGGGCCCCTGAGGAGCAAGGAAAATATTGCTGATGGTCGTTAAATGTAGCATGAAGAGCAGGCCAGGAGGCGCAGAAGGTTATCACTGTAGCGCGTCTTTGTAGTACAAAGATCCTATTGGACTCCATGGACAGTTGTTGCTGTATGTTTGCATTGGTGGTCCCCTGGGCGATTTGTGCATTAGTGCAAAGTGCAAATCCTGTCTGGTCGTTGCTGGCAGTCACTGTGGCGTGAAGAGTCGGTTTCATCAGAATTTTGCATTGGCGGGCGGCACTAACAAGTTTGTGGTGTAAATGTGGTCCATACTAGTATAAGCATGCCTCCTTTTAATGTGATGATACTGGAAGTAGGAATAAACAACTAAAAACTTGCTTAACAGCTGGGAACCCAATTGTAAACTTCTGGCCTGGATCATCAGTGAATGGACTGATTCCCACTGATCAAGGAGGTTTTCTAAATATTCAGAGAAAAGGAAGAATGCGTTTGGAGACATTTCAAGGCATGGGCAAAATGGGAAATCTCCTAGAACCAACACCATCCAAGGAACCCCCTAGGAAAGTGAAGTTTCTCTATTTGACCTCTCTGCCTACCTCCACCCTTGACTCTGTCTCTCACCACCCCATGTCATCTTAAGGACTTTTGGGGTCACAGTTAAGATATATTTCAACTGCTTTTGTGTGACACCGTTGAAGTTTAACACATGATTTAAAATTGTTTGACATCCTGTTGGACTAATTTAGCAGGAAATGGGTAATAAAATTCTAAATTTGTTGAATACAGGATCCCCCAAATAGGTCTCACCTGGGCCCCCCAAATCCTTAAGGTGACACTGGACGGGCTAGTGTTTCTTGAACAAACAGCTCAAGATTTATTTATTTAAATCAATTTGATTTAGTCCTCTGCTGAGGACAGCAACTTATAAATGATACATGCTGTTAAAATGTTAACACCATAGAGATGTCAAAACAATAAAAAAAATCTTTAAAAATGTATGCAAAGGATGACAGGCAAATTCATCAGACAGTAATTTAAAAACAATATACGCCCTCGCACCATAATTATATTGTATCTGGTACGAATAGGATTTAATTACCGGCGCATGGCCTCGACCAGTGTCGGATGTGGACATACAAAGGGTGCATGTGTTAGGTCTTGCACTCCTCCATCACATAAATCACAAGTGCTGGTGGTATTTTCTCAGGTGTTCCATTTCCCCTGGAAAAGTGAAGTTTCTCTATTTGAACTCTGCCTACCTCTACATTTTCTCTCTACCCCGTGCCATCTTAAGAATATTTGGGGTTGCAGGTAAGACATATTTCAACAGCTTTTGTGTGACGCTGTTGAAGTTTAACACATGATTTAGTATTGTTTGGTATCCTGTTGGCTTGAGTTAGCAGGAAATGGTTACCAAAATAAAAAATTGGTTGGGCGTAGTTCGTGGATTTTTGCTATGCAGAACTCTGCAAAGTTAAAAAAAAACTCTGCGAAGTTCAGCGAGTGGCAGAGTGCAGTGCGAACTGCAGTTTGTGCTAGTATTCCTGCCGTTCGGGTAGAAATTCTACCCAAGCGGCAGCTGGTGCTCGCAAACTTACTGTTTGCGATAGTGAGCGGGGAAAAAACTCTGTTGCACATCGCGAAGAGGAGTTTTCTGCCCTCCCTGAGCTATGTGGAGTGCGGAGGGCAGAAATAACTGCAAACACCGCAAACGGAGGGAACTTCACCACCCTGGCCTAGTCGTTAGTAGCCGCAAAGAGACGGAAACTTTTGTATTTTTCCTTGTCTTTGAGACGGAGCTCAATGAGGCCACACCATGGGTCCGTGACCAGAGGGGCACTTCTTGGAGATCAGGAACTCACGCCAGCAGAGGCCAGCCAGGCTCAGGAATATCCAGTTGCAGGTCCAGGCGCAGGTCTAGACAGCAGGGCAGCTGGGCTGGTGTAGGGAGCCTCTGGAGCATGTTTTGTCCCTGTAACTCAGAACAGGAGGTCAGTCAACTGAACTTTGGAGTACTGGGATGAAAGGTGCAGGTCCAGTCTTTCTTCTCAGCAGACAGGGCAGCAGGAGGTAAGGCAGAAGTGTATCAGGGCAGTAAAAGAGCAGTCCTTCTAGCAGAAAAGCTGCACATCAGCCCTTCTTCTGTGGTATCCACAGGTCCAGCGGTGTACTCAAGGCTCCGGTCTGAGGGTCCAATATTTATAGCTGATGCCCACTTCAAAGTAGGGAACGTTTCTAGAGAATTCTCTTTGAAGTCCTTGGCATTTCTTACCTCGCTTGCCCTGGTTCCAAGCTGGCTGTACGAACAATGCAGTGGTGACATGTCGTTTGTGTGAAGGCAGGGCGCTGTCAAGAATTTCTCCCCTCGTCATGCCTTCACCGTTGTCAAGCACAACGTATGTTTGCATTGGTGGTCCCCTGGGCGATTTGTGCATTAGTGCAAAGTGCAAATCCTGTCTGGTCGTTGCTGGCAGTCACTGTGGCGTGAAGAGTCGGTTTCATCAGAATTTTGCATTGGTGGGCGGCACTAACAAGTTTGTGGTGTAAATGTGGTCCATACTAGTATAAGCATGCCTCCTTTTAATGTGATGATACTGGAAGTAGGAATAAACAACTAAAAACTTGCTTAACAGCTGGGAACCCAATTGTAAACTTCTGGCCTGGATCATCAGTGAATGGACTGATTCCCACTGATCAAGGAGGTTTTCTAAATATTCAGAGAAAAGGAAGGATGGGTTTGGAGACATTTCAAGGCATGGGCAAAATGGGAAATCTCCTAGAACCAACACCATCCAAGGAACCCCCTAGGAAAGTGAAGTTTCTCTATTTGACCTCTCTGCCTACCTCCACCCTTGACTCTGTCTCTCACCACCCCATGTCATCTTAAGGACTTTTGGGGTCACAGTTAAGATATATTTCAACTGCTTTTGTGTGACACCGTTGAAGTTTAACACATGATTTAAAATTGTTTGACATCCTGTTGGACTAATTTAGCAGGAAATGGGTAATAAAATTCTAAATTTGTTGAATACAGGATCCCCCAAATAGGTCTCACCTGGGCCCCCCAAATCCTTAAGGTGACACTGGACGGGCTAGTGTTTCTTGAACAAACAGCTCAAGATTTATTTATTTAAATCAATTTGATTTAGTCCTCTGCTGAGGACAGCAACTTATAAATGATACATGCTGTTAAAATGTTAACACCATAGAGATGTCAAAACAATAAAAAAAATCTTTAAAAATGTATGCAAAGGATGACAGGCAAATTCATCAGACAGTAATTTAAAAACAATATAAGCCCTCGCACCATAATTATATTGTATCTGGTACGAATAGGATTTAATTACCGGCGCATGGCCTCGACCAGTGTCGGATGTGGACATACAAAGGGTGCATGTGTTAGGTCTTGCACTCCTCCATCACATAAATCACAAGTGCTGGTGGTATTTTCTCAGGTGTTCCATTTCCCCTGGAAAAGTGAAGTTTCTCTATTTGAACTCTGCCTACCTCTACATTTTCTCTCTACCCCGTGCCATCTTAAGAATATTTGGGGTTGCAGGTAAGACATATTTCAACAGCTTTTGTGTGACGCTGTTGAAGTTTAACACATGATTTAGTATTGTTTGGTATCCTGTTGGCTTGAGTTAGCAGGAAATGGTTACCAAAATAAAAAATTGGTTGGGCGTAGTTCGTGGATTTTTGCTATGCAGAACTCTGCAAAGTTAAAAAAAAACTCTGCGAAGTTCAGCGAGTGGCAGAGTGCAGTGCGAACTGCAGTTTGTGCTAGTATTCCTGCCGTTCGGGTAGAAATTCTACCCAAGCGGCAGCTGGTGCTCGCAAACTTACTGTTTGCGATAGTGAGCGGGGAAAAAACTCTGTTGCACATCGCGAAGAGGAGTTTTCTGCCCTCCCTGAGCTATGTGGAGTGCGGAGGGCAGAAATAACTGCAAACACCGCAAACGGAGGGAACTTCACCACCCTGGCCTAGTCGTTAGTAGCCGCAAAGAGACAGAAACTTTTGTATTTTTCCTTGTCTTTGAGACGGAGCTCAATGAGGCCACACCATGGGTCCGTGACCAGAGGGGCACTTCTTGGAGATCAGGAACTCACGCCAGCAGAGGCCAGCCAGGCTCAGGAAGATCCAGTTGCAGGTCCAGGCGCAGGTCCAGACAGCAGGGCAGCTGGGCTGGTGTAGGGAGCCTCTGGAGCATGTTTTGTCCCTGTAACTCAGAACAGGAGGTCAGTCAACTGAACTTTGGAGTACTGGGATGAAAGGTGCAGGTCCAGTCTTTCTTCTCAGCAGACAGGGCAGCAGGAGGTAAGGCAGAAGTGTATCAGGGCAGTAAAAGAGCAGTCCTTCTAGCAGAAAAGCTGCACATCAGCCCTTCTTCTGTGGTATCCACAGGTCCAGCGGTGTACTCAAGGCTCCGGTCTGAGGGTCCAATATTTATAGCTGATGCCCACTTCAAAGTAGGGAACGTTTCTAGAGAATTCTCTTTGAAGTCCTTGGCATTTCTTACCTCGCTTGCCCTGGTTCCAAGCTGGCTGTACGAACAATGCAGTGGTGACATGTCGTTTGTGTGAAGGCAGGGCGCTGTCAAGAATTTCTCCCCTCGTCATGCCTTCACCGTTGTCAAGCACCGCTGGCAGAGTGGACTACGACTCACAGGAAACCTAGAGCGGCGAGATTACGTAACAACCATAGCACGTGTTGCATACACGAAGGTCCGCCTATATAAGGCGGAAATGGAAAGGACGCTGTGTCGGATATTCAGATCCCTACGCCGACGCATCCTGAAGCCGAGCGCTCCGTGAGCAGAGACTATTGAACCAACCATAGACCTTCGGGAGAACGGAGGTAGGAACGCCCCGTGTCTCCATTACTACGGATCAGTGGTCTGCAGCGCGCTAGAATCCTCTGACTCGGACGAGTCAGCGAGGCTCGCTCAGGATCCCGAGTTGTGGCTGGTTGGAGCGGCTGCTCCCAGCACGGTCTACGGGTCTTATCGAAGGCCAAGTAACGGAGGTTGGTGTGAGCCGTGGCTCCCAACCCCCATCTTCAGACTTGTCAGGGATTAGTGTTGAGACGCACTCCAGGAGGAGTTTGCAGCGTCTCTACGGCCCTAGCACCCAGAGGTAGGTCAGATCGAGCGGCTGCTCTCGACCACCTCTCACGTTTGGTTCTTGGGCGATAGCAGCGAGAATCACCATACCGAGATACGGGTAGAGCGGCTGCTCCCCGTATCCCCTAGGAAGGAGTGGTAGAGAACCCGGCTGGGCGGCTCCCACCTTCCCACATCTGCTACCCCACGGTAGAGTTCAAAACCCCTCACAGCTGTCGAACGGCATTGTCAGCCGCTTTTAGCACAGTGCCCTCCGTTGGCCTACAACGGGACCGTTGTACTTGCGGAGGACGGTACATAACACCAGCGCTGTGAATGGGGTAACGTATACAGAACTGGTGCATTCTAATTATCAATTCTGTTTGTTTTCTACCCGCTTCTTTACCTTACACAATAAAATCTTTAAATCAAGAAGTGGTTTTGTGTTCTGTGGGTGTCTGTCCCCGATCCCGGGAACGCCAGGTCGTTACAGGCACATACTATTCAGTTGCAAGTGGGGCTGTGCCTAGCCCCACCTCCCCATCCTGCCAGTTGAAGGCCCATTTAGGCACACCTATCCTTTTATTGTGTGGCTGTCTGAGAGGAATAAAAAACATTCCAACTGTCAATTACACCCAGTCATGTGACCCAGGAACAGGCACCAAATGGTTGGGACAAAAAATGCCAACTTTTTAAAAGTAGCATTCTCAGAATCGTAATAGCAATACAAACCAGGATGGGAGGGTCAGAGGGAAGAAGTTTAAAGACCAGCTCGGACTACATCCCCCAATCTCCATATACACAACAATAAAGTCCGAGGGTCTCAGAATGCCACTTACAACTATGATGACATGTGTGCCTACAGTGCACCAACAACTAAACATACACAGGAAGTCCTACCTTAAAGGGCGGAATCCCATCACACACCAAAGTGACATGCTTCATCATCTGGGATCTCCTCCTGGCTGTAAATCCTAGTACAGCCGAAGGCTACAACCCCCTCACTGTGAGGGTTGAGCACAGGGATTGTTATCCCTACCAAAGGGCTACTAAACCCCAAGATAAAGAGCTGTTAATGTTATATGTAAGTGATGAAGCATGTCACTTCGGTGAATGATGTGATTCCATCCTTTAAGGTAGGACTTCCTGTATAGGTTTAGTTTTTGATGCACTGTGTGCACACATGGCATCATAGTTGTAGGTGGCGTTGTGAGACCCCCTGACTTTATTGTTGTGTATATTCTCAGAAATGTGCCTTAAAATATTCGACTTTACCATTAAAAAGGGTTTTTAAATTATAATTCTTTAGACACCATACTTGATATTTCTACCTGCTCCCAATTGAAATTTATCACTTATTAAATGTAATAAGGTAACACAATGTTATCCTATGGTAGAAGTAGGCCTTGCATTAGTAAAAAACGAATTTAAGAGTTTTTCCATTTTAGGACTTGTAAAACATAAAAGTACATGTACAACTTTTTAAATCCACTGCACCCTGTCCTCTGTACTATGTGGTGCCTACCCCAGGGGTGACATAGGTATTAAAATTGAAAGATTAAGCATGGCAAAAGGTTTATTTTCCCAGGTTGAAATGGCAGGTTAAATTGCACACACAGATTGCAATGGCAGTCCTGAGGCATATTTAAATGACTACTTAAGTGGGTGGTGCAATCAGTGCTGCAGGCTCAACAGTAGAATTTGATTTATCGGCACTGGGTAAATGTAGTACCACTTTACTAGGGACTTACAAGTAAATTAAATGTGCCAATTGGGTGTAAGCCTATTTCACCTTGTTTAAGGGAGAGAGTACAAACACTTTAGCGCTTCTTAGCAGTGGTGCACAGAGTCCTAAGAACAACAAAACAAATATGGAGGAGTAAGGCGAAAGGTTTGGCGGAAGAAGACCACCCTAAGGCTGACAGGTCTAACAATGGGTGTAACATGCATAATTTGCTGTAGCATAATTACGCAAATATTATGGCAGATTATGCAGAATTACGCAAGGAGCGTCACCCTACATTCAGTGTTTCTTTCACAAAATGCATCAGTGCATCCAAAATTTTAAAAAAGGTGCACTAAAAGATAATGCTAAATGCAACAGCACAGGAACAGCAGTATCCAGCAGCAAAAAGCATTCCGTTCCTGCACACTCTTGGATATACATTTTTACCCCAAATTACTTGAACACCAGAATCGTGTAATTTTCTGTAATTTCATGCAGAACTACTCAGGAGGTGAGAGAAGCACCAGAGGTAACCTACACAGGTTTCCTTACAAAAAGACAAAAATACTAAACACTAAATCAAACATTATACTCCTAAATCACAAAAAATTGGAATGAACTCACAGAGAGAAAAAAGAAACCCTAATCTGTGATTCTTTCAAACCCACTTGTCTATTTAGTTGCAGCCATACATGTAAATATTATTACTGTATCAGCTCACTGTGCAAGGTTATTGGTAATGTACTTTGCTATATGCCTCTTGCGAAGCTCCATGTTACTAGGTCTATGCTATATAAATGCTATCTAAATACCTTTAATAAGTAAATAAATCATCAGGAAAATGACGCCATATACAGTTGTTTCCATGGGTTCATTTGTAGCTTCACTAGCACGGATGAAGGGGAGAGGAATTCATGTTTTTTGGGGGGTTTTTTAATCCTGAGATCCAAAATCCTTGAACAAAGAAAGGATTAATGGTTAAGTAATTGGAGTTTGTTTTTCAAACATTTTTGAACAAGGTCATGTTGAAAGCAACACCTCCTAGACGGGTTTAGAGATGAAATGTGAATCTGGAACATGAAAATCTTGCGCATTGGAAGAAATCAGGAGCAATGTTTATGATATTATCATAAGAAGCAAAATAGCACCAGGTAACTATCAGTGATGGCCTACGCAAGTCGACCACGAACACTTGAGAGGTATTTTCTGAATGTTGAAGTCTCCCAGCGACACAAGCAGTGTTCTTCAGATAATTTCTAGAAGTACCCCTTAAAGAAAGCAGACAAGTAAGCAGACATACCAAGGTTCAATTTCATGCCCAGAATTTACAGGAGTCGGATAACAGAGGTGCTATTACCTCACTTTCCACTGTGATTAATCCTCAGAAATGGTGTAAACATGCGAGATACAGACAACAGGGCGTGGGAAGTGCAACTTCTATTCTCAATGCCTTTCTTAGTTTGAAGTAATTTAAAAATAGAGCTGTTATTACCATACTCTGAGATTGCTATCTGGTTTCACATTCTAGTGTGCAACTATAAAATAATCCTGTGGGATGGTAGAGGATGTGAAAGGCATTTAAAACAAAGAACAACAGAAGGGGGTTACACAAACAATCTAATGGCTGAAGGAGCTGACAGTAGGCCCATTTTCTGATATGTATGCGTATATATGACATTATTCCTAGTAGACAGCTAAAGCCGCTTCCAGCTGGACCTGAAAGGCAAAACGAGATGCCAAAAGAAATGGTATTTTACTGCTGTTAACACACATAAAACCTACTTCCATCCACCAGAATTGTCCACAACAGGAACTTCTCAGGCTCCAAGGCTCAGCTTTAGGTGAAACTGTGCTAGTCCTGCAACTCTGTAAGTCTTTTTATATTATTTGAATGGTAAAATGTGCATTCTAGAAATGGATGTTGGCCTTCTGATCTGTCCTCTGCGTTCAATGTATCAACGTGTCAGTCTAATAAATGCTGCAGTAACATATTTGTCAACTATGAGGTGCTGGTAGAGATATCTGGGTAACAGTAGCTCTCCAAAGTGACATCTCATTATCAAACACTGCCATTCTCTGCTTGACAACTGCAAAAGCAGATTTTCATTATGTTGGATGAGGGGCAAGGACTTAATATAGTTACTTAAACTTATCATGAAGAAGAGTCCTGCACATCAAAATACTCCTTGTCCTATAGATGGATTCTTTGAAACTCCATTGTAGACGTTTGGGAAAACAACTCATTTAACATATGAGCAAAAGCCCTAAAAGAGGCCCATTCTAGTATGAGGAAGCCTACGTTTAATATAATGAGACTGGAAGTAGTCAAGAGAAAGCAGGGTGTAAATCAAAACACCATTTTGCAATGAGAAATGAACTAAACACTGTGAACCCTTTTGTAAACCTCTGGCACTGATCATCAGTGAATGAACTGCTTCCCACGGTTTAAGGAGGTTTTGTAAATATTCAGAGAAAAGGAAGGACACGTTCAGAGAAGTTTCAAGGCATAGGTAAAATGGGCAATTTCCTAGGTTTCTCAATTTGACCTCTCTGCCTACCTCCACCGTTGACTCTGTCTCTCTCTACCCCATGTCATCTTAATGACTTTTGGGGTCACAGGTAAGATATATTTCAACTGCTTTTGTCTGACCCTGTTGAAGTTTAACGCATGATTTAGAATTGTTTGGTATCCTGTTGACTTAAGTTAGCAGGAAATGAGTAATAAAATTCGAAATTTATTGAATACATGGGCCCCCAAATAGGTCTTGCCTAATCCCCTCCAAATCCTTAAGGTGACACTGGACGGGCTATTGTATCTTGAACAAATAGCTCAAGATGTATTTATTTAATTTAATTTGATTTAGTCCTCTGCTGAGGACAACAAATTATAAACGATACATGCTATTAAAATGGTAATAATATAGTGACGTCAAAACAATTAAAAAAACTCTAAAAATTTATATAAATGATGACATGCTTTAATTCATCAGGCTGTGATTTAAAAACAATATAAGTCCTCATACCTGATTATATTGTATCTGGTACGAATACGATTTAAATTCCAAAGTCTGGCCTCGCCCAGTGTCTGATGGGGACATGCAAACAGTGCATGTGGTAGGTCTTGCACTCCTCCATCACATAAATCACAAGAGCTGGTGGTTTTTTCACAGGTGTTCCATTTTGATGTAAAAACATTTAATGGTAAAATCCCAAGCCATAGTAGAATAATACAAAGTTGAACCCCTTGAACCAACGTAAAACAGATATCACGTTCCTGGATTTAATATTCTATTGATTCTGCATACTGTACATAATGATTTAGTTTAGAGCAGTATTGAACATCAAAATCTTAAATTATTCTCAGGGTCAGGTATATTAAAAAAAGCCTCAAGCTGACGGTTGACCAGGATTTTAGAAGTACAAACATGCAGTTTGAAAAGTAAAGTGCTGTGCTTAAATTCCGATTAAAAGTATATTGCACTGTTTGGCGTGTAAGAGATCATAGGCCCATCTTATAATATTAGAGATGGCTCTGGCATGAGAGCTAAATAAGGGTAGTTTGAGGCAGTAGCTTGAGCTGGGACTGATAAGTTTACTTTTATCAATTTACGAAGGATATTCCCACCTTTTATTTTTAACTGGATGCCAATAGACAGCCTGCGGTTTTGAAACTACGTATTTATCTATAATCATCTGTAGAGCCACAATTTTGTCAATTACAGAGTCTTTCAGTCGGAACCCAGCTTGGGTCTTAGGCATCACTCCTCGTGAGAAAGCCCATGCCTTCAGATATTCCAAGACATTGGCCTTAAAGGTCTTCCCCATGGCGTCCAACAAATACATTTGTCGATAATTATTGGGAAGTGACCTGGATCCTTTTTTTAGAATTGGAATCACAATGCTCCCCTGCCTTGATTTTGGAATATACCCTGTGGCATAACAATGGGAATATGGGAGAGCTAAGAACGTACTCCAATCATCTGGGTTACTTTGAAGAACTTTGATCCGGAGCTTATCGGGTCCCATAGCTGTGGTGAATCTAGCTTTGTTAATATAATAGACCATTTGCCGGTTGATTATTTTTTTCTTTTCTGTGTGTAACTATGTTCAATTTTTCCTGCCTCGTGTTTGATTTATATAACTCGTGGATACATTTTTCCCACTCTGATGATGTAATTGGAGAAGCTTGAAGGGTTTTCCTTGCTCCTGTTTCTTTGGTGATTAAACTTCAGTGCGCCTTGCTATTTTTCTGTTTGACTCTGCTATTTGAATTTCGACCCTATTTATATCCTGTTGATATTGTTGTTTTTTCTCTTTTTCCCTCTGGCTTTTTATTTTTTTAGCTTTTTGATCTCTTAATATCTAATCTCTGAAAAGTTTAGAAATTGCAGTTGGATTAATGTATTAAACTTGGTTGTTTCATAATCTGTTCTCTTTCTTTTCTGATGTCCCTTGTGCTTTGTTTGACCATTCGATATTTCCTACAAGGTAGCCACTACCGTGGAGATGATCTCTTTGAAACTTGTTACCAAATCTGATGAGTTATTATGCTGATGTGCTAGCGCAGTGGTAATTCCGGAGTTAATGTTATTGATAGTTTTGGAGTTCCATATCAACCGCCCTTTGTCCTGATCTACTTTAGGGATACAGTGCATCTGCATTAAGGACAACGAATATGTAGACTGCAGTGTAATTCAATTTTGAGATATAGATTTGCTTGGTCGGTGTCCTGGATAAATTTAATATTTAGTGAGTAAGCTTTCCAGTAAAGATCTTGGCTACATATCATGTAGTCTAAAATCGATGAGCTAGAGTTACCTTTTCTTTTAAATGCAGCAGGGATATCTCATTCTGTTCTTCCATTTAGAATTACCCTATTCATTCCCGTTATGGAAGTAAGAAGTTTTTTCCCATGTTTGTCTGCTTATATCCTTGATGGGAATACTGGCATTGGCATTGACAAGGCTTCCTCTTGATAATCAAACTCACATTTTTCCAGAAGTGCATTTGAGAATGTCCCATTAAAATCTCCTGTTAAAATAATGGGGGGATACCCTTTAGCTTCTAGTACTGATTCGATTGCCTAAAATGTTTTTATTAGTGGTGAATCCATTTTGGGTCCTGGGTGGATATAGACGTTAAAAATTAACAGATTATGTGAAGTGTCCAAATTATTATTCTAGTTTTTGATCTAGATGCATTGGATAATCATAAGGAGCATCTTACTTACTTTCAGATTCCACTGGAATTCTTCTCTTAGGAGGATTGCAAGTCCACCTTTAGCGTGGCCCCTCTTCAAGGCGTCTGCTGGAACATCACAGACAAAATAGTCCTTTTGGTCAAATGTTTGCACGACCTCTGTCAATTTAGTTTTTTGTTTTTTACAAGGCTGTAGCACTACTTACTAGAGGGTCGCTGGGCAAGGCCACAACAGCAGGAAAGACAAAAAAGATTTTCTTTTTCTTTCAAAGCACTATTGACAGACTCTGAGAAGCGAAAATATATATATATATATATATATATATATATATATATATATATATATATATATATATATATATATATGTTAGAGGAAACTAAATCAAGGGAGATGGGTAATAAAAAATGCAAAATCACCCCAAAACGTCTGGCTCTGCAGCGACTCATCTTGAGATCCCAGCCTCCAACCAGCGGACTATGAAAAGAGTGCATGAGCAGTCCGCAATGCATCAGCGCGGAAAAATGTCACACTTTCTAGTGATCCAGGAGATCGAGAAGAAGGTGCAAATATTACTGAGGACCTTCATCTCTTGGAGGGGGGCACAGAGACAATTATTTCCAGTCCTGGGCAGTGTCCTGGGCCGAGCGACAGCAGCACGGGGTCTATTACCTCTATGCCCACCAAGATCTCAGTGCAAGATCCAAGTGATTCTATCTCAAAACCAGAGACTGCTCCTTTAATGAACTTATGAGATATCCCCTCTTCACTAAAGCGAAACAAGGCTCGGGGTCAAGTGCAGCTCCAGTGACTGATCAGTTTGAGAAGACAAAGCCTTCACAACTTCTACAGTCTCCACAGTTACTGCAGTCACAGTCTCTTTTCCCCACTCTTTCCTCTGGAGTTAAGCTGATGGAGTTCCAGCCTCTGACATTGTCTAATAAGTTGGTTACAATTCAGGACATATTAATTCTCGAGCTGGTAGTGTCAGGAGGTGCAAAGATTCAACAGGATCTACCACCCCTCCAGATATTGAAATATTTCAGGGCACTCTCCCAACTACGATGCAATGGGATAAAAAACATACAAAACCTCATCCTCGAGGTAATTCAAGATCTGAACACTTCACAGACCTTGGAGATCGCTGCCCTTCATGCATGTCTTATGAAAATTGAGGAGACAGTGGCCCAGATCCCTGAGTGGTTAAGAGAGGCAGAAGGAAGAATCTCTCAATCAGAAGATCAAATAGTGAGTATACAGGAGAAGACAGTCGTGATGCAGAAACAGAAATGCTTGATGGAATACAAGTTGGAGGAGTTAGAAAATCACTCAAGACGAGCTAATCTGCACATTTTTGGGTCCTGGAAGGCCTGGAGGGGCAGCAAACGCTGCAATGGGCAAATACTTTCATCCAAAAATATGTTCTTCTTGAGCACTCCGGTGCTTTCACACTTACAAGAGCTCACCATGTTCCTGCGCATCTCGCTCCAAATTTAAATTATCCACGCTCAATGCTGGTGAATTTCGGAAACTACAGGGTAAAAAAGCAAGTGCTTTCACAAGCTATCGAAGAGAAACATTTTAGTACTCCTGAAATCCCTCTCTGTCGCATATTCTCAGATATGCCCGCCGCAGCAGTCAGGAGAAGAAAAGAGTTTTTTAAAGATACTTCATCTATTTAAGGCGCAAGGAGCTCAAGCAATGATTGTGCAGCAGTTAAAACTGAAGGTGCTATTAAAGGGATGGTTCCACATATTCTGCGACGTCTAAGATGCCCAGGAACTATTACTGCGATTATTAGATAACCCATGAGTTAGGAGTGAGTGATCAGAAAGTTGTCTATGAGATTTATTTGTTTCCTTCTTTTGTTTTTCTCCTTTTGCTGGTGCTCTAACATTGATAATAGGTGGTTCCCTACCCCTGGGTCTGAATATCAATCTTTATGTATGAGGCACATTGTATTATTTTATAGGGATATCGTATAATGGAAAAGTTGATGTGCCCCACTTAGATAATCTCCAAATGGCAAAGGGGGGGTGATAATGCCCTCAGCATAGAGGTGGCTGTTTATATTCTTAAGGGGGCTGTATCGCTTTTTAGGTCTCGCCTACGCCTACGTAGTGTGCATGCGCTGCATAGGAGGACCTTTAGCTGTCATTCAGCTCTTTTTCGAAGCACATACTTGTGCTTGTGGCGTCATACACCTTGCTGGAGCATGTAGGGGCGCACCACAAGCACGAGTTTGTGCTTCAAAAAAGAGCAGACTGCTCTCCCAAGCGCGTGCACCTCACTCCACCTCTCCATCTTGCTTGCGCTTCTTCTTATTTTTAAAGTTCGAAGTGTTTTGTTTATATTTCCTCCCCTTTGCTCACGTTTAAATCTTTTTCGTCGTTTTGTGTTTCAACCTTATTCCCCTGAGTTTTTATTTTTTATTTTATTCAAGTTTCAAAAGACCTTTATTCGAATTGCAAATAATTTATTTTATTCTTTCTCTGCCTCTGACATCCAGATGCAAACTCAAGGAAACTCAAGATTCCACCTGTGCAGGACACACACATACCCTTATTATTAATGACTGTCTAGTGCAGCGTGCTTCTATTTGTCTGTTAAAATAACGAATGCCTCAGAAACACAATGACATTTTAATTGCAGACAATCCCAAATATTCATATTCAAAAGCCTCCCCCCGACCTAGATAATGACAAAGTCTCTTAGCTACTCACCCAGCTCCTTTCTTGGACCTCGGTTAAAAAGGAGGCTCCAATAATCCAAGCCAGGCTCACCTTTGAACCCTTTCTGCTGCACTTTTTCTCATGCCTGCCTTTCTTCCTGTTACTGATCTGAGGGCCAGCTCTGGGACGCAGCCACTTTCCCAGACAGCAGTGCCTTTCGTCCCCTGACAAATCACTGCTGAGTCGCCTTTGTCCTGCCCGCCTTTGATCTTACCTGCCTGTCAGGGGGGAAATATAACTCCTGTGCAGTCCTAGAGCATTGCAAACAAATTGGCAGCAAGCTAATCCCCATACACCATTTCAACAGGTCAGGATGGCGGCTTTTAACCCTTTAAGTGATCCACGGAGTAGGGGGCCGGAGGGGCAGGATGCCTCATTGGCGATAAGTTGGAAAGGCAAAATGTGAAGAAGGCACCGATCAGAATCTGCTTTGAGCAACTTCCTGTATAAGCTAGTATACTTATTTTAGGTGTCAGTGTTTTAGGTGTTTATAGTAGCACCTTGAGACCCACACGGGTAAGTAGCAGTGCTTTACACACCCTGATTGAATGATTGAATGTTACTTAAGCCAGATGCACAAAGCAATGTTCCTGTCGCAAAAGGCCTCATTTGCATAATCAGTTAATTTGGGACCAGAAACCATTTTTCTAATTGGCAAAATGCAAAAAAGCTATTCCGTAACTTCAACTGCAATGTGAATTTGCGATTCAGTAAGCAGAAAGGGTGTGTTTTGGGCATCCCATCCAAATACCGAATCGGTATGGTAGGTTTTACTATTTTGCTACTCAATTCCAGTTGCAAATTAGTAATATTTTACCACTATTTTAAAAGTGGTGCGAACCATTTGCAAATGGGAACGACTTGGGACCCCTTCTTCTTTGAGACTGTTGAAATAATATTTTTTAAGAGCAGGCGGCGTACACAGACCACTGTCTGCTCTTTAAAAAAGCATTGGTACAGCCAATATGTCTCACATTTGGGACCTTTTAAGTGTTTAGTTATCCAGCACAATATCCTTGGTGCAACACCATCAATTGTTGCATGGCTAAACACTTTTAAGTTCCCAAAGGCGAGACCTATTGGCTATGCCAGTGCTTGTTTTTATCTTTTTGTTGTTCTATTTGGCGTGGCAGGGGAGTATGGGTAAGCTGACTGATCAGGGCACAAGACCAGGGTGCCAAATACTTGGGGGAGGGAAGTATGTCAGGTGTGAGTGGGATGGCACACCACTCATCACAGCTTAGGTGTGTGGGTTGTCAGGGCGGAGAGGGGGAAGGCACGTGTTAGGTGGAGTATAGGGGTGGGAAGAATAATACATATGGATCCAGGTACACAGTCATTTAACTTCTACACCAAAATAGAGTAGAATGTTAGCTATGTCCAAGGGGGAGCCCATTCAGCAGCAAGGGTCTCTTTCCTCTATTAGTTTACTGCAAGATAGAGGTGTGGCGAAAAAAGGGGAAGGTACGTATTTTTTTCTGCTGTGAAAGGATATTGTTTTATTGAAGTAGCTTTTAATAGAGCATTATTATAATTTATTGTTCTTCAATGCAAACGGGCTCAATTATGTTAAGAAACTTCGGGCAATAGAAAGTTGGATTTCAGCCAAGAACCCGGCAGCCATTTTGATCTAGGAGACTCACATCCCAGCTGTTAAACTATCTGGGTTCTCAATGTTTAAAAACTGGTTAGGATATGGAGAATTCTCACCCTCCCAAGGCGCTCATCATGGCACAGCTGTTTTTTGTCAAAGCGGGCGGGTGGAGAAGTTGTTAACAGTGCCAGCAATACAGAAGGTCGCTGGTGATGGGTTAGTTGCCTGATCGGGTGCAAACTTTTAACATTTGCTAGCTGCTATGCTTCGGTCGAAGAAAACATTATTATGTACATAAATTTGTTTCAATCCCTTATGCAAAACCCGGGGGTGATTATTGGTGGAGATTTTAATGTGCTTCAGGATCCAAGGGTAGATTCCTAGGTCAGAACAAAAAAACAGGCAAAACCAAATTCTTTGAGAATCATTAGGAACTTCAAAGATATTCTTGCTTTAATTGACCCCTGGAGGGCAGCACATCCAGCAGAAATTACATATACTTGCTTTTCAGGGAGGTTTTGTACCTCCGCCTGCATAGATTTTATTTAAATCTCCCGAACCCTTAAATACAAAACACAAACCACTATCCCTAATGGGTTCTTAGATCATTCAATGCTCAATCTTGAGCTCAAAGTGAGTACATTTCCGCTGGGCCCTAAACGATGGGTGTTAAATAAACAATATCTGCAGGAGGAAGGGTGGCTACAAATCCTCAAAGAAAAGGTCGCAAAACTCTTTGTAATTAACGAAAAGACCGCATCCGAGGGTATTGTGTGGGACGCCATGAATGCATTCATCAGAGGGAGGATAATAAGTAATGTCGCAGAGAGTAACTTAAAAGTCAAAAAACAGAAGCAGATTTTAAAACAAAAAGGTACAACAAAGTTATGATAGGTTTTTGAAGAACTCATCTAGGGCTAATAAAAAGGCATTTGATGCTGCCAGACAGGAATGAGTGAAGCATACTATGCAAAATGTGGCGCATTGAGTCGGATGCACTCTCAAAAAGTGTCTGAAGGAAACAACTTTATTGGCACATTTTTAGCATGGCAGGCACGGGAATAAGCGGCCAAGAATCGAATCAATGCCATGAAATGCCTGATCACTGGAATGGTAAGTAGGGATTCAGAGAAAGTGGGAGAAATCATGCTATATCATACATCATTATCATCTAGCGCCGGGAAACCTCCGGGTAGCTGTGCGCTTAATAAATGTAATAATAAAAATAAATAAATAAATAAAATGGATAGATTTATTCACAAAATCAGTCAATTGATAGTGCCCTCTTTAGAAGGATTTTTAACGGATTGTGATATTCCAGCCTTAAGTATAGAAGAGGGAGCTGATATGACTCAACCCATTTCTAAAGGGGAACTGTTGGAAGTCATTACAAACCTGCCGAATGGGAAAGCCTGCGGCCCGGACGGATTCCATGGAGAATTTTTTAAACTTCTTTTCAGATGTCTTACTTAAACCTCTTTTTATCTTTAGCTAATAGAATGCTACAGGGAGACGAGCTACCACCCTCTTTGTTTAAGGGGAAATGTTGTAAGTTTCCTTAAGAAAGACAAGGAGGCTGAGGATCCCAAGTTGTGCCACCTTATCACAATATTAAACACAGATTAGAAAATAGTGAAAAAGCTGCTTGCAAATAGATTTAGTTCAATAGCCATGGGTCTGATTCATTTAGACCAAAACAGCTTCTTCGCAGGTAGATAGGTCAGGACAGACACTCACTATTTGGCAAAAGCATTGGATTACTTTGAAGTGAATAATATACAGGCCTTGGGGTTTCTGCGAGACATAGAGAAGGCTTTTGACCTTGTGGTCTGGGAAACTTTATTTAATATTTTGGCTAGATTTGGTATTCCATCCCAGATCTCGGGGTTCATATATAGTATGTATTGTAAAGCCAAAGCTTGTGTTATCATCAACACAGTAGAACTGGGGCAAATAAAGGTACTGCATGGCACAAGGAAGGGGTGCCCACTGTCCCCTATCCTTTTCACCCTTTTTATCGAGCCACTAGCTATAGCAATCCTAGCAAATAAGAGTATCCAACCTCCACTCCCACAAATGGATAAATTAAAATTATACACTGATGTCATCATGCTAATTCTAGATAATCGGAGGGAGACTCAAGAAAAACTTTTTGAGATTTTTGCTCAATATGAGTCACTGTGAGGGTATAGAAATAATAATCTGTGGGTGCACCCCTGAGGTCATACTTCCAGATTTGGCGGTGTGTTTTAATTCCCAACCAATATGATATCTAGGTTCTCTTCGAAAATTGAGGATTTGTATGACCTTAATTTCTCTCCTCTTCTCTTAAAGGTACAACACTTATCCTCCGGGTGGTTCTCTCTCCCTTTGACTATTCTAGGGAGAGTTTCCCTAATTAAAATGTCGGTCCTCCCCTTATTTAGTTTTTTATTCTCAGCTATTCTGTGTGTCTTAACTACTCTTTTTTTTAATGCTGCTGAGTGAGTTTTCTCTTCCATTATTTGGCAAAACAACTTACCTAGCACTTCATATGAATCACAAGAGAATAGAGGATTGGCGCTTCCCAATCTTAGAGATTATTACTCTGCCTATTTTGCACAGTATCTGTCTAGATTGAATACAAAGGTATTCAGGGGTCTCTTTGTGAATAACTTTATGCAGTTGATTTTTAAAGAGTTTAATATTCGAGACGTACTAAAGAGAACTAAACTACCTAAAAGAGTACGTTATAAGAGCCTGAAGTGGATCTTCCGGAATTGTGGGGATCTCTTTAGGAGATATTCTATTCCCCAGATCAATGTGGCGACATTCCTGACTGTGGTTGATATGGGGCCAGGGGGGAAACTTGCGCCCAAAATTTTCAAAAATGGGGTAAAGTAAGATATTAAAAAAATATCAGACTTCCTATGGGGCGATAGGTGGCAAAACTTGGGGAAAGTAAGACTGGGTACACAAGATGACTTTCTCCTTTTGAGCTCATTTAGAATACCTAATAAGGATCTATTGCATTTGGGGCGGATCCATAGTAGCAGAGAGGTGGTGACTACTTTAAGTGGTAAAGGGGATTTGATAAGGCCAGGGGAATGGAAATGAATGTTTTTGATGTGTAAGGGCCCCGAATCCACCCAAAAAGTGAAAAAAATGGGATAAATATGAATCCTTGAGATAACAGATAAAATGTGGAAAGAAGTAAATATATTACATTTTAGTGTATTAAGAGGGGACAATTGGGGGACTCTAGTGGGCGCACAAGCAATATGGCCGCACTTGTGTGAGGCTTTCGCAGCCCAGAGCGAATAAACAGCATTATCCTGTCCCAGGAGAGCAGAGAAGGTGCCCAAAGGATGATCCAACAATGTAATTAACTTGCTGGAACGCTGTGGGAGATAAACAGGCAGCGGTATGGCGATATTCGCACTGGGTGGGGAGATCTGCGTCAAACGGTTGGCGAGTGGGTCTCAAAACAGCAGCTGTCCAGGGAGCCGAGCACAGCTGACAAGCTGCAACCTAGCGAGTGGCTGGGCCTCCTTGCTAATAGAGAAGAGTTGATGGCTGCTGTGATCAACAGGGGCCTCCGTCGCTGCTGACTTGATGCATCACGCCTGGAGGCAGGTGCACTGGGCCGGGTGACGACAGAGAGCGGCGTAACCAACGGAGCCGAGGTTGTGGTGAATGGGGCTGCTGCCCTCCCTTCGGCACGAGGCCAAGCAAAGAAGTTAAAATACATATAGCTCCCCAAAGGCCCCTCCCGGAGGTGAAGAGCGTGGCCCCAAAAATAAAGAGGCGCTTACTGCCGTGGGGACTGCTGATCCGAGGCCTTGTGCTGCTCTGCGTATGAGGCTGTGCTGGTGGGAGTGCTGCGGCGGAGGGCCTCCCAGCAGCGAGGTGCTCTGGACTGCAGGGCACGCTTGCTGCCTGTCCTCCTCCCGGAACTCCACCGAGACCAATAATCGACAGGATTTTAAATTATCGGGATTACATCACTGCTTTAAGACTGGTAAGAGAAAAGAAAGAACTGACGTTTGAAGGATCAACAATCGCAATATATCCTGATTTTACAGTGCCGGAAGTCTGCAAGAAATTCTTACAGGTCAAAAAGAAGCTGTAACAACTGAACATAACTTATGCCATGCTGTAACCGGTGCTCCTTCGCATAACACACAAAGGCAAGCAATTCTTTTGCACTAACCCTCAACAGGCTGCTGACTTCCTCAAGCGGCACACTGGACGACCCTCTCAACCCCAGAAGCCTGACAGAAGATCACTATCTCCCCCATCTATGTCAGAACAAGACAGAGTAATGTGCAGCTATCTGAAAAGAGACCATACAAAGCAGAGAGTAGCGCAAGTAGTGAGCATACGATACTGCGCAGGACACTTCTGTGAATGCAGCAAAACTCAACGAAGCAAGGGACGCCAAGGCAAGGACCTTGTAACATAACTGTTTGTTATGGTTTAAATATGCTTGGACTCTTGAACTCCTGAGACCACAATAGAAGATTCTGGGCACCCATTGCACTGGTGAGGTCGAACTGATGGGCCCTCTTGCGAGACCCCTTGCAGGACATCCCACTCTTCATTTGGTATCGTTAATCCAATATGGTTTGGTTACAAAAATGTTGTTTAGTCCTGTTGTTGCTATGCCTATTTGGCCTCGATCCATTGCTTAGAGAATTAATAATCTTTGAGGGATCTCAGGTATTAAAATTAACTGGGAGAAATCACAGATTTTGCCTCTTACAGCGAACATCCCAGTTTACCCGTTAAAATGGTGCGAAGACACAATAAAATACCTGGGTATCAATATTACAGGCGATAAGGAGGAGCTGATGTACAGCAATTACGGCCACGTTCTGGAAACACTAAAAGACTCCCTCACTGGGTGGATTGCCATGCCCCTGTCATTGGCAGGACGTATCTCCCTGACCAAAATGATAATACTTCCAAAACTGCTTTATTTATTCATAATCATTCCATATGCACCTAGCAAACACTTCTTCAAAACCCTTAGGACCCAGTTAAGGCGGTTAGCATGGGGAGGTAAGCAGCCAAGGGTGAAGTGGGAACTCTTGACTCAGCCATTCAATAGGGGAGGATTTGAGGTACCAGATATGGAGCTCTACTTCCAATGCACACATGCGCACTTCACAATATATTGGCTAAACCCGGCACCTTACATGCCAAATCTGATTGTGGAACAGGGTTATGGCCCTTGTCCCGATCACGGCATGTTTAGGCTCCTCTTCCAGGCGATATGGTAGTGTAAACCCAACAACAGTAGATTGCACAAACAAAGCATGGTATAATTTGGCAAAGCACTTACGGGTGCCAATGCTGTACTCCCCCAAACTAGACACGGTACATCACCCAAATCTACCGGTTACACATGAGGGGGAAGTAAACAAATGGTGCACAGGGATGGGAAGCTGATATGGGGAGATCTATATGAAAATGACAACTTCTGCACACAAAATGGATTTTTTGGAGTATACCAGCCAACCCCGATGGATCTTTTTCTGTTTGTCCCATTGCGACACAATGTATAAACTGCCACTCAGGATTTCACTGCTGAACCTGAGATAATGGTCCTGAACCACCAACTATTACAAAGCACCACACCTTTGCATGTGGTATACATGTTGTATCGCTCCACCCAGGCATACAGCCCTGATTGGGGTCGGAGCTCGAGAGCTAGGTGGGAGGCTGACTTGGGGTCCCCTATCAGTGATGACCAGTTGATGTATTGCTGCCAGCAAACTGGGAGGGTGTCAGCAAGTAGCAGACTACACATAATACACTTCAAATATTTGCATTGAATATTTTTTACCCCAGCCATGCCACACCACTTCCAGCTTTGTGACACTGATTGTTGTGATAGATGCGGCAAGGGAGGAGCAGGTTCTTATATCTGGCTTGGGAGTGTACGGCTGTTCAGCAATACTGGAAAGAAGTGCTGGAGGCTTTGGTGCAGGTGATAGGTGCCCCTATCCCAGACACACTGTTGGTAGCAGTACTAGGCTACACAGCAGACATTGAGATCGCCTTAAGAAAATATGCGTCATTGGGATTGCTGCTGGCCAAGTGCAAAATAGCATGCAAATGGGGGAGGGCCCCTAAATTTAAAGATTGATTACAAGATCTTATATCCTGTTAAGATCAGCTACTAGCATTCGCTGAGTTGATGCCTCTTACTTCCTGGCCATGAGATATATGGGATCCTTGTGAAACTATCTGGCTGTACAGCGGTTCGACCCAGATACACCTGAGCAGGACAATCCAGAATGACCCTGTCGAGAATTCTTGGAGAACAGTATTATCATGGTAACAGACTTATATGTACCATATGAAAAATGGGAGCAGAAAATATGGTAATAACAACACGGGGCAGGTAATGGTGTGCACAATTATGTATGACTTAAAAAGAAAAGATAAGATGGGAAAATCTCTACTGTATAGAAATTGAAAGATGTACATGACACAAAGTATGGAACAGAAAATATTGGACTTGACTGAAGTTGTGTCTAATATTATTTGTATTATTGGCCTGGAACATTACAAAACCAATCAACAGATTTAATAAAAAGAGGCAACGGATGCTCTTCTTTTGTAAATGGCTTTTATATAGAACCCAAGACTTTCTAACATATATCAACCCCGCTATCCCACTATCCCAGGTAATTGCCCCCTGTGTATAGGGCAACCCCCCCGCAAACTGGACGCATGTGATTAGCCACTGTTCAGGCATACAGGGATTCTGATCTAAAACTTTGAGTATCTTGTAGGTGTGGGGAAGGTCAATTTGGCTCCAACCACTTGGCTCAAAGTCTTGGGGTATGACCCAAGATTGGACCTGTCTAACAAGTGGGTGAAATTACTATATATAGCAACAGCTGTAGCTCGATCCATCTTACTTCAAAAATGGCGTTCACAGATAATCCCTTCAATGAAGGATTGGCTACAAAAGATGAGACGCGTTAGAACAAGTGAACAGCTATTGGCAATTCGAACCAAGAAATTTGAGAAACTTTGGGGACAATATTTTCAATTTCAAGATACAGAAGCAGTTTAAGGGGAATGAATAAATAAGTTAAGCTTCACCCCCCTAGCTTACTGCAGATACTGTATGAATTATTCCTACTCCTCATTTCCTTCCATCTGCTTTTAAAATCAACTGCATTTATAAAATGTGTAGTTTTGATGTGATACCCTCTGTATTTATTGCATTTATATGGTATATATTTCTTGTATTTATAGAACATGAAATTCCACCTGTATTGAAGTCTCTTATCTATAATTTATGATGACTGTTTATTGTAAGTTAGATCTGGAAGGTAGTCTGGATCCAAATACAGAAAAATATTAAAATATTTTAAAAAGGGGTATGTAATGGGTGTGGTTGGGGGCGTGAGTTAGGTGAAAATATTAGTTAAAACACACCATGGTAAACAAACAAAACCATTGAATTTCACCAGTTCTAATAATCATCTAATGCAACCTGTTTCTCAATGAACTATAACTTGCATCCCTGCCATGTACCGGAATGTTATCAATGATGTAATTTCAGATGTTGCAGTGATGTTATCAATTATGTCATAGAACATGTTAGGTAGCAGGGCATGTGAAAGGGCCTGAGTTATAGCTACTTTAGGGCATGAAGTAAAGTTATTTGAGATAACCACAACTTGTGAATTTCAGTGGTTTTGTTTACTCAAATATCCCTCTAAACTTTGTTTTTTAGAGTGAATTTCTAAGGTTTTTTTTAATGTAAAGGAAGATAATATTATAATTCCTAACTGTTGCATCAGTTTTTCAGTGATTTTCTATGCTTTTCTTAACTTATAGTAAGATGTCCTTTGCCTTTGTTCAGCATGGTATGGGCAGAGGTCTTGGCCATAGGCTTGGCCCAATGCACAAGTTCCAGCAGGTGCCCAACCCCCCCCCCCCCCCCACCCCCAGCCATGCATGGCTAACTATGTCATGTAACAATATGAAGGGTATCATGTTAAGCAAGGCAAACCTATTGGCTTTGTCACCAGGTCAGCGGGCTATTGGCTATATTAAGGGGTCAGCACATCAATATCTAAAAGCAGACCTATTGGCATTGTCAAAAAGTCACCAATAACTATAATCAAATGTATATATCCTAAATTCACACATTGCAATGTTTAATAATAGGGATGTCAAAACATGTTTTCAATCAAGCATTTAAAAAAAAACATAAAACATGTTTTTGAGGTTTTTTAACCATGTTTCAGGCCACAAAGTGCACCCTTAGTTCCAACAATAAGGGGGGGGGGGGCTGCCCTCAAGTTGAGGAGCACACAGCACCATCTCGAAGTGCTTTACAAAAGCATGGTAAATTCTCTTGGGGTCATAGATTCAATGACCCACAAGACTTACTGTGTTTCTTTAATGTTCTTGGAGATCCGCTGCTCTCCAAAGGCCTTTTAGTGGCACCACCAACATCCAGAGATCCTATTGGAAAGCCCTTGCAGGGTATAAGACGGTGCTCCTTGGACAGAGTGTGGAAAAATAAATAAACAGCTACTGCTGCTCATTTAATATGCTTTTTATATTCTTTGTATTTGTATTTTGGGTTCCCGGTGCTCACCAGGATCCATCAAAATGCAGTCTTTGGTGGGGGGCACAGGCTCCTGTCGGCTCTCCAGCCAGTATCCATATAGTGGATGCTCAGATGAGCCATCCTAGGAACCCAAAACTCCTAGAATTGTTGGGGGCTCCAGGGGACTGCCAAGACCTCCACAACCCGTGCTGGCTTCCTATCCAGCACCCATAACAGGTAGGTGTGCCGTGCCCAACCGATGCACCCACAACTGCAACAATCACTGCGGGCCACAGGGTGCAATTGTGGTGCTGGCGGAAGCTGGATCTTTAACTATGCTCCTCTTGTAAGAGTATGTCCCATCTTTTCCTGACTGTTTGGCTGAGTTGTGGTGATTGGGAGTTGTAGGTGGTGATTAATCTAATGATAGAATCAGATTTGGTAGGATCGGTTTTGGCTGCTTTGTACAGTGCATCTTCCCTTTTGATTTCGTCAACTTTCTGTTCTCCTCTCTTTAACATTTTTGTTAGATAACTCCTGGCTTGAAATCTTTTATACATTTCGGTTTTATTTTTCTTAAAGGTTTCATTTGTGCTACAATTTCTGTTAGCACTGAGAAATTCACTAAAGGGGATACTCCATCTGAAGTTTGGTGTGTGGCAACTCTCTGCGTGTAACACTGAGTTGCCAGCAGTTTTTTTCCTAAAAACTTCAGTGTCCAATTTGTTGACATTAGCTGAAACTTTAATGTTGAGTAAATCAACACTTTCCTGACTATGTTGCATGGAGAATTTGAGGTTGACTGTATTCTGATTCAGTACATTCACGAATATCAGGAGATCTTTTTTATTACCTTCCCTGACAAAAAAGACGTAGTCTATATACCTGAGCCAGATATTGACCTTATTGGTCCAGTGCTCCAAGGTTTAACTCCAGAGCACCTGCTCCTCCCACCAGCCTACCAAAAGGTTGGCGTAGCTGGGGGCAAAGTAGGTGACCATAGAAGTACCCTGCGCTTGTTTGTATAGCACTCCATTGAACAGAAAGACATTCTCCACAAGGCATAGTTCAATAATCTGCAACAGCATGTTGGTATGGGCTTCGAGATGTATACTTCTGGACTTTAAGAAGTATTCACATGCCCTGAGTCTGTCATTATGCCTGATACTGGTATATAAACTTTCTACATCTAAGCATACCAGCCAAAAATGCTTTTCCCAATTGATATTTTCAATTTTTGGGAGAAAATCTTTAGTGTCTCTAATGTGTGATGTTAGGTCTTTTACATAGTCAGCTAGAAAATAGTCCACGTAACGCGAGACATTCTCCAGCAGATTATTCTTGGAGGACACTATAGGTCTACCTGGTGGCTGCACAGGATCTTTATGAACCTTGGGGAGTAGGTAAAAAGTTAGGAAAGTTGGATCTAATTTCTGAGAAATGTAGTTTCATCCCAGTTTAAAAGATTATCATCAGACCATTCTTTGAGGTGGTAAGAAAATCCAGTCTGCAATTTGGCTAGATATGATGGATCTACTCTGGTGTAACAGGTGGTATCTGACAGCTGCCTCATAGCCTCTTTGATATAGTTTTTCTTTTCCCAAAGCACAATGTTACCCTCTTTATCAGAAGGTTTAATTACAATTGTGTCATAATTTTGGAGGTTCCCGAGGGCCTCTCTAAGTTCTTTAGTCTCCCAACTGTTTTTTTAAGAAGTCGTAAGATGTCATGACTGACTAAGTCGTGAAAGACATCAATATTGTCTCTTGGTAGCTGTGGTCTAAATTTAGATTTAGCTCTAAATGGTGTGGTTACTTTAGTCACAGTGTCATGTCTTAAACTAGGTGCTGTGGTATTGGTATTGGGATCAGACAAGGTAATGGTTTGAGTCATATCAGGGGGTTCTTCATTACCTAGGCTTTCTAGTGTCCTTAGGATTTCCATATCACTAATAGATGTGGTAACATTTTCATCTTGCGCTAGAGTACCTTGTTGCCTACTCCTATGAATTTTAAATAATTTAAGCTTACGTACAAACAAATACATGTCTATTCGCGTTTGTGTGTAGTCAATGGGAAAGTCTAGGCAAAAAGTCAGTCCAATTTTAAGTACTCGCTCTTCACTTTCAGTTAAGCGTCTATTGGAGAGGTTCACTACCGTAAGTTCTTGCGGTTGTTCTGCCATTATTTGCCTCTCTAGGTCTGGCCTTAGTTTCCCACACCAGCGTTGTCGTTCTTTGTTGCGCCGCTCTCGCCATTTTTTGGTTTTGTTCTTCCTCCTCGGCCTTGATACCTTGTTCTTCCTCGTGTCAACTGTTTGTTTGCCTCTATCATAAGGCACAATTCCTCGGAAAAAACTGTTACATCAGCCGGGCAAGTGGTGTTACTATCAACTGAATCAACCTCTGAACTGAGGCTTGTACCGGATTCCCATCTATCCTTGTCAGCAGCTCTGTCCTTCACCAGGGATGCGCGGAACTTCTTGGCCAATGTAAGGATTCTTCCAGATTTGTAATCCCTCTCATCCCTCTCAAATTTCCTTTGTTTCCTTGCAATAATGCCCTTTTCGGAATTGATGATGCGATCATTGACTGCAGACAATATTTTCTTTACCTCATTTTGATTTGGGTCTTTTGCGAGGTCACCGAGAACTTTTTGTATCTCTTCCACTAGTTCTTTATGATACTCCCAAGCATTCCTTATCAGTATTTACAGCATGTTCTTAGAGCAGGCGCTTGTGTTTTCTAGCCACGCTTTAAGCACTTCTGGTTTTGGCTTATTCAGAGTAGGCACAATGAAAATTCGTAGCCCTCGGGGTATGCGCTCAACCTCCAAGTAATTCTGGAGCGATGTCGCCCCCCACAAGCTGCTTAACTCTTTCTTGCGCAGCCTTTCCAATAAGTTGCCTTTTTGTTTAATGCTGGACGCTGTCTGTGCTGTACCCACTTCATTCTCTCCACTTCTGTCACTTACAAGTTTTTTGAAAATGAATTCCGCAGAGGCCTCCCGCCCCTTAAGGGACTACATAGCCCAGAATGTAATTTTGTCAGCCGACCATCTCCGTACTGGATCACGCTATCTGCACAATGTTCTAGCGCACCCTAGCAGCTCATTCACCACTCGTAGCTCACTTGCTCACCTTCCTGGTTCAGGGAATTGCCTTTTTGTGATTTGGTATAAATCCATTCAGCAGTAGTTATTTAAATAAATGTCCAGTTGTATATTTAGGCATGTGGAGGATCCGCAACCTCTCCCGATCTCGTGCGGAGATCTCCAGGAAGTGTTGGCAGCCATCTTGTAACTCGTCATCAACCAGAAAAAAACATTGGGAAAAAAAGGGGGCAGGGTAGAAACACCTTGACCTCCTAGGCCTCTTGGGGGGAGGTGGTCTCACAGGGACCCTGCAGGGAGCATGCAGGACCAAAAAGACGTATGTTTTTCAAATTGTCGGTGGGAGTCGCTCTGGGTCCGTGCATACCACCAAAACTTTTTTTAAAACCAAGCGCGGCCTCCTGTGCTTCGTTATTAATCCGTCCCTGGCTGGGCCAGGTCCCGGGGGCATTTTAGAAATAAAGAAGGGCCTTATTATGCCCTAGGAACCAACACCTCCCCGGGGTTTGTTTTTAAAGAAAATGCATGGGTTACCTGCTCAGCAACCTCTGTGCCCTGGCGACCACCGCCTCCCTAGGGAAAATTATCCAATTAATGCGGGGGCCGCGTGGCCCCACACTCGGGGACCAACACCTCTCTGGGGCTAATATCTCTTGGGGCACCCTGCCAGCCAGGGACTGCCTCCCCCCGGGGCCACTCTTTAGAATTAAAGCTTGTGGGTCACATTACCCACCGAAGCCCCAGGGACATAACCTCCCTGGGGCTGTGTCATGCAACACCCCACCTGGAGCTATAGAGGGAATTGGAGACCACCACACCCCAGGGCCAGCTCCTGCTAAGTCCTGTGGTACCCACCCCAGGACATCGCTACTTGCTATGGCTTGATGGGAGCTTTAACTTTCCTGCCGGGCCACAGCAAACTGTGCTCTACTTTCAACAAGCGAGAGCATTAAAAATACTCTTGCTTACTGAAATCAGAGCACACTTGCTTTTACAGAGAACGTGCTGCATGTTAGTAGCTCCCTCTCTGTATAAGCAGTGCTGGGTCCCCATCACTGATGAGTGGGTACTCGGGGTGGGACCAGGACACCCACAATGGACTGGGCCCTGTGGAATGGAATCCCGGGGGCTGAAATCAACCCCGGAGTGGGGCCGCTCCCCCCCTCCTTCCATTGTTCTATTTAAAATATAAAAATAAAGCAAAAGGCCGGGCCCTGCGGAATAGGGTCCATGGGGCCGAGATTAGCCAGAGCAGTAAGCCGCTCTGGCCCCGTTCCCTAATAATAACAAGCATTTGCAATGCAACAGGTCTCGCATTTGCAAGGGTTTCAGCTATTTGCATTGGAAACCTAAAAAATACAGCCTTTACTAATAATGATAGACAATATATTTTTTTAGGGGTGACCTTGGTTTTTTGTGTTACTGATGTACAGTGACAGTTACAATATACAAAACACACATTTACAATATACAAAGCACACAAAAGCAAACGTGTTTGCTGTTGCATCTGAAGTTAGACTCTGTTTAGTTCAGAAACCTTGCTTGATTATTCTCTTGTGTGGCATAATATTTTTCAAGTGTTATTGGCATAAGGATTTTTGAAAAATATGGACGTAAACATGCGAACACAAGCTAAGCTGTTGAAAAGGTACTCAATGCCATATGTATCATGCCATGGCCCGCGTATACTATGTAAATGTAAAATGTAAATGTATTGGCATTTATATAGCGCACTACTAGCGTAGGGTCCCAAGGCGCTTCGACCGCTGCGAAACCCTTCCTGGCTTCCCTGAGAGATGGTCCCTTAATGGGTATCTCCAGGGTGAGACCAGACATCCCCGGCGGTCTGGTGGGGCCGTTAGTGAAGATGAGGCAAGCTAATGCCCAGAGTTGCCGAGTGTGATTGCTGATCAGAGTGGGCACCGAGGCGAGAGAATTATCGAGTCCGCTGACCCTGGTCCAGAAACCTGCCGCGCCGGGAATCGAACCCTGGTCCCGGGCCGTCCTCTGCTCTTGGGTCTGCCCCCTCTAACCAGTGAGCCACACTGCTCACATTATGCTGTTAGTACTTTTACGGATGTTCTGGAGGCAGAATATCTTGTTTGCGACTTTGCGTGGTGCTTTATGACTGCTTGCCTTTCCCAGAAATGACCGAAGTAGCATTGAAATGTAGGACATTATTCACTGTGATCTGTTTAAGGGAGCGGTCTCCCACACATTCCCTTTGAACTTTTTACACAGATACTCTCTGACCATAAAAGGGCATTTTTATGGGCCATCCATTTGACAAAACATTATATAACAGTGGCCTTCTAAATTATGTTTTCGTGAGAAATCACTGTTACTCATTGATCTTTGTGAGTCAGGAGGGGACTGCTGTGAAAAGAATTCCATAAAGTATCTGTTGCAATGAATGTTTATGCAATAAACGTGAGGGTATGTGTTAGACTTTGTGACCTTTTGAGTGAAGTACATTTCCTTTCAGTGAAAACGTTTCTTGAAGCGAACGCACTTCTTTAAAGTCAAGCATCTCCAGATATATGGTAAGGTAAGTATTCTTATTTTATGCTGCTGGAATAGCAAACGGGGGTTTCCTTTTCTTTCAGTACTTAAAGTTGGTTTCAGCAAAATTGCCATAGATATTTTTGGCTGACATATCGCCCAAGTCAAGTAATTTAGCAACCGATTTGAGTACGGTAATCGTATAACTATTCTCTGAAACCTGTGGACAGGCTATTCCTATGCGAACCTGTACAGTGTCCGCTGTCATTTGCCGTTTCCGGAATAGGTGCCTGAATTCCTCTTGCGTTGTTAGGTCAGTTGTGACAGATGCTTTTAAAGGGCCATATCATAGTCATCTGTGATCATTAATCCAAGTATAAATGGTATCTTGTTTTGCTCAGGTTTGGCGTGTTAGCATCACACAAACCTCATGATGTCATGCTTGGAGAGTGCTTGGAATGTTGCTTCTGGATGGAAAAGTGTTTCTCCGCAGACTGTGCTCGTGCCTGATTTATTCCTCTCCACTGACTGCGCTCGTGCCTGATTTAATCCCCACAGCCCACAAGCACAGGAAGACAAGCATTTGCAATGCAATAGGTCTTGCATTTACGCGAGTTTGAGCTATTGACATTGCAAATAACAATGCTTTTTATTTCTGTTTTTAAAACATAAATAAAAGGCAGTGTCATTTATAATGCCAATAGCTTAAACTTGCGTAAATGTTTGTTTGTATTCTGTGATTTGTGGTTCGCTTGAACCCATTATAAAATTAGGACTACAAATCCCAGATGGCAAAGAAAACTCCTCTATACTGGATGAGCTATTCAAAACTATTCAAGGCTCTGCGAGTGACACCCATCTCTCTCTCACTCCCAGTATACTGAAATAGTATCTTGCCCAAAGGGCAGAATACTGATGATCACAAATCTCCAATAAACAAATATATTTGGCCTGAACTTTTCAGAGCGTCTTAACGCCCTCTGGGTTTTTCAATGCCTATTGTACTCCGTGGCTTCTGCTGCTAAACCTCCACAGCTATGCCGTTTCATGCCACTGTGTAGTGTACCCCAAAACATGTAGGATCTTCCATGACACTGCGCTCCACTTTTTCTGTGCCCTGAGAAAGGTTTCACGCTCTCGTTGAATCTCCTCACCTGTGCTTACGCAACTGTCGACTGGCCCCCATTTCACCCATCTCAACACATTACCCACAGCTGCTAAGTGGCCCAAAGTGACATGTCCTATGAGTGAGAAACTAGCCTCGCTCATTTACCAAAAGTAATTTGCCCGTTGGCATTCTGATCTCCCTTACACTATGAAAACAAAACCTCATATCCAAGAACAAAATGTGCCTAAAAAAGAAATGATTCAGGTGACTCACATAGTATGAGCCCGCTATCCAGCTATTTAGAGATAATTAAAGAAAATGTAACAAAGAAACTACAAGTCCCGGAGTCCGATTTTCTAAAACCATAACTCATGCATATCATCCTGAGTTTTTCTATAAGCCATTCATCCACTCACTTGTTTTCTGGGTTTCTCCATTTAGGGTATTAGTGGATCGTGTTATTAAAGACTGATGTTCGTTGACTGTCAACTCCTCTGACATACCCCTTCTTTCTTAGTTGTAAACACGGCAAGCAAAATGTAACCTTTGGCACGCAAATAGCTTTTAACCAATCCTGTAGGAAGGCACATTCTAATGGTACTGGTGGGGAAGTGTAATGATTTTGCATTGGATTGGGAAACTGCTACTTTGATTGGCTATGCACCCGACGTCAGCTTCAGCAGCCATACAGTCTCCACCAATGACAAAAACGCTCTTTTGCTCCCCTCCTTCTATCACTCCTTCTATCACCCTAGCGCTGGGAATTCTGGTGTTTGATGATTATCAAGTGCCATTTTTGTGCTGGTTTATATTGTGTCACCCCTTCGTGCCCGCCGGGTGAGCTACGCAGTCTTGATCTTTGTAATGTTTACCTTTCTACCAACGTCGTTCTTCTTCACACCAGGCATGGAGGATGTACTCGAACGCTTGCCATCTTAATCCACATCAGCGTTTTACGTGCGCATATTATATAAATTTATCTTTATGCTTTTAGAGCTGTGAGCCAAACCGTACCATCAATATGTTAATGACATGCAGCAAACCTCATTTACAAAAAAGCGCTCGCGCTTCGCGTTCAAGGTAAAAAAAAAAAGTTTGATGAGAGCCAACAGGGAGAGGGGAGAGAAGAGGGGGCCTGCGCCTGTTTCCCTTTCAGGAGTCAGCAGGAACTGTCTGTTAATTACAAACAGATGGTTTCAAAGCTCACTCCCACAAGGGAATCGCCAAACAGGCACCCGTTGCCATTGAAGGCATTGCAAAGCGTGCACGTTTTTGGCTGAAAAGGCGAATTGATTGCTAAAGGTCTCCTATGCAGCGCATACACACTGCGTAGGCAAGACCTAAAAAGGGACCAGCAAGTCGCTGGAGGCTCCACCCCTTTTTACCACCACTCTCCAAACAGATCTCCCGGTGCACTACTAGTTGGGGATGAAGTACCCTAGACTTCGGAGAGTCCTTTGGTGCCAAGTACCCTTGATGTTACCTTCAGTAAGTCCCACACAGTTGCTGAGAAGTTGTTGGATGCCACGCCCCTTTTCTACCACTCTGAAAATACGCCTCCTGGCACATTACTAGTTGGGGGATGAAGTTCCCTAGGCTCTAGATTGTCCTTGGGTGCTAAGAAGCCTCCTGTTACCTGCAGTAAGTTGCAAACAGCGGATCTGCTGAGAGGTCTTTGGAGGCCATGCTCACTTTCTCCACCACTGTCAAATGTGTCCTCTTGGATGCTGTGGGTACATGAGGGCACTGAAGCCCTCCTGTTAGCTCCAGTAAGTCTGATACAGCAGGATTCCTGAGAACTGGTCAGAGGCTCCGCCCCCTTTCCCCTTTCTCCACCACTCTGCAAACATGACTACTAGCTAAAAAACCATAGAAATTCACTTAAAAAACCAAAGGTTACAGGGACGTTATAGGTAGAAAAAAATATTTGATTAAACCTTAGAAATTCTCTTAAAAAAACAAAGGTTGCAGGGATGTTATAGGTAGGAAACAGAATTCAAAAAATCTTATAAATTCACCCATACAAAACCAGTGAAATTCAGCAGTTAGTTACCTGAGCAATGCACTACTTATGACCTCACATATTACATCACTCATGACATGATCAGTGACATCGCTGATGACATCACTGATAACATCTGAAATGACATCACTGATGACATCACTGATGACATAATCTACAGAACCACTCACACCCCATACAAACTCTTGCACGCCCACTCCCACTCTCAAATACCAACTGCCACACCCATTCAGACACCCATACCAGTACTCACACACCCACTCACTCCTCCATAGTGGTACTCACACAACCACTCACTCACTCACCTATACAGCCACTCACATAGCAACACACTCATCCATACAGCTACCCTCACACCCACTTATTTACCTACACAGTCAGTCCAATACCCTCTCATTCACCTATACAACCTCTCAGAACAGCCACTCACCCATACAAGCACTCACATATCCACTAACTCACCCATACAACCACTTACACACATAGTCACTCACTCATACAGCCATTCGGAAATGCGCTCACTCACCCATAGAGTCACTACACACTCACCCTCCCATAGAGCCACTCACACTGCCACTCACTCACCTATGCAGCCACTGACACACTCACTCGCTTACCAGTACTGCTACTCACACAGTATCCCACTCATCCACACAGATCCGCACACACTGACTTCTACACCGATGCAGCCACTTACACACCCATACACACAAGGATACATACAGTCACACAGCTACTCAATATATGCTAGAAGTAATATCGCTCAGTAGTTGTGCACGTAGTATACTAATGAAAATTTACCAGTAGGTTAATACATATGTTTAACACCCATAATCTCTTAAAAACACTTACACTCACTTGATGAGCCTCCACCGTGATGCCCCCCACCTCGACCAATGCCAACTCAACAGCCAAAGAACTTCACAGATGGATTTCCAACTGCGCAGACAAGCTCGCCCCCCTCTGCATCTCCGGAAGCAAAACTTCAGAAGACGGCATCACATACAAGAATGCTATGACAGAATACCACCAACTCATCAAATCCACCAAAAGGACCTTCATCTGAAACAAAATCCACACCAACCCCAGCAATGCCAAAGAACATCATTCAGAAATTCACCAATCCCCCCAGCAAAGCCATGGACGTCACACCCTCCCAGAACCTTTGTGACAAACTCGGCTTCTACTTCCACCTGAAAATTAGATCTCTCCATGACAACTTCAACTAACAGACTCTACCCACTCCACTCCTCCCCCAGCAATGACAACCAGCCCACCATCTTCTCCTGGACCCCGACCAACACCAAAGACACTGCATCGACCACAAAAGGCACTCCCCCAGGAGCCCCCACGGACCCCTGCTCTCCTCATATCTTCTACTTCTACTTCCACCATTGCACCTGAGCTACACCACACCATCAATGCCATATTCGAAGCTAGCACATTCCCTAATGACTGGAGACGTGCAGAAGTCAAGCCCCTCCTCAAGAAGCACTCATCAGATCCTACGGATCTCAAGAACTACCAACCCATCTCTCTTCCCCCTTTCGCGGTTAAAGTCACTCAGAAGATTGTCAACGGGCAGCTAACGAAATTCATCAAAGAGAACTCCATGCTTGAACCCTCCCAATCCAGGTTCCACAACAACCACAGCACCGAGACCACTTTACTCGCCGCCACAGATGACATCTGCACCCTCCTTGACCTAGGCCACAACGCAGTCCTGATCCTACTCGACCTATTTGCAGCCTTCGACCGCGTCTACCACCGCACTCTCACCACTCCACAATGCCGGCATGCATGGAACCGCCCTCGACTGGCTCCCCTCCTTCCTTACTGGCAAAACCCAATGAATCAGACTTCTGGCCATCCTCTCCAAACCCACAGAGATCAACTGCGGAGTACCCCAAGAAACATCACTCAGCACCACTGGGTGTTTAACATCTACATGGCCCCCCTTTCTGACAGCTTGGTCTCAGCATGGTTTCCTATGCAGACAACACCCAGCTCATCCGTTTTCTCACCAAGGACACCCTCACACCAGACTCAGCTTCCAGGAAGGAATGAAGGATGTTGCATCCTGGATGAGCAGTAGCTGCCTGAATCTTAACTCAGAGAAGACAGAAGTCCTGATCCCGGACCCTCCCTCTCTGCTTGGTACAGCACCTGGATGCCCACTGCCTTTGACAGCCCCCCCCACCTCCACGGACCACACCCTGAACCTCGGAATCATACTTGACTTCTCTCTCACCTGAAAGATCAACGCAGTTGCCTCCACCTGCTTCAACACCCTCTGCATCATCCACAAGACCTTCAAATGGATCCCCCAAATCAAGAAAGACCATCACCCATGCACTCATAACCAGCAGACTGGATTACGGAAATACCCTTTACACCGGATCAACAAATCTCTTCTCCACAAGCTCCAGACCATACAGAACATCGCAGCCAGACTCATCCTCTGCATCCCTCGACAAAAACACCTCACCCCACATCTGCAAGACCTCCAGTGGATCCCTGTCACGAAGAGAGTAACCTTCAAGATAATCAGCCATGCCTACAAATGCCTCCACAACACCAAAACCCAATATTTCAATGGAAGAATCTCCTTCTACGTACCAAAGAGAAACCTCTGATCTGCAGACCTCGCTGATACCCGACGCAACCGCAGAGCCAGAACGGGTGGAGGAGCCTTTTCCTACATCACGGTAAAGATCTGGAAATAGCTCCCGATCAACATCAGATGCGCCTCTGCTCTTCACATCTTCAGTATGACCCTCAAGATCTGGCTCTTCGAGTGACCGGAGCTGCACCCCCACCCCCCCTAGCGCCTTGAGACCCCTATGGGTGAGTAGCACACTTCACAATTCCCTGATTGATTGATTGATCAATGATGTCACCAGCGATGTCATTTGAGATGTCATTAGTGATGTAATCAGTGATGTCACTGACCATGTAGTGAGTGATGTAATATGTGAGGTCATAAGCAGTGCATTGCGGGTGCATACGTCATAGTAAGCTCAGGTAACTATATCGGCTGCTGAATTCATCCGGTTTTGTACATGTGAAAGCTGAGTCTAACAATAGCGTTGTATTGAATAGAGTATGCAGTTCCTGGATGAAGGAAGAAGTATAAGGAGGAGGCTAGGAAGGTAGGGCCCTAATCCTATGGTGACAGGGTGTCTACCACACATCCAGGCTGGGTGTCACGCTTGGCAGTTCGGGCTGGACTGTTCCCATGAGGCACAGGGTCAGACTGATTTGAATATAGCCATGTCTGAACTGGGGTGGCAGAGTGGGCTAAAGAACGGTGATGGATTAAACCCAGATCTTTTCACTGGGTGTGAGTGTTTGATTGATTCAAATGCTCCGTCCATCACCACCCCCTTTTGTACCGCTTTTGGCCGCCATAAGTGTGGCAGGGTATGCTCAGACGTGAGTCCCTTGCTCACTTTACCTTCCTACCTCAAGTGGAATCACACCCGACCACTGTGCACTGTTGCGAACTATTTTAGTTTTATTTTACTTTTTCAATTCCAACCAAAGTTTCTTTTTCCAAATCAAAGAATGTAAACTATACAAATTCAGTTTCTACGAATCAATACAAATGTATTCATCATTCTGAAATGATTGTTAACATTTTTAAACTCTTTTGACAGCAGTACTAATATTATGAGCAGGTAACAGCAAACAAGCATAACAATTTTTACAGACATATATATATTCTGTTGTGCTTTTTCAAAAAAATGCCCGATGCATTTCGAGCCAGAAAATGGCTTTTCTTCCGGGGCCTGAAATCTGAACAAAATGAAACATGTAATGAAAAAAACAGTCCGTCAGATAAGGGGCCAAGAGTTCATGTAGTCAGTGTGTTAGTGCTCCAAATTGAAAAATGTGAAAAAAAAGAGGAAACCTCCACCAAATGACCAGTGGTCTATGAAACTAACAATGATCCTTACCCTCCTCCTGGCGCTACTAGTGCTTGCTCTAAAACAAGAAAGATGAACCACATAAATCAATGCAAAAACCATAAAAAGACAATGAATGCGAAACCACTCCGAAGAGCTACACTCACCCTCGAAAAGATCACTGGTCAGTGTGATAGGCTGTCTGCAACTGCTGAGTCTATTGAAAAAACAACAAATGTACGAACTCGGTAAGCCTAATTTCAAAGTAGACCAGTCCACAAACCATAAACTAAAAAGCCCCACCGGGCTTATCACATACCTTTAAACCTCCTTCTCTGCTCAACTCTGAATACCCAAACGAAGCTTCCGTCTTTACGTATCTCGGGAGAAGTTGTAACCCAATCAACTCACTCGCTTCTCTCACTTCCGTAAATCTGAAACTAGAACGTCAACTGAGCGGCGAACATGGCTATACTTCCTGGCTACTCAATGGTCATGTGATCGGAACCAAACCCGCATTAAATCAAAGCCGGTTCTCTATAAACAACGCTCAGGTGCTCTAAGTGGACGGCGCAAAGAGAACAAAAATAATAAAAAGAAGTTTTGAAAGCATGCAGTGTGTCCCAGTAGTGTAAACAATAGTGAATGTGAATTAAAAGGTATAAACTCATTGCAGAAAAACCATTACAACATACATTTTCTATTGGTGCACAAGCCAATATACATCCTCATAGAAAACATGAAAAATCAATGTTTTCATTTAACCCTTTTGGATCCTGAGTTTCTAGCCTTTTTATCCAATATATCTCTCTCTGCAGGAGAGATCTTGTAAGGTCTGTGCCTTCAAAATGGTAAACTTGTTCTAATGCCGAAAACTGTAGTTGGGCTATGCTATGCTTAGCCTCCTTCCAGTGCACTGCTAGAGGACTTTTAATGGACTGGTTTCTAATGGTGCTTTTGTGTTCAGTAATTCTCACTTTTAATTTTCGCTCTGTTTTACAAACATAAAGTTTCCCGCAAGGGCACTTTATGTAGTAGACCACTCACTTTGCCACTGGATTCAAGCAAGCCGGGCTGAAGACGGCTGGAATGCCAGAAACCGGTCCTTGGAAGCTTGTTTCCGGTCCAGGGAAGACATGTTATATGTTATAATGTTATATGTATATTTATTGCGCGCACAACTACTCAAGAGTATCCTGGCGCGAAGCATAACCACAAAGAAGTCGAGAGCTGAACAGCCAAACAGAGCAGCTTTAGTAGGCTATATTAAAAAGATGGGTCTTAAGGAGCTTCTTGAAGCAGCCAAGGTCTCTGGTGTCTCTGAGAGTGAATGGGAGGGAATTCCAGAGGGTGGCAGCTTTGACCGAAAAAGATTGCCCGCCCAATCTGGTTCGCTGGAAACGGGGAACTGTCATCCTTCGTTGGAAAGCTGACCTTAGATGGCGATTTGGAACATGGAAAGACACTCTTTTCCTGAGATAGGTAGGACCTGTATCATGAAGGGCTCGATGGGTAAGTACCAGGGCTTTGAATTGGACTCTTTGAGCCACCGGTAGCCAGTGAAGGGTAGCCAATTGATGTCTTATGCTGTTTCGTCTGGAGATGCCCAGCAGGAGTCTTGCGGCAGCATTCTGGATAAGCTGAAGTTTATTAACCAGAAAGGAAGGGGAGCACAGATATAGCGCGTTAGCATAATCCAGGCGAGATAATATGAGGGCCCTAGCGACCGTTTCTTTTGCTGGCTGTGGTAAGAGAGGGAAGAATCTGCTCAGAGATTTGAGGGTCCCAAAGCAGGCACCCGTCAGTCGCTTGATCTGTTCTGCGAACCTCAGATCTTCATTGAACCATATGCCCAGGTTCTTGGCTGGGCCACCTTCAGTGAGGGGACGGGGAAAGTCAGGGGGCCAAATTAATTCAGTAAATTGGCTTGGAAATTGACCGTATAGAAGGATCTCTGATTTTCCCTCATTGCATTTGAGTTTGGCATGGGCTAACCAGGTGAAAACGGTTGCCAAACATTTTTGTGCTACATCAGTTTCTAGAGTCGAATTGCTCCAAGTAAACAGGAGCTGGGTGTCATCGGCGTAGGCCATAATTTTTGCACCCAGCTCCTCGGCCAGGTAGATCAGCGGGGTCATATAGATGTTAAAAAGAAGTGGGCTCAATGTAGAGCCCTGTGGGACCCCGGTCTGAACAAGCCTGGCCGATGAGGAGTAAGGGGGCATCCAGACTTGCTGATAGCGGGAATCCAGAAAAGATTCCAGCCAGGACCACACAGCCCCTGTGATGCCAATCTCAGTGAGGCGAGCCAGGAGGAGTTGGTGAGGGACCGTATCAAAGGCGGCAGAGAGGTCCAATAAAATTAGCGCCGCTCTGCCACCCCTATCCGTACACTCCCTAATGGCTTCCACCACCTCCACCAGGGCTGTCTCAGTACTGAAAGATGACCTAAAGCCCGACTGGGCTGGATGTAGCGCACCAGACTCCTCCACAAAGGCATTCAGCTGCCGAAAGACAGCCTTTTCGCAGACTTTCGCCAATGCAGGGAGCAGGGAGATGGGGCGGTAGTTGGCTGCCGTAGCAGGGTCTGCCGAGGGTTTCTTCAGGAGAGGCAAGAGTTTGGCTTGCTTCCACTGCTTAGGTACCACTGCCGATTGTAGAGACCAATTGATCAGAGTAGTGACCTCAGATCCTACACAGTCTGCTACTCCCGCCAGAACTCTTGCCGGGCAAGGATCCGAGGGGGAACCAGATTTTAAGGATTTTAGAAGTGTTAGGATGTCCAATTGTTCCACCATAGTGAATTTGGAAAGGCAGCTACTAGCGGGGGCGCTAGGTGCCAGCTCAGGGGGGTGTGAGGCAGCAGTACTCCTAGCTAATCCCTCTTCAATAAGCTTGATTTTATTGATAAAGAAGGAGGAGAGCTCCTCACACCATTCGGCGGAAACTGGGATCTTTTTGTGCTCCGCTATAGGTGAAAGAAAGCTTTGGACTATTGCAAAAATTTCCTTATCATTGTTATCCGCTTTTAGGATCCTAGCCGCAAAGTAAGCACCTTTCGCAGTCTTGACTGCTGTGTAATACTCTCTTTGGGCTACACGGAGGTCTGCTTTAGTTTGCGGGGAGTATGCAACCCTCCAGAGCCGCTCAAATTTTTTGCAGGACCTTTTTAGTTCTTTTAATGCTGGCGTATACCAGGGTTGGGAAGGTAACACGCGTTGGGAAATGTTCCGAGCCGGTTTAGAAGCAGACTCGACCCCCCGACTGACCCAGCTGTTGAAAAGATCCACTTGGTTCTCTAGGTTGGTGGACCGGTCGATTTGGGAGTGCATGAGGGCTTCCACCAAACCAGGAACGTTAATTTTTCGTGCTAAGGGGCCAGACTGGGTAAGACATGGCTTGGCAGTTCGGGCTGGACTGTTCCCATGACGCTCAGGGTCAGACTGATTTGCATATAGCCATGTCTGAACTGGGGTGGCAGAGTGGGCTAAAGAACGGTGATGGATTAAACCCAGATCTTTTGACTGGGTGTTAGTGTTTGATTGATTCAGATGCTCCGTCCATCACCACCCCCTTTTGTACCACATGCTTCATCATAGGGCATTCTCCTCGTCAGTCCGGCAGTGCAATGCCTGACGGGCACCCTATGAGGGGCTCTTTATCAGAGATCTTTTGTCCCAAGCCGTTTGGTGCAGTGTGGGTAAGGGTTCTTGAGGTGTAGATTTGTGAGCGCAAATGTGCAGTGCAGATGAGGGGGGTAGATTAAAAAAGGGTGACCAGTGGTGCTCCAGAGAAACTGTTTTAATTGGATGAGCTCACTGGTCCCAGTTAAAATCAGATAGTGAGTGCCACTTCAGGAATGATGTCCAATAGTGGGTATGGATTTGAGGTGTTTCTTGCCTGTTGTGTCCAAATGATCACATTGCAGTTCTTCAGGACCAATTATATATGTTCTATCTACACTGTGGTTAGATCACTGGTAGGATCACATTGTTGACCCAACAAATAAAACTTGACATTGAGGTAAATTATTTTTTGTAGACCATCCTAGAAGAAGAAATGCAATATATATACTCATTAAAATAGAATTATCAACTCTTTTATCTCATGGCCGCCTCCTCTTAACTCTGTGATGATCAAGTACAAGAAACATACTAGTGACTTGTTGTTAAGTGAATATTGTGGCGCTGTGGCACACATGGTTTAAAACTAACAATACTGATGTGGGCGGTGAAAACGAACCACAGAGGTCAATATCTAGTGCGTAACGCTCGCCCACTGCAGGCCATTGACTTGCTCCCTCGAATCAATGGTGGAGGGATAATGCAAAATGTTAGCATCCTACAGGAGTTGTACAGTGAAAAGAATAATAAAATCACTAAAAGTACAGAAGTTATTTAGAGTAGTAGTAAAGTTATCGTGCTGTTCATACTTTCGTAGCGAAAGCGAACCCTGCACCCCCGGCTCGTGTAGAGCTGAGTGATCAATTCTGGTATTGTACTTACAGTTCAGCGGTTGCTGAGACGGACTGCACCTACCCTGTCCTCCACCAAGTCTGGAGTGAGGAGAAGCTGGCCCGGAGCTATGTTTATACTTTGCCCGATATGGCGCACCAAGACCAGAGAGTGTCACTGGATGTTGGGATATGTCTTGTGTGCCTGGTGGGGACTGACAACAATTGGCAAAAGCCAGCGCCATGTTGGGTGTGTTCAGATTCTCACTATTCCTGATGGTTTGCAATTCAAAACCCATATGTAATGAAATCGTATCCATTGTGGTAATATTCATAAGTTGAGGCAGAGGTGTAAAGTCAGTTCATCATGTCTTGTGCATAAAGATGCAGCAACTGCCTGGGTTAATATACAGATAGGTGCAATGATGTCACGTGGGATGATGGTATTTGTTCGATAATACCAGTGACCATTAGCTTAAACCCTTTTGCATGCATATGTCTTAGTCAGTGATTAATATATATATATTTTTTTATAAGTTCTTTTTATTGTTGCATCAGAAGGATCATATACACAAATAAGGTTCATACGGTTGAGCGTCAACATTCCGCTCTCGCCGCCGTACATGCAACTTTTCTGTTGTTAAGGAATATCGTACCCTTCATAGTGAACTTATTGGCTTTTGTTCTAGCAACATAAATAAAACACACAAACCGAAAAAAACAAGAAACCCCCCCCCAAGCAGCATTCCACCAACCCTGTCCCCCCCCCCTCGCTGTCGTCTCACCCTCCCATCTGCTGGTGTTACAGCCAGACCGTCCGGCGTCTTGAGCAGGGCACCTATAGCACAGATACATTGTTCATTGAGGTCCACCCCTCCTAGTACCCCGTCCAGTGTCCCAATGGCCACATATGTTTAGTCCTTATTGACTTATTCCAGTCCATGGTAGTGTCTCCATTTAGCCCATATCTTCCGGAATTTTTTGGGGCATCCTCTCGCTTTATAGGTCAATCTCTCCGCTGCCATGTACAAATCTAGCCCTCTTCTCCACTCCTCCAGATCTGGTTTCCCGGGCGCCCCCCAGAGTCGTGCTATGTCCCTCTTTGCCACCACCAACGCCAGCAACAAAAAGATTAGCAAGGGGCGGGTAAGATCTACTTCTGTGGTCATGCCCAGGAGCGCCAGTTTAGGATCCCGCGGGATATCCACCTCCAGTATCTCGCCCAGTTCCATGAACACAGCTTCCCAGAATTCCTGGATAACTGCACATCCCCAGATTATATGGAAGAAATCGCCCGTGTGGTGGTGGCATCTCAGGCTTGCAGTGTCGGCAATCTTACCCAGTCTAAAGAGCCTCACCCTGTCAAAATAGGCTCGATGGAGCACCTTAAATTGTATGAGACGGAGTCTCGACTTTATCGCCACCTCACAAGGGTGCATGAGAACGAGTTCCCAATCCAGGTCCTCCATGGTGCCCACGTCTGTTTCCCATTGATCCTGTAGGGCCTGTAGATCACCCAGCATATTATTCGTCAGGGTCCTGTATGTTAGTGACACCGCCCCCCCCTGCATCTGCTCCTGTAGCAATCTGCCCTCCAGTGGTGCATATTCTGATATGTCTGTAAGTGTTATGTTTTGCGCCCTCCATGCATGTTGTAGTTGAACATATTTGTAGTATTGGGTGTTAAGTAGGCCAAATTCATCTTTGAGTGCCTGAAAAGTTTTTAATTCCCCCCTTGCTATCACGTCTCCCACAGTGGAGATGCCAATGTCATCCCATCTTCTGAAGCCTTTCAACTTGTTGAGCTCCCCTAGCCATCGGCAACACCATAGTGGCGTCTGGGCCTTTTGTCCCATACCATCCTTATTGTTGCTCTGCGCCACGCCGACAACGTAATTCTGGTGGCAGGTAGGAGCTGTTAACCCCCTTCCCTCCATAGAGGAAGTGTAGTATCGTCGTGTTCGACCACTTAGATCTCTCTAGAGCATATGTAGGGTGGTCGACTGCTGCATGTATCCATTCATTAATTGGGGCAAGGTGTTCTGCCCAATAGTAGGCCTCTAGGTTAGGAAGCGAAATCCCCCCACTATACTGGTGTCGCTGCAACGTTGAGAGAGCCACTCTAGGCTGTTTCCCCTGCCACAGGAAGGTGCGGAGATCAGCATGTATTTTGTTCATGGTCATACTCGGTAGGGGATAATACTAATTCTGGAGCGCATAAAGAAACTTAGGCAATAGGACCATTTTATATAGGGCGACTCGACCCAGTATGGTGAGCGGGAGCTGTCTCCACCTGTCCATCTCTGCCTTCGCGCCCACCATTATTCGGTTTCTATTTTCAGTGAAGGAGCGTTCCCTATCCAGGGTGATGAAGACCCCCAAGTACTGAAAGCCTTCTTTAGTATGTATAAGCAACTCTGGCAGACACTCCCCCCTCTCATTGCCTTGTGGATCATAGAGGACCGATTTGTGCCAATTTATCGTGTGTCCTGCCATCGCTCCAAAGTCACCCAGCTCCCTGAACAGTGCCGGTACTGTCCTATCTGAGTCTGTCACGAACAATAATACGTCATCGGCATATAGTGATATCTTTACCTGCGTCGCGTCTGATCCCCCCCAAGTAAAGCCTTTAATGTCCTGATTGTGTCGGATACGTATCGCTAGAATTTCAATTGTGAGGGTAAATAGAAGAGGGGCAGTGGGCATCCCTGACGGGTCCCCCTTCCAATCGGAAACTCGCGGGACAGTCGCCCGTTGATCCGTAGTCGTGCTCTCGGGTCCGAGTAGAGGAGCCAAACCCATTGCAAGTATTTGGGTCCAAATCCAAACCGTCGGAGCGTCTCCATTAGAAAAGGCCAGTGGACTGCGTCAAACGCTTTCTCCGTATCCAGGGAGAGGAACCAGTGGGGTTCACTCCTCCCACGGACCTCCTGAAGCCAATTGTGAGTGCGGCGTGGATTAAGTTTGGTAGCCCTGTACGGCAGGAAGCCGGATTGGTCCATATGTACCAGCTCTGTGATGACCTGTCTCAGTCGCCTCGCTAGGATAGTGGCTAGAATTTTTGTTTCTATGTTCAGGAGGGAAATCGGGCGGTAAGAGGAACAGTCATCCTTTGGCTTACCCTCTTTGTGTATCGGGACAATTGTGGCTAAGGCTAAATCTGGTGGGAGGCTCCCTGCTTGGTACGAGTCTGTGAATAGGGCCTTCAAATGTCGTTGCAATAAATCTGTCGTTTGTTTGAAAAATTCCGCCGGGAAACCGTTGGGTCCCGGAGTTTTCCCCGGTTTCAGCGCTGCTACCGCTTCTGCTATTTCCTCGAGCGTCAAGTCAGCCTCGAGGGCAGCGCTGGCCTCAGCAGATAAGGTCGGCACCTCCATGTCACATAAGTATCGCTGTGCTTCCTCGCAGTCCCCTAGGTCTCTGGCCCTATAAAAGTCCTCATAGTAGGTCGCAAAGGCGTCTGCTATGGCCACGTCCGAGGACACCCGCCTGCTCCCTGTTAACTCGATCTGGTCCACCCACCGGGCCGCTCGCTCCCTCCTGCTCAACCAGGCTAAAAGTTTCCCGGATTTGTCGCCTACATCATACAGTCGGTGAAGTGTTGCCAGTGCCTGGGTGCGTGCCTCGTCTGTGACTAGCTCCCTGTAGTGCCTCTGAGTATCTAGCAGCTTCCTAAGGCGTGTCTCCCCCTTCTGTCTGTGATAGTCTGCTTCTAGAGTCAGGATGTTTACCTCCTCATTCGCTATCGCCTCGGAACGTTTCCGCTTGACCTCCCCTAATCTGCTCTGGATGCGGTCCCTCAACACTGGTTTCATAGCTTCCCATAGGGTAACTCCGGACTGCACTGACCCTTAATTTTCGGCCATATAGACCCTTATGTCTGCTCGTAAGCCCCACAGAATTTCTGGCGTTTGTAGGTCCCACGGCGCTAGTCGCCATTGCGTCTGACTTCCTCCTCTCTCGCGCCCCAGATGTACATATAGCGTGGAGTGGTCTGATATCCCTCTCGCCTTATATTCCGCCAGATCCCCCGCCGAGATCTCCTGCCTGGATGTGAAGATATAATCTAATCTGGAAAAGACTTTGTGGGCCCCTGAGTAGAAGGAATATGTTTCTTGTGTTGGATGGAGCCATCTCCATATATCGGTGAGGCCGATAGTGGTCATTTGCTGTGCTAGGGCTGTTGTAGTTTCTATAGTGTGAGTTGACCCCGACCTATCCCGGGCTGTGCACATTACATCGTTGAAGTCTCCCCCCACGATCTGCATCGTGTCGGCCGTGTCTAACAGGATATTCATGACTGCCTGCAGTGTGCATGCCTGTAGTTTAGGTGGGGCGTATACAGATATGATCGTGTATTTACGTCTCCTCCACAGCCCCTGGACTCCAGCATATGTCCCCTGTGGGTCTAACCAAGTGTGGGTAACCGTGAACGGTGCTGTTTTTTTGATGAGAACTGCGGTTCCCCTGGAGTCCGTCGTGTATCCTGCATGTGCTAAGACCATATATCGCCCACGTGCTATGAATGTGCAGTGGTTCCCCCTAAGGTGGGTCTCTTGGAGGAGAATGATGTCAGGTGCCAATCGCTTGAGATAAGCATTGACCAAACTTCTCTTAATTTTAGATCCCAGGCCATTTACATTCCACGTTAACACTGTGACTCCAGCGCCACCCATGAGTGGATTATCTAGTGTACCTGCCATGGCATGTCCCAGTGACTATCTGGTGAGGGACCTCAGGGCCGGGACGTCGCCAAGGGTGAGTTGGCATTACTCTGCTGCTTCTCCACGAACTCCCCCCTCCCCCTCCAACTCCCCAAATTCCCAACATGAGGCAATACCAGTACCAACTCCCTCCCCCACCCCCCTCCCCACCTCCCTCCCCTTCCAGCTGCGCCCCAACATGGGACCAAACCATCCACGGGAGTAGGTCAGTCGCCCACCCACACATCCCTCCCCACACTAAACAGTAACCAGTTCTAAGGAACTCAAGAGAAAAAGAACAGTAGGGGGTGTGCCAACTTGCTTGCTCCGTCGCGCCGAGCTGCTATCATTTCCGAGCTATGTGCACCAACCATCACGAATGTGAGTCTTGCGTTTCCATGGTCGGGCCTTGACCCGAGGAGTCCTGTTCCAGCTGGTGAATTTCCTTAACCAACGGGTACAACGATTCGCCCAAAAGTTCCTCGTCCTCCCCTCCAGATGTGGGGCCTTCCGATTCCTCCATGTCGTCGCCCTCGGAGCGGATCCCTTTCCTCAGGCAACTGAACCGCGAACCCGCAACAGAGTCATTGCCTGGTGACTCCGATCTGCCGTCCCTTTTGTCCGCCTTGCCTCGGGTCCTGTATGGTGTCACCGTTGCCTTGTGTTGCGTCCTCCGTGTTCTTCGCCGCTGTGGCTTCGGTAGCTCCCATCTCGACCTTTCCCTTATCGACCTGTCCAGTGCATCTCGGCTGGCCGCTTCCCTGTTATTTAAGATGGGGCGCTCTTCGAGCCACTGCCACGCGTCGTCCGGGTGTGCAAAAAAGACAGATTTATCCTTATAGATCACCTTAAGTTTGGCGGGAAAGAGGAGCATATATTTGATGTTTAGAGACCGTAGTTTCGCCTTTACCGAGTCAAACGAGCGGTGTTGTTTTGAGACTCCCTGGCTATAGTCCGGAAAGATCATTATAGTAGTGTTCTCCAAGCGGATCTCTCCCAGGGCTCTGGCTTCTCTGAGGATCAGGTCCCGGTCTGCAAAGTTTAGGAAGCGTGCTATGACTGGTCTCGGTCTCGCACCCTCCGGTGGCTTGGCCAGTAGTGCCCTGTGCGCCCTCTCAATTATGAAGCATGGGGAGAACTGCGCAGTTGGGAAAGTAGTATTTAGCCAGGACAAGAGGAAGGCGGCCATGTCTTTACCCTCAATCCCTTCTCTAAATCCTACAAAGCGGAGGTTGTTTGCGCCTTGACCTATTTTCCGCGTCGTCCACTTTCCATTGTAGGTGACGGTGTGAGGCCTGTAGTTCTGCCATGTCCTTCTTGAGTGTGGTGATCGACTCCTCGTCATCCTTCAATTTAGCTTCCGTCGCCGTCACCCTTTCGGTCAGGTTCCGAAAATCCTGCCGAAGTAGTGTCACCTCCGACCCTACTTCTCCGATCTTAGTCTCCAGGGCGGAGCGCGATGCCTGAATGTCCGTTCTGGACACCTGGATGGCCTCCATTAACATGGCCGTGTCATTGCGTGAGCCAGGCTGTACGGACTGGTGGTCCGCCATCGACCGTGGTGCTGCTAAGTTGTCCATGGGGCCCTGCCGCGTGGCCTTGGGTGCCGGATCTCTCTTCCCCATCGTCATACAGTTTATAGGCCCGGGGTTATCCGCATATGTCACTGTCCCAGAAGATGGATTGGGGCCAATGCGAGGGTTGCGTATTAGCGGCCGCCGGCGATACCGGAGTCTCTCTACCGCGGTTCCCTCGGGGCCCCCTCCGCTCAGCCGTTGTCTTCTCCAGGTACGTCGATCCGCCAAGACGGGCACGGACCTGTCCTGCACCTCCGTACCGCTCACTCCGGGCGGCCGGTCGTCTGAGAGGTCTCTCCCCCGCAGGCCAGTTTCCCGCAGTCTATGGGGCGCCTCCTCCGCTGTGTTGTTCCGGCGTCTAGCTCTCAGGGCCCTCGGGATCACTCCGCCGCCATGTTTGAGCGGGCGGGCGTCATGAGGGAGTGCGGCCCTGCTCCGTGGAGTCTGTGGATTCGGCCTCCAACTCCAGCAGCCCTCGCCTCACCCTCACTTCGCCTCTCAGGCGGCGACCAGGTACGCTGTGTCCGGGGAGGGCAGCTGCGAGGTCCCGTCGTCTTCTTCTGCCGCCTCACTCTCCGCCAGCCGCCATCTTGGTAAAGGCGGCCGATCTTTCGCGATCACCTCGATCGAGCTCTGTCTACCCGCCACGAATGCCCAAGTGCACCTGGCGGCAAGGTGGGTCGCGGAACCTCCGGTTGGTGAGCGTCGGGCAGCCGGATCTCCAGTAGGGGCTCCAGGAACTCCGCAGTCCTCCGCGCCTCGCGGTCGCCATCATGGCCGCTGGAGGTCCGCTACGATCGCCGTCTCACACGGATTCCCAGGGAAAGCAGGCTTGCACCGTCTAGGCGGCACTTCTTCTAGGTGTCACAGTGTTTTATGTTCCTTCTGGTGCCTTTTCGAGCTCGAGTAGGAGGATATAAGGCGGATTACGGGGCAGCTCGGCCGGAGCTCCGGCGAGGCACGTCTAGTCAGCCATGCTGCTGGCCACGCCCCCAGTGATTAATATATTTAAGAAGGATATCTTATGACCTGAGATTGTCAAATATGTATCTGACCTGAGGGTGACACATTTATTAATGCTCAGACGTACACTGTAATGTTGCATATCTTGACCATTTGTCAATCTCATAGAACAGCTATTGACACTTTATAAGATGAATTTGGTGCTTGGTAGAGGAGGCACCTGGTTGTGTGTATATGTAACAGTCCTCCTCTTGGTAGCCCCTGGGCAGTAAAGAAGATGTTACTGTCTTAAGTGTGTATATGTTGTCCTCACGCAGAGACAGGTTGTGGCCGGTGATGGCAGAGCTGTGCAAGGTGTCTACGTTAATGGATGAGGTGCAAGTAAAATGTAGGGGATTCGCGAAAACCAATGTTGTGGGTCCCTATAATGTATACCCTGGTCTCATTATCTATTTACTTTGGTCCAAGGGATATTTTCGTTCAGTCCACTAGTGTCTGATGACAGCCGGAAAATGAAGCGTTGTTCCATTCTGAATAGGGCTTGTTTACATAAATGTGGGTGTGCTTCCAGGATCGTCTGTTTTAGAGTGTCTGGTGTATGGCACATTTCGTCAAAATGTAAGTAGAGTCTTGTGCGACGTTTACGACAACGTATGTTACTGCGGTGTTCCATAATTCTAGTCTATGCCATCCTGTTAGTCATCCCTATGTATCGAAGCTTGCACAGGCTTGTCAAGATGTAGATACAAATGCTTGTGTTGCTATTTGTGTGTCTTTTTTTGTATCCATCTGAATGTGGGGGTTAGAGGTAGTTCTTTTGTGTGATCGGTCAGGTTGAACACTGTGCATGATCTGCAGGGAAAATGACCCATGACTGGGGGAAGTTTCTAAAGAGGGCGCTGGACTGTCGTGTTACTAGGTTGTGGTCTATTATGAACAAGGAGATCCTTGAGGTTCCTGGTCTGCTTGAATGCGAATTGTGGCTTTTGGAATGTGAGTTCGCCTGTTTGAAGGAAACATCAGTATTTTATTATAATCTTTTTGATTCTGTTTGAGTTTGGAGTGAATGTAGTGACACATGTGACTTTGTCATCTGTCGCAGATTTATTGGTGTTATAATCGAACAGTGCCTTCCTGTTGTGTTTCCGTGCTCGTTTTTTTGCTCTGTTGATGTGGCGGGTAGGGTAGTCTCGTTGTTTTCAGTTCTTTAGCAGGCTGGTCTGCCTCTGTGTCATAGTTTAAACAGTACTCTCGTAGTCTTAGGAATTAACCAAAGGGGAGGTTTTCTCTTAGTGCCCAATGGTGGTGACTGCTGTACATCAGGAGACTATTGGAATCAGTTGGCTTAGTGTACACTGTTGTTTTCTATTGAGCCTCGTTGAGGGACATCAGTAAATCAAGAAAGGGTATTCTTGTCTCTGATATTGTATTGGTGAAGTGAAGAAATGTATTAAGAGTATTCACCCACCCACAGATCTCTGCACATGAGGACTTGTTGCCTTTCCAGAGTATTAATATGTCATCTATGTAACACTGCCATAGCAGGATGTTATTGGTGTAAGGGTTAGATGCATTGAAGATGGCTCTTTTCTCAAACGCTGCCATATATAGGAATGCTAGGCCCACTTCATGATAAAGTGTACTGGTGTTGGTGATTACCATGTCTCTGAATAAAGGGTAGCCTCTATTACCTCCAATGTTGCCATTTGGGGGATATTAGTGTATAGGGCCTCCACATCCAGCGTCACCAGTAGATTGACTTCCATGGCTGTGTCAAGATTGTCAATCAGGTTCAGCACGTCCATAGTATCTTTTCGCAAAGGACAGAGTTTTACTTACAATCGGTTGTAGAAAGTGATTGCAGAAAGGTGATAAGGGTTCTAGAAGTCAATCAATCCCGGAGACAATTTGTCATCCTGGTGGCGGAGTTAGCCCTTTGTGTATCTTGGGGAGGATTTAAAAATATGGTGTTGTTGGTTCCTTTTTCACTAGAAAATCTGGTTCTTTTTGGGCGATCCAACCCTCTAGGTCGACCGTGATGACAATGGATTGATCCTGGTCTTCAGGGCACTGGTTGGGTCTGTGTTAATGGGGTGTGGTAATGGCGATTAGCTAACTGCCAGAAGCATTCATTGTCATAGTCAGTGGTTGACATGATCACTGTGGCGCCCCCCCCTTATCTGCTTGTTTGATAGTTATAGTCATATTTTTGGCTACAGAATTTATAGCCATGGTTTTAGAGGTAGATTGATTATCGTAGATGGAATTGTTATTTTCTTTAGCTATTTCATTGAAGATGGCCCGTTCAAAAGTCAGGATTTCATTGGGAACTTAGCTGCTTGGGGTGTGAATCTCAAATGATTTTATGGGTCAGTGTCCTCTTGTGTGTGTTCCAGTTTATCCTGGAAGAAAGCTTCAAGTCATATTTTTCTGAAACGATTGTGTAGTTCACAAGTCTCACAAACTTGTATTTTTTAGGGGTGGGTACAAAGCTGAGCCATTTCTGGAGAACCTGGGTCTCTGTACTGGCCAAAGTTCTTTGGGACAGGTTAACAATCAATTTCTTTTCCCTGCTTGACTCGGAGTCTGTACAGGGTTCTGCTGTGGGTCTTGCCATTGCACTCATTTGTTTCCTCTTCTGTGCTCTCTTCCTCTGCCCCATCTTCTGTCTAAAAATGGTGGGGTTGGGGCATGAGGATAGTATTGTTGTGGACCTTGATGGAACAGAGGGTACTGCCAAGTCAAGGAACCCTGGAATGGTGGACGACCATATCCATAAAATGTGGGTTGCTGGCCTCTTTTGTTGCCTTTGCTGGTATTGCTGCCCCAGCTATCATTGCTTGAATTGCTGTTGACGGAATTTCTCTTGCCTTATGGTTGTCTATTGTCTGATGAGATGTCACCTCTCATTGGTGTAAAGTCATCTTTAAGATATGGATATACCTTTTCCCTACTGAATTTGGTAATGTTGTTTTGTAGATTTGTTATAACGTACCTATAACCTTTGTTTTTTCCAGTGAATATATATATATAAATAAAACAAATTATAATCATATGACCCAAAACATAGAAAATTAATATAATATTTCGAAACACATTATATGCAAAGTTGATAAACCATTTAACCAAATAACAAATAAGAAATTCCAAATGAATAAAACATTTAAAAAGACCCCTACTCTTCCGTACAAAAATGGACTGTATTGTTATTTGAGCATATTTGGAGTAGCTCTTGCAAGCTGGGCTAGAACCTATGATTAGCATTGAGAGCTAGGATTTCTGTAGATTTAGTTGGATTTCTGGAAAGCGAGTTGTGCACCTTGGCAGGAGTACTGAAGAGTTAATTTATTGAGAAGTTGCAGCATGATTCTAAAAGAATGAGATACGTTGTACTTCGGTACAAAGCAACATTCCTAGGTAAGTTGTGCTCTCTTAGCAGCGGATCAAGGGGAATAACATTGTAAATAACTGTAAATAACTGTTCATATTTTCAACAGCGAAGCTCCACAGATTAGGAACACATGCTATTTTGGCTGGAGACAGTCCTGAGACTCATCCCTTTTGGCCTATGAAAAGACAGCAGAGCAAACACTGCGTGGCATAGAAACGTATTTGAATAAACATGTGACAAAAAAAGGCCTTGACAGTTCTCTAGGATTCACGAATGAACAGTTATCTAGTTTTGCCTATAAAGTTCTGCAACGCTTGCATGTCATTTGGACTCTGCACTGACGTGCGACCAGGCTGCGGTGTCACATGGAGCTCCCCTTTCCCAAGGGTGCACAGCAGAGAAAGCCAGACTTATGTCTGAGTGGGTCTTCCTTATGCACTTAACAAGGAAAAAGACATCACAAGGAGTATATGGATTGGTATCTCTTGTTATAGATTTCCTTCCAAATCCTCGTGTATACTATATTATTGGCTTATTTTCCTATTACTGACTTCTTTTTATTATAATAAATGCGTGTTAAAACCTTTACTCTGGGGGTTAGTTTAATTCTTTGGGCTGTGAGTTACCACACAATATCTTCTTTGCCCAAAAGGACTTTATGTGGGACTCTACAATTACAACTGTTATTGCAGAGCTTGCTCCTTCTTTGAGCAACAGGCCCCTTTATGCCATTCTGATATACCTTTTCTTTGCCCTAAAAGTACTGTCTCACACTGACAAAACCCCAAAACAAAAAATGATAACTCATAAAAGGCAAACATGAGAAAAATATGATAAAGACTATTACATAACAAAATCATGTCAAATTAATATTTATCATATATTGTAACAAACAAAATATTCATAACATTTACTTAAACAAAAACAATTCAATTATTTAAAAAATGCATCTCTTGATTTGACAAAATAAACATTAAACAAATGAAAAACACTAAATATAAATATATTTAAAAAAACGTCCTACCCTACTCCCCTACAAGCCCAACAACCAGCAAAAAAAATTCAAAATAATACAAAAAAATCTAAATAAATCACAGCAAATAAAAAATCACAGTACAAAATACTGAATGGCTGATTAAGAGTTTGGGGACCCATGGACTGCTGCGGCATCAGCGGAACAGAATGGAAGGGGCCCCAAACAAGGCTCTAGGTGCTTTTGCCTATTGGGCAGTGTGGCTGGGAGCACATGTGTGCCCCCCATGCCATCACATGGTGCCTGGTAACAGTGCGTGCATGTCAGTTCATCGCTGGAGTGTGGCGGCATTGCACCAGGCTCACTCTGTTAGCTGAAGCATGCCACCGCCTCAAGACCGCCACTGACACACCGCCAGCCCGGATGTTTACTCGTAATGCAGCTGACTTGGCGGCATTCTCTCAACCACCGCAGCGGCAGTCCGGCAGTCAGACCAAGACAGTCGTAATCAGGCCCTAAATATTATTAAAACAAAAACATAATACTTTAGTATTAAATCAATTAATGCAAACAATAAAATAATTTACATAGTGATGTAATTTACACTGACATTAAAATCAAAAGTAACAATTCATAAAGAAGTAATACATTGTTGATCAATTACATCATTTCCAAAAGTAATAATCTAAACAACATACATTTTAAAAATGGAATAAACAATTTATTAAAAAATGAAAAACATATATTTGAAACACCTCCCATCCTACTCACCTAATAACCAGCCAAGAAACTAAAGACAAGAGTCTGAGTGGGTCCTTATGTACTTAACATGGAACATTGATATAAAATTAAATATTCTTTAAATATATATTGTCAATATAAGGAACCCTCTTCTCCCAAGTGACTTTGAGTGTTTAAAATGTTAGACACTACCCAACTTAATGATTGATACTCCACTACTTGAATCTAGTCCAATGACCAAAGGCCTTCCCGTCTGGACCAATATTGAGGAACGGGAAGGAGGATGATTTGATTTTAGCTTATATATAGCACACAGATGCCCTAGGGCGTGTAGGCGCTTATAACAGCAGGTTCAGTAAGGATGATTAAGATGCGAGTGGAAATATTAGAAGGGAGGCAGAGGAGGCGGGAATACCGTTAGGGAGAGGGTCAGAGAATTGGGAAAAGAAGAAAATGTGACAAGATTTTCTGGTTATTTATTAGCTTGTCCCTTGATTGTCATGATTGAAGGGGTGTAGATTGCAGAGATAACTTTATAATGCCAAAACAAATCTATGTAAACCTAAATATATTGCCAAAACTAATAAAACTGTACTCAATTAATAAAAATAAGAAAACACAAATATGAATATCTGAAACACACAAACTAATAAAACATTAGAAAATAATCATGAATCAATATTATTTACAATATTAAAAATACATTTAAACACTTGCACAAAGTGACAGTCTTATCTGTGATAATCTGTTCCACAGTATTCTTGTCATCATAATATTTTTGAGAGGATATTTATTTCCAGCAATATTTTTGCAACAATATTAAGGTTGTGGAATGCTAGCGATCCATATAGACCTGCTGATCCTTCCCCCCCCCCCCCACACCCTAGGGTCAAGCAGGTAACTTCTACATGCCTGTAACTCGTGTTGTGTGTTTTTTACACTAAGGGGTGTGGAAGACAGAAAAAAGAAAACCCACTCGGACCCCTTTCAATTCACCTTTTTTCCCTTTGGCCAGTCTTTGTGCAACTGCACCCATCCACCCAAAACACCGGGGGTCAGGCACTTGCTACAGAGATCTATTTGTAGCTAGAAAGCTTCAGGGCATAGCCATAGTAAGTTAACTCTGGTGGTCAATGCACTTGCTGGAGACAGATGTATACCATCTCTGATTATAGGTTTGAAGCAGCATAAAAGTGTCTGCGTCAGAGAGTAGGTCACATTTATGTTTTTTTATATAAAATAGCTCAGTGGGTTAATGTTCTTGTTGTGGAGATGTTATGTTGTTATTTACATTTTTAAAGCGCAACGGTTACCCGGGGGTGTCCTGACTCTGATAGCTAACTCTTCTGAGATCAAGATTTCTGGGGAAATTATCAGTGGAAAATTCTATAGGTTAAAAAGCCACGTTTTTAGTTCCCTCTGGAAGACGAGGAGGTCAGTGGAGTTCCTCAGATTCCAAGGGAAATCATTCCAGGCCTTGGCCGCGCACGTGATGAAACTTCTTCCCTCCCACGTAGCTTTCTTAGTAGATAGTACGCTCACTAGTTTGGCGCCTAGTGAGCACAGCTTCTTTAAGGAGAGTACCATTGAAGCTGTTGTTTCAAATATTCAGAGCCCAGAGCATGTAGCGCCTTGAAAACTGTGAAGGAAGCTTTGAACTACACCTGTTTCCTGAAAGGCAGCCAGTGTAGTCTCTTGATTTCCTTGGTGACCAATCCAAACTTGGAAGTACCTGTCACAAGTCTGGCTGCCACGTTTTGCAGGATCTGCAGTTTGTTTAGGTGCCACTCTTGAATATTCAAGTAGAGCATGCTGCAGTAATCCGGTCAAGATAAAATGAGGGATGAGACAACAGTTCATATACTGTCTTACGGCAGGAATGGTTTAACCTTTTTAATTAGTTTTAGAGAGTGAAAAGTGGCCGTGGCATTTATCTGATCCCCAAAGTTCAGTCTGTCATTCACTATAACAACCAGATTTTTTGCCTTTCGGGTGGGTTTAGGGAGGGTACCCAGTTTACCAGCCACTAGTCCGGGATCCAGAAGTTGGCCTTATTTCCAAACATGAGGATCTCAGTTTTGCCTGCGTTAAGTTTCAGGCAATTCTGTGTCATCCAGGTTTAACTGCTTACATGCAGTTAATAAACTTCCTGCTCATCCCTGAATCTTGTCCTGTCAGCAGTGATACAAATATTTGTGTGACGTCTGCTTGTGAGGTAAGACTGAAGCCAAAGGATCTTATCAAGGGGGCCAAGGGGGCCACATATTCATTAAAAAAATTGAGGGCTGAGATGACCCCTGTGGTACTCCACATGGCAGAGAGAAAGGTTTGGAATAAAATTTCCCTAGGGACACTATTTGTGTTTTGCCGGTTAGAAAGGATTTTAGTAACTTCCATGCCTTGCCCTGGACTCCACACTCCAAAACATGATCCTGCAGGAGATCATGGTGGACAGTGTTGAAGGCCGCAGAGAGATCCAGCATGATTAGTGCAGCCTCACCTCCCTGATCTAGGGCTTCCATAATTTCTTCTGTTGATTTTATGAGGGCAGACTCAGTACTGTGCCCTTCTCTAAACCCATATTGAGTAGGATCCAGCAGCTGATTCTCATAAAGAAAGGTAGTCAGCTGGGAGTTCATTACTTTTTCAACCACCTTTGCCGGGAGTAGAAGGTGAGAGATTAGTCTGAAATTATTTGGGTCCCTAGTATCCAGGTTGTGTTTTTTCAATAATGGAAGTATTGAGGCTATCTTCCAAATATTGGGGAGACCATTTATTACCTTCACTGCAGGTCATACGTTGCAATCTAGTAAAACAGGTGAATGAGTAATATATCTGCTTTGAAACAGCTTTCCCAACGAGCTGGATCATTTGCATTGACTTCATTTTCTCGTGCAGGAACCCATCTATCAAAGTTGTCCATGTTATCTAAGCTGATCCGTATACCTGAATGAAAGCATGCAGTTCTAGCCTCAATAGTATTAATGTTTAGACTTGACCTTCCCCTTTCCTCTGCTGAGAAAGAGGCACTTTCCTCTAAAGCCATGCTATGAACAAACCCACTCAAATTTGACAAGTATTCTGTACACAAGCAGGCAGGAAATTACACATAGAAATGAGTAACTGTATCATTGACCAGGCTATTCCCCACAGCCTCCCATTGCCATGGCATTCTCCACATGACAATGACCAATAACCCTTTTGTCTTTAGCTCTTCTGTTTTTCTGAATTTCATTTTTGTTGGTCATTAGAACTTTATGCACTTTACCCCTGCTAACCAGTGCTAAAGTTCTTGAATGCTCTTACCTAAAAATTGGGAGATTGGCGTACACCCACTGGGCACATTTAATTTACCTATTCATCCCTAGTAGAGTGGTACTGCAGGTACCCGTGGTCTGTACAGTTAATATTACTAGTGGGCCTGTAGCTCTTATTGTGCCACCCACTTAAGTAACCCTTGAAAACATGTCTGAGGCCCGTCATTGCAGGCTGTGTGCAGTTTAAAACTGTCAATTCGACATGGCAAAATAAACATTTTGCTAGGCTGTTGGGTCTTACCCTTCTTCTCTTCAAAGGCCTAAACCACATTTTTAAAACATATAAGTAAACCTTAGGGTACACCCTAAATAGCCTATAAGGCAGGGTGCATTGTATTTAAAAAGTTGGGCATGTACTGTAAAATTGTACATGTCCTGATAGTGAAAAAATCCTACATTCGTTTTTCGCTTCTGTGAGGCCTACCTCTCCCATAGCATAACATTAGGTTTCATTATTAAATTCAATAAGTGATAACATTTGTTTGGGCACAGGTACAAAATGCCATGTTTGCTCAGTAATGAATTGTAATTTGAAATCCTAATTAATGGTCATGTTTTCTTATCTTACCATTTGGTGCCTGCAACCTGTGTCCTGGGACATATGACTGTGATTTGCATGGCAGTTGGCTTCTATATATTCTTCTCAGACAGTTATACTAAGGGGGACTAGGTGTTAGAAGGATGGGCATCCTACCAGGTTGTTTCGTGCAGAGCTGTACCCTGCCCGCTTACATTTTAAAGGAGCTGTCTCAGCCCATTCACAAAGAACTTCACACTAATTTTTTTTACCTCAGACCTCTTGGAGCCTGGGCAGGAAAGAAGGAAATTTCAAAACAATCTTGAGGGGAAACTCCAGAAGTTTCTTATGCTTCTAAGCTGGCACCAGGTATAAAAATAGGACCCTCAGACCCCCTCTTCAGTTCACTATTGGTACTGCAGAGGACCCCCAGGGGGACTGCCTTGTACTTCAAATGGCTGCCCAGGTGTTTCAGTCCTGCTATGTACCTCATATGTCTGGCCTGCTGCTATCAGAGGCCTGCACTGCTGGCTGAGGCCTGCCTTGCTTTTTTTTTTTTTTTTAAATTTTTGAAAACCTTTATTGTGCATCAATAGCATACATATACGGGCCTACAACCACCTGGCCGGCCTCGAAAGCAATTTATAGCACAACCGTTAGCAATAAGGCAACTCAGCAGTCCCCCCAGCACGAGATACGACAGTTTTACCAAAATAGGACTTCAGTTTGACGCGACCACTGAGTTACAGGATTAGGTAAGGTTATTTTTAAAGTTATGAAAATAAAAGGATCAGACGTAATTCAAGCAACCGAGGACCTAGGGTGAGCAATGCACGCAACAGTGTATCAACAGAACGGGTGAGCACAAACTAGATGTCCGAGCTAAAATACACTCATCAGGATGTAGAGCACGCATGCAAGTTCGAGCTAGTCATCGCCCACCCCATAGACGTGAGGCTACCATAATAATGACTGCAAAGAAAGGAAAAACCAGCAAGCGGAAGCGCAAAAGGCGCAACGTCTAACCGTCATGCTGACCCAAAAAAGAAAGGAGAAAAAAGAGGAAGAAAAAGGGAAGGGAAGAGAAAAATAGAGGCCCATGGAAACTGAAAAAAAAGGGACAAAACAAGAAAAAACCCCTCCCCCAACCCCCACCCCGCACCCCTGCAGAGGCCACGGCCTACCCCCCCCCCCAAAGCAGCGTGCCTGTCGCCCATGAGAGTACCTGAAATTTAGTATCAGAAAAGAGAAAAAGAAAGTTTTATATATAAAACTGGAGGAGGGCCATCCGTACTGGATCCCGGTCACCCCGTCCCATAAAATTCACTCCTCCCCAAGATACATAATGCAACACGTTAAGCAAGCGAATCAATCAGGAAAGGGGAGAATTAGCAACATACTGCACTAATAAACACATCTGAAGAGCGCGCGCCCCCCACCCCCGCCAGCCACCTAAATGTCAACATTTAAGAATACTGCTTATCCTTGGCCAGTCCTCGCAAGTCCCCGGAGGCATGTCTGGCGAGTAATTCCCTCATCCGCCGACACAAAGAAACCAAGTGCCAAAGCAAGGCCATAGGGCGACATGAGCGTACAAAATGGATGCCGCGGGCCACCAACAGAGTCATCCGCAAATACGGCCATCTTCCCCAATGCAGTCCCAGAACACGTACCCGACATCAAGGATGGAAAGACAAGGGTAAAAGAAGCAGGGACAGGATCCAGTCGTTGCCGTGGCAAAGCAGAGGACATCAATAGTGTTACAGAGTGCGAAGCCATCCAGCTTCCTCCCCAGCTCACGGACGCCGTGGTCCCAAGCAGATCGAAAGGCACCAATAGCAGCAAGGATGTCGCCGCAAGAAAACGCAGGCCCTTTCTCCCGTACCGCAGCACCATTTGGCTGTGCACATTCCCCCTTTTGCTGTACATCGATAGTCAGGGTGGCAGCTTCCAGCACTTCTCGGCGGCCCCTCTGAGTTTCCATCGCAACTGGGGACAGGGAAGCGGTCATAGGCGAGTCCAACTCGGTGCGACCACTATCTGAGTCACAGGGGCAGTGTAGGCAGATCGCCTAAGGAGTGGTTTCCTGCGGTGTTCTTCGTCGCTCTGTTACAACGCCAGCCCAAAATTCGGGAGCTGCCCGCGAAAACCGGGCCGAATCCTGAATTGCGTCAAGTCGCCCAACGTCTGCGTTCCACATACATACAAGGGTTCCACCAGGTCACCACCTCGGGGGTACTCTACAGCCGCGTTGTCTGGCAATGAGGACTTTTGTGGTGAAAATCGGGCGGATGGACAGTGGGCTCTATCAGACCGACGCCGTGCCAGTGGAGATGGCCGCTGTTGTTGTCTTAGCGTCCGGCCATGTTAGGCAACAGATGTCCCGGTTACAGAGTCTTTCAGGCCTCCGGATGCCGTCGCGGATTTCTCCGGCTATGGGGCCGGCAGGGAGCACGGGATCGCGCTATCAGTTTCAGCGCTCATTCCCAAACTCCAAAATGAGGCACAATTGCAGGATGGTGAGCCCTGCCTTGCTTTTTAATCTCAGGACGGCCAAAGTGACTTCAAGAGCTAGTTGTCTGGCTTCCTCTTCTGAGCTACAGGTACATACAAAGTTCCAACAACCTTGAACACATAGCTGGACCCTTCCTGAAGAGAGTCCTGCCCTCCCTCCCAGTAGTGCCCACCCAGACCTGGACCTTTGGAAGTGATACCAAAGGTGCCCAACCAACCAAAAACCAACATTTGGAACTTAGAAAAGGTTCAGCCACAAAGAGCCCTGAGAACTGACAAGAGACTGGGACCAACGTGCTCGCCGATCAGCTCAAAGAGTGTCACCGGTCGGCCTGTTTTGCAGTAGCTCCTGCTGTGTTTTTCTTCACAGTAATAAATCCTGTCACAAGCTCCCCACAGAAGGGGTATCCGGTGTCATGGTGCCTTTGTCAGCTACAGCTTCCCCTCGCTGAAGATTTACAAGTTCCAAAAAAGATACTAAGTGCCTGAATATGACTTTGGCGGTCCTCCAGCAGTGCTACCACTGTGGCATCCTCTGTAATAACATCAAAGTCGTGGTATGCCCTCCTGCCGGCTGGCTTAGTAGTGTAATCTGGGTCAGGCGGGCGGGGCTGCAACAGTCTCATGGGAGAGCCTAACATGCAGGCCGCTGCAGTGACACTGCCTGCAGCACATTCCTGTGTGGTGGAAATGGGGTGCAATTACAGTGGGCACCACATGTGTCCCCCACACATGCACCCCCATGCCCAAATCTGGCAGAGGTTCCCCTAAGTTGCCTCTCTACAACCTTTTCATGGTGGGCTCACTGCCGTGAAAAGGGCGGTGAAATGGCAACTCAAAATTCTGCTTGGAAGGTGCCGGCAGCGGCACTGCCAGCATATTCATGCCAGTTGCAGACCACCGGCCCAGCGGGATCCTTAATCCCACCAAAGACAGCGGTCTCGTGGCGGTCCAACCACCACACTCGTAATACTGCGGGCAAACCCTATGGACCACCGTATTTTCATCAGACCTAAGTCTGAATGGAGAAATCTTCACAATGACTTTGTTAAGTGGCTCCCCAATGATGGTGCCTCCTCCTTAGACACTGCAGCTGCCTTGTCCTGCTGAACTGTACCTTCTCAGAGATTTTTCTTCAAAAATACTTTTAAATTCAAAGGTACATCGAGACAGGGCCAAATCCACTTCATGTATCTGAACCACAATCTATCACGGTCTGCCATAACTTTGCCCTGCTCTTGAAAAACTATGTCTGTGGTTGGTACTTTTAACTTTTAGGTGCTATTTTTAAGTAACAATATTTCAAATTCATAACTCCGGTTCTACTGATTGGATTTGATATATTTTGGTGTCAAACTATTTAATAATTCTTTATCTATTTTTCTTATGGTTTCAGCAAGGCTACCAGAGGGTTTAGCATGGGTTAATATACTAAATTGTTGTAATTTACCCTGACGGGATTGTGATTGTTGCTTGAGAAGTGTTCTCACTTCCCTCAATTAAAAACCCAATTTCCTACACTTTACCAGAAGAAATGGAAGACACCCTTCATATTACACTGTTCCTTTCATTACCTACTTGGCTTGCATATATTTTTCAGGTATAAGTTGCCTGGCAGTGATGTAGAAATGTAGACACAACTTATATTCAGGTATGATGTTTAGCAATGTATGACAAGTAAACCATTGTAAGTAAGTTCTTTTTTCAAGTGGAAGCAGAAGGACAAGGGACCTGTCTTAAACAGATGTATGACATTACAACGCATGCTTTTACATCACATGCTTTTACATCGCAAGTTTTACAACGCATGCCTTTACAACGCATAGTGTTGAGGGGTGCTGGAAAGTGAAAAGTTTAATTTACTATTCCAACTCCAGTCCCCGTGGATAGTAGGGAAGGTGTTGGATAGTAATTTAAATCTATTCCCTATCCTAGAGCGCCCCCCAGAGCAATGCGTTGTAATGGTTTGCGTTGTAAAAGTTGCAATGTAAAAGCACTGCGTGGTAAAAGTTGCGTTGTAAAGGATGTTTCCCGTCTTAAACATCTAAAAACTATGATTTGAGATTTGACAGGCAGTACTCTGTCCCTCAGGGTGGTGGTGGACATTATATCCATCGTCCTGATGGACTGCAGCTTGTCATATTTTAGAGATAGCCACTGGCCTAGTGGCCATCTGTGTACATTGAGTTTGGTGGACTGCAGCTGTCAGTTTGAACACCTGTTCACAAAACATTTTCTTAGCATTTATTTTTGAGAATAAAACTCCTAAAGTCTGAGTTTGTTTCCGATAAACAAAAAACGAATGACTCCCACACCCTCAGAGCTTTCTTCCATAGTGTAGAGGTCATTATTTTTTCTGTCCTTCACTGCCATGTTTTTTCTGGCAGTGATAGGCATATAAAATTCAACATTCACCATAAATAAATACATAGGATGGGTGGTGTAATGTTCTCTCTCCAATGTTTTCTCCTGTTACAGAGTACGTTTTCCATCAAAGGAGCTAACAGGGGCTTTCTCAACGGAAAACTTAAGGTCTGCCCAACTCTAAATAAGGCAGGCAGACAGAGAGTTTGGAGGACAGGGTACTCCCTTGTGTTTGCGACAGTGTACCCTAGCTGTCAAATATTAAATCACATATGTTTCTGCTTTTTCTTCCAAATAATGTGAAACCACTGAAGGAGCTTCAGTCCTGCCTTTTTCACTTTGCATTATGCACCCCCGGGCATTTCTTAATACCTTGTCAGGCTAGGTCTCCAGTCCAGCTAGGTCTTGCACAACTCAAGGGCATTTAGGCAATCCTTAAATCAAGTAAAAGTAAGGTCACTGAAAGTGGAGAAACCAGATAATAAATCAAACTCACTGAACTAGTAGGCAAGTAGTTAGACTAGGGCTTTCGGCGAATAGTTGGTTGAACATTTAGGGCTTATTCTTAAATGGTAGTGTGAGGTTTAATGCCCATATATGGTTGCATATTTAAGCTGCGTTATTCTTTCGAAAAATATAAAAGATTATCCTTACTGTAGTATGCTCAGTAATTTTCATAAGGTTTATGGCATTAACATTATAGGACGATGTTGCTGCGTCACTGAATTGCGTTCTAGACTTTCCATGTGAGCATATACGTGGATAATCCCCATCCAATAACCAAAAGCAGTGCTTGTTAGTGTTTCTTCGGTGCACAGTAAGATAAATAACTGTTCCTTGTAGCCTTCTTTGCTTGTCTGGATGATTACACACAAACCACCTAGCATGCACACAGTAGGGTGGCTGGCCTCACTGCTTCAGCAAGCAATTAGTACTATCCATGTTTCGGGACAGTCCCTCCTCATTCACATTATTCAAGAATAAATACAATCTCTTTCCACATAAAACGAACTTAGACACACACCTGGATGGGGTGATTTGCAGGTGGGCAGCAGTGGCTGGACAGTCTGTAAGGGGTGGTCATTGGGCATGCGGTAGCCGAATCCAAAATCTAGACCATGAAGGACACGCAGTGGCAGATGCAGTTACACAAACCTGTTACTTGGACCCATCAATCCCAGATGTTGATGAAGAAGGGGGGCAGCAGAATATGCAGAGTACAGGCTCACACTCCTCGCACCAATGGAGAAGCGTGGCTCACTGGTTAGAGGAGGCAGACCTGGAAGCAGAGGTCAGCCCGGGACCAGGGTTCAATTCCCGGCTCGGCGGGTCTAGGGTCCTAAAATGTCCACGGACTCGACAATTCTCGCTCCGGTGCGTACTCGATTCATGGGTTCACACTCTGCAACTCTGGGCAATAGCTTGCTTAATCTCCACAACGGCTCCTCGTGGTGGGATGCCTGAGGTTATCTCACAGGGAAATACCAGCGCTTAGATACCTTAGAACGCTTAGAACAGCTTTCACGACGGGATCAAGGCTGTCTGCGCCTGGATGAAGAATAGCTGCCTCAAGCTCAACTCAGAGAAGACCGAAGTGCTCATCATGGGCTACACCCTCTCCGCCTGGGATGACTCCTGGTGGCCTGCAGTACTAGGAACCTTCCCCACAGACAAGCGCCGAGCCTCAGCATCATTCTGGACTCCTTGCTCACCCTAAGCCACCAGATCAACACCATCCTGCTCCAAAAGATCTTCAAATGGTTCCCCACTGAGTGCAGAAAGATGGTCACCCACGCACTTAGGAGCAGAGTCGACTACAGCAACGCACTCTATGCCGGCATCACCTAGATTAGTAACTCTTCAAGAAACTGCAGAACATCCAGAATGCTTCTGCCAAACTCATCCTCAACATCACCCTCTGCAACAACATCACCAGCCACCTAGGAGACCTCCACTGGCACACAGTCAACAAAATAATCACCTTCAAGTTCCTCACACACACCTACAAAGCCCTGCACCATGTGGGACCGGCTTACCTCAACCACTGCCTCGCATTCCACGTACTCACCAGAGACCTCCGTTTAGCCCAATTGGCCCTGGCTACTGTCCCACGTATCTGCAAGACCACAGCTGGAGGAAGATCCTTCTCCTACCTCACTGCAAAGACCTGGAACACCCTGCCTCTCCACCTCAAGCAATCACTGTCACTGCCTCAATTCAGGAAGGACCTCAAGACCTGGCTCTTCAGCTGAACCACAGCACCTCGAGGGACCTGCAGCTCCCCCACCTCCCCCAGGGCATTGAAACCCTTACAGGTGAGTAGTCATGCTTTACAAACCTGTGATTGATTGATTTATTGAATGCCAGTCATTTAAAGAAAATATGATGCTGTAGTGTAGAGCAAGCATAGAGGCTTCTTATAGGATTTGCTTAAAGAATACAGCAATAAAGGTGTAGGCACACAGACTTCTCACTACCAGTTGCTTCAATAAATACAAATGAAGGAGTTGCATGCACATGTTTGACCAGTCAGGCTCAAAGTCACTGACCTACTCACACCAAGACACTAATGCTGAATCCAGTCTCCAGCTTAAGAGGCAGGTTATCTCCTTGCTGGGATGCCTACCTCATGAGTTCATCAGCAGCAGCAGTAGCAGAGGGTTCTTTTCAGCAGCAGGGGAATCCAACATACCCATGGACAATACGTTTGTATCAGGCAAACACTTTCCTTTATGCAAGTGTTCAGGGATCTTAGACGAAAAAGGGTGAGCACTGGATACACTGTAGGCAGTGGAGTAGCTAAACATTCTGACGTCTGGGGCGGTCGGGGACTTTGCCACCTGCATGGCCGCAGGTGAGAGCATGGGGGGTTTGGGGGGCAGTCCCTGTGTTTGTCGCCTGTGATGGCTGTAGGTAACAGCAGGGGGGCTGTCCGCCGTCCCCTAAATTTGTGCCGCCCTTGCTATGGCACTGACTGGAGGGACCAGCTTATGTCCAGTTCTGGGGGCTGCTGTCCACTACAAGTGAGCAATCAAGTGATGCGCATTTTCTTTTTGATTGACCTAATTCCATGACAGCATTTCTGGATTCCAGGTAGGCAGTTTCCATTGACAGCACAAAATGCAGGGGTGCATGTTTATGAGCTCCTTTGCAAGAGCGATGCAAATGTAAAATGAGAATTATGAAGCCACACAAGGCCACCTTGCGTAATTTCATGAATCTCAAGTAATGTAATGTAACGTAGAGCAAATCACTGCATTGCATTTCTCTGCACCAAGGAACATTTCCATAGATGTTGCATGGGTTTTCCCACACAACATCCATGGATTTTGACCCATTCCCAGATTTACAAGAACGGGTAAACCTTCAAATGTGCCAAAAATATACGCCTCCCCAGAAGAGGCAAAATTTGGAGAAATATCTTTATTTTCCCTCGTTATTTCTTATTTCTATGTTTACTGAATTCTGCAGCACACATAGAAAGAGGAAAAGGCCTCTCAGGATTGTTTTTGTGCAGGAAGGTCCCCCTTTCTGCAGAAAAATAAACCTGCTTCCAACACAGGCCCACTTGCACCATGGTGCAAGGGTACCTGTAATGACGGTAGACTGCCAAAATGGCCTCAGCGCAAAGGAAAAGGACAGGAATGTACCTTACTGGATAAATACAGTGCACCTTTCCCTGTAACGTAGGGCAGTGCAGCGCAGCAAGGTATTTTGCTGCCCTGCCAGGGAGTCTAAGTCGTTGTATGAAATAGCCACAGGCCATACTTCTATGCCACTGTCCTTCTAGATGTGTTTCTCTCTGACTGGGTCACTTCTTGCTTTGCTGGAATTGAACCTGTTTTAGTTGCGTTGCTTGTAATTAAAGCCCCCTCCACGGGATAATGATTAAAAGTCAGAAACAGCATTTGGCTTTCCTATAAATTCAAGTGGAAGGAGACAGTCTAAGGAGACAGCGTATGTGGGTGAGGGGGAGAGACATGAAAAGGATAACTCTGTCTATCACTTTAATGGCTGCATAAACAAACAGAGAATGGAATCCCAACAGGGTAAAACCATGTTACATGTTACTCGAGCACATGCAGGCATACATGCCAGTCAACAGTAATGAGGGGGCCTAGCCATGACATGCTACATGGATGTCAAAGGGAGAGTAGGCTGGTGTTGTCGCTACTGGGATTCAGGTAACAAAGCCGGTACCCTACTATTATTAGCTGCTACCAGCTGTAAATCATGTCACGGTTTGTCATAGAAACAAAAGTTATCCACACTAAAAGGAGTACCGCTTTGGGTGGATATCAATACCCAGCAGAGTCCAGCACTGTACTAGTGAGGAACATGCCATATTCATCATGTAAAGCACATGGCAGGAGACCCGGGGCTCCTGAATGACAAACATAGCTCGACTGCTGAATTACAAATCAGGAGGAGGATGGCATATTGACACTGCACTCCCCACCTACTAGATTGCATACCACTGGATCATCCATAAGTGGTACAGTTTTTGGAAACTACAAATAAAGAAAACTTATGTCTGCGTGAAGTCTGTTGATTCAAGTGAGAAATAACTCATAGGCAATTTAAATCAATCATGTACATATATATGTGTAAGGGGGAATCAAAGAAAACAAGATTATGTAAAAAACATTGACTTTTAATTATATAAAAACTTTAGTGTAAAAATTGTGTTACCAACACAATGCAAAATACATATCAAATTTCAATCATATACAATGAAAAAATAGACATCAAATTACAGTAGTGGCAACATTTTATATTTTTTATTGACGCGCGTTTCGGTGTAATCAACGCCTTCTTCAGGAATAGCCACTGATTAACCTAAAAACAATAATAAATAAACATTCGAGAATGTCAATTAAAATGCGTTGTCTAATTTCCATTTACAATTTTAAATAAGTCACATATTCATAATCCAGGTTACTTAAGACTCCCCATTAGAGGTATTCAACTTATTTGATACATAATCTTATACATCTTTACATCTAAAAAGTATCAATATCTGAGTGCTCATATCATAACGGCGAACATAAATAAATTATAGATAAATAAATTGAAGATAGACTAGGTAGAGCAATAAAGGACAAGTGCCCTAGACAATAAACTCTTTTTGCAAAATGTCAGGACTTACTTCTTATAGGATGTAAGTAGCGCCCGGGTATAGACGGGCGATGTGGGGTATAAATTGAATCTTAAAATCCCTCACTGTATGTCTGGAACAAAAAATTATGCCATTATATGCAAAGAAAAATATATTCTAATGCTAGTGACACATATAGATATTCAGGTATTTTCGGAGATTAACTTACATTCAACTATATGAGGAATGATAATCCTTCTAGTCTTGGATGTATTCGTCATTAGGATGAAAATGATCACAATATTCTCCTCATTAAGATTTACAATAGAATAGACATCCCTATTATATAGCATATCTATATTAACCTTGAGTTCCATATCTTACAACACATCTAATGAGCAGAAGTTACCTGTTTGTGAGTATCCAGAAGATAACTACTCGAAAAAGATCTTAACCCCACTGTTGTTCGATATGCGAGCAAAAACTGATATTTTTGGATACAGCTAATCAGAAAAACAAAAAGGGGGAGGGGGAAGGGGAGAAGGGGTGGATGAAAAGGGGGGATTGTCGGGACGGGCAGCGGGGGGCGGGGAGGATAGGGGAGGAAGGCGGGAGGGAAAAGGAGCAAGAAGGGAAACAAATATTACTCATCATTTTATATTACAATCGGTCAAAAACTATACCGAGTGATAGAAAAAAGTGAGGTATTACCTGAGTTAAAAATAGGGGCCAGATTACGTAGAAAGATACTACTTTTTTTCGGCTTTATTTCCAAATTTGGAAAGGAACTGGAATTCTTTCTATGAACAAGATATCAAGTTTAGAAATAATGAACTATATTTGAAAAACGGATACTCGTATATTTTCTGTTCCTGATAACCTAAGTTTTACCTTAATAAGTTTCCATGACCAGCACGATATGGGGCAAAAGATGGCCACCGGCGTCTGACTTCATAAGGGAGGAGTATTAAGAAGCTCCTGACTTCTGGATTTTAAATGCTAAAAGACATAGTCACATGTAGATTCGAAAGTGTATCACGTGATGTTAAGGGCTTAGTGCTTGTGCGCTTCTCACATAAAGATAGGACACAAGTATATATAGATATAAACAACGGTAGACAGTCAAAATATCGAGTTGTTAATGTCGATGTGACATAATATCGAGTCCAAAATATCGATGGTAAGAAATTTCGAAAACAAAAATATCGTCGTTGAAAATATCGATTTATGTGTGTGTCAAAAATATCGAAGACATGAATTTCGAAATCAGTAATATCGATGCTGAAAATATCGATTGTCAAAAATATCGATATGTAAAAGTGATGTTTTAAAGTATGTTAAGTAATTATTTATTTAAATGTTGTTTATATATAAGATAATTTTTATATTAAATTTTATTATTTTTAGTTAGAAGTCTAGGAGCGGGATGTAGAGTTTATAGGGGATAAGGGTGGGTAGTGTATTAAAAAAGTATAGTGCAAATATGGAATAATAAATTTCGCATTTGAAGTAAATTTATAAATTAGCGAAATTTTAATCCAAAAATTTATAAATGCGAAATTTTATATAAAATTATTGATTATTGTTAAATGATTAGTTCTTTGATTTTGGATAATTATTATTAAATTGTGTCAATATATCAAAATAATAATATTTTAAATAAATTATTGTATATTAATGTTAGGAGCGGGATGTAGAGTTTATAGGGGATAAGGGTGGGTAGTGTTTTAAAAAAGTATATTGAAATTCTAAAATTTTAAATTTCGCATTTCCTTCAGATTTCAAAATTTCGAAATTTAAATTTTTTTTTAGGGAGTAGTCGAAATTAGATTGAAATTTAGGGAGTACATTAAACATTAAGATTACATTTTTTGTATGTACAAAAAAATATTATAAATATTAAAATATTAAATTACATTTTTATAATATTTGTACTATAAATTTAGGAGCGGGATGTAGAGTTTATAGGGGATAAGGGTGGGTAGTGTTTCAAAATTTTATAGGGTAATTATAAAAATTAAATTTTCGCAATTTAATAAAAATTTGCGAAATTTATAAAATTAAAATTAATATTTCGATTTTAGCGAAATTATATCGATTTATTCGAATATAGTACTTATTTTTTAAGTTTGCAGTTGTTAATGTACTAAAATATATTTGTAATTATACTATTTTCATATAATTTCAAAACATCTTTGACTATTTATGATATGAGTGGGATGTATATTTTCAAGGGGATAAGGGTGGGTAGTGTATAAACAAAGTATACTCTAATCATACAAGTACAAATTTCGCCTTTTATTTCATTTTATTTTTTAACCCAAATTTTAGATAAATATTATTAAAATACGAAATTATGAACAATATTCAGTTGTTGTTATACATTGAGGTATTTTGTGTATGTAGTAAAATGATTCACAAATATATAATGTAGTAGATATTAAATAAAATAATGTATCATATTTTTAGGAGTGGGATGTAGAGTTTATAGTAGATCAGGGTGGGTAGTTTTATCAAAGGTACATTTTGTGCGTTCAGGGTCAGTTTTTCGTTTGTGGGTAAAGGTGTTTTGTGATTTTTTAGAGTCAGTTTTCAGTTTGTGGGTAAAGGGGTATTTGTAGGTTTCTGGGTCAGTTTTTAGTTTGTGGGTAAAGGAGTTTTGTGAGGTTTCAGAGTCAGTTTTCAGTTTGTGAGTAAAGGGGTATTTTTAGGTTTCTGGGTCAGTTTTTAGTTTGTTGGTGAAGGGGTTTTGTCAGGTTTCAGGGTCAGTTTTTAGTTTGTGGGTAAAGGGGTATTTTTAGGTTTCAGGGTCAGTTTTTAGTTTGTGGGTAAAGGTGTTTTGTTAGGTTTCAGGGTCAGTTTTTAGTTTGTCGGTAAAGGGGTATTTTTAGGTTTCAGGGTCAGTTTTTAGTTTGTGGGTAAAGGTGTTTTGTAAGGTTTCAGGGTCAGTTTTTAGTTTGTGGGTAAAGGGGTATTTTTAGGTTTCTGGGTCAGTTTTTAGTTTGTTGGTGAAGGGGTTTTGTCAGGTTTCAGGGTCAGTTTTTAGTTTGTGGGTAAAGGAGTTTTGTGAGGTTTCAGAGTCAGTTTTCAGTTTGTGGGTAAAGGGGTATTTGTAGGTTTCTGGGTCAGTTTTTAGTTTGTGGGTAAAGGAGTTTTGTGAGGTTTCAGAGTCAGTTTTCAGTTTGTGAGTAAAGGGGTATTTTTAGGTTTCTGGGTCAGTTTTTAGTTTGTTGGTGAAGGGGTTTTGTCAGGTTTCAGGGTCAGTTTTTAGTTTGTTGGTGAAGGGGTTTTGTCAGGTTTCAGGGTCAGTTTTTAGTTTGTCGGTAAAGGTGTTTTGTTAGGTTTCAGGGTCAGTTTTTAGTTTGTCGGTAAAGGGGTATTTTTAGGTTTCAGGGTCAGTTTTTAGTTTGTGGGTAAAGGTGTTTTGTAAGGTTTCAGGGTCAGTTTTTAGTTTGTGGGTAAAGGGGTATTTTTAGGTTTCTGGGTCAGTTTTTAGTTTGTTGGTGAAGGGGTTTTGTCAGGTTTCAGGGTCAGTTTTTAGTTTGTGGGTAAAGGAGTTTTGTGAGGTTTCAGAGTCAGTTTTCAGTTTGTGGGTTAAGGGGTATTTTTAGGTTTCAGGGTTAGTTTTTTATTATAGGGGTACAGGGAAAACATAAATTAAGATTCTATTTACATTACAATTATTATAATAAATTAAATTTAATGATATTACATTATTCATTTTTTGACATTTGATTTTTTATAGTAATTTATTATTATTTTATGTCCTGCAGTTATTTAAATTAATTGTTAATTGGAGTTGGAAGAGTAAATTTAATATGTTCTGTGTACTGCACTTACTCTAATTAAATGGTGATTGCATTTCGAATTGTAAATTAATCACGGTTTTTGAGAAGCAATTACCTAAAGTAAATGGTTATTGGAGTCGGAATATTTAAAAAATTCATTATGTGTTTTTCAAATATTGATATTATATGTATATGGGTGTATGAATAATAATTTTTATAACTTCAGTGTATAGTATGTTATTTATTTACATGTGGTATATAGAAATAGATAGAACATTACAGTTATAATACATTTGCAAAAATACATAAACATGATTTTGTTATAGGTAATACAAAATAATCACACCAGTTTTATTTCATGTTAATTTTTTTATTCAGCACTTGAAATATACGAACAGATATACATTTTATTACGCTATCTTTGGTATACATATAAACACAAATGGAGGATAATGTCCTTTTTATAATCACATTTTACAAGAAATTTCGTGACAAGTACTTTTAATTTGTAGAGAAAAAATGGTTAGTTCACATAATGCAATGTATGATATTATACATACATTATACTATTATTGTTTCTTAATAAAACATCAAAATGTGTAATGAAAAACATAATTCACAAATTTTTAATACATATAGTGATATACTGATGATGATATTAACATATGAACACTTTTAAAATTATTATATAATATAAATATCCTAATTAGAACATGTACATCATCATCAATGATTCTTTTAACATTACAATATTGTTATGTATGATGATTATTATTAATAAATATGTTTTAATAATAACAATTTTCACATATTAGTCATATTGTAAACAATTAAATCTGATAAACAAATACAATATTACACATTTTGTTATATAATAATTTTAATAAATATTACATTAAATATTTTTATATTTTCATACTTAATGTAATAAATATTAAAAGTATGTAATATATAATTAATATACAGGCAAAAACAATTTCTATTCACAATATAATATACAATTTTTGTAACATTACACATAATTTCGAGCCATATATATAACAATAATCGACATTTATAGTAGTACTTTTCACAGTTACATATAATTTGGATCGTTAATTTTGTAACCACTCTTTGTCTTTTTGCGTTATTTTGGTAAAGGGAAAGTCGCGGTTGGAAGCAGATTCACTTTTGAGTAGGTACCAATCTACTTTTATATTGTTAAAGTATTGTAAATTATAATTAAAGGTTATATTTTGTTATTTTGGGGTTGGAAATTAAAGTATGACTATTTACATATAATGGAGTAGAATTAATACGTATTTTCGGTCACGAATTTTTGAGCCATTTAAAATCGTTGGAGTTAATGAGTATGTGATATAATGTAATTAAATTATAAATAAATAGGAATGTTATGTTTATATATTCTGGAATACTCGTTAGTGTTATGTCGGTAGGATTGTTTAGCTGTTTTTTTTTCTCGTATTTTGAAACAGCTATTTCCGTTTCCGATATTTTTTTTTTAAGGGAAAGGAAGTGTGTTTCAGTTGTTAGAACGGAGATGATTTACATTCTTCCTTTATATTTTGAGTTCTGTGAAATATTTATCACACTTTAAGATAACAGTCGTTATTTTAAATGGCATTTACATAGTCGTTTACTTTGGATGATGGATAGTGTTTGCAGAGTTAAAGAAAACATAATTAATGATTTGTTGGATTAAGTCTTTGATATTTACACATTGTATTGTCGGTAAAGGATTATTTTTATGATGTTCTATTTAAAGGTAAGTTAGAAATTTTTTTATTTTATTTGGATGGAAGCAGTTTTTAAAAACAAATATTGTGATATAATAATATATTTATTTAGTCTTTTTAGAATAGTGTTAAAAAATAAATTAGACTAAATAAATATTTTTTTATTATATTAAAATATGTGTTTTTTTACATTAAGGATATTGTTTGATCTCTATCAATTAATTTAGTTATAGCAATTAGTTCAATGTTTTGGCTATCATTTTTAAATATTCCAGTCCTCTTGTTGTAGGATATAGTTGGACTTGCTGTTGAAGATATATATACATTTGAGCAGTTTGTCTAGAGAGTTTTGGTTTCAGTTGTATGACTGATTGCTGCATACGTAGTTCCTGAAAGCTTTGCTCTTTTTGTATAGCTGAGACTAGCTTGTGTAATGTGGGTGTTGTACGTCCAGTAGAAGAGAGGAAGGCATTGTGCCAACCTTCAACAGCATTGTTCGTTTTTGCTTCTTGGTTGAGTGTTGGTAGATAGACATTCCACCAGGGAATTGCAAATTTTGGCTGGCGTCTGTGGCCTGACCTATGTAGTCTTCCTACCCAGTTGTCCTCAAAGTAATCTAAAAGTGGGGCGAGTCTTTGCTCATTTTGGGTGTAGAAAGGACTTTCAATTAACAAATTGTAATGTTCGGCCACATCAGTTACTGGTACATATGCCAGAGCAATGAGATGTTTAATTTGGTATGCAAAAGTTATATTTGTTGCATACTCAACACTAAGGGCAGATTTTTGTAAATGTCTCCAGAGACATTGATTGAAATGAAAATAACATCCTTGAATGGATGTGTGTGGGTAAGTTTTCAAAATAGAATTAATCATAGCTTGCTCGAAGTCTATGATGATTTTCATTGGGAAGTAGTCAGAACTTTGTTCCTTTATTTTTTGTAAGATTTCTGAGTAAGTAGTGGCTTGTTTGTTTGGTAATAAACAATATATGAAGGGGATACAGGTATTATGATATTGCCCATGAATTGTGTATAACTGGTAGAAAGGTTTTGGGCATATAGAAAAAGTACCATCCATCATCCAAGTAGTACTTTCTGTTAATTTTTTAATATTGTTATTAGTTGCAAACATTATTATTCTTTTGTCCTTGCTATGATTATCATAAAATATAAATGGCTCGTCATTATGAGTAATTACAAGCTCTGGCGGTATTATGACTTCTTCAAAAGTTTTAGGCGTTGGTATATTGGGTCTACTTGCTTTTTTTGTTCTTGCTTTTGTTCTTTTAATGGTAGCAATAGATGGTAGCTGACCTCTTGCTTCTTTGGGAACTTTAGGTAGTAATTCTTTCAGAATTACGTTGGTAGGTAGTTCTGATCTGGTACTTAATTCCTTGATATTTTCAAGAGTGGATCTCACTTCTATTTCCGAGATGTTTGGTGGGTGATTATGTTCAGTGGTATTTATAACACTAGTTTCCCTTGTTGTAGCACGGCCATAGCATTTATTGGAGTAATATTTTGTACACTTCCAATTCACTTTAAGGTCTTTTTGTTTCTCCTGAGTATAAATGTAGCCCATATAGCATAACAAAAATTTGCCTTTCTGAGATGTAATAAATCTTGCATTATCAGTCATTCTTGATTTCTGGTATCTAGAAAAGTTAATATACAAATATTAATATAATCTGACATGTATAAAAGATTTTAAATAAAGCTAGTATTCTTCTAGTAATTTACTTACCACCACTAATGTTCTATTTATCGAAAGTAGATGCTTGTTCAGTTAGATGTTGTTCTTCTATTGCCACGGTCTGTTGAGAAATAATTAAGTATGTTATAGGAAAAGTTACAATTTTTTTCTTGGTAACTTTTGTTTTACGTTATAACGTCTCTAAAAATTGTTTTGTTTATTTGAATTTAAAAAGAGACATTTCCAATATTATACTAACAGATGCATAAAAAGAGTCATTTTCATTTCTAGTACATTCTATAGAGTTTATAAAGACTAGTTATGTTTTATTTATGATCTTACCAAGAGTATTATAGTAGTAGCATAATGTGTGTTCTTTGATGTGAATTATCTGTTTTCTGTACCTTTGAGTTCTGTGTAGAGAGAAAGTTGATGAAAATTACTAATGCGTTTATATGTAATGTAAATAATACACATTTTTTATAAAGCATTGTTACTTAATTGCTAAAAAGAACCGGGGATGATACATGTATTATGAGTAAAAGCACTAAAAAACATATTTAAGAACAGGAAGATTATAGTAACAGATGCATAACAAGAGGCATTTTATTTTTATTACTTTTCATAGAGGTTATAAAGGCTAGTTATGTTTTATTTATGATCTTACCAAGAGAATTATAGTAGTAGCAGAATGTTTGTTCTTTGATGTGAATTATGTCTTTTCTGTACCTTTGAGTTCTGTTTAGAGAGAAAGTTGATGAAAATTACTAATGCGTTTATATGTTATATAAAAAAATACCTTTCTTATAAAGCATTGTTACTTAATTGCTAAAAAGAACCGAGGATGACACATGTATTATGAGTAAAAGCACATTAAAACATATTTAAGAACAGGAAGAATATATTTTTTACACAGCATTGTAACGTTTATTCCTTAAAAAAATTTAGGCTTCACACTATGTATTAAGATTTACAGGCTAAGAAAGAAAGTATAGAGTTTTAAATTAGGCCAATAATTGGCAAAGAACGTTAAGTAAATGTTAAACATATGTAGATACCTTTTTTAAATTTAAAGTGTCCTGTATCTTGAAGTTGAAGTATAACTTGATTTGTTTGTAGAGTCTGTTTAAAGGTAAAGTACATAAAGAAACAACAAATTAGGTTACAAATCTTCGTCTATAATTAATAGACAAAAAAATTAGAGTTTATTAACAGGGCTATATGATTACTTACTTGTAGTTTTAGGACGAATTTTCTTGAAGAGAAGAATATAGATGGTGCTCCCAAAATTGGCAGTATGTGGTCACGAAGAATATTTCCTGCAACTTGTATGGCTGTTTGTGATTGGTTTATATAGTCTATGTGTAATTAAGTTTGCCATCTGATTGGTCAGATATGTAAAGACGAGTTACAATTGGTTAGTTTGAATTTTTTTTAAGTAAAACATTGAAGATATATCTTCTTAAATAGTTTATGTTGAGGAATTGAAATGATATATTTATGTAAAATAAAAGTCTTGTAATAAATAAAGATTATGTAAAATGAGTACTAAGTATTAAATAAGTATGTTTACAAAGAGTTTATATACAAATTTCGTTAGTTTGCGAAAACACAATATTGTACACTAAATGTGACTTAATAATTTCTAAAAACATTAGTGAAGTAATTAGAAATGTGTGTATTACTTAGACAATAGATTTATTGGTGTTATATATAAAAAAAAGAGTATAATTTAGCTATCGATATTTTGATATTGACGAAAATAGTGCTATCGAAATTTTTGTATTCGATATTATTGTAGTGTGGTATATGTAGTATTGAGTGTCGATATTATGGTATTCGAAAATAATGCTAACGATATTTCTGTAGACGATATTTTTGTGCATCGATATAGATTGCTCGATATTATTGTAGTTTTCATGTTAAGTATAGGGTGTCGATATTAGTGCTATCGATATTAGAGACTCGATGTTATAGTAGGTCGATTTTTTAGAAATCGATAATCTGTCAGTGATTCATAAACAACATGTTCGCGGTGTCAACAAAACTTTATTGTATTACTGAGCCCGGTCTCTTAATTGACGTGCACATATATGTTTGACATTGTTCTAATTTTTTGAGGCCACAATAAAAAGATAACATAAAAAATGGATTTAAGTCCATATGACAAAAAATGCCTAAAGACAAAATCACGTGACAGATTCGAAAGTGTATCACGTGATAATGAGGGTTTAGAGCTTATGCGCTCCTATCACGAGTTTATGTAGATAAAAACAGCATGTTCGCAATATCAACAAAGTTTTATTATATTGCTGAGCATGTTCTCTATATTTACCCATTTGTTTGTATAAGAAATTGTTCTAATTTATTGGAGCCCGCTATAAAAAAATAATGTAAGAGATGGACCAAGTTCATATGGCCAAAAAATATTGTGCTAAGCACCCAACTTTATTAAATACGATCTTCAATTTATATTGGGGACTGCTACATTAAGAGTATATATCCTTAAGGGAAACGCTCAATATTCATTTATTTACACTAACTTTTCTAAGAGGGATATTCTACTTATAATTTTGCTATTTAGGGGGTCCTTGTTTTTCACATTGAAGTCTGTTGATGTCAGCAGCAGGTCCTCATCTGGACAATGGTAAGGGAGTAACAGGACAGCCAGCAGGCAAAGGATAAAGTATCCCTAAACAGCAGAGGTTGCAGAACTGATGGTAGAATGAGCCCTGGCCTTCTCACACAGATACACAGGCAGGTGGACAACATACCCTGGTGCTGCAGCGACCAATAAAGTTGAAGCTCTGCATTTGTGATTCTGAGGAACCACTGTTGCAAAGCAAATGTCTATAAGCCTGGCCCCTGTGCAGGAACACACAGCAGCCCTTTTGTTTATAGAACTGAAGAACCAGTTGGAAAGGACGTCAAAGGAAAGAAATTAAAATTGAAGAAATACACGAATTTACCACTAGGGTGTGTGCACAGCTCAGACTCTGAACTTCTTTTAGACACTCAATGGATTATTCAAATGCTAACTTTCCATACTCTACAAGGTGGTGCACCACACTGACCATCTAACTGACTGTAGAGTGATGCAGCGCTCCTCCGGAAATAATTTCTAAATCCATTTCACCTTTTCCTGAAGTACAACTTCTAACTTATTTTCAAACAGTGAGGCCCATAACACTGCAAATCACTCAGAAACACTTATACTCTACTTCATGGATCGGTGAAATTCAAAGGGAAAGCTGCTGTATCATAGTGGAGTATCTAAAACTAAATTGAATATTTATACTATTTACACCTGCAGTTAAAATACTTTCACCATGGTTTTCATTAAATACGACACTTTATTTAGACACACCACCATTTAGATCAATGTATCTGCCAAGAAAAAATTAGGCTTAGGAAAACTGAACACCAGCTTAATTCTAGGGGTGGGCGGAATTTGTGTAATCGCGTTACGCAAATCTCTGCGAAACAGTAAGAAATCTCCGCGAACAAGCAGAAATTCCGCGAACACGCAGAATTGCTTGTTCGCGATGCTTTTTTACTGTTCGCAATCGCTTTTTGCGTGCTCGAGGGGAAATATCTCGTGAACATGCATTTGAGAACGCGAACAAGCATAGAATTTCGTGAAGTCGCGGAATGCAAAATTTTGGGTAATTTTGCATTTATGCGGAACACGAAATTACCAAAATCCTGCAAATTCCGCAAGCGGAATGGAATTTACCACCCAGGCCTACTTAATTCTCCATTTATCTAATTTTTATTAAGAGCAAATTCAGCATGTCTAAGATTATTCACTTTATTTATTTCTTTATTTTAAAAAAAGGACATTTAGATAAGGTTTAAATTCAGGACAGCTAGATTCTTTTATTTAAGAAAAAAATAAAAGATAGACATTTTTATTTGTTTTATATAGCAAGTATTAGCAAAAGACAGATAGTTCCCAAATAATCATCTATTCTCCTAACATCCCTAACTAAACTCTCAAATAAAGTGCATATCCCCGTGAAAAGAAATAAGAATTATGCAGAGTCTTACATATCAAGAAAATCAGCATTCCAGCAGTATCTCTGGTAGCAATCGAAAGAAGAGGGTACTTCTTCAGTAAAACTGCACTTTTTATTCCTTTTTCACTAGCTCTATCTATCTAAAAGTTTAACTTTCGACCTAAATTCGAGTTCTGATTGGACAATTTTGGGGTGGATGAGCATCATCTCATCATTACAAATTTATTTTTCCTTCCGTCTGCAATTTTCTAATAGTCCATTGTTTAGCCAAAGTCCGGCCTAGTCCTGTTCCCTACTTGCAACTTTAGCATGTATTCCCACGTCCTGTACCATTGTGCTCATCATTTTGGCAGCCATCTGTACTTCCAGGCTAACATGTCCTTGAACCATAGTCACTCCAGCCACAAGCAGCTTGCATTCAGACTTGCGCATGCGTACTTCTTTTGCGGCCACATTAATCGAGTGACTCCATTTTCTTTTACGCCTCACGAGTCAAAATGGGAGCTATCATAGAAACAAACACAAACGAACGTTAATTTTAAGTGATTTAACCCTTCTGTTTACCTCCCCCTTACTAAGGTTTTCCCTATTAGTAGTTTCCTAGCAAATAGCAACATTTAAGCGCGATATTCTCACTTTATCCTCACGTTTTGCCACAATAACATATAAACAAAAGCACATTTATGCCGCATTCCATTATCTTAAAGCTGCTCATTAGTTTGGAACATGACAAAATCACATAATTAGTTAATTTTGATTGCAACATAAGCAAAATTGGTTTCCTGCGTGCATTTGTGTAGGTGCATTTCTTATTCTATGTTGGTTATTCACGCATAGCATTCCATTAGTACAAATTATAGTTATTGAAGTGTGAATTTGCAAGGGGTACGCAAAATTTTGCAATTCCACCTTGCTCCATCAAATCCCCCCTTTGATGATTTATCACCAAATACCTCCCAAAATGTTTGCAAAATTTAATTTCAGAACATGTTTGTCTATACTTTAGTATCCTTTTCTCTTATCTCCTTAAAAATCTTTTCTTGAAACTCTTCCATTTCTATATCACCCTTTTCTCTTTCTCTTTCTCGTCTTTCTTGGATCATTTTCTTTAATGATTTTCAAATATTCCTTCTTTTTCTCTATATGCAACATAACTTTATCATTAAAATGACTAATACTATTACTGTTACGGGAAGTAGTATTTCATCTATTATTGAACTCCCTATTTCTTGAAACCAATGTTTAATTGCTGTAAAACTTTCACCAAGTCGTTCAAGAATACCATCAACCTCCAGTGGTTCAATTTCTCTATGCAACTCGTAATATTTGTAATGTATTTCTCAATATTTTGACTTTTATCTGGAATGTATATACAGCAATGCTGTACCTTAAAAATTCCACAAACTTCTCCTTCTTTTGCTAATATAATGTCAAGTGCAAGACGATTTTGCATTACCATAGTTCTCTTAGCAATCATTTCAGTGTTTACAATTAGGAATCCACCTGCTGTGTCTGTTGACAAACGATCTACTATCGTTGACAGTCTCCGAATTCGATTTGCATTGAAAGATATTCCCACAGCTGGTATCAGTGCTCCAAAAACATCACCTATTATTTCTATGACACTCTCTCTTTTTCTACGACTTAAAGGTTTACCTATCTCATAAATTCCATTTGTACCTCTATCCACATGAAAAAATTTAGGAAAGACCAAACCCACATAGCATGTCCCCTACCAGTGATCAGGCAGTCTATAATAAGCTTTGTTTCCACAATGAAATAAACACCAGGAAAAACAGGATCATTTCCCCCTTTAAATCCCATCCCCCTTGGATTCGATAAGTATCTTTACATTGACTTGCTCTCACAAAATAATTGTCATACATGGTATTGTCTCTCCTAATACAAAATCTCCCTAACAATGGAGTGTCTATGTTTATTGCTACATTCACATTTCTCTCATCAATATCATCATCATTAAATGTCCAATATTTTGATTTTTCATGCTTCATTTTTCTTTACGTTTATAGGCAATTCGTCTTTCTTCAACCATATCTAAGAACGCCTTTTCTTCTACTCTCATTTTACATGTTAAAATATTTTTAAACGCATAATCATGACTTAACTCATCTACTTCTAAGAAATATTCTCCCATAACTGTAGCAGGCTTCTTCTTCTTCAATGCATTATCTATTTTTAGTCTTGCAAACACTTCGTCCAAATTAGAATAATGATACTCTAACTTGCCTGTTTGATAAAACAAGCTTGCAATCACACTACAAGTGACTCCATATGTAAGTGGGAGATGATGATAAGTCACCCCCTCAGAAAAAGATGCAGGTAGTTTTACACACACATAACAATCACTGGCGTCCATTGTTCTAACATACTCAGTTAGCAATCTTGAAAATGTATTCTTTGTAAGGTCGCTTATAGAACTATCTTGATGTAATTCTGGCCTATATACATGCTGCTTATTCGATTTTTGATTCCCCATCTTGCTCACCTGAACTCACATTATGTTTCAATTTCACTAAGTTATCTCAGAAAGGTATGATAATAGCTAAAATTATCCATATCAATATTAATAATCCAGTACATATTAAGCACATCCTGCACCATTTTCTAAAAATAGAACATTGCGTTTTATGATCATCAGTAGGCATTTATTTATTTTTTCCAGCTAGTTTTGCTAACAGATTTTCTTCGCCCTTATGTCACCTATGAACCCCTTACCTTCTAACATGTTTTCTTCGACTTAATGTCACTTACAAGTTTTAGTTTTCTAACAAAACCTTCTTCGACCCTGTGCCACTTACAAGTTTTTCTTTCCACTTACAATTCCCCTTTTCCTTTTCCTTCTTCTGAATATCAGATTTCCCTTCTACCTTGTCCTTTTGATCAATTACCACTTTTCTTTGTGGCTCAGTTCTTTACTCACTTTTCCCATCTGTCTTTGGACAACTCAAATTTTCTTGACTACTGTTTACTTCTTCAATTGAGGTAACACTATGTATGACCATTCAGGTAATTTATACTTCGGATTTGGTCTTCTTAATCTTTTTGGACTTTGCACAACTTCTATTTTTTTTCCCAATGCCTCCCTTTGACTGGTTATCTCGTTGGCATGTTCTTCTTGTTGTCTTTCTTTGTTAACCAGTTTAAATCTCAGTCCATCATTTCTTTTAGGCCAATTATCTCCATTACAAAATCTTTTTGTCTTAGGCTCCGTGGTGTTATGTTCCACTCTCCAAGCCCTTTTCCTCGGACTCTTTCTTAATGGAGTTTCATCTGCACTGTCATCAGTCTCACTTTCAGTGTCTTCAACAGTTTAGTTGATAATGATTTTCACAGCATCTTTCTCTTTTTCAGAGTCAGTTTTCTCTTTTGACAGTTCTTTCACTCTGTTAGGAACATCTCCATAGCTGGTACTTAGAATTTCATCTTCTTCATGAGCTGTTTCCGCTTTTCCAGTGTCAGGATTTTCGTTCCTGCTTTCAGAGCTTCCAGTCTGTCTTTCAGGATTTTCTTCTTCACCAGTTTTATCTTCACTTTGCTCAGTGTTCTTACTGGTGTCAGTCTTTACCAATTCTCGATCTTCAGATTGATCTTCAGAATTCGGTATTTCATGACTTCCTTCTTCTCCTTCAGACGCAGAGCTAGTATCTGATACTTCCAGATATCGACGTTCCTGTCAATCTGCAGTATCTGAACTTTTCTACAGCTCACCTTCAGAATCCGAATCAGTTGTGCTTTCACCTACTTTATTTAAGTTTTCAGGTTCAGGCACACGAATAGTGGGGCTTGTGTGTACCCATCTCTTTACTCCAGCACATTTGACTGCAGTAGTACTAACCAAAACAACTTGTCTAGGTCTCTGCCAACGAGGCACCAAACAGTTTCTTCAGCGGTGCATTTTTATTCTCACCCAGTCTCCAGGGACTAGATCATGTGCTGGACTTTTCTCTTTGGTGTTTGATTCAGTTCCCACCTGATGGAACACAGAAGTTACCACGTCAGACAGGTTTTTGCATTAATCCAGTATGATGTCATTATTAATTGTCAACAATTTACTGACTGGTACATATGCTTGTCTCATCACCCTTCCCATCAAGATCTCATGTGGACTTAATCCAGTTTTCCTGTCAGGAATGCTTCTTAGGGTCATCAAAACAAGTGGCAAGGCATCAGGCCACTTTAGTCCTGTCGCTAACCACATCTTTGCAATCCTGTTTTTAATTGTTCCATTAACTTGCTCTACCACTCCTGAAGCCTCAGGTCGGTAAACACAATGGAGTCTCTGACGAATGTCCAATGCTTCACATACCATTTGCATGAGTTCATTTTGGAAATGTGGGCCACGATCAGTTTCAATCGTCACTGGGAAACAGAACCTAGGTATTATTTCCCTTAAAAGTAGTTTTTCAACAGTTAGCCCATCATTCCTTCTTGTGGGGAAAGCTTCTACCCATCAGGAGAACAAACAGATGATCACCAAAACATATCTGTGTCTGTTACATGACGGAAGCTCAATACAATCCAATTGCATTCGTGTAAATGGACCTCCCTCCCGTCCTATGGTTCCCAAACTCACAATAGTTCTTCTGTTTGGATTAAACTGCTGGCAAACTAGGCATCTCTGACACAAGGTCTCAGCTATCATCCTAAACTTGAGATTGTACCACGTCTGTTTGAATAGGCAAAGCATGGCATCTCTCCCAATATGAGCTTGACCATGGTACATTCGGGACATATTTGAGATCATGCTATCAGGCATTACTGGTCTTTCATCTTTGTAAACCCAGATTTCATTTTCCTCTCTTTGTCTACATCCTGCTTTTAACCAGACATTTTTCTATTCCTCATCAGCTTCTTCCTGCATTTGCCTCACTTCCTGCCAAGTTTCAACTACAGTTGTTAGCATTAAAGGACTTTAAACATGCTCTTTTGTCCATTCCTTATTGATGGATGCAAGATTCTTCGCACAATGCTTAGCAATTGAGTCTACATACCTGTTACCTCGAGTGATATAGTCATAGAACAACTCCAAAGCCATACTGACTGTCAATCACTATGGTCACTTTCATTTCTTTTCGCAACTCACATGCTTGAATCAGGGCAATCAACTCTGCTATCTGAGCAGAACTAATTCCTTTCAAACAAGAAGCTTCCAGTACATCTGCCACCGCACAGACGGCATATGTTGCGCTCAAAACACCCTCATCTGTTCTCAGACACGAACCATCTACAAACATCACATAATATGATTCAGGCAATGGCTCATCTCTAATGTCTGCTCTTGGTTTGGTACAATATTCAAGAACATCTAAGCATTTGTGATCAACTTCATTTCTCACGTCTGTTTCGATTGTGTCAGGCAATAATGTGGAAGGATTCACATTTACACATCTGGAAATTGTCACATTTCCTGCTCCCGGAATTATCTTTTCATATTTGGTCATTCTATTGTTGGTCAAATACTGCATTTTTGTTCTAGTGAGGAGAATCTCCACAGAGTGAAGTACATACACTCTTACAGGATATCCCATCACTATTCGTTCACTCTGTTCCAGACTAACGCTTGTGGCTACTACTGCTTTCAGACAACCTGGCAATGCTTTTGCAACAGGGTCCAACACAGCTGAGAAATACGCAATAGGTTTTTCCATGTCTCTGAATCAGTACTGACAGTGCACATCCTTCTCGTAAACTACAATACAGTTCGAATTCCTTTTCATAGTCGGGCATCCCTAAAGCTGGTGCTTCACATAAACCCGTTTTTAGCTGTTCAAATGCTTCCATTTCAATTTTATTCAGAATTATAGGGTCTCTGATATCTGCTCTTGTCAATCTCTGTAGTGGCTTCGCAATCAATGAAAACCCACTAATCCATTGTCTACAATAACTAAGTATGGGCGAAATTTGCGAATTCGTGCGAAATCGAATTCGCAATCCGCAAAATCCGCAAATTTGTGCGAATTTGCGGATTTTTGTTTTTTGCGTGTTCGCAGGGTTTTTTGCGCGTTCGCAGGTTTTTTGCGTGTTCGCGGGGCTTTTTGCGTGTTCACCGGCCGCTTGCATGGCGAAGTTACCCATGCAGTCGTGTATGGGCACAGCACCCTCTGGTTCACCACTGCCACCCTCTGGTTCATCACTGCCACCCTCTGGTTCACCACTGCCACCCTCTGGTTCACCCCTTCCACCCTCTGGTTCACCCCTGCCACCCTCTGGTTCACCCCTGCGACCCTCTGGTTCAGCACATCCACTCTCTGATTCACCCCTGCCACCCTCTGGTTCAGCACTGTCACCCTCTGGTTCACCACTGCCACCCTCTGGTTCACCACTGCCACCCTCTGGTTCGTCACAGCACCTCTGGTTCACCACTGCCACCCTCTGGTTAACCACTGTCACCCTCTGGTTCAGCACTGCCACCCTCTGGTTCAGCACTGCCACCCTCTGGTTCACCACTGCCACTCTCTGGTTCACGACTGCCACCCTCTGGTTCATCACAGCACCTCTGGTTCACCACTGCCACCCTCTGGTTAACCACTGTCACCCTCTGGTTCAGCACTGCTACCCTCTGGCTCACCACTGCCACCCTCTGGTTCACCCCTGCCACCCTCTGGTTCACCACTGCCACCCTCTGGTTCACCCCTGCCACCATCTGGTTCATCACTGCCACCCTCTGGTTCACCCCTGCCACCCTCTGGTTCAGCACTGCCACCCTCTGGTTCAGCATTGTCACCCTCTGGTTCACCCCTGCCACCCTCTGGTTCATCACTGTCACCCTCTGGTTTATCACTGCCTCCCTCTGGTTCACCCCTGCCACCCTCTGGTTCAGCACTGTCACCCTCTGGTTCACGACTGCCGCCCTCTCGTTCACGACTGCCACCCTCTGGTTCATCACAGCACCTCTAGTTCACCACTGCCACCCTCTGGTTAACCACTGTCACCCTCTGGTTCATCACTGCCACCCTCTGGTTCACCACTGCCACTCTCTGGTTCACCACTGCCACCCTTTGGTTCACCCATGCCACCCTCTGGTTCACCACTGCCACCCTCTGGTTCACCCCTGCCACCATCCGGTTCATCACTGCCACCCTCTGGTTCACCCCTGCCACCCTCTGGTTCAGCACTGCCACCCTCTGGTTCAGCATTGTCACCCTCTGGTTCACCCCTGCCACCCTCTGGTTCATCACTGTCACCCTCTGGTTTATCACTGCCTCCCTCTGGTTCACCACTGCCACTCTCTACGAGACCTTTTGTGACGGAGCGGCAGCACAAAAAATGCGCCATGGTGCTGGGTATTAACAACATGACGCATCTGAGAGATGCGTCACGTTGTAAAGCCCTGCGCCATCAGGAGGCGTTCCGGTGCAGGGGAGGGCATTCCTGCGCAGCAACGCCTCCTAAAAGTGGCTGAGTGAAATCTACAAGATTTCACTCAGTCACTTTTAGGCCAATGCTGCGTCAAAACCCTGCGCCTGCTTGAAGCAGGCGCAAGGCTTGATGCAGCATTGGGGAGATAGGGCCCCCCAGAGCATTGCTGGAGTTGCGTCGCAAGCGCGACGCAGCTCCAGCAATGCGCTGCTTTTACGGCACACATGCGTGACGCATCTGTGCCGTTTTTGCCACATGGTGCACCGCATTTACAATGTACAATGTAAATGTGGTGCACCATGGGTGGCGGAGTAGCGGCGCACAATAACTGATGCATCGCTGGGGATGCGCCAGTTATTGTAAATCTGCCCCAATACATTTAGCCAACGAGGGATCACTTACTGATTAGACAGTAGAGAGTACTCCAGTTGAGTAGAGGTATTGCACAAAAAGGTGGCACCTTCGTGGACCAACGCAGGGCGGGATTCATTCTGTGCACTTCTGTCCTCTGTTAGACTCGTTTTTCCCTTGTTTTTGTGCCCTTCTGCCCTCTATTAGACTCGTTTTTCCCTTGTTTTTTTGCCCTTCTGCCCCCTGTTAGACTCGTTTTTAGTGCCCTTCTGCCCTCTGTTAGACTCATTTTTCCCTTGTTTTTCTGCCCTATGTTAGACTATTTTTTTGTGCCCTTCTGCCCTCTGTTATTCCCTTGTTTTTGTGCCCTTCTGCCATCTGTTAGACTCGTTTTTGTGCCCTTCTGCCCTCTGTTAGACTCGTTTTTCCCTTGTTTTTCTGCCCTTCTGTCCCCTGTTAGACTGTTTTTTTTGTGCCCTTCTGCCCTCTGTTAGACTTGTTTTTCCCTTGTTTTTCTGCCATTCTGCCCTTTGTTAGACTGATTTTTGTGCCTTTATGCCCTCTGCATCACCACATCATCACTCAGCGCTACCCCAGCATCACTCAGCACCACCATATTATCACTCAGCACCACCACATTATCCCTCAGCACCACCACAGCACCACTCAGCACCACCACAGCATCACTCAGCACCACCACAGCACCACTCAGCACCACCACAGCACCACTCAGCACCACTCAGCACCAATCAACACCACAACAGCACCACTCAGTACCACCACAGCATCACTCAGCACCACCACAGCATCACTCAGCAGCACCACATTATCACTCATCACCACCACAGTACCACTCAGCACCACCACAGCACCACCACAGCATCACTAAGCATCACCAGAGCACCACTCAGCACCACCACAGCACCATTCAGCGCCACCCCAGCATCAATCTGCGCAACCATTCAACAACAACTGGTTCAAATGTGTTCTCTCAATGTTTCAAACTTTATTACAAATGTCACAAAAAGATGTTAATATTTCACTTCTGTTCTTGGATTTTCGTCACAATAAAATACACTGAACATAATCTTCACAAAAGTTATTTACAAAAGTTTAAGCTATTGCCATTATAAATTAAAATCACTTTTATTTAAGTATTAATTATTTAAAAAAATTAAAAGCCATTGTAATTTGTAATATCAATACAGCTAAGTCACGTAAATACAAAACATGTTGCATTACAAATGCTATAGGTGTCACATTTGTGAAAGTTATAACTATTGGCATTGTAAATGACAAAGCTATTAATTTAGCTATTTTCAAAACCAACATATAAATAAAAAAATTGTCATTTACTAGACCAATAGCTCAAACTTTCCTAATGCGAGACCTATTGCATTGCAAATGCTTGTTTTTATATCTGTCAGTGCTTTCTGTTGAGGTTTAATTTTCATGACAGGCGCCTCATTGCCTACTTGTAACTATTCTCTGACCCTGCTTCAAAGGTCAGAGCAGGGTCAGAGAATAGTTGCAAGTAGGCAACGAGGCGCCAGGAAGCACTTACAGGCTTACAGCAGCAGGTGCCCAAGTTGAAGTTAATTTCTTTGTAACCCTTTTGTAAAAGGTTACAAAAAATTAGCTTCAACTTTTGCACCTGCTGCTGTAACCCTGTAAGTGCTTGGCTGAAAATTCGTCCCCGCTGATTCGCGGATTTTACCGCAAATTCGCGAGATTTGCGGATCGCGAAATTGCGGAAAATCCACAAATTCCGTGAGCGGAACGAATTTTCAGCCCATGCTTAACAATAACCCACCGTTCCTAGGAACATTCTCACTTGTCTTTTGGTTTTTGGTGGCGCATTCCCTGTATCATTTTGATTCTTTCTGTAGTGACTTGTCTAATTCATTTGGCAATTTTATGACCTAAACACTGTACTTCCTTTTGACAAAATTGGAATTTTGACGGAGACACTTTATGTCCTTCTTCAGCCAAATGATTCAACAATCCAATGGTATCCGTTACACATGCATCTTTTCTCTTCGATACCACAAGGAGATCGTCGATATATTGAACCAATACAGACTCTCCAAGCATGTTCAAACTCTCTAATGATTTCTTTAGCAATTGATTAAAGATAGATGGACTTTCAGTATACCACTAAGGAATTCGGCACCATGCCAAGATCCGATCCCCAAATCTGAATGCAAAAATTCGCTGGCTTTCTGGGTGCAATGGAACTGTAAAGAACGCATTACACAGATCAATCACAGTGTACCATTCTGCATCATGGGGAATTTGATATAAAAATACTGCTGGATTTGGTACGATCGGACAGCATGGGACAACTATTTTATTAACCTTTCTCAAATCCTGTACTATCCTAAAGGTTCCGTTTGGCTTTTTCAGTCCCATTATTGGTGAATTACAAGGACTACTCTGTAGCTCTCTTAGTATGCCTTGTTCAATCATTTTGTTTATCACTGGGGTTATTCCTTCAATTATTCCTGCAGTCATTTTATACTGAGGAATATTCGGGTAACTTGCACCTTCTTTTATTGAGACTTTTATAGGATCTACATCTTTCATTAGCCCAATATCTTCTCCTGTGAAATCTCACACCGTCTCTGTTACTACCTTTTTCAATTCATCCGGTATCTTTTCTCGAACAAACACAGAAAACAATTTGTTTTGTTCTGCCTCAATCATAAGCATGGTCATTTTGTACAGACTATCTTCATCTGGGGTTTGCAATTCTATGCCATCTGGTGAACAGTATATGGCACAGTTCATCTTACACAAAATATCTTGTCCTAACAGATTTACAGGACTACTATCACACACCACAAATCGATGCATGTCTTTGAAATTTCCAATCTCTACTTCAACTGGTTGTGTCAAGGATGTTTTAATCTGTCTATTTACAACACCTACAACGTGGATGGAGTCTCCTGAGAGAGGAAGATTTTGGACTTCCACTGATCTGGCCAAATCGAGCTAACCAAGCTTGTCTACACTCAGGCGCAGCTGATGGGCTTCAACACCATACACTTGACCTGTAAAAAAACTGACCCCCATTTGGTGCAAAGTGGCATTTGTTGTGCGTGTGGGTATTTACTCTCACATATATCTCCTCCTCAACCTCCTCTGACTACATCAGCATGTGACTCTGTTAGAATTGCACAACTGAATGTAAGATCTCTTGGAAAACATTACTCACAAATACATGACTAAGTTATTGACCACTCTCTTGACATTCTATTCATTACTGAAACTTGGGTGCAAGACGAGATAACATCGGTAGCTAACCTGGTCACCCCTACAGGCTACACTATCCACTCCCTAAACAGACAAACTAGAGGAGGTGGGATAGCGGTAATGACCAGATCCCATTTTGAGTGTACATTCACTAAGCTACAAATTGCAGGCTGCGAGAGCGCTCGCTATACCATTAAAATAAACCCGCACCTATCCTTCTCAGGCATTCTAATTTACAGACCGCCGGGAAGTGAAAGCAACTTTGTAAAAGCACTATTAGAGATAGTCTGTTCATTGGCAGCCGGAACAGCGAATTTCAATATTCTCGGAGACCTGAACATACACTTTGACTGCAGCAATGAGACAAAAATAACTAATCTGCTTGCAGACTTAGCAGGGTTTCAACTTAGACAGATGGTCCAGGGAGCAACGCACACTGGAGGCCATCTCCTAGACCCCATTTTTACTAACATAGAAGAAGCGGTGGTGTCCTTGCCTATACCTATGACATGGACGGATCACATGCTAACTATTATGTCCATCCCCAACCAGGCTAAATCTCAGCCCAGGCCAATACACAAGATGTATAAGAGGCCCTGGAGGAAACTACGGTTAGAAGACTTTGCCAATCTGCTAAAAAAACTCCCGTTATCCCACTCTGACGACACTAACCTATGTTACGAAAATTATTGTAATTGGATAACTCAGGACCTGGATATATTGATTCCTACTTCCTGGATTCCAGCACGCGCTAAGGAGTCAAGCCCTTGGTTTGACGAAGAGCTTTTAGCCCTGAAAAAAAGCTGTAAAATAGCCGAACGTAAATGGAGGAAACGATATGACCCCGACCTAAAAGCTCAATATAATACAATTCAGAAAAAGTATCACAGGCAGGTCTGTAAAACCCGTGCAATTTTTTATGCCAACAAAATCAATGTCAGTTCTAATCCCTCCAAAATCATTTTTAAAATCCTGAAAGATCTGAGGACTAAAAAAGCAGAAGTTAACATCTCTGCATCACAGATGTTCTGCGATAAACTGGCTTTGTTTTTTGTGGAAAAAATTGAAAAAATCTATAATGTATTTCCCGCAAAGACCATGCTCAGCCCTTCTAAAACAGAAATTATATCTGAACTTACTAACATCCCGGAGCTAAGTCAGGAGGTCTTTGACGGATTCTGTCAAAAAGTCAAATCAGGTTCTCCCCTCGACCCCCTAAAGCCTGAGCAATTCAGGAAAGCAGATACCACAGTACTTGAACCACTAAGAGGCATTATTAATACATCATTAACAACATCAGAAATCCCAATAAAATGGAAGCAGGCATGGGTGAATCCCATAATCAAAAAACCAAATTTAGATCCGACAAAACCTGAAAACTATAGGCCCATATCTCTGCTACCATGGCCTGCCAAGATCACTGAGTCCTACGTAAACACCATCCTTACGGCACACCTCTATGCCAATAACATCTTGGACGCCTCCCAGCATGGATTACGTGCAGATCACAGCACGGAGACGGCACTGCTTAGTGTTACAGAACATCTCAGATCCATCAGAGATTCAGGTCAAACGGCAGCGCTGATCCTGCTCGACCTCAGCCCTGCCTTTGATACATTCTCCCACGAGGTGCTTCTGTACAGACTGGAGGCAGCAGGGGTGAAGAGCACAGCTTTGGCCTGGTTTAAAGCATTTCTGTCAGACAGATCTTTTCAGGTAGCTACCCCCCTCCATTTGTCTCTAAAAAGTGTAACATAATGCAGGGAGTACCTCAGGGCTCAGCGCTCAGCCCGACACTCTTTAATCTATATGTCCAACCACTAGCTGAGGTCGCCAAGAGGTGGGACCTTTCCATTGTGTCATACGCTGACGATACTCAGCTGGTGGTAACATTGAGTGATGACAACGGAGCAGGAGCACTGAATTTCAAGCATGGCCTCACTGCAGTAACTGAGTGGCTGACGGCCAATTATTTACAACTTAACGCTGACAAAACGGAGGTGTTAATAGTAGGAAAAAATGCCGAAGCTTGGGGAAAGGACTGGTGGCCCGATACTCTTGCCCCCCCCCCCGACCCCAAAGCAGAGGTAAAAAACTTGGGGATGTGGTTCGACTCAACCTTGAGTTTTGTTGGCCACACAAAAAAAGTAGCTGCCACAAGCTTTGGTATCCTACGCAACCTACGACCTATATTAAAATTTTTCGACCCTTCTACACGTCAGGTAATTATCCAAGCCACAATCTTTTCCCGCTTAGACTATGCTAACTCCTTACTCCTGGGAGCCAATCAAGCGGAAAAAAAACGTCTGCAGTGTGTCCAAAACGCGGCAGCGCGGGCCCTAACAGGGCTTCCCCGGTTCGAGTCTGTAACCAAGACTTTGGTAAAACTGCACTGGTTACTGGTGGAAAAGAGAATTAATTTCAAGGCCCTGTGCTTGGCCTTTAAGATTCTAAAAAAATCCTCACCTCCCATGCTATGTCATCTCATAATGCAGTACACTCCGAATAGAGCTCTCAGATCAGAAGGACAAAATCTGGTCATGATTCCCCGTGTCAGACTCGCCCGCACTGGAGGACGTTCCTTTCAATACATGGCTGCCAAACTATGGAACGCACTACCACTGTGGATCCGAAGTATAAATGACCTTCTTGCCTTCAGAAAGGCATTAAAGACGCACCTGTTTTGCTAAGTTGACCTGATAGCCTGTCTGTATGTTGTGCTCTCTCCTGTCTAGTCCAGCGCCGGGACGCCCCTTCGCTGGGGCAGCCGCCGCGCTATACAAGCAGATGTAACATAACATAACATAACATAACATCTAACAGTAGAACGGGTAGCACCGGTGTCCATTAGGAAAGTTATTTCTATATCATTCACCTTTCCGCTTACAAATGCACCAGACTGATCTACCTCAAGAGTGGCTCCAAGCACACACTCTTCTCCCTCTCTCAGGCACCGTCAGAAACTTTCTCTGACTCACTCCCACCTTCTTCTTGCAACCAATACTGAGGACTCACATTCACTCTAGGTGATCTATTTACCTGCTCGACTCCGCTGAATCCTGTCTCTGCACTGTATCACTGTTGGTTTACACTGTGTGGATGTGGCAGTTGTGGCACCTGACTTTGCTGATTAACTATCTGCTGTTGTTGCGGTTCCTGTTGAATTACCTCATTCTGCACCTGTGGATTAAATGATGTATTTTCCGGATTAACTCTTGGTGGATAGTTACACTCTTTCTTCCAATGCCCTATCCTGCCGCAATAATGACAAGGAAACTTTTTCTTAAGCTCTTCTATATTCCCTTCTAATTTTGTTTTGGGGAAATTTCCTTTCAGTTTTCCTTGACTCACACCACTATTTTTATCTTCCATTTGTGCCACTTGGTGTTCTGCTACCTTCACTTGTGCCCACATAGCTTTTTCCTTCAGCTTCTTTTGTTTAGCATCAATCTCTTCACTACAATATTTAGCTTTTCTCAAAACTTCATCTACAGTACCTGATTGCCAACCTATCATATTATGACGTATCATATCTCCAATTTCTGCTCTCAATCCATACACAAATCGGTAAATAAAATGACTCATGTCTTTTTCATTCAACTCTTCATACCCACTATATTGTTTAAATACTAATAACATACTTTCATAAAATGAATGTACAGATTCCTTTGGTTTCCCTTTGGTTCTGTCTATTTTCACCCAATCTGTCTCTTTCGGTGGAATTTAATTCTTCAGAAATACAATCACTTGTTCATATTTTCTCATTACAACCACTTTCGGCCAATTTACAGTGATTTTACACTCCGTCCACAAATCTGCTGACACAACTATGTCAAATAATCCATCTAAATCAACCCATAATACTTTTGAAACCTTCACAAATCTATCTACTTGTCGATACCATTCTACTGGTTTTTCTCTCAATCTAGGGAAATCATTCGTAAATGATAATATATCCTGTCTACTCCATGGAACATGTACATACCCTCCTCCTGGTATTTCTCTCATAGGGAACTCATTTGCAACTGTCTCTTTTTCCCTAACTAACTGGAAACGCTAAGGTTGATTTGTCATTAGTCTCTTCTCTCCTCTTTGCCCATTTCACCCTCCATTTATTCACGTCTCCCCATTTCTGTAACAAAACAATTCATTCTTTTATTTGGGTTAATCTTCCTGCAATGTTCATGTTTCCAATGTCCTTTTCTGAAAAGTCTACTCTATAGGATTTCTGCAATGATTTGTTCTTTGTAAATTCTATTTCGAATTCATTTGCCAAATTTTCCAGTTGATCATGTACTGACTTTGCTTTCCATGTTATGCTTTTACACATGAACATAAGTTCATCATCTTGGTACGTTTTGAATCTATCTGTTCCAATTGTTCCAATAATTCATTCTTCCATATCAACTTTTAATTATGCTACGTCCAATACTTAAGGTTCATGCTCTTTTAATTTCAAAGTTTTGATCCAATCATTCAATTCCTGCTCCGATGGTCATACAGGTGTTTGCGTTAAGTCTATTTTCTCTATGCTCTTTTCAGGTGTAGCAGAGTCAGATTCTACTCCTGTCGCATATTTATAGGGTAAACTCTGATTGAAAGTCAATTCAGGTGGATTTACATTATTAGATAAATGTTTCCTTTTAATTTCTGTAAACTCTGCTGTAAAGGAATTGTCAAACTTGGCTCTTTTATTCTTTTATTCCCAAATACTGGAATTACAGGTCCTATCGTTACTGGAACTGTTACTGCTTCCATGTTTTTTGTAAGTTCCTGTATCTGTTCTTTCAAAGCATTTGTAGATCTTATATATTCGGCAGCACTGACTTGTTCTTCAACTCGCCTTTCTACACTATTTACATTTCCTCGTTCATTACTTTGCTTGGGGGTACCAGTAAATCTTGGTTCTGTCATTGAGGTGCTTGGATTATATCTCACATCCATTCTCTCAGGCACATCATTAAAATTAGAAAATTGTTTTGGGATTTCATTAATCCTCTCATCTACCATTGTAGCATTAGTTGTAGTCCATAAAGAATCTGGTTGATACGATGGTAGTCTTCTATTTAATATTTCCTCTAGAACAGCATCCTCTGCTTCATTTTCACCATAGCTTTGGTTCCCTATCTCGACATTCTTTCTCTTCTCTGTGCATCTCTGGCATTCTTGCCAATGCTCAAGTTCGGGTCATTAACAAAATGCAATCAGTCCAAAATGCTGCAGCGAGAGTACTATCCAATACACCCAAATTTAATTCCATTGCCCATATCATTCGCAACTATCACTGGTTACCAATTAAAAAACTTATAAAATTCAAAACACTCTGTCTGGTGTTCGAAGCATTGCATCATCTCGGCCCGCAGTTCCTTAGGAATCAATTCCAACTATATCTTCTGGCACGGCAACTAATATCTACGACCTTGCACCAATTAATGGTGCCCCGCACTAAGACTGTTTCCTGGGGTGATAGACGTTTCCCAGTCACGACAGCCAGACTTTGGAATTCACTCCCGCTCTCAATTAGACTAAGCCACTCTCTTTACTCTTTTCGTAAGATGTAAAGACCTGGCTATTTGCCCAGTAAATCACGCAGTAATCACACTGGTAAAGGTATGAGTCGAGTCTTCAGCACCAAGACGCCCTCGGGCATACGTTCGCGCTTAACAAATCGCACAAATAAATAAATAAATAAATAATCATCCACTAATCTATCTGGATACATGCCATCACACATATTAGCAGTTCTCCATCTACGCATTCTACTTTCATGTGTCTCTCCCCATAGATTTCTAAATCTACCTCTGGGTCTGATATGTCGTTGCAATCTTTCACTTTCCAACTCATGCATCTCAAACTCCCATTCAGCTAGAGCTTCAAATTGAGTCGGTCTAGGTCTCGGGTCAAGATTCATCATCTTTTCTCTCAAATTCCTCAAAACTGCCAAATCAAGTGATCCTCCTTCCGGGAAAGCTAATACACCATAATTTCTGGTATACCTTGCCCAATTCTCTAACCAAACACACGTATGGTAACCAAATTTCGACAACATATAGAAAGCAGGCGTTTTTGGCGGTGGAGGTATTTTTTCCTTTCTTGTGATAATTTCCTTATCCTTTACAAACACACTTTTCAATTTCTTAAACTATGAATGTTTCTTTCTTTCTTCTCCGTAATAGTAATCCATTTTCCAGTGAAATTTCCTGTCTTTCAAAAGATCGCGCACTTCCCTGTTGCTGTTCCATAACACCAACCTATCACAGCGCGGTTTACACTAACGCACCAATTAGAACAAGATACGTCTTCTTAATGTTTAACCAATAGTATTGCTGCTTTTCGTGATGAACTTATCAGGTCCTACTCTGTCTTGGTCACGAGGACCAATCCCAGCGCGACACTTTTGACGTCACCAGCGCTCTGGCTTCTGCAGCGCCGACTGACCCCTCCTTTACAGGATTTTTCGAGAAGCCGTATTTACAAGATATTTGACTGAATCAGTTAGTAACTTACACTAAACAACTCCATTTGTCTGTTTCGCTAAACAAAAGTGATAGTTTTCTCAATTATACAAGTATTCTGTACTTCTGGTAGACAGCGCTTACCTCTACTCTACCACAGAATTTCACACTCGCCGATAAAGCAGCGCTTGCCTCTGCCTTTACCCTTCTCACAAGCTCGGGTTAAGCCCTATTACTCTCTCAGCGATAAGTTTTAAACCAGGATACGCAATGATCCCTGTACTTGAAAGCCAAGATTTTATAGACTGTATTCGCTATACATTTATCCTTTCACACCAAGTGTCCCTAAACAGTGATATACGACAATACCACCGCAGTATACGACACTACTACTTTTTTTAAACAGACTATGCAATGTGCGACTTCACTTGCCACACTTCCTCTGCCTGCAGACAGAGGCAACAGCTTCACGCAATACTCGGAAGCCTTTTCAGGACTACATATAACATAATACAAACTCAACAGATGTTAGTCATAATTCTGTACATCAAAACTCTTATATGACACTTTATACATAATCCTAGGTAATGCTATAGCAACCAATGCTCTGCTACCAAGCTAATAACTGATGCAGCACTCCTCCGGAAATAATTTCTAAATCCATGTCACCTTTTCCTGAAGTACAACTTCTAACTTATTCTCAAACAGTGGGGTCCATAACACTGCAGATCACTCATAAACACTTATACTCTACTTCATGGATCGGTGAAATTCAAAGGAAAAGCTGCTGTATCAAAGTGGAGTATCTAAAACTCCAAAAAAAATAGTATAAAAATACTTATACTATTTACACCTGCAGTTAAAATACGTTCACCATGGTTTTCATTAAATACAACACTTTATTTAGACACACCACCATTTAGATCAATGGATCTGCTAGTAAAAAACGTAGGCGTAGGAAAACTCAAGACCAGCTTAATTGTCCATTTATCTAATTTTTAATAAGAGCAAACTCAGCATGTCTAAGATTATTCACTTTATTTATTTATTTATTTCAAAAAGACGACATTTAGATAAGGTTTAAATTCAGGACAGCTAGATTCTTTTATTTAAGAAAAAACTCAAAGATAGACATTTTCATTTGTTTTATAGAGCAAGTATTAGCAAAAGACAGATAGTCCCAAATAATTATCTATTCTCCTAACATCCCTAACTAAAATCTCAAATAAAGTGCATCTCCCTGTGAAAACAAATAAGAATTATGCAGAGTCTTACATATCAGGAAAATCAGCATTCCAGCAGCATCTCTGGTAGCAATCGAAAGAAGAGTGTACTTCTTCAGTAAAACAGCACTTTTTATACCTTTTTCACTAGCTCTATCTCTCTAAAAGTGTAACTTTCGACCTAAATTCGAGTTCTGATTGGACCATTTTGGGGTGGATGAGCATCATCTCGTCATTACAAATTTCTTTTTCCTTCCGTCCGCAATTTTCTAATGGGTCCATTGTTTAGCCAAAGTCGGGCCTAGTCCTGTTCCCTACTTGCAACTTTAGCATGTATTCCCACGTTCTGTACCATTGTGCTCATCATTTTGGCAGCCATCTGCACTTCCAGGCAACATGTCCTTGAACCGTAATCACTCCATGCACAAGCAGCTCGCATTCAGACTTGCGCATGCGTACTTCTTTTGTGGCCACAGTAATCGAGTGACTCCATTTTCTTTTAGGTCTCACAAGTCAAAATGGGAACTATCATAGAAACAAACACAAACAAACATTAATTTTAAGTAATTTAACCCTTCTGTTTTCCCTATTAGTAGTTTCCTAGCAAATAGCAACATTTAAGCGCGATATACTCACTTAATCCTCACGTTTTGCCACAATAACCCATAAACAAAAGCACATTTATGCCGCATTCCATTATCTTAAATCTGCTCATTAGTTTGGAACATGACAAAATCACATAATTAGTTCATTATGATTGCAACATAAGCAAAATTAGTTTCCCGCGTGTATCCGTGTAGGTGCATTTCCTATTCTATGTTGGCTATTCACGCATAGGATTCCATTAGTACAAATTATAGTTATTGAAGTGTGACTTCGCAAGGGGTACGCAAAATTTTGCAATTCCACCTCGCTCCATCAAGAGCACAAACAATGATTATACATACATACCGAAGACAAGTCCCGATGGGTCCAGCTGGAAGTATGGTGGAGATTCATATGAAAATAATGAATCACCAGTTAAAGCTTTTAAGATTACAGGTGACAGAAAGCAAAGGGTGGGACATAAATTGCTTCATGAGGAATGCAAGCCGAGCAGCAGAGAGATAATGAAGAACATAACAAAACAACAGAACAAAGCTGGAGACTAAACAAAGCAAGACAAGCACAATCACCTACCTTACAATTCCCCACACCTTTTGGATCGTGCAAAATACATTTTCTACACAGAACCAGATCAGATGGACGAGCGTTCCCTTACATGGCTCCTAAAGCGTGGAAGGACCTCCCTCTCCTCATCAGAGCCTCCTTCTCTCTCCATGAATTCAGCAAGAAGCTCCAGACCTGGCTTCTGAATTAACCAACCTACCATAGGCAGGGGCGGGCACACACACCTGCTCAGCATCAGGATACCCTCGCAGGTGACAGTGCGCTTTACAAATACACATAACATAACATAGAATTTGGGAAAGAGATTTCATATTGTAACCACCAAGGCTACAAAGGCAGTAATATTTAGGCATGAAGTCTAGCCACCCTCACTTCCTCCAACAGTAAGAGTCTCAACCTTATGATTTTATGCCTAATTTGTTGTTCCAGGGAGTTTACTGATACTTTTGGGACCCCCGTACCTGGCTAAACTACAATACATATGTTACTCTCTTTTTAAAATAAAAATAGGCAGTCAAAATCAAAGGACATAGCAGGTAAGAGCAGGCCTACCTTTCTTTAAATTAAATTAATATAACATAACATAACATAACATGTATGTGTAAAGCACATGTTCACCCAGAAGGGTATCTTGGTGCTGAATAACATGTTTATTGATACTCAACTCAATGGTAAATTGGCAGGCCTAAGGGGAACATTCCCTGCCTTGGCCAAGTTCAGAGCAGATAATGCCTTGTGCAAGACCTAGTGAATGTTCCCACTTTACTTATAACTCTGTCCCTTAACAACGCAACATGTGAGCCAGAGTCGGCTGTTCAAGCCTCAAGAGAAGCTTAATAAAGAGAGCACCCATCGCCAGAATCTGCCTTTGCAGGCTGAATACCTGCCTGATCTCGGACTTGGGAAGTCAAAAGATGCTTCTGTGTGCTTCACACTGAACCAGACCAGGACATTTATCCATCTTCCCAGGAAACGCCTCATAGCTGCAAGCCAGAGCTGGCATTTACTTTAACTCAGTCTCATTCAAGATGAGATTAGGACTCGAGGGGCTTTCCAGTCTACCATCCAAGACCAGTGCTTCAGAGATCGACGGGGAAGCAGCCTTATTTTTCAGTGCATCTAAGTGGAACCCCGGGCTGCATGTGACACTGAGCCATGTTCATATATAATTGTAGGTCGAGGCCTTGTCAACTTTTTTTTCACCAATTTGCTCCCTGCCAAAGTTCTCACAGCTTCTTTCAATAGTATTAATTTATGTTTTGCTTGGATTTACATCTTATTCACAGAGTTCTAGGCACTCAGTAATTTACCTACTCTTACACTCCAACACTGGTATAATCTATCAACAATTTGTCCACATATTGAAACAACTTAATATGCATTTGATCCAGTTTTGGATGGTACCATCTTGCTTTTGATGGGACAGGGCCATGTCTAAAGGTTTCACAATAGTGGTCCTAAAAGGCAGCTCTGTTTCAGACCTTGATCACCCAGGTCCCATCAGTAAGAATTGGAAAGGCCTGTAATGCACTGAGCGGAATTACCCAGATACCTGGTTTACTCTAAAATACTGCCCTATCCGCACCATCAAAAGCAGTGCTGTAATCAACAAAACTAGCCCAGAGATGATTCTTGATGGTGCGCACAACCTTATGGACCAGTACAAGATTGTTGTCATGTGTCCCGCAGTGAATGGAAATTGGTCTAAAATAGTGGAATCAACTCCCTCCAGATTGCCCTATTTTTGAGCTCTTTCAACAGGGCTCAGTGTATGCTTTGGACGTAACATCGAGGACAGTGATGAAACAACAGGTTGATGAAGTTGCTGAATTCCCTTTATTGTACAGCATCACCTAACCCTCTAAGAATCTGTTTAGACCAACATGGAATCATGTTCTATTTTTTAAATCAAGACGGTCCATAGATAATATGTTCAGAAACTGAGCGAGAGCTTCAAATTGTGAGGTTTCTGGAAGCTCACATTCTTTCAAGATTATGGATTATGGGGGGCGGGGGGAGGGGGGTACCATCACATTGGTCTCCTAATGCAGAGCTGAAAGTGCCTTGTGGCTGACTATAGGTCACTCTTTTTGTTCTTTATAACAGAATCAATCCCTGCCTGTCCCGCAGATTCATACGCGTTCTCCAGTTTAAGGAGCCAGTGCCAGAATAGGGCACAACATACCTTTTATAGTCATTACAAGCATGCACATGGTCTGTTGTACTCATGACCTGAATAAGGGTGGCTACCCTTAGCTCTTTTGCATCGGACCCACTATCACCTGCTAAAGTCTGTAAATAAAGTCCTTGGGGGCTGTAGTTGTTCCGAGGGCTGGGCAGGCAGTGCTGAATGGAGAATTTAGGGGGATATTTACAAAAATAATTTGGAGTGCATTGTTACAAACCCAGTTCTACGCTACGTTCGCGTAGTTTGCGCTACTTCGCACTACTCAAATTGCACATAGCACAGTGCAAACACGCGTAGAGTAGAGGTAATTTTTTGCTTGCGCGCAGTCCTCAACTACAAGTTGGTGACCGCGAGCGAGCAAAATGACATCCCAGCGAGACTTTTTCCTCGTTTGCGATCAGCAACATCAAGTTGCAGATCGCGAGCATGGAAAATAAACCTCCCGGCGAGATTCTCAACCCGGGGAGGTAAAGTTTCTCATTGCTAGTGGTCGGGTATGCTCGCGACCGCCTGCTATAAGAAACTACGAGTCCGTGTTGAGAAAGCTGCTGCTCGAGTAAAAATCTACTTGAGCGGCAGAAAACAACTGCCTGCACTGTGCAAGATGCGGTTTGCACTTATTGCACAGTGCGGACAAGCATCCGACACTGTGCAATCAGTGTGAACAGCATTTTGCACAGTGCACTATGCAGTTCACGTAGCTACCTGTAACTCGCGTAGTGCGAAGTTCACTTTGCGCAGCTATGCGTAGTGCTACTACGCAAACTACGCCCAGGGTTAATTGTTAATCCAAAATTGCTATTGCTGCACCCTGACATTTTTTTAATGCAGGTATGCACCTTATTTAGAAAAATACGACGCACCCCTCCGTTTCTCCTAGGGCTGACACTAAAAAAAGCTGCATTTTGCCAGCACTGTTGCGCCATTTTGCACAGGCGCCTTCGCTAAAGGCATAATTGTTTATGTACAGGAAGGAACACCTTCCTGCACATATACAATCTTTACAGGCAATTTGCTGTTTCAATGTGTGCTGCAGAATGCAGCACATATGGAAAGAGCAAAATACGAGGAGAAATAAAACGTTTCTCCTTGTATCACCTGTTTAAGACCAGGTGTTTTCTGGTATGATGTTTAGCGCTGCTTTATACCTTGCAAATATGGGGCAGCGTCAAAAAGCAATGGGTGTTGCTCTGGAACACCCACAGCAACACCCATTGCCAGCAGACTGCTGCGGTAAGGGGCATAGCTACAAGGTGGCGTTAAGCCACATTAAGTGGCTTAATGCCACCTTGTAAATATTGAGTTGAGAGCAACGCAACCGGTGCACCAGAAAAAGTGACGCGCTGGTGGCATTAGGGCCGTAAATATTCCCCTTAGTTCATTAGGTACTGTGGTATCCTGATTCTGAACAGCGGTGGGCACTGAAAGACTGGAAAGGTCAAGTGCATGTTGTAAGAAAGTGGCTCTATATATATTGGCCCTAGAATGAAGTACATTGTGTATAGAGTCCACCAACCCCAGAGGTATAACAGAGGTTAAAGTCAGAACTGACCTTACTCTCCAAAGTGGTAGCTTAGTCGAGCAGTAAGGCAGTACCAGAGGACAGTGTAAAGGATTTGTTGTACCCACTCAGTCAGAAAAAGGTTTCACACACTCAAGAACTGAACTCCAGGCCAATTGTTGTTATATCCTCATATATTGTTGTTTTATTTTTAGAACCAACAGTTATAGAAATATACTTTTCTAGTTATGAGTACTCTCAGGTAAATACTTTGTAAAGGAGCAATATAGTTTGTGAATACAATAATTACAGTATAGATAGTAAGCAACACAGTTCTGAATCACACTCTAGCATTGAGCTCAATGGGGTTTTCACAGATAAATTCAGTTGATTACTATAGGGATTACTTTTGTAGGTCCAGGACTTAATCCTAGATTCAGTCCTGGGGTCTAGGCTGAAAACAGATTAGCAAAAATGGTTTAGTTACTGTAGTGAATTTTCATGCATATTAAGCTGTTTTAAAAGTTCACACTTAGAAACTTTTCAATGGAAATCTGGCAATGTTATTCAATGGGAGAAAATTCAGGTTGCAGGTAAAGTACGATCGCGTTACTTTTGTAACCCAGCACTAGTCTCCTAGGGCCAGCACTGGGGGCTTAACTCAAAAAAGGGTAGGTAATTGCGTTTCAGTATTTTGTATGATTTTTAAAGAATATTTGCAGTTTTCAAAAGTAGACAGAAGAAATTTCATAGAAAAGCAGACAATGGGTTCCTATGGAGAAAATACAGATTACTAGTAAGCCCGTTAGGGATTACTTTTGCTGTTCAGTACTGGGCTGAAAGGTACAGTCCTGGCTTCTTCCCTGACCCCAGGTGAGTACTTCGGAATTCGGACTGTGGCTAATTTTATAGGAATTTTTCCATTTTTCAAAACTTCACACTTAGAAAATTTTCGAGTCAAAATGGGTCAATGTTATCCAATCGCAGGTAAGTGAATTACTGGTTTCCAGGTGAGTACTTGGTTGATGAAGTTAAGGTTCTGGGCATAGACTCAGGGGTCCCCCAGGGTCAGGTCAGTACAGTTAGTTCAGACCCAGTGGCACAGGGGTGGCTGGGTGCAGAGGTAGGTAGGCCCAATGATATCCAATGAGGGGGAGGAGACATTCGGTTGGTGGCTGCTGACTAGCAGGCCACGCGGCTCTGGGAGCTGGGCTCCTGGTCACTTGATCAGGGCAAGGGGGGAAGTAGGATAGGACAAAGAGGTCACAGCCAGCGGCACTCGGGCGGCTGGGTGCAGGGTGCGTTTGAGCCGTCGGGCGCTCAATGTTACCCAATAAGGAACTTGAAAAGGGAACAAAGGCTGCAGGCTCGGGGACGGAGACTCTCCAGGGGCGACCAGCACTTCGAGAGGTAAGTTGGGATCTTGGATCACAGGTAGGTACCCCACAGGGAGGCACAGGGGGCTGTAGGGTGCCGGGTGGAGGGGTGTCTTTGGGTGACAGAAAAGCTTACCCTCGGCTGGTCGCGGTTGTGTTGGCCCCTGGTTCTGAGGCTGCAGGCGTCGGCTGGTTCATCGAGGAGGGTCTTTGGGCACTGGAATTTGGGTCCAGTCACCAGGGGGACGTCCTCGTAGTCTTTGTTTGGGTTGGCCCGGCCCGGGCTCGGCTGGTGCAGAGTGGGCTGGTTCGCAGCTTCCTGGTGGCCACCAGGTGGGTTGTTGCAGCAGAGCCTCTGCTGATGAGAGTCCCATTCTTCAAGAGGGTCAAGGCAGGCAGGTCCTCTGGGTGTCCCAAGGTTGCTGTCCGCGGGGGTCACCGGGTTTAGGCAGGAGCAGGTTCCAGGATCAACCGGCCGGTAGGGCTGGGGCCAAGTCAGTTGTTGTTGTCCTATTGTTAGCAGCTGCTCATCAGGTCTTCTTCTTCTTGATCTTCTTTCTTCTTTTTGGTATCAGGATCTGAGGAAGGAAGGTTCAGGGAGCCCCTAAATACTAAATTTAGGGGTGTTACACGTAGGGCAAGGGCAGGGACCAATGGGTCCCTGTCCTGGGGTGAGTACACCCCCTAACCTGCTCCTCTCCTGTAGGAGGGGGCAGGAGCCTAGCTGGGATTGGGCAGGGCTCCCCATCTGCAAGATGGCCGGAGCCCGGGGTCGTGCTTCACCTCGCCTCCTCCACCTGAGGGGTGGAGTTGGCAAAGGTTGCCCCCCCCTTCCTGACGTAGTTTTTCCCGCCAGTCTTCCCGCCGAAGTGGGGGTAGAATCGGTGGGGGCCAGTTGCTGGGTACAGCAAATGGTCTGGAGAAGCTCTCAGAGGCGGCATGCCTTTGAAGCTTCCCCCTGTCCATCCTGGGGAAGGAGACATAGCACCTCGCCCAGGATGTGCATTGTTGCAGGCCCAGGAGAGCGGAGGCTCTCCACCGAGGGGTCCAGCAACATGTCTGCTGGGTGGCAGCCTCTGCAGCCACTCAGCCCAGACGTGGATTGTAGGTTCGGGTTTTGGGGGCATCTCTAAGATGCCCTCTCGTGCATTTTACATTAAATCCCACACTAGCATCAGTGCGGAATCAATGTGCTGAGAAGTTTGGTACCAAACTTCTCAGTCTCCAGTGTAGCCATTATGGTGCTGTGGAGTTCGTAATGACAACCTCCCAGCACCATATACTCTTAAATGGCATCACTGCGCTTACAGTACACAGGAATGGCCCTAGGTACTTTAGGGGCACAGGGCTCATGCACCTGTGCCCTCATCTCTGGCATAGGGCTCCCAGCTAGAGGGGTGACTAAAGTATGCCAGGGCAGTGGGGTCTGTGGGCATGGCACACAGGGATGTGTGCCATGTCGACTCTTGTTTTAGTTCTGTCCTTAGGCACTCAGCCTGCAATTGCAGTATGTGGGTGCCAGGGTACAGGGCCCCTGAGGGTGGAACAATAAGAGCTGCAGCCCTCAGGGGTCTTCTCTGGTCACCATGCCCTGGGTACCTAAGGTACCATTTATTAGGGGCTGACAGTGGGCCAGAGATGCCAATTGGGTCCTTTGTTTCAGCATAGTTTTAGGGAAGGAACACAGGCCCTGGGTACCTGGTTGTCAGGAACCCAGGACACACTCAGTCAAAGCACATCAGCAGTTCAGAAAAAAGTGGTGGTATACCAATGCAAGAAAGATGGCACTTTCACACACATGTATATAATTTAATGTTTTATTTACCTCATGAAGTTTGCTCAGCCTTTTTTGCTATGGCACAACAGGAGTGACTAAAAATTAGGTGTCTTTGAAATCTAATTTTGCAAAATCATTGTTTTCGGAATAGTGACTATCTCAGACACACTCTACTCATGCACAAATGAAGGGACATTAAGATGAAACTTGTTATTTGCATTCATATTTTTACTGCAATCAAACAGAACAGGAGTGCACCTGAGTGTCATTCGCCAGATTATGCAGTCAGACCTGATTGCCCAATACTCATGGTTTTACTGACATCAGCAGGGCTCGTGAAATTCTTGGAAAGATGGATATTTAAAAGAATTGGCCCACAGCGTCCTAACTGTGGCGAGGCAAGCAAACCCTAAGCAAACAAGCCTTAAATGCTTATTTAAATCTCAGGCAATCTATCCTGAAATCAGTCAAGGCTACAAAGGTTGTAAAGGTTTGTAGAAGGTCTATTTGCAGTTCAGGTTTATCCGACTCCCAGTTTACTGCTTTTGGCAGCGGTGTCCAGAGTGGAAAGAAGGTTCGATAACAAGAGTGTTCTTCCCCAAAAGTGTGGGATGGCACGTAGTAGATGAGGAAAAACCGACATTCTTGGAGTGAGGCAGGTTCCAAGGGCAAAGTGCTATCTAAAGTCTGTGTCTGGATTTGTTTTGATGTAGGCCCTCATTATTAGTTTCACAAATTGTCAAGATGATATACTGGAGGACCCGAATCCCAGATCTGGCCAGACTACTGCACCAAAATAGGGCACTTAACCGGCTTTGCACTGAAATGGGGAATAACCAGGCTTAGTGATACAAGGATCTGTTCTCGGTGGTTTTCCCCAAATCCAGTAGCAGCTCCACTGTCGTCTTCATTCTGCTCAGACAAGGTGGAAGATGCCAAAGGGAGGTGCAGTAGGGCATGGGTTTGGAGGCATTAGGTTGAGTGGCCAGGGAGGATAAGGGATAAATTAGGCCTGGAAAGCCGTGTCTGCTTCAGGTGCAAAGCGGGAACTGGGTTGTCCCCTTTCCTCCAGTCCCTTTCTCTGTCCCTACGGCAAAACCGTTGCCAGTGTTTCCTGACCCCCAATTTTCAGTTCCAGAGACAGCGGGCTACTTGTAATGGATGTAAAGTGTGCCCCTGAGTTAAGTGCCTCTCGGCTCACTTATAACCTGATTCGATTTCAATGTTCCATAAGCTCTACAGCACTTGGAGCGCTGAATTTTCATGGTTCGCGATCAGTATTGAAGCTTCTTCTGAGATGCCACTACATGATACAATCTTATCCGAATCGCCAAATAGAAAGATTGCAGACTTCGTAACCGCATTAAACTCATTGCTCATATTTGAAGACTCCGCATTGCTCAATGACTTAGTTATGAAGGTCTTATTGGGGAAAAATGCAACAACCAGTAAATTGGATTTTCGACAATCTAATTTATTTACAAAAGATCCTCCCTGGTCCAGACCATATCCATACCCGAGGAGCCCAGCTTCTTTGTAGTGCACCATTTGGATAGTTATCTTCTACTGAGAGTTTAGGGATTAACATTGAAGGAAGCTACATCCTAATTAGGTCGCGAGGCATGCTTGAGACCGTGTACACTCTTGTACTGCGCCTGCAGAGCACCACTAGGTGCTGCCTTTTCAACACCAGAGAAAGAAAGCGATGGTCTTAGGCTGTTATTGGGATGCACTGATAATTATTTAAAATGTAGCTTAACAGGAGCTCTATCCTAAAGAGCATTAGGCCTCCTAACCAATACATTCGAGCAAATAAAAGGGACCTGAAAGTGCCAATACATGTGATACATCTCATAGCGAATGTAAGGCCTTATGTCCAAAGAATGCAGTCAGTAAAAGTCACAATAAATGTACCGACTTTTACTAAATTCATTGATATTTTACAAACAGGCTTATGTATTAATAGGTCAGGTCTCAAAATTCCTAATCCTAGTGGGTCGCAATTCGAACAAGCATTTACAATGCAATAGGTCTCGCAGCATTAAAGTTTGAGTTATTGGCATTGTGTATGACAATGCGTTGCATAAAATGTTTAGCAAACTTTGAATTGGTGAGCAGTGAGAGTGTGTGCAAGAATATGCTGTTCTTGAAAGCAGTGTGGTAGAGAGTGCAGGAATTTTGGTGACCTGTGCAATTTGGATGATGTACCTCACGCACGGGGCTGACGCAGTTATTATTCACACAGCTCTGATGATGCACCTCAGGCACGGGGATGACGCAGTTATTATTTACACAGCTCTGATGATGCACCTCAGGCACGGGCTGACGCAGTTATTATTCACACAGCTTTGATGATGCACCTCAGACACGGGGCTGACGCAGTTATTATTCACACAGCTCTGATGATGCACCTCAGGCACAGGCTGACACAGTTATTATTTACACAGCTCTGATGATGCACCTCAGGCACGGGCTCACAGCTGTTATTATTCACACAGCTCTGATGATGCACCTCAGGCACGGGCTGATGCAGTTATTATTCACACAGCTCTGATGATGCACCTCAGGCACGGGCTCACAGCAGGTATTATTCACACAGCTCTGATGATGCACCTCAGGCACGGGCTGACGCAGTTATTATTTACACAGCTCTGATGATGCACCTCAGGCACGGGCTCACAGCTGTTATTATTCACACAGCTCTGATGATGCACCTCAGGCACGGGGCTGACACAGTTTTTATTCACACAGCTCTGATGATGCACCTCAGGCACGGGGCTTGCGCAGTTATTATTCACACAGCTCTGATGATGCACCTCAGGCACGGGCTGACGTAGTTATTATTCACACAGCTCTGTTGATGCATCTCAGACATGGGGCTGTCGCAGTTATTATTCACACAGCTCTGATGATGCACCTTAGGCACTGGCTGACACAGTTATTATTTACACAGCTCTGATATTGCACCTCAGGCACGGGCTCACAGCTGTTATTATTCACATTCTCTTTTGTAACATGCACATGTCTATTCTCTTGTAACACACTGTTTGCTACTTCATACTTTTTGTTTGCTTTAGATACTTTCACAAGTGCCACCATTACCAACGTAACATTTTTTCTTGTCTTCAAGTGTCTGCCATATATAGCAGTACTATTCATCTACTTGTACTTTGTTCGCTGTTGTAACCTGCACATGTCACTTTTTCCTCCTGTAATGCACCCCTTGCTACCTCTTGTATTTGTTTGCTCACTATTGTCACTTTTGCTTCATGTAACTTAACGTTTGCTTTTGTAATTTGTTCACTTGTAATGTTCTCCTCATGTATCGTTACTGTTCCTATTGTGAAGCCTCTGACACTTTCGGGTAACGTCCGCCCTGTAAAAAACGCATAACAACGTCCCACGCCCACAGCACTGCATCCGCCTCCCAGTGTGTCCTTCATATCACCCGCCCCCGATGGCCCTCTGCATAGCGCCAAGTCTTTGCTCCCTGTAGAGCGCCTCTTCCTCCTCCCCCACAGACAGCTCTTCGCTACCAGTCACCTGAGGCCCACCAGTGGGTGCAGCGCTCACCAGTGCCTGGCACAGCAACCCTCCACACTCCTCCACATTCTTCGCAAGCCCCATCCCGCCCCTTCAACCTGAGGCCGAGGAGAAATGCCCCCTCACGTGCTCCTCCACTGTTGGTCCTTCCAGTCTTTCATGAAGAAAGCACTCCTGACCCACCCTAACCCTCCTCGGACCCATGCACGTACTTGATCTCCCTAAACTGTGTCTGATCCCCCAAACCAAACGAGAAGTGAAACTGAAGCCCGCTTACCGCTGGTGCTGTGGTGCACGTGAGGAAAAACTACCATGGGGCAGGACTTCCGTTTCCTGCTGGAAGCTCGCGCCCACGGAGTGGCTGGATAGGAGAGGAGCAGTGGTGACGTGGGGCTCCCATGCCCGAGGGAGAGCCCCACAGTGGCGGCTGAAGTCCGGAGTGGCGATAAGTGGGCCTTAGTTGTAGAGGGGGGAGGGTACACTCGTGTGTGTGTGTGCGCGCGTGTGTGTATGTGTGCGACGGCGGGGGGGAGGGGGAGTCTCGGTGCACTCGTGTGTGTGTGTGCGTGTGTGTATGTGTGCAACGGCAGGGGTGGGGGGGTTCTCTGTATGTATATGTGCGTGCGTGGGCACTCGTGTGTGTGTCTCTGTGTATGCGCATACGTGTGTGGTGTTGGAGCTTCCCAGGAGACAGCAGCTGGCCACAGCGAGCGCGTTCGCATGCGCGTGGCCCGCTCCGATCACCTTCTCGGAGAGGAAATGCGCGCGGTCAGGTGCTGTCTCCTGGAAAGCTGCATCCCTAACAATAGGTCTCTGGCGAGACACCGCTTCGCGCTGTAAATCGCCACGAGACCTAACTATCTCGTGAATATTAAAGAGATTGGTCGGAAATTGCGATTCTCTGACATTACAGGGATTGTGGCCTTGCAGGACCAGCAAACCACAACGGCTGTGATTGTTTTTCAATAAAGCAATCCTTTTAAAAAAATACAAACTTTTTATTTTAAACGAAAATAGGACGCCATTAAAATGAAAATGAAAAGCTTCACATTCTTTTTAAGTAACATATTTCATGGCTCACTGTCCACTCATGAAGATGTTTTTGTCAACGTTCACAAAGAGGCCAGTTAGAAAATTAGTTAACATCTCCTTCGAGGTGTCAGTAACCTATCAATGGTTTGCATCTGCAATTGCAGTCACAAACCACTGATAAATATCTTAAAGAATAGCAAATTGGAAATAATGCTCGGACCATGGGCCCACATGCATCATTGTGTCATTTTGCATTTCTTAATTTGCGAAAAATAAGGAATCGCAAATTAAGAAGTGCAAAATGCTATGCATCATTTTTTTCGGTATTTCTTTGTGATTCGGTAAAAATCGCAATTTTTACCGAATCCCAAAGAAATACCGAATTCTTAAGTTAATTTTCGCAATTCCCATTGATTCCTATGGGCCAAAAGGCCCATAGGAGTCAATGCAAATTGCGAGTGGCACTTAGAAAATGTCATGGGTGAAGGGGGGGGGTCCAAAGGACCCCCCCATGCACCCCTGAGATGTATTTTTCGCATTATGTTGCACACACACATGTCCTAAGGACATGTGTGTCCGTAACATGAATGTTGAAAAAAAAGCATTTTCAACATTTTAAACACTTTTTCCAAATTTACCGAGTGGTTCAACCACTCAGTAAATTTGGCACCCTATTTGCGAATTTTCACTTTTTAAAATAATGATGCATTGCTTTTACGAAATCGCACATCTGCGACTTCTTAAAAGCACCCGCAATTTTAGAATTCGCAAACATGTTACGAATTCTAAAATTGCTTCATGCATCCCAAAAAGCACTTTTGCATTCGCAAACGGCCGATTTTAAGGAATCGCACCGTTTGCGAATGAAAAAGTGCTTGATGCATGTGGGCCATGGCCCTTCCAACTTGCGATTCGGTATATGTCAAGAAACAGAGGCATAGATGCATCAAGGTAAAATCCGCTAGCGAAGGGGCAGATTCTCAGAATCTGCCCCTTTGCGACCTGTATTTTTGCATTTGGGATGCATCATCCCAAATGCAAAAATCGCAAATTAAGAAATCGCAAAATTGCGATTACTTGCATTTAAGGATTCTCAAATTAAGATTCCTTAAATGCAATGCATTACAGTTAAAAAAATTGCCATTTCGCTAATAGGGCTCACAAATTACCATAAAGTTGAACTTCATGGTAATTTGCAAAAACTTTGAAAAATGCACTAAAATGCATTTTTCAAAGTTTCATGTTGTGCACACACATGCCCTAAGGGCATGTGTGTGCGCAACATATGTGCACAGATCAATTTCAGGGGTGCAACAGGGTGTCCTTTGGACACCCCTGCACCCTTGAAATTGCATTCTCAATTTGCGATTCGCTAATTGCGATTCGTAAATTGAGAGTGTCTTCCCATTCATTCCTATGTGCCTCTAGGCCCATAGGACTGAATGGGGAGGTATTCCTTAATTGCAATTCGCAATTTGCGACTCGCAATTAAGGAATTTTAAGATATCGCAATTTTTTTAGTAATTTCTTCATGAATAGCATTTTGCTATTCCTTATTAGCAAATCATTATTTTTCGCTATTAAGGAATAGCAAAATGGGTTCTTGATGCATCTGGGGGATATTTTGCAATTTGGTAACGCTACACCAATTCGCTATTTTAGTTTTGTACCACAAGCTATTTTGCTGTCACAAAGGCTCTGATTTTGCAAATCACAGCCTTGCAACTGCAATATAGGTTTTTACATAAACCCCACTAGAGAATTAAAAGCAATTTTTGTTGAAGTGTTAAACTACTACAAAGCGTTGTACTGCAAATTAGTGCTTATAGTAAATAAAGAGCTCAAATTGCTTCTGCACTGTTCAAACACATAATCAAGAAGCAAAGTTCAAGGCAAATCTCCGCATCAGGCCAATAAAATTTAAATGACAGAAATAAAAAGCCCGTAGAGTGCCACAATAACGTCAATAAAGGATGATTAAATGAGTATGCAAATTGCCAGCATTTTTTATACCAGTGTATATTTAAATGTCCAAGGGCTGTCCGAGGTAAAAGGTAGCTGTCAATCCAGCTCTTTGCCCTAGCACACACTCCTCTCCCCTGGCACCTTTCAAGCGTTTTTTCACCAGACTGGGGGCACTGGCCCAAGCTGCACCATGACCACCCACTCCCTACTACAAGCTGCCGGGTTCGGGCATCTTCTGCCCCTCTGCATCCTTGTCTCAGCTACTGGCACCCTAACAGTCCAGAGCTAGGAAATTCGCAGCTACTGGTAGTCATAGCAAACAAAGTCACAGGTCAGTAGGAGAGGAAGAGAGTGACATAAGTACGTTCAGCTGCTTTCAGAGATTACTGCTATGGAGGTTTGACAATCCAAGGTTGTCCATAATGTGACAATCGTGGAGAAGGACAAGCACAAGGAGTCTAGAAACCATTACAAGAGAGACAGTAAGATATCAGGGAAAAGCCGGAGATTCAATAGAGTAAAGCATGCAGAAGGAGCACAAGAACCCCAAAAACAAGAAATGAAAAAAGTGTAAGGCTAGAGACTCAGTAGAGCAAGACACCCACAAGCAGTGCCAGAGCCATAACAAGTAAAAGAGTAAGATAGCAGGATAAGGCTGTCGACTCAACAGAGCAGGGCACGCAAGGAACATAAGGAGCGCAGGTGCTGCAATGATCAAGAGAGATGGACTGCAAGTTAAAAATTAAATTGTTGGCCCCCGGAGGAAGTGAAGTCGCAAACCACTCTTCCCCTGGAAGTGCTGGCCTCAGGACAGGTGGGGTATAGGTTAGTCAGGGGGAAGGGGATGGTTAGTAGTGGGGCTATATTGGCATCAGGAGAAGCATTTCCGGCCTCTTCTGATGCCAAGCACCACAGAGAAGGTAGGCAGTCACAAGGTGTTAGCAAGGTTAGTAGGGTAGTGTAGACATGCTTGTTTCCTGCGTGGCCGTACGCTGGAGTAACAATACAAAAAACCAGGATAGGAGGGCCCGAGGGAGATAGTTTAAAGACCAGCTCAAACTAAATCCCCCAATCTACATATATACAACAATAAATTCAGAGGGTCTTAGAACGTCACCTACAACTATAATGACATAAGTGCCTACAGTGCACCAAAAACTAACCCTACACAGGAAGTCCTACCTTAAAGGACAGAATATCATCACTCACCAAAGTGACATGCTTCATCATCTCGGATCTCCTCCCGTCTGTAAATCCTAGTACAGCAAAGGGCTACAACCCCCTCACTGTGAGGGAGTAGCACGGGAATGTTTTGTGGATGTTATCCCTATCTTAGGGCTACTAAAACCCAAGATGAAGAGCTGTTGATGTTATATGTAAGTGATGAGCCCAGTGCAAAATAAAGCAAAAGTTTGCAGAGTGAGCTAAAACTAACTATCATCTTGATGTTAGGATTAAAAACAGTACAAAGTGCAGTTTTAACATAACTGCAACTGTGGTCTACATGTTTCGGCTCTCATGACCTAACAAGTGTCTAGCCTTCTTCAGGACCTAGATATTAAATGCTACTGCGTTATATATACTAAAACAAGAGGTGTAACCAAAAGTAAATAACTGGAATCGATACAACCTATACCACACAAGATCTCAGATGGAGGTTCATGGTGTACAAGTAAACCTGTGTAGGAAAAGGTGAAAGACATCAAATAATCAAGTGTCAGTGAAATACATACATAGGTCAATTATTAACACCAACTATACAGATGTCCAGTGAAGACTTACCCGTGAATTACACGTAAGGAACATCACCTCATCTGGCAGCAGCTCAGGACGTGAGGCACCGCTCTGAAAAAAACGGAAAATCAAACAATGAAAATATCAGATCCAATTTAAGTGATCTGATTTAATCCAACTTTGACAAGCAGAAGATCTTATTATGTGATCTGTTGATATCTACAGCTTGCAACTAGTAGAAAGGCTTTGTTCACATAAAGACAGTACAACAACCATATCGAGAAACTAAAAGTGTAAAACTGATGAGGTCAGTAAATAAATTGACCTCCTAGTGCGACTACAACATATATATCGTATGTGTAGTGATCTATTATTCAATAGCATGCAGTGTTGTGGTAGGCAGCTAGTCGACATTTGCTTGTATCAAAAAGAGAGACAACATTGACAATATCTCAATTCATCCAATGTGGTAAAAATCATGCAATTCAGTCTTGATCAGTATCAAAGACACCTTCAAAATTGGCATCAAAACCACATAGTTGACAATCAAGTGAATGATAAACAACAGTAACAACAAGGTTTTGTGCAGTATGGGGGATAAGATGTCCGAAAGAGTGATAGCTGAAAAATATACAATGTGTCAGTTGGCACATGGCGATTAATATTCTATATCTGGTGTCTCGAAAAACAATAATGAGAGCAATTGTAGAACCTCGAAAATCTGGGATTGTGAAAGTGTAAAACCTGTATGCAAGGAAAACGGCAGCAGTTTGAAAAGCTATGGAGTGGCCTAATGCAGCGGGAGTCAGTGATGAATTTAAATTGAACTCCCACATAGCCAACAGTGTTAAGGGGAGCTTGCACCTGAGAAATGAAAAAAGGAAGTTGGTCTCCGCAAGTAGAGGAACGTGGATGGCTATAATCGTAGTCACTCCATACCTACAACCAACAGACAGCGAATTACCCGTGCGGGCGGCAGCAGTGCACTCATACTGCTAGAGCTGAGCGCGTAACCTGAAGCGCAAGGAGTTTTGTGCAAATCTTATTGAGGATCCAATTGAAAGAGTGGGAGGGCTTACCTCTCCGGCAGTACCCCAGGCTTTGCAAGGCTGCAACGGGAGGCATCGCGTCGGTATCAGGACTGTCATTTTATGCTGATAAAGTTCCGCTTCAAACATTGTCGCGCCTGAAATGATGCAGCACAGCACATGGGGAACTGGGAAATGTAGTTAGTTGGACGGCCACAATGACAAACTTGTGATTAATACATAAAATCACAGCAGCATATAAAGACCGGTTGATCTGAGTTTGCAATCCTGTTAGTATCAATTCTAGAAAATTTACAGATAACAGAGTCTAGCAACTTGAGAGAGTGTTTGTAAACTCGATCTCCCAAAATGGTACAATAAAGTTGACAAACATTGAATAAACACATGCAACGTGCGTGTGCGGTTGCTTTAGATCCATGCTGATGCCCAATGGCTAGAATGAGATCCTTAGAGAATTATGGAACATCAACCAATAGAGCCGCATTAGATTCTTGCTATGTATTTTCAGATCATAAATGATGATGTCCCTGTACTTTGCCCCGACATTCTAGCAATTCACCATCGGCACCCATGCTCATGGCAGATGTCCATGAACTCACTGATCACTACAACATGCTAAATGTTTTGAATGCAATCGCCCCCTTCAACTAAAAAGAAAACCCAACAAAGACTCCAATCCTTGGTTCAATGACTGTCTAAATTCAGACAGGTGCAACTTAAGGCTAGCGGAACGAGCTTTGAGATCCTCTCCATCTGCTGAACTCCTCAAACTTCTGAGAGCAAGAAGGACTCTTTACAACAAACACATCTGAACTGACCAAACGGCAATCCAACAACACACCCATTCAATCGACAACCACCACCAGTCCCCAACCTAATTGCAAGGACTTTTCTGCCTTCTTCATCGAATAATCCAACAAAATTGAATCTGATCTAAGGTCTGCCTTGCGCGAATCATCTTCCTCACCAGACTCACACCTAACTCCCCAATCCCCTCTTGCTCCCTACGACTCCCCATAAAACTATGCACATTGCAATCAATACTCAACCTTCAATGACACTTCCATTCTCAACCTTCTTTCTACCCTGAAACCCTCTAATCATTTCAACGATTCCCTTCCCTCATATTTCTTTAAAGAAATGATAAGGCCTCTAGGACCAAGATCATTAATACTTCCCTACTTCAAGGTGAGGTCCCTGACTGCCTAAAGTACTGGCTAATTCTCTCCATCCTTAAGAAACCTATGGCGGACCCGAGGATCTAAATAACTTCCGACCAATCACTAACACCCCTACTCTGGCAAAGCTCATTGAAAAATGTGTACAGGAACAATGATGTAACCACATTGAGGCAATCGGGTTTCCGTCAAGGCCACAGCACTGACACAGCCATCACTCACATAGTTGATGATGCTCTTACCCTACTTGACCAAAATGAGTCCTGCCTATTAATCCTACTTGACCTCTCATCAGCCTTCGATACGGTCAAATATGACAACCTCCTGACCCTTCTGGAACATAGAATGGGGCTGTCTAGTGCAGTACTAAAATGGTTCTCCTCTTTTCTCCACAATAGAACACAGAGAATTAAATCCAACCAATCCCTTTCTCATCCCAGTCCCTGCACCCTGGGGGTTCCCCAAGGCTCCTCACTATCACCCACTCTTTTTAACCTATTCATTGAACCCCCTCATCGAAATCCTCAAAGCATCTAACATCCAATACCACATGTATGCAGATGACACCCAGCTGTACATGAAAATCTCCTCGCCTGACAACATCAAGTCACTCAACGGAACCTTACACAAAACCTTCAACTGGCTTACCTTCAACCATCTCAAACTAAACGCCCTCAAATGGAATTTCTCTTTATTTCCCCGCCCAAGCAAGTACCCATCATTGAGGAATACATCAAAAATCTGTTGGCTCTCAACTGCACACCACATATCCTGGACTCTACGAAATCCTTGGGTATAGTGCTGGATAGGAACTTGAGCATGCAGGACCACATTAGTGCTTCCACCTAAGGAGCGAACTTCAAACTGAGCATCCTAAGGAAATTAAAACCTTTCCTTCCCCCTAATGACCTCAAGTCCATAGTGCAAGCATTAGTCATTTCACGATTGGAATACGGCAGCGCAACACTCTGCGGTCTGCCTAAGTACAGACTGGCCCCCCTCAGAGTCTCATTGAATGTGGCAGCAAGGCTGGTCACAGTATCCAAGAAGTACAATCACATCGCCCCAGACCTGAAAACACTCAACTGGCTACATTTCAACGCAAGGATACATCTTAAACTTGCCTGCATGACCTACAAAGCCCTTCACTTCAACACACCTCTCTACCTCGCAAAAAAATTGAGCTGTCTGGTGGTAGCTGTACCGCCAGGAGCTATTGAACCCTCCTACTTAAACCAAAGAAATTCAAAAAAACAAAAACCCATAACCGTTCCTTCTCAGCAATAGCTCCAAGAATCTGGAACGCCCTTCCAACAGAAATTAGACTTATTCCATCAACAGTGTCCTTTAAAAATGAAATGAAAGTGTTACTGATGAATACCTACCTGCCCTAAAGCCCAGTAGGGGTACTGAGTCACCTCATATACTATTACGTGGATGACGTTCTCTTTTTTTTTTTTTTTTTTAACCTCATATTGCGAAAAGAAAGTGGATGATAAGGTGTTCAGGGGAATTGACGGTCTATTCATATTGTATACCTTCACTGCCCCGGATTTCTGTTGAAAATCCCAGGGGGAGTTTCCCAGCTGTTACTTGGTACCTGTCAATATTCTCCTCTTTACCTTTATCCAACACAATAATTCCAACGTTCTGAGATGAGCTAGCCCTAGAGCTACTCGGCAGAGATCCAGTCCTGCCAGGAAATTATTGTCTCCGCTTTAATCATTGGTAAACAAAAAAAAGAAAAAAGAAAAAAGAAAAAAAAAAAAAGGCCAAAAACAAAAGGAAAAGAAGAAAACATTCTAAATTAAAGTAAGTTGTCACTCAGGAGTAAAGAAGTTTACCCATATCTCCCAAAACTGCATTCTTTTCATACTATTCCCTTTCCTATCCAACCTACACACCTTAATAACAGAATTTAGCCAGTCCTCATATGACGGAGGTACCGGTTTTATCCAATTTATACAAATCTCTCTTCATGCTAATAATATCAGCACAAACATTAAGTTTTCCTGAGGTTTACTTAATCTGATGGTATTTGAACTGATCCCAAAAATAATTAAAGGTGTACTTATTGGGGTTCTCATTAGTGCCGACAGTGTCTTACCAATCTCTTGCCAAAAATGCGCAAGTGCCGGGCAGTGATGAAACATATGGGTATCATCTACCTTTTCTTCGCCACATTTACTGCAAGTTTTTATCGATGCGCCTTTAAAGCTTGATAACCTCTTTGGAGTCCAGTACACTCTATGTATTGAGAACAGATGATTTCTTTTTAGAGCCGCAGGTTTTACACACGCCCAACATGTTTCCGATGATTTTTTCCAGATCATATTTAAATCAATATCTTCATTAGTAAGCTCTCTTCTCCATATTTTTTCAGGTATTGATTGATCTTCTCCTGCTTCAATTAACGCCCAATACCATTTTGATATTTCTTTTATTATTGTGGATTTCTTTGTCATTTCCTCTTCAAAGTTTCCTGCATCTGTTGTTTCTTTTGGAATGGTATTAGCCCAGCTCTTTAATTGATAATATTTGAACTTCGACACTTTCCCTTCCGTTATTGTGTGTAGGTGTTCCCATGATATTAAATCATTTTCACATAGTTGTCCCTACTTTTTGAAACCCAATTGTCTAAGTACACTAGATAATGCATCTTTCAGGCATTCTGGTGTTCCAGGTGAATCCCAAATTGGGGCCATATTACTATAATATGGGATCTTCAAAATGCTTCTAAACTGGGTCCATAGTTTGACCGCAATAATTAGCAGCTTCAAATTTACTTTCTTAACAAATCAGTTTCCTTTGCTTATTTTTATGTGCTCCCAAACTGAGTAAATGTCCTCTTATTATTGCTTTATGTGTGTCCCATATAATTCTTTCAGAGGATTCTTCACCATTGTCTGCAAAATAATTAGTTGTGGATTTTAGCAATTGATCCACACTTTCTTCCGTTGTTAGGATTGATCGATCCAGTGTCCATCTAGTTGATGTTAAGCATTGTGTTAATGACAGTTTCAATTGGACTGCCGAGTGGTCCGATAGGTGAGCTGGTTGATGTTCAATATTTTTAACCTTATCTCGAAGTGAATTGCTTATTAAAAAGAAATCTATTCTGGATTTATGTCCTAGTTTTTTATTATGAAAAGTAAACGGATATGTTTTTTCACCTTTTTGTATCCACATATCAACTAAGTTCAGATCTTTTTTGTATATCCCCAGCCATTCCCGCATCTTTGGTAAATTCCTTTGTTTAGAAGGAGGTTGCCTGTCTACGGTCGGGTCTAATATAATATTATAATCTCTTCCTACAATTATTGGGGCTGTGGATGTTATTAATTCTGAATATAATTTCTTGAGTGCCGCCGGGTCATCGATGTTTGGGCCATAGTATCCTGCTATCATAAATGTGACGCCCTCTATCCTGATTTTGGCCATTGCCCATCTTCCCTTTCTATCTACCTCTTCCGATTCCAGTTTAGCATTCAAAGATTTTTTATGATAATTGCCACTCCTTTTATTTTACAATCTTGTGATGTATGAATGCTTGAGCCAATCCAATGTAAGTTTTTCACAATTTGAGACCACTCTGATTTTTTTAAATGGGTTTCTTGAAGAATAATTATCTCGCTTTCTACCTCTTTCAGATACTCCAGAATTCTTCTTCTTCTCTTGGGAGTTCTAAGTCCATTGACATTCCATGAGAGTATTTTTATCATCTTTTCTTTCGCCATTCAGTTTTAAAAGTAAAGTTTGATTGAAAATAAAATTGAAAAGGACCATCTAGTTCCAATCGAAAGCCTTTGTTTACCAAATTTGAGGTTATTTTTTTGTTTTTTTCCCTATTTTGCTCCCCACCCGCTTGCAATTATATCTTACATAATTACTGTACAATGCAGGCAAAACGCCCCACCCTGAGGAAGCCCCCTTTCTTCTTTTTTCGGGTGGTATTTCAACCCTTTTCGTGCTCCGTAACTCCAGCCATTTTGTTACACATTAAATAATTGTTTTGCCTTCACTTTCCCCTTTATTTAAATTTTTTTGGCTTTTTAAAATTTATTTTCAGGTTAAAAATCTTCTTTCTTTTTTATTTTTTCTCTTTCTTTTTGCATCCAAAGAGTTGTTTAGTTACCTATTCCGATTTCTCCTACTTACTCATTAGCCTTTATTAATCTTGTCAATTTCAATTTGATCTTTTATTTGCTGGATGAGGTTCTCTACCTCTTTCGGCTCCTTTAGATTGTGCATTTTGTTTCTCCACATTATTCGTAAGGCAGCGGGAAATTTCAATTGGACATTTGCACCCAGACTTTTTAATTCTTGCATGTATTGCCCCAGTTCCCACTGTCTATCTTGCGTAGCCTTGCATATATCCGACCTGACGCGAAATGTCCAGTTGTCTTTGTTGAAAGACCCGCTTTTTAGTCCTTCATTGAGAAATCTTTCCTTCAGAGAATAGGTCCTGAAATTTATTAGTATTTTCCTCTGGGCTTTTCGGTCTTTACTTTTTCTGAAGGGATCCCTGTGTACTCGCTGAATGTCTGTTGATAGCTTGCTGTCCTTTGACCAGGGAAAGAACTCCTCTAACAAGGATATAACATACGCTTTTATATCTGACCCTTCCATATTTTCAGGGATACTCAATAATCTGAGGTTATTGCGTCTTCCCTGATTCTCCAGGGATTCAAGTTTTTCTTTGATTGCCCTCTCACTGTCTTTTATCTGCCGTATCTCCCTTTGGTTTGCATCTACTTTTTTGATTAAAGAGCCAAGCTCATTTTCCACAGCCGTTACTCTTACTCCTAAATCATTTAATTTCTGGTCGAGGTTTTCAACTACTTCTTGGATTTTGGATTGATTCCCTTCCGATATTGAGAATTTCTCTCTCATTTCCCCCCAAATTTTGTCCATCATTTTGTCCAAGCACGCCCCCATTATTTCTTCCATTTTGCTTATACCCGTCTGATCCATATCTTGCTCCGTATCTTGTTCCCCTGGCTGCAATTCATGTAGGTCTACGTCTTTTTCCTTTTCAACTTGCTGCCCCGCTGCTCCCCTTGTTGCTCTTGTAGGGTTATATCTACTTCAGGTTCAGCTTCAGCCTCTTTCTCTGTGAGTAGTGCCGTCAAATTACTCATTATTGTTTTTAGTTTTGGTTGGTGTAGTGTCAGTAGTGACCCGACTGAGGTTGGGGAGACTTTTTGTTGTTCTCCTTCTTCTTCTTCTTCTGTGCTTTCCTCCAAATACTCTAGAGCAAGTATTTCTTCTTCGTTCTCACCAGTAGGTTCTTCACCCTCGCCTCCACCTTCACCTGATGTAGATGTTGAAGTACTCTCAGCTAAAGTCTCCGCCGCGGGCTGTCCACCCCGTATCTGCAGTACTTGTTGCACTTTAAAATATGATCTTAGGGATGGTGTTATTTTAACTTTTTGCCCCCTAGCTTTCGTTTTTGAAACTCTGCCTTTAATACTCTCTGATAGTACGTCCAGTCGCGGTAGATTTCTTTTCTTTGTACTTCTTGGGGTCACACTCTTTTTCTTCTGGGCAGACAGTATGTTTTGCTTGGGTAAATTCTGGCTTCTTAAACAGTAGACTGATCTTCCAGTTTCTTCTTCTTTTTTTTCTCGTGTGTCTGAGGGTACTGCTTTCTCTACCAGTAGTTTTTTTGACCTAGTAGTATAGGTAAATGCAGGGGTGAACTCTTCTCTGGTATTTTTTGCCTCCAGTTCTTGTGTGGTAACAGCACCGTACTCTCCCGCTGGGGTAAGTTCTTTGGATTTTAGGCAATGCTCTTTTTTTTCCTCCTCCCGTAAGACAGTGTATGGTAGTTTAATTTGCATTAATTTTTTATCGTCAGGAACAGCCACATTGCTTCTTTTATTCATCCAGTACCAGGCATTTAAAGTTTGAGAATCCCTAAAGTACTCCTGGTTTTTATTTATTTTTACACTTATTTTTACGTTTAGGATGTTTGGGAAATAAGCTTTATTATATTTATTTTTGTTTGAAATGCCACTTTGTGCACTCTGTATATTCCTGTCGTTGCCTGTTTCTTTGTAGCAGCAGCTCACTTTTTTGCAGTCTCTGAGGTTGGTGCCGCTGACTCTGCTTCCTCTCCCCCGGAAGAGGAAAGTGATTCCACCAAGCGCCCTTCTGCAGCACCGGGTGGTGTCTCTTGCTCTCGCCCAGACCTCCACCACCGTTGCTTGGACGCCGTGCTCTCTCTGCTCCGGCATGCGGTTCTCTACCGGCCGCGACTGCTACGCTCCCTAGATGCCGCCGAGATCCCGACAGGCGTGTCACCGGCAGCACTGCAGCAATACCGCTGGCTCGCTGCGACCACCACGTCTCGGTGAGTGTCTCCTTAGGCCTTTTTTTTTTTTGCAGCTACCTTCACAGAGTCCCTTCTTAGAGTGCTACGGGGAGAGTTGCTTCGGGCGGGTATTTCAGGTTAATTAATTACGTAGTCTATCGGGTAACGGGTATCACCGCCCTACCTTGACCAGCACATTGTTAACTGGAAACCCGGCTGGGATCATCCATTTGCTCCGGGGAAGCGCTGGCATCGACTTGTTTGCTGACGTTTTCAGGAGCCCGCGACCGAGCGTCTTAGCCGGCCGCCATCTTCCTCCCCCAACAGAAATTAGACTTATTCCATCAACAGTGTCCTTCAAAAATGAAATGAAAGTGTTACTGATGAATACCTACCTGCCCTAAAGTCCAGTAGGGGTACTGAGTCACCTCATATACTATCACGTGGATGACTTTCTCACACCTTATTCTACTGACTAATTCTTTTGCCCACTATTACGTCATTATGTAAATATTGCTATTTTTGCCTTTCCTGTTGTCACGTAACTATTGCTATTTTTCTCTATCATGTCGTCACTTAACTATTGCTATTTCTGTCTATTGCTATGATTCTGCCATGATTTCCTCTTCCCATATGTGTTGCATCACTCTGTAAAGCACTCTGATACCCTCTAGGGTCATGTTCGCGCTATACAGAACTTTCTAAATAAATAAATAAATTGGATCTGACATTTTCATTGTTTGATTTTCCGTTTTTTTCAGAGCGGTGCCTCACGTCCTGAGCTGCTGCAAGGTGAAGTGATGTTCCTTAGTTGTAATTCACAGTTAAGTCTCCACTGGACATCTGTATAGTTGGTGATATTAATTGACCTATGTATGAATTTCACTGACACTTGATTAATTAATGTCCTTCAACTTTTCCTACACGGGTTTACTTGTACACCATGAACCTCCATCTAAGATCTTGTGTAGTATATAGGTTTTATCGATTCCAGTTATTTACTTTTGGTTACACCTCTTATTTTAGTACACATAACGCAGTAGCATTTAATATCTAGGTCCTGAAGAAGGCTAGACACTTGTTAGGTCATGAGAGCTGAAACATGTAGACCACAGTTGCAGGTATTATGTTAAAACTGCATTTTGCACTGTTTTTAATCCTAACATCGAGAGACAACCATTAACATTCTTTTTTTTCCTGATAGTTTTCGCTTACTCTGCACACTTTTGCCTAATTTTGCACTGCGTTCATCACTTACATATAACATCAACAGCTCTTCATCTTGGTTTTTAGTAGCCCTAAGATAGGGATAACATTCACAAAACATCCCTGTGCTCCTCCCTCACAGTGAGGGGGTTGTAGCCCTTGGCTGTACTAGGATTTACAGCCGGGAGGAGATCTCAGATGATGAAGCATGTCACTTCAGTGAGTGATGGGATTCCATCCTTTAAGGTAGGACTTCCTGTGTAGGTTTAGGTTTCGGTGCACTGTAGGCACTTGTGTCATTATAGTTGTAGGTGACATACAGTGGAGCAGCCATGGCATCGCCGGTTAATGATGCGGACCGCGCAGCTGCTTGGTAAGAATGGGGCACCTGATGCTTTCCGTGTCAGGCGGTGTGGCAGCGGAAGCAGCGGCTTGCTTGACTGAGCCACTAACAGCCAGGAAATCAGGGGTGCCATGGCAGGTGTGTAAAGAGAGTGCAGAATTAGGAAAGACTAATGGAGACTCTCAAAAACAAGTACAGATAGACATATCTTTATAGCTGAACAAAGAACCTATCACGGGGCCTTAAAAGAGGCAAAAACAAAATACTATACAGAAAGGATTGAAAAAGCTGGTAGTTCATCCAAAGAACTTTATACAGTCATTCGGGAACTATGTAAGCCTACCTCGCTGTCTCAATTTATAGTGCCTTCGCCCGAGAATTGCGACCTACTAAACAACTTCTTTATAGATAAGGTGACAAAAATGTATGCAATCTTTACTCCCACTAACAAGGAAGACTACAGTCTGGGAAAGTGTAGCTCCTCATCCTGCGGCCCACAGTCATCTAGACAGGCTGTCACCTTTTTCTGAAGATAAAGTGGCTAAAGCCATGATAGAGGTTAAGGCAGGATCTCCATTAGACCCTTGTCCGCACTTAATTTTTTCCCGCCTGGTGTCAGTATTATGCCCCCAGGTCAGCAAAGCCCTCAATCAATCTTTAGAGCTTGCATCTTTCCCAGATATATGGAAAAAAACTGGTGTTTCCCCCCTTTTAAAGAAACCAGGTCTTGAAATCTGTGATGCAGCCAACTATAGGCCAATTTCCCAATTACCATACCTGTCTAATGTTTTGGAGAAATTGATTAATAAACAACTCACGACTTTCATTGAAACCAATGGCCTATTAGATCCTTCACAAACTGGATTTAGAGCAAATAATACCACTGAGGGTACTTTGCTAGCTGTGTCTGATAATATTAGGTCCTTAGTCGATCAGGGCAAAGCCGTAGCACTGATCCTTCTGGACCTCACAGCGGCTTTTGATAAGGTGTCCCACAGCAAGCTGCTAAAAATTCTCTATGAAAAAAGGCTCTGCTCAAAAGCCCTGGGATGGTTAGCATATTTTCTTAAAAACCAAACCCAGTTAATTCAAATGGGTCCCTATTCTTCCTCTGCAAAAAAAAGTCAATTCTGGAGTCCTGCAGGTAGCTACCTTATGCACCACTCTTTTTAACATATATGTTTCTTTACTAGCAGACATCAGCAGGAAATGGGGTTTTGATATATGCTCCTACGCTGATGACACTAAACTGATAATTCCCCAGTTTGACAGACTGACAAAAGTTAACACTAAAGACAATCTCATACACTGCCTTACAGAAATTGCTGGTTGGATGTCTGAACACTGCTTAAAGCTAAATGCTGGAAGATTGGAGATCCTACTTTTTGGAGGCACAATTTGGGATAATAGCTGGTGGCCCCAGACACTGGGCACTGTCCCTAAACCAAGGCAGGCTGCTAAGAATTTGGACATCATCTTTGATGAAGTCCTGTCCATGCAGAATCAAGTACGTCTTTTGTGCGGGAAAAGCTTCGCCACGCTAAAACGTTTTAGACAACTTTTTCCCTGGATCCCTCTAAACTGCAGGTAAACGATGACACAGGCCCTTCTTGTGAGTAGGCTGGACTATGGAAATACATTGTATGTTGGCATGGCGGACTATCTTTTTATCAGACTTCAAGTGGTCCAAAATGCCGCTGCTAAACTGATATGCAACAAGAGCAAATACAGTCTAGCCTCCTTCTGTATGAAGGAGTTACGTTGGTTACCAGTACACCAAAGAGCCAATTTTAAGCTCTTGTGCTATGCACATAGAAAGCTATACAAAACTGGCCCACGAATTCTACAGGGAAAATTAGACTTTTATGTACCCTCGCACAACCTGAGATCTCATCATCAGGCATTGGCGTCAGTCAAGCGTACGTCTAAAGTCAGGACGGGTGACCGATCATTCTCAAAATTAGCAGCGGTTCTCTGAAACAAGCTCCCATCGGAACTTCGCATGATGGAAGATTATTTAACGTTCAGTAAAAAGCTAAAAACTCACATATTTCCCATTTATCAACCTGTGAAGTAGAATATCACACTCCTACATTAACCTGCACTTTGCTTTGACTTAGTGCTGTGATGTCCCTTGGGATGAATGTTGCGCTCTACAAATACAAATAAAGCATGCTGTGGCCTGCAATAAGCATGGGGGCCTGCAGAAGATCCTCCTGGCATGTCTCTTCTCAGCTAAGGAGAGAGATTAAATACCTGAGGGGGGTCAGGGTTTTTAAATTTGGAGGACACACGCTCAAACAGGGGGTAAGATAAATGTTGTGGAGCTCCCAGTTAGGCTGTTCCTTTGGACTTCTCGGCAGGGCACCCCCTGGCGTGTTGACGTGCAGGTGGCTGGACCTCGGGCCAAGCACTTCGTAAAATGCAAGTTGGTTGGGCCTCAGTCCTGAGTGAAAGAGCCTGGAGGAAGGAGGGCCCCATTTCACATCAGGGGTAATATCGGTTAGCCTTGTGGTGGTGAGGGGTTCTTGGGCCCTAGGAGCCCCTAACTAAGCAAGTGGCAGGTGGTGGACCTAGAGGTTTACATTTGTGATGTGAGCAGCACCTGCTTATTCAGGAGACAGAAGAGCACTGGGCTAGAATGTGTGAGGCCAGGGAGATTGCAGCTGCTCCTTTCTCTGCACAGGGGAAACCACAGGAGATAGATGTACCGGGCGGGCCCATGGGTCAGTGGACCCCAGACTGATAGTACAGTGGATGTGGATACCCATCAACCATGAGCAGGATGTACGTAAGGTGGGAGCTAGTGTGGCTCGGGGCTTGGTGGTGCGAGGGACCCTCCATGTTGGAGCAGCCTTTCGGGGAAGGAGGCACAAGATCGGCGCTTGAGGCCAGAAGACAGATGGAAATGACAGAGGGGCACAAAATGGCCCCTGGATGTTGGCTAGGGGCAGCATGGGGGTCCGCGGCAGCCAGCCCTCTGTTGAGGACTCGCAACCATGGTGTCTGGCTGGGACCCCATTTGTCTCAGCATGGTGTGTCTATGCAATGGCCGAAGGGAGTAGTGCAGGAGCTTGAGTGTGCAGCTGCAGTGGGAGATAAAGAGCTGATCTTTTACAATGTTGACAAAAGTGATAACAGGGAGGAAGGAGATTTGCGTGATGACGAGGATGTGCCCGTGTGGAGAACTAGGAGAAAGGATTGTCAACAGGTGAAGTTGGTGTTTTACAGATGTCAAGTGCAGACAAGAGGAGTGCCAAGACTAAAGGGCCCTGGAGCAGTGGCGGACGGTGTAAAGAAAAGGAGATGGAGGGAGAGAAGTATAGACAGGTAAAAGTGATTGGTAAGCAGCATGGGATATTTAGGATTCCAGAGTTGGGGGTAGGCCTTGCAGGTCCGTGGGTATGGGGGATGGAGTGGTAGATGACTCACAGGCTTGCTGACAGACGTGATGGTATTCGGGCACCTGAACAGGTGGGTGCCAGCAAACAGGCAGTGGGTCCCAGGGACAGTACTGTTGGGCAAGGCGAGGGAGAAAAGAAGGATGAGACTGAGGAGGCAAAATAGAAAGAGAGACTACCTTACATGGGATTGGTGAATGTTTTTGGGGTCCCATTTGTCAGAAAAAACAAAAATAGAATTTGGGAGAGGTGTGGACAGCAACATGGTTAAGTAAGACGTGCTTCTAACAAGCTCAGGCTGGAGCCACAGAATCCAACCTAAATCCAGCAGTTCCTAAACTTGAAAGACAGCTGCCCTGGACTGAAAGACTGTCCCCTCTGGCAGGGGGAGATCTGCAGGCTGAGAGGGGCACAATAAAGCAAGATGAGGCGAGAGAATATGCTCCCACTCAACCAAAAGGACCCTGCACTAGACCCGCCAGAGGCCAACAACAGAGAAGAAGCAGAGCCTGCTGGGCCTGTCTGCAGTGAGACAAAAGGTGAGCACTGTTTGTGACCTCACAGCGAGTGGCAGTGTATCCCAGACCTGGAGATTTGGAGAGCCCACCCAGAGCACCGCAAGATGGGGAACTGGGCCCAGACAGAGGGATTGCGGCCAATGCGAGGTGAGGGAACCACTCCCTGAACCCATCCAAGGCCGAGAATAAAGAAGACGCCGAGTCCACCTGGCCTGACCACAACGAGGATATCGGCGGCAGCCTGTCTCAAGCCCACAGAGTGAGAGGCTCAAATCCCGGCCCGAAATACTAAAAGGGAGAAAGCTGGGCCCTGGAGGAGGGAACATAATTTGCCCAAGGTGCATGAGGAAAAAAAGAACAACACACTGCGTCCATTCATGACTAATCGGCTTGCCCCCACCTGGTGGGCCTGATCCGGCAGAGAGAAGGGATCGACTGCCCCCTGTGTTGGCTGTGGCAGTGGAGACCCTCACCAAGAGTCAAGGAGAAGGGAGGGAAGTTCTGCTGGAGCTGCAGATGAGACCGAGGTGAGCTGGGTCTCACAATCAGGAGACTGTCAATGCGATGGCCTAGGCGGAATACCAGTTACAGTGTCCACTGAGTGTGGTGGGAGACATAGAGTGCATGCGAGAGGGGTAGCGCTGCCGGGCAGCCAAGACATTGAGCGCGCTCAGGGGACTAGGGATGGGAGAAGAGGTCCGGTTAACAAGGCAAGGGACCAATTGTGAGGGCAGAGGGGCCAATTGTGAGCATACCAGAGATTCTGAGGAAGGCCTCGATAGGCCTACAAAACCTGGGCATCAAGGGGTGCGCCCAGAACAGGCCAGGCCCTGATAGGAATAAGGCATAAGAAAGCAGGACACCATATGGGCCCCCCCTAGCCAGGAAGGCCCAGAACAAGGCCCACAAAGGGAAAGAGACCTGAAAGGCCAGTAAAACCTCAACTAGGACCTAGAACACATATCCACAACCCACCCATTATAGCAAGCACGCTGCTAAGGTATCCAGACAGGGCAACACCATGAGAGGCTCCTTCCTGTCCCTGAGATATGACACTGAAAGGTTAGCACCCAGCTGGGGACCCTCCCACCCAACCCGGTCAGAAACGAAATGGCTGGAAACAGACAAGGGGGAACCCACACACAGAGGACCCAAGACGACTGATTGGCAGCCCCCTGCTGATACCCCCCCCCCACCACATAGGGGAGAACCACTGACAGAAAACCTTCAAGAGGCCTATAGACAGTTTAAGTACTTGTGAGGCAAGATTCAGATTGAGACCAATTATAACTGGGAATAATCTAAGCCAGCACAGGGATAAGTTACATATAGAAATCAACTAAAAGAACTGCTGTGCACCAACGGCGGCATAAACTGGAGGCACCAACATAAGAATGCACAAAGGAAAAGACCAGAAAGACCCAGACATAGCCCCAGGGAGCCAAACGCAGCCTTGTAAGACGAGTACCTCTTCTCACCTTAATGGGCAAAGACAAAGAACCCAAACCCCCTAGACAAGGGTAGATGGACCGACATTGCAGAGTCGTCACCCCACCTCCAGAAGGACCACCACCGCTTCTGCCAGACACTGTAAACAAAAAACAGTGGTTCTGTCGGGTATGTAGCAATTTCTTTGCTGTACTGTAAATATAAATATGCTTTAAGTATTTCACATAAACAACATTGAATGTACAATATGTAGAAACACACACCACAACTCTCAAATTGAAAGATTTTTCTTATTTTAAATATCTGATATGTATCAATCAAAGTAGAACAATTGGCTGTCCGAGACAGAAATGACATGAAATCACATACAAGGTGAAATGTTTTAATGACTGGTAGTGAAAAGTGGTAAATGTGCTATACACATATAAGAGGGGATGACATATTAACAAACATTAGTACAAAACATACACTATCAATAGTCCATTTTCGACAAAGATAATAATCACAACAGACAAAATTATTGTCTTTATAATAAGAAAAATCTTTCAATTTGAGAGTTGTGGTGTGTGTTTCTACATATTGTACATTCAATGTTGATTATGTGGAATATTGAAAGCATATTTATATTTACAGTACAGCAAAGAAATTGCTACATACCCGACAGAACCACTGTTTTTTGTTTACTTTAGAACCCAGGTTCTGAGGGTTACTGGGATACTAATACACAGCTCCCCCCACTAGGAAGAAGACTCCCTGGCGCACAGCGCAAAGAGACACGAAGTGTCTTATAAACAGTTAAATCCAAAAGTTAAATCCAATGCTCAGAGAGGTTCCATGATTGTTTAATTCACATCATTTGAACAGTTCATCAATGCTCTGAGGCAACGTATACATGATCCAACATGACAGGTCATCCAGCAATTAATCCTCCCAATGCATTTCGGGCAGATAACAGGCCCTTCCTCAGGGGACAGCTCTACAAACGTAAAGGAAACAGAATCCTGCTATAAAAGGAAGGAACCGTTTTTAAAACGCTGATTTTTTAAATTGATGGAATAATAGTTTTAATACAGTCAGAGTTGTTTGACTGATCCTAATACCCGTTTTGTAGGCTTACTCGCTCCCTTTAGGCGCTGCCAGGGGCTCGAATCAGGTAAACAATCTCCCAGTGCTCTGTCATTCAGCCTGCCCGCCCCGGTCCGACTCGGTATCCAATACCGTTGAGCGGAGGGCGGGTCAGGTACGAGCCTGGTGACACACTTCCTGGTCCTGTTGTAGTTCAGAGCGGTTAGCGCTCTAGCCTTACTGCAACTGGGGCTATTTAGCCACTCGTCGGGAATCAAGCGCGCAGCGATTGCGCGCAGGGGGCGCCTTCGACGCGCCTAAGACAAGCCAAAGACCTGCCCGTCTGCGCCCGTCCGCGCCAGACCGGGCTAGGGGCTATGGCAGGTCCTGCTGTTCCACCGCCGTCCAGCGCGACGACGAAAGTTACATACTCCTCTAAGGTACTGCGAAGCTTAAATGTTCCTTACTTACTAAACGCTAACTGCCCCACCCATCTAGAGGTGGTAGGCCCCTTTTCCTGCAAATCCTGCTGTGCACAATTTACGACTGTCCACACTGTGACTCCGCGTATACATTGTGAGGATTCGTTGATACCCATGCCATCGCCTGCCGTAGTTACCGCCCCGCAAGGGAGGAAAAACATCTTATGTAATATAAGGTCCCTATCAAAACACGCGGTGGAGGTATGGGATATGATATCCTCTAGTCAACCGGAGCTGTGTTTTCTTACTGAAACATGGCTCAAACCACATTGCACTCCGGCCATTACTCTTGCAATTCCATGTAACTACAAATTACTGCGACTGGACCGCCCTATAAAAATTGGTGGCGGAATCGCTGTAGCATACAAAGATGAACTAAAAGCAACAATCTTAGAAGCGTTTTGTTCCCCTGACTTAGAAATCCTGATTTTTAAGATACAGTCCTCTAAGGAAAACTATAAAGGTGCCCTAGTTTACAGGCCACCTGGCACCTACAAAAATTTCTCCAACATTCTAATTGAATTACTTGCCCCACATATAAATAATGATGGGGAGTTCACATTAGTTGGAGATTTTAACGTCCATGGTGAGAAACACGACTGCAATGATGCTCAATCATTGATAACAGACCTATCAATGCTAGGTCTGACAATAAAGAACAAAGGACCCACGCATCAGGCTGGTCATACTTTGGACTTAGTTTTCTCGAATGTCCACGCAATTTCATGCCCACCTGCCACTCAGGTGAGCTGGACCGATCATTTCGTTGTGGAATTTATAACCCCCCCCCAGGCACATAAACCCACGCACCACAGCACACTACCTTGCATTCGTAGACAGTGGCACAAAGTCACCAATTCCACTTTTAAAGATAATTTTAACCCTCCTACAATACGACATTTAAATGATACTGAAGCAGCTCTCAAGAAAGTTGATGATGAAATCAGGAAAACTATAGACAGAATTGCTCCATTAAAACTTTTTAAATCCAAGCCAATTAGGAAGCAAGAAGTTTGGTTCTCCGATAAACTAAGAACTCTCAAACAAGGAGCCAGGAAATTAGAGAAAATTTGGAGAACATCCCATCTTCTAGGAGACAAAGAAAAATATTGGAGCGCTTTATCCTCCTATCATAAAGCAATTCGTTGCGCGCGCAAAGCACATATTGCTACCCAAATACAAGAAGCTGGAAACTCCCCTCGAGTTCTTTTTCAAATAGTACAGACATTTGCTAAACCAACAGCATGTGAAGCTCCTGATACTTCGTCCCAACAGTTGTGTGATGAGATTTCATGTTTCTTCACCAACAAAATAGATAAAATCTATGATAAGATTTTATATACCAATCAGGCTTCAACTATTACTCCGGTGAACCCCTTACCTACCCCCCTTGACTCCAAACCAGACTCACAATCTCTGGAGATCTTTCCCCCTGTCTCATCTCAAGAAATATCGAGACTTATAAAACAAATCAAAAGTGGCAGCCCAGAGGATGCTATACCAGCCAGACTAGTACCCACTTTGGAAGAACACCTTAGCCTACTGATCACAGAACTAGTGAACCTTTCACTCATCTCAGGCACTGTCCCCAAAGAATGGAAGCGAGCTCTTGTCAGACCTTTGAGGAAGAACACCGCCCTACCATGGTCTGACTTGACAAACTTAAGACCCATTTCTCTGCTTCCTTTCTTGGGGAAAGTCACAGAAAAATATGTCAATCAACATCTATCTCGACATATTGAACAAGCTCATGCCTTGGATGAGTCCCAATCTGGATTCCGCCCCAAATACAGTACTGAATCCACCTTGCTGTCTGTTACTGATGATCTCCATGCCTACCAGGACAAGGGCCTATCAGTCATCTTGGTTCTTTTAGATCTATCGGCAGCGTTCGACACCGTATCTCATTCCATCTTAATTCAACGGTTGTCGAGCGCTGGCCTTAAGAACAAAGCCCTGGAATGGCTAAAGAGTTTCTTGGCTGATCGTACCCAGAGAGTCACCATGGGCACATATCGCTCGGCGGAAATTGAGATTTCTAAGGGGGTGCCACAGGGCTCATGTCTGAGCCCTACACTCTTTAATATCTACGTGGCCCCCCTGGCAGGAGTGTTGCGTAGATACGGATTTGTCCCCGTATCCTACGCAGATGACACTCAACTCCTGTTTCCCTTCAAATCTCTTTCCGCCGAAGTTAAGAACTCTTTTTCAGCTGGCATGAAAGCAGTAGCACATTGGATGTCCTCCAACTACCTCCAATGCAATGTCAGCAAGACAGAGATCATGCTGTTTGGAGAAGCTAAGATACTCTGGACTCCGGATTGGTGGCCTGCTGAGCTGGGGGCTGTCCCTGAACCCAAGAAGATTGTGAAGAACTTGGGCATTCGACTGGACCAAGATCTGTCTCTTAAACAGCATACCAGTTACATAGCAGGGATATGCTTCCACACCATCGGCCTGCTTCGCAAAGTCTTCCCGCTCCTACCTAACTCAGTGAGGAAAACCTTGGTGCAAGCACTTGTACTGAGTCGGATAGACTACTGCAATGGTCTGTTAATCTCAGCCAATGAAGGAGTGCTAGACAAACTGCAGGTCATTCAGAACACGGCAGCTCGCCTTGTTCTGAATGCCCCTCCGAGAACTCCCTCCAAACCCCTTCTTGAGCAACTGCATTGGCTCCCAGTCAGACAAAGGGCCAAATTTAAAATTTGTTGCTTAATCCACAAGTGTCTGAACGGACAGGGACCTACTTATCTCGAACGGAGATTTGTTTCTTATGTCCCAGCGCGGTCCCTCAGATCAAGTACCAACCTTTTACTTGTGGTTCCCCATGTCAAAAAGGCCAGGCATGGAGGTAGAGCTCTATCCACTCTAGGACCAAAGATGTGGAACAAACTGCCTCTGACCTTACGACAATGTAGTGAACATTTAACATTTCGTAAGCAACTAAAAACCATTTTATTCAAAAATCAAATTTAAACATCTCACAGTATATCAATAAATTCGTGGAGTTACCGGTCAAAAGCGCAGAGATACGCCTGATGGAGTGATTCTAGCGCTATACAAAACCACAAATAAATAAATAAATAAATAAAAAGCAGTTCAAAGTATATCTATAACAACAACAAAAAATCATCATGATGCAGTGAACCAAAAATGTGTGATCAGACAAGTCATATCAAGAAATGCTATTCAGTGAGAGTAATGTCAAAAACAATATAAACGTCCAAGTGATATGTAAAATGGGTGTATATACAAAAAACAAGGCTGAAGTGAGCATCCACTTAGCCCAATAGTCTGGTGCCGTGAAGGTTATAAAAGTAATGGCCCCTGATGTCCAACTTGCAGAATCTAGAAGCTTGAAACGCAACAACGTGCACCACAGTCCCAAATCACCAAGATTTTAACAAAAGTGTCGAATCAACGAGGGATTCGAATAAACGTGGTCCCATACTCACGGACAGATTATCTCCGAATAGACGGCAAGTCTGTAAATAAGCGCGTAAGTATAAATGTCACATCGGGAGAGTGAGCTGTCTACACATATAGAAATGGGTCAGGTCCCGTGTGCAGGGTACTTACAGCGTGATGGAAAGGTGAAAAGCTTCTAATCAACGCGCGGCGCGGTGCTCAGGAACCCCAGAAACGGAGGCTCCCGGTGAAAATACAAATAGCGTGTGACGTGGAGATTAACCATAGATGACGGACTACAAGTATCAAACTAAATAAGCGCCCCAATGGTACCCCATTTTACGTAATGGTCTCCCAGACATGGTGACATTGCGACAAGAAATGTAATCATCCAGGACCATGCGAGAAGATAGGATAGGAGAGGTTCGCTCAGAAGTTACCCTCCTTTGGCAGGACCTACAGAACCCCTCTGTAAGATGACTAAAACTAAAACCTGAGGATGCGATAAAAGTCCTTTGGAAGTACAGACAACTGGCAAAAATATCATGTGGCACACTGAAAATGCTGAAAATAGGGGACGAAGGAACAACGTACGCTTTGTAGAATTTCAGGAAGGGGTTAAAGGGCCAAATGTTCAGGAATTTCTGAACTCATGGTTAAATGGGTGGTGGGCTGGGCTTGGACGTCAGAGGCTGCTTGATTGCATCTCTCTGCCCTGGAACGGAGCCCGAATTTGGTGATTCCGGAGTTATAGTGCTCGTGAAAGTGTCGGAGCGCAAGGATTTGATTAATGAAGGTCGGCTGCTCCCGTTGGTGTTATGTGAGATGACATTTGAATTGCGGCTCTGAAATAACACCTGATGTACCTTTTGGCCCGGAGTGAAAGAGCTTTTTCAAAATGGCGGATTCTGAGCATTCCTGCACCGGACCTCCGAATGTGGCAATACTCTAATCACGATCCTTGGTATCGCCGGATTTCATTGCATATTACTGCACTGAGCTTACTACAAGTTATTTAAGCTTTACAATTGATCCCTCTATTAAGGGGAGCTTTTTTTCACGAATGAAGCTGGACTAAAAGGTGGCGTATTGTGAGAGTTACGGTATTGGGCTTTGTTATTTCAAGTAATTGCATATAAGATTCCTCATGCCACCTGCTGTATCTGTATTCTCCTGGTTTTACCCTGCATCATGGTACTTGTGCTCCAATACCAATGACCGCGCTGAGCAGAGGAGGCTTGCATGTGGTTGCGGCTTGTGGGAACCAGCTGCTGATGAGACTAGCGAACGCGGAGGTCTCCCCGGCATATTGACACCTCCCCTTGCAAATCAGATAAGAGGCAAGATGGCACCTAGCAGCCCTTCAATCACATTCCCGGCATGGCGGAGCCCCACAATGGCAGCACAGGCAGTGACGCAATCAGAGGCCGCTTTTTGACCCCTACTCTGGTTATCGGTGATACTGCACCAGCTTCCAGCGCCTGCATGAAGAACGCTGGTGAGGGGAGAAAAGAATCAGTCACTATAATTAGCGTTGCAGCATGGGACCGGCCCGATGCCTAAGAAGAGTTGAAAGGTTCAAGAAATATAAGCAGGCTGGGAGCCACTCCAATTCCCTCCAATTGTCCAACCGGACACACAACCGATGAGGTATTTGCCACATTTTCTGACTTTAGTAGGGGCTCTGCGTTTAAAGCGTGTTGTCTGTCCTTATAATAGCGACTCTACGAGCAACACAGAGCTCCTCCTTCCACCCTGGCGATTTGGTGCTTTGTCAACCTGGAACTAGCCAAGTGGGAAGAGGCAATGCCATTAGACACTTTTACAGGGAGTGCCTTTCTCTACCAGCTTGACTTCCTCAATGGCCCCCATAACTATGCCTTTGTGCAAAGCACTCCTACTCCCCTTTTTGGGGATGGATCCAGCAAATTTGCCATGGAGTCTCGGAGACCCCTCTGAGAGAGTCCACAGTGACAAAGGTGTCACACATAGTGGAGGACTGTGATTGATCCCCTTACCACTGGGAGCTGTCTCCTACCCTGCCGGACTTTGGACACTGTGTTCCCGCTGGGTTTCCTCCCCCCTCCCCCACCTCTTCCCTCCTTCATTTTTCAGAGTGTGCCCGTGACCAAAGCAATCCTCTCCCCTTGTTGGGGAGGGATCCAGCATCTATGCCCTGGAGTCTCAGCGACCTCGCTGAGAAAGTACACTGTGACAAGGGAATCACACATAACTGAGGACTGAGAATGATCCCTGCACTGCGGGGAGCAATTTCCCACTCAGCCGGACGTCAGACTCAGTTACTTCCCCGTCTCCACGCCGTGTCCACTAGCCCCTCCACCTCCCTTCCCCATCATTCTTTGGCACCTCCCCTATTCCTTTTCTCTATCCCCTGAATTCCTCTCCACCTGCCTGCTTTGTCTATCCTTATGCCTATGCTCCTCTTAATCTCTCTCCCCTTCACCCTTTTACATTACCCCTTTACCCCTCTCCACGCCCTGAACCAACAGGTGTAACTTGTAACTGTGGTACCTTCTGTAACAATGTGTAATTTGTAACCTATGTAACTCTCCTCATGTAAAGCGCTCTGATACCTCCGGGTCTAGCCAGAACTACATAAAACTCAAGTAAATAAATAAATATCATCATCCCAACTGATACATTTTCTATGAACTTTATGATCGAGGGAGCCCACAGGGCACTGAATGCCAAGCCCCGCCGGGAGCACCTTCCCTGCCCATAAAAGCAAGATTTCTTCATTTCTTGGAAAGGGATATGATCCTAAAGGAAGCTAGATGCTTTGGCCAAATTAGACATAAAAAATGTGAATCGTGATCTTCCCAGACAATAGCAGGGAAGTTCAGCGCCAAAGTTGAACCTTTAACCTTTGACTCCATAAAAGCAAAACTTAGGGTACATCAAATCTAATACATGCTATTATTTCCATCAAAACTTAAAGCTATACTCATGGGAAAGGCTTACTTCTTCCAAATGCCAGAAAAGGCATTATCCTGCCGCCCGGGGGTTACAAAGAGAAAGCGACATGACCCACGGAAAAGACTATAGAGCCAAAGGACCGCCCAAAAAGAAAAGGAGCATAAAGCAAAGGAAAAGACACAAGATGGCAGTGACCCCATACACATTCCGGGGATCAGGGAGACATAGATAGTGAACACCGGTCCCAAGAGATTCTGCAAATGAGAAAACTCTAAAAGCAGTGCATAGAGAAAGTCAAAGGGAATCGCTAACAGATTCAGAAAGTAGAGAACCATCATCAGGAGATGAGACCTGGCATCCACTAGCAATCAAATTAACGGCCCTGGAACAAGACATGGAGACAGTAAGGCACCCAACACAAGAAGACGTACTGACTCAGTCTGAATGAATCAAGGATCTGCCACAGGATCTGGCCACAGGATAGAAATACATGCAGCCACACCACAAACACGTCTTGGAAATATATTGGGACTTACTGCCTCGAGAACGCGGATGTTTGCTGCTGTGGGTGCCATTACATGGATTTCTGATTCATTCAGATTACAGATGGAGAAATTATGATAGCGTGAGATTCCACTGTCCTCCCGTCTCTCCATTTGTTTTTTAAGGAGTTTACCTGTGGACTTTGAAGTGAGCACGTACCATTGTACATAAGGGGTACGTGAAGTGTGCACGAGACAAGGAAGCTGATTGTGTCCTCCTTAATTGATGGGACTTGTTTCATCCCCGTGAGAATAATTTTTTAAGTACCCTTGTCCTGATGAAGCCATAAAATACAACTGGCGGAAACGCGACCGCGACTGCGTCAACATCTTTGTGATAAGGAGGCCCCCTTAATTTCGTATTTGTTTGCTTAATTTCATGCGCCTTGACATAAACATTTTGTTTGTGAGAATTTACATCTCAGGCGTTTTGTGGATTCCCTTTCAGTTGTATATCACCCCAAATTAGGAGTGAATAGTTTGAGAAGTGTATATATTTGTATTTAGGGTACATTGATTTATATGTAGAGTATATAGTGTTTATGTTATATGTACATATATTGTATGTGTTGTGGAGATATGATGTAATATATTCTCTTTTTTTCAGTGTGCCACTCCGTCCTGTGATACATATATATGTTTGTATCATTTGTGAATAGAGATATTCCTATACATAATTGTATAAAAACAGGATAATTAATTATATCATGTGAAAAATTAAATGTTGAATTAATCCCTCAGTACTATTTGTTTCTACTTTTCCATCTTTTTGATGTCCCTTGCTTAGGTATGGGAGGGTGATTTGGGCAGAACCCCTGCATTATTTCCTAGTATTACTACCAGAGTCAACATGAAGGCAACAGGCTCAGAGAGGGCTGAGACACTTATTTACACTAATTCCAACGCTTTGGGAGTTTGAACTCATAAAGAGGGGGTGGGCGACAGACCTCTCCTTCTCACCAAACACACAAACTCGTCCAGGATAATGGGGACGAGTGTGAAGAGGGAGGGGGGGTTAGTTGCGAAGGGAATGATCAGTTTCTTTGCACGGATCTTACAGAATGGCCACCACAAAGAAAGATGCTTAGGCAGGGAGTAATACTACACACACCTCCTATTGCCAAACATACAGACCTCGGAACATGGTGACACCTTTAGATAAAAAACAACGTGAATACAGGAGTTGTTGGTCCCCGGTCACATGTGTAATCCGAATGAATGAATGGACCGTTTACAGAGATCAGAGACTTGGCAGTAATAATTTGGACATCAGGGCCCAGATGGAGGTAAATATAATTTACCGACTCATAAATACCGAATTTTACCGATTCGGTATTTATGAATCGGTAAATTAGAAGGAGGCAGATGTAGGTAATTTTTAAAACACAATTACCGAATCTGTAATTTGAAGCCCATAGGAATCAAAGGGAAATACCGATTCGGTATTTACCGAATCAGTAAATACCGAATCCTGGCAGGGGGAACGGGGTGTCACTTTGACACCCTGTAGCACCCCAAGTGCAGGCTTGTGTGCCATGTGGCACACATACATGCCCTAAGGACATGTCTGTGTGTCACATGGCATAGGTGTGCATGCACAGATGTGCATGTACACCTGAAATCGGTATTTTACCACCCAATAGGATTGGGTGGTAAATATTGACTCCTAAAAGGCCTGTGGCACTCTGTGAAGTGCCACCTACATATTGATTTACAGAATCGGTAAATTTACCGATTCGGTATTTTACCGTTTTTGTATATTTACAGAATCGGTAAATTTACCGATTCTGTAAATCAGATGCCCCCTACATCTCAAAAGCCAAATACCGGTATTAGGGCTCCTACATCTGGCCCGCAATGTTAATGTTATGGACATTTGCGGATTCTCGGTTCAGTATTAAGAATCATTAGTGAGGTGTTGCTTACATAGTTCACGAGTAGTCGTCTGCTGCTGGGGTGGGGAGTCAAATTTGGAGACCAGGCTAAACAAAGCTTTTTGGGTAATGCAGTTTTTGAGGAAGAATAGTTGTAGATTCATTGACTGAATCTTTATTCCAGTTCGTTAGTGAAAAGCAATAGGAGCTAATAACCACGTGACAGAAGGAGTTAATAGCACGTGACAATGCAGCTGCAGGCATTTGAAGTGGACTGCGCACTAACGCGGTTTTTATCCAGGCATCTCCGTTTGAAGAAGCGAAGCAGAATGCATTTGCACCATAATAAGTATAGTCTGGCAGTTAATCATGAGCTTTGGCTGAACGAGTAATTTTAACCAACGCATGCCATGGTAAGTGCGTCTTTCAGCTTAGTTTGTCTCAGATTAATGAAAGGTTACATGGGTGAACACAAGCATTAAGCTATGGACTAACGCGCGTAGTAGCAGGTAATTTTATCAGCAAGGGTTTGGGAGTTTAGATTTCCAGCATAGGACACACGCGCAATGAGGAAAGAAATAATTAATCATGTGAGCAATGTATCTTTGGAAAGTCTTTATCGTTTTATTGAGAATGATAATATGCTGTATGTCTCTGATGTAATAAAGTTGAAGGAACTGATGTAGTTCATTTTTTTGTACTTTAGAAACCCCCGAAGAAGGGATGAATTCCCGAAATGCACTGGGTGATTGACATTAAAAACGTGGCATGTGGAACCAAGGCTGCTCCTGTGTTTTTGAATAACAAAAAAATGAGTAGAATGGATTGAAACGACTAAAGAATAAGGACAAAGATAAGGGTTAAATTGAAGAAAAAAATGTATATGATGGAAAACGAATTTAATTCATTAAATTCATTAATAATAGGCTGTGCAGCCAGATGGGGACCGAAATGTGGTTCCCTTTGTGTTCTCGACACCTTTAGATAACCACCCTCTCACCGTATTAACATGGAATGTCAATGACCTTGGGGATCGGATTAAATGGGGTTTGGTCGCAAGATATATTTAATGAATGCACCCAGACATTGTGCTACTCCAAGACACACATCTGCAGGGTACGAGATGCAGGTTCCTCGCAGAGGAGTATATGTGGTATTGGCACATGTGAGCTACACATCAGGATCCAGGGGAGTGGCAATACTGTTAAAACATCGCACCCCTTCCATCTATCACATAGGTGGACAGATCCACAGGGCACATATATGGGAGTGACTGGTGTATGGAGTAGATGTAAATTGATCCTTATTTGCGTGTATGACCCACCTAAGATACAATCACATATATTGACCAAGGTGACAGAGATCCTACTGGATTCCCTGACCTCACTTTATGTGACAGGCGGCGACTTCAATGATGTCATGTATATGCCCATGGACAGTATGGGGCAGCAAAACCAGTTGACCACAACCACCCCATTGGCACACTTCACAGACACGATGGGCCTGACAGACGTATGGAGGCAATATAACCCACAGTACAAACAATACTTGTACTATTCAGGGGCACTTAGAGTTTACTCAAAATTAGACTATATCTACCTCCCAAGGGGGGACTTGGGCGAGATAAGCACAGCAGAGTATCTTGTCAGGGTACTGTCCGATCATTCCCTACTATACATACAAATAGGATGTGGAAAACGGGATGTACACCCACAATGGAGACTCAATGTATGAGACATGCAATAGGGGAACATACTAAGAGGCATTAGGGCGGATATGTAAGTGTTATTTACGGAAAATATAGGCACAGTAGAATCAGGGGCTACACTATGGGAGGCATACAAAACATTTATACGGAATAGGGCCCAAAATCGTATAGCTTGGGAGAAAAGGAAAGAGCAGGAAGGCCTGGCAAATTAGAGAAACGAATCCTATCACTAGAGGAACAGAACATCAGAAAGATCAATCATTTAGCAACTAGACAGCTAGACGCATTAAGACATGAATATAAAGATAGGACTTAGGAAGCTGCCAAAACACAGGCCCTAGCTACCCTTCACCGACTCTACGACATAGGAGACAAAGCAGTGGAGCTATTAACATGGCTTAGCAGAAAAGAGGTGTTAACCAGGTGTTTAGACTGCATTACAGATGCACAGGGATTGACACACGCTAACAATGACTAAATAGCGGGGACCTTTGCTACATATTATAGGGATTTCTATGAAATCCACCCCCAGAGCAACCCATCTGACATCGAAGCTTATTTGGCTGAAGTGCCTACCACAACACTAGACACTACCAAAAGATATGGGCTGGAGGGGGATATCTCCATTACTGAAGTGAAAGCAGCCATAGCCAAATTATGTTATGGAAATACCCCAGTATCTAATGGCTTACCAGCCGAGTTCTATAAGCGGTGCAATTACCTCCTGAGCCCCCACCTACTGGCTTTTTTTCAAGATGCATATGATGAGGGCATCCTTCCATTAGACCTGCGCATGGCCACGATTATACAGATACATAAACAAGGAAAACCAAATGACTGATGCAAATCCTATTGCCCAATCTCCCTTCTTAATATGGAATTGAAGATATTGGCAACCATCTTATCCACAAGACTACACAGTGTCATAATGACATTGGTACATTGTGATCAATCGGGATTCATGCCCAGTCGGGCAACCAGAGGAAACCTTTGTAGAACAAACAATTGGATGATGCCAGTCAGAGACCAAAATACCCCACAGCTACTGTTATCACTGGACACAGAGAAAGCATTTGACGCTGTCCATTGGCCCTTTGTAGAGGCTTTTGTGATTAAATTTGGTCTGAGACCGAAGTTTAGGAAATGGATGGTACTACTGTATAACTCTCCTAAGGTGACAGTATGAGTGAACGGGTAAACGTCTAGCGATTTCACCATAAGGCGCAAGACGAGACAGGGATGTCCCCTGTCCCCCCTACTCTTCGCTTTGACAGTGATGACCTTAGCCTGCCAGATCAGCCACCATAGAGGGATACAGGGTTTAGGATAAGTCCAGAAGACACTCTGGAGGAGAAGATTTCCCTTTACAGGGATGACATTCTCCTATTTGTCACACAACCTGAAACCACGATCCTCACTCTTTTCCACACAAAGATATATACGGACAACAGTCAGGTTATAAGATAAACGGGCACAAATCAGTGATATATCGCCCGGGTCCGGTGACTGAATGGCCTCCATTTCCAAGGCATCAGCAGGTAGTGCGCAATGGAGAAAAATACTTGAGTATATTCCTCACCACAGACAGTAGTCTGTGTCACCAACATAATATGAAATGAATACTGACGAAATTTAGAGAAGATGCCCAAAGATGGAAAGCACTGCCCCTCACAATAATGGGACGAGTGGCCATGTTCAAAATGATAACCCTACTGCAATTTCTATATGCACTACAGAATACATATCATCCCCTCCCACAAACGATATTCCAGTGAAATAGAGACTGAACTGCGCTCGCTCCTGTGGTTGGGGAAACAACCAAGAATTGCACTACACACACTACAATGCAATCAACACAGTGGGGGCTAGCACTCCTGGATGTAGAAGCATATTATTGTGCAGAGGACTTAACACCTATTAACGACTGGATGCATGTAACCGGCGACCGACCGACATATAGATTAGAGCGGGAAACTATACTCCCACGAACATTCCTGCGTTATCTTTATGGGGGTAAGGGCTCCAGAGGATTTCTCCAGGCCTCAGAAACCACCATAAAGGCATGAGGTAGGGCAACCAAAGCGATGGGATGGCATCACAGAAGCACTGAGGAAATGCCACTGTGGAAAGGAGTTACGGGGTTTCGGAGAATGGGACACCATAGGAATTTCAACAGTAGGAGACATTATAAACAAAGGCACTCTGAAAAGCTTCCCTGCCTTAAAGACAACATTCACATTTTAAACATCCCAGTTCCTTAAATATGCCCAATTAAGACAAGCATGGCAAGCGGAGAATATAGATGGCACCAACATGCCTGAATATGCTCCATTAGAAGGGCGACTACTGCAAGAACAACTTACACTTAAGGTAGTGTTGATTACATACAAAACACAAAATAATAACCCACTGGATGGGAAAAATACTTGGGTACAATGGAGGACGTGGACTGAGAAGCAGCCTTGATCAACCCTAGAGAAGTCACAATTAAGTTCAGATTGTGTCTTATCCAATATAAAATCCTCCACAGGGTCTACTGCGACTGGACCAGACTACACAAGAAGGGATGAGCCATAGAACCGACTTGCCATAGATGCGGACAGGATCTGGGGAACTTCTTCCACACAATATGGGACTGTCCGAATATACAGATCTACTGGAGAGGGATCATAGGAGAACTTAATGAAGACAAACATACCCCTAGACCAGCATTGTATACTACTAGGGATCTCGAATGATGTAGACATAGACATTCTGCAATTGACACTCAGAACACTAGGCTTAGTAGTGGAGAAAGGGGACTGTTTGACACTATGCAACAGCAGTTGTGTTTTGTTACTGTTTGAAATAAAACCAATACAGATATTTCCTCCCCAAAAATAGAATAGAATTTAGGAGCACAAATATGTAGATGTCTTCAAACTCCTCCATAGAGAAATTCATGCAAAGGAGGGGTCCAGAAAAGAGGAGTGGGAACTGACCGCGAGGCCGTGGGTTCCCATAAATATGGAGAATTGCTAGAATATTGTGAGCGCTATTTGGATAGGGCGATTGCACTGCTGAAGTACATGGACATTATTCGCAAAGCGCAGATGCATTTTCAGGGGTTATGCCAGGCTGAGCTGCGATGCATAAATCAGGGCTATGGTCAGCCTCAACCCGAAAGAGTAATGGGGGCGAGGTGAGGTCCGATGCCATCATCTCAATCCTCGGCCTTAACGCATACGGCCAGCGGCCTGCCTATGACTTTTCGGATAGGCCTCGGGTAGACTAGGCCAAAGGGCTCCTGTCTCAATTAAGGTGGAGGCCTTGGTATCTTGGCTCTTTGTGTACCCCAACAGGGAGGAATAGGGAATTATTGAAGGGTTTTGGGTGGGGTATCAGGGCTGTTGAGGGCGTCGGTGGGCAGACAATCTGAAGTCAGCTCGGGAACTCCCTCAAGTGGCAGCAGCAAAACTAGACAAAGAGGTGGCTGAGGGCAGAGTAGTGGGTCCATATTTTGAGTGGCCCCTGCCTTACTTGATTATTTCTCCACTGGGGGTGGTGCCCAAAAAAGGGACGGGAAAATTCGGGATGATTCACCATTTATCCTGGCCTGAGGATGGGTCTGTCAACTATTTCATTGCTGAGAAGGATACTAGAGGGCTATACACCTCTGTAGATGATGCTATCTGTCTGGTGCAGAAGTGTGGGCGGAGGGCTGAAATGGTGAAGTGCAATGTGAAATCTGCCTTTACATTGCTGCCCATTAATCACTCTGATTTCTCTTTGGTAAGCATGCAACTTTAGAGTCTCATCTATGTTGACACAGTGTTGCAGATGGGTTGTGCCATTTCTTATGCCATGTTAGAACTTGTCAGCAAGTTTTTGCAGTGGATTTTCAGCAAGAGGAGTGGCCATCATGAAGTGTCTCACCACCTAGAGGATTTTGTGTTTGTTGGCACACGAGCATCAGGGAAGTCTGTCCAGGGATTGTTGCATTTTGAGTCCTTAGCACAGGATTTCGGGGTGCCTTTGGCTCCTGAGAAGACAGAGGGGCCCAGTGTTGTGTTGAAGTTCCTGGGCATTGAATGGGACTCAGTTCAGTTCAGTGGGTGGCCCGGTAGCCAAGGGAGAAAGAGGTGGGGATACATGGGTTTCTGACTTAAGTGATTGGGGAGAGGAAGATTGAGCTGAGTGTGGGGCAGAAGTTGTTGGGTTTCCTGAACTTTGGGTGCAGAGTGATTAGAGCACGGAGGACTTTTTGGAGGTGTCTCGGCATGGCCATGTCTGGGGCGGTTCTGCCACACCATAGGCGGCGAATCTCTTTGATGGTATGACCTGACCTGTGTGTTTACAGACATTCCTGGATGATTTCAATGGTTTGTCCTTGGGTTTTTTGGAGGAGAATATAGTGTGGCAGGTCAAGACATTTTTGGATGCGGCTGGGGCCCAGGTTTTTGGTCTTTTCTGGAAAGGGGTGTGCAGAAGTGTGACCAGCGCACTGGTTGAGTCAAGGCTGGAGACTGACTGTTCCATGTGGACAACATGACCATAGTGGATGTGGTGAACATGAAGCGAGCAAGGGATTTGAGGCTGTTGAGGAGGTTCATCCTGGTGTCCTTACGGCTTAATGTGGTGTTAATGTGGTGTTCAGGGCAAAGCAGGTGCTGGGGGCCAGCAATGATAAAGCGGATTTTTGTCTTGTTCGCAGTGGCAAAGATTGCGTCGGCTGGCGCCAGGAGCAGAAGAATTCAAAACACGACTGCTGGTAGACATCTTTGCCTGGAGTGAGTGAGAGTTGTGGTACCGGTCGAGAGGTCGCTGGCAGAGTCCACCAGAAGGAATTACAGACTGGCTTGGAGCAAAGTTGGGGAGTTTTTGGGCCCCTCTCCAGAGATGATTCGGCTGCAATGACATGACATTGAGCAGGGAGTTTTGTGTTTTGTTCTGTCCTGTATTGACAAAGGTATGTCACCCACAACTACTGCGGGCAAGATGTCTGGAATCTCTTTCTATGGCAAGCTGTATTTAGGTTTTAACCCTGCCAAGGAAGGGATTCTGTGTCGGGCTCAGAAGGGTTGGGGCAGGGAGAGGGGTGTGGGGAGAGTGGCTTTGTAGGAAGCTATTACATTCGAGTTGTTGCAGGAGTTGTTGGCTGTTATGCCTCATTGTTCATATGATCATTTTGAGGATGCGATATTTCAGGAGGGCAGGGGGAAATGGGTGTTGTTGTGTGAGGGCAGCAGCGGGGAGGTCTGCCCTATGCGGTAATGGTGTGGTTTCCAATGTTTGCCCGGCAGGTGTTTGTCATGCTGATGGCAGCAAGGTCACTGCCTTTCAGTTGTTGGCAGTCTTGTGCATGGCTTTGCATAGACTTGGTAGAGAAATTACTAAGTTTGGTATGCATGCCTTGTGGATTAGGGTATCGATGGCTGCAGCACGCTATTGGTGGTCTTGGGGATGGATTCTTCCAATAAGAAGGTGGAGGTGGAGGTGCTGTGAGTGCTATGTTCAAAAGTAGTGGGTACGTTTCCTGGTGGGAGGGGGAGGGAGATAAGGTGTCTGAGCTAATTGCCTCCTTTTTTAGCTTCAAGGCGCATGAGTGGTCTCGGTGATTAAGACAGTTACCTGGATTGTTGGACATTCCTTTGTGCACTGGGCAGCGAAGTATGCGGACCGATAGGTCTATGGACGGATCTTGGGCTTGTGGAGCAGCCACCATGAGCTGCTTTGGTGGGGAAAGGGGGAATGCGTTGAACTACATTGTTGCTCTAGCTGACAAAGTTGGTTTTGAAGAGGAGTGTTCCAGACACGCTCCTGATTCATCAAGGGGTAAATGACTTGGTTCATTTGTCAGGACTGGCTCCAACATATGCAAAGGGATTTGGAGGTGATCAAGAGAAAAGTTTGAGGAACATTTGTTGTTTGAACTGAGTTTGTGCCGTGCAGGGTTTGGCGGGCAGCCTTGAAACATGCTGCAATTGAAAAGGCCCAGGGGAAGCTGAAGAGGGCAATGAGGGTTTTCTGCCTGGCTCATGTCATTAAGGTGATTGCACATGGGGGTGTCAGGACTGATCAATGTGGCTCTAGAACTGGTCCCATACATTGTAGTATCATGTCAGGCTCAAATGTTTGGCAGGAGAAATCGCCGCTTACCTGGAGACAACTTGTGGCTCAGAGATTCCTGGTTTAATTAAAAGATATGCAGCCGCCGCTCTAGCAGAATTCGAAGATGGCGGCCGCTAATATAGCAAGGTTAGCTTTCTAGTGGTTTTGGTTTATGCCGTGTTCAGTAGTTATCCTGCTCGCGCTCTAGGAGCACTGCGCACTTCAACCGTCATTCTGTATGAGGAGACAGCAGTTTATTTCTGCTCGCCGTCATCTTCCAGTCAGGGTTTCCAAAGAGAACAGCATTTGTTTCTTGAATTCAGCCTGACAGTTCTGCTTGACAAGAGGTCGCCTGGTAGGTATCTTTCCTTCGTGACCCTTCGCTGGATTTCCAGGTGTTTTGTTTTGAGGCAGTAAAATAGTGCTGCTATCAGCTGTTTCTTCAGTGAGCTACAATTTAAGCTGAATTATGTAGCGACTCTGCAAAGACATTTATTTTGAGAGCTGGTTCAAGTACATATTCCTAGGTCAAAAATGAAACTCCCCTAAGGACAACTTATTTCACTTCAACAGACACTCTCACCATCATATTTATACACTCACCTATATCACCAGAACAAAACACATTCCCCTCAAAGGCCAAGTGCTGAAAAATATCTCCAGAAATGCATTAATCATAAAGCCTTTAAAACAATTGTTAAAAAGATAAAAACAGTGATTCAGCAATTAATCAGCAGAATAAATATCACCCTAGAAACAACAATAGACACATTGGGAGATTCTAGTACAATAAATGAAAGAATGTCTGTCAAAATCTATGGTATGCCTGTTGACAGTAGGCGTCCACCCGTTTTGGTGGGTATAATCGCCTTAAACACCACCTTCTTCAGGACAAAAGACAATATCAGTACAGTTTGAATCTGTATTAAATTACACAGAGAATTTCTTTTACACACATATTAAAATAAATGAGAAAATACTAACAGTTGGCCTATGATGAGCCTGTGTCTGTCTCAATGTTTTATTCCTGGTGATATCACACGCAAAAATACACCCAGCCTTTAAAACTAAAATGCTGGACACATACTGTTATATTAAAGTGCATATCAAGGTCAGTGGGTGAAAGGTGGAAGAATGAAGCAAAGGCTTTGGAGTTACTAGGGAATTGGAAGCCGGTGCGTTTTGTATGGTGTGAGGAGAATAGAACTGTCTGGTTCTATGTCTAGATTCATAATGTTGAGATACTGTTAATGTTCATAAAGTTCAATAGAATGTCCTAATAAATGACCGTTCACGCTAATACAACGTGGAGTGTGTTTGTTGCACAATGTGAAGGTCATAGATCAGCCTTCCCCCGGAGTTCTTTGTGCTGGCCTCAGGACTGGGTGGATATAGGTTAGTTAGGGGGAAGAGGCAGGTTAGTTTTAGGGCTATATAGGTGTCAGGAGAGGCATATCTGGCCTCTTCCTTGTGCCAACCACCACCAGAAAGGGAAGAAGTTAGCTCAGTCCTCCTGCCCACCCTCCATGTTGTAGAAAGTTACTGATGGTGGTTGAGGTACAGTGTTTTCCAGTTTAGGGCAGGTGGCAGGGCGTAGATTTTATTTTGGGGAGGGGTGAGTCACATGAGGGCATATTCACCCTTCGGGGGGAAGAAGGGTGCACTGGTGACTGAAGAAGGTGTACTGAATGCGATGAGCAAGGCAAGGATCTTCAAGGGGGGATGTTTGTAGGGCAAGTGAAGGAGTGACTGGGTATACGGAATGATGTCAGTGAGTGAAAGGGATTGAGTTGTGAATGGTGCAGGGAGAACGGCACTCTGTTGCTCCATATCAAGATTCATAATGTTGAGATATTGTTCACGATAATAAAGTTCAATAGAATGTTAGCAACCGTGTTCTAATAAATGCCCATTAACGCTAATACAACAACGTGGAGTGTGGTTATTGTACGATGTAAAGAGGAGAAACAAAGCAATGGGAAAATGAACTGCAAAACTACACAGAATTGGGAGATATAGGAGCTAAGGACAGAAACACGGCTAGTACGCAAAAGAGACAGAGGAATTGGAAACACATAGAAAAAAAGCAAAGGTAAATACTTGTCCAAGATCACATTTTGTGATCTTTTGTAACCTCCATTATTTAGACAGTGGAAGCAGGGTTCTTTGAAATGTATTTTGGATTTTGTGAAGAAGTACTTGTGTAATACTCTTATACGTCTTAGTGAATTGACCCTAAACATCTAGGGCCTGATTCACAAAGGTAAAATAAGAGGAAAATCGAACTTTCCGACTTTTGGTTTTCACAAAGGATATGTACTACTTTTTTTTTTTTGCATAACGAAATGCACATTTATTACACTCAAAATGACAGAACGATAACACAGTACAATATTAAGCCATAGTACGAAGAATTCAGCAGTAGGACAAGGGTCGCTGTGGAACTGAGAGGAGAACTGAGCTGATGTTGCTTCACTGGGGAGGACCTTGGCGTGCAGTTCGCAGATCGCACACTGCAGAAGCCGATGGTCGATGATGCTGCAGATGCTACGGCCAAAGTAGGAGTGTTAGGATATGAAGTCATAGGTTGTCTCTGCTCTTGGCCAACATGAGCGTAGGACTGAGCGGCAGCCATTCTTTGACTTTCATCCATCAGGACTGCAACAGAGTAATACATTTGATTTCCTTGAGCATTCATTTCATGACCTGGACTTGGGTTGGGAGAGACCATTCGTTGATTGCAGCCATCTGGAGTCATGGCAACCGGTACTGGTATGGCAGCATACCTTCTCTGTGGGTTAAGGTCGTTTTTCGAAAGAACAGCATGTCTGAGCCCCTCCAATATAGTCTTCAGTCCATAAGGATCAACAAGTCTTGGTTTGGTGCTCATCATTTTGGCATCCTGTTGTTGCGGTCACTAGCATGCTTAGTGGTTGTCTGCTGCCTCCACCTGCCCCTCGCCCCTGCTCCTGGTCTGGCCTCCGCTGGGCCTACTGCTGCAGCTTGTTGTCTAGGACATTTACTACTTGTAAATGCCCTTTGTGAATATCGAAAGTCGAAAAGTTGAACTTTTGTTGTTCACAAATGACATTTATGAGTAGTAAATGACCTCTGTGAATACCAAAAGTCGTAAAGTTAGTCTTTTGTCCCAGTTTACCTTTGTGAACGATAATATTCGGGGAATAGTAATTTACAATTAGTGCAAATAGAAAATAATGCGCCCTCTTTGCACTTTTAGTAATATCAATTTTGGAAGTTGTAGGGCAGATATACATTGATATGCAAGAGTATGTACAAGAGAACTCCTGTAGTGCTATTTCTCATAAATGTTTTTATGAATTGGCCCATATGACTTTAACGCCTTCGCTCCGAGGCTTCCCCTCCCCTGTGCTAAGCCTTTTTTTGCTATTTGGGGTTGTTCACGCTTAAGCCCCTGTAACTTTTTGTCCAGATAAGAAATACTCGTCAAATTTGTGTCCTTTTTTTCTAACACCCTGAGGATTGCAAAGGCCCCCAGGTTTTGTGGATTCCCCTGGAGGGGACCCAGAAATTAGTCAAAATACAGCAAAATGTTGGTTCTTTTCGAAAAAATTGGAAAAAAGTGCTGCAGAAGAAAATGTCTGTTTCCCCTGAAAACAGTATCAACAAAGGGTTTATGGTGCTGAAATCACCATCTTCTCCACTTTCAGGGACAGGCAGACTTTTTTCAGAAAACCAAAAATGTCAACCCTGTTTTGGCATTTTACTGGGACATAGCCTATTCTTGCTATGTTTTGTATTTTCAACCCTCTCAACGAGTACTTACACTTCAAAAAAACACCATTTCTGGACGTGGAAAAAAAACTGACGGAGGGTAGATTACATACCACGGTCCTCAAAAAAAAGCTGACTGTAACAGTTTGTTACTGCATGGGAGCCATCATCCAAAGGCTCTTAGGGACAACCTTCCATTTCGGCAGTTGCCGTGCCTTAGACATAATTGCAGCACCGCCCAGGATTATGGTGATGTGGCATAACAACTCACACACAACCTAATACAAAGGGATTACCCAGTACATAGCATTAACACTACCAGGAAGAGGGCCAGGATCAATAACAGGGAGTCCTTACTCAAGAAAATACCCAAAACTGAGGAACACATACCGACCTGTGTGACAACATTCAACCCACATTGAAACAGAATTAAACAAATCATTAGAAAGAATTTGGGTATCCTACAGCCACGGAACCTGGCACTGACTACTCCCAGGTTTGCATTCAGAAGTACCAGCAACTTGAAGGACTTCTTGGTCCACACACGTCCCCACCCTGGTCCATGTCACTATAACCAACCAACTTTATGGGGCTACCTCTGGTCACATGTCACTCAACATGTGGCTCGTGTTCTGTGTGCCCTCTTACTGAGAGAACCAAAGAACTACAACTATCGCCCGATTTTAGATGGGTCTCACACCAATTGCAACACCAACAATTGAATTTACACCATTACCTGCCCTTGAAAACAGCGGTACATTGGTATGACAACCAGGGCAGTGAAGGTCAGAATTATGGAGCACCGAAGCAGCATACGCAGCAACAGACTAACTACCAAACTCTGTCAACATTTCACAGAGAAGGGACATGCACCTGATAACTTAAGGTGGACAGTGATTGAGGCCCACCCCAATCTTAGAAAACAAAGCCCCTTCAGGAGAGATCAATGCTGGATTTTCAGACTATCCTGCGACAGAGATGGGCTCAATGAGGAAATTCTGCGAGGAAGTTAAATAATTAGAGCCTCCTCCTCCCCTCACTATCTGCCCTCTTGATTCCCACTGCATGCAGCTAATGTCACCAACTGCAGATACTAGCCATCACCAGTAGGGACTTACTATCCCTTGAAAACGATCTATTTTGTCATAATAACCAAGCCTGGCTTCATACACTTCCTGTTGCCATGGCCATGTAGACTCCCTCCTTCACCTCTTACATGTGATAACTATCATGATATCCCATTTTTTCACATGTAGAGGTGTCAGTTTTTACATCCTAATTCCGGGACTTTACCCACTTGAAATCACCCCACTGCGTGACCTGTGTGGCCCATTATGATTCTCTGACTTCGGCCTGCAGACCGATAATGTCGGTCAATTCGGTACTTCCACATGCATTCCATGTTCTAAGATGGCCGCCACTGTTTTGACCGGGAGCTTGTAGCTTCAACCCCCTTCATAGATGGCCGCCATTGTCCTCGACCTTCCACTTCACGGTTGCTTCCCTACTACTTAAACCTACCGGCTTCACACACCTTGCTTACTCCCAACAAGGCAGAGCTAGGGGTAGGTTCCCGGCACCTGTTTCCCAGGAGAACTGTAAGTAAGCGGTCCCCACTGTTCTTCCCCCTTCTCCCCCCTTCTTTGGCACCAGAGACCAATGCCACTTTGACAGGATGCTCATCCTTGGGCAACCTTTCAATTTTGCTTATTTATACCCATCGTGTTTTTATCTTCCTGCTTTTTCTCCTAAAAACCAGCATGATGTTAATTTTGTAACAATTGTTGATCTGCCTAACTATTGATGAGGCAGGACTACCACCTGAATTGGGTGAGTTCCATTGTGCCATTTCCTACAGTGGTTGGTTACCACCAATGACATCAGTATATTTTGTATATGTCACATGTGCTACAAGTCTGCTTATTATGTTTGTTTGGCCATGCACCTCTTGAGTTGCACTAAACACTTTTGCATGTGTTTGTGGCATGTTTTAAATTTCGTTTTGGAGACATTATTACGGTATGTGCATACCTTATTCATGTACCGTTGTTTTTCTCTCTCTGTTTTGAATATCATTACTTTGGCCCCATGATTTATATTATTAAGGTACCTCATTGAAAGGTCACCATTAAAGAAATGGGGTAACCCAAAAAATACTGGACCTGGGTATTATATTGATATTAACAAACAATGGTCCAAGACCTATATATTTCAAGACCTATATATTTCTGAATGAACAATGAATCAGAACTTATCCAATTAAAGAGCATATGTTATTTAAACAGCCCTGCTCAATTAATGATAAACATAAAAGACGGCAACAGCAACAATCTCCAGATATATACAATATTTTAATCTATTGTCATATTCAAAATTTGAAACACAGTTCACAATTTATACACATTGCCCCGTGTAGAGCGTGCAGTATAGCAAAGGGTGTCAAAGAACGTGAAAGTGATGAAGATGAAAAGGAGAAAAGTCACACAAAATTATAAATAAAACGATTTCAATAATTTCAAAAGCACATCCGGCCAGTGAATGCCGGAACAGTACAACCTGACCACTTCAAATAGTACACAGAAACTTCCTACTATTATTCTCAGACACAGAATGTAATAAATGTCTGCACTATATCACAGAGAGAGAGATAGTTGGAGGTCCAGGTATTAGATAAATGTCGACGTTTCGACTTGTCTTGCGGCCTTGCGGTCGATTATGCCTGGGCCATGCGAGTCTTCTTCAGGACATATTAGACGGGGCAACACAGGGATCTTTTTGGTGACCCTGTAAAAGATATAAAGGACCATAAAAATTGGGGCTGTTGCCTAATCACTAAACCAGGGACAAAAGTCCAGGCTTGCTTACCCTTCTCGGGGAGTAGTGGTCGTAATTCCCACTCCAACTAGGATCAGTCCATGTAATCCAAAAATCCTATTGTACAAACCGCTAAATTGACCAGGATTCTGAAAAAACAATGGGGAACCTATGTAAAAATATATATATATATATGGTCCAATAGCCATGGATTCAAAACATTCACATCAAAGTAAAACATAAAAGTTACCTCTACAATAATTTAGGTTTCCTATCATTGATAGATGTGTACTTTCGAATCGATGTCTTGTCAACAGGAAGCTGTAACAATTATAACAGCACTTGTAAAAAATGTTTGGACCAAGCGGGCGAAATAGTAAATTACCGCTATTTACAAGGGGCTCACCGTTTGTCAAAATCCAGAGCCCAATCTTGAGTTTACATTATTTCACTATACGATTTTACTGGGGCAAATCCTCACGCTGTAAAACATAAAAGAAGAAGAACCAGTTGGTGAGGACCCCTCCCAATGATTGGTGATTCCAAGTTTTAAACAATTCAAAGAATTCATTACCTGAATCGGTGAATTCTTTTGCATTGGCTATGTCCAAAACCAAAGATGGTCGAATGCCAGTATTTAATACATTTTCAGGCAGCTGAAACGAAAGAAAACCCCATCGTGAGCGCCTGCTTTTGTTAAAACAGGGGAAGCGTTTTAATAACCGGCGGTCTAAAACCTCATGGGACGCTTACCGTTTTCATAACGGAAATCCATATTTTAACACGTGTCTCCAAGAATACTGAGGCAACTGCTCTCAGGGGAAAACGGCGTCTGACCAGCCCCACGGATATGTTTGAGCCGGTAGTCTTCCTAGCGGTAAACAGCGGCGAAGGACTACGCCGATCTTTTTCCTTTACCGCTTTTAGTAATTTAAACAAACAAAACTGGACATTGCGAAGTGGTGCCTCATTTCTTAACGATGAATGGTACCTTGGCACTTATTTGTACCTGTCGGAACCGGATTTTAAACAACAATATATGAACCTACACATTTTCAGCTAATATTTACAAAACGTTCATAAATCAATTTAAACAAATATATAAATATTCTCTAATTATGAACTTAATCCTCAAAGGTAATATCAGACAGTGATAATGAAAAATGTGGCGGCCATCTTAGTTTGGGAATACAACTGCAAACCAACGATCCCATTGGTGTATTCAATTAAAATACAGCGATTTGCCTTATATACATATTTACAAAGACATTTTTACAAAAGCTTTACATTATATTTACAGAACACTTTAACAAAAAACTCTACACATATATACAACAAACATATAGTAGTGTTTCATACAGTCTTATCATCAACGGCTAGGTATACAAAGTTAGAGAATAGCCACCTGTCTGTTTATTTCCTCCAATTCATTTAATCCCTTATTAGCCTTGTCAAGAAGATATATCCAACGGCATTCCCTTCTGCTCAAAATACTTTGGAGATCACCTCCTCTTTGGTTTACTTGCACCTTCTCTATTACCCACCATTTGATACTCTCAGTTTCATGGGCAAATGTTGTGAAGTGTTGCACGAGAGGAGCTCCCACAGTTTTGCATCATATACGACTGACATGTTGGAGAATCCTACATTTTATTCTCTGTATAGTCTGTCCAACGTACATAAAACCACAGGGGCACAAGATGGCATAAATCACCCCTGTGGTATTGCAATTACTATGTACTCTCAATGTGTGTACCTGGTCGTTATGTGAGAAGGTGGTACATTCCAAAGTCAAGGGACATGCTTTACAATTCCCACACTTTTTGTGGCCCATTACTGGGGGTAAACCCCATAGTGTGGTCTGAGAGGGAACTGTCATTACTGGAATACTGGAAGGAGTGATTTAATTAAGTGGTCCCTGATGCTTCTCCCTTTTCTGAATGCGTGTAAGGGTGTCTGGAGTCCACCCACTTCGTTTTGTACCAGATGCCAATGCCGATTTATGGCTTTTTTAATCTGATTGCTTCTGGTATTAAACGTTGTTACACACACTAACCTTTCTTCACTCTTACCCTTCTCTTGTACACTAAGCAATTGCTCCCGATGGTTGTGCCAAGCTCGCTTGTGCGACTTCTTAAGCAAGCGTATGGGGTAACCTCTCTCGCTAAGTCTGGCAATCAAAAGAGATGATTCATCAAAGAAGTCCTCCTTCCTTGTGCAATTCCTGCGGAGCCTCAGGAATTGCCCAAAGGGCAAATTGTCCCTGAGGTTCCGAGGGTGATCCTCGAGTACCTGAGGAGCGTATTACGCTCACTATTCTTTCTGTATAAAGTAGTATACAGACACCCAAGGTCGGACTTTATTTGTATGTCCAAAAAGTTAATCGTATGGCTGTCACACTCTAATGTAAATTGGATATAGGCTAGTTGTTGATTAAGCCACATGTGGAATTCAGTCAGGGACAATTTACTACCATTCCAAATAAGGAGGACATCATCGATGTACCTGGCCCAAAGTTGGATTTGGTCTCTATATGGATTGTTTTGATTCAACACAAACATGTGTTCATATTCACTCATGAATATTATGGCTAGATTAGGTGCAAAGCTCGCCCCCATAGCCACGCCCTTTGTCTGTACATAGAATTTGCCCTGAAATATAAAGAAATTCTGTGTCATGGCTATGTTTAAGAGTTTAATAATAAACTCAGTAGGAACCCTGTGTGGGGCCGGTCTGCGGTTTAAAACAGTTTCAATGCACTCTAATGCTGCCTGCTGGGGAATGTTTGTGTATAGGGCAGTGATGTCCATTGTTGCAAGTAAACAGGTTTCCGGATCATACTGGTGTCCATCAACTAACTGTATAGTTGCCATGGTGTCGCGTAAATAGGTGGGGGTAGAAATCGCTATGGGTTTAAGAAATATATCAATGTATTTACACAGAGGTTCCAAAACGGAACCGCACCCTGAAATGATGGGTCTCCCCGGTGGATCCTCCAGGCGTTTGTGCACCTTAGGGAGCGTATAAATCGTAGGCATGCGTGGATATCTATTGTTTAGAAAATCAAATTCCTGTTTAGTGATGTACCCCTCCTGTAGTGCAATGTTGGTTACAGCACTAACAGTTTGACTGATCACCTTAGTCGGATCTTTTTTAAGAAGCTTGTAATTGCCCTCAACTTGTAATTGGGATAATATCTCACTCTTATATTTCTCAACATTTTGGATTACAATCGCCCCACCCTTGTCAGCGGGCTTCACTACAAAATCGGTGTTATTTTTCAAATTGTAGAGAGCCGTTTTTTCCTGTTTGCTCATATTGTATGGTACATACTGTCTGGTAGTTAGGATCTGTTCCACATCCCGTATGACCACCTGTTCATAGGCTAGAATCTTACTATCCACCATATGTGAAGGCGGATTAAACTTAGAAGGAGGTCTCAGCCCACTGGCTGAGAAGATTGGATTGTGGGGGACCTTCTGAAAATAATGTTTAAGGTGAACCTTCCTGAAGAATTGTTGTAATTCAATCTTCAGATTGAAATCATTAGGCATGGCTGTAGGGACAAAGGACAGCCCTTTAGAGAGCACACTCTGTTCATCTTGAGTCAATACGTGATCAGACAGATTTATGACCGGATTCTCTGGTCTATGCACTACCATCTGTAGTGTTGGCGCCTCGTCCTGATGTCGCCATGGGAGTCCGACTGAAATGTTTTCTTCCCTCTGCCTGTCCCTCGATTCCATGTCACACCCCGTGTTCCCCTGGGTCGTCCCCAGGGACGGCCTCTGCCGCGTGGTCCCCACCATTGGTCCTCGCCTAAAAAAGATTGTTGGTCTTGAAAATTCTGGGCCGAAGAGTTAGACCCTGTACTAGTACCTGGGCGTTCCAATTCACTATCTGAGCCACTGCTGGCTGATGAGCCCAAGAAGGTGTTGTAACGTCTATACCCTCCGCGGCCTCGGCTAGAGAAACCCCCTCTCTGGTCTTGTATATAATACCCTACCTGCAGGTAGGGGTATGTGGCCTTTTTATTGTATGCTTTGATATCTTTAGCCACTTTTTCCAATTTAGTTCCCTGTGTGTATAGGTCAAATTCCCGGATGGTTTTCTCTAACCTCTCTAGGGCCTCCTTGGCATTAACTAAGGCTTTGACATCAATGATTTCCTTTCTCAAGGTAGCTATCTCCCTAGTGAGCCTTTCCAATTCTACTACTGCGGTTTCAATGCCCAAGACCATCCAATGTCTTGAGCATGTGTTGGATATGAAGCTAAAGCCCTCCTTAAACTTCGGGTTCTCTAGGAAGATAGCTGGTTCATTACGGACCTGAAGTCCGATTGGGATGACGTTTGATCTCAAGTATTTCGCTAAAGTATGCCCATGTAACCTGGTTCGTATTAACTTCTTTTCTAGGCGTTCCAATTTCGTGATCTTTTCATTCAATGACAAATCACTAGTCGTAGTGTTGTCGGCAAGAAAGGTACCACTACCTTCCTCCAGTAAGAGTTTATCTATATAGTCCTCACTATAAGATAAGGTCTCTTTCTTCGACATCCTCTGATTTATGATTTTCTATTCAGAATAGTTTCTTGACTATAACAAAACACTTCGTCAACACAATGAATAAAATTTAAACAATACATACAACCCTCGCAGAAAAACTGCTCAAGGTAACCATTAAAGAAATGGGGTAACCCAAAAAGTACTGGACCTGGGTATTATATTGATATTAACAAACAATGGTCCAAGACCTATATATTTCTGAATGAACAATGAATCAGAACTTATCCAATTAAAGAGCATATGTTATTTAAACAGCCCTGCTCAATTAATGATAAACATAAAAGACGGCAACAGCAACAATCTCCAGATATATACAATATTTTAATCTATTGTCATATTCAAAATTTGAAACACAGTTCACAATTTATACACATTGCCCTGTGTAGAGCGTGCAGTATAGCAAAGGGTGTCAAAGAACGTGAAAGTGATGAAGATGAAAAGGAGAAAAGTCACACAAAATTATAAATAAAGCGATTTCAATAATTTCAAAAGCACATCCGGCCAGTGAATGCCGGAACAGTACAACCTGACCACTTCAAATAGTCCACAGAAACTTCCTACTATTATTCTCAGACACAGAATATAATAAATGTCTGCACTATATCACAGAGAGAGAGATAGTTAGTGGTCCAGGTATTAGATAAATGTCGACGTTTCGACTCGTCTTGCGGCCTTGCGGTCGACTATGCCTGGGCCATGCGAGTCTTCTTCAGGACATATTAGACGGGGCAACACAGGGATCTTTTTGGTGACCCTGTAAAAGATATAAAGGACCATAAAAATTGGGGCTGTTGCCTAATCACTAAACCAGGGACAAAAGTCCAGGCTTGCTTACCCTTCTCGGGGAGTAGTGGTCGTAATTCCCACTCCAACTAGGATCAGTCCATGTAATCCAAAAATCCTATTGTACAAACCGCTAAATTGACCAGGATTCTGAAAAAACAATGGGGAACCTATGTAAAAATATATATATATATATGGTCCCATAGCCATGGATTCACATCAAAGTAAAACATAAAAGTTACCTCTACAATAATTTAGGTTTCCTATCATTGATAGATGTGTACTTTCGAATCGATGTCTTGTCAACAGGAAGCTGTAACAATTATAACAGCACTTGTAAAAAAATTTTGGACCAAGCGGGCGAAATAGTAAATTACCGCTATTTACAAGGGGCTCACCGTTTGTCAAAATCCAGAGCCCAATCTTGAGTTTATATTATTTCACTATATGATTTACTGGGGCAAATCCTCACGCTGTAAAACATAAAAGAAGAAGAACCAGTTGGTGAGGACCCCTCCCAATGATTGGTGGTTCCAAGTTTTAAACAATTCAAAGAATTCATTACCTGAATCGGTGAATTCTTTTGCATTGGCTATGTCCAAAACCAAAGATGGTCGAATGCCAGTATTTAATAAATTTGCAGGCAGCTGAAACGAAAGAAAACCCCATCGTGAGCGCCTGCTTTTGTTAAAACAGGGGAAGCGTTTTAATAACCGGCGGTCTAAAACCTCATGGGACGCTTACCGTTTTCATAACGGAAATCCATATTTTAACACGGGTCTCCAAGAATACTGAGGCAACTGCTCTCAGGGGAAAACGGCGTCTGACCAGCCCCACGGATATGTTTGAGCCGGTAGTCTTCCTAGCGGTAAACAGCGGCGAAGGACTACGCCCTGTGGTTTTATGTACGTTGGACAGACTATACAGAGAATAAAATGTAGGATTCTCCAACATGTCAGTCGTATACGATGCAAAACTGTGGGAGCTCCTCTCGTGCAACACTTCACAACATTTGCCCATGAACCTGAGAGTATCAAATGGTGGGTAATAGAGAAGGTGCAAGTAAACCAAAGAGGAGGTGATCTCCAAAGTATTTTGAGCAGAAGGGAATGCCGTTGGATATATCTTCTTGACACGGCTAATAAGGGATTAAATGAATTGGAGGAAATAAACAGACAGGTGGCTATTCTCTAACTTTGTATACCTAGCCGTTGATGATAAGACTGTATGAAACACCACTATATGTTTGTTGTATATATGTGTAGAGTTTTTTGTTAAAGTGTTCTGTAAATATAATGTAAAGTTTTTGTAAAAATGTCTTTGTAAATATGTATATAAGGCAAATCGCTGTATTTTAATTGAATACACCAATGGGAATCGTTGGTTTGCAGTTGTATTCCCAAACTAAGATGGCCGCCACATTTTTCATTATCACTGTCTGATATTACCTTTGAGGATTAAGTTCATAATTAGAGAATATTTATATATTTGTTTAAATTGATTTATGAGCTTTTTGTAAATATTAGCTGAAAATGTGTAGGTTCATATATTGTTGTTGAAAATCCGGTTCCGACGGGTACAAATAAGTGCCAAGGTACCATTCATCGATAAGAAATGAGGCACCACTTCGCATTGTCCAGTTTTGTTTGTTTAAATTACTGAAAGCGGTAAAGGAAAAAGATCGGCGTAGTCCTTCGCCGCTGTTTACCGCTAGGAAGACTACCGGCTCAAACATATCCGTGGGGCTGGTCAGACGCCGTTTTCCCCTGAGAGCAGTTGCCTCAGTATTCTTGGAGACGCGTGTTAAAATATGGATTTCCGTTATGAAAACTGTAAGCGTCCCATGAGGTTTTAGACTGCCGGTTATTAAAACGCTTCCCCTGTTTTAACAAAAGCAGGCGCTCACGATGGGGTTTTCTTTCGTTTCAGCTGCCTGAAAATGTATTAAATACTGGCATTCGACCATCTTTGGTTTTGGACATAGCCAATGCAAAAGAATTCACCGATTCAGGTAATGAATTATTTGAATTGTTTAAAACTTGGAACCACCAATCATTGGGAGGGGTCCTCACCAACTGGTTCTTCTTCTTTTATGTTTTACAGCGTGAGGATTTGCCCCAGTAAAATCGTATAGTGAAATAATATAAACTCAAGATTGGGCTCTGGATTTTGACAAACGGTGAGCCCCTTGTAAATAGCGGTAATTTACTATTTTGCCCGCTTGGTCCAAAATGTTTTTACAAGTGCTGTTATAATTGTTACAGCTTCCTGTTGACAAGACATCGATTCGAAAGTACACATCTATCAATGATAGGAAACCTAAATTATTGTAGAGGTAACTTTCATGTTTTACTTTGATGGGAATGTTTTGAATCCATGGCTATGGGACCATATATATATATATATATTTTTACATACGTTCCCCATTGTTTTTTCAGAATCCTGGTCAATTTAGCGGTTTGTACAATAGGATTTTTGGATTACATGGACTGATCCTAGGTGGAGTGGGAATTACGACCACTACTCCCCGAGAAGGGTAAGCAAGCCTGGACTTTTGTCCCTGGTTTAGTGATTAGGCAACAGCCCCAATTTTTATGGTCCTTTATATCTTTTACAGGGTCACCAAAAAGATCCCTGTGTTGCCCCGTCTAATATGTCCTGAAGAAGACTCGCATGGCCCAGGCATAATCGACCGCAAGGCCGCAAGACGAGTCGAAACGTCGACATTTATCTAATACCTGGACCACTAACTATCTCTCTCTCTGTGATATAGTGCAGACATTTATTACATTCTGTGTCTGAGAATAATAGTAGGAAGTTTCTGTGGACTATTTGAAGTGGTCAGGTTGTACTGTTCCGGCATTCACTGGCCGGATGTGCTTTTGAAATTATTGAAATCGTTTTATTTATAATTTTGTGTGACTTTTCTCCTTTTCATCTTCATCACTTTCACGTTCTTTGACACCCTTTGCTATACTGCACGCTCTACACGGGGCAATGTGTATAAATTGTGAACTGTGTTTCAAATTTTGAATATGACAATAGATTAAAATATTGTATATATCTGGAGATTGTTGCTGTTGCCGTCTTTTATGTTTATCATTAATTGAGCAGGGCTGTTTAAATAACATATGCTCTTTAATTGGATAAGTTCTGATTCATTGTTCATTCAGAAATATATAGGTCTTGGACCATTGTTTGTTAATATCATTGAAAGGTCAGCAGAGTGATTGGTTCATGAAAGGTCAGCAGAGTGATTGGTTCATTTTCCATAACCAACCACCAGTGTAGATAGTGCATTAAGATAGGTCCTGAAGAATTGCCAAGTGATTTACACACATAAGGCAAGAAACATGTTGACCTTGACTACACACATATAGACACCTCCGACCATTATAATCAGCAGTATCCCTATTCTGGTTTCTATTGGCATGAGTGGGGTCGCAGATTAAAATTAATTTTGGAGCACCACCTCGCCTCATTTTATTTCTCCTCATATCACCTCACATCTACACCGTCTAGGCCCCTAACACGCACCTTACCTATACAGGAGGGAAAAAGATCTCTGACAAAGAGCCCCTCATAGGGCAATGCTGCGCAGCCTGATGAGGAGCAAACCCTGTGATGAAGCATGACACCCAAATGGGTGTGTGAGGGCCCCAGTTCCCAAATTGGTAGACACCCACACTCCACTACGGAGTAAGGGTGTTGCCCAACCTAGCCTCCTTCTCTTCTTTTCCCACGCTACAGGAACTACATACTCCTTTGGTGCTGCTGATGTCAGTGGACCAGGGCGGTAATGTGGGATGGGGCGATGCTTCGTGTACCTCAGGAGCACTGTCCACAGGCCACAGTGCAAGACAGTGCTGTTGATGTCCCCGTGGAGGGGCGGAGTAGGTGAGGCCAGGGAGGCGATGTGAAGCAAGGCGATGCGAGGTGTGGTGCCCATGGGTCACGGTGGAACCAATGGCTTAATGGCAGCATCGGTGAGCAGCGCCGGGGAGACCAGTGTTGCATAGTAAAACGGGTTGATGCTCAGGTCACAGAGTCAGCAGCGGCATTGTTGATTGCATTGTACTTGTTTTTCTTCTGTTGCAGCACAAAACACACACTTCCCAGTGCTGTTGGCAGATGTACCTGCAGTCTTTGATGTTACAGAGATTTCCTACAGGAGGAAATCTCTACTTCAAGCCCTTGGAGAAACTCAGGAAATAAGTTGCAGAAAGTTCACTCCAGTGTTTTCAGTGCCCATGAGAGAAGCAGCAACTGCAGGCCAACCCAACAAAGTAACACACAGCAAAGGGGCAATACTACTCCTGGCAGATCTTCCAGCTCTTCTTCTTGGCAGGTCCTTTGTCCAAAAGAGTTACATTTTCTGGGGCTTTAGGTGTGATAGATAAACCCTTTTTCCCATTTGAAGTCTTTGTTCAGAAAGTCTCTCTTGCTCAGCAAAACCCTTTGAAGTATTTGTTAAGAAAGTCTCTCTTGCTCAGCAAAACCAGTTCTGTCCTACCTGGTCAGGGCCGGACTGGCCGTTGCGGGCACCGGGCAATCCCCCGGTGCGCCGCAAGGGAGGGGGTGGGTTTTGGGCTCCTGGGGGCCGTTTTTGTTTCAGGGCCGTTTATGCAGCATAGCTGCAAAAACGGCCCTGTAACAAAATCGTCCGAAAACCGGCCCGGCAAAGAGCTCGGTCGCACCCCCAACCTCCCCATGGGGGGCCCGCCGAGCACTTTGCCAGGACCGGTTTTGGTTCCCAGTCCGGCCCTGTCCCTGGTCCAGCCAAACTACAGGGGGTGAAGACAAATTGTGCAGGACAGCCATAGCCTATTCAGGTGCTAGTGACAACTCCTCTCACCATTCTAGCCCAGGCAGGGCACACCTCAGCTCCTTTGTGTGGGTGTCTGGAGGGAGTGCCCAAACCAAGCCCTGTCAATCTATAAAACAATACATTCCCACAGGCAGGCAAAGACAGTGGATGGTTAAACAAGAAAATGTCCACTTTCTAAAATTTGCTTTTTCAATCACACAATTTAAAACCACCTTTAATAAAATATGTGTTATTAAATTCTGAGCCCCGGGCACGTAAGCACCATTTCTCCATCTTTTCACAATTGAAAGTAAAACTACACCTCTATCCTACTCAGGACAGATTAGATGAAGGCCTTCCCAACCCCAGAGCTAGGAGAGATTAGCTGAATTCAACCCTCTCACCACCTATGCGTGAATAGTAGAAGCCAGACCACTTATTCACTAGGGTAAGCGTAGCTGAAGCATAACCATTTTTCCACTCAGGAATAATAGTAAAAGTCAAAACCACCCATTCCATGCAGGAGCGGAACTACAATTTCAACTCATTAACCCTACTCAGAAATAATAGTGTTAGCTGACCCACGTATGCATTAAGTTGAGAACATTAAAAAGCAACACCCCTCACCCAATAGTGTAGTATAGTGAAGCCCATACCATTCACCAACTCTGGAGAGAACAGAAAAAGTTACCACACTCACCCAACGCAACCTACTAACTCACTCCGGAGAAAATGCACACAAAAGAGAAAAATGGAAGCCATCCCGATTACCTACCCAGGAGAAACTAGCAGAATCCACTACACTCAACCCATCCAGGAGAGAAGAGCAGAAGCCAACCTATTTACCCCTACAGGAAATAAGAGTGGAATCCAAGATATTCACCCACTCAGGAAAGAATAGTGCAAGACATCAAACTCACTCACCCACGCATGAGTAATAATTGAAACCTACCACACTCACCATTCTAGGGGAGAAAAGTGGAAGCGACTGACTAACCCACTCAATTGAAAATACACTCCAAAAACCCATCCCAATTACCCATCCAGGAGAATATAGTAAAAGCCAACAAACTCACCATTCATCACACCCAGGACAAAACATTTTAAGTCCCCCCACTCCTTTATCTAGGAGATAATATTGGGAGGAAGGCAACACAACTGTTCCTTCAGCAAAGAATAATGAAAGCAGCCACACATATAAGGAAGAGAGAGAAGCACAAGCCAAGACACACACACTGACCCTGGAAAGAATAGAGGAAGTCATCCAAAGCACAACCAAGTAGAGAAGCACAAGCCAAGACACACAGACTGACTCTGGAAAGAATAGAGGAAGTCATCCAACGAACAACCAAGTAGAGAAGCACACGCCAAGACACACACACTTACACTGGAAAGAATAGAGGAAGTAATCCAACGTACAACCAAGTAGAGAAGCACACGCCAAAACACACACTAACCCTTGAAAGAATAGAGGAAGTCATCCAACGAACAACCAGATGTAGAAGGACAAGCCAAGGCACACAGGCTGACCCTGGAAAGAATAGAGGAAGTCATCCAACGAACAACCAGGTAGAGAAGCACAAGCCCAGACACACAGACTGACCCTGGAAAGAATAGAGGAAGTCATCCAACGAACAACCAGGTAGAGAACAAAGAATGCCACCGGCTCCAGGCACTAGTGGTAGGGGGGGGCAGTGTCATAAGGGGCCAATGGTGAATAACAACTTTCAATTATATCTGGTCCATTCCAATAGGTATTAGCACTCCCTTTCAAAATGTCTGCTTTGTACAAAATGCTGCCTTCAATACATCTCCGATCCACACCCTGCCTCGTTCGATTAGCCTCTCTCTCACTTTAACTACAGCAGGAAATGTCAAGCTTGGGTGCCGAATAACTCTTGTGTGGCTGGTACACAACCTGCTTTTAAAGAAGCATCCAGTAGCGATTCGCCTTGGGTGTTGTAATGCTGAGGTAAATAATTAACAGCATAAACCACATACATATAGTAATTTAGGTGATAGTTGGTTCTATCACAGATGTTCCTGGAAAGAAGGGGAGCTTTTCACCCTGAAGGAACTGAGTCGCCTAAAAGCGTGCCAGCTCCTTGAAGTCTTACCAAGAGGCACATGCCGTAGCTCACGGAAGAAGGACCAACGGCTTGCCAGAAATAGGAGATCCGGACAGAAACGGGAGAACGACGTTATCATCTTTTCCGGGTACAGACGCTGTGGAACCAAGCCCCGAATACGAGCTCACTCTGGCAAGGAGACAGCAAAGAAACAGCAGAGAGGTGAGGGGCGAACTTGGCACTGGAGGATGGGTAGGAGAGGTCACAGCAGTACTGGAGGGGTACCAATGTGCAGGCCCCTTGCCCACACATGCCTTTTTTTTTAACAAGAGTTGCGTGCACACCGTAGTGTGCACTAACCTGTGTGTGTGTGTGTGTGTGTGTGGGGGTGTGTGTGTGGGGGGGGGGGTGATAGTCTGGAAGCTGGCACAACTGTAAGTATATGGGTAGTCGGCAAAGCTGCACTTCATCGATTTCACGAAAGGTATATTTTAAATATTTCAACGTCATTAAGTTGGTGAAGATTTGCAAAACAAATGCGAGAAACATCCTTGAAAAAGCAGCCCTTCCGGATAAAAAAATGCAATGCCTTTGTTTTTTAATAAAGTTGCCCTCGGTGGAGCTGTGTGACACAGGCAGCCTTTGCATCTTTGTGAAACTGCCCATATTTTCAAATTATCACAGGCTAACTCCTCTTACATAACCAGCATAACCAGACCCAAAACTGCAAGCAGGCACGTGACATACATTTAAAAGCATTTGTTTACCTACCTCAGCTGCCAGGGAAGATCATGTTCGAACTACCTGTACTCCATTTTATATTAAACTAATAGCGAATAATGTGATAATAGCCACTATCTGTATAATAAATAATTGACAAAAAACGCGGTGAGTGTAGCCCCCACCGACATCCATAAGGAAGAGCTGCTTCTGTTCCTGCCACTGACGTTGCCACAGCTGACACTAGGGGTCACAAAGGCAGTGCCAGGGGTCACAAGGGGCATGCCAGGGGTCGCAGCTCAGACCCCTGGCGACCCCTAAATGATGTCCATGGCAGCATACCCATTGACTTGACTCGTGTGCCCAGGCTACAGAGCTGTGTACCAGTTGCTTACACACCCAGGCAGTAACCCTGCTGTTTGGATTCCTGGGTCAATCAATCAGGGTTTGTAAAGCGCGGCTACTCACCCGTGAGGGTCTCAAGGCACTGGGGTGGGGGAGGCTGCTGATCCGTTTGGGCAGTTCAGTCGAAGAGCCAGGTCTGGGTAATATCCCTGCTGCTTATTCTCCGAGGCAGTATATCCATTTGCCTAGACTCCTGGGCAATGCACTTGTTGCTCATACTCCTGGGTAGAATACCTGTTGTTTAGATTTCCGGGCAGTTCATTTGTTGCTCAGACTCCTGAGTTGCTTAGACTCCAGCCCGGCTCAGCATCTCTATGGATAACGCTTGCAGACAAGCATACTGCACCCCAAACCATTACAGACAACTCTATGCACTAATGGCCAGATGTATCAAGTATTTTTGCGTTCGCAAACAGGTAGATTCGCAGAATATGCCCATTTGCGAATGCAAAAATTGCTTGTTCGATGCTGCAAACCTAATTTTGCGATTTGGTAACCTGTTACTGAAACGCAAAATGGGTTTGCGATTTGGCATTAGTAAGGGGCGTGTTTAGGGCGCCCCTTCCTAATACCGAATCACATCGGTATGTATGAATGTTTTGTGACCGCAACTGCAGTTGTAAAACATTCGCATTTTATCACCTACTTCAAGTAGGTGGTAATCCATTTGCAAATGGGAAGGGATCCCCAAGGAACCTCTTCCCCTTTGTGAATGTTTGCAAAACCAATTTTAAGAGCAGGCAATTGTCCCACGGACCACTGCCTGCTCTTAAAAATTGAAAAGAAAACTTTTAATTTTCTGTTTGGTAAAGCATCTCATTTTCTTTTAAGGAAAACGGTCTGCTTTACCAACAAAAAAGATTGCTTTATTGAAAAGCAATCACAACATGGTAGTCTGCTGATCTCAGCAGGCCACCATCCCTTTGATTTTTGTGATTCCTAGGGGGTCGCACATTATAGCCTACCTCATTCATGAGGTAGGTCATTTGCCACCCTCTAGGAATCACAAAATATGGACCATACACCTTCAAACATTGCATTCTGTGATTTCCTGATTGCAAATCCTTGTGATTCACAATCATGGAATCGCAAATTGCTATCTACATACATGTGGTCATTTATCATCAGTCACCGCTGCCAATCCTAGACCACTACACCCAGTGCAACACTGCTAGTCATTGACACGTATTCACTTTTAACACTGCCGGCCCCAGTGCAGCATACCCGTTTATGGCCTAGCAGTGAAGGCTAGATGGTGACGTTATGGGGCAGGACTATTGCTGATTTACATATGCGTTGACTCTTGTCTTTACAAGCTAACAAGTCATTTCTATAACAAGTTGAACAAGTACTGACAACTCTACCAAATTGTATATGGAAGAAGTAAAAGTATGCACATTCCTGAAATCAATATGAATATTTTCTCTTTATACTATTGTATACTATTGGAAGCTGCATCAAAAGCTATTTAATGATTACATATTCTAAGAACAATTCATTTCCTATCCTGGTTTTAAGTCATCTTTTGAGCTGTTCAGGCAGAATCGTTTTATATATAATTGGCTAAGTATACTCCCTTTGGTGACCTCGGAAGGATGTGCAGCTAAGTAGGCTTTTCCACGATTACCCCTCAGATCCTCCAGATCACAGCTGATATCAGTGCCAGCATTTAAGTCAATGAGCCGTATCACCAAGCATGCAATTTAGCCAAAATAACTTTGCAGGCTGTGATTTCTTACATGCCAATATTTAGAGGAAACTACAAGTCTCAGAACATTGCTGGTGGTGAAAGCTGGGACGGGTTGAAGACGTCACACACGGCAAGCGGCCTCTTTGCAGCTATGGGAGCTGTTCCCTGATTGGCTGATAGGTTCCCAAACTCTCCGTTTGCTCTCAGTGGTTCTGGCAGAACCAGACTTGCTTGGAATCGAGGCTGTTGGCGGGGCGTATGTCACATGTAGTCAACGCAATGTAACATATTTGTCTGATGTTATCGGTTCTGTTTAAGATAAGTGCAAATACCTGAGTGCTCACCTTGAAATTACTTTTCACATTGCTGTTTTCAAACATAGTACACCTTTAGAAACGGTAATTTTAGGGTCAACAATAACAGGAGCTTTGCCTCAAAGAAGGAAAAAAACATATAATTGTGTTTAGACATTGTATTTCAGCATCCTGTATTTCTACTCCCATCACTATACTTTAACCATAAGCATTGCCAAAGACAATAGGTCTTGCCTATAGAAGAGCTATTGACTTTGGCAAAGTGTTTTTGCCGTACTGTATACCAGAGAGGCTAGAAGTTAGTGGTGTGAGGTGTACTAGAGTGGAGTGGAGGGTGTTGAGTGTCCTAGAGAGGAGTAGGAGGAGTAGAGTGTTGTAGAGTTGAGGAGAGGAGAGTAGAGTTCAGTGGTTCAGTGGCATAGAGTGTTGTTGAGTGCAGTGTCATGGAATGCAGTGACGTAGAGTGGAGTGGTGTAGAGTGGAGTGATTTAGAGTGGGATGGAACAGGGTGAAGTGGGTTGCGGTAGATTGAGTAGTGGGGTGAATAGGAATAGATTGAGAAGGATTTAATTGGGATAAAGTGGGTTTTATTGAGCGGAGTGGGGTGGTGTGGATTGGGGAGGGTGGACTAGATGAGGTGGATTGGATTGGAGTGTGGTGGGGTGGGGTGGACTGAATTTGAGTAGAGTGGTGCGGAGTGGGGTGAATTATAATGGAGTGGAGGAACAGAAATGGATTGGGGTGAGGTGGACTGAATTGGAGAGGGGTGGATTGGAGTAGGTCGGGTTAAAGTCAAGTGGATTTTTTGGGATTGGAGTGGGGCAGATTGTATCGGAGCGGAGTGGGGCAGATTGGAGTGGGGCAGATAGAAGTGGGGCAGATTGTTTTGTATTGGAATAGAACTGATTAGAGTGGGGCAGATTGTTTTGTATTGGAGTGGGGCTTATCAGGTTGGGGCGCATTGCTTTGGATTGAATATAGATGCCCCCTATCTATCACAAAATGATCTGGTTTTGCAAGGTGGCACCTGCGTTTTAGGTACCGGGTTCGGTGGCCATTTAGGGAAACCTACCAATTGGCAGGGAAGGGCCCAAGAAGTATTGTTGAAACATCAAAATTATCTATCACTAAAATACCTAGATTTGCAAGGGGGTCACCAGCAATTTTGGTCCAAGCCGTTTGCAGAAGAGGGATTTAGTGTGCCAGTGCACATGATGGAATGTCATCATGAGCACTTGACTGTTTTTTTAAGTCACACGCGTTGCAGATCGAACTCTGTGAGGTTGAAGTCGGGAGTGCTGCCATCAATGGCATTGGGGGTGCGATGCGAACCAGGACGAAGTGACATGCGCTGCCCACAAGTCATGGTGCAGGCAGCCGCTCCGTGACAGCATCTGGCGTCGCCAGTGAGACCAGGGCTGCTTTGTGAATTGGGGCGGTGCGACGTGTGGTAACCACAGGTAACGGGGCATGCAGCAGCGTCGTCTTTGCTGAAGCGCTGTCCTCGGTAGACCCACAGTTCCGTTGCAAAGCAGGGTAATACTTTGTGCAGTGCCCACAGGTCGTGGTGTACGCAGCAGTGTCAGTTGATAATGCTGGAATCGATGGCACTGATGTCAGTGGGGGTTTTGACCACTCGTATCACCTCCATGGTATATACTGGTGAGACTGAGGAATGGGTCAGCATGAAAGATGCATACTTCCTGGTCAATAAAGACCCTTAGGTCCTTTACTTCTATGTACTCCCTAAGATCCATAAAAATCAGAGTCCTCAACCCGAACGGCCAATTGTTTCCAGATTGATTCTTTACTTGAACCCCTCTCCAGGTTATGCAACCACTTCCTCCAACCAGTGTTCCAGAAGACCCCATCATTCTTGCAGGTTACCAAGGACGGCCTGAGACTTATCAATACCATTGCCACTGACCAGGTGATCCAACAACTAGTGACACTCGATTTGGAGTCCCTATATATACAAACATTCCACAGGGGGCTACACTTGAGGATGTGGAAGCAGCACTGCAGTCAGTTGACTGGGTCTCTCCAAGACCTATCAGCTTCATTATGTAGTGTGCCTCTTTAGCAATGACCCAAAATGTATTTCAATTCAAAAGGCAACTTTATCACTAACCGCAGGGGACATTGATGAGGAGCACCTTAGCACCCAGCTTGGCCTGCCTGTACATGGCAGCCTTTGAGGCAAGGTGCATTTTTAAGATCTCCAGCACATTCTCCGAGAACTTACTCCTATGGCAAAGGAACATAGACAACATCTTGGTATTCTGTAAGAGGGATGAACAGACATGTAATGAGTTCTGTAGGTGGGTGAACACTCTCAACCCGTACTTACACTTAAAAAAATACACCATCGCTGACACTCATATTACATTTCTGGACTTGGAGATAACACTGGCAGAAGGTAGATTACACACCACGGTCCTCAAAAAAACAGCTGAATGTAACAGTTTGTTACTGCATGGGAGCCATCACCCAAAGACTCTAAGGGACAACCTTCCATTTGGGCAGTTGCCGTGCCTTAGGTGTAATTGCAGCACCGCCCAGGATTATGGTGATGTGGCATAACAACTCACACACAACCTAATACAAAGGGATAACTCAGTACATCTCATTAACACTGCCAGGAAGAGGGCCAGGATCAATAACAGGGAGGCCTTACTCAAGAAAATACTCAAAACTGAGGAACACATACTGACCTGCGTGACTACATTCACCCCACAGTCAAACAGAATTAAACAAATCATTAGAAAGAACTTGGGTATCCTACAGACACAGAACCTGGCACTGACCCCTCCCAGGTTTGCATTTAGAAGTACCAGCAAGTTGAAGGACTTCTTGGTCCACACACGTCCCCACCGTGGTCCATGTCACAATAACCAACCAACTTTATGGGGCTACCTCTGGTCACAGGTCACTCAGCGTGTGGCTAGTGTTCTGTGTGCCCTCTTACTGAGAGAACCAAAGAACTACAGCTATTACCCAATTTTAGATGGTTCCACAAAGATCTCACAGCAATTGCAACACCAACAATTGTATTTACACCATTACCTGCCCTTGAAAACAAAGGTACATTGATATGACAACCAGGGCAGTGAAGGTCAGAATTATGGAGCACCGAAGCAACATACGCTGCATCAGACTAATTACTAAACTCCGTCAACATTTCACAGAGAAGGGACATGCACCTGATAGCTTAAGGTGGACAGTGAATGAGGCCCACGCCAATCTTAGCAAACAAGGCCTCTTCAGGAGAGAGCAATGCTGGATTTTCAGACTATCCTGCGACAGAGATGGGCTCAATGAGGATATTCCGCGGGGGGAGGTAAATATTTAGAGCCTCCTCCTCCTCCCCTCACTATCTGCCCTCTTGATTCCCAATGCATGCAGCTGATGTCACTAACTGCAGATACTAGCCATCACCATTAGGGACTTAGTATCCCATGAAAACGATCTACTTTGCCATAATAACCAAGCCTGGCTTCATACACTTCCTGTTGCCATGGCCATGTAGACTCCCTCCTTCACCTCTTACATGTGATAACTATCATGATATCCCACTTTTTCATATGTAGAGGTATCAGTATGTACTTCCCAATGCCGGGACTTCACCCACTTGAAATCACTCCACTGCGTGACCTGTGTGTCCCATTATGAATGTCTGACTTCGGCCTGCAGACCAAAAATGTCGGTCAATTCGGTACTTCCTTCACCTCTTTTTACATTGCCAATGGCGATGGCCTTAAGATGTCCCACGAGGGTGGGCACTCTTTAGCTCATACACGTGCTTGTTTGACCCATCCAATACAGTACCCACCTGCTGGATGCTATGCGCATTCCACGTTATAAGACGGCTGCCATAGCTAATAGTTTTAAGCTTCAACCCCCTTCAAAGATGGCTGCAGTATATTTATCGACCTGTTGATGCCACATGCATTCCACGTTCTAAGATGGTCACCAATGTTTTGACCGGGAGCTTGTAGCTTCAGCCCACTGAAGGACTGGGCTATTCTAAGGCCCAGCGGTGCCAGGGGACAACACCTGAAACCTTCGTGGGTTACCTGTTCCGGCGTACAAATCACAGAGACACGGGACACTTCCTTCGGCATCAAAGATCAGCGTTTATTTACTGCAGGGATACATAGATCGCTAGAAGTACAACAGAGTGTAGGTTCTGAGAGTCTGCTTCGAATTGCAAAAGTGGATCGCTCCTTTTATACACATTTTCGTCATTGCACAACATAACGAACAAATGGTTACAACTCAGTTCCCACAGTAAACTTCAAAAGGATTTGATTCACGTTTTCAGAAGCCCGGAACATAATTACAGTAACATTGCTGGTTCCCAACTGTAAAAGCACGTTATCCCACCATTAGGCACATTCCATTCTAGCTGTAAACGAGCTAAGAGAAGAGACAGAAACAGGTGCAAGGAAGACAAAGACAGACAACAGATTGAAAAGAGTATGGGGGCAATATCGGAAGCGTGATCAATGCAAGGCTGAAACAATAGACCGGCACGGCAAGATGAGCCTCGAGCGGAGCCATCTGCCTTTGCCGTGTCATCCCCCTAGTCATAAAGACACACTCAAAGGAATATGCATCTTCCGCAAAAGCTTGGGAAACCCAGGGTCATGAAGCGGACATTGTCCGTTCGCCGGCTACGTGAGGGCAAGAAACAAAATGGATGCCGTATCTAAAATGGAACCCGAGGGTTCAGATGGAGAAACCCACAAATAAGACGAACCCTTCCACGTAGTGTAGCGAAAACGCGTACACCTACTAAACTCGTCATTTGCGGTTCATAGATATCAAACTCGTCCATGTCCGAACATGCCCAAAACATCGTTACGATTCTCACGGAACCTCACCCCTTCAAAGATGGCTGCCGCATGTTCCTCGACCTTCTACTTCATGGTTGTTTCCCTGCTACTTAAACCTACCGGCTTCACACACCTTGCTTCCTCTCAACAAGGCAGAGCGAGGCGTAGGTTACCGGAACCTGTTTTCCAGGAAAACTGTAAGTAAGCGGCCCCCGCTGTTCTTCCCCCTTCTCCCCCCCTTCTTTGGCACCAGAGACCTATGCCACTTTGATAGGATGCTCATCCTTGTGCAACCTTCCATCTTTGCTTATACCCATCGTGTTTTTATCTTCCCACTTTCTCTCCTAAAAACCAGCATGATGTTAATTTTGTAACAATTGTTGATCTGCCTAACTATTGATGAAGCAGGACTTCAACCTAAATTGGGTGAGTTCCATCGTGCCATTTCCTACGGTGGTTGGTTACTACCAATGACATCAGTATATTTTGTATATGTCATATGTGCCACAAGTCTGCTTATTATGTTTGTTTGGCCATGCACCTCTTGAGTTGCACTAAACACATTTGCATGTGTTTGTGGCATGCTTTTAATTTCATTTTGGAGGCATTATTACGGTATGTGCGTACCTTATTCATGTATCGTTGTTTATCTCTCCCTGTTTTGAATCTCATTACGTTGGCCCCATGATTTATATTATTAAGGTACCTCATTGAAATTTCATCAGAGTGTTTGGTTCATTTTCCATAACCAACCACCTCTGTAGATAGTGCATCAAGATAGGTCCTGAAGAATTGCCGTGTGATTTACACACATAAGGTAAGAAACATGTTGACCTTGACTACACACATATAGACACCTCCGACCATTATAATCGTCAATATCCCTATTCTGGTTTTAATTGACATGAGTGGGCTTGCAGATTAAAATTAATCTTGGAGCACCACTTCACTTCATTTTATTTCTCCTCATATCACTGCACATCTACACTGTCTAGGCCCCTCAGAAGCACCTTACCTATACAGTTAGGAAAAAGATCTCTGACAAAGTCCCCTTCATTGGGTGCCCATCAGGCAATGCAGGGCCGGCCTGATGAGGAGCATGCCCAAGATGAAGCATGACACACAAATGGGTGTGTGAGGGCCACAGTTCACAAATTGGGAGAGACCCTCACCATTACTGAGTAAGGGTGTTGACCAACCTAGCCTCCTTCTCTTCTTTCCCCACCCTACAGGAACTGCATACTCCTTTGTTGCTGCTGATGTCGGTGGACCAGGGCAGTAATGTGGGATGGGGCGATGCTTCGTGAACCTCACAAGCATTGTCCACAGGCCACAGTGCAAGACAGTGGTGTTGATGTTGCCGTGGAGGGACGAGTAGGTGAGGCAAGATCGGTGATGTGAAGCAAGGCGATGCGAGGTGTGGTGCCTATGGGTCACGGTGGAAACAATGGTTTAATGACAGCATCGGTGAGCAGCGCCGGTGAGACCAGTGTTGCATAGTAAAGCGGGGTGATGCTCAGGTCACAGATTCAGCAGCAGCGTTGTTGATTGCTTTGTACTTGTTTTTCTTCTGTTGCAGCACAAAACACACACTTCCCAGTGCTGTTGGCAGATGTACCTGCAGTCTTTGATGTTACAGAGATTTCCTACAGGATGAAATCTCTACTTCAAGCCCTTGGAGAAACTCAGGAAATAAGTTTCAGAAATTTCAGTCCAGTATTTTCACTGCCCAAAAGAGAAGCAGCAACTACAGGCCAACCCAACAAAGTAACACACAGCAAAGGGGCAATACTCCTCCTAGCAGATCTTCCAGCTCTTCTTCTTGGCAAGTCTTTTGTCCAAAAGAGTTACATTTTCTGGGGTTTTAGGTGTGATAGATATACCCTTTTCCCCCTTTGAAGTCTTTGTTCAGAAAGTCTATCTTGCTCAGCAAAACCCTTTGAAGTATTTGTTCAGAAAGTCTCTCTTGCTCAGCAAAACCAGTTCTGTCCTCCCTGGTCCAGCCAAACTACAGGGGTGAAGACAACATTGTGCAGGACAGCAATAGCCTATTCAGGTGCTAGTGACAACTCCTCTCACCATTCTAGCCCAGGCAGGGCACACCTCAGCTCCTTTGTGTGGCTCTCTGGAGGAAATGTCCAAACCAGGCCCTGTCAATCTATAAAACAAGACAATCCCATAGGCAGGCAAAGACAGTGGATGGTTAAACAAGAAAATGCCCACTTTCTAAAATTTGCTTTTTCAATCACACAATTTAAAACCACCTTTAATAAAATATGTGTTATTAAATTCTGAGCTCGGGCACGTAAACACCACTTCTCCATCTTTTCACAATTGGAAGTAAAACTACACCTCTATCCTACTCAGGACAGATTAGATGAAGGCCTTCCCACCCCCAGAGCTAGGAGAGATTAGCTGTAGTCAACCCTCTCACCACCTTTGCGTGAATAGTAGAAGCCAGCCCACTTACTCACCAGGGTAAGCGTAGCTGAACCATAACCATTTTTCCACTCAGGAAAGATAGTAAAAGTCAAAACCACCCATTCCATTCAGGAGGGGAACTACAATTTCAACTTATTAACCCTACTCAGAAATAATAGTGCTAGCTGACCCACGTATGCATTAAGTACAGAACAGTAAAAAGCAACACCCCTCACCCAACAGTGTGGTATACTGAAGCCCATACCATTCACCAACTCTGGAGAGAACAGAAAAAGTTACCACACTCACCCATCCAGGGGAAGTTGTAGAAGCAACCTACTAACTCACTCCGGAGAAAATGCACGCAAAAGAGAATAATGGAAGCCATCCCGATTAACCAACCCAGGAGAGACTAGCAGAAGCCACTCCACTCAACCCATCCAGGGGAGAAGAGCAGAAGCCAAGCTATTTACCCATACAGGAAATAGGAGTGGAATCCAAGCCATTCACCCACTCAGGAAAGAATAGTGCAAAACATCAAACTCACCCACCCACCCATGAGTAATAATTGAAACCTACTGCACTCACTATTCTAGCGGAGAAAAGTGGAAGCGACTGACTAACCTACTCAGTAGAAAATACACAAAAAAAACATCCCAATTACCCATCCAGGAGAATATAGTAAAAGCCAACAAACTCACCATTCATCACACCCAGGACAAAACATTTCAAGTCCCCCCACTCCTTTATCTAGGAGATAATATTGGAGTGGGGTAGATTGGAAAGAGACATATTGGAATGGGGCAGATTGTTTTGGATTGGAGTGGGGCAGATTGTTTTGGATTGGAGTGGGGCAGACTGTTTTTGGATTGGAGTGGGGCAGACTGTTTTGGATTGGAGGAGGCAGATTGGATTGGGGCAGACTGTTTGGGATTGGAGTGGGGCAGATTGGAGTTGAGCTTTGGAGTGGGCAGATTGAAGTGAGACAGGTTGTTTTAGATTGGAGTTGGGCAAATTATTTTGGATTGGAATAGGGCAGATTGGTTTGGAATGGGGCGGATTGGAGTGGGCAGATGTTTCTAAAGTGGGCCAGATTGTTTTAGATTGCAGTGGGTCAGATTGTATTGAATTGAGTGTGGCAGATTGTTTGGACTGGGTTGGTGCAAATTGTTTTGGATTGGATTGGGGCAGATTATTTTAGATGGGAGTGTGGCAGACTGTTTTGAATTGTGGGAAAACTGTTTTAGATTGGAGTAAGGCAGATTTTTTGGGATCGAGTGGGGCATTTTGTTTTGTATTTGAGTAGAGTAAATTGGAGTGGGACAGATTGTTTTTCAAAACAAATTTTATTTGTCAAGTGCCAAGGATACTGCAGGCCGTGCATCCCAGGGACGTCTGCACAATCAGAACATGTAATATTGTCTTTGACATTTTGCAGTATGATACCCAAGAAAAATTGAAGGTAACTCCTCCCCCTCCCAATCCCTCCCCTGATCCCACTATACACCCACTCTAAGCAGAACCATTCCAATGTTAAATTAAAGCTGCCCACCAGGGTTCCAACGTCCAGCCCTTTCCCTGAATCCTCCCCAAGGAGCCTAGCGCTATAAACGCGGGTCCTGTTCTACCGGAACCGGGTCTAGGAGCAATCCCCTATAGTCTGCCCACCTTTTCCATATTTTACAGTGTTTTAGGGGGCACCCCCTGGCGATGAAGATGGGTTTCTCTAGGCCCATGCAAAAGTCCAGGACATTCTTCCATGCGGCCAATGCGGGGGGCCTCTGTGCTTTTCATGCCCTCGCTATGTCCCTTTTGGATAACGTAAGACGCAATAACAATAAGTGGCATTTGTAAACATTGCCGCCTATCCCCTCCATGACGTGTAGTAGCGCTAGTTTCGGCGAGCGGTGAAGATCCCATCCCAGCACCTCTGATAAACAATTAAACACCCCCTCCCAAAACGATCTAGGGATAGACACAGCCAAACTGTGTGAATCAACGTACCTTCCTCCTGATTACATCTGAGACATGCAGGGGAGGCAATCATCCCCGCCCTCCATAAACACATGGCTGTGTAGTAGGCCCTATAAAGGTATTTAAACGGAACCAGGCGCAGCCAGGGCCTTCACTTAATCTTCTTCCTCTAAGGGACCTAAATCCCCTTCCCAATCCTCCCAGAGTTTCTGTAGTGTGGAAGAGCAGTGGATGACCAGAGATTGATATATCCTGGAGATCTTACGGTCCTGGAGTTCTCTCATAAAAACTTTGGCCTCCAGGGGGCTAAACTCAGCCAAAGACTCCAAATCCGCCAGACTAGGCAGCAGAGCGTGTTGAAATTGTAGATACTTGAAGAACTGGGACTTTGGCATCTGAAATTGTGCCCGAAGGTCCTGGAAGGATTTCAGTACTGGACCCTTAATGACGTCCCCCAAGACTGATATCACTATATGATCCCAGCCCCAGAATCCCTGCAGGGCCGCTAGTTGTCGCAACCGCCCATTATCCCAGAGGGGAGTCTCCCTTGTTAATGTGTTCCACCACCCCATCCTACTCAATGCCTGCCTCCAGATCTGGAACACAACCTTCATTACCGAGGGTAATAATCCCCACAGTGATGCCGAGTATAACACCTTGTGTAGTGAGTGGTCTCCCAGGAGCCGCCTTTCTACTGCGTATGCCGGGTCCTTCAGATCACCATACCACCATTCCTTCAATACAAGCAAATGAGATGCCTGATGATATGACAGGATATCCGATGTTGCCAGTCCTCCACAGTAAGTGGATGAAAAACACGTCCGCAGGGCCACACTTACCCTGCCCCCCTCCCACAAGAATTGCACAAGAGCTGCATTTACCTGCCTGAACCAGCGGGGGGATCGGATATGGGTGGTTCTGTAACTGATAAAGGAGACGGGGAAGTGCGACCATCTTAAATATGGCTGATCTGCCATGGATCATCAGTGGAATACGCGACCAGGTCTTAATATGTGCCCCTACTCGCTTCCACACCGGTATCAGGTTGCTCTCTTAATAAACTGTGGGCACATGTGTTATAAATACCACCAAATATTTCAGTCGTCCCGTCGCCAGCTGGATTGACGATGACCAGGTGCCCAATTCTTCCCGACCTCCAAGCCTCCATAACGTAGGCTTGCGGAGATTCATATAAAGTCCAGAGGTCTCCCCAAAATTCAGCATTTTGCGCATGAGCCGTGGCCCCGTTCTGTCCACAATTGTGAGGAAGAAGAGGACGTCGTCCGCATACAATGCAATCCTGTCCAACAACCCCTGAGCCCATTCAAAGCCCTGGCCCTGTGCATCCATTAGCACCCACGTGGCCATTGGCTCCATTGGGAGGGCAAATAAATATGGGAACAGGGGGCATCCCTGCCTCATTCCCCACCCAATAGAGAACACCAAGGAGGCTGTGCCCGCTACCCGCACCGACACCGTGAGGTCTGTATATAGAAGAGTCAGATAAGAAATAAACCTCGGTCCAAAGTTTAGCCTATGTAATATTGCAAAGAGGTATACCCAGCTAAGAGATTCGAACGCCATATCCATGTCCACTAACAACAACGCCGCTGGTGTACCCAGTTGCTGGACAGCCGCCAATGCTACATGCGCCCGCCTGATGTTATGTCTAGTCGCCCGCTAAGGCATAAAACCAGCCTAATTGGGGTGCACCAGAGCGGCTACATGGGGCAACAGGCGATTCTCTAGGGCCTTCGCCAATATTTAGGTCTCCACATTCAAAAGAGAAATGGGTCTGTAGGATGCATGTTGATCCGGCAGCCTACCGGGCTTATGGAAGACCGTCCACCTCCGCATGCCTCCAGTCTGGGGGGAGAGAGCTTCGGTACCACGCCTCCTCTACCGCTGTGCACTAATTAGGTACCAACTGCAGAAAATACCGCTTAAAATATTCACTAGGAACCCCGTTAGGCCCCGGCGCATTCCCGGTATTGAGTTCTCCTAATGCAGCTCCCAGCTCCTCGTCAGTCAGCGGGAGCTCCAGATCCTCTCTCACCCCATCTGATACAGGACTTGGGCAGAAAATTAGCTAAGAAACGATCAATCGTGGTGGCAGGCAAACATCCTGGGACAGTTTGTTTTGGACTGGAAAGGAGCACTTTGTTTTAGATGAGAGCAGGGGAAACTATTTTGGATTGGAGTGGGGTAGATTGAAGTAGGACATATTGTTTGAATTAAAGTTTGGCAGATTGGAATGGGCAGATTGTTTTGGAGTGGGATAGATTGTTTTAGATTGCAGTGGGGCAGATTGTCTTGGATTGGAGTGGGGTTGATTTCTTTGGATGGGAGTGGGGTGAATTGGAATGGGGAAGATTGGAGGGTTGGGAGGATTGGATTATGTTGGGTTCTAGTGGATTGGATTGGGATAAGTGGTTTGTTTTGTAGTGGGGTGGATTGGATTGGATTGGTCTGGGGTAGATTACTTTGACTACAATGGATTGGTGTGAAGTGAGGTGGCCTGGCGTGGATTGAAGTGGGCTGGATTGGAGTGTACTGCATAATTATGTGTTAAAGCATCATTTCAGAAATTATACATTAGAAAGAAACAATGTCGCTTTGCAATAAAATAATCCTCATGTTTTGAGAACAGCGCCCACAAGCAAAAACAAAAGAAAAACATGAGAAAGTGAGAAAAGAATACTGGCAAAATAAAAGAACGTTAACTATGAAAAATAAATCTTTGTAATTTTGTTTGTCCTGCTGGCACATTTTTGCTTGACACATGCCTTCTGTTTGCAGGGTACTAAAAGTAAAACAAAATAATACCTCAATCACATTGGGAGCAGCGAACGGGCCCTGGTTAAGTTGAATCAATCAGTGATTGGTCCCCGCTCCAAGGTGAGGAATGGAAATTAAGGGGCCGATTAGGATTGCGGTGATTCCGCATCCTCTGGGCCGACGGAAGCCACCGCCGGCCCGGAGGATGCGGAATCACCGCAGCAGTGCCTATAAAGACTCCCCGCCAGATTAGGTTGGCTGGGGGGTCATCGGCGGACGGAAAAACCGTCCGCCGCTTTTCTGCTGCGGTCGCCTTCCGACCGTGGCTGAAAAGCTCTAATATGGTGACGGTGTCTATCAGACACCGCCAGCCATATTAGGATGGGGCAGGAAACACGCTTTTCCACGGCGGCTTTTCCGCTGTTGAAAAGCATGTGGTTTTTTGAGTTTGGGGGCCCGTTGCAGGCCCTCAGGGTGTCAGGGGGTGGGGGTACACATGGGGGGTACCTATGGTACCCCCCTGCATTTACATGCACAAAGCGGCAGGCACCGCGCGGTGCCTTCCGCTTTGTGCATGTAAATGCAATACATGCATTTTTAACCTTGCGGTGGGTACTGCTTCAAGCAGCACCCACTGCAAGGTTAAAGATAAGGGATGTGACCGCCAGGGTGGCGGTCACATCCTAATTGGCATGTAGGGACCGCCGCTGCCCTTGCGGATGGTCCCTCTACCTCGGGGGTGGCGGACAGACGCAGGTCCGTCCGCCATCCTAATGACCCCCTAAGTTAGGCTTGACTTGACAGATTGTGAGGCTGTAAAGAGGAGTAACATGCAAGCCAACAAATAGTAAGCAATGAATGGGCTCCAAGACCTTTTTGTAAACAAAAGTGTCTCGCAAGCAAGTTCTTGCCGGCTTGACCCTAAAGCTGCTTACAGATGCCATAAAATACAAATATTTACTTGCCACAGGTTCCAGACCCTCTCTCTGCTGACCACAAGCAGTTTAAGAAATCAAAGTGTTCATCTTAGATTGACTCCACTGGGGAGGCCCTTCTCTTGGACCAGCTAGCAATGTCCTCTTTCCATTGGCATTCTAATTCAAACATTTACTACATTCATGTAAATTGGTTCTATTTTATCAGGTTCACCATTAACCAGTCATGGCTAGCTAGCAGTACTTTCGATTCTGTGGCACCACGGGAGCTAAAATACAAAACCAGATTTCAGCCATTCTGCACTATGTGACTGCTTGACCCTCTTCCTGGTCTTTGAATATCCATTTTAAAACGCAAAGCAAACCCATTTGCCATATATTTGCTATTTAGGTAAAAAATAGAACAAACTGATTTGGCTTTAAGCTCAGTCAAACTTTCACATTTAAAAAGTTGTGAAATATTATGTAAATTTACGTAACACAAAATAACCATTGTGAAGTCTGAAAATTATCTTGAAGTGTATTGAAGAAAATCTGGATTTTCTATGATCATGACAATTTGGATTGTATGTTCTTTATTGACTACGATATAGGGAATTAAGGGCCAGATGTAGGTAGCCCTTTACCGATCGGAATCGGCCGAAAATACCGATTTTCGGCTGTGTCCGATCGGTAAAGGGCTATTGAGATGTAGGTGCACATTTTCGGTAATTTTACCGAATCGGTATCATTACCGAATCGGTAAATTTACCGATTCGGTAATATGTACCGAATCGGTAAAATAATTACCGAATCGGTAATATTTACCGATTCGGTAAAATTACTGAAAATGCAATGTAGGTAGGCAATGTACCTTCTGCACATGGCTTACAGAATTGGTATTTTACCATGGAATACAAATCCATGGTAAAATACCGATTCCGGTGTGCATGCACATGTGTGCATGCACACCTATGTCATGTGACAGGCAGACCTGCCCTTAGGGCAGGTATGCCTGCCACATGGCACCTGTGCCTGTTTTGGGGGTGCCAGAGGGTGTCAAAGTGACACCCCCTGCACCCTTGTGAATTCTTTAATTACCGATTCGGTAAATACCGAATCGGTAATGCCTAATCATTCCTATGGGCTTCAAAGCCCATAGGAATGAATGGGCATTACCGATTCGGTATTTACCGAATCGGTAATTAAAGAATTGTTAAGGATTCGGTAACGAATCCAGATGTTGGGACCTACATACCATTTACCGATTTTGAAATACCGAATCGGTAGGATTCGGTATTTCAAAATCGGTAAATGGGATTTACCTACATCGGGCCCTAGATTCCTTATAAAGAAATTGTGCAGTTTGTCATGTCCTACGTATTTAACTTATACTTGACATTACCATTAATGGGCAGGACAACCACTTCCCAATGTTCATTAGCTTGTAATCAATATACTGGTTTTACAAATAATGGGCTGACCAACCACTACCCAATGTTGACTTAAAAAACTGCGTATTCTCCTAGTCAGTTGTGATGGAGAGCCCTGGTTTAATTAAAGACAAAGGAGGCGATTGTTGTGCATTCTCTTTTATTTCTCTTTGTTTTACACAGCACTTTCACATTCTACAATACCTATAATTCTGCTCACACCAGCAGGAAATGGCATATAACTAAAAGCAATCAGTTAAACTAGATCACAGACAGAATATCGAGGAGCAAAATTTCGACCTGCCAAAATATCAATAAAAAATACAGAATGACAGATTATCAACTTCCTATCTACAAACAGGTAAGTACAAAAATATCAAATCCAAAATATCTTTGTATATAATGTAGTTTGGTAAAATATCAATTTTTTTAAATGTCTTAGAAGCAATATAAAATAATGAAATAATAAATATAATTAAGTGAAACCTACTTAAAAATATCTAAATAACCTTAAAATTAATAAATAATTAATGTAAGTTAAAAAACATGCATTTTTATTATTTTTAAAACATATATATGTTAACTTAATAATATTAAAAAATATTAAATATTTTTAGTGTTTGATAGCGGGAGGGTAAAATTTACTATTCCCACTCCAGTGAATGCAACAGTAGGGTAAGCGTTGGATAGAGGGAGGGTAAAAATGACTATTCCCACTCCACCGAGTGCAACAGTAGGGAAAGTGTTGGATAGCATAGGGTTGAAAATTACTATTCCCACTCCAGAGAGTGCAACAGTAGAGAAAGTGTTGGATAGCGTAGGGGTAAAAATCACTATTCCCCCTCCAGAGATTGCAACAGTAGGGAAAGTGTTGGATAGCGTAGGGGTAAATACAACAGTAGAGAAAGTGTTGGATAGCTTAGGGGTAAAACTTACTATTCCCACATCAGAGAGTACAACAGTAGGGAAAGTGTTGGATAGCATACGGGTAAAAATTACTAGTCCCACTCCAGTGAGTGCAACAGTAGGGAAAGTGTTGGATAGTAGGTAGGAATAATTTACTATTCCCACTCCAGTGAGTGCAACAGTAGGGAAAGTAACGATGTAATAATTAAATATAAATAAATTAATTATCATTACCAATAAAGAATCAATAAAAATGAATTACAAATTATGTAATAGTTAATTAACTATACATACCAATAAATATTAATTATTAAAAATTAATTACCTATTAATAATTAATCAACCACAAATTATTTTCAATTCCAAAAATTATTAAGTAATACAAAAAGTACCAATTAATAATTAAATAACATTTAATTAATTATCAATGCAAAAAAAGAATTCAATATTACTTAATTACCATTAAATTACTTTGCACCCTATTCCCCTATAAACCCACAACCCGCTCTGAATAATAAATTAATACAATTAATATAATTATCAATTAAATAATTAATAAACATTAATTGCCAATTTATAAAAAATAATTAACAACTAATAATTAATTAACAATAAATTAATTATCAATACCAATAAATAAAAATAAATAATTACTTAATTACAATTAAATTACTTCTCACCCTATTCCCCTATAAACCCACGACGCCCTGAATAATACATTAATACAATTTATATAATTATCAGTTAATTGATTGAAAATAAATCACCAATTCATAAAAATTAATTACCAATGAATAATTAATTAACAATAAAATAATTATCAATACCAATAAATACAAATTAATATTTACTTAATTACAATTAAATTACTTCCCACCCTAGTCCACTATAAACGCACAACCCGCTACAGAACTAAAACGCAAAATTAAATGAAAAATAATTAATAATTCCCAAAAATAATATTTATTTTACTATAATTAAATTACTTCCCTCCCTAATACCCTATAAACTCACAACCTGTTACGAAATTAAATTACGCAAAAAAATTACATAAAATTCCTTACTTTAAAAGAATCAAACCTACATTACAAAAATAATACATTTTTTAACACATATACTAATACTTAAAATACTATAAAAATATTGATATTTTTAACAACTTTATTATGACTGTCGATATTACTAACTTCAATATTATAAAAATCAATATTTCTTACCTGAATTTCGATATTCTGCACCACTATATTTTTGTAACTCAATAGTATGTCCACTCGATATTTAAAACACAATATTTTGCCATTTCGATATTAAAAATTCGATATTGTGACTGTTTCCCATTCCATACATCCACGCATGGTCTGTGAGCTTTGACAGTGCATTTGGTCCATGAAGCGCTGATGTAGCCTGAATCTGCATTCAAACATCCTGGCACATCTGTGAACATCCTTAAAGATTCCATGCTACTAGACTATTCTTGCCCTGCAGCACCAGACTGTGAGTTCGACCATTGGGGTTCCAATATCTGTGGAAAAATTGACAGCTGGATTACACAATCTATTGACAATGTTAACAAAGGGGGGTGGAAGGGTTGACTACTCCACAACAGTGTCACAATCATCACCTTTGCAAGTTGCTCCATATCTTGTCTAGGCACCTGAGGAGGATGGCGAACGGTAGAAAAGCATAATGTGTTCATCCAGTCCAACCTTGGAGAAAAGCATCTACTGCAAAAGCCTCCGGATCTGGCCTCCAGCCTAAAAACTTCTCCAGCCAAATTGCCAGTCTAGAAGCGAATAATTCTATACCAAAGGAGTCCCACACTTTCTCCAAAGTCCCAAAAATCTGACAGTCTAAACTCCATTCTCTTCTGTCTCACTCATTTCTGAGTACTAGTCTCCTGCCATGATGGATGGTCAGGGATGATATTCTGCAACCAGCAATATTCCCTGTTTGAGACAACATTCCCACAGGGCCTTCACTAGCTTTGCCAATGGCTTTGACCTCCTCTCCATATCTTGATGGTATGCCTGACTGCATTCAGATTACCCACACGAAGGAGTACCACACACTTTACCTTGCCTTTTACCAGGGTTTGAATTGCAAAGGAGCCCATAAGTGTTCCAAACAATTTATGTGCATTGAGGACTCCCTCTTGGAACATCTTCCTCCAATCAAGGGGAAGCTGTTCCTGGCACCCTCTCCCCAAAGACTTGCAACTTATTGTGGGACTAGATCTAGGTATGTACAGAAAATAACCCCACCATTACAGCCATCTTCCTGCTTCTATTGTGAGTGGTCCAGGATGGATACATCCCCAGTGCTACCCACTAAAGAAATGTTCAATGTACACCAAGGCTGTGTCTTGAAAGTAGCCTGGGAAGGACACAAGAAAGAAGAACCATGCCAAACTGGTTCTGTAGTTTGAGACAGTGGATCAACCTGTCTTGCCTGGAAATTCTTCATAAAAGTGGCATGCAAACCACCTCATTTTGTTCCAGTTCCAAGTTCTCAATGATAACAGAGGGGACTGCTCCAAAGACTATTCAGATTATTCAGAGGACTGCTGTTTAACCAAAACTGCTGTCTGCCTGACAGGCAGTCTCCAAAAGGTGAGGGGACATCTCATGGAGACAGGATTACCTAATGAAGAAGATGTGTCCCTGCCCCATAGTGTCTAGAAACCTGCCCCCCAGAAGGAGACTGTCTCAATCATTCAGGGATTTGTAAAGTGAGCCAAATCACCCATGACGATCTCAAGGCACTGTAGTTGCTAGCTGCTTAATGGTGATCAGTTCATCTGAACAGCTAGATCTTGAGTCCTTTCCTGAATTGATGAAGCAATGATGCGGTCCTGAGGTGAACAAGAAGGTTGCTCCAAGCTTTTGGCTGTCAGGTGCGAGAAGAAGCGTCCTCCGCTGCTGCTTCGGATCCAGGGCGTTGGTGAGGAAAAGGGATGTGGATCGTGGGTGTGCGATTGGTTGGTGGATGGTCATGTGTTTGTTCGTGTATGCTGGTCCTTCGTTCTGCAGGGCTTTGTATACATAGGTCATCATTTTGAACTGGCACCTTTTCTGGATCACGAGCTAGTATAGCTTCATGATGTGGGGTGTGATTGGGTTTGTCTGGGAAGGTTGAGGATGAGTCTTGCTGCTTATTTCGGTATTGTCTGTTTTCTCTTTTGGAGGCGTGCTTTGATTCCTATGTAGAGTGTATTCTCGTACTTCAGCTTGCTGGTGATGAGGGCCTGCATGATGGTCCTTCTGCTGTTGACTGTGAGCCCCCTGAAGATCTTACGACGCATGCGTAGGGTGTGCAAGCAGGCGGGCAAGACCTGTTTTTTCATAGATAGAATGCTGTCCATGATGATGCCAAGGTTGCAAGTGTGGTGTGTCGGAAAGACATGGGCCGAGTTCAGTAGGCCACCATGCTTCATTCCATAGAGAGGTCTGGTTCTCAAAGATGAGGACTTCCATCTTGTCCGTGTTGAGCTGAAACAGTTGTCCCTCATCAAGTCGGCGCCATTCATAAAACATCTTTGGAAGTTGACTCTGGTGGTGGAGGGGTCATCTGACAGCAAGAGGATGAGCTGATGCGATCTGACAACATTGGCCAGGGGGTTCATGTACGTGTTGATGAGGGTACAGCTGAGGGATGATCCCTGGGGTATGGCACAGATGATTTTCTTGGTTTCTGAGGTGAACGGTGGGAGACTGAATCTCTGGCATCTTCCGGTCAGGTATGAGGTGATCCGTTTGAGGGATTTTCCTTGGATCCCAATGTGGTGGAATCTATAGATCAAGATGAGATGGGATACGGTGTCGAAGGCGGCTGACAAGTCGGGGAGGATGAGTACTGCCGTTTCACTGTGTTCCCTGTGTTCCCTGAGGGCCCTTATGACATTGTAGGCAGCAATAAGGGCTGTCTTGGTACTGTGGTTGGTTCAGAATCCAGATTGAGAGGTGTCCAAAAGATTATTGTGTTTCCAGGTGTTTGGTGAGTTGCTGGTTGATTACCTTGTTGAGGACCTTCACTGGAAAGGAGAGGAGGGAGGCGTCCAATAGTTCTTTGGTTCTGCAGGGTTGGCTGATGGTTTCTTCAGGAGGGGCCTCACTTCAGCATGTTTCCAGTCCTCGGGGAAGGAGGCCAAAATGATGGAGGTGTTTGGGGCTTTCTTGAGCTCATTGCTAATTGTCTTGTGCCTGAGGTTGGAGATGTGGTGGGGACACGTGTCCGTGGGTGCGTCAGTGTGCACGGGTTTCATGATGGGGTTGTGGCTTGAGTAGTGAGAGAGTCCCCTGTCTAGGATAAGAGTGAGTCTAGCCTGTAGCCGGTGGCTGCGAAAGACCCTGGAAGAAGCTGGTTGTATTAGAGTGATCCGTGAGGACCCTGGTCCCCGTGCTCCTCTTGACTCATGTGCTGGTTCCCGATGGGAACTGTGATACTACATGGTTGCTGATGTTTTGGTCGGGGCTGCAACCACTGATTGCTGACTGTTTATTTGAGGCTGCAACAACCAAAATCTGAAGATGCAATCAGGGCTGCAGCTACTGAATGCTGATGTCCAGGTTGGGGCTACAACTATGTATTGTTGATGGCCCAGTGGGGGCTACAACTGCTGCCCATTCCAGTTCGAAGGTGCGTACCAGTCAGCCAGAACATGGTATGCGTGTGCCAAATTGAGGAGGGCCTCCCTATGTAGGATCTGCTACAGATCGCACTGCAGCAGGACTAGCAATTACTGAAAAAAGGAACTGCACCTGTTGCAGTTGGGCCCACAACCATGCTGGATGCCACTGTTGCAACAGACCTTGTGAGACCTAAGCACAACAGCTAAGAGGTGTTGTATGGAGAGGCACTAACAGTGGCCAATGCCCAGCCCTAACACCAAAGACTTGCTAGTTCTTTGCAACTGTTCCTTAACTTCTGGAGAAGCCCTTGGAAAGCCAGACATACAGTGCTTGAACTTGTGAAAATCTACTACTCATGGAGTGGTGGTAAGAATAACAAATTCTGAACTGTGGGTGGTAGAGTCTTTTGGATTGGTCCGATGAGTAAATGTGCAAATTATTGGATGAAATAATTACTGTATTAGATGAATGTAAATGTGATTCAACTGAATGCATGGCTAGAAACATCAATAGATGTAAGGAGGTATTAGTGCACAGATCAGTCCATACATTGATGGATTGCTGGATAGTGGGTGAGTGAGTGTATGAGAGAAGAATGGAGGAAATCCCACATGAAATCTTTAAGCTGGGGAACTAGGCTTAGATCTCTCACATAAATGTCTGCAGTGCTATACTAACGGCAGATTATGCCATTTCCAAATGTCAATAAGATAATTTGTCAGCATACTCAATTTAATGTCCTTTACTTCCAGGCACTCTTTTCAAGACAACAGCATTAAGCTCACTGGGACTTGCTGTTTCACTGGTCCCATTAGACGTTGGGGGCCTATACAATTGAGTTTGCTTACTGCTTTTGATTGATTAACTAAATCACCTGTAAGTAATTCAAATAGTACCTCTCAGTTTCATTCCTCATTCACCAAAGGTCAGGCTGGATCAATGTGCAAATGCTAAGACAAAGGGGGAAAGAGAGAGA